>NW_026947539.1:12500-1399100 GCF_034190915.1 Cavia porcellus | reverse complement strand
TATGCGAATTCAGACGCTCCAATTCACACCACTCCGTGATCTTTTTCTCACTCCTACTAGGGAATGTAATGTTACACACCCATACAATGCTCACCACCCCGCGATGTTTTTCAGAAACCTATCCTACATTACCACTGCATGTTCTCTGACCTCCCCATGCTGACAACCCAGTGGTGCTTTTCTCCATCCTACATTGCCACTCACTGCCTATCCTAATTCAGACCCTCCGATTCACACCACCCCGTGATGTTTTTCTCACTCCTACTAGTGAATGTAATGTTACACACCCATACAATGCGCACCACCCTGCGATATTTTTCAGAAACATACCCTACATTGCCACTGCATGTTCCCTGACCTCCCCATGCTGACCAACCCGTGGTGCTTTTCCCCATCCTGCGTTGCCACTCACTGCCTATCCTAATTCAGACCCTCCAATTCACAACACCCCGTGATGTTTTTCTCACTCCTACTAGTGAATGTAATATTACACACCCATACAATGCGCACCACCCCGCGATGTTTTTCAGAAACCTATCCTACATTGCCACTGCATGTTCCCTGAACTCCCCATGCTGACCAACCCGTGGTGCTTTTCCCCATCCTGCGTTGCCACTCACTGCCTATCCTAATTCAGACCCTCCAATTCACACCAACCCGTGATGTTTTTCTCACTCCTACTAGTGAATGTAATGTTACACACCCATGCAATTTGCACTACCCGGTGATGTTTTTCTCACTCGTACTAGTGAATGTAATATTACACACCCATACAATGCGCACCACCCCGCGATGTTTTTCAGAAACCTATCCTACATTGCCACTGCATGTTCCCTGACCTCACCATGCTGACCACCCCGCGGTGCTTTTCTCCATCCTACATTGCCACTCACTGCCTATCCTAATTCAGCCCGTCCGATTAAAACCATCCCGTGATGTTTTTCTCACTCCTACTAGTGAATGTAATGTTACACATACATACAATGCGCACCACCCCGTGATGTGTTTCTCACTCCTACTAGTGATTGTTATGTGACACACCCATACAATGAGCAACACCAAGTGATGTTTTTCAGATAGCTATCCTACATTGCCACTGCATGTTCCCTGACCTCTCCATGCTGACCACCCCGTGGTGCTTTTCTCCATCCTACATGGCCACTCACTGCCTATCCTAATTCAGACCATCTGATTCACACCACCCCGTGTTGTTTTTCTCACACCTACTAGCGAATGTAATGTTACACACCCATACAATGCGCACCACCCCGAGATGTTTTCCAGAAACCTATCCTACATTGCCACTGCATGTTCCTGACCTCCCCATGCTGACCACCCCGCGGTGCTTTTCTCCATCCTACGTTGCCACTCACTGCCTATCCTAATTCAGACCCTCCGATTCACACCACACCGTGATGTTTTTCTCGCTCCTATTAGTTAATGTAATATTACACACTCATACAATGCGCACCACCCCGCGATGTTTTTCAGAAACCTATCGTACATTGCCACTGCATGTTCCCTGACCTCCCCATGCTGACCACCCCGCGATGCTTTTCTCCATCCTACATTGCAACTCACTGGCTATCCTAATTCAGACCCTCTGATTCACACTACCCAGTTATGTTTTTCTCACTCCTACTAGTGAATGTAATGTTACACACCACTACAATGCGCAACACTCCGTGACGTTTTTCTCACTCCTACTAGTGAATTTAATGTTGCACACCCATACAATGCGCACCACCGCGCGATGCTTTTCAGAAACCTATCCTACATTGCCACTGCATGTTCCCTGATCTCCCCTTGCTGACCACCCCGCGGTTCTTTTCTCCATCCTACATTGCGATTCACTGCATATTCTAATTCAGACCCTCCGATTCACACTACCCGGTGATGTTTTTCTCACTCCTACTAGTGTATGTAATGTTACACACCCATACAATGCGCACCACCCCGGGATGTTTTTCAGAAACCTATCCTACATTGCCACTGCATGTTCCCTGAACTCCCCATGCTGACCACCCCGCGATGCTTTTCTCCATCCTACATTGCAACTCCCTGGCTATGCTAATTCAGACCCTCTTATTCACATCACCCCGTTATGTTTTTCTCACTCCTACTAGTGAATGTAATGTTACACACCACTACAATGCGAAACACTCCGTGACGTTTTACTCACTCCTACTAGTGAATGTAATGTTGGACACCCATACAATGCGCACCACCGCGCGATGCTTTTCAGAAACCTATCCTACATTGCCACTGCATGTTCCCTGACCTCCCCATGCTGACCACCCAGCGATGCTTTTCTCCATCCTACATTGCCACTCACTGGCTATCCTAATTCAGACCCTCAGACTCACACCAACCCGTGACGTTTTTCTCACTAATACTACTGAATGTAATGTTACACACCCATACGATGCGCAACACCCCGTGATGTTTTTCTCACTCCTACTAGTGAATGTAATGTAACACACCCATACAATGCGCACCACCCCACGATGTTTTTCAGAAACCTATCCTACATTGCCAATGCATGTTCCCTGACCTCCCCATGCTGAGCAGTCCGCTGTGATTTTCTCCATCCTATATTGCCACTCACTGCCTATCCTAATTCAGACCCTCCAATTCGTAACACCCCGTGGTGTTTTTCTCACTCCTACTAGTGAATGTAACGTTACACACCCATACAATGCGCACCACCCCGTGATGTTTTTCTCACTCCTACTAGTGAATGTAACGTTACACACCCATACAATGCGCACCACCCCGTTATGTTTTTCTCACTCCTACTAGTGAATGTAACGTTACACACCCATACAATGCGCACCACCCCGTGATGTTTTTCTCACTCCTACTAGTGAATGTAATGTTACACACCCATACAATGCCACCACCCCTCGATGTTTTTCAGAAACCTATCCTACATTGCCACTGCATGTTCCCTGACCTCCCCATGCTGACCACCCCGCGGGGCTTTTCTCCATCCTACATTGCCACTCACTTCCTATCCTAATTCAGACCCTCCGATTCACACCACCCCATGATGTTTTTCTCACTCCTACTAGTGAATGTAATGTTACACACCCATACAATGCGCACCACCCCGTGATGTTTTTCTCACTCCTACTAGTGAATGTAATATTACACACCCATACAATGCGCACCACCCCGCAATGTTTTTCAGAAACCTATCCTACATTGCCACTGCAGGTTCTCTGACCTCAACATGCTGCCCACCCCGCGGGGCTTTTCTCCATCCTACATTGCAACTCACTGCCTATCCTAATTCAGACCGTCCCATTAAAACCACCCTGTGATGTTTTTCTCACTCCTACTACTGAATGTAATGTTACACAGACATACAATGCGCACCACCCCGTGATGTGTTTCTCACTCCTAATAGTGAATGTAATGTTACACATACATACAATGCGCACCACCCCGTGATGTGTTTCTCACTCCTACTAGTGAATGTAATGTTACACACCCATACAATGCGCACCACCGCGCGATGCTTTTCAGAAACCTATACTACATTGCAACTGCATGTTCCCTGACCTCCCCATGCTGACCAACCAGCGGTGCTTTTCTCCATCCTACATTGCCACTCACTGCCTATCCTAATTCAGACTTTCTGATTCACACCACCCCGTGATGTTTTTCTCACTCTTACTAGTGAATGTAATGTTACACACCCATACAACGATCACCACCCCGCGATGTTTTTCAGAAACCTATCCTACATTACCACTGCATGTTCTCTGACCTCCCCATGCTGACAACCCAGTGGTGCTTTTCTCCATCGTACATTGCCACTCACTGCCTATCCTAATTCAGACCCTCCGATTCACACCACCCCGTGATGTTTTTCTCACTCCTACTAGTGAATGTAATGTTACACAACCATACAATGCGCACCACCCTGCGATATTTTTCAGAAACATATCCTACATTGCCACTGCATGTTCCCTGACCTCCCCATGCTGACCAACCCGTGGTGCTTTTCCCCATCCTGCGTTGCCACTCACTGCCTATCCTAATTCAGACCCTCCAATTCACACCACCCCGTGATGTTTTTGTCACTCCTACTAGTGAATGTAATGTTACACACCCATGCAATTTGCACTACCCCGTGATGTTTTTCTCACTCGTACTAGTGAATGTAATATTACACACCCATACAATGCGCACCACCCCGCGATGTTTTTCAGAAAATTATCCTACATTGCCACTGCATGTTCCCTGACCTCACCATGCTGACCACCCCGCGGTGCTTTTCTCCATCCTACATTGCCACTCACTGCCTATCCTAATTCAGACCGTCCGATTAAAACCATCCCGTGATGTTTTTCTCACTCCTACTAGTGAATGTAATGTTACACATACATACAATGCGCACCACCCCGTGATGTGTTTCTCACTCCTACTAGTGATTGTAATGTGACACACCCATACAATGAGCAACACCAAGTGATGTTTTTCAGAAAGCTATCATACATTGCCACTGCATGTTCCCTGACCTCTCCATGCTGACCACCCCGTGGTGCTTTTCTCCATCCTACATGGCCACTCACTGCCTATCCTAATTCAGACCCTCCGATTCACACCACCCCGTGTTGTTTTTCTCACACCTACTAGCGAATGTAATGTTACATACCCATACAATGCGCACCACCCCGAGATGTTTTCCAGAAACCTATCCTACATTGCCACTGCATGTTCCTGACCTCCCCATGCTGACCACCCCGCGGTGCTTTTCTCCATCCTACGTTGCCACTCACTGCCTATCCTAATTCAGACCCTCCGATTCACACCACCCCGTGATGTTTTTCTCGCTCCTATTAGTTAATGTAATATTACACACCCATACAATGCGCACCACCCCGCGATGTTTTTCAGAACCCTATCGTACATTGCCACTGCATGTTCCCTGACCTCCCCATGCTGACCACCCCGCGATGCTTTTCTCCATCCTACATTGCAACTCACTGGCTATCCTAAATCAGACCCTCTGATTCACACCACCCAGTTATGTTTTTCTCACTCCTACTAGTGAATGTAATGTTACACACCACTACAATGCGCAACACTCCGTGACGTTTTTCTCACTCCTACTAGTGAATTTAATGTTGCACACCCATACAATGCGCACCACTGCGTGATGCTTTTCAGAAACCTATCCTACATTGCCACTGCATGTTCCCTGACCTCCCCATGCTGACCACCCCGCGGTGCTTTTCTCCATCCTACATTGCGACTCACTGCATATTCTAATTCAGACCCTCCGATTCACACTACCCGGTGATGTTTTTCTCACTCCTACTAGTGTATGTAATGTTACACACCCATACAATGCGCACCACCCCGGGATGTTTTTCAGAAACCTATCCTACATTGCCACTGCATGTTCCCTGAACTCCCCATGCTGACCACCCCGCGATGCTTTTCTCCATCCTACATTGCCACTCACTGGCTATCCTAATTCAGACCCTCTGACTCACACCAACCCATGACGTTTTTCTCACTAATACTACTGAATGTAATGTTACACACCCATATGATGCGCAACACCCCGTGATGTTTTTCTCACTCCTACTAGTGAATGTAATGTAACACACCCATACAATGCGCACCACCCCGCGTTGATTTTCAGAAACCTATCCTACATTGCCACTGCATGTTCCCTGACCTCCCCATGCTCACCAGTCCGCTGTGCTTTTCTCCATCCTATATTGCCACTCACTGCCTATCCTAATTCAGACCCTCCAATTCGCATCACCCCGTGGTGTTTTTCTCACTCCTACTAGTGAAAGTAACGTTACACACCCATACAGTGCGCACCACCCCGTGACGTTTTTCTCACTCCTACTAGTGAATGTAACGTTACACACAAATACAATGCGCACCACCCCGTGATGTTTTTCTCACTCCTACTAGTGAATGTAACGTTACACACCCATACAATGCGCACCACCCCGTGATGTTTTTCTCACTCCTACTAGTGTATGTAATGTTACACACCCATACAATGCCACCACCCCGCGAAGTTTTTCAGAAACCTATCCTACATTGCCACTGCATGTTCCCTGACCTCCTCATGCTGACCACCCCATGGTGCTTTTCTCCATCCTACATTGCCACTCACTTCCTATCCTAATTCAGACCCTCCGATTCACACCAGCCCATGATGTTTTTCTCACTCCTACTAGTGAATGTAATGTTACACACCCATACAATGCTCACCACCCCGTGATGTTTTTCTCACTCCTACTAGTGAATGTAATATTACACACCCATACAATGCGCACCACCCCACGATGTTTTTCAGAAACCTATCCTACATTGCCACTGCAGGTTCTCTGACCTCAACATGCTGACCACCCCGCGGGGCTTTTCTCCATCCTACATTGCAACTCACTGCCTATCCTAATTCAGACCGTCCCATTAAAACCAACCTGTGGTGTTTTTCTCACTCCTACTAGTGAACGTAATGTTACACATACATACAATGCGCACCACCCCGTGATGTGTTTCTCACTCCTACTAGTGAATGTAATGTTACACACCCATACAATGCGCACCACCGCGCGATGCTTTTCAGAAACCTATACTACATTGCAACTTCATGTTCCCTGACCTCCCCATGCTGACCAACCCGCGGTGCTTTTCTCCATCCTACATTGCCACTCACTGCGTATGCGAATTCAGACGCTCCAATTCACACCACCCCGTGATCTTTTTCTCACTCCTACTAGGGAATGTAATGTTACACACCCATACAATGCTTACCACCCCGCGATGTTTTTCAGAAACCTATCCTACATTACCACTGCATGTTCTCTGACCTCCCCATGCTGACAACCCAGTGGTGCTTTTCTCCATCCTACATTGCCACTCACTGCCTATCCTAATTCAGACCCTCCGATTCACACCACCCCGTGATGTTTTTCTCACTCCTACTAGTGAATGTAATGTTACACACCCATACAATGCGCACCACCCTGCGATGTTTTTCAGAAACATACCCTACATTGCCACTGCATGTTCCCTGACCTCCCCATGCTGACCAACCCGTGGTGCTTTTCCCCATCCTGCGTTGCCACTCACTGCCTATCCTAATTCAGACCCTCCAATTCACACCACCCCGTGATGTTTTTCTCACTCCTACTAGTGAATGTAATATTACACACCCATACAATGCGCACCACCCCGCGATGTTTTTCAGAAACCTATCCTACATTGCCACTGCATGTTCCCTGACCTCCCCTTGCTGACCAACCCGTGGTGCTTTTCCCCATCCTGCGTTGCCACTCACTGCCTATCCTAATTCAGACCCTCCAATTCACACCAACCCGTGATGTTTTTCTCACTCCTACTAGTGAATGTAATGTTACACACCCATGCAATTTGCACTACCCCGTGATGTTTTTCTCACTCGTACTAGTGAATGTAATATTACACACCCATACAATGCGCACCACCCCGCGATGTTTTTCAGAAACCTATCCTACATTGCCACTGCATGTTCCCTGACCTCACCATGCTGACCACCCCGCGGTGCTTTTCTCCATCCTACATTGCCACTCACTGCCTATCCTAATTCAGACCGTCCGATTAAAACCATCCCGTGATGTTTTTCTCACTCCTACTAGTGAATGTAATGTTACACATACATACAATGCGCACCACCCCGTGATGTGTTTCTCACTCCTACTAGTGATTGTAATGTGACACACCCATACAATGAGCAACACCAAGTGATGTTTTTCAGAAAGCTATCATACATTGCCACTGCATGTTCCCTGACCTCTCCATGCTGACCACCCCGTGGTGCTTTTCTCCATCCTACATGGCCACTCACTGCCTATCCTAATTCAGACCCTCCGATTCACACCACCCCGTGTTGTTTTTCTCACACCTACTAGCGAATGTAATGTTACATACCCATACAATGCGCACCACCCCGAGATGTTTTCCAGAAACCTATCCTACATTGCCACTGCATGTTCCTGACCTCCCCATGCTGACCACCCCGCGGTGCTTTTCTCCATCCTACGTTGCCACTCACTGCCTATCCTAATTCAGACCCTCCGATTCACACCACCCCGTGATGTTTTTCTCGCTCCTATTAGTTAATGTAATATTACACACCCATACAATGCGCACCACCCCGCGATGTTTTTCAGAACCCTATCGTACATTGCCACTGCATGTTCCCTGACCTCCCCATGCTGACCACCCCGCGATGCTTTTCTCCATCCTACATTGCAACTCACTGGCTATCCTAAATCAGACCCTCTGATTCACACCACCCAGTTATGTTTTTCTCACTCCTACTAGTGAATGTAATGTTACACACCACTACAATGCGCAACACTCCGTGACGTTTTTCTCACTCCTACTAGTGAATTTAATGTTGCACACCCATACAATGCGCACCACTGCGTGATGCTTTTCAGAAACCTATCCTACATTGCCACTGCATGTTCCCTGACCTCCCCATGCTGACCACCCCGCGGTGCTTTTCTCCATCCTACATTGCGACTCACTGCATATTCTAATTCAGACCCTCCGATTCACACTACCCGGTGATGTTTTTCTCACTCCTACTAGTGTATGTAATGTTACACACCCATACAATGCGCACCACCCCGGGATGTTTTTCAGAAACCTATCCTACATTGCCACTGCATGTTCCCTGAACTCCCCATGCTGACCACCCCGCGATGCTTTTCTCCATCCTACATTGCCACTCACTGGCTATCCTAATTCAGACCCTCTGACTCACACCAACCCGTGACGTTTTTCTCACTAATACTACTGAATGTAATGTTACACACCCATACGATGCGCAACACCCCGTGATGTTTTTCTCACTCCTACTAGTGAATGTAATGTAACACACCCATACAATGCGCACCACCCCGCGTTGATTTTCAGAAACCTATCCTACATTGCCACTGCATGTTCCCTGACCTCCCCATGCTCACCAGTCCGCTGTGCTTTTCTCCATCCTATATTGCCACTCACTGCCTATCCTAATTCAGACCCTCCAATTCGCATCACCCCGTGGTGTTTTTCTCACTCCTACTAGTGAAAGTAACGTTACACACCCATACAGTGCGCACCACCCCGTGACGTTTTTCTCACTCCTACTAGTGAATGTAACGTTACACACAAATACAATGCGCACCACCCCGTGATGTTTTTCTCACTCCTACTAGTGAATGTAACGTTACACACCCATACAATGCGCACCACCCCGTGATGTTTTTCTCACTCCTACTAGTGTATGTAATGTTACACACCCATACAATGCCACCACCCCGCGAAGTTTTTCAGAAACCTATCCTACATTGCCACTGCATGTTCCCTGACCTCCTCATGCTGACCACCCCATGGTGCTTTTCTCCATCCTACATTGCCACTCACTTCCTATCCTAATTCAGACCCTCCGATTCACACCAGCCCATGATGTTTTTCTCACTCCTACTAGTGAATGTAATGTTACACACCCATACAATGCTCACCACCCCGTGATGTTTTTCTCACTCCTACTAGTGAATGTAATATTACACACCCATACAATGCGCACCACCCCACGATGTTTTTCAGAAACCTATCCTACATTGCCACTGCAGGTTCTCTGACCTCAACATGCTGACCACCCCGCGGGGCTTTTCTCCATCCTACATTGCAACTCACTGCCTATCCTAATTCAGACCGTCCCATTAAAACCACCCTGTGGTGTTTTTCTCACTCCTACTAGTGAATGTAATGTTACACATACATACAATGCGCACCACCCCGTGATGTGTTTCTCA
Organism: Cavia porcellus; assembly: GCF_034190915.1. Lineage (NCBI taxonomy): Eukaryota > Metazoa > Chordata > Mammalia > Rodentia > Caviidae > Cavia > Cavia porcellus. Next base: position 1,389,267 of record NW_026947539.1, on the reverse strand, counting down.
CTCCTACTAGTGAACGTAATGTTACACATACATACAATGCGAACCACCCCGTGATGTGTTTCTCACTCCTACTAGTGAATGTAATGTTACACACCCATACAATGCGCACCACCGCGCGATGCTTTTCAGAAACCTATACTACATTGCAACTTCATGTTCCCTGACCTCCCCATGCTGACCAACCCGCGGTGCTTTTCTCCATCCTACATTGCCACTCACTGCGTATGCGAATTCAGACGCTCCAATTCACACCACCCCGTGATCTTTTTCTCACTCCTACTAGGGAATGTAATGTTACACACCCATACAATGCTTACCACCCCGCGATGTTTTTCAGAAACCTATCCTACATTACCACTGCATGTTCTCTGACCTCCCCATGCTGACAACCCAGTGGTGCTTTTCTCCATCCTACATTGCCACTCACTGCCTATCCTAATTCAGACCCTCCGATTCACACCACCCCGTGATGTTTTTCTCACTCCTACTAGTGAATGTAATGTTACACACCCATACAATGCGCACCACCCTGCGATATTTTTCAGAAACATACCCTACATTGCCACTGCATGTTCCCTGACCTCCCCATGCTGACCAACCCGTGGTGCTTTTCCCCATCCTGCGTTGCCACTCACTGCCTATCCTAATTCAGACCCTCCAATTCACACCACCCCGTGATGTTTTTCTCACTCCTACTAGTGAATGTAATATTACACACCCATACAATGCGCACCACCCCGCGATGTTTTTCAGAAACCTATCCTACATTGCCACTGCATGTTCCCTGACCTCCCCTTGCTGACCAACCCGTGGTGCTTTTCCCCATCCTGCGTTGCCACTCACTGCCTATCCTAATTCAGACCCTCCAATTCACACCAACCCGTGATGTTTTTCTCACTCCTACTAGTGAATGTAATGTTACACACCCATGCAATTTGCACTACCCCGTGATGTTTTTCTCACTCGTACTAGTGAATGTAATATTACACACCCATACAATGCGCACCACCCCGCGATGTTTTTCAGAAACCTATCCTACATTGCCACTGCATGTTCCCTGACCTCACCATGCTGACCACCCCGCGGTGCTTTTCTCCATCCTACATTGCCACTCACTGCCTATCCTAATTCAGCCCGTCTGATTAAAACCATCCCGTGATGTTTTTCTCACTCCTACTAGTGAATGTAATGTTACACATACATACAATGCGCACCACCCCGTGATGTGTTTCTCACTCCTACTAGTGATTGTTATGTGACACACCCATACAATGAGCAACACCAAGTGATGTTTTTCAGATAGCTATCCTACATTGCCACTGCATGTTCCCTGACCTCTCCATGCTGACCACCCCGTGGTGCTTTTCTCCATCCTACATGGCCACTCACTGCCTATCCTAATTCAGACCCTCTGATTCACACCACCCCGTGTTGTTTTTCTCACACCTACTAGCGAATGTAATGTTACACACCCATACAATGCGCACCACCCCGAGATGTTTTCCAGAAACCTATCCTACATTGCCACTGCATGTTCCTGACCTCCCCATGCTGACCACCCCGCGGTGCTTTTCTCCATCCTACGTTGCCACTCACTGCCTATCCTAATTCAGACCCTCCGATTCACACCACACCGTGATGTTTTTCTCGCTCCTATTAGTTAATGTAATATTACACACTCATACAATGCGCACCACCCCGCGATGTTTTTCAGAAACCTATCGTACATTGCCACTGCATGTTCCCTGACCTCCCCATGCTGACCACCCCGCGATGCTTTTCTCCATCCTACATTGCAACTCACTGGCTATCCTAATTCAGACCCTCTGATTCACACCACCCAGTTATGTTTTTCTCACTCCTACTAGTGAATGTAATGTTACACACCACTACAATGCGCAACACTCCGTGACGTTTTTCTCACTCCTACTAGTGAATTTAATGTTGCACACCCATACAATGCGCACCACCGCGCGATGCTTTTCAGAAACCTATCCTACATTGCCACTGCATGTTCCCTGATCTCCCCTTGCTGACCACCCCGCGGTGCTTTTCTCCATCCTACATTGCGATTCACTGCATATTCTAATTCAGACCCTCCGATTCACACTACCCGGTGATGTTTTTCTCACTCCTACTAGTGTATATAATGTTACACACCCATACAATGCGCACCACCCCGGGATGTTTTTCAGAAACCTATCCTACATTGCCACTGCATGTTCCCTGAACTCCCCATGCTGACCACCCCGCGATGCTTTTCTCCATCCTACATTGCAACTCCCTGGCTATGCTAATTCAGACCCTCTTATTCACATCACCCCGTTATGTTTTTCTCACTCCTACTAGTGAATGTAATGTTACACACCACTACAATGCGAAACACTCCGTGACGTTTTACTCACTCCTACTAGTGAATGTAATGTTGGACACCCATACAATGCGCACCACCGCGCGATGCTTTTCAGAAACCTATCCTACATTGCCACTGCATGTTCCCTGACCTCCCCATGCTGACCACCCAGCGATGCTTTTCTCCATCCTACATTGCCACTCACTGGCTATCCTAATTCAGACCCTCTGACTCACACCAACCCGTGACGTTTTTCTCACTAATACTACTGAATGTAATGTTACACACCCATACGATGCGCAACACCCCGTGATGTTTTTCTCACTCCTACTAGTGAATGTAATGTAACACACGCATACAATGCGCACCACCCCACGATGTTTTTCAGAAACCTATCCTACATTGCCAATGCATGTTCCCTGACCTCCCCATGCTGACCAGTCCGCTGTGCTTTTCTCCATCCTATATTGCCACTCACTGCCTATCCTAATTCAGACCCTCCAATTCGTAACACCCCGTGGTGTTTTTCTCACTCCTACTAGTGAATGTAACGTTACACACCCATACAATGCGCACCACCCCGTGATGTTTTTCTCACTCCTACTAGTGAATGTAACGTTACACACCCATACAATGCGCACCACCCCGTGATGTTTTTCTCACTCCTACTAGTGAATGTAACGTTACACACCCATACAATGCGCACCACCCCGTGATGTTTTTCTCACTCCTACTAGTGAATGTAATGTTACACACCCATACAATGCCACCACCCCGCGATGTTTTTCAGAAACCTATCCTACATTGCCACTGCATGTTCCCTGACCTCCCCATGCTGACCACCCCACGGTGCTTTTCTCCATCCTACATTGCCACTCACTTCCTATCCTAATTCAGACCCTCCGATTCACACCACCCCATGATGTTTTTCTCACTCCTACTAGTGAATGTAATGTTACACACCCATACAATGCGCACCACCCCGTGATGTTTTTCTCACTCCTACTAGTGAATGTAATATTACACACCCATACAATGCGCACCACCCCGCAATGTTTTTCAGAAACCTATCCTACATTGCCACTGCAGGTTCTCTGACCTCAACATGCTGCCCACCCCGCGGGGCTTTTCTCCATCCTACATTGCAACTCACTGCCTATCCTAATTCAGACCGTCCCATTAAAACCACCCTGTGATGTTTTTCTCACTCCTACTACTGAATGTAATGTTACACAGACATACAATGCGCACCACCCCGTGATGTGTTTCTCACTCCTAATAGTGAATGTAATGTTACACATACATACAATGCGCACCACCCCGTGATGTGTTTCTCACTCCTACTAGTGAATGTAATGTTACACACCCATACAATGCGCACCACCGCGCGATGATTTTCAGAAACCTATACTACATTGCAACTGCATGTTCCCTGACCTCCCCATGCTGACCAACCAGCGGTGCTTTTCTCCATCCTACATTGCCACTCACTGCCTATCCTAATTCAGACTTTCTGATTCACACCACCCCGTGATGTTTTTCTCACTCTTACTAGTGAATGTAATGTTACACACCCATACAACGATCACCACCCCGCGATGTTTTTCAGAAACCTATCCTACATTACCACTGCATGTTCTCTGACCTCCCCATGCTGACAACCCAGTGGTGCTTTTCTCCATCGTACATTGCCACTCACTGCCTATCCTAATTCAGACCCTCCGATTCACACCACCCCGTGATGTTTTTCTCACTCCTACTAGTGAATGTAATGTTACACAACCATACAATGCGCACCACCCTGCGATATTTTTCAGAAACATATCCTACATTGCCACTGCATGTTCCCTGACCTCCCCATGCTGACCAACCCGTGGTGCTTTTCCCCATCCTGCGTTGCCACTCACTGCCTATCCTAATTCAGACCCTCCAATTCACACCATCCCGTGATGTTTTTCTCACTCCTACTAGTGAATGTAATGTTACACATACATACAATGCGCACCACCCCGTGATGTGTTTCTCACTCCTACTAGTGATTGTTATGTGACACACCCATACAATGAGCACCACCAAGTGATGTTTTTCAGAAAGCTATACTACATTGCCACTGCATGTTCCCTGACCTCTCCATGCTGACCACCACGTGGTGCTTTTCTCCATCCTACATGGCCACTCACTGCCTATCTTAATTCAGACCCTCCGATTCACACCACCCCGTGTTGTTTTTCTCACACCTACTAGCGAATGTAATGTTACACACCCATACAATGCGCACCACCCCGAGATGTTTTCCAGAAACCTATCCTACATTGCCACTGCATGTTCCTGACCTCCCCATGCTGACCACCCCGCGGTGCTTTTCTCCATCCTACGTTGCCACTCACTGCCTATCCTAATTCAGACCCTCTGATTCACACCACCCCGTGATGTTTTTCTCACTCCTACTAGTGTATGTAATGTTACACACCCATACAATGCGCACCACCCCGCGATGTTTTTCAGAAACCTATCCTACATTGCCACTGCATGTTCCCTGACCACCCCATGCTGACCACCCCGCGATGCTTTTCTCCATCCTACATTGCAACTCACTGGCTATTCTAATTCAGACCCTCTGATTCACACCACCCCGTTATGTTTTTCTCACTCCTACTAGTGAATGTAATGTTACACACCACTACAATGCGCAACACCCCGTGATGTTTTTCTCACTCCTACTAGTGAATGTAATGTTACACACCCATACAATGCGTACCACTCCTGGATGTTTTTCAGAAACCTATCCTACATTGCCACTGCATGTTCCCTGACCTCACCATGCTGACCAACCCGCGGTGCTTTTCTCCATCCTACATTGCCACTCACTGCATATCCGAATTCAGACCCTCCAATTCACACCACCCCGTGATGTTTTTCTCACTCCTACTTGTGAATGTAATGTTACACACCCATACAATGCGCACCACCCCTGGATGTTTTTCAGAAACCTATCCTACATTGCCACTGCATGTTCCCTGACCTCCCCATGCTGACCACCTCGCGGTGCTTTTCTCCATCCTACATTGCCACTCACTGCCTGTCCTAATTCAAACCCTCTGATTCACACCACCCCTTGATGTTTTTCTCACTCCTACTAGTGAATGTAATGTTACACACCCATACAATGCGCACCACCCCTCGATGTTTTTCAGAAACCTATCCTACATTGCCACTGCATGCTCCCTGACCTCCCCATGCTCACCACCCCACTGTGCTTTTCTCCATCCTACATTGCCACTCACTGCCTATCCTAATTCAGACCGTCCGATTCACACCACCCCGTGATTTTTTTCTCACTCCTACTAGAGTATATAATATTACACACCCATACAATGCGCACCACCCCGCGATGTTTTTCAGAAACCTACCCTACATTTCCCCTGCATGTTCCCTGACCTCCACATGCTGACCAACCCGCGGTGCTTTTCTCCATCCTACATTGCCACTCACTGCCTATCCTAATTCAGAACTTCTGATTCACACCACCCCGTGATGTTTTTCTCACTCCTACTAGTGAATGTAATGTTACACACCCATACAATGCGCACCACCCCGTGATGTTTTTCTCACTCCTACTAGTGAATGTAATATTACACACCCATACAATGCGCACCACCCCGCAATGTTTTTCAGAAACCTATCCTACATTGCCACTGCAGGTTCTCTGACCTCAACATGCTGCCCACCCCGCGGGGCTTTTCTCCATCCTACATTGCAACTCACTGCCTATCCTAATTCAGACCGTCCCATTAAAACCACCCTGTGATGTTTTTCTCACTCCTACTACTGAATGTAATGTTACACAGACATACAATGCGCACCACCCCGTGATGTGTTTCTCACTCCTAATAGTGAATGTAATGTTACACATACATACAATGCGCACCACCCCGTGATGTGTTTCTCACTCCTACTAGTGAATGTAATGTTACACACCCATAAAATGCGCACCACCGCGCGATGCTTTTCAGAAACCTATACTACATTGCAACTGCATGTTCCCTGACCTCCCCATGCTGACCAACCAGCGGTGCTTTTCTCCATCCTACATTGCCACTCACTGCCTATCCTAATTCAGACTTTCTGATTCACACCACCCCGTGATGTTTTTCTCACTCTTACTAGTGAATGTAATGTTACACACCCATACAACGATCACCACCCCGCGATGTTTTTCAGAAACCTATCCTACATTACCACTGCATGTTCTCTGACCTCCCCATGCTGACAACCCAGTGGTGCTTTTCTCCATCGTACATTGCCACTCACTGCCTATCCTAATTCAGACCCTCCGATTCACACCACCCCGTGATGTTTTTCTCACTCCTACTAGTGAATGTAATGTTACACAACCATACAATGCGCACCACCCTGCGATATTTTTCAGAAACATATCCTACATTGCCACTGCATGTTCCCTGACGTCACCATGCTGACCAACCCGTGGTGCTTTTCCCCATCCTGCGTTGCCACTCACTGCCTATCCTAATTCAGACCCTCCAATTCACACCATCCCGTGATGTTTTTCTCACTCCTACTAGTGAATGTAATGTTACACATACATACAATGCGCACCACCCCGTGATGTGTTTCTCACTCCTACTAGTGATTGTTATGTGACACACCCATACAATGAGCACCACCAAGTGATGTTTTTCAGAAAGCTATACTACATTGCCACTGCATGTTCCCTGACCTCTCCATGCTGACCACCACGTGGTGCTTTTCTCCATCCTACATGGCCACTCACTGCCTATCTTAATTCAGACCCTCCGATTCACACCACCCCGTGTTGTTTTTCTCACACCTACTAGCGAATGTAATGTTACACACCCATACAATGCGCACCACCCCGAGATGTTTTCCAGAAACCTATCCTACATTGCCACTGCATGTTCCTGACCTCCCCATGCTGACCACCCCGCGGTGCTTTTCTCCATCCTACGTTGCCACTCACTGCCTATCCTAATTCAGACCCTCTGATTCACACCACCCCGTGATGTTTTTCTCACTCCTACTAGTGTATGTAATGTTACACACCCATACAATGCGCACCACCCCGCGATGTTTTTCAGAAACCTATCCTACATTGCCACTGCATGTTCCCTGACCACCCCATGCTGACCACCCCGCGATGCTTTTCTCCATCCTACATTGCAACTCACTGGCTATTCTAATTCAGACCCTCTGATTCACACCACCCCGTTATGTTTTTCTCACTCCTACTAGTGAATGTAATGTTACACACCACTACAATGCGCAACACCCCGTGATGTTTTTCTCACTCCTACTAGTGAATGTAATGTTACACACCCATACAATGCGTACCACTCCTGGATGTTTTTCAGAAACCTATCCTACATTGCCACTGCATGTTCCCTGACCTCACCATGCTGACCAACCCGCGGTGCTTTTCTCCATCCTACATTGCCACTCACTGCATATCCGAATTCAGACCCTCCAATTCACACCACCCCGTGATGTTTTTCTCACTCCTACTTGTGAATGTAATGTTACACACCCATACAATGCGCACCACCCCTGGATGTTTTTCAGAAACCTATCCTACATTGCCACTGCATGTTCCCTGACCTCCCCATGCTGACCACCTCGCGGTGCTTTTCTCCATCCTACATTGCCACTCACTGCCTGTCCTAATTCAAACCCTCTGATTCACACCACCCCTTGATGTTTTTCTCACTCCTACTAGTGAATGTAATGTTACACACCCATACAATGCGCACCACCCCTCGATGTTTTTCAGAAACCTATCCTACATTGCCACTGCATGCTCCCTGACCTCCCCATGCTCACCACCCCACTGTGCTTTTCTCCATCCTACATTGCCACTCACTGCCTATCCTAATTCAGACCGTCCGATTCACACCACCCCGTGATTTTTTTCTCACTCCTACTAGAGTATATAATATTACACACCCATACAATGCGCACCACCCCGCGATGTTTTTCAGAAACCTACCCTACATTTCCCCTGCATGTTCCCTGACCTCCACATGCTGACCAACCCGCGGTGCTTTTCTCCATCCTACATTGCCACTCACTGCCTATCCTAATTCAGAACTTCTGATTCACACCACCCCGTGATGTTTTTCTCACTCCTACTAGTTAATGTAATGTTACACCCCCATACAATGCGCACCAGCCCGTGATGTTTATCAGAAAACTATCCTACATTGCTACTGCATGTTCCCTGACCTCCCCATGCTGACCACCCTGCGGTGCTTTTCTCCATCCTACATTGCCACTCACTGCCTATACTAATTCAGACCCTCCGATTCACACAACCCCGTGATGTTTTTCTCACTCCTACTAGTGAATGTAATGTAACACACCCATACAATGCGCACCACCCCACGATGTTTTTCAGAAACCTATCCTACATTGCCAATGCATGTTCCCTGACCTCCCCATGCTGACCAGTCCGCTGTGCTTTTCTCCATCCTATATTGCCACTCACTGCCTATCCTAATTCAGACCCTCCAATTCGTAACACCCCGTGGTGTTTTTCTCACTCCTACTAGTGAATGTAACGTTACACACCCATACAAAGCGCACCACCCCGTGATGTTTTTCTCACTCCTACTAGTGAATGTAACGTTACACACCCATACAATGCGCACCACCCCGTGATGTTTTTCTCACTCCTACTAGTGAATGTAACGTTACACACCCATACAATGTGCACCACCCCGTGATGTTTTTCTCACTCCTACTAGTGAATGTAATGTTACACACCCATACAATGCCACCACCCAGCGATGTTTTTCAGAAACCTATCCTACATTGCCACTGCATGTTCCCTGACCTCCCCATGCTGACCACCCCACGGTGCTTTTCTCCATCCTACATTGCCACTCACTTCCTATCCTAATTCAGACCCTCCGATTCACACCACCCCATGATGTTTTTCTCACTCCTACTAGTGAATGTAATGTTACACACCCATACAATGCGCACCACCCCGTGATGTTTTTCTCACTCCTACTAGTGAATGTAATATTACACACCCATACAATGCGCACCACCCCGCAATGTTTTTCAGAAACCTATCCTACATTGCCACTGCAGGTTCTCTGACCTCAACATGCTGCCCACCCCGCGGGGCTTTTCTCCATCCTACATTGCAACTCACTGCCTATCCTAATTCAGACCGTCCCATTAAAACCACCCTGTGATGTTTTTCTCACTCCTACTACTGAATGTAATGTTACACAGACATACAATGCGCACCACCCCGTGATGTGTTTCTCACTCCTAATAGTGAATGTAATGTTACACATACATACAATGCGCACCACCCCGTGATGTGTTTCTCACTCCTACTAGTGAATGTAATGTTACACACCCATACAACGATCACCACCCCGCGATGTTTTTCAGAAACCTATCCTACATTACCACTGCATGTTCTCTGACCTCCCCATGCTGACAACCCAGTGGTGCTTTTCTCCATCGTACATTGCCACTCACTGCCTATCCTAATTCAGACCCTCCGATTCACACCACCCCGTGATGTTTTTCTCACTCCTACTAGTGAATGTAATGTTACACAACCATACAATGCGCACCACCCTGCGATATTTTTCAGAAACATATCCTACATTGCCACTGCATGTTCCCTGACCTCCCCATGCTGACCAACCCGTGGTGCTTTTCCCCATCCTGCGTTGCCACTCACTGCCTATCCTAATTCAGACCCTCCAATTCACACCATCCCGTGATGTTTTTCTCACTCCTACTAGTGAATGTAATGTTACACATACATACAATGCGCACCACCCCGTGATGTGTTTCTCACTCCTACTAGTGATTGTTATGTGACACACCCATACAATGAGCACCACCAAGTGATGTTTTTCAGAAAGCTATACTACATTGCCACTGCATGTTCCCTGACCTCTCCATGCTGACCACCACGTGGTGCTTTTCTCCATCCTACATGGCCACTCACTGCCTATCTTAATTCAGACCCTCCGATTCACACCACCCCGTGTTGTTTTTCTCACACCTACTAGCGAATGTAATGTTACACACCCATACAATGCGCACCACCCCGAGATGTTTTCCAGAAACCTATCCTACATTGCCACTGCATGTTCCTGACCTCCCCATGCTGACCACCCCGCGGTGCTTTTCTCCATCCTACGTTGCCACTCACTGCCTATCCTAATTCAGACCCTCCGATTCACACCACCCCGTGATGTTTTTCTCACTCCTACTAGTGTATGTAATGTTACACACCCATACAATGCGCACCACCCCGCGATGTTTTTCAGAAACCTATCCTACATTGCCACTGCATGTTCCCTGACCACCCCATGCTGACCACCCCGCGATGCTTTTCTCCATCCTACATTGCAACTCACTGGCTATTCTAATTCAGACCCTCTGATTCACACCACCCCGTTATGTTTTTCTCACTCCTACTAGTGAATGTAATGTTACACACCACTACAATGCGCAACACCCCGTGATGTTTTTCTCACTCCTACTAGTGAATGTAATGTTACACACCCATACAATGCGTACCACTCCTGGATGTTTTTCAGAAACCTATCCTACATTGCCACTGCATGTTCCCTGACCTCACCATGCTGACCAACCCGCGGTGCTTTTCTCCATCCTACATTGCCACTCACTGCATATCCGAATTCAGACCCTCCAATTCACACCACCCCGTGATGTTTTTCTCACTCCTACTTGTGAATGTAATGTTACACACCCATACAATGCGCACCACCCCTGGATGTTTTTCAGAAACCTATCCTACATTGCCACTGCATGTTCCCTGACCTCCCCATGCTGACCACCTCGCGGTGCTTTTCTCCATCCTACATTGCCACTCACTGCCTGTCCTAATTCAAACCCTCTGATTCACACCACCCCTTGATGTTTTTCTCACTCCTACTAGTGAATGTAATGTTACACACCCATACAATGCGCACCACCCCTCGATGTTTTTCAGAAACCTATCCTACATTGCCACTGCATGCTCCCTGACCTCCCCATGCTCACCACCCCACTGTGCTTTTCTCCATCCTACATTGCCACTCACTGCCTATCCTAATTCAGACCGTCCGATTCACACCACCCCGTGATTTTTTTCTCACTCCTACTAGAGTATATAATATTACACACCCATACAATGCGCACCACCCCGCGATGTTTTTCAGAAACCTACCCTACATTTCCCCTGCATGTTCCCTGACCTCCACATGCTGACCAACCCGCGGTGCTTTTCTCCATCCTACATTGCCACTCACTGCCTATCCTAATTCAGAACTTCTGATTCACACCACCCCGTGATGTTTTTCTCACTCCTACTAGTTAATGTAATGTTACACCCCCATACAATGCGCACCAGCCCGTGATGTTTATCAGAAAACTATCCTACATTGCTACTGCATGTTCCCTGACCTCCCCATGCTGACCACCCTGCGGTGCTTTTCTCCATCCTACATTGCCACTCACTGCCTATACTAATTCAGACCCTCCGATTCACACAACCCCGTGATGTTTTTCTCACTCCTACTAGTGAATGTAATGTTACACAAACATACAATGCACACCACCGTGCGATGTTTTTCAGAAACCTATCCTACATTGCCACTGCATGTTCCCTGACCTCCCCATGCTGACCAACCCGTGGTGCTTTTACCCTTCCTGCGTTGCCACTCACTGCCTATCCTAATTCACACCCTCCAATTCACACCACCCCGTGATGTTTTTCTCACTCCTACTATTGAATGTAATGTTACACACCCATGCAATTTGCACCACCCCGTGATGTTTTTCTCACTCGTACTAGTGAATTTAATATTACACACCCATACAATGCGCACCACCCCGCGATGTTTTTCAGAAACCTATCCTACATTGCCACTGCATGTTCCCTGACCTCCCCATGCTGACCACCCCGCGGTGCTTTTCTCCATCCTACATTGCCACTCACTGCCTGTCCTAATTCAGACCCTCTGATTCACACCAACCCTTGATGTTTTTCTCACTCCTACTTGTGAATGTAATGTTACACACCCATACAATGCTCACCACCCCGTGATGTTTTTCTCACTCCTACTAGTGAATGTAATGTTACACACCCATACAATGCGCACCACCCCGCGATGATTTTCAGAATCGTATCCTACATTGCTACTGCATGTTCCCTGACCTCCCCATGCTGACAACCCTGCGGTGCTTTTCTCCATCCTACATTGCCACTCACTGCCTGTCCTAATTCAGACCCTCCAATTCCCATCACCCCATGCTGTTTTTCTCACTCCTCCTAGTGAATGTAATGTTACACACCCGTACAATGCTCACCACCCCGTGATGTTTTTCTCACTCCTACTAGTGAATGTAATGTTACACACCCATACAATGCGCACCACCCCGCGATGTTTTTCAGAATCCTATCCTACATTGCTACTGCATGTTCCCTGACCTCCCCATGCTGACAACCCTGCGGTGCTTTTCTCCATCCTACATTGCCACTCACTGCCTATACTAATTCAGACCCTCCGATTCACACACCCCGTGATGTTTTTCTCACTCCTACTAGTGAATGTAATGTTACACAAACATACAATGCGCACCACCCCGTGATGTTTTTCACAAACCTATCCTACATTGCCACTGCATGTTCCCTGAGCTCCCAATGCTGACCAACCCTTGGTGCTTTTCCCCATTCTACATTCCCACTTACTGCCTAGCCTAATTCAGACCCTGCGATTCACAACACCCCGTGATGTTTTTCTCACTCCTACTAATGAATGTTATGTTACACGCCCATACAATTTGCACCACCTCGTGATGTTTTTCTCACTCCTACTAGTGAATGTAATGTTACACACCAATACAATGCCCACCAACCCTCAATGTTTTTTAGAAACCTATCCTACATTGCCACTGCATGTTCCCTGACCTCCCCATGCTGACCACCCCGCGGTGCTTTTCTCCATCCTACATTGCCACTCACTGCCTATCCTAATTCAGACGCTCCGATTCACACCACCCCGTGTTGTTTTTCTCACACCTACTAGTGAATGTAATGTTACACACCCATACAATGCGTACCACCCCTGGATGTTTTTCAGAAACCTATCCTACATTGCCACTGCATGTTCCCTGACCTCACCATGCTGACCAACCCGCGGTGCTTTTCTCCATCCTACATTGCCACTCACTGCATATCCGAATTCAGACCCTCCAATTCACACCACCCCGTGATGTTTTTCTCACTCCTACTTGTGAATGTAATGTTACACACCCATACAATGCGTACCAACCCTGGATGTTTTTTAGAAACCTATCCTACATTGCCACTGCATGTTCCCTGACCTCCCCATGCTGACCAACCCGTGGTGCTTTTCCCCTTCCTGCGTTGCCACTCACTGCCTATCCTAATTCACACCCTCCAATTCACACCACCCCGTGATGTTTTTCTCACTCCTACTATTGAATGTAATGTTACACACCCATGCAATTTGCACCACCCCGTGATGTTTTTCTCACTCGTACTAGTGAATTTAATATTACACACCCATACAATGCGCACCACCCCGCGATGTTTTTCAGAAACCTATCCTACATTGCCACTGCATGTTCCCTGACCTCACCATGCTGACCACCCCGCGGTGCTTTTCTCCATCCTACATTGCCACTCACTGCCTATCCTAATTCAGACCGTCCTATTAAAACCATCCCGTGATGTTTTTCTCACTCCTACTAGTGAATGTAATGTTACACATACATTCAATGCGCACCACCCCGTGATGTGTTTCTCACTCCTACTAGTGATTGTAATGTGACACAACCTTACAATGAGCACCACCAGGTGATGTTTTTCAGAAACCTATCCTACATTGCCACTGCATGTTCCCTGACCTCTCCATGCTGACCACCCCGTGGTGCTTTTCTCCATCCTACATGGCCACTCACTGCCTATCCTAATTCAGACCCTCCGATTCACACCACCCCGTGTTGATTTTCTCACACCTACTAGTGAATGTAATGTTACACACCCATACAATGCGCACAACCCCGAGATGTTTTCCAGAAACCTATCCTACATTGCCACTGCATGTTCCCTGACCTCCCCATGCTGACCACCCCGCGGTGCTTTTCTCCATCCTACGTTGCCACTCACTGCCTATCTTAATTCAGACCCTCCGATTCACACACCCCGTGATGTTTTTCTCACTCCTACTAGTGAATGTAATGTTACACAAACATACAATGCGCACCACCCCGTGATGTTTTTCACAAACCTATCCTACATTGCCACTGCATGTTCCCTGAGCTCCCAATGCTGACCAACCCGTGGTGCTTTTCCCCATTCTACATTCCCACTTACTGCCTAGCCTAATTCAGACCCTGCGATTCACAACACCCCGTGATGTTTTTCTCACTCCTACTAGTGAATGTAATGTTACACGCCCATACCATTTGCACCACCTCGTGATGTTTTTCTCACTCCTACTAGTGAATGTAATGTTACACACCAATACAATGCCCACCAACCCTCAATGTTTTTTAGAAACCTATCCTACATTGCCATTGCATGTTCCCTGACCTCCCCATTCTGACCACCCCGTGGTGTTTTTCTCCATCCTACATAGCCACTCACTGCCTATCCTAATTCAGACGCTCCGATTCACACCACCCCGTGTTGTTTTTCTCACACCTACTAGTGAATGTAATGTTACACACCCATACAATGCGCACCACCCCGAGATGTTTTTCAGAAACCTATGCTACATTGCCACTGCTTGTTCCCTGACGTCCCCATGCTGACCACCCCGTGGTGCTTTTCTCCATCCTACATTGCGACTCACTGCCTATTCTAATTCAGACCCTCCGATTCACACTACCCGGTGATGTTTTTCTCACTCCTGCTAGTGTATGTAATGTTACACACCATACAATGCGCACCACCCCGGGAGGTTTTTCAGAAATCTATCCTACATTGCCACTGCATGTTCCCTGAACTCCCCATGCTGACCACCACGCGATGCTTTTCTCCATCCTACATTGCAACTCACTGGCTATCCTAATTCAGACCCTCTCATTCACACCACCCCGTTATGTTTTTTCACTCCTACTAGTGAATGTAATGTTACACACCACTACAATGCGCAACACTCCGTGACGTTTTTCTCACTCCTACTAGTGAATGTAATGTTGCACACCCATACAATGCGCACCACCGCGCAATGCTTTTCAGAAACCTATCCTACATTGCCACTGCATGTTCCCTGACCTCCCCATGCTGACCACCCCGCGGTGCTTTTCTCCATCCTACATTGCGACTCACTGCCTATTCTAATTCAGACCCTCCGATTCACACTACCCGGTGATGTTTTTCTCACTCCTACTAGTGTATGTAATGTTACACACCCATACAATGCGCACCACCCCGGGATGTTTTCAGAAACCTATCCTATATTGCCACTGCATGTTCCCTGAACTCCCCATGCTGACCACCCCGCGATGCTTTTCTCCATCCTACATTGCAACTCACTGGCTATCCTAATTCAGACCCTCTGATTCAAACCACCCCATTATGTTTTTCTCACTCCTACTAGTGAATGTAATGTTACACACCACTACAATGCGCAACACTCAGTGACGTTTTTCTCACTCCTACTAGAGAATGTAATGTGGCACACCCGTACAATTCGCACCACCGCGCGATGCTTTTCAGAAACCTATCCTACATTGCCACTGCATGTTCCCTGACCTCCCCATGCTGACCAGTCCGCTATGCTTTTCTCCATCCTACATTGCCACTCACTGCGTATCCGAATTCAGACCCTCCAATTCACACCACACCGTGATGTTTTTCTCACTCCTGCTAGTGAATGTAATGTAACACACACCCATACTATGCTCACCACCCATTGATGTTTTTCTCACTCCTACTAGTGAATGTAATGTTACACACCAATACGATGCGCAACACCCCGTGATGTTTTTCTCACTCCTACTAGTGAATGTAACGTAACACACCCATACAATGCGCACCACCCCGCGATGTTTTTCAGAAACCTATCCTACATTGCCATTGCAAGTTCCCTGACCTCCCCATGCTGACCAGTCCGCTATGCTTTTCTGCATCCTATATTGCCACTCACTGCCTATCCTAATTCAGACCCTCCAGTTCGCATCACCCCGTGGTGTTTTTCTCACTCCTCCTAGTGAATGTAATGTTACACACCCATACAATCCGCACCACCCCGCGATGTTTTTCAGAAACCTATCCTACATTGCCACTGCATGTTCCCTGACCTCCCCATGCTGACCACCCCACGGGGCTTTTCTCCATCCTACATTGCCACTCACTTCCTATCCTAATTTAGTCCCTCCGATTCACACCACCCCATGATGTTTTTCTCACTCCTACTAGTGAATGTAATGTTACACACCCATACAATGCGCACCACCCCGTGATGTTTTTCTCACTCCTACTAGTGAATGTAATGTTACACACCCATACAATGCGCACCACCCCGCGATGTTTTTCAGAAACCTATCCTACATTGCTACTGCATGTTCCCTGACCTCCCCATGCTGACCACCTTGCGGTGCTTTTCTCCATCCTACATTGCCACTCACTGCCTAGCCTAATTCAGACCCTCCGATTCACACCACCCCGTGATTTTTTTCTCACTCCTACTAAAGTATGTAATTTTACACACCCATACAATGCGCACCACCCAGCGATGTTTTTCGAAAACTACCCTACATTTCCACTGCATGTTCCCTGACCTCCACATGCTGACCAACCCGTGGTGCTTTTCTCCATCCTACATTGCCACTCACTGCCTATCCTAATTCAGACCCTCCAATTCGCATCACCCCATGCTGTTTTTCTCACTCCTCCTAGTGAATGTAATGTTACACACCCATACAATGCACACCACCCCGCGATGTTTTTCAGAAACCTATCCTACATTGCCACTGCATGTTCCCTGACCTCCCCATGCTGAAAACCCCACGGTGCTTTTCTCCATCCTACATTGCCACTCACTTCCTATCCTAATTCAGACCCTCCGAATCACACCACCGCATTATGTTTTTCTCACTCCTACTAGTGAATGTAATGTTACACACCCGTACAATGCTCACCACCCCGTGATGTTTTTCTCACTCCTACTAGTGAATGTAATGTTACACACCCATACAATGCGAACCACCCCGCGATGTTTTTCAGAATCGTATCCTACATTGCTACTGCATGTTCCCTGACCTCCCCATGCTGACAACCCTGCGGTGCTTTTCTCCATCCTACATTGCCACTCACTGCCTGTCCTAATTCAGACCCTCCAATTCCCATCACCCCATGCTGTTTTTCTCACTCCTCCTAGTGAATGTAATGTTACACACCCGTACAATGCTCACCACCCCGTGATGTTTTTCTCACTCCTACTAGTGAATGTAATGTTACACACCCATACAATGCGCACCACCCCGCGATGTTTTTCAGAATCCTATCCTACATTGCTACTGCATGTTCCCTGACCTCCCCATGCTGACAACCCTGCGGTGCTTTTCTCCATCCTACATTGCCACTCACTGCCTATACTAATTCAGACCCTCCGAATCACAACACCCCGTGATGTTTTTCTCACTCCTACTAGTGAATGTAATGTTACACAAACATACAATGCGCACCACCCCGTGATGTTTTTCACAAACCTATCCTACATTGCCACTGCATGTTCCCTGAGCTCCCAATGCTGACCAACCCGTGGTGCTTTTCCCCATTCTACATTCCCACTTACTGCCTAGCCTAATTCAGACCCTGCGATTCACAACACCCCGTGATGTTTTTCTCACTCCTACTAGTGAATGTAATGTTACACGCCCATACAATTTGCACCACCTCGTGATGTTTTTCTCACTCCTACTAGTGAATGTAATGTTACACACCAATACAATGCCCACCAACCCTCAATGTTTTTTAGAAACCTATCCTACATTGCCACTGCATGTTCCCTGACCTCCCCATGCTGACCACCCCGCGGTGCTTTTCTCCATCCTACATTGCCACTCACTGCCTATCCTAATTCAGACGCTCCGATTCACACCACCCCGTGTTGTTTTTCTCACACCTACTAGTGAATGTAATGTTACACACCCATACAATGCGTACCACCCCTGGATGTTTTTCAGAAACCTATCCTACATTGCCACTGCATGTTCCCTGACCTCACCATGCTGACCAACCCGCGGTGCTTTTCTCCATCCTACATTGCCACTCACTGCATATCCGAATTCAGACCCTCCAATTCACACCACCCCGTGATGTTTTTCTCACTCCTACTTGTGAATGTAATGTTACACACCCATACAATGCGTA
This sequence comes from Cavia porcellus, assembly GCF_034190915.1. Lineage (NCBI taxonomy): Eukaryota > Metazoa > Chordata > Mammalia > Rodentia > Caviidae > Cavia > Cavia porcellus. The sequence continues at coordinate 1,370,488 of NW_026947539.1, read as the reverse complement.
CCACCCCTGGATGTTTTTCAGAAACCTATCCTACATTGCCACTGCATGTTCCCTGACCTCCCCATGCTGACCAACCCGTGGTGCTTTTCCCCTTCCTGCGTTGCCACTCACTGCCTATCCTAATTCACACCCTCCAATTCACACCACCCCGTGATGTTTTTCTCACTCCTACTATTGAATGTAATGTTACACACCCATGCAATTTGTACCACCCCGTGATGTTTTTCTCACTCGTACTAGTGAATTTAATATTACACACCCATACAATGCGCACCACCCCGCGATGTTTTTCAGAAACCTATCCTACATTGCCACTGCATGTTCCCTGACCTCACCATGCTGACCACCCCGCGGTGCTTTTCTCCATCCTACATTGCCACTCACTGCCTATCCTAATTCAGACCGTCCTATTAAAACCATCCCGTGATGTTTTTCTCACTCCTACTAGTGAATGTAATGTTACACATACATACAATGCGCACCACCCCGTGATGTGTTTCTCACTCCTACTAGTGATTGTAATGTGACACAACCATACAATGAGCACCACCAGGTGATGTTTTTCAGAAACCTATCCTACATTGCCACTGCATGTTCCCTGACCTCTCCATGCTGACCACCCCGTGGTGCTTTTCTCCATCCTACATGGCCACTCACTGCCTATCCTAATTCAGACCCTCCGATTCACACCACCCCGTGTTGATTTTCTCACACCTACTAGTGAATGTAATGTTACACACCCATACAATGCGCACAACCCCGAGATGTTTTCCAGAAACCTATCCTACATTGCCACTGCATGTTCCCTGACCTCCCCATGCTGACCACCCCGCGGTGCTTTTCTCCATCCTACGTTGCCACTCACTGCCTATCCTAATTCAGACCCTCCGATTCACACAACCCCGTGATGTTTTTCTCACTCCTACTAGTGTATGTAATGTTACACACCCATACAATGTGCACCACCCCACGATGTTTTTCAGAAACCTATCCTACATTGCCACTGCATGTTCCCTGACCTCCCCATGCTGACCACCCCGCGGTGCTTTTCTCCATCCTACATTGCCACTCACTGCCTGTCCTAATTCAGACCCTCTGATTCACACCACCCCTTGATGTTTTTCTCACTCCTACTAGTGAATGTAATGTTACACACCCATACAATGCTCACCACCCCGTGATGTTTTTCTCACTCCTACTAGTGAATGTAATGTTACACACCCATACAATGCGCACCACCCCGCGATGTTTTTCAGAATCCTATCCTACATTGCTACTGCATGTTCCCTGACCTCCCCATGCTGACAACCCTGCGGTGCTTTTCTCCATCCTACATTGCCACTCACTGCCTGTCCTAATTCAGACCCTCCAATTCCCATCACCCCATGCTGTTTTTCTCACTCCTCCTAGTGAATGTAATGTTACACACCCGTACAATGCTCACCACCCCGTGATGTTTTTCTCACTCCTACTAGTGAATGTAATGTTACACACCCATACAATGCGCACCACCCCGCGATGTTTTTCAGAATCCTATCCTAAATTGCTACTGCATGTTCCCTGACCTCCCCATGCTGACAACCCTGCGGTGCTTTTCTCCATCCTACATTGCCACTCACTGCCTATACTAATTCAGACCCTCTGATTCACAACACCCCGTGATGTTTTTCTCAATCCTACTAGTGAATGTAATGTTACACAAACATACAATGCGCACCACCCCGTGATGTTTTTCACAAACCTATCCTACATTGCCACTGCATGTTCCCTGAGCTCCCAATGCTGACCAACCCGTGGTGCTTTTCCCCATTCTACATTCCCACTTACTGCCTAGCCTAATTCAGACCCTGCGATTCACAACACCTCGTGATGTTTTTCTCACTCCTACTAGTGAATGTAATGTTACACGCCCATACAATTTGCACCACCTCGTGATGTTTTTCTCACTCCTACTAGTGAATGTAATGTTACACACCAATACAATGCCCACCAACCCTCAATGTTTTTTAGAAACCTATCCTACATTGCCATTGCATGTTCCCTGACCTCCCCATGCTGACCACCCCGTGGTGTTTTTCTCCATCCTACATAGCCACTCACTGCCTATCCTAATTCAGACGCTCCGATTCACACCACCCCGTGTTGTTTTTCTCACACCTACTAGTGAATGTAATGTTACACACCCATACAATGCGCATCACCCCGAGATGTTTTTCAGAAACCTATGCTACATTGCCACTGCATGTTCCCTGACGTCCCCATGCTGACCACCCCGTGGTGCTTTTCTCCATCCTACATTGCGACTCACTGCCTATTCTAATTCAGACCCTCCGATTCACACTACCCGGTGATGTTTTTCTCACTCCTGCTAGTGTATGTAATGTTACACACCATACAATGCGCACCACCCCGGGATGTTTTTCAGAAATCTATCCTACATTGCCACTGCATGTTCCCTGAACTCCCCATGCTGACCACCACGCGATGCTTTTCTCCATCCTACATTGCAACTCACTGGCTATCCTAATTCAGACCCTCTCATTCACACCACCCCGTTATGTTTTTTCACTCCTACTAGTGAATGTAATGTTACACACCACTACAATGCGCAACACTCCGTGACGTTTTTCTCACTCCTACTAGTGAATGTAATGTTGCACACCCATACAATGCGCACCACCGCGCAATGCTTTTCAGAAACCTATCCTACATTGCCACTGCATGTTCCCTGACCTCCCCATGCTGACCACCCCGCGGAGCTTTTCTCCATCCTACATTGCGACTCACTGCCTATTCTAATTCAGACCCTCCGATTCACACTACCCTGTGATGTTTTTCTCACTCCTACTAGTGTATGTAATGTTACACACCCATACAATGCGCACCACCCCGGGATGTTTTCAGAAACCTATCCTATATTGCCACTGCATGTTCCCTGAACTCCCCATGCTGACCACCCCGCGATGCTTTTCTCCATCCTACATTGCAACTCACTGGCTATCCTAATTCAGACCCTCTGATTCAAACCACCCCATTATGTTTTTCTCACTCCTACTAGTGAATGTAATGTTACACACCACTACAATGCGCAACACTCAGTGACGTTTTTCTCACTCCTACTAGAGAATGTAATGTTGCACACCCGTACAATTCGCACCACCGCGCGATGCTTTTCAGAAACCTATCCTACATTGCCACTGCATGTTCCCTGACCTCCCCATGCTGACCAGTCCGCTATGCTTTTCTCCATCCTACATTGCCACTCACTGCGTATCCGAATTCAGACCCTCCAATTCACACCACACCGTGATGTTTTTCTCACTCCTGCTAGTGAATGTAATGTAACACACACCCATACTATGCTCACCACCCATTGATGTTTTTCTCACTCCTACTAGTGAATGTAATGTTACACACCAATACGATGCGCAACACCCCGTGATGTTTTTCTCACTCCTACTAGTGAATGTAACGTAACACACCCATACAATGCGCACCACCCCGCGATGTTTTTCAGAAACCTATCCTACATTGCCATTGCAAGTTCCCTGACCTCCCCATGCTGACCAATCCGCTATGCTTTTCTGCATCCTATATTGCCACTCACTGCCTATCCTAATTCAGACCCTCCAGTTCGCATCACCCCGTGGTGTTTTTCTCACTCCTCCTAGTGAATGTAATGTTACACACCCATACAATCCGCACCACCCCGCGATGTTTTTCAGAAACCTATCCTACATTGCCACTGCATGTTCCCTGACCTCCCCATGCTGACCACCCCACGGGGCTTTTCTCCATCCTACATTGCCACTCACTTCCTATCCTAATTTAGTCCCTCCGATTCACACCACCCCATGATGTTTTTCTCACTCCTACTAGTGAATGTAATGTTACACACCCATACAATGCGCACCACCCCGTGATGTTTTTCTCACTCCTACTAGTGAATGTAATGTTACACACCCATACAATGCGCACCACCCCGCGATGTTTTTCAGAAACCTATCCTACATTGCTACTGCATGTTCCCTGACCTCCCCATGCTGACCACCTTGCGGTGCTTTTCTCCATCCTACATTGCCACTCACTGCCTAGCCTAATTCAGACCCTCCGATTCACACCATCCCGTGATTTTTTTCTCACTCCTACTAAAGTATGTAATTTTACACACCCATACAATGCGCACCACCCCGCGATGTTTTTCGAAAACTACCCTACATTTCCACTGCATGTTCCCTGACCTCCACATGCTGACCAACCCGCGGTGCTTTTCTCCATCCTACATTGCCACTCACTGCCTATCCTAATTCAGACCCTCCAATTCGCATCACCCCATGCTGTTTTTCTCACTCCTCCTAGTGAATGTAATGTTACACACCCATACAATGCACACCACCCCGCGATGTTTTTCAGAAACCTATCCTACATTGCCACTGCATGTTCCCTGACCTCCCCATGCTGAAAACCCCACGGTGCTTTTCTCCATCCTACATTGCCACTCACTTCCTATCCTAATTCAGACCCTCCGAATCACACCACCGCATTATGTTTTTCTCACTCCTACTAGTGAATGTAATGTTACACACCCGTACAATGCTCACCACCCCGTGATGTTTTTCTCACTCCTACTAGTGAATGTAATGTTACACACCCATACAATGCGAACCACCCCGCGATGTTTTTCAGAAACCTATCCTACATTGCCACTGCATGTTCCCTGACCTCCCCATGCTGACCACCCCGCGGTGCTTTTCTCCATCCTACATTGCGACTCACTGCCTATTCTAATTCAGACCCTCCGATTCACACTACCCGGTGATGTTTTTCTCACTCCTACTAGTGTATGTAATGTTACACACCCATACAATGCGCACCACCCCGGGATGTTTTTCAGAAACCTATCCTATATTGCCACTGCATGTTCCCTGAACTCCCCATGCTGACCACCCCGCGATGCTTTTCTCCATCCTACATTGCAACTCACTGGCTATCCTAATTCAGACCCTCTGATTCAAACCACCCCGTTATGTTTTTCTCACTCCTACTAGTGAATGTAATGTTACACACCACTACAATGCGCAACACTCAGTGACGTTTTTCTCACTCCTACTAGAGAATGTAATGTTGCACACCCATACAATGCGCACCACCGCGCGATGCTTTTCAGAAACCTATCCTACATTGCCACTGCATGTTCCCTGACCTCCCCATGCTGACCAACCCGCGGTTCTTTTCTCCATCCTTCATTGCCACTCACTGCGTATCCGAATTCAGACCCTCCAATTCACACCACACCGTGATGTTTTTCTCACTCCTGCTAGTGAATGTAATGTAACACACACCCATACTATGGTCACCACCCATTGATGTTTTCCTCACTCCTACTAGTGAATGTAATGTTACACACCAATACGATGCGCAACACCCCTTGATGTTTTTCTCACTCCTACTAGTGAATGTAACGTAACACACCCATACAATGCGCACCACCCCGCGATGTTTTTCAGAAACCTATCCTACATTGCCAATGCAAGTTCCCTGACCTCCCCATGCTGACCAGTCCGCTATGCTTTTCTCCATCCTATATTGCCACTCACTGCCTATCCTAATTCAGACCCTCCAATTCGCATCACCCCGTGGTGTTTTTCTCACTCCTCCTAGTGAATGTAATGTTACACACCCATATAATGCGCACCACCAAGCGATGTTTTTCAGAAACCTATCCTACATTGCCACTGCATGTTCCCTGACCTCCCCATGCTGACCACCCTAAGGGGCTTTTCTCCATCCTACATTGCCACTCACTTCCTATCCTAATTTAGTCCCTCCGATTCACACCACCCCATGATGTTTTTCTTACTCCTACTAGTGAATGTAATGTTACACACCCATACAATGCGCACCACCCCGTGATGTTTTTCTCACTCCTACTAGTGAATGTAATGTTACACATACATACAATGCGCACCACCCCATGATGTGTTTCTCACTCCTACTTGTGATTGTAATGTGACACACCCATACAAAGCGCACCACCAGGCAATGTTTTTCAGAAACCTATCCTACATTGCAATTGCATGTTCCCTGACCTCCCCATTCTGACCACCCCGTGGTGCTTTTCTCCATCCTACATTGCCACACACTGCCTATCCTAATTCAGACCGTCCGATTAAAACCACCCCGTGATGTTTTTCTCACTCCTACTAGTGAATGTAATATTACACATACATACAATGCGCACCACCCCATGATGTGTTTCTCACTCCTACTTGTGATTGTAATGTGACACACCCATACAAAGCGCACTACCAGGCAATGTTTTTCAGAAACCTATCCTACATTGCCATTGCATGTTCCCTGACCTCCCCATGCTGACCAACCCGTGGTGTTTTCTCCATACTACATAGCCACTCACTGCCTATCCTAATTCAGACCCTCCGATTCACACCACCAGTGTTGTTTTTCTCACAACTAGTAGTGAATGTAATGTTACACACCCATACAATGCGCACCACCCCGAGATGTTTTTCAGAAACCTATCGTACATTGCCACTGCATGTTCCCTGACCTCCCCATGCTGACCACCCTGCGGTGCTTTTCTCCATCCTACATTGCGACTCACTGCCTATTCTAATTCAGACCCTCCGATTCACACCACCCGGTGATGTTTTTCTCACTCCTACTAGTGTATGTAATGTTACACACCCATACAATGCGCACCACACCGGGATGTTTTTCAGAAACCTATCCTACATTGCCACTGCATGTTCCCTGAACTCCCCATGCTGACCACCCCGCGATGCTTTTCTCCATCCTAAATTGCAACTCACTGGCTATCCTAATTGAGACCCTCTGATTCATACCACCCAGTTATGTTTTTCTCACTCCTACTAGTGAATGTAATGTTACACACCACTACAATGCGCAACACTCCGTGACGTTTTTCTCACTCCTACTAGTGAATTTAATGTTGCACACCCATACAATGCGAACCACCGCGCGATGCTTTTTAGAAACCTATCCTACATTGCCACTGCATGTTCCCTGACCTCCCCTTGCTGACCACCCCGCGGTGCTTTTCTCCATCCTACATTGCGACTCACTGCCTATTCTAATTCAGACCCTCCGATTCACACTACCCGGTGATGTTTTTCTCACTCCTACTAGTGTATGTAATGTTACACACCCATACAATGCGCACCACCCCGGGATGTTTTTCAGAAACCTATCCTACATTGCCACTGCATGTTCGTGAACTCCCCATGCTGACCACCCCGCGATGCTTTTCTCCATCCTACATTGGAACTCCCTGGCTATGCTAATTCAGACCCTCTGATTCACATCACCCCGTTATGTTTTTCTCACTCCTACTAGTGAATGTAATATTACACACCACTACAATGCGAAACACTCTGTGACCTTTTTCTCACTCCTACTAGTGAATGTAATGTTGCACACCCATACAATGCGCACCACCGCGCAATGCTTTTCAGAAACCTATCCTACATTGCCACTGCATGTTCCCTGACCTCCCCATGCTGACCACCCAACGATGCTTTTCTCCATCCTACATTGCCACTCACTGGCTATCCTAATTCAGACCCTCTGATTTACACCAACCCGTGACGTTTTTCTCACTCCTACTAGTGAATGTAATGTTACACACCCATACGATGCGCAACACCCCGTGATGTTTTTCTCACTCTTACTAGCTAATGTAATGTAACACACCCATACAATGCGCACCACCCCGTGATGTTTTACAGAAACCTATCCTACATTGCCAATGCATGTTCCCTGACCTCCCCATGCTGACCAGTCCGCTGTGCTTTTCTCCATCCTATATTGCCACTCACTGCCTATCCTAATTCAGACCCTCCAATTCGCATCACCCCGTGGTGTTTTTCTCACTCCTACTAGTGAATGTAATGTTACACACCCATATAATGCGCACCACCCCGTGATGTTTTTCTCACTCCTACTAGTGAATGTAATGTTACACACCCATACAATGCGCACCACCCCGTGATGTTTTTCAGAAACCTATCCTACATTGCCACTGCATGTTCCCTGACCTCCCCATGCTGACCACGCCACGGTGCTTTTCTCCATCCTACATTGCCACTCACTTCCTATCCTAATTCAGACCCTCCGATTCACACCACCCCATGATGTTTTTCTCACTCCTACTAGTGAATGTAATGTTACACACCCATACAATGCGCACAACCCCGTGATGTTTTTCTCACTCCTACTAGTGAATGTAATATTACACACCCATACAATGCGCACCAACCCGCGATGTTTTTCAGATACCTATCCTACATTGCCACTGCATGTTCTCTGACCTCAACATGCTGACCACCCCGCGGGGCTTTTATCCATCCTTCATTGCAACTCACTGCCTATCCTAATTCAGACCGTCAGATTAAAACCACCCTGTGATGTTTTTCTCACTCCTACTAGTGAATGTAATGTTACACATACATACAATGCACACCACCCCGTGATGTGTTTCTCACTCCTACGTGTGTATGTAATGTTACACACCCATACAATGCGCACCACCGCGCGATGCTTTTCAGAAACCTATACTACATTGCAACTGCATGTTCCCTGACCTCCCCATTCTGACCAACAAGCGGTGCTTTTCTCCATCAGACATTGCCACTCACTGCGTATCCGAATTCAGACGCTCCAATTCACACCACCCCGTGATGTTTTTCTCACTCCTACTAGGGAAAGTAATGTTACACACCCATACAATGCGCACCACCCCGAGATGTTTTCCAGAAACCTATCCTACATTGCCACTGCATGTTCCCTGACCTCCCCATGCTGACCACCCCGCGGTGCTTTTCTCCATCCTACTTTGCCACTCACTGCCTATCCTAATTCAGACCCTCCGATTCACACCACCCCGTGATGTTTTTCTCACTCCTACTAGTGTATGTAATGTTACACACCCATACAATGCGCACCACCCCAGGATGTTTTTCAGACACCTATCCTACATTGCCACTGCATGTTCCCTGACCTCCCCATGCTGACCACCCCGCGATGCTTTTCTCCATCCTACATTGCAACTCACTGGCTATTCTAATTCAGACCCTCTGATTCACACCACCCCATTATGTTTTTCTCACTCCTACTAGTGAATGTAATGTTACACACCACTACAATGCGCAACACCCCGTGATGTTTTTCTCACTCCTACTAGTGAATGTAATGTTACACACCAATACAATGCGTACCAGCCCTGGATGTTTTTCAGAAACCTATCCTACATTGCCACTGCATGATCCCTGACCTCACCATGCTGACCACCCAGCGAAGCTTTTCTCCATCCTACATTGCCACTCACCGCCTATCCTAATTCAGACCCTCTGATTCACACCACCCCGTGATGTTTTTCTTACTCCTACTAGTGAATGTAATGTTACGCACCCATACAATGCGCACCACCCCGCAATGTTTTTCAGAAACCTATCCTACATTGCCACTGCATGTTCCCTGACCTCCCCATGCTGACCAACCCGCGGTGCTTTTCCCCATCCTACATTGCCACTCACTGCCTATCCTAATTCAGACCCTCTGATTCACACCACCCCGTTATGTTTTTCTCACTCCTAATAGTGAATGTAATGTTACACACCCATACAATTTGCACCACCCCGTGAGGTTTTTCTCACTCCTACTAGGGAATGTAATGTTACACACCCATACAATGCCCACCACCCCGCAATATTTTTCAGAAACCTATCCTACATTGCCACTGCATGTTCCCTGACCTCCCCATGCTGACCACCCCGCGGTGCTTTTCTCCATCCTACATTGCCACTCACTGCCTATCCTAATTCAGACCCTCCGATTCACACCACCCGTGATGTTTTTCTCACTCCTACTAGTGAATGTAATATTCCACACCCATACAATGCGCACCACCCCGCGATGTTTTTGAGAAACCTTTCCTGCATTGCCACTGCATGTTCCCTGACCTCACCATGCTGACCACCCCGCGGTGCTTTTCTCCATCCAACATTGCCACTCACTGCCTATCCTAATTCAGACAGTCCGATTAAATCCACCCGGTGATGTTTTTCTCACTCCTACTAGTGAATGTAATGTTACACACCCATACAATGCGCCCCACCCCGTGATGTGTTTCTCACTCCTACTAGTGATTGTAATGCGACACACCCAAAAATGCGCACCACCAGGCGATGTTTTTCAGAAACCTATCCTACATTGCCACTGCATGTTTCCTGACCTCCCCATGCTGACCACCCCGCGGTGCTTTTCTCCATCCTACATTGCCACTCACTGCCTATCCTAATTCAGACCCTCCGATTCACACCACCCAGTTATGTTTTTCTCACTCCTACTAGTGAATGTAATGTTACCCACCCATACAATGCGCACAACCGCGCGATGCTTTTCAGAAACCTATCCTAAATTGCCACTGCACGTTCCCTGACCTCCGCATGCTGACCAACCCGCGGTGCTTTTCTACATCCTACATTGCCACTCACTGCGTATCCTAATTCAGACCCTCCAATTCACACCAACCCGTGATGTTTTTCTCACTCCTACTAGTGAATGTAATGTTACACACCCATACAATGCGCACCACCCCGCGATGTTTTTCAGAAACATATCCTACATTGGCACAGCATGTCCCCTGACCTCACCATGCTGACCACCCCACGGTGCTTTTCTCCATCCTACATTGCCACTCACTTCCTATCCTAATTCACACCCTCCGATTCACACCACCCCGTGATGTTTTTCTCACTCCTACAAGTGAATGTAATGTTACACACCCATACAATGCGCAGCACCCCGTGATGTTTTTCTAACTCCTACTAGTGAATGTAATGTTACACACCCATACAATGCGCACCACCCCGCGATGTTTTTCAGAAACCTATCCAACATTGCTACTGCATGTTCCCTGAACTCCCCATGCTGACCACCCCGCGGTGCTTTTCTCCATCCTACATTGCCACTCACCGCCTATCCTAATTCAGACCCTCTGATTCACACCACCCCGTGATGTTTTTCTCACTCCTACTAGTGAATGTAATGTTACACACCCATACAATTTGCACCACCCCGTGATGTTTTTCTGACTAATACTAGTGAATGTAATTTTACACACACATACAATGCCCACCACCCCGCAATGTTTTTCAGAAACCTATCCTACATTGCCACTGCATGTTCCCTGACCTCCCCATGCTGACCACCCCGCAGTGCTTTTCTCCATCCTACATTGCCACTCACTGCCTATCCTAATTCAGACCCTCTGATTCACACAACCCCGTGATGTTTTTCTCACTCCTACTAGTGAATGTAATATTCCACACCCATACAATGCGCACCACCCCGCCATGTTTTTCAGAAACCTATCCTACATTGCTACTGCATGTTCCCTGAACTCCCCATGCTGACCACCCCGCGGTGCTTTTCTCCATCCTACATTGCCACTCACTGCGTATCCTAATTCAGACCCTCCGAGTCACACCACCCCGTTATGTTTTTCTCACTCCTACTACTGAATTTAATGTTACACACCACTACAATGCGCAACACCCCGTGATGTTTTTCTCAATCCTACTAGTGAATGTAATGTTACACACCCATACAATGCACACCACCGCGCGATGCTTTTCAGAAACCTATCCTACATTGCCACTGCATGTTCCCTGACCTCCGCATGCTGACCAACCCGCGGTGCTTTTCTACATCCTACATTGCCACTCACTGCGTATCCGAATTCAGATCCTCCAATTCACACCACCCTGTGATGTTTTTCTCACTCCTAGTAGTGAATGTAATGTTACACACCCATACAATGCACTCCACCCCGCGATTTTTTTCAGAAACCTATCCTACATTGCCACTGCATGTTCCCTCACCTCCCAATGCGGACCTCCCCGCGGTGCTTTTCTCCATCCTACATTGCCACTCAATGCCTATCCTAATTCAAACCCTCCTTTTGACACCACCCCGTGATGTTTTTCTCACTCCTACTAGTGAATGTAATGTTACACACCCATACAATGTGCACCACCCTGCAATGTTTTTCAGAAACCTATCCTACATTGCCACTGCATGTTCCCTGACCTCCCCATGCTGACCACCCCGCGGTGCTTTTCTCGATCCTACATTGCCACTTACTGCCTATCCTAATTCAGACTTTTTGATTCACACCACCCCGTTATGTTTTACTCACTCTTACTAGTGAATGTAATGTTACACACCCATACAATGCGCACCACCCCGCGATGTTTTTCAGAAACATATCCCACATTGGCACAGCATGTTCCCTGACCTCCCCATGCTGACCACCCCACGGTGCTTTTCTCCATCCTACATTGCCACTCACTACCTATCCTAATTCAGACCCTCCAATTCACACCACCCCGTGATGTTTTTCTTACTCCTACTAGTGAATGTAATGTTACACACCCATACAATGCGCAGCACCCCGTGATGTTTTTCTAACTCCTACTAGTGAATGTAATGTTACACACCCATACAATGCGCACCACCCCGCGATGTTTTTCAGAAACCTATCCTACATTGCTACTGCATGTTCACTGACCTCCCCATTCTGACCACCCTGCGATGCTTTTCTCCATCCTACATTGCCACTCACCGCCTATCCGAATTCAGACCCTCCGATTCACTCACCCCGTGATGTTTTTCTCACTCCTACTAGTGAATGTAATGTTACGCACCCATACAATGCGCACCACCCCGCAATGTTTTTCAGAAACCTATCCTACATTGCCACTGCATGTTCCCTGACCTCCCGATGCTGACCAACCCGCGGTGCATTTCCCCATCCTACATTGCCACTCACTGCCTATCCTAATTCAGACCCTCTGATTCACACCACCCCGTTATGTTTTTCTCACTCCTACTAGTGAATGTAATGTTACACACTCATACAATGCGCACCACCGCGCGATGCTTTTCAGAAACCTATCCTAAATTGCCACTGCACGTTCCCTGACCTCCGCATGCTGACCACCCCGTGGTGCTTTTCTCCATCCCACATTGCCACTCACTGCCTATCCTAATTCAGACCCTCCGATTCACACCACCCTGTGATGTTTTTCTCACTCCTACTAGTGAATGTAATGTTACACACCCATACAATGCGCACCACCCCGTGATGTGTTTCTCACTCCTACTAGTGATTGTAATGCGACACACCCAAAGAATGCGCACCACCATGCGATGTTTTTCAGAAACCTATCCTACATTGCCACTGCATGTTCCCTGACCTCCCCATGCTGACCACCCCACGGTGCTTTTCTCCATCCTACATAGCCACTCACTGCCTATCCTAATTCAAACCCTCCGATTCACACCACCACGTGATGTTTTTCTCACTCCTTCTAGTCCATGTAGTGTTACACACCCATACAAAGCGCACCACCCCGAGATGTTTTTCACAAACCTATCCTACATTGACACTGCATGTTCCCTGATCTCCCCATGCTGACCACCCCGCGGTGCTTTTATCCATCCTACATTGCCACTCACTGCCTATCCTAATTCAGACCCTCCGATTCACACCACCACGTTATGTTTTTCTCACTCCTACTAGTGAATGTAATGTTACACACTCATACAATGCGCACCACCGCGCGATGCTTTTCAGAAACCTATCCTAAATTGCCACTGCACGTTCCCTGACCTCCGCATGCTGACCACCCCGTGGTGCTTTTCTCCATCCTACATTGCCACTCACTGCCTATCCTAATTCAGACCCTCCGATTCACACCACCCCGTTATGTTTTTCTCACTCCTTCTAGTGAATTTAATGTTACACACCACTACAATGCGCAACACCCCGTGATGTTTTTCTCACTCCTACTAGTGAATGTAATGTTACACACCCATACAATGCGCACCACCGTGCAATGCTTTTCAGAAACCTATCCTAAATTGCCACTGCATGTTCCCTGACCTCCGCATGCTGACCAACCCTCGGTGCTTTTCTACATCCTACATTGCCACTCACTGCGTATCCGAATTCAGACCCTCCAATTCACACCACCCCGTGATGTTTTTCTCACTCCTAGTAGTGAATGTAATGTTACACACCCATACAATGCACACCACCCCGCGATTTTTTTCAGAAACCTATCCTACATTGCCATTGCATGTTCCCTCACCTCCCAATGCGGACCAACCCTCGGTGCTTTTCTCCATCCTACATTGCCACTCAATGCCTATCCTAATTCAAACCCTCCTTTTGACACCACCCCGTGATATTTTTCTCACTCCTACTAGTGAATGTAATGTTACACACCCATACAATGCGCACCACCCTGCAATGTTTTTCAGAAACCTATCCTACATTGCCACTGCATGTTCCCTGACCTCCCCATGCTGACCACCCCGCGGTGCTTTTCTCGATCCTACATTGCCACTCACTGCCTATCCTAATACACACTTTCTGATTCACACCACCCCGTGATGTTTTTCTCACTCTTACTAGTGAATGTAATGTTACACACCCATACAATGCGCACCACCCCGCGATGTTTTTCAGAAACATATCCTACATTGCCACTGCATGTTCCCTGACCTCACCATGCTGACCACCCCACGGGGCTTTTCTCCATCCTACATTGCCACTCACTGCCTATCCTAATTCAGACCCTCCAAATCACACCACCCCGTGATGTTTTTCTCACTCCTATTAGTGAATGTAATGTTACACACCCATACAATGCGCAGCACCCCGTGATGTTTTTCTAAATCCGACTATTGAATGTAATGTTACACACCCATACAATGCGCACCACCCCGCAATGTTTTTCAGAAACCTATCCTACATTGCTACTGCATGTTCCCTGACCTCCCGATGCTGACCACCCCGCGATGCTTTTCTCCATCCTACATTGCCACTCACCGCCTATACTAATTCAGACCCTCCGATTCACACCACCCCGTGCTGTTTTTCTCACTCCTACTAGTGAATGTAATGTTACGCACCCATACAATGCGCACCACAGCGCAATGTTTTTCAGAAACCTATCCTACATTGCCACTGCGTGTTCCATGACCTGCCCATGCCTACCAACGCGCGGTGCTTTTCCCCATCCTACATTGCCACTCACTACATATCCTAATTCAGACCCTCTGATTCACACCACCCCGTTATGTTTTTCTCACTCCTAATAGTGAATGTAATGTTACACACCCATACAATTTGCACCACCCTGTGAGGTTTTTCTCACTCCTACTAGGGAATGTAATGTTACACACCCATACAATGCCCACCACCCCGCAATATTTTTCAGAAACCTATCCTACATTGCCACTGCATGTTCCCTGACCTCCCCATGCTGACCACCGCGCGGTGCTTTTCTCCATCCTACATTGCCACTCACTGCCTATCCTAATTCAGACCCACCGATTCACACCACCCCGTGATGTTTTTCTCACTTCTTCTAGTGAATGTAATATTCCACACCCATACAATGCGCACCACCCCGTGATGTTTTTGAGAAACCTATCCTACATTGCCACTGCATGTTCCCTGACCTCACCATGCTGACCACCCCTCGGTGCTTTTCTCCATCCAACATTGCCACTCACTGCCTATCCTAATTCAGACAGTCCGATTAAATCCACCCGGTGATGTTTTTCTCACTCCTACTAGTGAATGTAGTGTTACACACCCATACAATGCGCACCACCCCGTGATGTGTTTCTCACTCCTACTAGTGATTGTAATGCGATACACCCAAAGAATGCGCACCACCATGCGATGTTTTTCAGAAACGTATCCGACATTGCCATTGCATGTTCCCTGACCTCCCCATGCTGACCACCCCACGGTGCTTTTCTCCATCCTACATAGCCACTCACTGCCTATCCTAATTCAAACCCTCCGATTCACACCACCACGTGATGTTTTTCTCACTCCTACTAGTCAATGTAGTGTTACACACCCATACAAAGCGCACCACCCCGAGATGTTTTTCACAACCCTATCCTACATTGCCACTGCATGTTCCCTGACCTCCCCATGCTGACCACTCCGCGGTGCTTTTCTCCATCCTACATTGCCACTCACTGCCTATCCTAATTCAGACCCTCCGATTCACACCACCCCGTGATGTTTTTCTCACTCCTACTAGTGAATGTAATGTTACACACCCATACAATGCGCACCACCGCACGATGCTTTTCAGAAACCTATCCTAAATTGCCACTGCATGTTCCCTGACCTCCGCATGCTGACCAACCCGCGGTGCTTTTCTACATCCTACATTGCCACTCACTGCGTATCCGAATTCAGACCCTCCAATTCACACCACCCCGTGATGTTTTTCTCACTCCTAGTAGTGAATGTAATGTTACACACCCATACAATGCACACCACCCCGCGATTTTTTTCAGAAACCTATCCTACATTGCCACTGCATGTTCCCTCACCTCCCAATGCGGACCACCCCGCGGTGCTTTTCTCCATCCTACATTGCCACTCAATGCCTATCCTAATTCAAACCCTCCTTTTGACACCACCCCGTGATGTTTTTCTCACTCCTACTAGTGAATGTAATGTTACCCACCCATACAATGCGCACCACCCTGCAATGTTTTTCAGAAACCTATCCTACATTGCCACTGCATGTTCCCTGACCTCCCCATGCTGACCACCCCGCGGTGCTTTTCTCGATCCTACATTGCCACTCACTGCCTATCCTAATTCAGACCCTCCGATTCACACAACCCCGTGATGTTTTTCTAACTCCTACTAGTGAAAGTAATGTTACACACCCTACAATGCGCACCACCCCGCGATGTTTTTTAGAAACCTATCCTACATTGCTACTGCATGTTCCCTGACCTCCCCATGCTGACCAACACGCGGTGCTTTTCCCCATCCTACATTCCCACTCACTGCCTATCCTAATTCAGACCCTCTGATTCACACCACCCCGTTATGTTTTTCTCACTCCTAATAGTGAATGTAATGTTACACACCCATACAATTTGCACCACCCCGTGAGGTTTTTCTCACTCCTACTAGGGAATGTAATGCTACACACCCATACAATGCCCACCACCCCGCAATATTTTTCAGAAACCTATCCTACATTGCCACTGCATGTTCCCTGACCTCCCCATGCAGAAGACCCCGCAGTGATTTTCTCCATCCTACAATGCCACTCACTGCCTATCCTAATTCAGACCCTCCGATTCACACCACCCCGTGATGTTTTTCTCACTCCTACTAGTGAATGTAATATTCCACACCCGTACAATGCGCACCACCCCGCGATGTTTTTGAGAAACCTATCCTACATTGCCACTGCATGTTCCCTGACCTCACCATGCTGACCACCCCGCGGTGCTTTTCTCCATCCAACATTGCCACTCACAGCCTATCCTAATTCAGACAGTCCGATTAAATCCACCCGGTGATGTTTTTCTCACTCCTACTAGTGAATGTAATGTTACACACCCATACAATGCGCACCACCCCGTGATGTGTTTCTCACTCCTATTAGTGATTGTAATGCGACACACCCAAACAATGCGCACCACCAGGCGATGTTTTTCAGAAACCTATCCTACATTGCCACTGCATGTTCCCTGACCTCCACATGCTGACCACCCCACGGTGCTTTTCTCCATCCTACATAGCCACTCACTGCCTATCCTAATTCAAACCCTCCGATTCACACCACCACGTAATGTTTTTCTCACTCCTACTAATCAATGTTGTGTTACACACCCATACAAAGCGCACCACCCCGAGATGTTTTTCACAAACCTATCCTACATTGCCACTGCATGTTCCCTGACCTCCCCATGCTGACCACCCCGCGGTGCTTTTCTCCATCCTACATTGCCACTCACTGCCTATCCTAATTCAGACCCTCCGATTCACACCACCCCGTTATGTTTTTCTCACTCCTACTAGTGAATTTAATGTTACACACCACTACAATGCGCAACACCCTGTGATGTTTTTCTCACTCCTACTAGTGAATGTAATGTTACACACCCATACAATGCGCACCACCGCGCGATGCCTTTCAGAAACCTATCCTAAATTGCCACTGCATGTTCCCTGACCTTGGCATGCTGACCAACCCGCGGTGCTTTTCTACATCCTACATTGCCACTCACTGCGTATCCGATTTCAGACCCTCCAATTCACACCACCCCGTGATGTTTTTCTCACTCCAATAGTGAATGTAATGTTACACACCCATACAATGCACACCACCCCGCGATTTTTTTCAGAAAACTATCCTACATTGCCACTGCATGTTCCCTCACCTCCCAATGCGGACCACCCCTCGGTGCTTTTCTCCATCCTACATTGCCACTCAATGCCTATCCTAATTCAAACCCTCCTTTTGACACCACCCCGTGATGTTTTTCTCACTCCTACTAGTGAATGTAATGTTACACACCCATACAATGCGCACCACCCTGCAATGTTTTTCAGAAACCTATCCTACATTGCCACTGCATGTTCCCTGACCTCCCCATGCTGACCACCCCGCGGTGCTTTTCTCGATCCTACATTGCCACTCACTGCCTATCCTAATTCAGACTTTCTGATTCACACCACCCCGTGATGTTTTTCTCAGTCTTACTAGTGAATGTAATGTTACACACCCATACAATGCGCACCACCCCGCGATGTTTTTCAGAAACATATCCTACATTGGCACAGCATGTTCCCTGACCTCACCATGCTGACCACCCCTCGGTGCTTTTCTCCATCCTACATTGCCACTCACTGCCTATCCTAATTCAGACCCTCCAATTCACACCACCCCGTGATGTTTTTCTCACTCCTACTAGTGAATGTAATGTTACACACCCATACAATGCGCAGCACCCTGTGATGTTTTTCTAACTGCTACTAGTGAATATAATGTTACACACCCATTCAATGCGCACCACCCCGCGATGTTTCTCAGAAACCTATCCTACATTGCTACTGCATGTTCCCTGACCTCCCCATGCTGACCACCCCGCGATGCTTTTCTCCATCCTACATTGCCACTCACCGCCTATCTTAATTCAGACCCTCCGATTCACACCACCCCGTGATGTTTTTTCACTCCTACTAGTGAATGTAATGTTACGCACCCATACAATGCGCACCACAGCGCAATGTTTTTCAGAAACCTATCCTACATTGCCACTGCGTGTTCCCTGACCTCCCCATGCTGACCAACGTGCGGTGCTTTTCCTCATCCTACATTGCCACTCACTGTCTATCCTAATTCAGACCCTCTGATTCACACCACCCCGTTATGTTTTTATCACTCCTAATAGTGAATGTAATGTTACACACCCATACAATTTGCTCCACCCCGTGAGGTTTTTCTCACTCCTACTAGGGAATGTAATGTTACACACCCATACAATGCCCACCACCCCGCAATATTTTTCAGAAACCTATCCTACATTGCCACTGCATGTTCCCTGACCTCGGGTTGATGACCACCCCGCGGTGCTTTTCTACATCCTACATTGCCACTCAATGCCTATCCTAATTCAAACCCTCCTTTTGACACCACCCCGTGATGTTTTTCTCACTCCTACTAGTGAATGTAATGTTACACACCCATACAATGCGCACCACCCTGCAATGTTTTTCAGAAACCTATCCTACATTGCCACTGCATGTTCCCTGACCTCCCCATGCTGACCACCCCGCGGTGCTTTTCTCGATCCTACATTGCCACTCACTGCCTATCCTAATTCAGACCCTCCGATTCACACAACCCCGTGATGTTTTTCTAACTCCTACTAGTGAAAGTAATGTTACACACCCTACAATGCGCACCACCCCGCGATGTTTTTCAGAAACCTATCCTACATTGCTACTGCATGTTCCCTGACCTCCCCATGCTGACCAACACGCGGTGCTTTTCCCCATCCTACATTCCCACTCACTGCCTATCCTAATTCAGACCCTCTGATTCACACCACCCCGTTATGTTTTTCTCACTCCTAATAGTGAATGTAATGTTACACAGCCATACAATTTGCACCACCCCGTGAGGTTTTTCTCACTCCTACTAGGGAATGTAATGTTACACACCCATACAATGCCCACCACCCCGCAATATTTTTCAGAAACCTATCCTACATTGCCACTGCATGTTCCCTGACCTCCCCATGCTGAAGACCCCGCAGTGATTTTCTCCATCCTACATTGCCACTCACTGCCTATCCTAATTCAGACCCTCCGATTCACACCACCCCGTGATGTTTTTCTCACTCCTACTAGTGAATGTAATATTCCACACCCATACAATGCGCACCACCCCGCGATGTTTTTGAGAAACCTATCCTACATTGCCACTGCATGTTCCCTGACCTCACCATGCTGACCACCCCGCGGTGCTTTTCTCCATCCAACATTGCCACTCACAGCCTATCCTAATTCAGACAGTCCGATTAAATCCACCCGGTGATGTTTTTCTCACTCCTACTAGTGAATGTAATGTTACACACCCATACAATGCGCACCACCCCGTGATGTGTTTCTCACTCCTATTAGTGATTGTAATGCGACACACCCAAACAATGCGCACCACCAGGCAATGTTTTTCAGAAACCTATCCTACATTGCCACTGCATGTTCCCTGACCTCCACATGCTGACCACCCCACGGTGCTTTTCTCCATCCTACATAGCCACTCACTGCCTATCCTAATTCAAACCCTCCGATTCACACCACCACGTAATGTTTTTCTCACTCCTACTAATCAATGTTGTGTTACACACCCATACAAAGCGCACCACCCCGAGATGTTTTTCACAAACCTATCCTACATTGCCACTGCATGTTCCCTGACCTCCCCATGCTGACCACCCCGCGGTGCTTTTCTCCATCCTACATTGCCACTCACTGCCTATCCTAATTCAGACCCTCCGATTCACACCACCCCGTTATGTTTTTCTCACTCCTACTAGTGAATTTAATGTTACACACCACTACAATGCGCAACACCCTGTGATGTTTTTCTCACTCCTACTAGTGAATGTAATGTTACACACCCATAAAATGCACACCACCGCGCGATGCCTTTCAGAAAAGTATCCTAAATTGCCACTGCATGTTCCCTGACCTCGGCATGCTGACCAACTCGCGGTGCTTTTCTACATCCTACATTGCCACTCACTGCGTATCCGATTTCAGACCCTCCAATTCACACCACCCCGTGATGTTTTTCTCACTCCAATAGTGAATGTAATGTTACACACCCATACAATGCACACCACCCCGCGATTTTTTTCAGAAACCTATCCTACATTGCCACTGCATGTTCCCTCACCTCCCAATGCGGACCACCCCTCGGTGCTTTTCTCCATCCTACATTGCCACTCAATGCCTATCCTAATTCAAACCCTCCTTTTGACACCACCCCGTGATGTTTTTCTCACTCCTACTAGTGAATGTAATGTTACACACCCATACAATGCGCACCACCCTGCAATGTTTTTCAGAAACCTATCCTACATTGCCACTGCATGTTCCCTGACCTCCCCATGCTGACCACCCCGCGGTGCTTTTCTCGATCCTACATTGCCACTCACTGCCTATCCTAATTCAGACTTTCTGATTCACACCACCCCGTGATGTTTTTCTCAGTCTTACTAGTGAATGTAATGTTACACACCCATACAATGCGCACCACCCCGCGATGTTTTTCAGAAACATATCCTACATTGGCACAGCATGTTCCCTGACCTCACCATGCTGACCACCCCACGGTGCTTTTCTCCATCCTACATTGCCACTCACTGCCTATCCTAATTCAGACCCTCCAATTCACACCACCCCGTGATGTTTTTCTCACTCCTACTAGTGAATGTAATGTTACACACCCATACAATGCGCAGCACCCTGTGATGTTTTTCTAACTGCTACTAGTGAATATAATGTTACACACCCATTCAATGCGCACCACCCCGCGATGTTTTTCAGAAACCTATCCTACATTGCTACTGCATGTTCCCTGACCTCCCCATGCTGACCACCCCGCGATGCTTTTCTCCATCCTACATTGCCACTCACCGCCTATCCTAATTCAGACCCTCCGATTCACACCACCCCGTGATGTTTTTTCACTCCTACTAGTGAATGTAATGTTACGCACCCATACAATGCGCACCACAGCGCAATGTTTTTCAGAAACCTATCCTACATTGCCACTGCGTGTTCCCTGACCTCCCCATGCTGACCAACGTGCGGTGCTTTTCCTCATCCTACATTGCCACTCACTGTCTATCCTAATTCAGACCCTCTGATTCACACCACCCCGTTATGTTTTTATCACTCCTACTAGTGAATGTAATGTTACACACCCATACAATTTGCTCCACCCCGTGAGGTTTTTCTCACTCCTACTAGGGAATGTAATGTTACACACCCATACAATGCCCACCACCCCGCAATATTTTTCAGAAACCTATCCTACATTGCCACTGCATGTTCCCTGACCTCCCCATGCTGACCACCCCGCGGTGCTTTTCTCCATCCTACATTGCCACTCACTGCCTATCCTAATTCAGACCCTCCGATTCACACCACCCCGTGATATTTTTCTCACTCCTACTAGTGAATGTAATATTCCACACCCATACAATGGGCACCACCCCGCGATGTTTTTGAGAAACCTATTCTACATTGCCACTGCATGTTCCCTGACCTCACCATGCTGACCACCCCGCGGTGCTTTTCTCCATCCAACATTGCCACTCACTGCCTATCCTAATTCAGACAGTCCGATAAAATCCACCCGGTGAGGTTTTTCTCACTCCTACTAGTGAATGTAATGTTACACACCCATACAATGCGCACCACCCCATGATGTGTTTCTCACTCCTACTAGTGATTGTAATGCGATACACCCAAAGAATGCGCACCACCATGCGATGTTTTTCAGAAACCTATCCGACATTGCCACTGCATGTTCCCTGACCTCCCCATGCTGACCACCCCACGGTGCTTTTCTCCATCCTACATAGCCACTCACTGCCTATCCTAATTCAAACCCTCCGATTCACACCACCACGTGATGTTTTTCTCACTCCTACTAGTCAATGTAGTGTTACACACCCATACAAAGCGCACCACACCGAGATGTTTTTCACAACCCTATCCTACATTGCCACTGCATGTTCCCTGACCTCCCCATGCTGACCACCCCGCGGTGCTTTTCTCCATCCTACATTGCCACTCACTGCCTATCCTAATTCAGACCCTCCGATTCACACCACCCCGTGATGTTTTTCTCACTCCTACTAGTGAATGTAATGTTACACACCCATACAATGCGCACCACCGTGCGGTGCTTTTCAGAAACCTATCCTAAATTGCCACTGCATGTTCCCTGACCTCCGCATGCTGACCAACCCGCGGTGCTTTTCTACATCCTACATTGCCACTCACTGCGTATCCGAATTCAGACCCTCCAATTCACACCAGCCCGTGATGTTTTTCTCACTCCTAGTAGTGAATGTAATGTTACACACCCATACAATGCACACCACCCCGCGATTTTTTTCAGAAACCTATCCTACATTGCCACTGCATGTTCCGTCACCTCCCAATGCGGACCACCCCGCGGTGCTTTTCTCCGTCCTACATTGCCACTCAATGCCTATCCTAATTCAAACCCTCCTTTTGACACCACCCCGTGATGTTTTTCTCACTCCTACTAGTGAATGTAATGTTACACACCCATACAATTTGCACCACCCCGTGAGGTTTTTCTCACTCCTACTAGGGAATGTAATGTTACACACCCATACAATGCCCACCACCCCGCAATATTTTTCAGAAACCTATCCTACATTGCCACTGCATGTTCCTTGACCTCCCCATGCTGACCACCCCGCGGTGCTTTTCTCCATCCTACATTGCCACTCACTGCGTATCCGAATTCAGACCCTCCAATTCACACCACCCCATGATGTTTTTCTCACTCCTACTAGTGAATGTAATGTTGCACACGCATACAATGCCCACCACCCCGCAATGTTTTTCAGAAACCTATCCTACATTGCCACTGCATGTTCCCTGACCTCCCCATGCTGAAGACCCCGCAGTGCTTTTCTCCATCCTACATTGCCACTCACTGCCTATCCTAATTCAGACCCTCCGATTCACACCACCCCGTGATGTTTTTCTCACTCCTACTAGTGAATGTAATATTCCACACCCATACAATGCGCACCACCCCGCGATGTTTTTGAGAAACCTATCCTACATTGCCACTGCATGTTCCCTGACCTCACCATGCTGACCACCCCGCGGTGCTTTTCTCCATCCAACATTGCCACTCACAGCCTATCCTAATTCAGACAGTCCGATTAAATCCACCCGGTGATGTTTTTCTCACTCCTACTAGTGAATGTAATGTTACACACCCATACATGCGCACCACCCGGTGATGTGTTTCTCACTCCTATTAGTGATTGTAATGCGACACACCCAAACAATGCGCACCACCAGGCGATGTTTTTCAGAAACCTATCCTACATTGCCACTGCATGTTCCCTGACCTCCCCATGCTGACCACCCCACGGTGCTTTTCTCCATCCTACATAGCCACTCACTGCCTATCCTAATTCAAACCCTGCGATTCACACCACCACGTAATGTTTTTCTCACTCCTACTAATCAATGTTGTGTTACACACCCATACAAAGCGCACCACCCCGAGATGTTTTTCACAAACCTATCCTACATTGCCACTGCATGTTCCCTGACCTCCCCATGCTGACCACCCCGCGGTGCTTTTCTCCAACCTACATTGCCAATCACTGCCTATCCTAATTCAGACCCTCCGATTCACACCACCCCGTGATGTTTTTCTCACTCCTACTAGTGAATGTAATGTTACACACCCATACAAAGCGCACCACCGCGCGATGCTTTTCAGAAACCTATCCTAAATTGCCACTGCATGTTCCCTGACCTCCGCATCCTGACCAACCCGCGGTGCTTTTCTACATCCTACATTGCCACTCACTGCGTATCCGAATTCAGACCCTCCAATTCACACCACCCCGTGATGTTTTTCTCACTCCTAGTAGTGAATGTAATGTTACACACCCATACAATGCACACCACCCCGCGATTTTTTTCAGAAACCTATCCTACATTGCCACTGCATGTTCCCTCACCTTCCAATGCGGACCACCCCGCGGTGCTTTTCTCCATCCTACATTGCCACTCAATGCCTATCCTAATTCAAACCCTCCTTTTGACACCACCCCGTGATGTTTTTCTCACTCCTACTAGTGAATGTAATGTTACACACCCATACAATGCGCACCACCCTGCAATGTTTTTCAGAAACCTATCCTACATTGCCACTGCATGTTCCCTGACCTCCCCATGCTGACCACCCCGCGGTGCTTTTCTCGATCCTACATTGCCACTCACTGCCTATCCTAATTCAGACTTTCTGATTCACACCACCCCGTGATGTTTTTCTAACTCCTACTAGTGAATGTAATGTTACACACCCATACAATGCGCACCACCCCGCGATGTTTTTCAGAAACCTATCCTACATTGCTACTGCATGTTCCCTGACCTCCCCATGCTGAACACCCCGCGATGCTTTTCTCCATCCTACATTGCCACTCACCGCCTATCCTAATTCAGACCCTCCGATTCATACCACCCCGTGATGTTTTTCTCACTCCTACTAGTGAATGTAATGTTACGCACCCATACAATGCGCACCACCCCGCAATGTTTTTCAGAAACCTATCCTACATTGCCACTGCATGTTCCCTGACCTCCCCATGCTGACCAACACGCGGTGCTTTTCCCCATCCTACATTCCCACTCACTGCCTATCCTAATTCAGACCCTCTGATTCACACCACCCCGTTATGTTATTCTCACTCCTAATAGTGAATGTAATGTTACACACCCATACAATTAGCACCACCCCGTGAGGTTTTTCTCACTCCTACTAGGGAATGTAATGTTGCACACGCATACAATGCCCACCACCCCGCAAAGTTTTTCAGAAACCTATCCTACATTGCCACTGCATGTTCCCTGACCTCCCCATGCTGAAGACCCCGCAGTGCTTTTCTCCATCCTACATTGCCACCCACTGCCTATCCTAATTCTGACCCTCCGATTCACACCACCCCGTGATGTTTTTCTCACTCCTACTAGTGAATGTAATATTCCACACCCATACAATGCGCACCACCCCGCGATGTTTTTGAGAAACCTATCCTACATTGCCACTGCATGTTCCCTGACCTCACCATGCTGACCACCCCGTGGAGCTTTTCTCCATCCAACATTGCCACTCACAGCCTATCCTAATTCAGACAGTCCGATTAAATCCACCCGGTGATGTTTTTCTCACTCCTACTAGTGAATGTAATGTTACACACCCATACAATGCGCACCACCCCGTGATGTGTTTCTCACTCCTATTAGTGATTGTAATGCGACACACCCAAACAATGCGCACCACCAGGCGATGTTTTTCAGAAACCTATCCTACATTGCCACTGCATGTTTCCTGACCTCCCCATGCTGAACACCCCACGGTGCTTTTCTCCATCCTACATAGCCACTCACTGCCTATCCTAATTCAAACCCTCCGATTCACACCACCACGTAATGTTTTTCTCACTCCTACTAATCAATGTTGTGTTACACACCCATACAAAGCGCACCACCCCGAGATGTTTTTCACAAACCTATCCTACATTGCCACTGCATGTTCCCTGACCTCCTCATGCTGACCACCCCGCGGTGCTTTTCTCCATCCTACATTGCCACTCACTGCCTATCCTAATTCAGACCCTCCGATTCACACCACCCCGTTATGTTTTTCTCACTCCTACTAGTGAATTTAATGTTACACACCACTACAATGCGCAACACCCCGTGATGTTTTTCTCACTCCTACTAGTGAATGTAATGTTACACACCCATACAATGCGCACCACCGCGCGATGCTTTTCAGAAACCTATCCTAAATTGCCACTGCATGTTCCCTGACCTCCGCATGCTGACCAACCCGCGGTGCTTTTCTACATCCTACATTGCCACTCACTGCGTATCCGAATTCAGACCCTCCAATTCACACCACCCCGTGATGTTTTTGTCACTCCTAGTAGTGAATGTAATGTTACACACCCATACAATGCACACCACCCCGCGATTTTTTTCAGAAACCTATCCTACATTGCCACTGCATGTTCCCTCACCTTCCAATGTGGACCACCCCGCGGTGCTTTTCTCCATCCTACATTGCCACTCAATGCCTATCCTAATTCAAACCCTCCTTTTGACACCACCCCGTGATGTTTTTCTCACTCCTACTAGTGAATGTAATGTTACACACCCATACAATGCGCACCACCCTGCAATGTTTTTCAGAAACCTATCCTACATTGCCACTGCATGTTCCCAGACCTCCCCATGCTGACCACCCCGCGGTGCTTTTCTCGATCCTACATTGCCACTCATTGCGTATCCTAATTCAGACTTTCTGATTCACACCACCCCGTGATGTTTTTCTAACTCCTACTTGTGAATGTAATGTTACACACCCATACAATGCGCACCACCCCGCGATGATTTTCAGAAACCTATCCTACATTGCCACTGCGTGTTCCCTGACCTCCCCATGCTGACCAACGCGCGGTGCGTTTCCCCATCCTACATTGCCACTCACTGCCTATCATAATTCAGACCCTCTGATTCACACCACCCCGTTATGTTTTTCTCACTCCTAATAGTGAATGTAATGTTACACACCCATACAATTTGCACCACCCCGTGAGGTTTTTCTCACTCCTACTAGGGAATGTAATGTTACACACCCATACAATTCCCACCACCCCGCAATATTTTTCAGAAACCTATCCTACATTGCCACTGCATGTTCCCTGACCTCCCCATGCTGACCACCCCGCGGTGCTTTTCTCCATCCTACATTGCCACTCACTGCCTATCATAATTCAGACCCTCCGATTCACACCACCCCGTGATATTTTTCTCACTCCTACTAGTGAATGTAATATTCCACACCCATAAAATGCGCACCACACCGCGATGTTTTTGAGAAACCTATCCTACATTGCCACTGCATGTTCCCTGACCTCACCATGCTGACCACCGCGCGGTGCTTTTCTCCATCCAACATTGCCACTCACTGCCTATCCTAATTCAGACAGTCCGATTAAATCCACCCGGTGATGTTTTTCACACTCCTACTAGTGAATGTAATGTTACACACCCATACAATGCGCACCACCCCGTGATGTGTTTCTCACTCCTACTAGTGATTGTAATGCGATACACCCAAAGAATGCGCACCACCATGCGATGATTTTCAGAAACCTATCCGACATTGCCACTGCATGTTCCCTGACCTCCCCATGCTGACCACCCCACGGTGCTTTTCTCCATCCTACATAGCCACTCACTGCCTATCCTAATTCAAACCCTCCGATTCACACCACCACGTGATGTTTTTTACACTCCTACTAGTCAATGTAGTGTTACACACCCATACAAAACGCACCACCCCGAGATGTTTTTCACAACCCTATCCTACATTGCCACTGCATGTTCCCTGACCTCCCCATGCTGACCACCCCGCGGTGCTTTTCTCCATCCTACATTGCCACTCACTGCCTATCCTAATTCAGACCCTCCGATTCACACCACCCCGTGATGTTTTTCTCACTCCTACTAGTGAATGTAATGTTACACACCCATAAAATGCGCACCACCGCGCGATGGTTTTCACAAACCTATCCTAAATTGCCACTGCATGTTCCCTGACCTCCGCATGCTGACCAACCCGCGGTGCTTTTCTACATCCTACATTGCCGCTCACTGCGTATCCGAATTCAGACCCTCCAATTCACACCACCCCGTGATGTTTTTCTCACTCCTAGTAGTGAATGTAATGTTACACACCAATACAATGCACACCACCCCGCGATTTTTTTCAGAAACCTATCCTACATTGCCACTGCATGTTCCCTCACCTCCCAATGCGGACCACCCCGCGGTGCTTTTCTCCATCCTACATTGCCACTCAATGCCTATCCTAATTCAAACCCTCCTTTTGACACCACCCCGTGATGTTTTTCTCACTCCTACTAGTGAATGTAATGTTACACACCCATACAATGCGCACCACCCTGCAATGTTTTTCAGAAACCTATCCTACATTGCCACTGCATGTTCCCTGACCTCCCCATGCTGACCACCCCGCGGTGCTTTTCTCGATCCTACATTGCCACTCACTGCCTATCCTAATTCAGACTTTCTGATTCACACCACCCCGTGATGTTTTTCTAACTCCTACTAGTGAATGTAATGTTACACACCCATACAATCCGCACCACCCCGCGATGTTTTTCAGAAACCTATCCTACATTGCTACTGCATGTTCCCTGACCTCCCCATGCTGACCACCCCGCGATGCTTTTCTCCATCCTACATTGCCACTCACCGCCTATCCTAATTCAGACCCTCCGATTCACACCACCCCGTGATGTTTTTCTCACTCCTACTAGTGAATGTAATGTTACGCACCCATACAATGCGCACCACCCCGCAATGTTTTTCAGAAACCTATCCTACATTGCCACTGCATGTTCCCTGACCTCCCCATGCTGACCAACACGCGGTGCTTTTCCCCACCCTACATTCCCACTCACTGCCTATCCTAATTCAGACCCTCTGATTCACACCACCCCGTTATGTTTTTCTCACTCCTAATAGTGAATGTAATGTTAAACACCCATACAATATGCACCACCCCGTGAGGTTTTTCTCACTCCTACTAGGGAATGTAATGTTACACACCCATAGAATGCCCACCACCCCGCAATATTTTTCAGAAACCTATCCTACATTGCCACTGCATGTTCCCTGACCTCCCCATGCTGACCACCCCGCGGTGCTTTTCTCCATCCTACATTGCCACTCACTGCGTATCCGAATTCAGACCCTCCAATTCACACCACCCCGTGATGTTTTTCTCACTCCTACTAGTGAATGTAATGTTGCACACGCATACAATGAACACCACCCCGCAAAGTTTTTCAGAAACCTATCCTACATTGCCACTGCATGTTCCCTGACCTCCCCATGCTGAAGACCCCGCAGTGCTTTTCTCCATCCTACATTGCCACTCACTGCCTATCCTAATTCTGACCCTCCGATTCACACCACCCCGCTGTGTTTTTCTCACTCCTACTAGTGAATGTAATATTCCACACCCATACAATGCGCACCACCCCGCGATGTTTTTGAGAAACCTATGCTAAATTGCCACTGCATGTTCCCTGACCTCACCATGCTGACCACCCCGTGGAGCTTTTCTCCATCCAACATTGCCACTCACAGCCTATCCTAATTCAGACAGTCCGATTAAATCCACCCGGTGATGTTTTTCTCACTCCTACTAGTGAATGTAATGTTACACACCCATACAATGCGCACCACCCCGTGATGTGTTTCTCACTCCTATTAGTGATTGTAATGCGACACACCCAAACAATGCGCACCACCAGGCGATGTTTTTCAGAAACCTATCCTACATTGCCACTGCATGTTCCCTTACCTTCCCATGCTGACCACCCCACGGTGCTTTTCTCCATCCTACATAGCCACTCACTGCCTATCCTAATTCAAACCCTCCGATTCACACCACCACGTAATGTTTTTCTCACTCCTACTAATCAATGTTGTGTTACACACCCATACAAAGCGCACCACCCCGAGATGTTTTTCACAAACCTATCCTACATTGCCACTGCATGTTCCCTGACCTCCCCATGCTGACCACCCCGCGGTGCTTTTTTCCATCCTACATTGCCACTCACTGCCTATCCTAATTCAGACCCTCCGATTCACACCACCCCGTTATGTTTTTCTCACTCCTACTAGTGAATTTAATGTTACACACCACTACAATGCGCAACACCCCGTGATGTTTTTCTCACTCCTACTAGTGAATGTAATGTTACACACCCATACAATGCGCACCACCGCGCGATGCTTTTCAGAAACCTATCCTAAATTGCCACTGCATGTTCCCTGACCTCCGCATGCTGACCAACCCGCGGTGCTTTTCTACATCCTACATTGCCACTCACTGCGTATCCGAATTCAGACCCTCCAATTCACACCACCCCGTGATGTTTTTCTCACTCCTAGTAGTGAATGTAATGTTACACACCCATACAATGCACACCACCCCGCGATTTTTTTCAGAAACCTATCCTACATTGCCACTGCATGTTCCCTCACCTTCCAATGCGGACCACCCCGCGGTGCTTTTCTACATCCTACATTGCCACTCAATGCCTATCCTAATTCAAACCCTCCTTTTGACACCACCCCGTGATGTTTTTCTCACTCCTACTAGTGAATGTAATGTTACACACCCATACAATGCGCACCACCCTGCAATGTTTTTCAGAAACCTATCCTACATTGCCACTGCATGTTCCCTGACCTCCCCATGCTGACCAGCCCGCGGTGCTTTTCTCGATCCTACATTGCCACTCACTGCGTATCCTAATTCAGACTTTCTGATTCACACCACCCCGTGATGTTTTTCTAACTCCTACTAGTGAATGTAATGTTACACACCCATACAATGCGCACCACCCCGCGATGTTTTTCAGAAACCTATCCTACATTGCCACTGCGTGTTCCCTGACCTCCCCATGCTGACCAACGCGCGGTGCGTTTCCCCATCCTACATTGCCACTCACTGCCTATCATAATTCAGACCCTCTGATTCACACCACCCCGTTATGTTTTTCTCACTCCTAATAGTGAATGTAATGTTACACACCCATACAATTTGCACCACCCCGTGAGGTTTTTCTCACTCCTACTAGGGAATGTAATGTTACACACCCATACAATTCCCACCACCCCGCAATATTTTTCAGAAACCTATCCTACATTGCCACTGCATGTTCCCTGACCTCCCCATGCTGACCACCCCGCGGTGCTTTTCTCCATCCTACATTGCCACTCACTGCCTATCATAATTCAGACCCTCCGATTCACACCACCCCGTGATATTTTTCTCACTCCTACTAGTGAATGTAATATTCCACACCCATAAAATGCGCACCACACCGCGATGTTTTTGAGAAACCTATCCTACATTGCCACTGCATGTTCCCTGACCTCACCATGCTGACCACCGCGCGGTGCTTTTCTCCATCCAACATTGCCACTCACTGCCTATCCTAATTCAGACAGTCCGATTAAATCCACCCGGTGATGTTTTTCACACTCCTACTAGTGAATGTAATGTTACACACCCATACAATGCGCACCACCCCGTGATGTGTTTCTCACTCCTACTAGTGATTGTAATGCGATACACCCAAAGAATGCGCACCACCATGCGATGATTTTCAGAAACCTATCCGACATTGCCACTGCATGTTCCCTGACCTCCCCATGCTGACCACCCCACGGTGCTTTTCTCCATCCTACATAGCCACTCACTGCCTATCCTAATTCAAACCCTCCGATTCACACCACCACGTGATGTTTTTTTCACTCCTACTAGTCAATGTAGTGTTACACACCCATACAAAACGCACCACCCCGAGATGTTTTTCACAACCCTATCCTACATTGCCACTGCATGTTCCCTGACCTCCCCATGCTGACCACCCCGCGGTGCTTTTCTCCATCCTACATTGCCACTCACTGCCTATCCTAATTCAGACCCTCCGATTCACACCACCCCGTGATGTTTTTCTCACTCCTACTAGTGAATGTAATGTTACACACCCATAAAATGCGCACCACCGCGCGATGGTTTTCACAAACCTATCCTAAATTGCCACTGCATGTTCCCTGACCTCCGCATGCTGACCAACCCGCGGTGCTTTTCTACATCCTACATTGCCGCTCACTGCGTATCCGAATTCAGACCCTCCAATTCACACCACCCCGTGATGTTTTTCTCACTCCTAGTAGTGAATGTAATGTTACACACCAATACAATGCACACCACCCCGCGATTTTTTTCAGAAACCTATCCTACATTGCCACTGCATGTTCCCTCACCTCCCAATGCGGACCACCCCGCGGTGCTTTTCTCCATCCTACATTGCCACTCAATGCCTATCCTAATTCAAACCCTCCTTTTGACACCACCCCGTGATGTTTTTCTCACTCCTACTAGTGAATGTAATGTTACACACCCATACAATGCGCACCACCCTGCAATGTTTTTCAGAAACCTATCCTACATTGCCACTGCATGTTCCCTGACCTCCCCATGCTGACCACCCCGCGGTGCTTTTCTCGATCCTACATTGCCACTCACTGCCTATCCTAATTCAGACTTTCTGATTCACATCACCCCGTGATGTTTTTCTAACTCCTACTAGTGAATGTAATGTTACACACCCATACAATCCGCACCACCCCGCGATGTTTTTCAGAAACCTATCCTACATTGCTACTGCATGTTCCCTGACCTCCCCATGCTGACCACCCCGCGATGCTTTTCTCCATCCTACATTGCCACTCACCGCCTATCCTAATTCAGACCCTCCGATTCACACCACCCCGTGATGTTTTTCTCACTCCTACTAGTGAATGTAATGTTACGCACCCATACAATGCGCACCACCCCGCAATGTTTTTCAGAAACCTATCCTACATTGCCACTGCATGTTCCCTGACCTCCCCATGCTGACCAACACGCGGTGCTTTTCCCCACCCTACATTCCCACTCACTGCCTATCCTAATTCAGACCCTCTGATTCACACCACCCCGTTATGTTTTTCTCACTCCTAATAGTGAATGTAATGTTAAACACCCATACAATATGCACCACCCCGTGAGGTTTTTCTCACTCCTACTAGGGAATGTAATGTTACACACCCATAGAATGCCCACCACCCCGCAATATTTTTCAGAAACCTATCCTACATTGCCACTGCATGTTCCCTGACCTCCCCATGCTGACCACCCCGCGGTGCTTTTCTCCATCCTACATTGCCACTCACTGCGTATCCGAATTCAGACCCTCCAATTCACACCACCCCGTGATGTTTTTCTCACTCCTACTAGTGAATGTAATGTTGCACACGCATACAATGAACACCACCCCGCAAAGTTTTTCAGAAACCTATCCTACATTGCCACTGCATGTTCCCTGACCTCCCCATGCTGAAGACCCCGCAGTGCTTTTCTCCATCCTACATTGCCACTCACTGCCTATCCTAATTCTGACCCTCCGATTCACACCACCCCGCTGTGTTTTTCTCACTCCTACTAGTGAATGTAATATTCCACACCCATACAATGCGCACCACCCCGCGATGTTTTTGAGAAACCTATGCTAAATTGCCACTGCATGTTCCCTGACCTCACCATGCTGACCACCCCGTGGAGCTTTTCTCCATCCAACATTGCCACTCACAGCCTATCCTAATTCAGACAGTCCGATTAAATCCACCCGGTGATGTTTTTCTCACTCCTACTAGTGAATGTAATGTTACACACCCATACAATGCGCACCACCCCGTGATGTGTTTCTCACTCCTATTAGTGATTGTAATGCGACACACCCAAACAATGCGCACCACCAGGCGATGTTTTTCAGAAACCTATCCTACATTGCCACTGCATGTTCCCTGACCTTCCCATGCTGACCACCCCACGGTGCTTTTCTCCATCCTACATAGCCACTCACTGCCTATCCTAATTCAAACCCTCCGATTCACACCACCACGTAATGTTTTTCTCACTCCTACTAATCAATGTTGTGTTACACACCCATACAAAGCGCACCACCCCGAGATGTTTTTCACAAACCTATCCTACATTGCCACTGCATGTTCCCTGACCTCCCCATGCTGACCACCCCGCGGTGCTTTTTTCCATCCTACATTGCCACTCACTGCCTATCCTAATTCAGACCCTCCGATTCACACCACCCCGTTATGTTTTTCTCACTCCTACTAGTGAATTTAATGTTACACACCACTACAATGCGCAACACCCCGTGATGTTTTTCTCACTCCTACTAGTGAATGTAATGTTACACACCCATACAATGCGCACCACCGCGCGATGCTTTTCAGAAACCTATCCTAAATTGCCACTGCATGTTCCCTGACCTCCGCATGCTGACCAACCCGCGGTGCTTTTCTACATCCTACATTGCCACTCACTGCGTATCCGAATTCAGACCCTCCAATTCACACCACCCCGTGATGTTTTTCTCACTCCTAGTAGTGAATGTAATGTTACACACCCATACAATGCACACCACCCCGCGATTTTTTTCAGAAACCTATCCTACATTGCCACTGCATGTTCCCTCACCTTCCAATGCGGACCACCCCGCGGTGCTTTTCTACATCCTACATTGCCACTCAATGCCTATCCTAATTCAAACCCTCCTTTTGACACCACCCCGTGATGTTTTTCTCACTCCTACTAGTGAATGTAATGTTACACACCCATACAATGCGCACCACCCTGCAATGTTTTTCAGAAACCTATCCTACATTGCCACTGCATGTTCCCTGACCTCCCCATGCTGACCAGCCCGCGGTGCTTTTCTCGATCCTACATTGCCACTCACTGCGTATCCTAATTCAGACTTTCTGATTCACACCACCCCGTGATGTTTTTCTAACTCCTACTAGTGAATGTAATGTTACACACCCATACAATGCGCACCACCCCGCGATGTTTTTCAGAAACCTATCCTACATTGCCACTGCGTGTTCCCTGACCTCCCCATGCTGACCAACGCGCGGTGCGTTTCCCCATCCTACATTGCCACTCACTGCCTATCATAATTCAGACCCTCTGATTCACACCACCCCGTTATGTTTTTCTCACTCCTAATAGTGAATGTAATGTAACACACACATACAATTTGCACCACCCCGTGAGGTTTTTCTCACTCCTACTAGGGAATGTAATGTTACACACCCATACAATGCCCACCACCCCGCAATATTTTTCAGAAACCTATCCTACATTGCCACTGCATGTTCCCTGACCTCCCCATGCTGACCACCCCGCGGTGCTATTCTCCATCCTACATTGCCACTCACTGCCTATCATAATTCAGACCCTCCGATTCACACCACCCCGTGATATTTTTCTCACTCCTACTAGTGAATGTAATATTCCACACCCATAAAATGCGCACCACCCCGCGATGTTTTTGAGAAACCTATCCTACATTGCCACTGCATGTTCCCTGACCTCACCATGCTGACCACCCCGCGGTGCTTTTCTCCATCCAACATTGCCACTCACTGCCTATCCTAATTCAGACAGTCCGATTAAATCCACCCGGTGATGTTTTTCTCACTCCTACTAGTGAATGTAATGTTACACACCCATACAATGCGCACCACCCCGTGATGTGTTTCTCACTCCTACTAGTGATTGTAATGCGATACACCCAAAGAATGCGCACCACCATGCGATGTTTTTCAGAAACCTATCCGACATTGCCACTGCATGTTCCCTGACCTCCCCATGCTGACCACCCCACGGTGCTTTTCTCCATCCTACATAGCCACTCACTGCCTATCCTAATTCAAACCCTCCGATTCACACCACCACGTGATGTTTTTTTCACTCCTACTAGTCAATGTAGTGTTACACACCCATACAAAACGCACCACCCCGAGATGTTTTTCACAACCCTATCCTACATTGCCACTGCATGTTCCCTGACCTCCCCATGCTGACCACCCCGCGGTGCTTTTCTCCATCCTACATTGCCACTCAGTGCCTATCCTAATTCAGACCCTCCGATTCACACCACCCCGTGATGTTTTTCTCACTCCTACTAGTGAATGTAATGTTACACACCCATAAAATGCGCACCACCGCGCGATGGTTTTCAGAAACCTATCCTAAATTGCCACTGCATGTTCCCTGACCTCCGCATGCTGACCAACCCGCGGTGCTTTTCTACATCCTACATTGCCGCTCACTGCGTATCCGAATTCAGACCCTCCAATTCACACCACCCCGTGATGTTTTTCTCACTCCTAGTAGTGAATGTAATGTTACACACCAATACAATGCACACCACCCCGCGATTTTTTTCAGAAACCTATCCTACATTGCCACTGCATGTTCCCTCACCTCCCAATGCGGACCACCCCGCGGTGCTTTTCTCCATCCTACATTGCCACTCAATGCCTATCCTAATTCAAACCCTCCTTTTGACACCACCCCGTGATGTTTTTCTCACTCCTACTAGTGAATGTAATGTTACACACCCATACAATGCGCACCACCCTGCAATGTTTTTCAGAAACCTATCCTACATTGCCACTGCATGTTCCCTGACCTCCCCATGCTGACCACCCCGCGGTGCTTTTCTCGATCCTACATTGCCACTCACTGCCTATCCTAATTCAGACTTTCTGATTCACACCACCCCGTGATGTTTTTCTAACTCCTACTAGTGAATGTAATGTTACACACCCATACAATCCGCACCACCCCGCGATGTTTTTCAGAAACCTATCCTACATTGCTACTGCATGTTCCCTGACCTCCCCATGCTGACCACCCCGCGATGCTTTTCTCCATCCTACATTGCCACTCACCGCCTATCCTAATTCAGACCCTCCGATTCACACCACCCCGTGATGTTTTTCTCACTCCTACTAGTGAATGTAATGTTACGCACCCATACAATGCGCACCACCCCGCAATGTTTTTCAGAAACCTATCCTACATTGCCACTGCATGTTCCCTGACCTCCCCATGCTGACCAACGCGCGGTGCTTTTACCCATCCTACATTGCCACTCACTGACTATCCTAATTCAGACCCTCTGATTCACACCACCCCGTTATGTTTTTCTCACTCCTAATAGTGAATGTAATGTTACACACCCATACAATTTGCACCGCCCCGTGAGGTTTTTCTCACTCCTACTAGGGAATGTAATGTTACACACCCATACAATGCCCACCACCCCGCAATATTTTTCAGAAACCTATCCTACATTGCCACTGCATGTTCCCTGACCTCCCCATGCTGACCACCCCGAGGTGCTTTTCTCCATCCTACATTGCCACTCACTGCCTATCCGAATTCAGACCCTCCGATTCACACCACCCCGTGATGTTTTTCTCACTCCTACTAGTGAATGTAATATTCCACACCCATACAATGCGCACCACCCCGCGATGTTTTTGAGAAACCTATCCTACATTGCCACTGCATGTTCCCTGACCTCACCATGCTGACCACCCCGCGGTGCATTTCTCCATCCAACTTTGCCACTCACTGCCTATCCTAATTCAGACAGTCCGATTAAATCCACCCGGTGATGTTTTTCTCACTCCTAGTAGTGAATGTAATGTTACACACCCATACAATGCGCACCACCCCGTGATGTGTTTCTCACTCCTACTAGTGATTGTAATGCGATACACCCAAAGAATGCGCACCACCATGCGATGTTTTTCAGAAACCTATCCTACATTGCCACTGCATGTTCCCTGACCTCCCCATGCTGACCACCCCACGGTGCTTTTCTCCATCCTACATAGCCACTCACTGCCTATACTAATTCAATCCCTCCGATTCACACCACCACGTGATGTTTTTCTCACTCCTACTAGTCAATGTAGTGTTACACACCCATACAAAGCGCACCACCCCGAGATGTTTTTCACAACCCTATCCTACATTGCCACTGCATGTTCCCTAACCTCCCCATGCTGACCACCCCGCGGTGCTTTTCTCCATCCTACATTGCCACTCACTGCCTATCCGAATTCAGACCCTCCGATTCACACCACCCCGTGATGTTTTTCTCACTCCTACTAGTGAATGTAATGTTACACACCCATACAATGCGCACCACCGCGCGATGCTTTTCAGAAACCTATCCTAAATTGCCACTGCATGTTCCCTGACCTCCGCATGCTGACCAACCCGCGGTGCTTTTCTACATCCTACATTGCCACTCACTGCGTATCCGAATTCAGACCCTCCAATTCACACCACCCCGTGATGTTTTTCTCACTCCTAGTAGTGAATGTAATGTTACACACCAATACAATGCACACCACCCCGCGATTTTTTTCAGAAACCTATCCTACATTGCCACTGCATGTTCCCTCACCTCCCAATGCGGACCACCCCGCGGTGCTTTTCTCCATCCTACATTGCCACTCAATGCCTATCCTAATTCAAACCCTCCTTTTGACACCACCCCGTGATGTTTTTCTCACTCCTACTAGTGAATGTAATGTTACACACCCATACAATGCGCACCACCCTGCAATGTTTTTCAGAAACCTATCGTACATTGCCACTGCATGTTCCCTGACTTCCCCATGCTGACCACCCCGCGGTGCTTTTCTCGATCCTACATTGCCACTCACTGCCTATCCTAATTCAGACTTTCAGATTCACACCACCCCGTGATGTTTTTCTCACTCTTACTAGTGAATGTAATGTTACACACCCATACAATGCGCACCACCCCGCGACGTTTTTCCGAAACATATCCTACATTGGCACAGCATGTTCCCTGACCTCACCATGCTGACCACCCCACGGTGCTTTTCTCCATCCTACATTGCCACTCACTGCGTATCCTAATTCAGACCCTCCGATTCACACCACCCCGTGATGTTTTTCTCACTCCTACTAGTGAATGTAATGTTACACACCCATACAATGCGCAGCACCCCATGATGTTTTTCTCACTCCTACTAGGGAATGTAATGTTACACACCCATACAATGCCCACCACCCCACAATATTTTTCAGAAACCTATCCTACATTGCCACTGCATGTTCCCTGACCTCCCCATGCTGACCACCCCGCGGTGCTTTTCTCCATCCTACATTGCCACTCACTGCCTATCCTAATTCAGACCCTCCGATTCACACCACCCCGTGATGTTTTTCTCACTCCTACTAGTGAATGTAATATTCCACACCCATACAATGCGCACAACCCCGCGATGTTTTTGAGAAACCTGTTCTACATTGCCACTGCATGTTGCCTGACCTCACCATGCTGACCACCCCGTGGTGCTTTTCTCCATCCAACATTGCCACTCACTGCCTATCCTAATTCAGACAGTCCGATTAAATCCACCCGGTGATGTTTTTCTCACTCCTACTAGTGAATGTAATGTTACACACCCATACAATGCGCACCACCCCGTGATGTTTTTCTCACTCCTACTAGTGATTGTAATGCGACACACCCAAAGAATGCGCACCACCTTGCGATGTTTTTCAGAAACCTATCCTACATTGCCACTGCATGTTCCCTGACCTCCCCATGCTGACCACATCACGGTGCTTTTCTCCATCCTACATAGGCACTCACTGCCTATCCTAATTCAAACCCTCCGATTCACACCACCACGTGATGTTTTTCTCAATCCTACTGGTCAATGTAGTGTTACACACCATACAAAGCGCACCACCCCGAGATGTTTTTCACAAACCTATCCTACATTGCCACTGCATGTTACCTGACCTCCCCATGCTGAACACCCCGCGATGCTTTTCTCCATCCTACATTGCCACTCACCGCCTATCCTAATTCAGACCCTCCGATTCACACCACCCCGTGATGTTTTTCTCACTCCTACTAGTGAATGTAATGTTACGCACCCATACAATGCGCACCACCCCGCAATGTTTTTCAGAAACCTATCCTACATTGCCACTGCATGTTCCCTCACCTCCCCATGCTGACCAACACGCGGTGCTTTTCCCCATCCTACATTCCCACTCACTGCCTATCCTAATTCAGACCCTCTGATTCACACCACCCCGTTATGTTTTTCTCACTCCTAATAGTGAATGTAATGTTACACACCCATACAATTTGCACCACCCCGTGAGGTTTTTCTCACTCCTACTAGGGAATGTAATGTTACACAACCATACAATGCCCACCACCGCGCAATATTTTTCAGAAACCTATCCTACATTGCCACTGAATGTTCCCTGACCTCCCCATGCTGACCACCCCGCGGTGCTTTTCTCCATCCTACATTGCCACTCACTGCGTATCCGAATTCAGACCCTCCAATTCACACCACCCCGTGATGTTTTTCTCACTCCTACTAGTGAATGTAATGTTGCACACGCATACAATGCCCACCACCCCGCAATGTTTTTCAGAAACCTATCCTACATTGCCACTGCATGTTCCCTGACCTCCCCATGCTGAAGACCCCGCAGTGCTTTTCTCCATCCTACATTGCCACTCACTGCCTATCCTAATTCTGACCCTCCGATTCACACCACCCCGTGATGTTTTTCTCACTCCTACTAGTGAATGTAATATTCCACACCCGTACAATGCGCACCACCCCGCGATGTTTTTGAGAAACCTATCCTACATTGCCACTGCATGTTCCCTGACCTCACCATGCTGACCACCCCGTGGAGCTTTTCTCCATCCAACATTGCCACTCACAGCCTATCCTAATTCAGACAGTCCGATTAAATCCACCCGGTGATGTTTTTCTCACTCCTACTAGTGAATGTAATGTTACACACCCATACAATGCGCACCACCCCCTGATGTGTTTCTCACTCCTATGAGTGATTGTAATGCGACACACCCAAACAATGTGCACCACCAGGCGATGTTTTTTAGAAACCTATCCTACATTGCCACTGCATGTTCCCTGACCTCCACATGCTGACCACCCCACGGTGCTTTTCTCCATCCTACATAGCCACTCACTGCCTATCCTAATTCAAACCCTCCGATTCACACCACCACGTAATGTTTTTCTCACTCCTACTAATCAATGTTGCGTTACACACCCATACAAAGCGCACCACCCCGAGATGTTTTTCACAAACCTATCCTACATTGCCACTGCATGTTCCATGACCTCCCCATGCTGACCACCCCGCGGTGCTTTTCTCCATCCTACATTGCCACTCACTGCCTATCCTAATTCAGACCCTCCGATTCACACCACCCCGTTATGTTTTTCTCACTCCTACTAGTGAATTTAATGTTACACACCACTACAATGCGCAACACCCCGTGATGTTTTTCTCACTCCTACTAGTGAATGTAATGTTACACACCCATACAATGCGCACCACCGCGCGATGCTTTTCAGAAACCTATCCTAAATTGCCACTGCATGTTCCCTGACCTCCGCATGCTGACCAACCCGCGGTGCTTTTCTACATCCTACATTGCCACTCACTGCGTATCCGAATTCAGACCCTCCAATTCACACCACCCCGTGATGTTTTTCTCTCTACTAGTAGTGAATGTAATGTGACACACCCATACAATGCACACCACCCCGCGATTTTTTTCAGAAACCTATCCTACATTGCCACTGCATGTTCCCTCACCTTCCAATGCGGACCACCCCGCGGTGCTTTTCTTCATCCTACATTGCCACTCAATGCCTATCCTAATTCAAACCCTCCTTTTGACACCACCCCGTGATGTTTTTCTCACTCCTACTAGTGAATGTAATGTTACACACCCATACAATGCGCACCACCCTGCAATGTTTTTCAGAAACCTATGCTACATTGCCACTGCATGTTCCCTGACCTCCCCATGCTGACCACCCCGCGGTGCTTTTCTCGATCCTACATTGCCACTCACTGCGTATCCTAATTCAGACCCTCCGATTCACACCACCCCGTGATGTTTTTCTAACTCCTACTAGTGAATGTAATGTTACACACCCATACAATGCGCACCACCCCGCGATGTTTTTCAGAAACCTATCCTACATTGCTACTGCATGTTCCCTGACCTCCCAATGCTGACCACCCCGCGATGCTTTTCTCCATCCTACATTGCCACTCACCGCCTATCCTAATTCAGACCCTCCGATTCACACCACCCCGTTATGTTTTTCTCACTCCTACTAGTGAATTTAATGTTACACACCACTACAATGCGCAACACCCCGTGATGTTTTTCTCACTCCTACTAGTGAATGTAATGTTACACACCCATAGAATGCGCACCACCGCGCGATGCTTTTCAGAAACCTACCCTAAATTGCCACTGCATGTTCCCTGACCTCCGCATGCTGACCAACCCGCGGTGCTTTTCTACATCCTACATTGCCACTCACTGCGTATTCGAATTCAGACCCTCCAATTCACACCACCCCGTGATGTTTTTCTCACTCCTACTAGTGAATGTAATGTTACACACCCATACAATGCACACCATCCCGCGATTTTTTTCAGAAACCTATCCTACATTGCCAATGCATGTTCCCTCACCTCCCAATGCGAACCACCCCTCGGTGCTTTTCTCCATCCTACATTGCCACTCAATGACTATCGTAATTCAGACTTTC
The DNA here is from genome assembly GCF_034190915.1 of Cavia porcellus. NCBI lineage: Eukaryota > Metazoa > Chordata > Mammalia > Rodentia > Caviidae > Cavia > Cavia porcellus. The sequence continues at coordinate 1,327,065 of NW_026947539.1, read as the reverse complement.
TGATTCACACCACCCCGTGATGTTTTTCTCACTCTTACTAGTGAATGTAATGTTACACACCCATACAATGAGCACCACCCCACGATGTTTTTCAGAAACATATCCTACATTGGCACAGCATGTTCCCTGACCTCACCATGCTGACCACCCCACGGTGCTTTTCTCCATCCTACATTGCCACTCACTGCCTATCCTAATTCAGACCCTCCAATTCATACCACCCCGTGAAGTTTTTCTCACTCCTACTAGTGAATGTAATGTTACACACCCATACAATGCGCAGCACCCCGTGATGTTTTTCTAACTCCTACTAGTGAATGTAATGTTACACATACATACAATGCGCACCACCCCGTGATGGGTTTCTCACTCCTACTAGTGATTGTAATGTGACACACCCATACAAAGCGCACCACCCCGCGATGTTTTCCAGAAACATATCCTACATTGCTATTGCATGTTCCCTGACCTCCCCATAATGACCAACCCGTGGTGCTTTTCCCCATCCTACATTGCCACTCACTGCCTATCCTAATACAGACCCTCCGATTCACACCACCCCGTGATGTTTTTCTCACTCCTACTAGTGAATGTAATGTTACACACCCATACAATTTGCACCACCCCGTGATGTTTTTCTCACTCCTACTAGGGAATGTAATGTTACACACCCATACAATGCCCACCACCCCGCAATATTTTTCAGAAACCTATCCTACATTGCCACTGCATGTTCCCTGACCTCCCCATGCTGACCACCCCGCGGTGCTTTTCTCCATCCTACATTGCCACACACTGCCTATCCTAATTCAGACCCTCCGATTCACACCACCCCGTGATGTTTTTCTCACTCCTACTAGTGAATGTAATATTGCACACCCATACAATGCGCACCATCCCGCGATGTTTTGAGAAACCTATCCTACATTGCCACTGCATGTTGCCTCACCTCACCATGCTGACCACCCCGTGGTGCTTTTCTCCATCCAACATTGCCACTCACTGCCTATCCTAATTCAGACAGTCCGATTAAATCCACCCGGTGATGTTTTTCTCACTCCTACTAGTGAATGTAATGTTACACACCCATACAAAGCGCACCACCCCGTGATGTGTTTCTCACTCCTACTAGTGATTGTAATGCGACACACCCAAAGAATGCGCACCACCATGCGATGTTTTTCAGAAACCTATCCTACATTGCCACTGCATGTTCCCTGACCTCCCCATGCTGACCACCCCACGGTGCTTTTCTCCATCCTACATAGCCACTCACTGCCTATCCTAATTCAAACCCTCCGATTCACACCACCACGTGATGTTTTTCTCACTCCTACTGGTCAATGTAGTGTTACACACCCATACAAAGCGCACCACCCCGAGATGTTTTTCACAAACCTATCCTACATTGCCACTGCATGTTCCCTGACCTCCCCATGCTGACCACCCCGCGGTGCTTTTCTCCATCCTACATTGCCACTCACTGCCTATCCTAATTCAGACCCTCCGATTCACACCACCCCATGATGTTTTTCTCACTCCTACTAGTGAATGTAATGTTACACACCCAAACAATGCGCACCTCCGCGCGATGCTTTTCAGAAACCTATCCTAAATTGCCACTGCATGTTCTCTGACCTCCGCATGCTGACCAACCCGCGGTGCTTTTCTACATCCTACATTGCCACTCACTGCATATCCGAATTCAGACCCTCCAATTCACACCACCCCGTGTTTTTCTCACTCCTAGTAGTGAATGTAATGTTACACACCCATACAATGCACACCACCCCGCGATTTTTCTCAGAAACCTATCCTACATTGCCACTGCATGTTCCCTCACCTCCCAATGCGGACCACCCCGCGGTGCTTTTCTCCATCCTACATTGCCACTCAAAGCCTATCCTAATTCAAACCCTCCTTTTGACACCACCCCGTGATGTTTTTCTCACTCCTACTAGTGAATGTAATGTTACACACCCATACAATGCGCACCACCCTGCAATGTTTTTCAGAAACCTATCCTACATTGCCACTGCATGTTCCCTGACCTCCCCATGCTGACCACCCCACGGTGCTTTTCTCGATCCTACATTGCCACTCACTGCCTATCCTAATTCAGTCTTTCTGGTTCACACCACCCCGTGATGTTTTTCTCACTCCCACTAGTGAATGTAATGTTACACACCCATACAATGCGCACCACCCCGCGATGTTTTTCAGAAACATATCCTACATTGGCACAGCATGTTCCCTGACCTCACCATGCTGACCACCCCACGGTGCTTTTCTCCATCCTACATTGCCACTCACTTCCTATCCTAATTCAGACCATCCGATTCACACCACCCCGTGATGTTTTTCTCACTCCTACTAGTGAATGTAATGTTACACACCCATACAATGCGCAGAACCCCGTGATGTTTTTCTAAATCCTACTAGTGAATGTAATGTTACACACCCATACAATGCGCACCACCCCGCGATGTTTTTCAGAAACCTATCCAACATTACTACTGCATGTTCCCTGAACTCCCCATGCTGACCACCCCACGATGCTTTTCTCCATCCTACATTGCCACTCACCGCCTATCCTAATTCAGACCCTCCGATTCACACCACCCCGTGAATTGTCACTCCTACTAGTGAATGTAATGTTACACACCCATACAATACGCACCACCCCGCAATGTTTTTCAGAAACCTATCCTACATTGCCACAGCATGTTCCCTGACCTCCCCATGCTGACCATCCCGCGGTGCATTTCCCCATCCTACATTGCCACTCACTGCCTATCCTAATTCAGACCCTCCGATTCACAATACCCCGTTATGTTTTTCTCACTCCTAATAGTGAATGTAATGTTACACACCCATACAATTTGCACCACACCGTGAGGTTTTTCTCACTCCTACTAGGGAATGTAATGTTACACACCCATACAATGCCCAACACCCCGCAATGTTTTTCAGAAACCTACCCTACATTGCCGCTGCATGTTCCCTGACCTCCCCATAATGACCACCCCGCGGTGCTTTTCTCGATCCTACATTGCCAATCAATGCCTATCCTAATTGAGACCCTCCGATTCACACCACGCCGTGATGTTTCTGTCACTCCTACTAGTGAATGTAATGCTACACACCCATACAATGCATACCACCCCGCCATGTTTTTCAGAAACCTATCCTACATTGCCACTGCATGTTCCCTGGCCTCACCATGCTGACCACCCACCGGTGCTTTTCTCCATTCTACATTACAACTCACTGCCTATTCTAATTCAGACCCTCTGATTCACACCACCCCGTGATGTTTTTCTCACTCCAACTAGTGAATGTAATGTTACACACCCATACAATGCGAACCACCCCGCGATGTTTTTCAGAAACCTATCCTACATTGCCACTGCATGTTCCCTGACCTCCACATGCTGACCACCCCACGGTGCTTTTCTCCATCCTACATTGCCACTCAATGCCTATCCTAATTCAGACCCTCCAATACACACGACCCTGTGATATTTTTCTCACTTCTACTAGTGAATGTAATGTAACACACACCCATACAGTGCGCACCACCCCGTGATGTTTTTCTCACTCCTAAAAGTGAATGTAATGTTACACACCAATACAATGCGCACCACCCCGCAAAGTTTTTCAGAAACCTATCCTATATTGCCACTGCATGTTCCCTGTCCTCACCATGCTGAGCACCACGCGGTGCTTTTCTCCATCCTACATTGCCACTCACTGCCTATCCTAATTCCGACCGTCCGATTAAAACCACCCCGTGATGTTTTTCTCACTCCTACTAGTGAATGTAATGTTACACATACATACAATGCGCACCACCCCGTGATGGGTTTCTCACTCCTACTAGTGATTGTAATGTGACACACCCATACAAAGCGCACCACCCCGCGATGTTTTTCAGAAACATATCCTACATTGCTACTGCATGTTCCCTGACCTCCCAATACTGACCAACCCGTGGTGCTTTTCCCCATCCTACATTGCCACTCTCTGCCTATCCTAATACAGACCCTCCGATTCACACCACCCCGTGATGTTTTTCTCACTCCTACTAGTGAATGTAATGTTACACACCCATACAATGCGCACCACCCCGCGATGTTTTTCAGAAACCTATCCAACATTGCTACTGCATGTTCCCTGAACTCCCCATGCTGACCACCCCGCGATGCTTTTCTCCATCCTACATTGCCACTCACCGCCTATCCTAATTCTGACCCTCCGATTCACACCACCCCGTGATGTTTTTGTCACTCCTACTAGTGAATGTAATGTTACACACCCATACAATGCGCACCACCCCGCAATGTTTTTCAGAAACCTATCCTACATTGCCACTGCATGTTCCCTGACCTGCCCATGCTGACCATCCCGCGGTGCTTTTCCCCATCCTACATTGCCACTCACTGCCTATCCTAATTCAGACCCTCCGATTCACACCACCCCGTTATGTTTTTCTCACTCCTAATAGTGAATGTAATGTTACACACCCATACAATTTGCACCACCCCGTGAGGTTTTTCTCACTCCTACTAGGGAATGTAATGTTACACACCCATACAATGCCCACCACCCCGCAATATTTTTCAGAAACCTATCCTACATTGCCACTGCATGTTCCCTTACCTCCCCATGCTGACCACCCCGCGGTGCTTTTCTCCATCCTACATTGCCACTCACTGCCTATCCTAATTCAGACCCTCCGATTCACACCACCCCGTGATGTTTTTCTCACTCCTACTAGTGAATGTAATGTTACACACCCATACAATGCGCACCACCCCGTGATGTGTTTCTCACTCCTACTAGTGATTGTAATGCGACACACCCAAAGAATGCGCACCACCATGCGATGTTTTTCAGAAACCTATCCTACATTGCCCCTGCATGTTCCCTGACCTCCCCATGCTGACCACCCCACGGTGCGTTTCTCCATCCTACATTGCCACTCAATGCCTATCCTAATTAAGACCCTCCAATACACACGACCCTGTGATATTTTTCTCACTTCTACTAGTGAATGTAATGTAACACACACCCATACAATGCGCACCACCCCGTGATGTTTTTCTCACTCCTACTAGTGAATGTAATGTTACACACCCATACAATGCGCACCACCCCGCCATGTTTTTCAGAAACCTATCCTATATTGCCACTGCATGTTCCCTGACCTCACCATGCTGAGCACCACGCGGTGATTTTCTCCATCCTACATTGCCACTCACTGCCTATCCTAATTCACACCGTCCGATTAAAACCACCCCGTGATGTTTTTCTCACTCCTACTAGTGAATGTAATGTTACACATACATACAATGCGCACCAGCCCGTGATGGGTTTCTCACTCCTACTAGTGACTGTAATGTGACACACCCATACAAAGCGCACCACCCCGCGATGTTTTTCAGAAACATATCCTACATTGCTACTGCATGTTCCCTGACCTCCCCATGCTGACCAACCCGTGGTGCTTTTCCCCATCCTACATTGCCACTCACTGCCTATCCTAATACAGACCCTCCGATTCACACCACGCCGTGATGTTTTTCTCACTCCTACTAGTGAATGTAATGTTACACACCCATACAATGCACACCACCCCGTGATGTTTTTCTCACTTCTACTAGTGAATGTAATGTTACACACCCATACAATGCCCACCACCCCGCAATGTTTTTTTAGAAACCTATCCTACATTGCCACTGCATGTTCCCTGACCTCCCCATGCTGACCACCCCGCGGTGCTTTTCTCCATCCTACATTGCAACTCACTGGCTATCCTAATTCAGACCCTCCGATTCACACCACCCCGTTATGTTTTTCTCACTCCTACCAGTGAATGTAATCTTACACACCACTACAATGCGCAACACCCCGTGATGTTTTTCTCACTCCTACTAGTGAATGTAATGTTACACACCCATACAATGCGCACCATTGCGCAATGCTTTTCAGAAACCTATCCTACATTGCCACTGCATGTTCCCTGACCTCACCATGCTGACCAACCCGCGGTGCTTTTCTCCATCCTACATTACCACTCGCTGCCTATCCTTATTCAGCCCCTCCCGTTCACACCACCCCCGGATGTTTTTCTCACTCCTACTATTGAATGTAATGTTACACACCCATACAATGCGCACCACCCTGCGATGCTTTTCAGAAACCTATACTACATTGCCACTGCATGTTCCCTGACCTCCCCATGCTGACCACCCGTGCAGCTTTTCTCCATCCTACATTGCCACTCACTGCCTATCCTAATTCAGACCCTCTGATTCACACCAGCCCGTGATGTTTTTCTCACTCCTACTAGTGAATGTAATGTTACAAACCCATACAATGCGCACCACCCCGTGATGTTTTTCAGAAACCTATCCTACATAGCCACTGCATGTTCCCTGACCTCCCCATGCTGACCACCCCGCGGTGCTTTTCTCCATCCTACATTGCCACTGACTGCCTATCGTAATTCAGACCCTCTGATTCACACCACCCCGTGATGTTTTTCTCACTCCTACTAGTGAATGTAATGTTACACACCCATACAATGCGAACCACCCCGCGATGTTTTTCAGAAACCTATCCTACATTGCCACGGCATGTTCCCTGACCTCCCCATGCTGACCACCCCGCGCTGCTTTTCTCCACCCTACATTGCCACTCACTGCCTTTCCTAATTGAGACCCTCCGAATGACACCACCCCGTGATGTTTTTCTCACTCTTACTAGTGAATGTAATGTTACACACCCATACAATGTGCACCACCCCGCGATGTTTTTCAGAAACCTATCCTACATTGCCACTGCATGTTCCCTGACCTCCCCATGCTGACCACCTCGCCATGCTTTTCTACATCCTACATTGCCACTCACTGCCCATCCTAATTCAGACCCTCCGATTCACACCACCCCGTGATGTTTTTCTCACTCCTACTAGAGAATGTAATTTTACACACCCATACAATGCGCACCACCCTGCGATGTTTTTCAGAAACCTACCCTACATTGCCACTGCATGTTCCCTGACCTCCACATGCTGACCAGCCCGTGGTGCTTTTCTCCATCCTATATTGCCACTCACTGCGTATCCTAATTCAGACCCCCCGATTCACACCACCCCGTGATGTTTTTCTCACTCCTACTAGTGAATGTAATGGTACACACCCATACAATTCGCACCACCCCGCAATGTTTTTCAGAAACCTATCCTACATTGCCACTACATGTTCCCTGTCCTCCCCATGCTGACCACCCCGCGATGCTTTTCTCCATCCTACAGTGCCACTCACTGGCTATACTAATTCTAACCCTCTGATACACACCACCCCGTGATGTTTTTCTCACTCCTACTAGTGAATGTAATGTTACACTCCCATACGATGCGCAAAACCCCGTGATGTTTTTCTCAATCCTACTAGTGAATGTAATGTTACACACCAATACAATGCGCCCCACCCCGCCATGTTTTTCAGAAACCTATCCTACATTGCCACTGCATGTTCCCTGACCTCCCCATGCTGAGCACCCCACGGTGCTTTTCTCCATCCTACATTGCCACTCACTTCCTATCCTAATTCAGACCCTCCGATTCACACCACCCATGATGTTTTTCTCACTCCTACTAGTGAATGGAATGTTACACCCCCATACAATGCGCACCACCCCGTGATGTTTTTCTCACTCCTACGAGTGGATGTAATGTTACACACCCATACAATGCGCACCACCCCGCGATGTTTTTCAGAAACATATCCTACGTTGCTACAGCATGTTCCATCACCTCCCCATGCTGTCCACCCTGCGGTGCTTTTCTCCATCCTACATTGCCACTCACTGCCTATCCTAATTGAGACCCTCCGATTCACACCACGCCGTGATGTTTCTGTCACTCCTACTAGTGAATGTAATGCTACATACCCATACAATGCGAACCACCCCGCGATGTTTTTCAGAAACCTATCCTACATTGCCACTGCATGTTCCCTGACCTCCACATGCTGTCCACCCTGCGGTGCGTTTCTCCATCCTACATTGCCACTCAATGCCTATCTTAATTCAGAGCCTCCAATACACACGACCCTGTGATATTTTTCTCACTTCTACTAGTGAATGTAATGTAACACACACCCATACAATGCGCACCACCCCGTGATGTTTTTCTCACTCCTACTAGTGAATGTAATGTTACACACCCATACAATGCGCACCACCCCGCCATGTTTTTCAGAAACCTATCCTATATTGCCACTGCATGTTCCCTGACCTCACCATGCTGAGCACCACGCGGTGCTTTTCTCCATCCTACATTGCCACTCACTGCCTATCCTAATTCAGACCGTCCGATTAAAACCACCCCGTGATGTTTTTCTCACTCCTACTAGTGAATGTAATGTTACACATACATACAATGCGCACCACCCCGTGATGGGTTTCTCACTCCTACTAGTGATTGTAATGTGACACACCCATACAAAGCGCACCACCCCGCGATGTTTTTCAGAAACCTATCCTACATTGCCACTGCATGTTCGCTGACCTCCCCATGCTGACCACCCCGATGTGCTATTCTCCATCCTACATTGCCACTCAATGCCTATCCTAATTCAGACCCTCCGATTCACACCACCCCGTTATGTTTTTCTCACTCCTAATAGTGAATGTAATGTTACACACCCATGCAATTTGCACCTCCCCGTGAGGTTTTTCTCACTCCTACTAGGAAATGTAATGTTACACACCCATACAATGCCCACCACCCCGCAATGTTTTTCAGAATCCTACCCTACATTGCAACTGCATGTTCCCTGACCTCCCCATGCTGACCACCCCGGGGTGCTTTTCTCGATCCTACATTGCCACTCACTGCCTATCCTAATTGAGACCCTCCGATTCACACCACGCCGTGATGTTTCTGTCACTCCTACTAGTGAATGTAATGCTACATACCCATACAATGCATAACACCCCGCGATGTTTTTCAGAAACCTATCCTGCATTGCCACTGCATGTTCCCTGGCCTCATCATGCTGACCACCCCCCGGTGCTTTTCTCCATTCTACAGTACAACTCACTGCCTATCCTAATTCAGACCCTCTGATTCACACCACCCCGTGATGTTTTTCTCACTCCAACAAGTGAATGTAATGTTACAAACCCATACAATGCGAACCACCCCGCGATGTTTTTCAGAAACCTATCCTACATTGCCACTGCATGTTCCCTGACCTCCACATGCTGACCACCCCGCGGTGCGTTTCTCCATCCTACATTGCCACTCAATGCCTATCCTAATTCAGACCTTCCAATACACACGACCCTGTGATATTTTTCTCACTTCTACTAGTGAATGTAATGTAACACACACCCATACAATGCGCACCACCCCGTGATGTTTTTCTCACTCCTACTAGTGAATGTAATGTTACACACCCATACAATGCGCACCACCCCGCCATGTTTTTCAGAAACCTATCCTATATTGCCACTGCATGTTCCCTGACCTCACCATGCTGAGCACCACGCGGTGCTTTTCTCCATCCTACATTGCCACTCACTGCCTATCCTAATTCAGACCGTCCGATTAAAACCACCCCGTGATGTTTTTCTCACTCCTACTAGTGAATGTAATGTTACACATACATACAATGCGCACCACCCCGTGATGTGTTTCTCACTCCTACTAGTGACTGTAATGTGACACACCCATACAAAGCCCACCACCCCGCGATGATTTTCAGAAACATATCCTACATTGCTACTGCATATTCCCTGACCTCCCCATGCTGACCAACCCGTGGTGCTTTTCCCCATCGTACATTGCCACTCACTGCCTATCCTAATACAGACCCTCCGACTCACACCACCCCGTGATGTTTTTCTCACTCCTAGTAGTGAATGTAATGTTACACACCCATACAATGCGCACCACCCCGTGATGTTTTTCTCACTTCTACTAGTGAATGTAATGTTACACACCCATACAATGCCCACCACCCCGCAATGTTTTTTTAGAAACCTATCCTACATTGCCACTGCATGTTCCCTGACCTCCCCATGCTGACCACCCCGCGGTGCTTTTCTCCATCCTACATTGCAACTCACTGGCTATCCTAATTCAGACCCTCGGATTCACACCACCCCGTTATGTTTTTCTCACTCCTACTAGTGAATGTAATCTTACACACCACTACAATGCGCAACACCCCGTGATGTTTTTCTCACTCCTACTAGTGAATGTAATGTTACACACCCATACAATGCGCACCATTGCGCGATGCTTTTCAGAAACCTATCCTACATTGCCACTGCATGTTCCCTCACCTCACCATGCTGACCAACCCGCGGTGCTTTTCTCCATCCTACATTACCACTCACTGCCTATCCTTATTCAGCCCCTCCCGTTCACACCACCCCGGGATGTTTTTCTCACTCCTACTATTGAATGTAATGTTACACACCCATACAATGCGCACCACCCTGCGATGTTTTTCAGAAACCTATCCTACATTGCAACTGCATGTTCCCTGACCTCCCCATGCTGACCACCCCGTGCAGCTTTTCTCCATCCTACATTGCCACTCACTGCCTATCCTAATTGAGACCTTCTGATTCACACCAGCCCGTGATGTTTTTCTCACTCCTACTAGTGAATGTAATGCTACACACCCATACAATGCATACCACCCCGCGATGTTTTTCAGAAACTTATCCTACATTGCCACTGCATGTTCCCTGGCCTCACCATGCTGACCACCCCCCGGTGCTTTTCTCCATTCTACATTACAACTCACTGCCTATTCTAATTCAGACCCTCTGATTCACACCACCCCGTGGTGTTTTTCTCACTCCAACTAGTGAATGTAATGTTACACACCCATACAATGCGAACCACCCCGCGATGTTTTTCAGAAACCTATCCTACATTGCCACTGCATGTTCCCTGACCTCCACATGCTGACCACCCCGCGGTGCGTTTCTCCATCCTACATTGCCACTCAATGCCTATCCTAATTCAGAGCCTCCAATACACACGACCCTGTGATATTTTTCTCACTTCTACTAGTGAATGTAATGTAACACACACCCATACAATGCGCACCACCCCGTGATGTTTTTCTCACTCCTACTAGTGAATGTAATGTTACACACCCATACAATGCGCACCACCCCGCCATGTTTTTCAGAAACCTATCCTATATTGCCACTGCATGTTCCCTGACCTCACCATGCTGAGCACCACGCGGTGCTTTTCTCCATCCTACATTGCCACTCACTGCCTATCCTAATTCAGACCGTCCGATTAAAACCACCCCGTGATGTTTTTCTCACTCCTACTAGTGAATGTAATGTTACACACCCATACAATGCGCACCACCCCGCGATGTTTTTCAGAAACCTATCCAGCATTGCTACTGCATGTTCCCTGAACTCCCCATGCTGACCACCCCACGATGCTTTTCTCCATCCTACATTGCCACTCACTTCCTATCCTAATTCGGACCCTCCGATTCACACCACCCTGTGATGTTTTTCTCACTCCTACTAGTGAATGTAATGTTACACACCCATACAATGCGCACCACCCTGCAATGTTTTTCAGAAACCTATCCTAGATTGCCACTGCATGTTCCCTGACCTCCCCATGCTGACCACCCCGCGGTGCTTTTCTCGATCCTACATTGCCACTCACTGCCTATCCTAATTCAGACTTTCTGGTTCACACCACCCCGTGATGTTTTTCTCACTCCTACTAGTGAATGTAATGTTACACATACATACAATGTGCACCACGCCGTGATGGGTTTCTCACTCCTACTAGTGATTGTAATGTGACACACCCATACAAAGGCACAACCCCGCGATGTTTTTCAGAAACATATCCTACATTGCTACTGCATGTTCCCTGACCTCCCCATGCTGACCAACCCGTGGTGCTTTTCCCCATCCTACATTGCCACTCACTGCCTATCCTAATACAGACCCTCCGATTCACACCACCCCGTGATGTTTTTCTCACTCCTACTAGTGAATGTAATGTTACACACCCATACAAGGCGCACCACCCCGCGATGTTTTTCAGAAACCTATCCAACATTGCTACTGCATGTTCCCTGAACTCCCCATGCTGACCACCCCGCGATGCTTTTCTCCATCCTACATTGCCACTCACCGCCTATCCTAATTCAGACCCTCCAATTCACACCACCCCGTGATGTTTTTGTCACTCCTACTAGTGAATGTAATGTTACACACCCATACAATGCGCACCACCCGCAATGTTTTTCAGAAACCTATCCTACATTGCCACTGCATGTTCCCTGACCTCCCCATGCTGACCATCCCGCGGTGCTTTTCCCATTCCTAAATTGCCACTCACTGCTTATCCTAATTCAGACCCTCCGATTCACACCACCCCGTTATGTTTTTCTCACTCCTAATAGTGAATGTAAGGTTACACACCCATACAATTTGCACCACCCCGTGAGGTTTTTCTCACTCCTACTAGGGAATGTAATGTTACACACCCATACAATGCCCACCACCCCGCAATATTTTTCAGAAACCTATCCTACATTGCCACTGCATGTTCCCTGACCTCCCCATGCTGACCACCCCGCGGTGCTTTTCTCCATCCTACATTGTCACTCACTGCCTATCCTAATTCAGACCCTCCGATTCACACCACCCCGTGATGTTTTTCTCACTCCTACTAGTGAATGTAATATTCCACACCCATACAATGCGCACCACCCCGCGATGTTTTTGAGAAACCTATCCTACATTGCCACTGCATGTTCCCTGACCTCACCATGCTGACCACCCCGCGGTGCTTTTCTCCATCCAACATTGCCACTCACTGCCTATCCTAATTCAGACAGTCCGATTAAATCCACCCGGTGATGTTTTTCTCACTCCTACTAGTGAATGTAATGTTACAGACCCATACAATGCGCACCACCCCGTGATGTGTTTCTCACTCCTACTAGTGATTGTAATTCGACACACCCAAAGAATGCGCACCACCATGCGATGTTTTTCGGAAACCTATCCTGCATTGCCACTGCATGTTCCCTGACCTCCCCATGCTGACCACCCCACGGTGCTTTTCTCTATCCTACATAGCCACTCACTGCCAATCCTAATTCAAACCCTCCGATTCACACCACCCCGTGATGTTTTTCTCACTCCTACTAGTCAATGTAGTGTTACACACCCATACAAAGCGCACCACCCCGAGATGTTTTTCACAAACCTGTCCTACATTGCCACTGCATGTTCCCTCACCTCCCAATGCGCACCACCCCGCGGTGCTTTTCTCCATCCTACATTGCCACTCAATGCCTATCCTAATTCAGACCCTCCAATTCACACCACCCCGTGATGTTTTTCTCACTCCTAGTAGTGAATGTAATGTTACACACCCATACAATGCACACCACCATGCGATTTTTTTCAGAAACCTATCCTACATTGCCACTGCATGTTCCCTCACCTCCCAATGCGGACCACCCCGCGGTGCTTTTCTCCATTCTACATTGCCACTCAATGCCTATCCTAATTCAAACCCTCCTTTTGACACCACCCCGTGATGTTTTTCTCACCCTAAGAGTGAATGTAATGTTACACACCCATACAATGCGCACCACCCTGCAATGTTTTTCAGAAACATATCCTACATTGCCACTGCATGTTCCCTGACCTCCCCATGCTGACCACCCCGCGGTGCTTTTCTCGATCCTACATTGCCACTCACTGCCTATCCTAATTCAGACTTTCTGGTTCACACCAACCCGTGATGTTTTTCTCACTCCTACTAGTGAATGTTATGTTACACACCCATACAATGCGCACCACCCCGCGATGTTTTTCAGAAACCTATCCAACATTGCTACTGCATGTTCCCTGAACTCCCCATGCTGACCACCCCACGATGCTTTTCTCCATCCTACATTGCCACTCACTTCCTATCCTAATTCGGACCCTCCGATTCACACCACCCCGTGATGTTTTTCTCACTCCTACTAGTGAATGTTATGTTACACACCCATACAATGCGCACCACCCTGCAATGTTTTTCAGAAACCTATCCTAGATTGCCACTGCATGTTCCCTGACCTCCCCATGCTGACCACCCCGCGGTGCTTTTCTCAATCCTACATTGCCACTCACTGCCTATCCTAATTCAGACTTTCTGGTTCACACCACCCCGTGATGTTTTTCTCACTCCTACTAGTGAATGTAATGTTACACATACATACAATGTGCACCACGCCGTGATGGGTTTCTCACTCCTACTAGTGATTGTAATGTGACACACCCATACAAAGCGCACCACCCCGCGATGTTTTTCAGAAACATATCCTACATTGCTACTGCATGTTCCCTGACCTCCCCATGCTGACCAACCCGTGGTGCTTTTCCCCATCCTACATTGCCACTCACTGCCTATCCTAATACAGACCCTCTGATTCACACCACCCCGTGATGTTTTTCTCACTCCTACTAGTGAATGTAATGTTACACACCCATACAAGGCGCACCACCCCGCGATGTTTTTCAGAAACCTATCCAACATTGCTACTGCATGTTCCCTGAACTCCCCATGCTGACCACCCCGCGATGCTTTTCTCCATCCTACATTGCCACTCACCGCCTATCCTAATTCAGACCCTCCGATTCACACCACCCCGTGATGTTTTTGTCACTCCTACTAGTGAATGTAATGTTACACACCCATACAATGCGCACCACCCCGCAATGTTTTTCAGAAACCTATCCTACATTGCCACTGCATGTTCCCTGACCTCCCCATGCTGTCCATCCCGCGGTGCTTTTCCCCATCCTACATTGCCACTCACTGCCTATCCTAATTCAGACCCTCCGATTCACACCACCCCGTTATGTTTTTCTCACTCCTAATAGTGAATGTAATGTTACACACCCATACAATTTGCACCA
This sequence comes from Cavia porcellus, assembly GCF_034190915.1. Lineage (NCBI taxonomy): Eukaryota > Metazoa > Chordata > Mammalia > Rodentia > Caviidae > Cavia > Cavia porcellus. The sequence continues at coordinate 1,312,065 of NW_026947539.1, read as the reverse complement.
CCCCGCCATGTTTTTCAGAAACCTATCCTATATTGCCACTGCATGTTCCCTGACCTCACCATGCTGAGCACCACGCGGTGCTTTTCTCCATCCTACATTGCCACTCACTGCCTATCCTAATTCAGACCGTCCGATTAAAACCACCCCGTGATGTTTTTCTCACTCCTACTAGTGAATGTAATGTTACACATACATACAATGCGCACCACCCCTTGATGGGTTCTCACTCCTACTAGTGATTGTAATGCGACACACCCATACAAAGCGCACCACCCCGCGATGTTTTTCAGAAACATATCCTACATTGCTGCTGCATGTTCCCTGACCTCCCCGTGCTGACCAACCCGTGGTGCTTTTCCCCATCCTACATTGCCACTTACTGCCTATCGTAATACAGACCCTCCGATTCACACCACCCCGTGATGTTTTTCTCACTCCTACTAGTGAATGAAATGTTACACACCCATACAATGCGCACCACCCTGCGATGTTTTTCAGAAACCTATCCAACATTGCTACTGCATGTTCCCTGAACTCCCCATGCTGACCACCCCGCGATGCTTTTCTCCATCCTACATTGCCACTCACCGCCTATCCTAATTCAGACCCTCGGATTCACACCACCCCGTGATGTTTTTGTCACTCCTACTAGTGAATGTAATGTTACACATCCATACAATGCGCACTACCCCGCAATGTTTTTCAAAAACCTATCCTACATTGCCACTGCATGTTCCCTGACCTCCCCATGCTGACCATCCCGCGGTGCTTTTCCCCATCCTACATTGCCACTCACTGCCTATCCTAATTCAGACCCTCCAATTCACACCACACCGTTATGTTTTTCTCACTCCTAATAGTGAATATAATGTTACACACCCATACAATTTGCACCACCCCGTGAGGTTTTTCTCACTCCTACTAGGGAATGTAATGTTACACACCCATACAATGCCCAACACCCCGCAATGTTTTTCAGAAACCTACCCTACATTGCCACTGCATGTTCCCTGACCTACCCATGCTGACCACCCCGCTGTGCTTTTCTCGATCATACATTGCCAATCACTGCCTATCCTAATTGAGACCCTCCGATTCACACCACGCCGTGATGTTTCTGTCACTCCTACTAGTGAATGTAATGCTACACACCCATACAGTGCATACCACCCCGCGATGTTTTTCAGAAACCTATCCTACACTGCCACTGCATGTTCCCTGGCCTCACCATGCTGACCACCCCCCGGTGCTTTTCTCCATTCTACATTACAACTCACTGCCTATCCTAATTCAGACCCTCTGATTCACACAACCCCGTGATGTTTTTCTCACTCCAACTAGTGAATGTAATGTTACACACCCATACAATGCGAACCACCCCGCGATGTTTTTCAGAAACCTATCCTACATTGCCACTGCATGTTCCCTGACCTCCACATGCTGACCACCCCGCGGTGCGTTTCTCCATCCTACATTGAAACTCAATGCCTATCCTAATTCAGACCCTCCAATACACACGACCCTGTGATATTTTTCTCACTTCTACTAGTGAATGTAATGTAACACACACCCATACAATGCGCACCACCCCGTGATGTTTTTCTCACTCCTACTAGTGAATGCAATGTTACACACCCATACAATGCGCACCACCCCGCCATGTTTTTCAGAAACCTATCCTACATTGCCACTGCATGTTCCCTGACCTCCTGATGCTCACCACCCCGCGGTGCTTTTCTCCATCCTACATTGCCACTCACTGCCTATCCTAATTCAGACCGTCCGATTAAAACCACCCCGTGATGTTTTTCTCACTCCTACTAGTGAATGTAATGTTACCAATACATACAATGCGCACCACCCCGTGATGGGTTTCTCACTCCTACTAGTGATTGTAATGTGACACACCCATACAAAGCGCACCACCCCGCGATGTTTTTCAGAAACATATCCTACATTGCTACTGCATGTTCCCTGACCTACCCATGCTGACCAACCCGTGGTGCTTTTCCCCATCCTACATTGCCACTCACTGCCTATCCTAATACAGACCCTCCGATTCACACCACCCCGTGATGTTTTTCTCACTCCTACTAATGAATGTAATGTTACACACCCATACAATGCGCACCACCCCGCGATGTTTTTCAGAAACCTATCCAACATTGCTACTGCATGTTCCCTGAACTCCCCATGCTGACCACCCCGAGATGCTTTTCTCCATCCTACATTGCCACTCACCGCCTATCCTAATTCAGACCCTCCGACTCACACTACCCCGTGATGTTTTTGTCACTCCTACTAGTGAATGTAATGTTACACACCCATACAATGCGCACCACCCCGCAATGTTTTTCAGAAACCTATCCTACATTGCCACTGCATGTTTCCTGACCTCCCCATGCTGACCATCCTGCGGTGCTTTTCCACATCCTACATTGCCACTCACTGCCTATCCTAATTCAGACCCTCCGATTCACACCACCCCGTGATGTTTTTCTCACTCCTACTAGTGAATGTAATGTTACACACCCATACAATGCCCACCACCCCGCAATTTTTTTTTAGAAACCTATCCTACATTGCCACTGCATGTTCCCTGAACTCCCCATGCTGACCACCCCGCGGTGCTTTTCTCCATCCTACATTGCAACTCACTGGCTATCCTAATTCAGACCCTCTGATTTACACCACCCCATTATGTTTTTCTCACTCCTACTAGTGAATGTAATCTTACACACCACTACAATGCGCAACACCCCGTGATGTTTTTCTCACCCCACTAGTGAATGTAATGTTACACACCCATACAATGCGCACCATTGCGCGATGCTTTTCAGAAACCTATCCTACATTGCCACTGCATGTTCCCTGACCTCACCATGCTGACCAACCCGCGGTGCTTTTCTCCATCCTACATTACCACTCGCTGCCTATCCTTATTCAGCCCCTCCCGTTCACACCACCCATGATGTTTTTCTCACTCCTACTAGTGAATGTAATGTTACACCCCCATACAATGCGCACCACCCCGTGATGTTTTTCTCACTCCTACGAGTGGATGTAATGTTACACACCCATACAATGCGCACCACCCCGCGATGTTTTTCAGAAACCTATCCTACGTTGCTACAGCATGTTCCGTGACCTCCCCATGCTGTCCACACTGCGGTGCTTTTCTCCATCCTACATTGCCACTCACTGCCTAAACAAATTCAGACCCTCCGATTCACACCACCCCGTGATGTTTTTCTCACTCCTACTAGTGAATGAAATGTTACACAATCATACAATGCACACCACCCCGCGATGTTTTTCAGAAACCTATCCTACATTGCCACTGCATGTTCCCTGACCTCCCCATGCTGACCAACCCGTGGTGCTTTTCCCCATCCTACATTGCCACTCACTGCCTATCCTAATTCAGACCCTCCGATTCACACCACCCCGTGATGTTTTTCTCACTCCTACTAGTGAATGTAATGTTGCACACCCATACATTTTGAACCACACCGTGATGTTTTTCTCACTCCTACTAGTGAATGTAATGTTACACACACATACAATGCGCACCACCCAGCGATGTTTTTCAGCAACCTATCCTACATTGCCACTGCATGTTCCCTGACCTCCCCATGCTGACCACCCCATGGTGCTTTTCTCCATCCTACATTGCCACTCACTTCCTCTCCTAATTCAGACCCTCCGATTCACACCACCCCGTGATGTTTTTCTCACTCATACTAGTGAATGTAATTTTACACACCCATACAATGCCCACCACCCCGCGATGTTTTTCAGAAACCTATCCTACATTGCCACTGCATGTTCCCTGACCTCCCCATGCTGACCACCCCGTGGTGATTTTCTCCATCCTACATTGCCACTCACTGCCTATCCTATTACAGACCGTCCGATTAAAACCACCCCGTGATCTTATTCTCACTCCTACTAGTGAATGTAATGTTACACACCCATACAATGTGCACCACCCCGTGATGTGTTTCTCACTCCTACTAGTGATTCTAATTTACACACCCATACAATGCGCACCACCCCGTGATGTTTTTCAGAATCCTATCCTACATTGCCACTGCATGTTCCCTGACCTCCCCATGCTGACCACCCGCGGTGCTTTTCTCCATCCTACATTGCCACACACGGCCTATCCTAATTCAGACCCTCCGATTCACACCACCCCGGATGTTTTTCTCACTCCTACTAGTGAATGTAATGTTACACACCCATACAATGCGAACCACCCCGCGATGTTTTTCAGAAACCTATCCTACATTGCCACTGCATGTTTCCTGACCTCCCCATGCTGACCACCCCGTGGTGATTTTCTCCATCCTACATTGCCACTCACTGCCTATCCTATTACAGACCATCCGATTAAAACCACCCCGTGATGTTATTCTCACTCCTACTAGTGAATGTAATGTAACACACACCCATACAATGCACACCACCCCGTGATGTTGTTCTCACTCCTGATAGTGAATGTATTGTTACACACCCATACAATGCGCACCACCCCGCGATGATTTTCAGTAACCTATCCTACATTGCCACTGCATGTTCCCTGACCTCCCCATGCTCACCACCCCGCGGTGCTTTTCTCCATCCTATATTGCCACTCACTGCCTATCCTAATTCAGAGCTTCCGATTCACACCACCCTTGATGTTTTTCTCACTCCTACTAGTGAATGTAATGTTACACACCCATACTATGCGCACCAACCCGCGATGTTTTTCAGAAAGCTATCCTACATTGCCACTGCATGATCCCTGACCTCCCCATGCTGACCACCTCCTGTGCTTTTCTCCATCCTACATTGCTACTCACTGCCTATCCTAATTAAGACCCTCCGATTCACACCACCCCGTGATGTTTTTCTCACTCCTACTAGAAAATGAAATTTTACACACCCATACAATGCTCACCACCCCGCGATATTTTTCAGAAACCTATACTACATTGCCACTGCATGTTCCCTGACCTCCACATGCTGACCAACCCGCGGTGCTTTTCTCCATCCTACATTGCCACTCACTGCCTATCCTAATTGAGACTCTCCGATTCACACCACCCCGTGATGTTTTTCTCACTCCTACTAGTGAATGTAATGGTACACACCGATACAATGCGCACCACCCCGCGATGTTTTTCAGAAAACTATCCTACATTGCCACTGCATGTTCCCTGACCTCCCCATGCTGACCACACTGCGGTGCTTTTCTCCATCCTACATTGCCACTCACGGCCTATCCTAATTCAGACCTCCGATTCACACAACCCCGTGATGTTTTTCTGACTCCTACTAGTGAATGTAATGTTACACAACCATACAATGCGCACCACCCTGCGATGTTTTTCAGAAACCTTTCCTACATTGCCACTGCATGTTCCCTGACCTCCCCATGCTGACCACCCCGCGGTGCTTTTCTCCATCCTACATTGCCACTAACTGCCTATCCTAATTCACTCCCTCCGATTCACACCACCCCGTGAATTTTTTCTCACTCCTATGAGTGAATGTAATGTTACACACCCATACAATGCGCACCACCCCGCGATGTTTTTCAGAAACCTATCCTACATTGCCACTGCATGTTCCCTGATCTCCCCATGCTGACCACCCCGCGATGCTTTTCTCCATCCTACATTGCTACTCACTGGCTATCCTAAATCATACCCTCCGATTCACACCATTCCGTAATGTTTTTCTCACTCCTACTAGTGAATGTAATATTACACACCCATACCATGCGCAACACCCCGTGATGTTTTTCTCACCCCTACTAGTGAATGTAATGTCACACACCAATACAATGCACACCAGCCCGTGATGTTTTTCTCACTCCTACTAGTGAATGTAATGTTACACACCCATACAATGCGCACCACCCCGCGATGTTTTTCTCACTCCTACTAGTGAATGTGTGTTACACACCCATACAATGCGCACCACCCCGCGATGAATTTCAGAAAACTATTCTACATTGCCACTGCATGTTCCCTGACCTCCCCACGCTGACTACCCAGCGGTGCTTTCTCCATCCTACATTGCCACTCACTGCCTATCCTAATTCAGACCCTCCGATTCACACCACACCGTGATATTTTTCTCACTCCTACTAGTGAATGTAATGTTATACACCCATACAATGCGCACCACCCCGCGATGTTCTTCAGAAACCTATCCTACATTGCCACTGCATGTTCCCTGACCTCCCCATGCTGACCACCCCGCGGTGGTTTTCTCCATCCTACATTGCCACTCACTGCCTATCCTAATTCAGGCCCTCCGATTCACACCCCCCCGTGATGTTTTTCTCACTCCTTCTAGTGTATTTAATGTTACACACCACTACAATGCGCAACACCCCGTGATGTTTTTCTCACTCCTCCTAGTGAATGTCATGTTACACACCCATACAATGCGCACCACCGCGCGAAGCTTTTCAGAAAACTATTCTACATTGCCACTGCATTTTCCCTGACCTCCGCATGCTGACCAACCCGCGGTGCTTTTCTACATCCTACATTGCCACTCACTGCGTATCCGAATTCAGACCCTCCAATTCACACCACCCCGTGATGTTTTTCTCACTCCTAGTAGTGAATGTAATGTTACACACCCATACAATGCGCACCACCCCGCGATTTTTTTCAGAAACCTATCCTACATTGCCACTGCATGTTCCCTCACCTCCAAATGCGGACCACCCCGCGGTGCTTTTCTCCATCCTACATTGCCACTCACTGCCTTTCCTAATTCAGACCCTCCCATTGACACCTCCCCGTGATGTTTTTCTCAATCCTACGAGAGAATGTAATTTTACACACATATACAATGCGCACCACACCGCGATGTTTTTCAGAAACCTATCCTACATTGCCACTGATTGTTCCCTGACCTCCACATGCTGACCACCCCGCGGGGCTTTTCTCCATCCTACATTGCCACTCACTGCCTATCCTAGTTCTGACCCTTGGATTCACACCACCCCGTGATGTTTTTCTCACTCCTACTAGTAAATGTAATGTTACACACCCATACAATGCGCACCACTCCACGATGTTTTTCATAAACCTACCCTACATTGCCACTTCATGTTCCCTGACCTCCACATGCTGACCAACCGGCGGTGCTTTTCTCCATCCTATATTGCCACTAACTGCCTATCCTAATTCAGACCCTCCGATTCACACCACCCCGTGATGTTTTTCTCACTCCTACTAGTGAATGTAATGGTGCACACCCATACAATGCGCACCACCCAGCGATGTTTTTCAGAAACCTATCCTACATTGCTACAGTATGTTCCCTGACTTTCCCATGCTGACCACCCTGCAGTGCGTTTCTCCATCCTACATTGCCACTCACTGCCTATACTAATTCAGACCCTCCGATTCACACCACCCCATGATGTTTTTCTCACTCATACTATTGAAATTAATGTTACACAATCATACAATGCGCACCACCCTGCAATGTTTTTCAGAAAACTATCCTAATTGCCACTTCATGTTCCCTGACCTCCCCATGCTGAACAACCAGCGGTGCTTTTCCCCATCCTACATTGCCACTCACTGCCTATCCTAATTCAGACCCTCCGATTCACACCACCCCATTATGTTTTTCTCACTCCTAATAGTGAATGTAATGTTACACACCCATACAATTTGCACCACCCCGTGAGGTTTTTCTCACTCCTACTAGGGAATGTAATGTTACACACCCATACAATGCCCACCCCCCCGCAATGTTTTTCAAAAACCTATCCTACATTGCCACTGCATGTTCCCTGACTTTCCCATGCTGACCACCCCGCGGTGCTTTTCTCCATCCTACATTGACACTCACTGCCTATCCTAATTCAGACCCTCCGATTCACACCACCCCGTGATGTTTTTCTCACTCCTACTAGTGATTGTAATATTCCACACAAATATAATGCGCACCACCCCGCGATGTTTTTGAGAAACCTATCCTACATTGCCACTGCATGTTCCCTGACCTCACCATGCTGACCACCGCGCGGTGCTTTTCTCCATCCAACATTGCCACTCACTGCCTATCCTAATTCAGACAGTCCGATCAAATCCACCCGGTGATGTTTTTCTCACTCCTACTAGTGAATGTAATGTTACACACCCATACAATGCGCAGCACCCCGTGATGTGTTTCTCCCTCCTACTAGTGATTGTAATGCGACACACCCAAACAATGCCCACCACCAGGCGATGTTTTTCAGAAACCTATCCTACATTGCCACTGCATGTTCCCTGACCTCCCCATGCTTACCAACCCACGGTGCTTTTCTCCATCCTACATAGCCACTCACTGCCTATCCTAATTCAAACCCTCCGATTCACACCACCACGTGATGTTTTTCTCACTCCTACTAGTCAATGTAGTGTTACACAACCATACAAAGCGCACCACTCCGAGATGTTTTTCACAAACCTATCCTACATTGCCACTGCATGTTCCCTGACCTCCCCATGCTGACCACCCTGCGGTGCTTTTCTCCATCCTACATTGCCACTCACAGACTATCCTAATTCAGACCCTCCGATTCACACCACCCCGTTATGTTTTTCTCACTCCTACTAGTGTATTTAATGTTACACACCACTACAATGCGCAACACCCCGTGATGTTTTTCTCACTCCTACTAGTGAATGTAATGTTACACACCCATACAATGCGCACCACCGCGCGATGCTTTTCAGAAACCTATCCTAAATTGCCACTGCATTTTCCCTGACCTCCGCATGCTGATCAACCCGCGGTGCTTTTCTACATCCTACATTGCCACTCACTGCGTATCCGAATTCAGACCCTCCAATTCACACCACCCCGTGATGTTTTTCTCACTCCTAGTAGTGAATGTAATGTTACACACCCATACAATGCGCACCACCCCGCGATTTTTTTCAGAAACCTATCCTACATTGCCACTGCATGTTCCCTAACCTCCCCATGCTGACAACCCCGCGGTGCTTTTCTCCATCCTTCATTGCCACTCACTGCCTATACTAATTCAGACCCTCCGATTCACACAACCCCATGATGTTTTTCACACTCCTACTAGTGAAAGTAATGTTACACACCCATACAATGCGCACCACACCGCGATGCTTTTCAGAAACCTATCATACATTGCCACTTCATGGTCCCTGACCTCCACATGCTGACCAACCCGCGGTGCCTTTCTCCATTCTACATTGCCACTCACTGGCTATACTAACTCAGACCCTCCGATTCACACCACCCCGTGATGTTTTTCTCACTCCTACTAGTGAATGTAATGTTACACACCCATACAATGCGCACCACCCAGCGATGTTTTTCAGAAACCTATCCTACATTGCCACTGCATGTTCCCTGACCTCCCCATGCTGAGCACCCCACGGTGCTTTTCTCCATCCTGCATTGCCACTCACTTCGTATCCTAATTCAGACCCTCCGATTCACACCACCCCATGATGTTTTTCTCACTCCTAGTAGTGAATGTAATGTTACACCCCCATAAATGCGCACCACCCCGTCATGTTTTTCTCACTCCTACTAGTGAATGTAATGTTACACACCCATACAATGCGCACCACCCCGCGATGTTTTTCAGAAACCTATCCTACATTGCTACAGCATGTTCCCTGACTTTCCCATGCTGACCACCCTGCGGTGCTTTTCTCCATCCTACATTGCCACTCACTGCCTATCCTAATTCAGACCCTCCGATTCACACCACCCCGTGATGTTTTTCTCACTCCTACTAGTGAATGTAATGGTGCACACCCATACAATGCGCACCACCCAGCGATGTTTTTCAGAAACCTATCCTACATTGCCACTGCATGTTCCCTGACCTCCCCATGCTGACCACCCCGCGCTGCTTTTCTCCATCCTACATTGCAACTCACTGCTATCCTAATTCAGACCCTCTGATGCACACCACCCCGTTATGTTTTTCTCACTCCTAATAGTGAATGTAATGTTACCACCACTACCATGCGCAACACCCCGTCATGATTTTCGCACTCCTACTAGTGAATGTAATTTTACACACCCATAAAATGCGAATCACCCCTGGATATTTTTCAGAAACCTATCCTACATTGCCACTGCATGTTCCATGACCTCCCCATGCTGACCACCCCGCGGTGCTTTTCTCCATCCTTCATTGCCACTCACTGCCTATACTAATTCAGACGCTCCGATTCACACAACCCCATGATGTTTTTCACACTCCTACTAGTGAAAGTAATGTTACACACCCATACAATGCTCACCACACCGCGATGCTTTTCAGAAACCTATCCTACATTGCCACTTCATGGTCCCTGACCTCCACATGCTGACCAACCCGCGGTGCCTTTCTCCATTCTACATTGCCACTCACTGGCTATACTAACTCAGACCCTCCGATTCACACAACCCCGTGATGTTTTTCTCACTCCTACTAGTGAATGTAATGTTACACACCCATACAATGCGCAGCACCCCGTGATGTGTTTCTCCCTCCTACTAGTGATTGTAATGCGACACACCCAAACAATGCCCACCACCAGGCGATGTTTTTCAGAAACCTATCCTACATTGCCACTGCATGTTCCCTGACCTCCCCATGCTTACCAACCCACGGTGCTTTTCTCCATCCTACATAGCCACTCACTGCCTATCCTAATTCAAACCCTCCGATTCACACCACCACGTGATGTTTTTCTCACTCCTACTAGTCAATGTAGTGTTACACATCCATACAAAGCGCACCACTCCGAGATGTTTTTCACAAACCTATCCTACATTGCCACTGCATGTTCCCTGACCTCCCCATGCTGACCACCCTGCGGTGCTTTTCTCCATCCTACATTGCCACTCACAGACTATCCTAATTCAGACCCTCCGATTCACACCACCCCGTTATGTTTTTCTCACTCCTACTAGTGTATTTAATGTTACACACCACTACAATGCGCAACACCCCGTGATGTTTTTCTCACTCCTACTAGTGAATGTAATGTTACACACCCATACAATGCGCACCACCGCGCGATGCTTTTCAGAAACCTATCCTAAATTGCCACTGCATTTTCCCTGACCTCCGCATGCTGATCAACCCGCGGTGCTTTTCTACATCCTACATTGCCACTCACTGCGTATCCGAATTCAGACCCTCCAATTCACACCACCCCGTGATGTTTTTCTCACTCCTAGTAGTGAATGTAATGTTACACACCCATACAATGCGCACCACCCCGCGATTTTTTTCAGAAACCTATCCTACATTGCCACTGCATGTTCCCTGACCTCCCCATGCTGACAACCCCGCGGTGCTTTTCTCCATCCTTCATTGCCACTCACTGCCTATACTAATTCAGACCCTCCGATTCACACAACCCCATGATGTTTTTCACACTCCTACTAGTGAAAGTAATGTTACACACCCATACAATGCGCACCACACCTCGATGCTTTTCAGAAACCTATCATACATTGCCACTTCATGGTCCCTGACCTCCACATGCTGACCAACCCACGGTGCCTTTCTCCATTCTACATTGCCACTCACTGGCTATACTAACTCAGACCCTCCGATTCACACCACCCCGTGATGTTTTTCTCACTCCTACTAGTGAATGTAATGTTACACACCCATACAATGCGCACCACCCAGCGATGTTTTTCAGAAACCTATCCTACATTGCCACTGCATGTTCCCTGACCTCCCCATGCTGAGCACCCCACGGTGCTTTTCTCCATCCTGCATTGCCACTCACTTCGTATCCTAATTCAGACCCTCCGATTCACACCACCCCATGATGTTTTTCTCACTCCTAGTAGTGAATGTAATGTTACACCCCCATAAATGCGCACCACCCCGTCATGTTTTTCTCACTCCTACTAGTGAATGTAATGTTACACACCCATACAATGCGCACCACCCCGCGATGTTTTTCAGAAACCTATCCTACATTGCTACAGCATGTTCCCTGACTTTCCCATGCTGACCACCCTGCGGTGCTTTTCTCCATCCTACATTGCCACTCACTGCCTATCCTAATTCAGACCCTCCGATTCACACCACCCCGTGATGTTTTTCTCACTCCTACTAGTGAATGTAATGGTGCACACCCATACAATGCGCACCACCCAGCGATGTTTTTCAGAAACCTATCCTACATTGCCACTGCATGTTCCCTGACCTCCCCATGCTGACCACACCGCGCTGCTTTTCTCCATCCTACATTGCAACTCACTGCTATCCTAATTCAGACCCTCTGATGCACACCACCCCGTTATGTTTTTCTCACTCCTAATAGTGAATGTAATGTTACCACCACTACCATGCGCAACACCCCGTCATGATTTTCGCACTCCTACTAGTGAATGTAATTTTACACACCCATAAAATGCGAACCACCCCTGGATATTTTTCAGAAACCTATCCTACATTGCCACTGCATGTTCCATGACCTCCCCATGCTGACCACCCCGCGGTGCTTTTCTCCATCCTTCATTGCCACTCACTGCCTATACTAATTCAGACGCTCCGATTCACACAACCCCATGATGTTTTTCACACTCCTACTAGTGAAAGTAATGTTACACACCCATACAATGCTCACCACACCGCGATGCTTTTCAGAAACCTATCCTACATTGCCACTTCATGGTCCCTGACCTCCACATGCTGACCAACCCGCGGTGCCTTTCTCCATTCTACATTGCCACTCACTGGCTATACTAACTCAGACCCTCCGATTCACACAACCCCGTGATGTTTTTCTCACTCCTACTAGTGAATGTAATGTTACACACCCATACAATGCGCACCACCCAGCGATGTTTTTCAGAAACCTATCCTACATTGCCACTGCATGTTCCCTGACCTCCCCATGCTGAGCACCCCACGGTGCTTTTCTCCATCCTGCATTGCCACTCACTTCGTATCCTAATTCAGACCCTCCGATTCACACCACCCCGTGATGTATTTCTCACTCCTACTAGTGAATGTAATGGTGCACACCCATACAATGCGCACCACCCCGCGATGTTTTTCAGAAACCTATCCTACATTGCTACAGCATGTTCCCTGACTTTCCCATGCTGACCACCCTGCGGTGCTTTTCTCCATCCTACATTGCCACTCACTGCCTATCCTAATTCAGACCCTCCGATTCACACCACCCCATGATGTTTTTCTCACTCCTAGTAGTGAATGTAATGTTACACCCCCATAAATGCGCACCACCCCGTGATGTTTTTCTCACTCCTACTAGTGAATGTAATGTTACACACCCGTACAATGCGCACCACCCCGCGATGTTTTTCAGAAACCTATCCTACATTGCTACAGCATGTTCCCTGACTTTCCCATGCTGACCAACCCGCGGTGACTTTCTCCATTCTACATTGCCACTCACTGGCTATACTAACTCAGACCCTCCGATTCACACCACCCCGTGATATTTTTTTCACTCCTACTAGTGAATGTAATGTTACACACCCATACAATGCGCACCACCTCGCGATGTTTTTCAGAAACATATCCTACATTGCTACTGCATGTTCCCTGACCTTCCCATGCTGACCAACCCGTAGTGATTTTCCCCATCCTACATTGCCACTCACTGCCTATCCTAATTCAGACCCTCCGATTCACACCACCCCGTGATGTTTTTCTCACACCTACTAGTGATTGTAATTTTACACACCCATACAATTTGCAACACCCCGTGATGTTTTTCTCACTCCTACTAGTGAATGTAATGTTACACACCCATACAATGCCCACCACCCTGCGATATTTTTTAGAAACCTATCCTACATTACTACTGCATGTTCCCTGACCTCCCCATGCTGACCACCCTGCGGTGATTTTCTCCATACTGCATTGCCACTCACTTCCTATCCTAATTCAGACCCTCCGATTCACACCACCCCATGATGTTTTTCTCACTCCTAGTAGTGAATGTAATGTTACACCCCCATAAATGCGCACCACCCCGTGATGTTTTTCTCACTCCTACTAGTGAATGTAATGTTACACACCCATACAGTGCGCACCACCCCGCGATGTATTTCAGAAACCTATCCTACATTGCTACAGCATGTTCCCTGACTTTCCCATGCTGACCACCCTGCGGTGCGTTTCTCCATCCTACATTGCCACTCACTGCCTATACTAATTCAGACCCTCCGATTCACACCACCCCATGATGTTTTTCTCACTCATACTATTGAAATTAATGTTACACAATCATACAATGCGCACCACCCTGCAATGTTTTTCAGAAACCTATCCTAATTGCCACTTCATGTTCCCTGACCTCCCCATGCTGAACAACCCGCGGTGCTTTTCCCCATCCTACATTGCCACTAACTGCCTATCCTAATTCAGACCCTCCGATTCACACCACCCCATTATGTTTTTGTCACTCCTAATAGTGAATGTAATGTTACACACCCATACAATTTGCACCACCCCGTGAGGTTTTTCTCACTCCTACTAGGGAATGTAATGTTACACACCCATACAATGCCCACCACCCCGCAATGTTTTTCAGAAACCGATCCTACATTGCCACTGCATGTTCCCTGACCTCCCCATCCTGACCACCCCGCGGTGCTTTTCTCCATCCTACATTGCCACTCACTGCCTATCCTAATTCAGACCCTCCGATTCACACCACCCTGTGATGTTTTTCTCACTCCTACTTGTGATTGTAATATTCCACACCCATACAATGCGCACCACCCCGCGATGTTTTTGAGAAACCTATCCTACATTGCCACTGCATGTTCCCTGACCTCACCATGCTGACCACCGCGCGGTGCTTTTCTCCATCCAACATTGCCACTCACTGCCTATCCTAATTCAGACAGTCAGATTAAATCCACCCGGTGATGTTTTTCTCACTCCTACTAGTGAATGTAATGTTACACACCCATACAATGCGCAGCACCCCGTGATGTGTTTCTCACTCCTACTAGTGATTGTAATGCGACACACCCAAACAATGCGCACCACCAGGCGATGTTTTTCAGAAACCTATCCTACATTGCCACTTCATGTTCCCTGACCTCCCCATGCTTACCAACCCACGGTGCTTTTCTCCATCCTACATAGCCACTCACTGCCTATCCTAATTCAAACCCTCCGATTCACACCACCACGTGATGTTTTTCTCACTCCTAGTAGTCAATGTAGTGTTACACATCCATACAAAGCGCACCACTCCGAGATGTTTTTCACAAACCTATCCTACATTGCCACTGCATGTTCCCTGACCTCCCCATGCTGACCACCCTGCGGTGCTTTTCTCCATCCTAAATTGACACTCACTGCCTATCCTAATTCAGACCCTCCGATTCACACCACCCCGTTATGTTTTTCTCACTCCTACTAGTGTATTTAATGTTACACACCACTACAATGCGCAACACCCCGTGATGTTTTTCTCCCTCCTACTAGTGAATGTAATGTTACACACCCATACAATGCGCACCACCGTGCGATGCTTTTCAGAATCCTATCCTAAATTGCCACTGCATTTTCCCTGACCTCCGCATGCTGAACAACCCGCGGTGCTTTTCTACATCCTACATTGCCACTCACTGCGTATCCGAATTCAGACCCTCCAATTCACACCACCCCGTGATGTTTTTCTCACTCCTAGTAGTGCATGTAACGTTACACACCCATACAATGCGCACCACCCCGCGATATTTTTCAGAAACATATCTTACATTGCCACTGCATGTTCCCTGACCTCCCCATGCTGACAAGCCCGCGGTGCTTTTCTCCATCCTACATAGCCACTCACTGCCTATCCTAATTCAAACCCTCCGATTCACACCACCACGTGATGTTTTTCTCACTCCTACTAGTCAATGTAGTGTTACACATCCATACAAAGCGCACCACTCCGAGATGTTTTTCACAAACCTATCCTACATTGCCACTGCATGTTCCCTGACCTCCCCATGCTGACCACCCTGCGGTGCTTTTCTCCATCCTACATTGCCACTCACAGACTATCCTAATTCAGACCCTCCGATTCACACCACCCCGTTATGTTTTTCTCACTCCTACTAGTGTATTTAATGTTACACACCACTACAATGCGCAACACCCCGTGATGTTTTTCTCACTCCTACTAGTGAATGTAATGTTACACACCCATACAATGCGCACCACACCGCGATGCTTTTCAGAAACCTATCCTACATTGCCACTTCATGGTCCCTGACCTCCACATGCTGACCAACCCGCGGTGCCTTTCTCCATTCTACATTGCCACTCACTGGCTATACTAACTCAGACCCTCCGATTCACACCACCCCGTGATGTTTTTCTCACTCCTATTAGTGAATGTAATGTTACACACCCATACAATGCGCACCACCCAGCGATGTTTTTCAGAAACCTATCCTACATTGCCACTGCATGTTCCCTGACCTCCCCATGCTGAGCACCCCACGGTGCTTTTCTCCATCCTGCATTGCCACTCACTTCGTATCCTAATTCAGACCCTCCGATTCACACCACCCCATGATGTTTTTCTCACTCCTAGTAGTGAATGTAATGTTACACCCCCATAAATGCGCACCACCCCGTCATGTTTTTCTCACACCTACTAGTGAATGTAATGTTACACACCCATACAATGCGCACCACCCCGCGATGTTTTTCAGAAACCTATCCTACATTGCTACAGCATGTTCCCTGACTTTCCCATGCTGACCACCCTGCGGTGCTTTTCTCCATCCTACATTGCCACTCACTGCCTATCCTAATTCAGACCCTCCGATTCACACCACCCCGTGATGTTTTTCTCACTCCTACTAGTGAATGTAATGGTGCACACCCATACAATGCGCACCACCCAGCGATGTTTTTCAGAAACCTATCCTACATTGCCACTGCATGTTCCCTGACCTCCCCATGCTGACCACCCCGCGCTGCTTTTCTCCATCCTACATTGCAACTCACTGCTATCCTAATTCAGACCCTCTGATGCACACCACCCCGTTATGTTTTTCTCACTCCTAATAGTGAATGTAATGTTACCACCACTACCATGCGCAACACCCCGTCATGATTTTCGCACTCCTACTAGTGAATGTAATGTTACACACCCATAAAATTCGAACCACCCCTGGATATTTTTCAGAAACCTATCCTACATTGCCACTGCATGTTCCATGACCTCCCCATGCTGACCACCCCACGGTGCTTTTCTCCATCCTTCATTGCCACTCACTGCCTATACTAATTCAGACCCTCCGATTCACACAACCCCATGATGTTTTTCACACTCCTACTAGTGAAAGTAATGTTACACACCCATACAATGCGCACCACACCGCGATGCTTTTCAGAAACCTATCCTACATTGCCACTTCATGGTCCCTGACCTCCACATGCTGACCAACCCGCGGTGCCTTTCTCCATTCTACATTGCCACTCACTGGCTATACTAACTCATACCCTCCGATTCACACAAGCCCGTGATGTTTTTCTCACTCCTACTAGTGAATGTAATGTTACACACCCATACAATGCGCACCACCCAGCGATGTTTTTCAGAAACCTATCCTACATTGCCACTGCATGTTCCCTGACCTCCCCATGCTGAGTACCCCACGGTGCTTTTCTCCATCCTGCATTGCCACTCACTTCGTATCCTAATTCAGACCCTCCGATTCACACCACCCCGTGATGTATTTCTCACTCCTACTAGTGAATGTAATGGTGCACACCCATACAATGCGCACCACCCCGCGATGTTTTTCAGAAACCTATCCTACATTGCTACAGCATGTTCCCTGACTTTCCCATGCTGACCACCCTGCGGTGCTTTTCTCCATCCTACATTGCCACTCACTGCCTATCCTAATTCAGACCCTCCGATTCACACCACCCCATGATGTTTTTCTCACTCCTAGTAGTGAATGTAATGTTACACCCCCATAAATGCGCACCACCCCGTGATGTTTTTCTCACTCCTACTAGTGAATGTAATGTTACACACCCATACAATGCGCACCACCCCGCGATGTTTTTTAGAAACCTATCCTACATTGCTACAGCATGTTCCCTGACTTTCCCATGCTGACCAACCCGCGGTGCCTTTCTCCATTCTACATTGCCACTCACTGGCTATACTAACTCAGACCCTCCGATTCACACCACCCCGTGATGTTTTTTTCACTCCTACTAGTGAATGTAATGTTACACACCCATACAATGCACACCACCCCGCGATGTTTTTCAGAAACATATCCTACATTGCTACTGCATGTTCCCTGACCTTCCCATGCTGACCAACCCGTAGTGATTTTCCCCATCCTACATTGCCACTCACTGCCTATCCTAATACAGACCCTCCGATTCACACCACCCCGTGATGTTTTTCACACACCTACTAGTGATTGTAATTTTACACACCCATACAATTTGCAACACCCCGTGATGTTTTTCTCACTCCTACTAGTGAATGTAATGTTACACACCCATACAATGCCCACCACCCTGCGATGTTTTTTAGAAACCTATCCTACATTACTACTGCATGTTCCCTGACCTCCCCATGCTGACCACCCCGCGGTGCTTTTCTCCATACTGCATTGCCACTCACTTCCTATCCTAATTCAGACCCTCCGATTCACACCACCCCATGATGTTTTTCTCACTCCTAGTAGTGAATGTAATGTTACAGCCCCATAAATGCGCACCACCCCGTGATGTTTTTCTCACTCCTACTAGTGAATGTAATGTTACACACCCATACAATGCGCACCACCCCGCGATGTTTTTCAGAAACCTATCCTACATTGCTACAGCATGTTCCCTGACTTTCCCATGCTGACCACCCTGCGGTGCGTTTCTCCATCCTACATTGCCACTCACTGCCTATACTAATTCAGACCCTCCGATTCACACCACCCCATGATGTTTTTCTCACTCATACTATTGAAATTAATGTTACACAATCATACAATGCGCACCACCCTGCAATGTTTTTCAGAAACCTATCCTAATTGCCACTTCATGTTCCCTGACCTCCCCATGCTGAACAACCCGCGGTGCTTTTCCCCATCCTACATTGCCACTAACTGCCTATCCTAATTCAGAACCTCCGATTCACCCCACCCCATTATGTTTTTGTCACTCCTAATAGTGAATGTAATGTTACACACCCATACAATTTGCACCACCCCGTGAGGTTTTTCTCACTCCTACTAGGGAATGTAATGTTACACACCCATACAATGCCCACCACCCCGCAATGTTTTTCAGAAACCTATCCTACATTGCCACTGCATGTTCCCTGACCTCCCCATCCTGACCACCCCGCGGTGCTTTTCTCCATCCTACATTGCCACTCACTGCCTATCCTAATTCAGACCCTCCGATTCACAGCACCCCGTGATGTTTTTCTCACTCCTACTTGTGATTGTAATATTCCACACCCATACAATGCGCACCACCCCGCGATGTTTTTGAGAAACCTATCCTACATTGCCACTGCATGTTCCCTGACCTCACCATGCTCACCACCGCGCGGTGCTTTTCTCCATCCAACATTGCCACTCACTGCCTATCCTAATTCAGACAGTCCGATTAAATCCACCCGGTGATGTTTTTCTCACTCCTACTAGTGAATGTAATGTTACACACCCATACAATGCGCAGCACCCCGTGATGTATTTCTCACTCCTACTAGTGAATGTAATGTTACACACCCATACAATGCGCACCACCCCGCGATGTTTTTCAGAATCATATCCTACATTGCTACTGCATGTTCCCTGACCTTCCCATGCTGACCAACCCGTAGTGATTTTCCCCATCCTACATTGCCACTCACTGCCTATCCTAATACAGACCCTCCGATTCACACCACCCCGTGATGTTTTTCTCACACCTACTAGTGATTGTAATGTTACACATCCATACAATTTGCAACACCCCGTGATGTTTTTCTCACTCCTACTAGTGAATGTAATGTTACACACCCATACAATGCCCACCACCCTGCAATGTTTTTTAGAAACCTATCCTACATTGCCACTGCATGTTCCCTGACCTCCCCATGCTGAACACCCCGCGGTGCTTTTCTCCATCCTACATTGCCACTCACTGCCTATGCTAATTCAGACCCTCCGATTCACACCAGCCCGTGATGTTTTTCTCACTCCTACTAGTGAATGTAATATTACACACCCATACAATGCGCACCACCCCGCGATGTTTTTCAGAAACCTATCCTACATTGCCACTGCATGTTCCCTGACCTCACCATGCTGACCACCCCGCGGTGCTTTTCTCCATCCTACATTGCAACTCACTGGCTATCCTAATTCAGACCCTCTGATTCACACCACCACGTTATGTTTTTCTCACTCCTTCTAGTTAATGTAATGTTACACACCACTACAATGCACACCACCCCGTGATGTTTTTCTCACTCCTACTAGTGAATGTAATATTACACACCCATACAATGCGCACCACCCCACGATATTTTTCAGAAACCTATCCTACTTTGCCAGTGCATGTTCCCTGACCTCCCCATACTGACCACCCCGCGGTGCTTTTCTCCATCCTACATTTCCACTGACTGCCTATCGTAATTCAGACCCTCTGATTCACACCACCCCGTGATGTTTTTCTCACTCCTACTAGTGAATGTAATGTTACACACCCATACAATGCGCACCACCCCGCGATGTTTTTCAGAAACCTATCCTACATTGCCACTGCATGTTCCCTGACCACCCATACTGACCACCCTGCGGTGCTTTTCTCCATCCTACACTGCCACTCACTGCGTATCCTAATTCAGAGCCTCTGATTCACACCACCCCTGATGTTTTTCTCACTCCTACTAGTGAATGTAATGTTACACACCCATACAATGACCACCACCCTGCAATGTTTTTTAGAAACCTATCCTACATTGCCACTACATGTTCCCTGACCTCCCCATGCTGACCAACCCGTAGTGATTTTCCCCATCCTACATTGCCACTCACTGCCTATCCTAATACAGACCCTCCAATTCACACCACCCCGTGATGTTTTTCTCACACCTACTAGTGATTGTAATGTTACACACCCATACAATTTGCAACACCCCGTGATGTTTTTCTCACTCCTACTAGTGAATGTAATGTTACACACCCATACAATGCCCACCACCATGCAATGTTTTTTAGAAACCTCTCCTACATTGCCACTGCATGTTCACTGACCTCCCCATGCTGACCACCCCGCGGTGCTTTTCTCCATCCTACATTGCCACTCACTGCCTATCCTAGTTCTGACCCTTGGATTCACACCACCCCGTGATGTTTTTCTCACTCCTACTAGTGAATGTAATGTTACTCCCCCATACAATGCGCACCACCCTACGATGTTTTTCTCACTCCTACTAGTGAATGTAATGTTACACACCCATACAATGCGCACCACCCCGCGATGTTTTTCAGAAACCTATCCTATATTGCCACTGCATGTTCCATGACTTCCCCATGCTTACCACCCCGCGGTGCTTTTATCTATCCTACATTGCCACTCACTGCCTATCCTATTTCAGACCCTCCGATTCACACCACCCCGTGATGTTTTTCTCACTCCTACTAGTGAATGTAATGTTACACACCCATACAATGCGCACCACTCCGCGATGTTTTTCAGAAACCTATCCTACATTGCCACTGCATGTACCCTGACTTCCCCATTCTGACCACTTCGCGGTGCTTATCCCCATCCTACATTGCCACTCACTGACTATCCTAATTCAGACCCTCCGATTCAAACCACTCCGTTAATTTTTTCTCACTCCTACTAGTGAATGTAATGTTACACACCGATACAATGCGCATCCCTCCGCAATGTTTTTCAGAAACCTATCCTACATTGCCACTGCATGTTCCCTGACCTGCCCATGCTGACCAGCCCGCGGTGCTTTTCTCCATCCTACATTGCCCCTCACTGCCTATCCTAATTCAGACCCTCTGATTCACACCACCCTGTGATTTTTTTCTCACTCCTACTAGTGAATGTAATGTTACACACCCATACAATGCGCACCATTGCGCGATGCTTTTCAGAAACCTATCCTATATTGCCACTGCATGTTCCCTGACCTCCCCACGCTGACTACCCTGCGGTGGTTTTCTCCATCCTACATTACCACTCACTGCCTATCCTAATTCAGACCCTCCGATTCAAACCACTCCGTTAATTTTTTCTCACTCCTACTAGTGAATGTAATGTTACACACCGATACAATGCGCATCACTCCGCAATGTTTTTCAGAAACCTATCCTACATTGCCAATGCATGTTCCCTGACCTGCCCATGCTGACCAGCCCGCGGTGCTTTTCTCCATCCTACATTGCCCCTCACTGCCTATCCTAATTCAGACCCTCCGATTCACACCACCCAGTGATATTTTTCTCACTCCTACTAATGAACGTATTGTTACACACCCATACAATGAGCACCACCCTGTGATGTTTTTCAGAAACCTTTCCTACATTGCCACTGCATGTTCCCTGACCTCCCCATGCTGACCACCCTGCGGTGCTTTTCTCCATCCTACACTGCCACTCACTGCGTATCCTAATTCAGACCCTCCGATTCACACCACCCCATGATATTTTTCTCACTCCTACTAGAGAATCTAATGTTACACACCCATACAATGCGCAACACCCCGCGATGTTTTTCTCACTCCTACTCCTGAATGTAATGTTACAAACCCATACAATGCGCACCACCCCGCAATGTTTTTCAGAAACCTATCCTACATTGCCACTGCATGTTCCCTGACGTCCCCATGCTGACCACCCTGCGGTCCTTTTCTCCATCCTACATTGCCACTCACTGCCTA
Organism: Cavia porcellus; assembly: GCF_034190915.1. Taxonomy (NCBI): domain Eukaryota; kingdom Metazoa; phylum Chordata; class Mammalia; order Rodentia; family Caviidae; genus Cavia; species Cavia porcellus. The sequence goes on along the minus strand of NW_026947539.1, from coordinate 1,289,134 downwards.
TACTAATTCAGACACTCCGATTCACTCCACCCCGTGATGTTTTTCTCAATCCTACGAGAGAATGTAATTTTACACACATATACAATGCGCACCACTCGGCGATGTTTTTCATAAACCTACCCTACATTGCCACTTCATGTTCCCTGACCTCCACATGCTGACCAACCTGAGGTGCTTTTCTCCATCCTATATTGCCACTCACTGCCTATCCTAATTCAGACCCTCCGATTCACACCACCCCGTGATGTTTTTCTCACTCCTACTAGTGAATGTAATGGTGCACACCCATACAATGCGCACCACCCAGCGATGTTTTTCAGAAACCTATCCTACATTGCCACTGCATGTTCCCTGACCTCCCCATGCTGAGCACCCCACGGTGCTTTTCTCCATCCTGCATTGCCACTCACTGCCTATCCTAATTCAGACCCTCCGATTCACACCACCCCATGATGTTTTTCTCACTCCTAGTAGTGAATGTAATGTTACACCCCCATAAATGCGCACCACCCCGTGATGTTTTTCTCACTCCTACTAGTGAATGTAATGTTACACACCCATACAATGCGCACCACCCCGCGATGTTTTTCAGAAACCTATCCTACATTGCTACAGCATGTTCCCTGACTTTCCCATGCTGACCACCCTGCGGTGCTTTTCTCCATCCTACATTGCCACTCACTGCCTATCCTAATTCAGACCCTCCGATTCACACCACCCCATGATGTTTTTCTCACTCCTACTAGTGAATGTAATGGTGCACACCCATACAATGCGCACCACCCAGCGATGTTTTTAAGAAACCTATCCTACATTGCCACTGCATGTTCCCTGACCTCCCCATGCTGACCACCCCGCGCTGCTTTTCTCCATCCTACATTGCAACTCACTGCTATCCTAATTCAGACCCTCTGATGCACACCACCCCGTTATGTTTTTCTCACTCCTACTAGTGAATGTAATGTTACACACCACTACCATGCGCAACACCCCGTGATGCTTTTCGCACTCCTACTAGTGAATGTAATGTTACACACCCATAAAATGCGAACCACCCCTGGATATTTTTCAGAAACCTATCCTACATTGCCACTGCATGTTCCCTGACCTCCCCATGCTGACCACCCCGCGGTGCTTTTCTTCATCCTTCATTGCCACTCACTGCCTATACTAATTCAGACCCTCCGATTCACACAACCCCATGATGTTTTTCACACTCCTAATAGTGAAAGTAATGTTACACACCCATACAATGCGCACCACACCGCGATGCTTTTCAGAAACCTATCCTACATTGCCACTGCATGGTCCCTGACCTCCACATGCTGACCAACTCGCGGTGCCTTTCTCCATCCTACAATGCGACTCACTGGCTATACTAACTCAGACCCTCCGATTCACACCACCCCGTGATGTTTTTGTCACTCCTAATAGTGAATGTAATTTTACACACCCATACAATTTGCACCACCCCGTGAGGTTTTTCTCACTCCTACTAGGGAATGTAATGTTACACACCCATACAATGCCCACCACCCCGCAATGTTTTTCAGAAACCTATCCTACATTGCCACTGCATGTTCCCTGACCTCCCCATCCTGACCACCCCGCGGTGCTTTTCTCCATCCTACATTGCCACTCACTGCCTATCCTAATTCAGACCCTCCGATTCACAGCACCCCGTGATGTTTTTCTCACTCCTACTTGTGATTGTAATATTCCACACCCATACAATGCGCACCACCCCGCAATGTTTTTCAGAAACCTATCCTACATTGCCACTGCATGTTCCCTGACCTCACCATGCTCACCACCGCGCGGTGCTTTTCTCCATCCAACATTGCCACTCACTGCCTATCCTAATTCAGACAGTCCGATTAAATCCACCCGGTGATGTTTTTCTCACTCCTACTAGTGAATGTAATGTTACACACCCATACAATGCGCAGCACCCCGTGATGTATTTCTCACTCCTACTAGTGAATGTAATGTTACACACCCATACAATGCGCACCACCCCGCGATGTTTTTCAGAAACATATCCTACATTGCTACTGCATGTTCCCTGACCTTCCCATGCTGACCAACCCGTAGTGATTTTCCCCATCCTACATTGCCACTCACTGCCTATCCTAATACAGACCCTCCGATTCACACCACCCCGTGATGTTTTTCTCACACCTACTAGTGATTGTAATGTTACACATCCATACAATTTGCAACACCCCGTGATGTTTTTCTCACTCCTACTAGTGAATGTAATGTTACACACCCATACAATGCCCACCACCCTGCAATGTTTTTTAGAAACCTATCCTACATTGCCACTGCATGTTCCCTGACCTCCCCATGCTGAACACCCCGCGGTGCTTTTCTCCATCCTACATTGCCACTCACTGCCTATGCTAATTCAGACCCTCCGATTCACACCAGCCCGTGATGTTTTTCTCACTCCTACTAGTGAATGTAATATTACACACCCATACAATGCGCACCACCCCGCGATGTTTTTCAGAAACCTATCCTACATTGCCACTGCATGTTCCCTGACCTCACCATGCTGACCACCCCGCGGTGCTTTTCTCCATCCTACATTGCAACTCACTGGCTATCCTAATTCAGACCCTCTGATTCACACCACCACGTTATGTTTTTCTCACTCCTTCTAGTGAATGTAATGTTACACACCACTACAATGCACACCACCCCGTGATGTTTTTCTCACTCCTACTAGTGAATGTAATATTACACACCCATACAATGCGCACCAACCCACGATATTTTTCAGAAACCTATCCTACTTTGCCAGTGCATGTTCCCTGACCTCCCCATACTGACCACCCCGCGGTGCTTTTCTCCATCCTACATTTCCACTGACTGCCTATCGTAATTCAGACCCTCTGATTCACACCACCCCGTGATGTTTTTCTCACTCCTACTAGTGAATGTAATGTTACACACCCATACAATGCGCACCACCCCGCGATGTTTTTCAGAAACCTATCCTACATTGCCACTGCATGTTCCCTGACCACCCATACTGACCACCCTGCGGTGCTTTTCTCCATCCTACACTGCCACTCACTGCGTATCCTAATTCAGAGCCTCTGATTCACACCACCCCTGATGTTTTTCTCACTCCTACTAGTGAATGTAATGTTACACACCCATACAATGACCACCACCCTGCAATGTTTTTTAGAAACCTATCCTACATTGCCACTACATGTTCCCTGACCTCCCCATGCTGACCAACCCGTAGTGATTTTCCCCATCCTACATTGCCACTCACTGCCTATCCTAATACAGACCCTCCAATTCACACCACCCCGTGATGTTTTTCTCACACCTACTAGTGATTGTAATGTTACACACCCATACAATTTGCAACACCCCGTGATGTTTTTCTCACTCCTACTAGTGAATGTAATGTTACACACCCATACAATGCCCACCACCATGCAATGTTTTTTAGAAACCTCTCCTACATTGCCACTGCATGTTCACTGACCTCCCCATGCTGACCACCCCGCGGTGCTTTTCTCCATCCTACATTGCCACTCACTGCCTATCCTAGTTCTGACCCTTGGATTCACACCACCCCGTGATGTTTTTCTCACTCCTACTAGTGAATGTAATGTTACTCCCCCATACAATGCGCACCACCCTACGATGTTTTTCTCACTCCTACTAGTGAATGTAATGTTACACACCCATACAATGCGCACCACCCCGCGATGTTTTTCAGAAACCTATCCTATATTGCCACTGCATGTTCCATGACTTCCCCATGCTTACCACCCCGCGGTGCTTTTATCTATCCTACATTGCCACTCACTGCCTATCCTATTTCAGACCCTCCGATTCACACCACCCCGTGATGTTTTTCTCACTCCTACTAGTGAATGTAATGTTACACACCCATACAATGCGCACCACTCCGCGATGTTTTTCAGAAACCTATCCTACATTGCCACTGCATGTACCCTGACTTCCCCATTCTGACCACTTCGCGGTGCTTATCCCCATCCTACATTGCCACTCACTGACTATCCTAATTCAGACCCTCCGATTCAAACCACTCCGTTAATTTTTTCTCACTCCTACTAGTGAATGTAATGTTACACACCGATACAATGCGCATCCCTCCGCAATGTTTTTCAGAAACCTATCCTACATTGCCACTGCATGTTCCCTGACCTGCCCATGCTGACCAGCCCGCGGTGCTTTTCTCCATCCTACATTGCCCCTCACTGCCTATCCTAATTCAGACCCTCTGATTCACACCACCCTGTGATTTTTTTCTCACTCCTACTAGTGAATGTAATGTTACACACCCATACAATGCGCACCATTGCGCGATGCTTTTCAGAAACCTATCCTATATTGCCACTGCATGTTCCCTGACCTCCCCACGCTGACTACCCTGCGGTGGTTTTCTCCATCCTACATTACCACTCACTGCCTATCCTAATTCAGACCCTCCGATTCAAACCACTCCGTTAATTTTTTCTCACTCCTACTAGTGAATGTAATGTTACACACCGATACAATGCGCATCACTCCGCAATGTTTTTCAGAAACCTATCCTACATTGCCAATGCATGTTCCCTGACCTGCCCATGCTGACCAGCCCGCGGTGCTTTTCTCCATCCTACATTGCCCCTCACTGCCTATCCTAATTCAGACCCTCCGATTCACACCACCCAGTGATATTTTTCTCACTCCTACTAATGAACGTATTGTTACACACCCATACAATGAGCACCACCCTGTGATGTTTTTCAGAAACCTTTCCTACATTGCCACTGCATGTTCCCTGACCTCCCCATGCTGACCACCCTGCGGTGCTTTTCTCCATCCTACACTGCCACTCACTGCGTATCCTAATTCAGACCCTCCGATTCACACCACCCCGTGATATTTTTCTCACTCCTACTAGAGAATCTAATGTTACACACCCATACAATGCGCAACACCCCGCGATGTTTTTCTCACTCCTACTCGTGAATGTAATGTTACAAACCCATACAATGCGCACCACCCCGCAATGTTTTTCAGAAACCTATCCTACATTGCCACTGCATGTTCCCTGACGTCCCCATGCTGACCACCCTGCGGTCCTTTTCTCCATCCTACATTGCCACTCACTGCCTATACTAATTCAGACACTCCGATTCACTCCACCCCGTGATGTTTTTCTCAATCCTACGAGAGAATGTAATTTTACACACATATACAATGCACACCACTCGGCGATGTTTTTCATAAACCTACCCTACATTGCCACTTCATGTTCCCTGACCTCCACATGCTGACCAACCTGAGGTGCTTTTCTCCATCCTATATTGCCACTCACTGCCTATCCTAATTCAGACCCTCCGATTCACACCACCCCGTGATGTTTTTCTCACTCCTACTAGTGAATGTAATGGTGCACACCCATACAATGCGCACCACCCAGCGATGTTTTTCAGAAACCTATCCTACATTGCCACTGCATGTTCCCTGACCTCCCCATGCTGAGCACCCCACGGTGCTTTTCTCCATCCTGCATTGCCACTCACTGCCTATCCTAATTCAGACCCTCCGATTCACACCACCCCATGATGTTTTTCTCACTCCTAGTAGTGAATGTAATGTTACACCCCCATAAATGCGCACCACCCCGTTATGTTTTTCTCACTCCTACTAGTGAATGTAATGTTACACACCACTACCATGCGCAACACCCCGTGATGCTTTTCGCACTCCTACTAGTGAATGTAATGTTACACACCCATAAAATGCGAACCACCCCTGGATATTTTTCAGAAACCTATCCTACATTGCCACTGCATGTTCCCTGACCTCCCCATGCTGACCACCCCGCGGTGCTTTTCTTCATCCTTCATTGCCACTCACTGCCTATACTAATTCAGACCCTCCGATTCACACAACCCCATGATGTTTTTCACACTCCTAATAGTGAAAGTAATGTTACACACCCATACAATGCGCACCACACCGCGATGCTTTTCAGAAACCTATCCTACATTGCCACTGCATGGTCCCTGACCTCCACATGCTGACCAACTCGCGGTGCCTTTCTCCATCCTACAATGCGACTCACTGGCTATACTAACTCAGACCCTCCGATTCACACCACCCCGTGATGTTTTTCTCACTCCTACTAGTGAATGTAATGTTACACACCCATACAATGCGCACCACCCCGCAATGTTTTTCAGAAACATATCCTACATTGCTACTGCATGTTCCCTGACCTCCCCATGCTGACCAACCCGTAGTGATTTTCCCCATCCTACAATGCCACTCACTGCCTATCCTAATACAGACCCTCCGATTCACACCACCCCGTGATGTTTTTCTCACACCTACTAGTGATTGTAATGTTACACACCCATACAATTTGCAACACCCCGTGATGTTTTTCTCACTCCTACTAGTGAATGTAATGTTACACACCCATACAATGCCCACCACCCTGCAATGTTTTTTAGAAACCTATCCTACATTGCCACTGCATGTTCCCTGACCTCCCCATGCTGACCACCCCGCGGTGCTTTTCTCCATCCTACATTGCCACTCACTGCCTATGCTAATTCAGACCCTCCGATTCACACCACCCCGTGATGTTTTTCTCACTCCTACTAGTGAATGTAATATTACACACCCATACAATGCGCACCACCCCGCGATGTTTTTCAGAAACATATCCTACATTGCCACTGCATGTTCCCTGACCTCACCATGCTGACCACCCCGCGGTTCTTTTCTCCATCCTACATTGCAACTCACTGGCTATCCTAATTCAGACCCTCCGATTCACACCACCCCGTGAAGTTTTTCTCACTCCTACTAGTGAATGTAATGGTACACACCCATACAATGCGCACCAGCCCGCGATGTTTTTCAGAAACCTATCCTACATTGCCACTGCATGTTCCCTGACCACCCATACTGACCACCATGCGGTGCTTTTCTCCATCCTACACTGCCACTCACTGCGTATCCTAATTCAGAGCCTCTGATTCACACCACCCCTGATGTGTTTCTCACTGCTACTAGTGAATGTAATGTTACACACCCATACAATGCCCACCACCCTGCAATGTTTTTTAGAAACCTATCCTACATTGCCACTACATGTTCCCTGACCTCCCCATGCTGACCAACCCGTAGTGATTTTCCCCATCCTACATTGCCACTCACTGCCTATCCTAATACAGACCCTCCAATTCACACCACCCCGTGATGTTTTTCTCACACCTACTAGTGATTGTAATGTTACACACCCATACAATTTGCAACACCCCGTGAAGTTTTTATCACTCCTACTAGTGAATGTAATGTTACACACCCATACAATGCCCACCACCATGCAATGTTTTTTAGAAACCTCTCCTACATTGCCACTACTTGTTCCCTGACCTCCCCATGCTGGCCACCCCGCGGTGCTTTTCTCCATCCTACATTGCCACTCACTGCCTATCCTAGTTCTGACCCTTGGATTCACACCACCCCGTGATGTTTTTCTCACTCCTACTAGTGAATGTAATGTTACTCCCCCATACAATGTGCACTACCCCACGATGTTTTTCTCACTCCTACTAGTGAATGTAATGTTACACACCCATACAATGCGCACCACCCCGCGATGTTTTCAGAAAACTATTTTACATTGCCACTGCATGTTCCCTGACCTCCCCACGCTGACTACCCTGCGGTGCTTTTCTCCGTCCTACATTACCACTCACTGCCTATCCTAATTCAGACCCTCCGAATCAAACCACTCCGTTAATTTTTTCTCACTCCTACTAGTGAATGTAATGTTACACACCCATACAATGCGCATCACTCCGCAATGTTTTTCAGAAACCTATCCTACATTGCCACTGCATGTTCCCTGACCTGCCCATGCTGACCAGCCCGCGGTGCTTTTCTCCATCCTACATTGCCCCTCACTGCCTATCCTAATTCAGACCCTCCGATTCACACCACCCAGTGATATTTTTCTCACTCCTACTAGTGAACGTATTGTTACACACCCATACAATGAGCACCACCCTGCGATGTTTTTCAGAAACCTTTCCTACATTGCCACTGCATGTTCCCTGACCTCCCCATGCTGACCACCCTGCGGTGCTTTTCTCCATCCTACACTGCCACTCACTGCGTATCCTAATTCAGACCCTCCGATTCACACCACCCCGTGATATTTTTCTCACTCCTACTAGAGAATCTAATGTTACACACCCATACAATGCGCAACACCCCGCGATGTTTTTCTCACTCCTACTCGTGAATGTAATGTTACAAACCCATACAATGCGCACCACCCCGCAATGTTTTTCAGAAACCTATCCTACATTGCCACTGCATGTTCCCTGACGTCCCCATGCTGACCACCCTGCGGTCCTTTTCTCCATCCTACATTGCCACTCACTGCCTATACTAATTCAGACACTCAGATTCACTCCACCCCGTGATTTTTTTCTCAATCCTACGAGAGAATGTAATTTTACACACATATACAATGCGCACCACTCCGCGATGTTTTTCATAAACCTACCCTATATTGCCACTTCATGTTCCCTGACCTCCACATGCTGAGCAACCCGCGGTGCTTTTCTCCATCCTATATTCCCACTCACTGTCTATCCTAATTCAGACCCTCCGATTCACACCACCCCGTGATGTTTTTCTCACTCCTACTAGTGAATGTAATGGTGCACACCCATACAATGCGCACCACCCAGCGATGTTTTTCAGAAACCTATCCTACATTGCCACTGCATGTTCCCTGACCTCCCCATGCTGAGCACCCCACGGTGCTTTTCTCCATCCTGCATTGCCACTCACTTCGTATCCTAATTCAGACCCTCCGATTCACACCACCCCATGATGTTTTTCTCACTCCTAGTAGTGAATGTAATGTTACACCCCCATAAATGCGCACCACCCGGTGATGTTTTTCTCACTCCTACTAGTGAATGTAATGTTACACACCCATACAATGCGCACCACCCCGCGATGTTTTTCAGAAAGCTATCCTACATTGCTACAGCATGTTTCCTGTCTTTCCCATGCTGACCACCCTGCGGTGCTTTTCTCCATCCTACATTGCCACTCACTGCCTATCCTAATTCAGACCCTCCGATTCACACCACCCCGTAATGTTTTTCTCACTCCTACTAGTGAATGTAATGGTGCACACCCATACAATGCGCACCACCCAGCGATGTTTTTCAGAAACCTATCCTACATTGCCACTGCATGTTCCCTGACCTCCCCATGCTGACCACCCCGCGCTGCTTTTCTCCATCCTACATTGCAACTCACTGCTATCCTAATTCAGACCCTCTGATGCACACCACCCCGTTATGTTTTTCTCACTCCTACTAGTGAATGTAATGTTACACACCACTACCATGCGCAACACCCCGTGATGCTTTTCGCACTCCTACTAGTGAATGTAATGTTACACACCCATAAAATGCGAACCACCCCTGGATATTTTTCAGAAACCTATCCTACATTGCCACTGCATCTTCCCTGACCTCCCCATGCTGACCACCCCGCGGTGCTTTTCTCCATCCTTCATTGCCACTCACTGCCTATACTAATTCAGACCCTCCGATTCACACAACCCCATGATGTTTTTCACACTCCTAATAGTGAAAGTAATGTTACACACCCATACAATGCGCACCACACCGCGATGCTTTTCAGAAACCTATCCTACATTGCCACTGCATGGTCCCTGACCTCCACATGCTGACCCACCCGCGGTGCCTTTCTCCATTCTACATTGCCACTCACTGGCTATACTAACTCAGACCCTCCGATTCACACCACCCCGTGATGTTTTTCTCACTCCTACTAGTGAATGTAATGTTACACACCCATACAAAGCGCACCACCCCGCGATGTTTTTCAGAAACATATCCTACATTGCTACTGCATGTTCCCTGACCTTCCCATGCTGACCAACCCGTAGTGATTTTCCCCATCCTACATTGCCACTCACTGCCTATCCTAATACAGACCCTCCGATTCACACCACCCCGTGATGTTTTTCTCACACCTACTAGTGATTGTAATGTTACACACCCATACAATTTGCAACACCCCGTGATGTTTTTCTCACTCCTACTAGTGAATGTAATGTTACACACCCATACAATGCCCACCACCCTGCAATGTTTTTTAGAAACCTATCCTACATTGCCACTGCATGTTCCCTGACCTCCCCATGATGACCACCCCGCGGTGCTTTTCTCCATCCTACATTGCCACTCACTGCCTATGCTAATTCAGACCCTCCGATTCACACCACCCCGTGATGTTTTTCTCACTCCTACTAGTGAATGTAATATTACACACCCATACAATGCGCACCACCCCGCGATGTTTTTCAGAAACCTATCCTACATTGCCACTGCATGTTCCCTGACCTCACCATGCTGACCACCCCGCGGTGCTTTTCTCCATCCTACATTGCATCTCACTGGCTATCCTAATTCAGACCCTCTGATTCACACCACCACGTTATGTTTTTCTCACTCCTACTAGTGAATGTAATGTTACACACCGCTACAATGCACAACACCCCGTGATGTTTTTCTCACTCCTACTAGTGAATGTAATGTTACACACCCGTACAATGCGCACCACCCCGCGATATTTTTCAGAAACCTATGCTAAATTGCCACTGCCTGTTCCCTGACCTCCCCATGATGACCACCCCGCGGTGCTTTTCTCCATCCTACATTGCCACTCACTGCCTATCGTAATTCAGACCCTCTGATTTACACCACCCCGTGATGTTTTTCTCACTCCTACTAGTGAATGTAATGTTTCACACCCATACAATGCGCACCACCCCGCGATGTTTTTCAGAAACCTATCCTACATTGCCACTGCATGTTCCCTGACCACCCATACTGACCACCCTGCGGTGCTTTTCTCCATCCTACACTGCCACTCACTGCGTATCCTAATTCAGAGCCTCTGATGCACACCACCCCTGATGTTTTTCTCACTCCTACTAGTGAATGTAATGTTACACACCCATACAATGCCCACCACCCTGCAATGCTTTTTAGAAACCTATCCTACATTGCCACTACATGTTCCCTGACCTCCCCATGTTGACCAACCCGTAGTGATTTTCCCCATCCTACATTGCCACTCACTGTCTATCCTAATACAGACCCTCCAATTCACACCACCCCGTGATGTTTTTCTCACACCTACTAGTGATTGTAATGTTACACACCCATACAATTTGCAACACCCCGTGATGTTTTTCTCACTCCTACTAGTGAATGTAATGTTACACACCCATACAATGCCCACCACCCTGCAATGTTTTTTAGAAACCAATCCTACATTGCCACTGCATGTTCCCTGACCTCCCAATGCTGACCACCCCGCGGTGCTTTTCTCCATCCTACATTGCCACTCACTGCCTATACTAATTCAGACACTCCGATTCACACCACCCCGTGATGGTTTTCTCACACCTACTAGTGATTGTAATGTTACACACCCATACAATTTGCAACACCCCGTGATGTTTTTCTCACTCCTACTAGAGAATGAAATGTTACACACCCATACAATGCGAACCACCCCGCCATGTTTTTCAGAAAAATATCCTACATTGCCACTGCATGTTCCCTGACCTCCCCATGCTGACCACCCCGCGGTGCTTTTCTCCACCCTACATTGCCACTCACTGTGTATCCTAATTCAGACCCTCCGATTCACACCACCCCGTGATGTTTTTCTCACTCCTACTAGTGAATGTAATGGTACACACCCATACAATGCGCACCACCCCGCGATGTTTTTCAGAAACCTATCCTACATTGCTACTACATGTTCCATGACCTCCCCATGCTGACCACCCCGCGATTCTTTTCTCCATCCTACATTGCCACTCACTGGCTATACTAATTCAGACCCTCCGATTCACACCACCCCGTGATGTTTTTCTCACTCCTACTAGTGAATGTAATGTTACACTCCCATACGATGTGCAAAACCCCGTGATGTTTTTCTCACTCCTACTAGTGAATGTAATGTTACACACCCATACAATGCGCACCAACCCGCGATGTTTTTCAGAAAAATATCCTACATTGCTACAGCATGTTCCCTGACCTCACCATGCTAACCACCCTGCGGTGCTTTTCTCCATCCTACATTGCCACTCACTGCCTAAACTAATTCAGACCCTCCGATTCACACCACCCCGTGATGTTTTTCTCACTCCTACTAGTGAATGAAATGTTACACAATCATACAATGTGCACCACCCCGCGATGTTTTTCAAAAACCTATCCTACATTGCCACTGCATGTTCCCAGACCTCCCCATGCTGACCAACCCGTGGTGCTTTTCCCCATCCTACATTGCCTCTCACTGCCTATCCAAATTCAGACCCTCCGATTCACACCACCCCGTGATGTTTTTCTCACTCCTACTAGTGAATGTAATGTTGCACACCCATACAGTTTGCACCACACCGTGATGTTTTTCTCACTCCTACTAGTGAATGTATTGTTACACACACATACAATGCGCACCACCCCGCGATGTTTTTCAGCAACCTATCCTACATTGCCACTGCATGTTCCCTGACCTCCACATGCTGACCACCCCATGGTGCTTTTCTCCATCCTACATTGCCACTCACTGCCTATCCTATTACAGACCGTCCGATTAAAACCACCCGTGATGTTTTTCTCACTCCTACTAGTGAATGTAATGTTACACACCCATACAATGCGAACCACCCCGTGATGTGTTTCTCACTCCTAGTAATGATTTTAATTTACACACCCATACAATGCGCACCACCCCGTGATGTTTTTCAGAAACCTATCCTACATTGCCACTACATGTTCCCTGACCTCCCCATGCTGACCACCCCGTGGTGCTTTTCTCCATCCTACATAGCCACTCACAGCCTATCCTAATTCAGACCGTCCGATTCACACCATCCCGTGATGTTTTTCTCACTCCTACTAGTGAATGTAATGTTACACACCCATACAATGCGCACCACCCGCGATGATTTTCAGAAACCTATCCTACATTGCCACTGCATGTTCCCTGAACTCCCCATGCTGACCACCCGCGGTGCTTTTCTCCATCCTACATTGCCACTCACGGCCTATCCTAATTCAGACCGTCCGATTCACACCACCCCGTGATGTTTTTCTCATTCCTACTAGTGAATGTAATGTTACAAACCCATACAATGCGCACCACCCCGCGATGTTTTTCAGAAACCTATCCTACATTGCCACTGCATCTTCCCTGACCTCCCCATGCTGACCACCCCGCGGTGCTTTTCTCCATCCTACATTGCCACTCACTGCCTATCCTAATTCAGACCCTCTGATTCACACCACCCCGTGATGTTTTTCTCACTCCTAATAGTGAATGTAATGTTACACACCCATACAATGCGAACCACCCCGCGATGTTTTTCAGAAACCTATCCTACTTTGCCACTGCATGTTCCCTGACCTCCCCATGCTGACCACCCCGCGGTGCTTTGCTCCATTCTACATTGCCAATCACTGCCTATCCTAATTCAGACGCTCCAATTCACACCACCCCGTGATGCATTTCTCACTCCTACTAGTGAATGTAATGTAACACACACCCATACAATGCGCACCACCCCGTGATGTTTTTCTCACTCCTGCTACTGAATGTATTGTTACACACCCATACAATGCGCACCACCCCGCGATGATTTTCAGAAACCTATCCTACATTGCCACTGCATGTTCCCTGACCTCCCCATGCTGACCACCCCGCGGTGCTTTTCACCATCCTATATTGCCACTCACTGCCTATCCTAATTCAGAGCCTCCGAATCACACCACCCGTGATGTTTTTCTCACTCCTGCTAGTGAATGTAATGTTACACACCCATACAATGCGCACCACCCCGCGATGTTTTTCAGAAACCTATCCTACATTGCCACTGCATGTTCCCTGAACTCCCCATGCTGACCACCCCCTGTGCTTTTCTCCATCCTAAATTGCCACTCACTGCCTATCTTAATTAACACTCTCCGATTCACACCACCCCGTGATGTTTTTCTCACTCCTACTAGAGAATGAAATTTTACACACCCATACAATGCGCACCACCCCGCGATATTTTTCAGAAACCTATCCTACATTGCCACTGCATGTTCCCTGACCTCCACATGCTGACCAACCCGCGGTGCTTTTCTCCATCCTACATTGCCACTCACTGCCTATCCTAATTCAGACCCTCCAATTCACAGCACCCCGTGATGTTTTTCTCACTCCTACTAGTGAATGTAATGTTACACACCCATACAATGCGCACCACCCCGTGATGTGTTTCTCACTCCTACTAGTGATTTTAATTTACACACCCATACAATGTGCACCACCCCGTGATGTTTTTCAAAACCTATCCTACATTGCCACTGCATGTTCCCTGACCTCCCCATGCTGACCACCCCGCAGTGCTTTTCTACATCCTACATAGCCACTCACTGCCTTTCCTAATTCAGACCCTCCGATTCACACCACGCCGTGATGTTTTTCTCATTCCTACTAGTGAATGTAATGTTACACACCCATACAATGCGCACCACCCCGCGATGTTTTTCAGAAACCTATCCTACATTGCCACTGCATGCTCCCTGACCTCCCCATGCTGTCTACCCTCGGTGCTTTTCTCCATCCTACATTGCCACTCACGGCCTATCCTAATTCAGACCATCCGATTCACACCACCCCGTGATGTTTTTCTCACTCCTACTAGTGAATGTAATGTTACACACCCATACAATGCGCACCACCCCGCGATGTTTTTCAGAAACCTATCCTACATTGCCACTGAATCTTCCCTGACCTCCCCATGCTGACCACCCCGAGGTGCTTTTCTCCATCCTACATTGCCACTCACTGCCTATCCTAATTCAGACCCTCTGATTCACACCACCCCGTGATGTTTTTCTCACTCCTACTAGTGAATGTAATGTTACACACCCATACAATGCGAACCACCCCGCGGTGTTTTTCAGAAACCTATTCTACTTTGCCACTGCATGTTCCCTGACCTCCCCATGCTGACCACCCCGCGGTGCTTTGCTCCATCCTACATTGCCAATCACCGCCTATCCTAATTCAGACGCTCCAATTCACACCACCACGTGATGCTTTTCTCACTCCTACTAGTGAATGTAATGTTACACACCCATACAATGCGCACCACCCCATGATGTGTTTCTCACTCCTACTAGTGATTTTAATTTACACACCCTTACAATGCGCACCACCCCGTGATGTTTTTCAGAAACCTTTCCTACATTGCCACTGCATGTTCCCTGACCTCCCCATGCTGACCACCCCGCGGTGCTTTTCTCCATCCTACATAGCCACTCACTGCCTATCCTAATTCAGACTTTCTGATTCACACCACCCCGTGATGTTTTTCTCACTCCTACTAGTGAATGTAATGTTACACACCCATACAATTTGCAACACCCCGTGATGTTTTTCTCACTCCTACTAGAGAATGAAATGTTACACACCCATACAATGCGAACCACCCCGCCATGTTTTTCAGAAAAATATCCTACATTGCCACTGCATGTTCCCTGACCTGCCCATGCTGACCAGCCCGCGGTGCTTTTCTCCATCCTACATTGCCACTCACTGCCTATCCTAGTTCTGACCCTTGGATTCACACCACCCCGTGATGTTTTTCTCACTCCTACTAGTGAATGTAATGTTACTCCCCCATACAATGTGCACTACCCCACGATGTTTTTCTCACTCCTACTAGTGAATGTAATGTTACACACCCATACAATGCCCACCACCCTGCAATGTTTTTTAGAAACCTATCCTACATTGCCACTACATGTTCCCTGACCTCCCCATGCTGACCAACCCGTAGTGATTTTCCCCATCCTACATTGCCACTCACTGCCTATCCTAATACAGACCCTCCAATTCACACCACCCCGTGATGTTTTTCTCACACCTACTAGTGATTGTAATGTTACACACCCATACAATTTGCAACACCCCGTGAAGTTTTTATCACTCCTACTAGTGAATGTAATGTTACACACCCATACAATGCCCACCACCATGCAATGTTTTTTAGAAACCTCTCCTACATTGCCACTACTTGTTCCCTGACCTCCCCATGCTGGCCACCCCGCGGTGCTTTTCTCCATCCTACATTGCCACTCACTGCCTATCCTAGTTCTGACCCTTGGATTCACACCACCCCGTGATGTTTTTCTCACTCCTACTAGTGAATGTAATGTTACTCCCCCATACAATGTGCACTACCCCACGATGTTTTTCTCACTCCTACTAGTGAATGTAATGTTACACACCCATACAATGCGCACCACCCCGCGATGTTTTCAGAAAACTATTTTACATTGCCACTGCATGTTCCCTGACCTCCCCACGCTGACTACCCTGCGGTGCTTTTCTCCGTCCTACATTACCACTCACTGCCTATCCTAATTCAGACCCTCCGAATCAAACCACTCCGTTAATTTTTTCTCACTCCTACTAGTGAATGTAATGTTACACACCCATACAATGCGCATCACTCCGCAATGTTTTTCAGAAACCTATCCTACATTGCCACTGCATGTTCCCTGACCTGCCCATGCTGACCAGCCCGCGGTGCTTTTCTCCATCCTACATTGCCCCTCACTGCCTATCCTAATTCAGACCCTCCGATTCACACCACCCAGTGATATTTTTCTCACTCCTACTAGTGAACGTATTGTTACACACCCATACAATGAGCACCACCCTGCGATGTTTTTCAGAAACCTTTCCTACATTGCCACTGCATGTTCCCTGACCTCCCCATGCTGACCACCCTGCGGTGCTTTTCTCCATCCTACACTGCCACTCACTGCGTATCCTAATTCAGACCCTCCGATTCACACCACCCCGTGATATTTTTCTCACTCCTACTAGAGAATCTAATGTTACACACCCATACAATGCGCAACACCCCGCGATGTTTTTCTCACTCCTACTCGTGAATGTAATGTTACAAACCCATACAATGCGCACCACCCCGCAATGTTTTTCAGAAACCTATCCTACATTGCCACTGCATGTTCCCTGACGTCCCCATGCTGACCACCCTGCGGTCCTTTTCTCCATCCTACATTGCCACTCACTGCCTATACTAATTCAGACACTCAGATTCACTCCACCCCGTGATTTTTTTCTCAATCCTACGAGAGAATGTAATTTTACACACATATACAATGCGCACCACTCCGCGATGTTTTTCATAAACCTACCCTATATTGCCACTTCATGTTCCCTGACCTCCACATGCTGAGCAACCCGCGGTGCTTTTCTCCATCCTATATTCCCACTCACTGTCTATCCTAATTCAGACCCTCCGATTCACACCACCCCGTGATGTTTTTCTCACTCCTACTAGTGAATGTAATGGTGCACACCCATACAATGCGCACCACCCAGCGATGTTTTTCAGAAACCTATCCTACATTGCCACTGCATGTTCCCTGACCTCCCCATGCTGAGCACCCCACGGTGCTTTTCTCCATCCTGCATTGCCACTCACTTCGTATCCTAATTCAGACCCTCCGATTCACACCACCCCATGATGTTTTTCTCACTCCTAGTAGTGAATGTAATGTTACACCCCCATAAATGCGCACCACCCGGTGATGTTTTTCTCACTCCTACTAGTGAATGTAATGTTACACACCCATACAATGCGCACCACCCCGCGATGTTTTTCAGAAAGCTATCCTACATTGCTACAGCATGTTTCCTGTCTTTCCCATGCTGACCACCCTGCGGTGCTTTTCTCCATCCTACATTGCCACTCACTGCCTATCCTAATTCAGACCCTCCGATTCACACCACCCCGTAATGTTTTTCTCACTCCTACTAGTGAATGTAATGGTGCACACCCATACAATGCGCACCACCCAGCGATGTTTTTCAGAAACCTATCCTACATTGCCACTGCATGTTCCCTGACCTCCCCATGCTGACCACCCCGCGCTGCTTTTCTCCATCCTACATTGCAACTCACTGCTATCCTAATTCAGACCCTCTGATGCACACCACCCCGTTATGTTTTTCTCACTCCTACTAGTGAATGTAATGTTACACACCACTACCATGCGCAACACCCCGTGATGCTTTTCGCACTCCTACTAGTGAATGTAATGTTACACACCCATAAAATGCGAACCACCCCTGGATATTTTTCAGAAACCTATCCTACATTGCCACTGCATCTTCCCTGACCTCCCCATGCTGACCACCCCGCGGTGCTTTTCTCCATCCTTCATTGCCACTCACTGCCTATACTAATTCAGACCCTCCGATTCACACAACCCCATGATGTTTTTCACACTCCTAATAGTGAAAGTAATGTTACACACCCATACAATGCGCACCACACCGCGATGCTTTTCAGAAACCTATCCTACATTGCCACTGCATGGTCCCTGACCTCCACATGCTGACCCACCCGCGGTGCCTTTCTCCATTCTACATTGCCACTCACTGGCTATACTAACTCAGACCCTCCGATTCACACCACCCCGTGATGTTTTTCTCACTCCTACTAGTGAATGTAATGTTACACACCCATACAAAGCGCACCACCCCGCGATGTTTTTCAGAAACATATCCTACATTGCTACTGCATGTTCCCTGACCTTCCCATGCTGACCAACCCGTAGTGATTTTCCCCATCCTACATTGCCACTCACTGCCTATCCTAATACAGACCCTCCGATTCACACCACCCCGTGATGTTTTTCTCACACCTACTAGTGATTGTAATGTTACACACCCATACAATTTGCAACACCCCGTGATGTTTTTCTCACTCCTACTAGTGAATGTAATGTTACACACCCATACAATGCCCACCACCCTGCAATGTTTTTTAGAAACCTATCCTACATTGCCACTGCATGTTCCCTGACCTCCCCATGATGACCACCCCGCGGTGCTTTTCTCCATCCTACATTGCCACTCACTGCCTATGCTAATTCAGACCCTCCGATTCACACCACCCCGTGATGTTTTTCTCACTCCTACTAGTGAATGTAATATTACACACCCATACAATGCGCACCACCCCGCGATGTTTTTCAGAAACCTATCCTACATTGCCACTGCATGTTCCCTGACCTCACCATGCTGACCACCCCGCGGTGCTTTTCTCCATCCTACATTGCATCTCACTGGCTATCCTAATTCAGACCCTCTGATTCACACCACCACGTTATGTTTTTCTCACTCCTACTAGTGAATGTAATGTTACACACCACTACAATGCACAACACCCCGTGATGTTTTTCTCACTCCTACTAG
Organism: Cavia porcellus; assembly: GCF_034190915.1. Taxonomy (NCBI): domain Eukaryota; kingdom Metazoa; phylum Chordata; class Mammalia; order Rodentia; family Caviidae; genus Cavia; species Cavia porcellus. The sequence goes on along the minus strand of NW_026947539.1, from coordinate 1,269,703 downwards.
TGAATGTAATGTTACACACCCGTACAATGCGCACCACCCCGCGATATTTTTCAGAAACCTATCCTAAATTGCCACTGCCTGTTCCCTGACCTCCCCATGATGACCACCCCGCGGTGCTTTTCTCCATCCTACATTGCCACTCACTGCCTATCGTAATTCAGACCCTCTGATTTACACCACCCCGTGATGTTTTTCTCACTCCTACTAGTGAATGTAATGTTTCACACCCATACAATGCGCACCACCCCGCGATGTTTTTCAGAAACCTATCCTACATTGCCACTGCATGTTCCCTGACCACCCATACTGACCACCCTGCGGTGCTTTTCTCCATCCTACACTGCCACTCACTGCGTATCCTAATTCAGAGCCTCTGATGCACACCACCCCTGATGTTTTTCTCACTCCTACTAGTGAATGTAATGTTACACACCCATACAATGCCCACCACCCTGCAATGCTTTTTAGAAACCTATCCTACATTGCCACTACATGTTCCCTGACCTCCCCATGTTGACCAACCCGTAGTGATTTTCCCCATCCTACATTGCCACTCACTGTCTATCCTAATACAGACCCTCCAATTCACACCACCCCGTGATGTTTTTCTCACACCTACTAGTGATTGTAATGTTACACACCCATACAATTTGCAACACCCCGTGATGTTTTTCTCACTCCTACTAGTGAATGTAATGTTACACACCCATACAATGCCCACCACCCTGCAATGTTTTTTAGAAACCAATCCTACATTGCCACTGCATGTTCCCTGACCTCCCAATGCTGACCACCCCGCGGTGCTTTTCTCCATCCTACATTGCCACTCACTGCCTATACTAATTCAGACACTCCGATTCACACCACCCCGTGATGGTTTTCTCACACCTACTAGTGATTGTAATGTTACACACCCATACAATTTGCAACACCCCGTGATGTTTTTCTCACTCCTACTAGAGAATGAAATGTTACACACCCATACAATGCGAACCACCCCGCCATGTTTTTCAGAAAAATATCCTACATTGCCACTGCATGTTCCCTGACCTCCCCATGCTGACCACCCCGCGGTGCTTTTCTCCACCCTACATTGCCACTCACTGTGTATCCTAATTCAGACCCTCCGATTCACACCACCCCGTGATGTTTTTCTCACTCCTACTAGTGAATGTAATGGTACACACCCATACAATGCGCACCACCCCGCGATGTTTTTCAGAAACCTATCCTACATTGCTACTACATGTTCCATGACCTCCCCATGCTGACCACCCCGCGATTCTTTTCTCCATCCTACATTGCCACTCACTGGCTATACTAATTCAGACCCTCCGATTCACACCACCCCGTGATGTTTTTCTCACTCCTACTAGTGAATGTAATGTTACACTCCCATACGATGTGCAAAACCCCGTGATGTTTTTCTCACTCCTACTAGTGAATGTAATGTTACACACCCATACAATGCGCACCAACCCGCGATGTTTTTCAGAAAAATATCCTACATTGCTACAGCATGTTCCCTGACCTCACCATGCTAACCACCCTGCGGTGCTTTTCTCCATCCTACATTGCCACTCACTGCCTAAACTAATTCAGACCCTCCGATTCACACCACCCCGTGATGTTTTTCTCACTCCTACTAGTGAATGAAATGTTACACAATCATACAATGTGCACCACCCCGCGATGTTTTTCAAAAACCTATCCTACATTGCCACTGCATGTTCCCAGACCTCCCCATGCTGACCAACCCGTGGTGCTTTTCCCCATCCTACATTGCCTCTCACTGCCTATCCAAATTCAGACCCTCCGATTCACACCACCCCGTGATGTTTTTCTCACTCCTACTAGTGAATGTAATGTTGCACACCCATACAGTTTGCACCACACCGTGATGTTTTTCTCACTCCTACTAGTGAATGTATTGTTACACACACATACAATGCGCACCACCCCGCGATGTTTTTCAGCAACCTATCCTACATTGCCACTGCATGTTCCCTGACCTCCACATGCTGACCACCCCATGGTGCTTTTCTCCATCCTACATTGCCACTCACTGCCTATCCTATTACAGACCGTCCGATTAAAACCACCCGTGATGTTTTTCTCACTCCTACTAGTGAATGTAATGTTACACACCCATACAATGCGAACCACCCCGTGATGTGTTTCTCACTCCTAGTAATGATTTTAATTTACACACCCATACAATGCGCACCACCCCGTGATGTTTTTCAGAAACCTATCCTACATTGCCACTACATGTTCCCTGACCTCCCCATGCTGACCACCCCGTGGTGCTTTTCTCCATCCTACATAGCCACTCACAGCCTATCCTAATTCAGACCGTCCGATTCACACCATCCCGTGATGTTTTTCTCACTCCTACTAGTGAATGTAATGTTACACACCCATACAATGCGCACCACCCGCGATGATTTTCAGAAACCTATCCTACATTGCCACTGCATGTTCCCTGAACTCCCCATGCTGACCACCCGCGGTGCTTTTCTCCATCCTACATTGCCACTCACGGCCTATCCTAATTCAGACCGTCCGATTCACACCACCCCGTGATGTTTTTCTCATTCCTACTAGTGAATGTAATGTTACAAACCCATACAATGCGCACCACCCCGCGATGTTTTTCAGAAACCTATCCTACATTGCCACTGCATCTTCCCTGACCTCCCCATGCTGACCACCCCGCGGTGCTTTTCTCCATCCTACATTGCCACTCACTGCCTATCCTAATTCAGACCCTCTGATTCACACCACCCCGTGATGTTTTTCTCACTCCTAATAGTGAATGTAATGTTACACACCCATACAATGCGAACCACCCCGCGATGTTTTTCAGAAACCTATCCTACTTTGCCACTGCATGTTCCCTGACCTCCCCATGCTGACCACCCCGCGGTGCTTTGCTCCATTCTACATTGCCAATCACTGCCTATCCTAATTCAGACGCTCCAATTCACACCACCCCGTGATGCATTTCTCACTCCTACTAGTGAATGTAATGTAACACACACCCATACAATGCGCACCACCCCGTGATGTTTTTCTCACTCCTGCTACTGAATGTATTGTTACACACCCATACAATGCGCACCACCCCGCGATGATTTTCAGAAACCTATCCTACATTGCCACTGCATGTTCCCTGACCTCCCCATGCTGACCACCCCGCGGTGCTTTTCACCATCCTATATTGCCACTCACTGCCTATCCTAATTCAGAGCCTCCGAATCACACCACCCGTGATGTTTTTCTCACTCCTGCTAGTGAATGTAATGTTACACACCCATACAATGCGCACCACCCCGCGATGTTTTTCAGAAACCTATCCTACATTGCCACTGCATGTTCCCTGAACTCCCCATGCTGACCACCCCCTGTGCTTTTCTCCATCCTAAATTGCCACTCACTGCCTATCTTAATTAACACTCTCCGATTCACACCACCCCGTGATGTTTTTCTCACTCCTACTAGAGAATGAAATTTTACACACCCATACAATGCGCACCACCCCGCGATATTTTTCAGAAACCTATCCTACATTGCCACTGCATGTTCCCTGACCTCCACATGCTGACCAACCCGCGGTGCTTTTCTCCATCCTACATTGCCACTCACTGCCTATCCTAATTCAGACCCTCCAATTCACAGCACCCCGTGATGTTTTTCTCACTCCTACTAGTGAATGTAATGTTACACACCCATACAATGCGCACCACCCCGTGATGTGTTTCTCACTCCTACTAGTGATTTTAATTTACACACCCATACAATGTGCACCACCCCGTGATGTTTTTCAAAACCTATCCTACATTGCCACTGCATGTTCCCTGACCTCCCCATGCTGACCACCCCGCAGTGCTTTTCTACATCCTACATAGCCACTCACTGCCTTTCCTAATTCAGACCCTCCGATTCACACCACGCCGTGATGTTTTTCTCATTCCTACTAGTGAATGTAATGTTACACACCCATACAATGCGCACCACCCCGCGATGTTTTTCAGAAACCTATCCTACATTGCCACTGCATGCTCCCTGACCTCCCCATGCTGTCTACCCTCGGTGCTTTTCTCCATCCTACATTGCCACTCACGGCCTATCCTAATTCAGACCATCCGATTCACACCACCCCGTGATGTTTTTCTCACTCCTACTAGTGAATGTAATGTTACACACCCATACAATGCGCACCACCCCGCGATGTTTTTCAGAAACCTATCCTACATTGCCACTGCATCTTCCCTGACCTCCCCATGCTGACCACCCCGAGGTGCTTTTCTCCATCCTACATTGCCACTCACTGCCTATCCTAATTCAGACCCTCTGATTCACACCACCCCGTGATGTTTTTCTCACTCCTACTAGTGAATGTAATGTTACACACCCATACAATGCGAACCACCCCGCGGTGTTTTTCAGAAACCTATTCTACTTTGCCACTGCATGTTCCCTGACCTCCCCATGCTGACCACCCCGCGGTGCTTTGCTCCATCCTACATTGCCAATCACCGCCTATCCTAATTCAGACGCTCCAATTCACACCACCACGTGATGCTTTTCTCACTCCTACTAGTGAATGTAATGTTACACACCCATACAATGCGCACCACCCCATGATGTGTTTCTCACTCCTACTAGTGATTTTAATTTACACACCCTTACAATGCGCACCACCCCGTGATGTTTTTCAGAAACCTTTCCTACATTGCCACTGCATGTTCCCTGACCTCCCCATGCTGACCACCCCGCGGTGCTTTTCTCCATCCTACATAGCCACTCACTGCCTATCCTAATTCAGACTTTCTGATTCACACCACCCCGTGATGTTTTTCTCACTCCTACTAGTGAATGTAATGTTACACACCCATACAATTTGCAACACCCCGTGATGTTTTTCTCACTCCTACTAGAGAATGAAATGTTACACACCCATACAATGCGAACCACCCCGCCATGTTTTTCAGAAAAATATCCTACATTGCCACTGCATGTTCCCTGACCTGCCCATGCTGACCAGCCCGCGGTGCTTTTCTCCATCCTACATTGCCCCTCACTGCCTATCCTAATTCAGACCCTCCGATTCACACCACCCAGTGATATTTTTCTCACTCCTACTAGTGAACGTATTGTTACACACCCATACAATGAGCACCACCCTGCGATGTTTTTCAGAAACCTTTCCTACATTGCCACTGCATGTTCCCTGACCTCCCCATGCTGACCACCCTGCGGTGCTTTTCTCCATCCTACACTGCCACTCACTGCGTATCCTAATTCAGACCCTCCGATTCACACCACCCCGTGATATTTTTCTCACTCCTACTAGAGAATCTAATGTTACACACCCATACAATGCGCAACACCCCGCGATGTTTTTCTCACTCCTACTCGTGAATGTAATGTTACAAACCCATACAATGCGCACCACCCCGCAATGTTTTTCAGAAACCTATCCTACATTGCCACTGCATGTTCCCTGACGTCCCCATGCTGACCACCCTGCGGTCCTTTTCTCCATCCTACATTGCCACTCACTGCCTATACTAATTCAGACACTCAGATTCACTCCACCCCGTGATTTTTTTCTCAATCCTACGAGAGAATGTAATTTTACACACATATACAATGCGCACCACTCCGCGATGTTTTTCATAAACCTACCCTATATTGCCACTTCATGTTCCCTGACCTCCACATGCTGAGCAACCCGCGGTGCTTTTCTCCATCCTATATACCCACTCACTGTCTATCCTAATTCAGACCCTCCGATTCACACCACCCCGTGATGTTTTTCTCACTCCTACTAGTGAATGTAATGGTGCACACCCATACAATGCGCACCACCCAGCGATGTTTTTCAGAAACCTATCCTACATTGCCACTGCATGTTCCCTGACCTCCCCATGCTGAGCACCCCACGGTGCTTTTCTCCATCCTGCATTGCCACTCACTGCTATCCTAATTCAGACCCTCTGATGCACACCACCCCGTTATGTTTTTCTCACTCCTACTAGTGAATGTAATGTTACACACCACTACCATGCGCAACACCCCGTGATGCTTTTCGCACTCCTACTAGTGAATGTAATGTTACACACCCATAAAATGCGAACCACCCCTGGATATTTTTCAGAAACCTATCCTACATTGCCACTGCATCTTCCCTGACCTCCCCATGCTGACCACCCCGCGGTGCTTTTCTCCATCCTTCATTGCCACTCACTGCCTATACTAATTCAGACCCTCCGATTCACACCACCCCATGATGTTTTTCTCACTCCTAGTAGTGAATGTAATGTTACACCCCCATAAATGCGCACCACCCGGTGATGTTTTTCTCACTCCTACTAGTGAATGTAATGTTACACACCCATACAATGCGCACCACCCCGCGATGTTTTTCAGAAAGCTATCCTACATTGCTACAGCATGTTTCCTGTCTTTCCCATGCTGACCACCCTGCGGTGCTTTTCTCCATCCTACATTGCCACTCACTGCCTATCCTAATTCAGACCCTCCGATTCACACCACCCCGTGATGTTTTTCTCACTCCTACTAGTGAATGTAATGGTGCACACCCATACAATGCGCACCACCCAGCGATGTTTTTCAGAAACCTATCCTACATTGCCACTGCATGTTCCCTGACCTCCCCATGCTGACCACCCCGCGCTGCTTTTCTCCATCCTACATTGCAACTCACTGCTATCCTAATTCAGACCCTCTGATGCACACCACCCCGTTATGTTTTTCTCACTCCTACTAGTGAATGTAATGTTACACACCACTACCATGCGCAACACCCCGTGATGCTTTTCGCACTCCTACTAGTGAATGTAATGTTACACACCCATAAAATGCGAACCACCCCTGGATATTTTTCAGAAACCTATCCTACATTGCCACTGCATCTTCCCTGACCTCCCCATGCTGACCACCCCGCGGTGCTTTTCTCCATCCTTCATTGCCACTCACTGCCTATACTAATTCAGACCCTCCGATTCACACAACCCCATGATGTTTTTCACACTCCTAATAGTGAAAGTAATGTTACACACCCATACAATGCGCACCACACCGCGATGCTTTTCAGAAACCTATCCTACATTGCCACTGCATGGTCCCTGACCTCCACATGCTGACCCACCCGCGGTGCCTTTCTCCATTCTACATTGCCACTCACTGGCTATACTAACTCAGACCCTCCGATTCACACCACCCCGTGATGTTTTTCTCACTCCTACTAGTGAATGTAATGTTACACACCCATACAAAGCGCACCACCCCGCGATGTTTTTCAGAAACATATCCTACATTGCTACTGCATGTTCCCTGACCTTCCCATGCTGACCAACCCGTAGTGATTTTCCCCATCCTACATTGCCACTCACTGCCTATCCTAATACAGACCCTCCGATTCACACCACCCCGTGATGTTTTTCTCACACCTACTAGTGATTGTAATGTTACACACCCATACAATTTGCAACACCCCGTGATGTTTTTCTCACTCCTACTAGTGAATGTAATGTTACACACCCATACAATGCCCACCACCCTGCAATGTTTTTTAGAAACCTATCCTACATTGCCACTGCATGTTCCCTGACCTCCCCATGATGACCACCCCGCGGTGCTTTTCTCCATCCTACATTGCCACTCACTGCCTATGCTAATTCAGACCCTCCGATTCACACCACCCCGTGATGTTTTTCTCACTCCTACTAGTGAATGTAATATTACACACCCATACAATGCGCACCACCCCGCGATGTTTTTCAGAAACCTATCCTACATTGCCACTGCATGTTCCCTGAACTCACCATGCTGACCACCCCGCGGTGCTTTTCTCCATCCTACATTGCATCTCACTGGCTATCCTAATTCAGACCCTCTGATTCACACCACCACGTTATGTTTTTCTCACTCCTACTAGTGAATGTAATGTTACACACCACTACAATGCACAACACCCCGTGATGTTTTTCTCACTCCTACTAGTGAATGTAATGTTACACACCCGTACAATGCGCACCACCCCGCGATATTTTTCAGAAACCTATCCTAAATTGCCACTGCATGTTCCCTGACCTCCCCATGATGACCACCCCGCGGTGCTTTTCTCCATCCTACATTGCCACTCACTGCCTATCGTAATTCAGACCCTCTGATTTACACCACCCCGTGATGTTTTTCTCACTCCTACTAGTGAATGTAATGTTTCACACCCATACAATGCGCACCACCCCGCGATGTTTTTCAGAAACCTATCCTACATTGCCACTGCATGTTCCCTGACCACCCATACTGACCACCCTGCGGTGCTTTTCTCCATCCTACACTGCCACTCACTGCGTATCCTAATTCAGAGCCTCTGATGCACACCACCCCTGATGTTTTTCTCACTCCTACTAGTGAATGTAATGTTACACACCCATACAATGCCCACCACCCTGCAATGTTTTTTTAGAAACCTATCCTACATTGCCACTACATGTTCCCTGACCTCCCCATGTTGACCAACCCGTAGTGATTTTCCCCATCCTACATTGCCACTCACTGTCTATCCTAATACAGACCCTCCAATTCACACCACCCCGTGATGTTTTTCTCACACCTACTAGTGATTGTAATGTTACACACCCATACAATTTGCAACACCCCGTGATGTTTTTCTCACTCCTACTAGTGAATGTAATGTTACACACCCATACAATGCCCACCACCCTGCAATGTTTTTTAGAAACCAATCCTACATTGCCACTGCATGTTCCCTGACCTCCCAATGCTGACCACCCCGCGGTGCTTTTCTCCATCCTACATTGCCACTCACTGCCTATACTAATTCAGACACTCCGATTCACACCACCCCGTGATGATTTTCTCACACCTACTAGTGATTGTAATGTTACACACCCATACAATTTGCAACACCCCGTGATGTTTTTCTCACTCCTACTAGAGAATGAAATGTTACACACCCATACAATGCGAACCACCCCGTGATGTTTTTCAGAAAAATATCCTACATTGCCACTGCATGTTCCCTGACCTCCCCATGCTGACCACCCCGCGGTGCTTTTCTCCACCCTACATTGCCACTCACTGTGTATCCTAATTCAGACCCTCCGATTCACACCACCCCGTGATGTTTTTCTCACTCCTACTAGTGAATGTAATGGTACACACCCATACAATGCGCACCACCCCGCGATGTTTTTCAGAAACCTATCCTACATTGCTACTACATGTTCCATGACCTCCCCATGCTGACCACCCCGCGATTCTTTTCTCCATCCTACATTGCCACTCACTGGCTATACTAATTCAGACCCTCCGATTCACACCACCCCGTGATGTTTTTCTCACTCCTACTAGTGAATGTAATGTTACACTCCCATACGATGTGCAAAACCCCGTGATGTTTTTCTCACTCCTACTAGTGAATGTAATGTTACACACCCATACAATGCGCACCAACCCGCGATGTTTTTCAGAAAAATATCCTACATTGCTACAGCATGTTCCCTGACCTCACCATGCTAACCACCCTGCGGTGCTTTTCTCCATCCTACATTGCCACTCACTGCCTAAACTAATTCAGACCCTCCGATTCACACCACCCCGTGATGTTTTTCTCACTCCTACTAGTGAATGAAATGTTACACAATCATACAATGTGCACCACCCCGCGATGTTTTTCAAAAACCTATCCTACATTGCCACTGCATGTTCCCAGACCTCCCCATGCTGACCAACCCGTGGTGCTTTTCCCCATCCTACATTGCCTCTCACTGCCTATCCAAATTCAGACCCTCCGATTCACACCACCCCGTGATGTTTTTCTCACTCCTACTAGTGAATGTAATGTTGCACACCCATACAGTTTGCACCACACCGTGATGTTTTTCTCACTCCTACTAGTGAATGTATTGTTACACACACATACAATGCGCACCACCCCGCGATGTTTTTCAGCAACCTATCCTACATTGCCACTGCATGTTCCCTGACCTCCACATGCTGACCACCCCATGGTGCTTTTCTCCATCCTACATTGCCACTCACTGCCTATCCTATTACAGACCGTCCGATTAAAACCACCCGTGATGTTTTTCTCACTCCTACTAGTGAATGTAATGTTACACACCCATACAATGCGAACCACCCCGTGATGTGTTTCTCACTCCTAGTAATGATTTTAATTTACACACCCATACAATGCGCACCACCCCGTGATGTTTTTCAGAAACCTATCCTACATTGCCACTACATGTTCCCTGACCTCCCCATGCTGACCACCCCGTGGTGCTTTTCTCCATCCTACATAGCCACTCACAGCCTATCCTAATTCAGACCGTCCGATTCACACCATCCCGTGATGTTTTTCTCACTCCTACTAGTGAATGTAATGTTACACACCCATACAATGCGCACCACCCGCGATGATTTTCAGAAACCTATCCTACATTGCCACTGCATGTTCCCTGAACTCCCCATGGTGACCACCCGCGGTGCTTTTCTCCATCCTACATTGCCACTCACGGCCTATCCTAATTCAGACCGTCCGATTCACACCACCCCGTGATGTTTTTCTCATTCCTACTAGTGAATGTAATGTTACAAACCCATACAATGCGCACCACCCCGCGATGTTTTTCAGAAACCTATCCTACATTGCCACTGCATCTTCCCTGACCTCCCCATGCTGACCACCCCGCGGTGCTTTTCTCCATCCTACATTGCCACTCACTGCCTATCCTAATTCAGACCCTCTGATTCACACCACCCCGTGATGTTTTTCTCACTCCTAATAGTGAATGTAATGTTACACACCCATACAATGCGAACCACCCCGCGATGTTTTTCAGAAACCTATCCTACTTTGCCACTGCATGTTCCCTGACCTCCCCATGCTGACCACCCCGCGGTGCTTTGCTCCATCCTACATTGCCAATCACTGCCTATCCTAATTCAGACGCTCCAATTCACACCACCCCGTGATGCATTTCTCACTCCTACTAGTGAATGTAATGTAACACACACCCATACAATGCGCACCACCCCGTGATGTTTTTCTCACTCCTGCTACTGAATGTATTGTTACACACCCATACAATGCGCACCACCCCGCGATGATTTTCAGAAACCTATCCTACATTGCCACTGCATGTTCCCTGACCTCCCCATGCTGACCATCCCGCGGTGCTTTTCACCATCCTATATTGCCACTCACTGCCTATCCTAATTCAGAGCCTCCGAATCACACCACCCGTGATGTTTTTCTCACTCCTGCTAGTGAATGTAATGTTACACACCCATACAATGCGCACCACCCCGCGATGTTTTTCAGAAACCTATCCTACATTGCCACTGCATGTTCCCTGAACTCCCCATGCTGACCACCCCCTGTGCTTTTCTCCATCCTAAATTGCCACTCACTGCCTATCTTAATTAACACTCTCCGATTCACACCACCCCGTGATGTTTTTCTCACTCCTACTAGAGAATGAAATTTTACACACCCATACAATGCGCACCACCCCGCGATATTTTTCAGAAACCTATCCTACATTGCCACTGCATGTTCCCTGACCTCCACATGCTGACCAACCCGCGGTGCTTTTCTCCATCCTACATTGCCACTCACTGCCTATCCTAATTCAGACCCTCCAATTCACAGCACCCCGTGATGTTTTTCTCACTCCTACTAGTGAATGTAATGTTACACACCCATACAATGCGCACCACCCCGTGATGTGTTTCTCACTCCTACTAGTGATTTTAATTTACACACCCATACAATGTGCACCACCCCGTGATGTTTTTCAAAACCTATCCTACATTGCCACTGCATGTTCCCTGACCTCCCCATGCTGACCACCCCGCAGTGCTTTTCTACATCCTACATAGCCACTCACTGCCTTTCCTAATTCAGACCCTCCGATTCACACCACGCCGTGATGTTTTTCTCATTCCTACTAGTGAATGTAATGTTACACACCCATACAATGCGCACCACCCCGCGATGTTTTTCAGAAACCTATCCTACATTGCCACTGCATGCTCCCTGACCTCCCCATGCTGTCTACCCTCTGTGCTTTTCTCCATCCTACATTGCCACTCACGGCCTATCCTAATTCAGACCATCCGATTCACACCACCCCGTGATGTTTTTCTCACTCCTACTAGTGAATGTAATGTTACACACCCATACAATGCGCACCACCCCGCGATGTTTTTCAGAAACCTATCCTACATTGCCACTGCATCTTCCCTGACCTCCCCATGCTGACCACCCCGAGGTGCTTTTCTCCATCCTACATTGCCACTCACTGCCTATCCTAATTCAGACCCTCTGATTCACACCACCCCGTGATGTGTTTCTCACTCCTACTAGTGAATGTAATGTTACACACCCATACAATGCGAACCACCCCGCGGTGTTTTTCAGAAACCTATTCTACTTTGCCACTGCATGTTCCCTGACCTCCCCATGCTGACCACCCCGCGGTGCTTTGCTCCATCCTACATTGCCAATCACCGCCTATCCTAATTCAGACGCTCCAATTCACACCACCACGTGATGCTTTTCTCACTCCTACTAGTGAATGTAATGTAACACACACCCATACAATGCGCACCACCCCGCGATGTTTTTCAGAAACATATCCTACATTGCCACTGCATGTTCCCTGACCTCCCCATGCTGACCAACCCGTAGTGATTTTCCCCATCCTACATTGCCACTCACTGCCTATCCTAATACAGACCCTCCGATTCACACCACCCCTTGATGTTTTTCTCACTCATACTAGTCAATGTAATTTTACATACCCATACAATGCGCACAACACCGAGATGTTTTTCAGAAACCTATCCTACATTGCCACTGCATGTTCCCTGACCTCACCATGCTGACTACCCCGTGGTGATTTTCTCCATCCTACATTGCCACTCACTGCCTATCCTATTACAGACCGTCCGATTAAAACCACCCCGTGATGTTTTTCTCACTCCTACTAGTGAATGTAATGTTACACACCCATACAATGCGCACCACCCCATGATGTGTTTCTCACTCCTACTAGTGATTTTAATTTACACACCCTTACAATGCGCACCACCCCGTGATGTTTTTCAGAAACCTTTCCTACATTGCCACTGCATGTTCCCTGACCTCCCCATGCTGACCACCCCGCGGTGCTTTTCTCCATCCTACATAGCCACTCACTGCCTATCCTAATTCAGACTTTCTGATTCACACCACCCCGTGATGTTTTTCTCACTCCTACTAGTGAATGTAATGTTACACACCCATACAATCCGCACCACACCGCGAGGTTTTTCAGAAACATATCCTACATTGCTACTGCATGTTCCCTGACCTCCCCATGCTGACCAACCCGTAGTGATTTTCCCCATCCTACATTGCCACTCACGGCCTATCCTATTACAGACCGTCCGATTAAAACCACCCGTGATGTTTTTCTCACTCCTACTAGTGAATGTAATGTTACACACCCATACAATGCGAACCACCCCGTGATGTGTTTCTCACTCCTAGTAATGATTTTAATTTACACACCCATACAATGCGCACCACCCCGTGATGTTTTTCAGAAACCTATCCTACATTGCCACTGCATGTTCCCTGACCTCCCCATGCTGACCACCCCGCGCTGCTTTTCTCCATCCTACATTGCAACTCACTGCTATCCTAATTCAGACCCTCTGATGCACACCACCCCGTTATGTTTTTCTCACTCCTACTAGTGAATGTAATGTTACACACCACTACCATGCGCAACACCCCGTGATGCTTTTCGCACTCCTACTAGTGAATGTAATGTTACACACCCATAAAATGCGAACCACCCCTGGATATTTTTCAGAAACCTATCCTACATTGCCACTGCATCTTCCCTGACCTCCCCATGCTGACCACCCCGCGGTGCTTTTCTCCATCCTTCATTGCCACTCACTGCCTATACTAATTCAGACCCTCCGATTCACACAACCCCATGATGTTTTTCACACTCCTAATAGTGAAAGTAATGTTACACACCCATACAATGCGCACCACACCGCGATGCTTTTCAGAAACCTATCCTACATTGCCACTGCATGGTCCCTGACCTCCACATGCTGACCCACCCGCGGTGCCTTTCTCCATTCTACATTGCCACTCACTGGCTATACTAACTCAGACCCTCCGATTCACACCACCCCGTGATGTTTTTCTCACTCCTACTAGTGAATGTAATGTTACACACCCATACAAAGCGCACCACCCCGCGATGTTTTTCAGAAACATATCCTACATTGCTACTGCATGTTCCCTGACCTTCCCATGCTGACCAACCCGTAGTGATTTTCCCCATCCTACATTGCCACTCACTGCCTATCCTAATACAGACCCTCCGATTCACACCACCCCGTGATGTTTTTCTCACACCTACTAGTGATTGTAATGTTACACACCCATACAATTTGCAACACCCCGTGATGTTTTTCTCACTCCTACTAGTGAATGTAATGTTACACACCCATACAATGCCCACCACCCTGCAATGTTTTTTAGAAACCTATCCTACATTGCCACTGCATGTTCCCTGACCTCCCCATGATGACCACCCCGCGGTGCTTTTCTCCATCCTACATTGCCACTCACTGCCTATGCTAATTCAGACCCTCCGATTCACACCACCCCGTGATGTTTTTCTCACTCCTACTAGTGAATGTAATATTACACACCCATACAATGCGCACCACCCCGCGATGTTTTTCAGAAACCTATCCTACATTGCCACTGCATGTTCCCTGAACTCACCATGCTGACCACCCCGCGGTGCTTTTCTCCATCCTACATTGCATCTCACTGGCTATCCTAATTCAGACCCTCTGATTCACACCACCACGTTATGTTTTTCTCACTCCTACTAGTGAATGTAATGTTACACACCACTACAATGCACAACACCCCGTGATGTTTTTCTCACTCCTACTAGTGAATGTAATGTTACACACCCGTACAATGCGCACCACCCCGCGATATTTTTCAGAAACCTATCCTAAATTGCCACTGCATGTTCCCTGACCTCCCCATGATGACCACCCCGCGGTGCTTTTCTCCATCCTACATTGCCACTCACTGCCTATCGTAATTCAGACCCTCTGATTTACACCACCCCGTGATGTTTTTCTCACTCCTACTAGTGAATGTAATGTTTCACACCCATACAATGCGCACCACCCCGCGATGTTTTTCAGAAACCTATCCTACATTGCCACTGCATGTTCCCTGACCACCCATACTGACCACCCTGCGGTGCTTTTCTCCATCCTACACTGCCACTCACTGCGTATCCTAATTCAGAGCCTCTGATGCACACCACCCCTGATGTTTTTCTCACTCCTACTAGTGAATGTAATGTTACACACCCATACAATGCCCACCACCCTGCAATGTTTTTTTAGAAACCTATCCTACATTGCCACTACATGTTCCCTGACCTCCCCATGTTGACCAACCCGTAGTGATTTTCCCCATCCTACATTGCCACTCACTGTCTATCCTAATACAGACCCTCCAATTCACACCACCCCGTGATGTTTTTCTCACACCTACTAGTGATTGTAATGTTACACACCCATACAATTTGCAACACCCCGTGATGTTTTTCTCACTCCTACTAGTGAATGTAATGTTACACACCCATACAATGCCCACCACCCTGCAATGTTTTTTAGAAACCAATCCTACATTGCCACTGCATGTTCCCTGACCTCCCAATGCTGACCACCCCGCGGTGCTTTTCTCCATCCTACATTGCCACTCACTGCCTATACTAATTCAGACACTCCGATTCACACCACCCCGTGATGATTTTCTCACACCTACTAGTGATTGTAATGTTACACACCCATACAATTTGCAACACCCCGTGATGTTTTTCTCACTCCTACTAGAGAATGAAATGTTACACACCCATACAATGCGAACCACCCCGTGATGTTTTTCAGAAAAATATCCTACATTGCCACTGCATGTTCCCTGACCTCCCCATGCTGACCACCCCGCGGTGCTTTTCTCCACCCTACATTGCCACTCACTGTGTATCCTAATTCAGACCCTCCGATTCACACCACCCCGTGATGTTTTTCTCACTCCTACTAGTGAATGTAATGGTACACACCCATACAATGCGCACCACCCCGCGATGTTTTTCAGAAACCTATCCTACATTGCTACTACATGTTCCATGACCTCCCCATGCTGACCACCCCGCGATTCTTTTCTCCATCCTACATTGCCACTCACTGGCTATACTAATTCAGACCCTCCGATTCACACCACCCCGTGATGTTTTTCTCACTCCTACTAGTGAATGTAATGTTACACTCCCATACGATGTGCAAAACCCCGTGATGTTTTTCTCACTCCTACTAGTGAATGTAATGTTACACACCCATACAATGCGCACCAACCCGCGATGTTTTTCAGAAAAATATCCTACATTGCTACAGCATGTTCCCTGACCTCACCATGCTAACCACCCTGCGGTGCTTTTCTCCATCCTACATTGCCACTCACTGCCTAAACTAATTCAGACCCTCCGATTCACACCACCCCGTGATGTTTTTCTCACTCCTACTAGTGAATGAAATGTTACACAATCATACAATGTGCACCACCCCGCGATGTTTTTCAAAAACCTATCCTACATTGCCACTGCATGTTCCCAGACCTCCCCATGCTGACCAACCCGTGGTGCTTTTCCCCATCCTACATTGCCTCTCACTGCCTATCCAAATTCAGACCCTCCGATTCACACCACCCCGTGATGTTTTTCTCACTCCTACTAGTGAATGTAATGTTGCACACCCATACAGTTTGCACCACACCGTGATGTTTTTCTCACTCCTACTAGTGAATGTATTGTTACACACACATACAATGCGCACCACCCCGCGATGTTTTTCAGCAACCTATCCTACATTGCCACTGCATGTTCCCTGACCTCCACATGCTGACCACCCCATGGTGCTTTTCTCCATCCTACATTGCCACTCACTGCCTATCCTATTACAGACCGTCCGATTAAAACCACCCGTGATGTTTTTCTCACTCCTACTAGTGAATGTAATGTTACACACCCATACAATGCGAACCACCCCGTGATGTGTTTCTCACTCCTAGTAATGATTTTAATTTACACACCCATACAATGCGCACCACCCCGTGATGTTTTTCAGAAACCTATCCTACATTGCCACTACATGTTCCCTGACCTCCCCATGCTGACCACCCCGTGGTGCTTTTCTCCATCCTACATAGCCACTCACAGCCTATCCTAATTCAGACCGTCCGATTCACACCATCCCGTGATGTTTTTCTCACTCCTACTAGTGAATGTAATGTTACACACCCATACAATGCGCACCACCCGCGATGATTTTCAGAAACCTATCCTACATTGCCACTGCATGTTCCCTGAACTCCCCATGGTGACCACCCGCGGTGCTTTTCTCCATCCTACATTGCCACTCACGGCCTATCCTAATTCAGACCGTCCGATTCACACCACCCCGTGATGTTTTTCTCATTCCTACTAGTGAATGTAATGTTACAAACCCATACAATGCGCACCACCCCGCGATGTTTTTCAGAAACCTATCCTACATTGCCACTGCATCTTCCCTGACCTCCCCATGCTGACCACCCCGCGGTGCTTTTCTCCATCCTACATTGCCACTCACTGCCTATCCTAATTCAGACCCTCTGATTCACACCACCCCGTGATGTTTTTCTCACTCCTAATAGTGAATGTAATGTTACACACCCATACAATGCGAACCACCCCGCGATGTTTTTCAGAAACCTATCCTACTTTGCCACTGCATGTTCCCTGACCTCCCCATGCTGACCACCCCGCGGTGCTTTGCTCCATCCTACATTGCCAATCACTGCCTATCCTAATTCAGACGCTCCAATTCACACCACCCCGTGATGCATTTCTCACTCCTACTAGTGAATGTAATGTAACACACACCCATACAATGCGCACCACCCCGTGATGTTTTTCTCACTCCTGCTACTGAATGTATTGTTACACACCCATACAATGCGCACCACCCCGCGATGATTTTCAGAAACCTATCCTACATTGCCACTGCATGTTCCCTGACCTCCCCATGCTGACCATCCCGCGGTGCTTTTCACCATCCTATATTGCCACTCACTGCCTATCCTAATTCAGAGCCTCCGAATCACACCACCCGTGATGTTTTTCTCACTCCTGCTAGTGAATGTAATGTTACACACCCATACAATGCGCACCACCCCGCGATGTTTTTCAGAAACCTATCCTACATTGCCACTGCATGTTCCCTGAACTCCCCATGCTGACCACCCCCTGTGCTTTTCTCCATCCTAAATTGCCACTCACTGCCTATCTTAATTAACACTCTCCGATTCACACCACCCCGTGATGTTTTTCTCACTCCTACTAGAGAATGAAATTTTACACACCCATACAATGCGCACCACCCCGCGATATTTTTCAGAAACCTATCCTACATTGCCACTGCATGTTCCCTGACCTCCACATGCTGACCAACCCGCGGTGCTTTTCTCCATCCTACATTGCCACTCACTGCCTATCCTAATTCAGACCCTCCAATTCACAGCACCCCGTGATGTTTTTCTCACTCCTACTAGTGAATGTAATGTTACACACCCATACAATGCGCACCACCCCGTGATGTGTTTCTCACTCCTACTAGTGATTTTAATTTACACACCCATACAATGTGCACCACCCCGTGATGTTTTTCAAAACCTATCCTACATTGCCACTGCATGTTCCCTGACCTCCCCATGCTGACCACCCCGCAGTGCTTTTCTACATCCTACATAGCCACTCACTGCCTTTCCTAATTCAGACCCTCCGATTCACACCACGCCGTGATGTTTTTCTCATTCCTACTAGTGAATGTAATGTTACACACCCATACAATGCGCACCACCCCGCGATGTTTTTCAGAAACCTATCCTACATTGCCACTGCATGCTCCCTGACCTCCCCATGCTGTCTACCCTCTGTGCTTTTCTCCATCCTACATTGCCACTCACGGCCTATCCTAATTCAGACCATCCGATTCACACCACCCCGTGATGTTTTTCTCACTCCTACTAGTGAATGTAATGTTACACACCCATACAATGCGCACCACCCCGCGATGTTTTTCAGAAACCTATCCTACATTGCCACTGCATCTTCCCTGACCTCCCCATGCTGACCACCCCGAGGTGCTTTTCTCCATCCTACATTGCCACTCACTGCCTATCCTAATTCAGACCCTCTGATTCACACCACCCCGTGATGTGTTTCTCACTCCTACTAGTGAATGTAATGTTACACACCCATACAATGCGAACCACCCCGCGGTGTTTTTCAGAAACCTATTCTACTTTGCCACTGCATGTTCCCTGACCTCCCCATGCTGACCACCCCGCGGTGCTTTGCTCCATCCTACATTGCCAATCACCGCCTATCCTAATTCAGACGCTCCAATTCACACCACCACGTGATGCTTTTCTCACTCCTACTAGTGAATGTAATGTAACACACACCCATACAATGCGCACCACCCCGCGATGTTTTTCAGAAACATATCCTACATTGCCACTGCATGTTCCCTGACCTCCCCATGCTGACCAACCCGTAGTGATTTTCCCCATCCTACATTGCCACTCACTGCCTATCCTAATACAGACCCTCCGATTCACACCACCCCTTGATGTTTTTCTCACTCATACTAGTCAATGTAATTTTACATACCCATACAATGCGCACAACACCGAGATGTTTTTCAGAAACCTATCCTACATTGCCACTGCATGTTCCCTGACCTCACCATGCTGACTACCCCGTGGTGATTTTCTCCATCCTACATTGCCACTCACTGCCTATCCTATTACAGACCGTCCGATTAAAACCACCCCGTGATGTTTTTCTCACTCCTACTAGTGAATGTAATGTTACACACCCATACAATGCGCACCACCCCATGATGTGTTTCTCACTCCTACTAGTGATTTTAATTTACACACCCTTACAATGCGCACCACCCCGTGATGTTTTTCAGAAACCTTTCCTACATTGCCACTGCATGTTCCCTGACCTCCCCATGCTGACCACCCCGCGGTGCTTTTCTCCATCCTACATAGCCACTCACTGCCTATCCTAATTCAGACTTTCTGATTCACACCACCCCGTGATGTTTTTCTCACTCCTACTAGTGAATGTAATGTTACACACCCATACAATCCGCACCACACCGCGAGGTTTTTCAGAAACATATCCTACATTGCTACTGCATGTTCCCTGACCTCCCCATGCTGACCAACCCGTAGTGATTTTCCCCATCCTACATTGCCACTCACTGCCTATCCTAATACAGACCCTCCGATTCACACCACCACGTGATGATTTTCTCACACCTACTAGTGATTGTAATGTTACACACCCATACAATTTGCAAAACCCCGTGATGTTTTTCTCACTCCTACTAGAGAATGAAATGTTACACACCCATACATTGCGAACCACCACGCCATGTTTTTCAGAAAAATATCCTACATTGCCACTGCATGTTCCCTGACCTCCCCATGCTGACCACCCCGCGGTGCTTTTCTCCACCCTACATTGCCTCTCACTGCGTATCCTAATTCAGACCCTCCGATTCACACCACCCCGTGATGTTTTTCTCACTCCTACTAGTGAATGTAATGGTACACACCCATACAATGTGCACCACCCCGCGATGTTTTTCAGAAACCTATCCTACATTGCTACTACATGTTCCATGACCTCCCCATGCTGACCACCCCGCGATTCTTTTCTCCATCCTACATTGCCACTCACTGGCTATACTAATTCAGACCCTCCGATTCACACCACCCCGTGATGTTTTTCTCACTCCTACTAGTGAATGTAATGTTACACTCCCATACGATGTGCAAAACCCCGTGATGTTTTTCTCACTCCTACTAGTGAATGTAATGTTACACACCCATACAATGCGCACCAACCCGCGATGTTTTTCAGAAAAATATCCTACATTGCTACATCATGTTCCCAGACCTCACCATGCTGACCACCCTGCGGTGCTTTTCTCCATCCTACATTGCCACTCACTGCCTAAACTAATTCAGACCCTCCGATTCACACCACCCCGTGATGTTTTTCTCACTCCTACTAGTGAATGAAATGTTACACAATCATACAATGTGCACCACCCCGCGAAATTTTTCAAAAACCTATCCTACATTGCCACTGCAATTTCCCTGACCTCCCCATGCTGACCAACCCGTGGTGCTTTTCCCCATCCTACATTGCCTCTCACTGCCTATCCTAATTCAGACCCTCCGATTCACACCACCCCGTGATGTTTTTCTCACTCCTACTAGTGAATGTAATGTTGCACACCCATACAGTTTGCACCACACCGTGATGTTTTTCTCACTCCTACTAGTGAATGTATTGTTACACACACATACAATTCGCAGCACCCCGCGATGCTTTTCAGCAACCTATCCTACATTGCCACTGCATGTTCCCTGACCTCCACATGCTGACCACCCCATAGTGCTTTTCTCCATCCTACATTGCCACTCACTTCCTATCCTAATTCAGACCCAACGATTCACAACACCCCGTGATGTTTTTCTCACTCATACTAGTGAATGTAATTTTACACACCCATACAATGCGCACCACCCTGCGATGTTTTTCAGAAACCTATCCTACATTGCCACTGCATGTTCCCTGACCTCACCATGCTGACCACCCCGTGGTGATTTTCTCCATCCTACATTGCCACTCACTGCCTATCCTATTACAGAACGTCCGATTAAAACCACCCGTGATGTTTTTCTCACTCCTACTAGTGAATGTAATGTTACACACCCATACAATGCGCACCACCCCGTGATGTGTTTCTCACTCCTACTAATGATTTTAATTTACACACCCATACAATGCGCACCACCCCGTGATGTTTTTCAGAAACCTATCCTACATTGCCACTACATGTTCCCTGACCTCCCCATGCTGACCACCCCGCGGTGCTTTTCTCCATCCTACATAGCCACTCACTGCCTATCCTAATTCAGACCGTCCGATTCACACCATCCCGTGATGTTTTTCTCACTCCTACTAGTGAATGTAATGTTACACACCCATACAATGCGCACCACCCGTGATGTTTTTCAGAAACCTATCCTACATTGCCACTGCATGTTCCCTGAACTCCCCATGCTGACCACCCGCGGTGCTTTTCTCCATCCTACATTGCCACTCACGGCCTATCCTAATTCAGACCGTCCGATTCACACCACCCCGTGATGTTTTAATCACTCCTACTAGTGAATGTAATGTTACACACCCATACAATGCGCACCACCCCGCGATGTTTTTCAGAAACCTATCCTACATTGCCACTGCATCTTCCCTGACCTCCCCATGCTGACCACCCCGCGGTGCTTTTCTCCATCCTACATTGCCACTCACTGCCTATCCTAATTCAGACCCTCTGATTCACACCACCCCGTGATGTTTTTCTCACTCCTAATAGTGAATGTAATGTTACACACCCATACAATGCGAACCACCCCGCGATGTTTTTCAGAAACCTATCCTACTTTGCCACTGCATGTTCCCTAACCTCCCCATGCTGACCACCCCGCGGTGCTTTGCTCCATCCTACATTGCCAATCACCGCCTATCCTAATTCAGACGCTCCAATTCACACCACCCCGTGAGGCATTTCTCACTCCTATTAGTGAATGTAATGTAACACACACCCATACAATGCGCACCACCCCGTGATGTTTTTCTCACTCCTGCTACTGAATGTATTGTTACACACCCATACAATGCGCACCACCCCGCGATGATTTTCAGAAACCTATCCTACATTGCCACTGCATGTTCCCTGACCTCCCCATGCTGACCACCCCGCGGTGCTTTTCACCATCCTATATTGCCACTCACTGCCTATCCTAATTCAGAGCCTCCGAATCACACCACCCGTGATGTTTTTCTCACTCCTGCTAGTGAATGTAATGTTACACACCCATACAATGCGCACCACCCCGCGATGTTTTTCAGAAACCTATCCTACATTGCCACTGCATGTTCCCTGAACTCCCCATGCTGACCACCCCCTGTGCTTTTCTCCATCCTAAATTGCCACTCACTGCCTATCTTAATTAAGACTCTCCGATTCACACCACCCCGTGATGTTTTTCTCACTCCTATTAGAGAATGAAATTTTACACACCCATACAATGCGCACCACCCCGCGATATTTTTCAGAAACCTATCCTACATTGCCACTGCATGTTCCCTGACCTCCACATGCTGACCAACCCGCGGTGCTTTTCTCCATCCTACATTGCCACTCACTGCCTATCCTAATTCGGACCCTCCGATTTACACCACCCCGTGATGTTTTTCTCGCTCCTACTAGTGAATGTAATGTTACATACCCATACAATGCGCACCACCCAGCGATGTTTTTCAGAAAACTATCCTACATTGCCACTGCATGTTCCCTGACCTCCCCATGCTGAGCACCCTGCGGTGCTTTTCTCCATCCTACATTGCCCCTCACTGCCTATCCTAATTCAGACCCTCCGATTCACACCACCCCGTGATGTTTTTCTCACTCCTACTAGTGAATGTAATGTTACACACCCATACAATGCGCACCACCCCACGATGTTTTTCAGAAACCTATCCTACATTGCCACTGCATGTTCCCTGACCTCTCCATGCTGACCACCCCGCGGTGCTTTTCTCCATCCTACATTGCCCCTCACTGCTTATCCTAATTCAGACCCTCCGAATCACACCACCCCGTGATGTTTTTCTCACTCCTACTAGTGAATGTAATGCTTCACACCCATACAATGCGCACCACCCCGCGATGTTTTTCAGAAACCTATCCTACATTGCCACTGCATGTTCCCTGACCTCTCCATGCTGACCACCCCGCGGTGCTTTTCTCCATCCTACATTGCCACTCACTGCCTATCCTAATTCAGACCCTCCAATTCACAGCACCCCATGATGTTTTTCTCACTCATACTAGTGAATGTAATTTTACACACCCATACAATGCACACCACTCCGCGATGTTTTTCAGAAACCTATCCTACATTGCCACTGCATGTTCCCTGACCTCACCATGCTGACCACCCCGTGGTGATTTTCTCCATCCTACATTGCCACTCACTGCCTATCCTATTACAGCCCGTCCGATTAAAACCACCCCGTGATGTTTTTCTCACTCCTACTAGTGAATGTAATGTTACACACCCATACAATGCGCACCACCCCGTGATGTGTTTCTCACTCCTACTAGTGATTTTAATTTACACACCCATACAATGTGCACGACCCCGTGATGTTTTTCAAAACCTATCCTACATTGCCACTGCATGTTCCCTGACCTCCCCATGCTGACAACCCCGCAGTGCTTTTCTACATCCTACATAGCCACTCACTGCCTTTCCTAATTCAGACCCTCCGATTCACACCACCCCGTGATGTTTTTCTCACTCCTACTAGTGAATGTAATGTTACACACCCATACAATGCGCATCACCCCGCGATGTTTTTCAGAAACCTATCCTACATTGCCACTGCATGTTCCCTGACCTCCCCATGCTGACCACCCTCGGTGCTTTTCTCCATCCTACATTGCCACTCACGGCCTATCCTAATTCAAACCATCCGATTCACACCACCCCGTGATGTTTTTCTCACTCCTACTAGTGAATGTAATGTTACACACCCATACAATGCGCACCACCCCGCGATGTTTTTCAGAAACCTATCCTACATTGCCACTGCATCTTCCCGGACCTCCCCATGCTGACCACCCCGAGGTGCTTTTCTCCATCCTACATTGCCACTCACTGCCTATCCTAATTCAGACCCTCTGATTCACACCACCCCGTGATGTTTTTCTCACTCCTACTAGTGAATGTAATGTTACACACCCATACAATGCGAACCTCCCCGCGGTGTTTTTCAGAAACCTATTCTACTTTGCCACTGCATGTTCCCTGACCTCCCCATGCTGACCACCCCGCGGTGCTTTGCTCCATCCTACATTGCCAATCACCGCCTATCCTAATTCAGACGATCCAATTCACACCACCACGTGATGCTTTTCTCACTCCTACTAGTGAATGTAATGTAACACACACCCATACAATGTGCACCACCCCGTGATGTTTTTCTCACTCCTGCTAGTGAATGTATTGTTACACACCCATACAATGCGCACCACCCCGCGATGATTTTCAGAAACCTATCCTACATTGCCACTGCATGTTCCCTGATCTCCACATGCTGACCAACCCGCGGTGCTTTTCTCCATCCTACATTGCCACTCACTGCCTATCCTAATTCAGACCCTCCGATTCACACCACCCCGTGATGTTTTTCTCACTCCTACTAGTGAATGTAATGTTACACACCCATACAATGCGCACCACCCAGTGATGTTTTTCAGAAAACTATCCTACATTGCCACTGCATGTTCCCTGACCTCCCCATGCTGAGCACCCTGCGGTGCTTTTCTCCATCCTACATTGCCACTCTCTGCCTATCCTAATTCAGACCCTCCGATTCACACCACCCCGTGATGTTTTTCTCACTCATACTAGTGAATGTAATGTTACACACCCATACAATGCGCATCACCCCGCGATGTTTTTCAGAAACCTATCCTACATTGCCACTGCACATTCCCTGACCTCCCCATGCTGCCCACCCCGCGGGGCTTTTCTCCATCCTACATTGCCACTCACGGACTATCCTAATTCAGACCCTCCGATTCACACAACCCCGTGATTTTTTTCTGACTCCTACTAGTGAATGTAATGTTACACACCCATACAATGCGCACCAACCTGCTATGTTTTTCAGAAACCTATCCTACATTGCCACTGCATGTTCCCTGACCTCCCCATGCTGACCATCCCGCGGTGCTTTTCTCCATCCTACATTGCCACTCACTGCCTATCCTAATTCAGAGCCTCTGATTCACACCACCCGTGATGTTTTTCTCACTCCTACTAGTAAACGTAATGCTACACACCCATACAATGCGCACCACCCCGCGATGTTTTTCAGAAACCTATCCTACATTGCCACTGCATGTTCCCTGACCTCCCCATGCTGACCACCCCATGGTGCTTTTCTCCATCCTACATTGCCACTCACTTCCTATCCTAATTCAGACCCTCCGATTCACACCACCCCTTGATGTTTTTCTCACTCCTACTAGTGAATGTAATGTTACACACCCATACAATGCGCACCACCCCATGATGTGTTTCTCACTCCTACTAGTGATTTTAATTTACACACCCTTACAATGCGCACCACCCCGCGATGTTTTTCAGAAACCTATCCTACATTGCCACTGCATGGTCCCTGACCTCCACATGCTGACCAACCCGCGGTGCCTTTCTCCATTCTACATTGCCACTCACTGGCTATACTAACTCAGACTCTCCGATTCACACCACCCCGTGATGTTTTTCTCACTCCTACTAGTGAATGTAATGTTACACACCCATACAATCCGCACCACACCGCGAGGTTTTTCAGAAACATATCCTACATTGCTACTGCATGTTCCCTGACCTCCCCATGCTGACCAACCCGTAGTGATTTTCCCCATCCTACATTGCCACTCACTGCCTATCCTAATACAGACCATCCGATTCACACCACCCCGTGATGATTTTCTCACACCTACTAGTGATTGTAATGTGATACACCCATACAATTTGCAACACCCCGTGATGTTTTTCTCACTCCTACTAGAGAATGAAATGTTACACACCCATACAATGCGAACCACCCCGCCATGTTTTTCAGAAAAATATCCTACATTGCCACTGCATGTTCCCTGACCTCCCCATGCTGACCACCCCGCGGTGCTTTTCTCCACCCTACATTGCCACTCACTGCGTATCCTAATTCAGACCCTCCGATTCACACCACCCCGTGATGTTTTTCTCACTCCTACTAGTGAATGTAATGGTACACACCCATACAATGCGCACCACCCCGCGATGTTTTTCAGAAACCTATCCTACATTGCTACTACATGTTCCATGACCTCCCCATGCTGACCACCCCGCGATTCTTTTCTCCATCCTACATTGCCACTCACTGGCTATACTAATTCAGACCCTCCGATTCACACCACCCCGTGATGTTTTTCTCACTCCTACTAGTGAATGTAATATTACACTCCCATACGATGTGCAAAACCCCGTGATGTTTTTCTCACTCCTACTAGTGAATGTAATGTTACACACCCATACAATGCGCACCAACCCGCGATGTTTTTCAGAAACCTATCCTACATTGCTACAGCATGTTCCCTGACCTCACCATGCTGACCACCCTGCGGTGCTTTTCTCCATCCTACATTGCCACTCACTGCCTAAACTAATTCAGACCCTCCGATTCACACCACCCCGTGATGTTTTTCTCACTCCTACTAGTGAATGAAATGTTACACAATCATACAATGTGCACCACCCCGCGATGTTTTTCAAAAACCTATCCTACATTGCCACTGCATGTTCCCTGACCTCCCCATGCTGACCAACCCGTGGTGCTTTTCCCCATCCTACATTGTCTCTCACTGCCTATCCTAATTCAGACCCTCCGATTCACACCACCCCGTGATGTTTTTCTCACTCCTACTAGTGAATGTAATGTTGCACACCCATACAGTTTGCACCACACCGTGATGTTTTTCTCACTCCTACTAGTGAATGTATTGTTACACACACATACAATGCGCACCACCCCGCGATGTTTTTCAGCAACCTATCCTACATTGCCACTGCATGTTCCCTGACCTCCACATGCTGACCACCCCATGGTGCTTTTCTCCATCCTACATTGCCACTCACTTCCTATCCTAATTCAGACCCAACGATTCACACCACCCCGTGATGTTTTTCTCACTCATACTAGTGAATGTAATTTTACACACCCATACAATGCGCACCACCCTGCGATGTTTTTCAGAAACCTATCCTACATTGCCACTGCATGTTCCCTGACCTCACCATGCTGACCACCCCGTGGTGATTTTCTCCATCCTACATTGCCACTCACTGCCTATCCTATTACAGACCGTCCGATTAAAACCACCTGTGATGTTTTTCTCACTCCTACTAGTGAATGTAATGTTACACACCCATACAATGCGCACAACCCCGTGATGTGTTTCTCACTCCTACTAATGATTTTAATTTACACACCCATACAATGCGCACCACCCCGTGATGTTTTTCAGAAACCTATCCTACATTGCCACTACATGTTCCCTGACCTCCCCATGCTGACCACCCCGCGGTGCTTTTCTCCATCCTACATAGCCACTCACTGCCTATCCTAATTCAGACCATCCGATTCACACCATCCCGTGATGTTTTTCTCACTCCTACTAGTGAATGTAATGTTACACACCCATACAATGCGCACCACCCGCGATGTTTTTCAGAAACCTATCCTACATTGCCACTGCATGTTCCCTGAACTCCCCATGCTGACCACCCGCGGTGCTTTTCTCCATCCTACATTGCCACTCACGGCCTATCCTAATTCAGACCGTCCGATTCACACCACCCCGTGATGTTTTTCTCACTCCTACTAGTGAATGTAATGTTACACACCCATACAATGCGCACCACCCCGCGATGTTTTTCAGAAACCTATCCTACATTGCCACTGCATCTTCCCTGACCTCCCCATGCTGACCACCCCGCGGTGCTTTTCTCCATCCTACATTGCCACTCACTGCCTATCCTAATTCAGACCCTCTGATTCACACCACCCCGTGATGTTTTTCTCACTCCTAATAGTGAATGTAATGTTACACACCCATACAATGCGAACCACCCCGCGATGTTTTTCAGAAACCTATCCTACTTTGCCACTGCATGTTCCCTGACATCCCCATGCTGACCACCCCGCAGTGCTTTGCTCCATCCTACATTGCCAATCACCGCCTATCCTAATTCAGACGCTCCAATTCACACCACCCCGTGAGGCATTTCTCACTCCTACTAGTGAATGTAATGTAACACTCACCCATACAATGCGCACCACCCCGTGAAGTTTTTCTCACTCCTGCTACTGAATGTATTGTTACACACCCATACAATGCGCACCACCCCGCGATGATTTTCAGAAACTTATCCTACATTGCCACTGCATGTTCCCTGACCTCCCCATGCTGACCACCCCGCGGTGCTTTTCACCATCCTATATTGCCACTCACTGCCTATCCTAATTCAGAGCCTCCGAATCACACCACCCGTGATGTTTTTCTCACTCCTGCTAGTGAATGTAATGTTACACACCCATACAATGCGCACCACCCCGCGATGTTTTTCAGAAACCTATCCTACATTGCCACTGCATGTTCCCTGAACTCCCCATGCTGACCACCCCCTGTGCTTTTCTCCATCCTAAATTGCCACTCACTGCCTATCTTAATTAAGACTCTCCGATTCACACCACCCCGTGATGTTTTTCTCACTCCTATTAGAGAATGAAATTTTACACACCCATACAATGCGCACCACCCCGCGATATTTTTCAGAAACCTATCCTACATTGCCACTGCATGTTCCCTGACCTCCACATGCTGACCAACCCGCGGTGCTTTTCTCCATCCTACATTGCCACTCACTGCCTATCCTAATTCGGACCCTCCGATTCACACCACCCCGTGATGTTTTTCTCGCTCCTACTAGTGAATGTAATGTTACACACCCATACAATGCGCACCACCCAGCGATGTTTTTCAGAAAACTATCCTACATTGCCACTGCATGTTCCCTGACCTCCCCATGCTGAGCACCCTGCGGTGCTTTTCTCCATCCTACATTGCCCTTCACTGCCTATCCTAATTCAGACCCTCCGATTCACACCACCCCGTGATGTTTTTCTCACTCCTACTAGTGAATGTAATGTTACACACCCATACAATGCGCACCACCCCACGATGTTTTTCAGAAACCTATCCTACATTGCCACTGCATGTTCCCTGACCTCTCCATGCTGACCACCCCGCGGTGCTTTTCTCCATCCTACATTGCCCCTCACTGCTTATCCTAATTCAGACCCTCCGATTCACACCACCCCGTGATGTTTTTCTCACTCCTACTAGTGAATGTAATGCTTCACACCCATACAATGCGCACCACCCGCGATGTTTTTCAGAAACCTATCCTACATTGCCACTGCATGTTCCCTGAACTCCCCATGCTGACCACCCGCGGTGCTTTTCTCCATCCTACATTGCCACTCACGGCCTATCCTAATTCAGACCGTCCGATTCACACCACCCCGTGATGTTTTTCTCACTCCTACTAGTGAATGTAATGTTACACACCCATACAATGCGCACCACCCCGCGATGTTTTTCAGAAACCTATCCTACATTGCCACTGCATCTTCCCTGACCTCCCCATGCTGACCACCCCGCGGTGCTTTTCTCCATCCTACATTGCCACTCACTGCCTATCCTAATTCAGACCCTCTGATTCACACCACCCCGTGATGTTTTTCTCACTCCTAATAGTGAATGTAATGTTACACACCCATACAATGCGAACCACCCCGCGATGTTTTTCAGAAACCTATCCTACTTTGCCACTGCATGTTCCCTGACATCCCCATGCTGACCACCCCGCAGTGCTTTGCTCCATCCTACATTGCCAATCACCGCCTATCCTAATTCAGACGCTCCAATTCACACCACCCCGTGAGGCATTTCTCACTCCTACTAGTGAATGTAATGTAACACTCACCCATACAATGCGCACCACCCCGTGAAGTTTTTCTCACTCCTGCTACTGAATGTATTGTTACACACCCATACAATGCGCACCACCCCGCGATGATTTTCAGAAACTTATCCTACATTGCCACTGCATGTTCCCTGACCTCCCCATGCTGACCACCCCGCGGTGCTTTTCACCATCCTATATTGCCACTCACTGCCTATCCTAATTCAGAGCCTCCGAATCACACCACCCGTGATGTTTTTCTCACTCCTGCTAGTGAATGTAATGTTACACACCCATACAATGCGCACCACCCCGCGATGTTTTTCAGAAACCTATCCTACATTGCCACTGCATGTTCCCTGAACTCCCCATGCTGACCACCCCCTGTGCTTTTCTCCATCCTAAATTGCCACTCACTGCCTATCTTAATTAAGACTCTCCGATTCACACCACCCCGTGATGTTTTTCTCACTCCTATTAGAGAATGAAATTTTACACACCCATACAATGCGCACCACCCCGCGATATTTTTCAGAAACCTATCCTACATTGCCACTGCATGTTCCCTGACCTCCACATGCTGACCAACCCGCGGTGCTTTTCTCCATCCTACATTGCCACTCACTGCCTATCCTAATTCGGACCCTCCGATTCACACCACCCCGTGATGTTTTTCTCGCTCCTACTAGTGAATGTAATGTTACACACCCATACAATGCGCACCACCCAGCGATGTTTTTCAGAAAACTATCCTACATTGCCACTGCATGTTCCCTGACCTCCCCATGCTGAGCACCCTGCGGTGCTTTTCTCCATCCTACATTGCCCTTCACTGCCTATCCTAATTCAGACCCTCCGATTCACACCACCCCGTGATGTTTTTCTCACTCCTACTAGTGAATGTAATGTTACACACCCATACAATGCGCACCACCCCACGATGTTTTTCAGAAACCTATCCTACATTGCCACTGCATGTTCCCTGACCTCTCCATGCTGACCACCCCGCGGTGCTTTTCTCCATCCTACATTGCCCCTCACTGCTTATCCTAATTCAGACCCTCCGATTCACACCACCCCGTGATGTTTTTCTCACTCCTACTAGTGAATGTAATGCTTCACACCCATACAATGCGCACCACCCCGCGATGTTTTTCAGAAACCTATCCTACATTGCCACTGCACATTCCCTGACCTCCCCATGCTGCCCACCCCGCGGGGCTTTTCTCCATCCTACATTGCCACTCACTGCCTATCCTAATTCAGACCCTCTGATTCACACCACCCCGTGATGTTTTTCTCACTCCTACTAGTGAATGTAATGT
The DNA here is from genome assembly GCF_034190915.1 of Cavia porcellus. Classification (NCBI taxonomy): domain Eukaryota; kingdom Metazoa; phylum Chordata; class Mammalia; order Rodentia; family Caviidae; genus Cavia; species Cavia porcellus. Next base: position 1,237,429 of record NW_026947539.1, on the reverse strand, counting down.
TACACACCCATACAATGCGAACCACCCCGCGGTGTTTTTCAGAAACCTATTCTACTTTGCCACTGCATGTTCCCTGACCTCCCCATGCTGACCACCCCGCGGTGCTTTGCTCCATCCTACATTGCCAATCACCGCCTATCCTAATTCAGACGCTCCATTTCACACCACCACGTAATGCTTTTCTCACTCCTACTAGTGAATGTAATGTAACACACACCCATACAATGTGCACCACCCCGTGATGTTTTTCTCACTCCTGCTAGTGAATGTATTGTTACACACCCATACAATGCGCACCACCCCGCGATGATTTTCAGAAACCTATCCTACATTGCCACTGCATGTTCCCTGATCTCCACATGTTGACCAACCCGCGGTGCTTTTCTCCATCCTACATTGCCACTCACTGCCTATCCTAATTCAGACCCTCCGATTCACACCACCCCGTGATGTTTTTCTCACTCCTACTAGTGAATGTAATGTTACACACCCATACAATGCGCACCACCCAGTGATGTTTTTCAGAAAACTATCCTACATTGCCACTGCATGTTCCCTGACCTCCCCATGCTGAGCACCTTGCGGTGCTTTTCTCCATCCTACATTGCCACTCTCTGCCTATACTAATTCAGACCCTCCGATTCACACCACCCCGTGATGTTTTTCTCACTCATACTAGTGAATGTAATGTTACACACCCATACAATGCGCATCACCCCGCGATGTTTTTCAGAAACCTATCCTACATTGCCACTGCACATTCCCTGACCTCCCCATGCTGCCCACCCCGCGGGGCTTTTCTCCATCATACATTGCCACTCACGGACTATCCTAATTCAGACCCTCCGATTCACACAACCCCGTAATGTTTTTCTGACTCCTACTAGTGAATGTAATGTTACACACCCATACAATGCGTACCAACCTGCGATGTTTTTCAGAAACCTATCCTACATTGCCACTGCATGTTCCCTGACCTCCCTATGCTGACCACCCCGCGGTGCTTTTCTCCATCCTACATTGCCACTCACTGCCTATCCTAATTCAGAGCCTCTGATTCACACCACCCGTGATGATTTTCTCACTCCTACTAGTAAATGTAATGCGACACACCCATACAATGCGCACCACCCCGCGATGTTTTTCAGAAACCTATCCTACATTGCCACTGCATGTTCCCTGACCTCCCCATGCTGACCACCCCATGGTGCTTTTCTCCATCCTACATTGCCACTCACTTCCTATCCTAATTCAGACCCTCCGATTCACACCACCCCTTGATGTTTTTCTCACTCATACTAATGAATGTAATTTTACATACCCATACAATGCACACCACCCCGCGATGTTTTTCAGAAACCTATCCTACATTGCCACTGCATGTTCCCTGACCTCACCATGCTGACTACCCCGTGGTGATTTTCTCCATCCTACATTGCCACTCACTGCCTATCCTATTACAGACCGTCCGATTTAAACCACCCCGTGATGTTTTTCTCACTCCTACTAGTGAATGTAATGTTACACACCCATACAATGCGCACCACCCCATGATGTGTTTCTCACTCCTACTAGTGATTTTAATTTACACACCCTTACAATGCGCACCACCCCGCGATGTTTTTCAGAAACCTATCCTACATTGCCACTGCATCTTCCCTGACCTCCCCATGCTGACCACACCGAGGTGCTTTTCTCCATCCTACATTGCCACTCACTGCCTATCCTAATTCAGACCCTCTGATTCACACCACCCCGTGATGTTTTTCTCACTCCTACTAGTGAATGTAATGTTACACACCCATACAATGCGAACCACCCCGCGGTGTTTTTCAGAAACCTATCCTACTTTGCCACTGCATGTTCCCTGACCTCCCCATGCTGACCACCCCGCGGTGCGTTGCTCCATCCTACATTGCCAATCACCGCCTATCCTAATTCAGACGCTCCAATTCACACCACCACGTGACGCTTTTCTCACTCCTACTAGTGAATGTAATGTAACACACACCCATACAATGTGCACCACCCCGTGATGTTTTTCTCACTCCTGCTAGTGAATGTATTGTTACACACCCATACAATGCGAACCACCCCGCCATGTTTTTCAGAAAAATATCCTACATTGCCACTGCATGTTCCCTGACCTCCCCATGCTGACCACCCCGCGGTGCTTTTCTCCACCCTACATTGCCACTCACTGCGTATCCTAATTCAGACCCTCCGATTCACACCACCCCGTGATGTTTTTCTCACTCCTACTAGTGAATGTAATGGTACACACCCATACAATGCGCACAACCCCGCGATGTTTTTCAGAAACCTATCCTACATTGCTACTACATGTTCCATGACCTCCCCATGCTGACCACCCCGCGATTCTTTTCTCCATCCTACATTGCCACTCACTGGCTATACTAATTCACACCCTCCGATTCACACCACCCCGTGATGTTTTTCTCACTCCTACTAGTGAATGTAATGTTACACTCCCATACGATGTGCAAAACCCCGTGATGTTTTTCTCACTCCTACTAGTGAATGTAATGTTACACACCCATACAATGCGCACCAACCCGCGATGTTTTTCAGAAACCTATCCTACATTGCTACAGCATGTTCCCTGACCTCACCATGCTGACCACCCTGCGGTGCTTTTCTCCATCCTACATTGCCACTCACTGCCTAAACTAATTCAGACCCTCCGATTCACACCACCCCGTGATGTTTTTCTCACTCCTACTAGTGAATGAAATGTTACACAATCATACAATGTGCACCACCCCGCGATGTTTTTCAAAAACCTATCCTACATTGCCACTGCATGTTCCCTGACCTCCCCATGCTGACCAACCCGTGGTGCTTTTCCCCATCCTACATTGCCTCTCACTGCCTATCCTAATTCAGACCCTCCGATTCACACCACCCCGTGATGTTTTTCTCACTCCTACTAGTGAATGTAATGTTGCACACCCATACAGTTTGCACCACACCGTGATGTTTTTCTCACTCCTACTAGTGAATGTATTGTTACACACACATACAATGCGCACCACCCCGGGATGTTTTTCAGCAACCTATCCTACATTGCCACTGCATGTTCCCTGACCTCCACATGCTGACCACCCCATGGTGCTTTTCTCCATCCTACATTGCCACTCACTTCCTATCCTAATTCAGACCCAACGATTCACAGCACCCCGTGATGTTTTTCTCACTCATACTAGTGAATGTAATTTTACACACCCATACAATGCGCACCACCCTGCGATGTTTTTCAGAAACCTATCCTACATTGCCACTGCATGTTCCCTGACCTCACCATGCTGACCACCCCGTGGTGATTTTCTCCATCCTACATTGCCACTCACTGCCTATCCTAATTCAGAGCCTCTGATTCACACCACCCGTGATGATTTTCTCACTCCTACTAGTAAATGTAATGCCACACACCCATACAATGCGCACCACCCCGCGATGTTTTTCAAAAACCTATCCTACATTGCCACTGCATGTTCCCTGACCTCCCCATGCTGACCACCCCATGGTGCTTTTCTCCATCCTACATTGCCACTCACTTCCTATCCTAATTCAGACCCTCCGATTCACACCACCCCTTGATGTTTTTCTCACTCATACTAGTGAATGTAATTTTACATACCCATACAATGCGCACCACCCCGCGATGTTTTTCAGAAACCTATCCTACATTGCCACTGCATGTTCCCTGACCTCACCATGCTGACTACCCCGTGGTGATTTTCTCCATCCTACATTGCCACTCACTGCCTATCCTATTACAGACCGTCCGATTTAAACCACCCCGTGATGTTTTTCTCACTCCTACTAGTGAATGTAATGTTACACACCCATACAATGCGCACCACCCCATGATGTGTTTCTCACTCCTACTAGTGATTTTAATTTACACACCCTTACAATGCGCACCACCCCGCGATGTTTTTCAGAAACCTATCCTACATTGCCACTGCATCTTCCCTGACCTCCCCATGCTGACCACACCGAGGTGCTTTTCTCCATCCTACATTGCCACTCACTGCCTATCCTAATTCAGACCCTCTGATTCACACCACCCCGTGATGTTTTTCTCACTCCTACTAGTGAATGTAATGTTACACACCCATACAATGCGAACCACCCCGCGGTGTTTTTCAGAAACCTATCCTACTTTGCCACTGCATGTTCCCTGACCTCCCCATGCTGACCACCCCGCGGTGCGTTGCTCCATCCTACATTGCCAATCACCGCCTATCCTAATTCAGACGCTCCAATTCACACCACCACGTGATGCTTTTCTCACTCCTACTAGTGAATGTAATGTAACACACACCCATACAATGTGCACCACCCCGTGATGTTTTTCTCACTCCTGCTAGTGAATGTATTGTTACACACCCATACAATGCGAACCACCCCGCCATGTTTTTCAGAAAAATATCCTACATTGCCACTGCATGTTCCCTGACCTCCCCATGCTGACCACCCCGCGGTGCTTTTCTCCACCCTACATTGCCACTCACTGCGTATCCTAATTCAGACCCTCCGATTCACACCACCCCGTGATGTTTTTCTCACTCCTACTAGTGAATGTAATGGTACACACCCATACAATGCGCACAACCCCGCGATGTTTTTCAGAAACCTATCCTACATTGCTACTACATGTTCCATGACCTCCCCATGCTGACCACCCCGCGATTCTTTTCTCCATCCTACATTGCCACTCACTGGCTATACTAATTCACACCCTCCGATTCACACCACCCCGTGATGTTTTTCTCACTCCTACTAGTGAATGTAATGTTACACTCCCATACGATGTGCAAAACCCCGTGATGTTTTTCTCACTCCTACTAGTGAATGTAATGTTACACACCCATACAATGCGCACCAACCCGCGATGTTTTTCAGAAACCTATCCTACATTGCTACAGCATGTTCCCTGACCTCACCATGCTGACCACCCTGCGGTGCTTTTCTCCATCCTACATTGCCACTCACTGCCTAAACTAATTCAGACCCTCCGATTCACACCACCCCGTGATGTTTTTCTCACTCCTACTAGTGAATGAAATGTTACACAATCATACAATGTGCACCACCCCGCGATGTTTTTCAAAAACCTATCCTACATTGCCACTGCATGTTCCCTGACCTCCCCATGCTGACCAACCCGTGGTGCTTTTCCCCATCCTACATTGCCTCTCACTGCCTATCCTAATTCAGACCCTCCGATTCACACCACCCCGTGATGTTTTTCTCACTCCTACTAGTGAATGTAATGTTGCACACCCATACAGTTTGCACCACACCGTGATGTTTTTCTCACTCCTACTAGTGAATGTATTGTTACACACACATACAATGCGCACCACCCCGGGATGTTTTTCAGCAACCTATCCTACATTGCCACTGCATGTTCCCTGACCTCCACATGCTGACCACCCCATGGTGCTTTTCTCCATCCTACATTGCCACTCACTTCCTATCCTAATTCAGACCCAACGATTCACAGCACCCCGTGATGTTTTTCTCACTCATACTAGTGAATGTAATTTTACACACCCATACAATGCGCACCACCCTGCGATGTTTTTCAGAAACCTATCCTACATTGCCACTGCATGTTCCCTGACCTCACCATGCTGACCACCCCGTGGTGATTTTCTCCATCCTACATTGCCACTAACTGCCTATCCTATTACAGACCGTCCGATTAAAACCACCCGTGATGTTTTTCTCACTCCTACTAGTGAATGTAATGTTACACACCCATACAATGCGCACCACCCCGTGATGTGTTTCTCACTCCTACTAATGATTTTAATTTACACACCCATACAATGCGCACCACCCCGTGATGTTTTTCAGAAACCTATCCTACATTGCCACTGCATGTTCCCTGACCTCCCCATGCTGACCACCCTCGGTGCTTTTCTCCATCCTACATTGCCACTCACGGCCTATCCTAATTCAAACCATCCGATTCACACCACCCCGTGATGTTTTTCTCACTCCTACTAGTGAATGTAATGTTACACACCCATACAATGCGCACCACCCCGCGATGTTTTTCAGAAACCTATCCTACATTGCCACTGCATCTTCCCTGACCTCCCCATGCTGACCACCCCGAGGTGCTTTTCTCCATCCTACATTGCCACTCACTGCCTATCCTAATTCAGACCCTCTGATTCACACCACCCCGTGATGTTTTTCTCACTCCTACTAGTGAATGTAATGTTACACACCCATACAATGCGAACCACCCCGTGGTGTTTTTCAGAAACCTATTCTACTTTGCCACTGCATGTTCCCTGACCTCCCCATGCTGACCACCCCGCGGTGCTTTGCTCCATCCTACATTGCCAATCACCGCCTATCCTAATTCAGACGCTCCAATTCACACCACCACGTGATGCTTTTCTCACTCCTACTAGTGAATGTAATGTAACACACACCCATACAATGTGCACCACCCCGTGATGTTTTTCCCACTCCTGCTAGTGAATGTATTGTTACACACCCATACAATGCGCACCACCCCGCGATGATTTTCAGAAACCTATCCTACATTGCCACTGCATGTTCCCTGATCTCCACATATTGACCAACCCGCGGTGCTTTTCTCCATCCTACATTGCCACTCACTGCCTATCCTAATTCAGACCCTCCGATTCACACCACCCCGTGATGTTTTTCTCACTCCTACTAGTGAATGTAATGTTACACACCCATACAATGCGCACCACCCAGTGATGTTTTTCAGAAAACTATCCTACATTGCCACTGCATGTTCCCCGACCTCCCCATGCTGAGCACCCTGCGGTGCTTTTCTCCATCCTACATTGCCACTCTCTGCCTATACTAATTCAGACCCTCCGATTCACACCACCCCGTGATGTTTTTCTCACTCATACTAGTGAATGTAATGTTACACACCCATACAATGCGCATCACCCCGCGATGTTTTTCAGAAACCTATCCTACATTGCCACTGCACATTCCCTGACCTCCCCATGCTGCCCACCCCGCGGGGCTTTTCTCCATCCTACATTGCCACTCACGGACTATCCTAATTGAGACCCTCCGATTCACACAACCCCGTGATGTTTTGCTGACTCCTACTAGTGAATGTAATGTTACACACCCATACAATGCGCACCAACCTGCGATGTTTTTCAGAAACCTATCCTACATTGCCACTGCATGTTCCCTGACCTCCCTATGCTGAACACCCCGCGGTGCTTTTCTCCATCCTACATTGCCACTCACTGCCTATCTTAATTCAGAGCCTCTGATTCACACCACCCGTGATGTTTTTCTCACTCCTACTAGTAAATGTAATGCCACACACCCATACAATGCGCACCACCCCGCGATGTTTTTCAGAAACCTATCCTACATTGCCACTGCATGTTCCCTGACCTCCCCATGCTGACCACCCCATGGTGCTTTTCTCCATCCTACATTGCCACTCACTTCCTATCCTAATTCAGACCCTCCGATTCACACCACCCCTTGATGTTTTTCTCACTCATACTAGTGAATGTAATTTTACATACCCATACAATGCGCACCACCCCGCGATGTTTTTCAGAAACCTATCCTACATTGCCACTGCATGTTCCCTGACCTCACCATGCTGACTACCCCGTGGTGATTTTCTCCATCCTACATTGCCACTCACTGCCTATCCTATTACAGACCGTCCGATTTAAACCACCCCGTGATGTTTTTCTCACTCCTACTAGTGAATGTAATGTTACACACCCATACAATGCGCACCACCCCATGATGTGTTTCTCACTCCTACTAGTGATTTTAAATTACACACCCTTACAATGCGCACCACCCCGCGATGTTTTTCAGAAACCTATCCTACATTGCCACTGCATCTTCCCTGACCTCCCCATGCTGACCACACCGAGGTGCTTTTCTCCATCCTACATTGCCACTCACTGCCTATCCTAATTCAGACCCTCTGATTCACACCACCCCGTGATGTTTTTCTCACTCCTACTAGTGAATGTAATGGTACACACCCATACAATGCGAACCACCCCGCGGTGTTTTTCAGAAACCTATCCTACTTTGCCACTGCATGTTCCCTGACCTCCCCATGCTGACCACCCCGCGATTCTTTTCTCCATCCTACATTGCCACTCACTGGCTATACTAATTCACACCCTCCGATTCACACCACCCCGTGATGTTTTTCTCACTCCTACTAGTGAATGTAATGTTACACACCCATACAATGCGCACCAACCCGCGATGTTTTTCAGAAACCTATCCTACATTGCTACAGCATGTTCCCTGACCTCACCATGCTGACCACCCTGCGGTGCTTTTCTCCATCCTACATTGCCACTCACTGCCTAAACTAATTCAGACCCTCCGATTCACACCACCCCGTGATGTTTTTCTCACTCCTACTAGTGAATGAAATGTTACACAATCATACAATGTGCACCACCCCGCGATGTTTTTCAAAAACCTATCCTACATTGCCACTGCATGTTCCCTGACCTCCCCATGCTGACCAACCCGTGGTGCTTTTCCCCATCCTACATTGCCTCTCACTGCCTATCCTAATTCAGACCCTCCGATTCACACCACCCCGTGATGTTTTTCTCACTCCTACTAGTGAATGTAATGTTGCACACCCATACAGTTTGCACCACACCGTGATGTTTTTCTCACTCCTACTAGTGAATGTATTGTTACACACACATACAATGCGCACCACCCCGGGATGTTTTTCAGCAACCTATCCTACATTGCCACTGCATGTTCCCTGACCTCCACATGCTGACCACCCCATGGTGCTTTTCTCCATCCTACATTGCCACTCACTTCCTATCCTAATTCAGACCCAACGATTCACACCACCCCGTGATGTTTTTCTCACTCATACTAGTGAATGTAATTTTACACACCCATACAATGCGCACCACCCTGCGATGTTTTTCAGAAACCTATCCTACATTGCCACTGCATGTTCCCTGACCTCACCATGCTGACCACCCCGTGGTGATTTTCTCCATCCTACATTGCCACTCACTGCCTATCCTATTACAGACCATCCGATTAAAACCACCCGTGATGTTTTTCTCACTCCTACTAGTGAATGTAATGTTACACACCCATACAATGCGCACCACCCCGTGATGTGTTTCTCACTCCTACTAATGATTTTAATTTACACACCCATACAATGCGCACCACCCCGTGATGTTTTTCAGAAACCTATCCTACATTGCCACTACATGTTCCCTGACCTCCCCATGCTGACCACACCGCGGTGCTTTTCTCCATCCTACATAGCCACTCACTGCCTATCCCAATTCAGACCTTCCGATTCACACCATCCCGTGATGTTTTTCTCACTCCTACTAGTGAATGTAATGTTACACACCCATACAATGCGCACCACCCGCGATGTTTTTCAGAAACCTATCCTACATTGCCACTGCATGTTCCCTGAACTCCCCATGCTGACCACCCGCGGTGCTTTTCTCCATCCTACATTGCCACTCACGGCCTATCCTAATTCAGACCATCCGATTCACACCACCCCGTGATGTTTTTCTCACTCCTACTAGTGAATGTAATGTTACACACCCATACAATGCGCACCACCCCGCGATGTTTTTCAGAAACCTATCCTACATTGCCACTGCATCTTCCCTGACCTCCCCATGCTGACCACCCCGCGGTGCTTTTCTCCATCCTACATTGCCACTCACTGCCTATCCTAATTCAGACCCTCTGATTCACACCACCCTGTGATGTTTTTCTCACTTCTAATAGTGAATGTAATGTTACACACCCATACAATGCGAACCACCCCGCGATGTTTTTCAGAAACCTATCCTACTTTGCCACTGCATGTTCCCTGACCTCCCCATGCTGACCACCCCGCGGTGCTTTGCTCCATCCTACATTGCCAATCACCGCCTATCCTAATTCAGACGCTCCAATTCACACCACCCCGTGAGGCATTTCTCACTCCTACTAGTGAATGTAATGTAACACACACCCATACAATGCGCACCACCCCGTGATGTTTTTCTCACTCCTGCTACTGAATGTATTGTTACACACCCATACAATGCGCACCACCCCGCGATGATTTTCAGAAACCTATCCTACATTGCCACTGCATGTTCCCTGACCTCCCCATGCTGACCACCCCGCGGTGCTTTTCACCATCCTATATTGCCACTCACTGCCTATCCTAATTCAGAGCCTCCGAATCACACAACCCGTGATGTTTTTCTCACTCCTGCTAGTGAATGTAATGTTACACACCCATACAATGCGCACCACCCCGCGATGTTTTTCAGAAACCTATCCTACATTGCCACTGCATGTTCCCTGAACTCCCCATGCTGACCACCCCCTGTGCTTTTCTCCATCCTAAATTGCCACTCACTGCCTATCTTAATTAAGACTCTCCGATTCACACCACCCCGTGATGGTTTTCTCACTCCTATTAGAGAATGAAATTTTACACACCCATACAATGCGCACCACCCCGCGACATTTTTCAGAAACCTATCCTACATTGCCACTGCATGTTCCCTGACCTCCACATGCTGACCAACCCGCGGTGCTTTTCTCCATCCTACATTGCCACTCACTGCCTATCCTAATTCGGACCCTCCGATTCACACCACCCCGTGATGTTTTTCTCGCTCCTACTAGTGAATGTAATATTACACACCCATACAATGCGCACCACCCAGCGATGTTTTTCAGAAAACTATCCTACATTGCCACTGCATGTTCCCTGACCTCCCCATGCTGAGCACCCTGCGGTGCTTTTCTCCATCCTACATTGCCCCTCACTGGCTATCCTAATTCAGACCCTCCGATTCACACCACCCCGTGATGTTTTTCTCACTCCTACTAGTGAATGTAATGCTTCACACCCATACAATGCGCACCACCCCGTGATGTGTTTCTCACTCCTACTAGTGATTTTAATTTACACACCCATACAATGTGCACCACCCCGTGATGTTTTTCAAAACCTATCCTACATTGCCACTGCATGTTCCCTGACCTCCCCATGCTGACCACCCCGCAGTGCTTTTCTACATCCTACATAGCCACTCACTGCCTTTCCTAATTCAGACCCTCCGATTCACACCACCCCGTGATGTTTTTCTCACTCCTACTAGTGAATGTAATATTACACACCCATACAATGCGCACCACTCCGCGATGTTTTTCAGAAACCTATCCTACATTGCCACTGCATCTTCCCTGACCTCCCCATGCTGACCACCCCGAGGTGCTTTTCTCCATCCTACATTGCCACTCACTGCCTATCCTAATTCAGACCCTCTGATTCACACCACCCCGTGATGTTTTTGTCACTCCTACTAGTGAATGTAATGTTACACACCCATACAATGCGAACCACCCCGTGGTGTTTTTCAGAAACCTATCCTACTTTGCCACTGCATGTTCCCTGACCTCCCCATGCTGACCACCCCGCGGTGCTTTGCTCCATCCTACATTGCCAATCACCACCTATCCTAATACAGACGCTCCAATTCACACCACCACGTGATGCTTTTCTCACTCCTACTAGTGAATGTAATGTAACACACACCCATACAATGTGCACCACCCCGTGATGTTTTTCTCACTCCTGCTAGTGAATGTATTGTTACACACCCATACAATGCGCACCACCCCGCGATGATTTTCAGAAACCTATCCTACATTGCCACTGCATGTTCCCTGATCTCCACATGCTGACCAACCCGCGGTGCTTTTCTCCATCCTACATTGCCACTCACTGCCTATCCTAATTCAGACCCTCCGATTCACACCACCCCGTGATGTTTTTCTCACTCCTACTAGTGAATGTAATGTTACACACCCATACAATGCGCACCACCCAGTGATGTTTTTCAGAAAACTATCCTACATTGCCACTGCATGTTCCCTGACCTCCCCATGCTGAGCACCCTGCGGTGCTTTTCTCCATCCTACATTGCCACTCTCTGCCTATCCTAATTCAGACCCTCCGATTCACACCACCCCGTGATGTTTTTCTCACTCATACTAGTGAATGTAATGTTACACACCCATACAATGCGCATCACCCCGCGATGTTTTTCAGAAACCTATCCTACATTGCCACTGCACATTCCCTGACCTCCCCATGCTGCCCACCCCGCGGGGCTTTTCTCCATCCTACATTGCCACTCACGGACTATCCTAATTCAGACCCTCCGATTCACACAACCCCGTGATGTTTTTCTGACTCCTTCTAGTGAATGTAATGTTACACACCCATACAATGCGCACCAACCTGCGATGTTTTTCAGAAACCTATCCTACATTGCCAGTGCATGTTCCCTGACCTCCCTATGCTGACCACCCCGCGGTGCTTTTCTCCATCCTACATTGCCACTCACTGCCTATCCTAATTCAGAGCCTCTGATTCACACCACCCGTGATGTTTTTCTCACTCCTACTAGTAAATGTAATGCTACACACCCATACAATGCGCACCACCCCGCGATGTTTTTCAGAAACCTATCCTACATTGCCACTGCATGTTCCCTGACCTCCCCATGCTGACCACCCCATGGTGCTTTTCTCCATCCTACATTGCCACTCACTTCCTATCCTAATTCAGACCCTCCGATTCACAGCACCCCTTGATGTTTTTCTCACTCATACTAGTGAATGTAATTTTACACACCCATACAATGCGCACCACACCGCGATGCTTTTCAGAAACCTATCCTACATTGCCACTGCATGGTCCCTGACCGCCAAATGCTGACCAACCCGCGGTGCCTTTCTCCATTCTACATTGCCACTCACTGGCTATACTAACTCAGACCCTCCGATTCACACCACCCTGTGATGTTTTTCTCACTCCTACTAGTGAATGTAATGTTACACACGCATACAATCCGCACCACACCGCGATGTTTTTCAGAAACATATCCTACATTGCTACTGCATGTTCCCTGACCTCCCCATGCTGACCAACCCGTAGTGATTTTCCCCATCCTACATTGCCGCTCACTGCCTATCCTAATACAGACCCTCCGATTCACACCACCCCGTGATGATTTTCTCACACCTACTAGTGATTGTAATGTTACACACCCATACAATTTGCAACACCCCGTGATGTTTTTCTCACTCCTACTAGAGAATAAAATGTTACACACCCATACAATGCGAACCACCCAGCCATGTTTTTCAGAAAAATATCCTACATTGCCACTGCATGTTCCCTGACCTCCCCATGCTGACCACCCCGCGGTGCTTTTCTCCACCCTACATTGCCACTCACTGCGTATCCTAATTCAGACCCTCCGATTCACACCACCCCGTGATGTTTTTCTCACTCCTACTAGTGAATGTAATGGTACACACCCATACAATGCGCACCACCCCGCAATGTTTTTCAAAAACCTATCCTACATGGCTACTACATGTTCCATGACCTCCCCATGCTGACCACCCCGCGATTCTTTTCTCCATCCTACATTGCCACTCGCTGGCTATACTAATTCAGACCCTCCGATTCACACCACCCCGTGATATTTTTCTCACTCCTACTAGTGAATGTAATGTTACACTCCCATACGATGTGCAAAACCCCGTGATGTTTTTCTCACTCCTACTAGTGAATGTAATGTTACACACCCATACAATGCGCACCAACCCGCGATGTTTTTCAGAAACCTATCCTACATTGCTACAGCATGTTCCCAGACCTCACCATGCTGACCACCCTGCGGTGCTTTTCTCCATCCTACATTGCCACTCACTGCCTAAACTAATTCAGACCCTCCAATTCACACCACCCCGTGATGTTTTTCTCACTGCTACTAGTGAATGAAATGTTACACAATCATAAAATGTGCACCACCCCGCGATGTTTTTCAAAAACCTATCCTACATTGCCACTGCATGTTCCCTGACCTCCCCATGCTGACCAACCCGTGGTGCTTTTCCCCATCCTACATTGCCTCTCACTGCCTATCCTAATTCAGACCCTCCGATTCACACCACCCCGTGATGTTTTTCTCACTCCTACTAGTGAATGTAATGTTGCACACCCATACAGTTTGCACCACACCGTGATGTTTTTCTCACTCCTACTAGTGAATGTATTGTTACACACACATACAATGCGCACCACCCCGCGATGTTTTTCAGCAACCTATCCTACATTGCCACTGCATGTTCCCTGACCTCCACATGCTGACCACCCCATGGTGCTTTTCTCCATCCTACATTGCCACTCACTTCCTATACTAATTCAGACCCAACGATTCACACCACCCCGTGATGTTTTTCTCACTCATACTAGTGAATGTAATTTTACACACCCATACAATGCGCACCACCCTGCGATGTTTTTCAGAAACCTATCCTACATTGCCACTGTATGTTCCCTGACCTCACCATCCTGACCACCCCGTGGTGATTTTCTCCATCCTACATTGCCACTCACTGCCTATCCTATTACAGACTGTCCGATTAAAACCACCCGTGATGTTTTTCTCACTCCTACTAGTGAATGTAATGTTACACACCCATACAATGCGCACCACCCCGTGATGTGTTTCTCACTCCTACTAATGATTTTAATTTACACACCCATACAATGCGCACCACCCCGTGATGTTTTTCAGAAACCTATCCTACATTGCCACTACATGTTCCCTGACCTACCCATGCTGACCACCCCGCGGTGCTTTTCTCCATCCTACATATCCACTCACTGCCTATCCTAATTCAGACCGTCCGATTCACACCATCCCGTGATGTTTTTCTCACTCCTACTAGTGAATGTAATGTTACACACCCATACAATGCGCACCACCCGCGATGTTTTTCAGAAACCTATCCTATATTGCCACTGCATGTTCCCTGAACTCCCCATGCTGACCACCCGCGGTGCTTTTCTCCATTCTACATTGCCACTCACGGCCTATCCTAATTCAGACCGTCCGATTCACACCACCCCGTGATGTTTTTCTCACTCCTACTAGTGAATGTAATGTTACACACCCATACAATGCGCACCACCCCGCGATGTTTTTCAGAAACCTATCCTACATTGCCACTGCATCTTCCCTGACCTCCCCATGCTGACAACCCCGCGGTGCTTTTCTCCATCCTACATTGCCACTCACTGCCTATCCTAATTCAGACCCTCTGATTCACATCACCCCGTGATGTTTTTCTCACTCCTAATAGTGAATGTAATGTTACACACCCATACAATGCGAACCACCCCGCGATGTTTTTCAGAAACCTATCCTACATTGCCACTGCATCTTCCCTGACCTCCCCATGCTGACCACCCCGCGGTGCTTTTCTCCATCCTACATTGCCACTCACTGCCTATCCTAATTCAGACCCTCTGATTCACATCACCCCGTGATGTTTTTCTCACTCCTAATAGTGAATGTAATGTTACACACCCATACAATGCGAACCACCCCGCGATGTGTTTCAGAAACCTATCCTACTTTGCCACTGCATGTTCGCTGACCTCCCCATGCTGACCACCCCGCGGTGCTTTGCTCCATCCTACATTGCCAATCACCGCCTATCCTAATTCAGACGCTCCAATTCACACCACCCCGTGATGCATTTCTCACTCCTACTAGTGAATGTAATGTAACACACACCCATACAATGCGCACCACCCCGTGATGTTTTTCTCACTCCTGCTACTGAATGTATTGTTACACACCCATACAATGCGCACAACCCCGCGATGATTTTCAGAAACCTATCCTACATTGCCACTGCATGTTCCCTGACCTCCCCATGCTGACCACCCCGCGGTGCTTTTCACCATCCTATATTGCCACTCACTGCCTATCCTAATTCAGAGCCTCCGAATCACACCACCCGTGATGTTTTTCTCACTCCTGCTAGTGAATGTAATGTTACACACCCATACAATGCGCACCACCCCGCGATGTTTTTCAGAAACCTATCCTACATTGGCACTGCATGTTCCCTGACCTCCCCATGCTGACCACCCCTTGGTGCTTTTCTCCATCCTACATTGCCACTCACTTCCTATCCTAATTCAGACCCTCCGATTCACACCACCCCTTGATGTTTTTCTCACTCATACTAGTGAATGTAATTTTACATACCCATACAATGCGCACCACCCCGCGATGTTTTTCAGAAACCTATCCTACATTTCCACTGCTTGTTCCCTGACCTCACCATGCTGACTACCCCGTGGTGATTTTCTCCATCCTACATTGCCACTCACTGCCTATCCTATTACAGACCGTCCGATTAAAACCACCCCGTGATGTTTTTCTCACTCCTACTAGTGAATGTAATGTTACACACCCATACAATGCGCACCACCCCATGATGTGTTTCTCACTCCTACTAGTGATTTTAATTTACACACCCATACAATGCGCACCACCCCGTGATGTTTTTCATAAACCTATCCTACATTGCCACTGCATGTTCCCTGACCTCCCCATGCTGACCACCCCGCGGTGCTTTTCTCCATCCTACATAGCCACTCACTGCCTATCGTAATTCAGACTTTCTGATTCACACCAACCCGTGATGTTTTTCTAACTCCTACTAGTGAATGTAATGTTACACACCCATACAATGCGCACCACACCGCGTTGCTTTTCAGAAACCTATCCTACATTGCCACTGCATGGTCCCTGACCTCCACATGCTGACCAACCCGCGGTGCCTTTCTCCATTCTACATTGCCACTCACTGGCTATACTAACTCAGACCCTCCGATTCACACCACCCCGTGATGTTTTTCTCACTCCTACTAGTGAATGTAATGTTACACACCCATACAATCCGCACCACACCGCGATGTTTTTCAGAAATATATCCTACATTGCTACTGCATGTTCCCTGACCTCCCCATGCTGACCAACCCGTAGTGATTTTCCCCATCCTACATTGCCACTCACTGCCTATCCTAATACAGACCCTCCGATTCACACCACCCCGTGATGATTTTCTCACACCTACTAGTGATTGTAATGTTACACACCCATACAATTTGCAACACCCCGTGATGTTTTTCTCACTCCTACTAGAGAATGAAATGTTACACACCCATACAATGCGAACCACCCCGCGATGTTTTTCAGAAAAATATCCTACATTGCCACTGAATGTTCCCTGACCTCCCCATGCTGACCACCCCGCGGTGCTTTTCTCCACCCTACATTGCCACTCACTGCGTATCCTAATTCAGACCCTCCGATTCACTCCACCCCGTGATGTTTTTCTCACTCCTACTAGTGAATGTAATGTTACACACCCATACAATGCACACCACCCCGTGATGTGTTTCTCACTCCTACTAATGATTTTAATTTACACACCCATACAATGCGCACCACCCCGTGATGTTTTTCAGAAACGTATCCTACATTGCCACTACCTGTTCCCTGACCTCCCCATGCTGACCACCCCGCGGTGCTTTTCTCCATCCTACATAGCCACTCACTGCCTATCCTAATTCAGACCGTCCGATTCACACCATCCCGTGATGTTTTTCTCACTCCTACTAGTGAATGTAATGTTACACACCCATACAATGCGCACCACCCGCGATGTTTTTCAGAAACCTATCCTACATTGCCACTGCATGTTCCCTGAACTCCCCATGCTGACCACCCGCGGTGCTTTTCTCCATCCTACATTGCCACTCACGGCCTATCCTAATTCAGACCGTCCGATCCACACCACCCCGTGATGTTTTTCTCACTCCTACTAGTGAATGTAATGTTACACACCCAGACAATGCGCACCACCCCGCGATGTTTTTCAGAAACCTATCCTACATTGCCACTGCATCTTCCCTGACCTCCCCATGCTGACCACCCCGCGGTGCTTTTCTCCATCCTACATTGCCACTCACTGCCTATCCTAATTCAGACCCTCGGTTTCACACCACCCCGTGATGTTTTTCTCACTCCTAATAGTGAATGTAATGTTACACACCCATACAATGCGAACCACCCCGCGATGTTTTTCAGAAACCTATCCTACTTTGCCACTGCATGTTCCCTGACCTCCCCATGCTGACCACCCCGCGGTGCTTTGCTCCATCCTACATTGCCAATCACCGCCTATCCTAATTCAGACGCTCCAATTCACACCACCCCGTGATGCATTTCTCACTCCTACTAGTGAATGTAATGTAACACACACCCATACAATGCGCACCACCCCGTGATGTTTTTCTCACTCCTGCTACTGAATGTATTGTTACACACCCATACAATGCGCACCACCCCGCGATGATTTTCAGAAACCTATCCTACATTGCCACTGCATGTTCCCTGACCTCCCCATGCTGACCACCCCGCGGTGCTTTTCACCATCCTATATTGCCACTCACTGCCTATCCTAATTCAGAGCCTCCGAATCACACCACCCGTGATGTTTTTCTCACTCCTGCTAGTGAATGTAATGTTACACACCCATACAATGCGCACCACCCCGCGATGTTTTTCAGAAACCTATCCTACATTGCCACTGCATGTTCCCTGAACTCCCCATGCTGACCACCCCCTGTGCTTTTCTCCATCCTAAATTGCCAATCACTGCCTATCTTAATTAAGACTCTCCGATTCACACGACCCCGTGATGTTTTTCTCACTCCTACTAGAGAATGAAATTTTACACACCCATACAATGCGCACCACCCCGCGATATTTTTCAGAAACCTATCCTACATTGCCACTGCATGTTCCCTGACCTCACCATGCTGACCACCCCGTGGTGATTTTCTCCATCCTACATTGCCACTCACTGCCTATCCTATTACAGACCGTCCGATTAAAACCACCCCGTGATGTTTTTCTCACTCCTACTAGTGAATGTAATGTTACACACCCATACAATGCACACCACCCCATGATGTGTTTCTCACTCCTACTAGTGATTTTAATTTACACACCCATACAATGTGCACCACCCCGTGATGTTTTTCAAAACCTATCCTACATTGCCACTGCATGTTCCCTAACCTCCCCATGCTGACCACCCCGCAGTGCTTTTCTACATCCTACATAGCCACTCACTGCCTTTCCTAATTCAGACCCTCCGATTCACACCACCCCGTGATGTTTTTCTCACTCCTACTAGTGAATGTAATGTTACACACCCATACAATGCGCACCACCCCGCGATGTTTTTCAGAAACCTATCCTACATTGCCACTGCATCTTCCCTGACCTCCCCATGCTGACCACCCTCGGTGCTTTTCTCCATCCTACATTGCCACTCACTGCCTATCCTAATTCAGACCCTCTGATTCACACCACCCCGTGATGTTTTTCTCACTCCTACTAGTGAATGTAATGTTACACACCCATACAATGCGAACCACCCCGCGGTGTTTTTCAGAAACCTATCCTACTTTGCCACTGCATGTTCCCTGACCTCCCCATGCTGACCACCCCGCGGTGCTTTGCTCCATCCTACATTGCCAATCACCGCCTATCTTAATTCAGACGCTCCAATTCACACCACCACGTGATGCTTTTCTCACTCCTACTAGTGAATGTAATGTAACACACACCCATACAATGTGCACCACCCCGTGATGTTTTTCTCACTCCTGCTAGTGAATGTATTGTTACACACCCATACAATGCGCACAACCCCGCGATGATTTTCAGAAACCTATCCTACATTGCCACTGCATGTTCCCTGATCTCCACATGCTGACCAACCTGCGGTGCTTTTCTCCATCCTACATTGCCACTCACTGCCTATCCTAATTCAGACCCTCCGATTCACACCACCCCGTGATGTTTTTCTCACTCCTACTAGTGAATGTAATGTTACACACCCATACAATGCGCACCACCCAGTGATGTTTTTCAGAAAACTATCCTACATTGCCACTGCATGTTCCCTGACCTCCCCATGCTGAGCACCCTGCGGTGCTTTTCTCCATCCTACATTGCCACTCTCTGCCTATCCTAATTCAGACCCTCCGATTCACACCACCCCGTGATGTTTTTCTCACTCATACTAGTGAATGTAATGTTACACACCCATACAATGCGCATCACCCCGCGATGTTTTTCAGAAACCTATCCTACATTGCCACTGCACATTCCCTGACCTCCCCATGCTGCCCACCCCGCGGGGCTTTTCTCCATCCTACATTGCCACTCATGGACTATCCTAATTCAGACCCTCCGATTCACACAACCCCGTGATGTTTTTCTGACTCCTACTAGTGAATGTAATGTTACACACCCATACAATGCGCACCAACCTGCGATGCTTTTCAGAAACCTATCCTACATTGCCACTGCATGTTCCCTGACCTCCCCATGCTGACCACCCCGCGGTGCTTTTCTCCATCCTACATTGCCACTCACTGCCTATCCTAATTCAGAGCCTCTGATTCACACCACCCGTGATGTTTTTCTCACTCCTACTAGTAAATGTAATGCTACACACCCATACAATGCGTACCACCCGCGAGGGTTTTCAGAAACCTATCCTACATTGCCACTGCATGTTCCCTGACCTACCCATGCTGACCACCCCATGGTGCTTTTCTCCATCCTACATTGCCACTCACTTCCTATCCTAATTCAGACCCTCCGATTCACACCACCCCTTGATGTTTTTCTCACTCATACTAGTGAATGTAATTTTACATACCCATACAATGCGCAACACCCCGCGATGTTTTTCAGAAACCTATCCTACATTGCCACTGCATGTTCCCTGACCTCACCATGCTGACTACCCCGTGGTGATTTTCTCCATCCTACATTGCCACTCACTGCCTATCCTATTACAGACCGTCCGATTAAAACCACCCCGTGATGTTTTTCTCACTCCTACTAGTGAATGTAATGTTACACACCCATACAATGCGCACCACCCCATGATGTGTTTCTCACTCCTACTAGTGATTTTAATTTACACACCCTTACAATGCGCACCACCCCGTGATGTTTTTCAGAAACCTATCCTACATTGCCACTGCATCTTCCCTGACCTCCCCATGCTGACCACCCCGCGGTGCTTTTCTCCATCCTACATAGCCACTCACTGCCTATCCTAATTCAGACCCTCTGATTCACATCACCCCGTGATGTTTTTCTCACTCCTAATAGTGAATGTAATGTTACACACCCATACAATGCGAACCACCCCGCGATGTTTTTCAGAAACCTATCCTACTTTGCCACTGCATGTTCGCTGACCTCCCCATGCTGACCACCCCGCGGTGCTTTGCTCCATCCTACATTGCCAATCACCGCCTATCCTAATTCAGACGCTCCAATTCACCCCACCCCGTGATGCATTTCTCACTCCTACTAGTGAATGTAATGTAACACACACCCATACAATGCGCACCACCCCGTGATGTTTTTCTCACTCCTGCTACTGAATGTATTGTTACACACCCATACAATGCACACCACCCCGCGATGTTTTTCAGAAACCTATCCTACATTGCCACTGCATGTTCCCTGACCTCCCCATGCTGACCACCCCGCGGTGCTTTTCACCATCCTATATTGCCACTCACTGCCTATCCTAATTCAGAGCCTCCGAATCACACCACCCGTGATGTTTTTCTCACTCCTGCTAGTGAATGTAATGTTACACACCCATACAATGCGCACCAACCTGCGATGTTTTTCAGAAACCTATCCTACATTGGCACTGCATGTTCCCTGACCTCCCCATGCTGACCACCCCTTGGTGCTTTTCTCCATCCTACATTGCCACTCACTTCCTATCCTAATTCAGACCCTTCGATTCACACCACCCCGTGATGTTTTTCTCACTCCTACTAGTGAATGTAATGGTACACACCCATACAATGCGCACCACCCCGCGATGTTTTTCAGAAACCTATCCTACATTGCTACTACATGTTCCATGACCTCCCCATGCTGACCACCCCGCGATTCTTTTCTCCATCCTACATTGCCACTCACTGGCTATACTAATTCAGACCCTCCGATTCACACCACCCCGTGATGTTTTTCTCACTCCTACTAGTGAATGTAATGTTACACACCCATACAATGCGAACCAACCCGCGATGTTTTTCAGAAACCTATCCTACATTGCTACAGCATGTTCCCTGAACTCACCATGCTGACCACCCTGCGGTGCTTTTCTCCATCCTACATTGCCACTCACTGCCTAAAATAATTCAGACCCTCCGATTCACACCACCCCGTGATGTTTTTCTCACTCCTACTAGTGAATGAAATGTTACACAATCATACAATGTGCACCACCCCGCGATGTTTTTCAAAAACCTATCCTACATTGCCACTGCATGTTCCCTGACCTCCCCATGCTGACCAACCCGTGGTGCTTTTCCCCATCCTACATTGCCTCTCACTGCCTATCCTAATTCAGACCCTCCGATTCACACCACCCCGTGGTTTTTCTCACTCCTACTAGTGAATGTAATGTTGCACACCCATACAGTTTGCACCACACCGTGATGTTTTTCTCACTCCTACTAGTGAATGTATTGTTACACACACATACAATGCGCACCACCCCGCGATGTTTTTCAGCAACCTATCCTACATTGCCACTGCATGTTCCCTGACCTCCACATGCTGGCCACCCCATGGTGCTTTTCTCCATCCTACATTGCCACTCACTTCCTATCCTAATTCAGACCCAACGATTCACACCACCCCGTGATGTTTTTCTCACTCCTACTAGTGAATGTAATGTTACACACCCATGCAATGCGCACCACCCCGTGATGTGTTTCTCACTCCTACTAATGATTTTAATTTACACACCCATACAATGCGCACCACCCCGTGATGTTTTTCAGAAACGTATCCTACATTGCCACTACCTGTTCCCTGACCTCCCCATGCTGACCACCCCGCGGTGCTTTTCTCCATCCTACATAGCCACTCACTGCCTATCCTAATTCAGACCTTCCGATTCACACCATCCCGTGATGTTTTTCTCACTCCTACTAGTGAATGTAATGTTACACACCCATTCAATGCGCACCACCCGCGATGTTTTTCAGAAACCTATCCTACATTGCCACTGCATGTTCCCTGAACTCCCCATGCTGCCCACCCGCGGTGCTTTTCTCCATCCTACATTGCCACTCACGGCCTATCCTAATTCAGACCGTCCGATCCACACCACCCCGTGATGTTTTTCTCACTCCTACTAGTGAATGTAATGTTACACAATCATACAATGTGCACCACCCCGCGATGTTTTTCAAAAACCTATCCTACATTGCCACTGCATGTTCCCTGACCTCCCCATGCTGACCAACCCGCGGTGCTTTTCTCCATCCTACATTGCCACTCACTGCCTATCCTAATTCGGACCCACCGATTAACACCACCCCGTGATGTTTTTCTCGCTCCTACTAGTGAATGTAATGTTACACACCCATACAATGCGCACCACCCAGCGATGTTTTTCAGAAAACTATCCTACATTGCCACTGCATGTTCCCTGACCTCCCCATGCTGAGCACCCTGCGGTGCTTTTCTCCATCCTACATTGCCCCTCACTGCCTATCCTAATTCAGACCCTCCGATTCACACCAAACCGTGATGTTTTTCTCACTCCTACTAGTGAATGTAATGTTACACACCCATACAATGCGCACCACCCCACGATGTTTTTCAGAAACCTATCCTACATTGCCACTGCATGTTCCCTGACCTCTCCATGCTGACCACCCCGCGGTGCTTTTCTCCATCCTACATTGCCCCTCACTGCTTATCCTAATTCAGACCCTCCGATTCACACCACCCCGTGATGTTTTTCTCACTCCTACTAGTGAATGTAATGCTTCACACCCATACAACGCGCACCACCCCGCGATGTTTTTCAGAAACCTATCCTACATTGCCACTGCATGTTCCCTGACCTCTCCATGCTGACCACCCCGCGGTGCTTTTCTCCATCCTACATTGCCACTCACTGCCTATCCTAATTCAGACCCTCCAATTCACAGCACCCCGTGATGTTTTTCTAACTCATACTAGTGAATGTAATTTTACACACCCATACAATGCGCACCACACCGCGATGTTTTTCAGAAACCTATCCTACATTGCCACTGCATGTTCCCTGACCTCACCATGCTGACCACCCCGTGGTGATTTTCTCCATCCTACATTGCCACTCACTGCCTATCCTATTACAGACCGTCCGATTAAAACCACCCCATGATGTTTTTCTCACTCCTACTAGTGAATGTAATGTTACACACCCATACAATGCACACCACCCCGTGATGTGTTTCTCACTCCTACTACTGATTTTAATTTACACACCCATACAATGTGCACCACCCCGTGATGTTTTTCAAAACCTATCCTACATTGCCACTGCATGTTCCCTAATCTCCCCATGCTGACCACCCCGCAGTGCTTTTCTACATCCTACATAGCCACTCACTGCCTTTCCTAATTCAGACCCTCCGATTCACACCACCCCGTGATGTTTTTCTCACTCCTACTAGTGAATGTAATGTTACACACCCATACAATGCGCACCACCCCGCGATGTTTTTCAGAAACCTATCCTACATTGCCACTGCATCTTCCCTGACCTCCCCATGCTGACCACCCTCGGTGCTTTTCTCCATCCTACATTGCCACTCACTGCCTATCCTAATTCAGACCCTCTGATTCACACCACCCCGTGATGTTTTTCTCACTCCTACTAGTGAATGTAATGTTACACACCCATACAATGCGAACCACCCCGCGGTGTTTTTCAGAAACCTATCCTACTTTGCCACTGCATGTTCCCTGACCTCCCCATGCTGACCACCCCGCGGTGCTTTGCTCCATCCTACATTGCCAATCACCGCCTATCCTAATTCAGACGCTCCAATTCACACCACCACGTGATGCTTTTCTCACTCCTACTAGTGAATGTAATGTAACACACACCCATACAATGTGCACCACCCCGTGATGTTTTTCTCACTCCTGCTAGTGAATGTATTGTTACACACCCATACAATGCGCACAACCCCGCGATGATTTTCAGAAACCTATCCTACATTGCCACTGCATGTTCCCTGATCTCCACATGCTGACCAACCTGCGGTGCTTTTCTCCATCCTACATTGCCACTCACTGCCTATCCTAATTCAGACCCTCCGATTCACACCACCCCGTGATGTTTTTCTCACTCCTACTAGTGAATGTAATGTTACACACCCATACAATGCGCACCACCCAGTGATGTTTTTCATAAAACTACCCTACATTGCCACTGCATGTTCCCTGACCTCCCCATGCTGAGCACCCTGCGGTGCTTTTCTCCATCCTACATTGCCACTCTCTGCCTATCCTAATTCAGACCCTCCGATTCACACCACCCCGTGATGTTTTTCTCACTCATACTAGTGAATGTAATGTTACACACCCATACAATGCGCATCACCCCGCGATGTTTTTCAGAAACCTATCCTACATTGCCACTGCACATTCCCTGACCTCCCCATGCTGCCCACCCCGCGGGGCTTTTCTCCATCCTACATTGCCACTCACAGACTATCCTAATTCAGACCCTCCGATTCACACAACCCCGTGATGTTTTTCTGACTCCTACTAGTGCATGTAATGTTACACACCCATACAATGCGCACCAACCTGCGATGTTTTTCAGAAACCTATCCTACATTGCCACTGCATGTTCCCTGACCTCCCCATGCTGACCACCCCGCGGTGCTTTGCTCCATCCTACATTGCCAATCACCGCCTATCCTAATTCAGACGCTCCAATTCACCCCACCCCGTGATGCATTTCTCACTCCTACTAGTGAATGTAATGTAACACACACCCATACAATGCGCACCACCCCGTGATGTTTTTCTCACTCCTGCTACTGAATGTATTGTTACACACCCATACAATGCGCACCACCCCGCGATGATTTTCAGAAACCTATCCTACATTGCCACTGCATGTTCCCTGACCTCCCCATGCTGACCACCCCGCGGTGCTTTTCACCATCCTATATTGCCACTCACTGCCTATCCTAATTCAGAGCCTCCGAATCACACCACCCGTGATGTTTTTCTCACTCCTGCTAGTGAATGTAATGTTACACACCCATACAATGCGCACCACCCCGCGATGTTTTTCAGAAACCTCTCCTACATTGGCACTGCATGTTCCCTGACCTCCCCATGCTGACCACCCCTTGGTGCTTTTCTCCATCCTACATTGCCACTCACTTCCTATCCTAATTCAGACCCTCCGATTCACACCACCCCTTGATGTTTTTCTCACTCATACTAGTGAATGTAATTTTACATACCCATACAATGCGCACCACCCCGCGATGTTTTTCAGAAACCTATCCTACATTTCCACTGCTTGTTCCCTGACCTCACCATGCTGACTACCCCGTGGTGATTTTCTCCATCCTACATTGCCACTCACTGCCTATCCTATTACAGACCGTCCGATTAAAACCACCCCGTGATGTTTTTCTCACTCCTACTAGTGAATGTAATGTTACACACCCATACAATGCGCACCACCCCATGATGTGTTTCTCACTCCTACTAGTGATTTTAATTTACACACCCATACAATGCGCACCACCCCGTGATGTTTTTCAGAAACCTATCCTACATTGCCACTGCATGTTCCCTGACCTCCCCATGCTGACCACCCCGCGGTGCTTTTCTCCATCCTACATAGCCACTCACTGCCTATCCTAATTCAGACTTTCTGATTCACACCACCCCGTGATGTTTTTCTAACTCCTACTAGTGAATGTAATGTTACACACCCATACAATGCGCACCACACCGCGATGCTTTTCAGATACCTATCCTACATTGCCACTGCATGGT
Organism: Cavia porcellus; assembly: GCF_034190915.1. NCBI lineage: Eukaryota > Metazoa > Chordata > Mammalia > Rodentia > Caviidae > Cavia > Cavia porcellus. The sequence continues at coordinate 1,210,496 of NW_026947539.1, read as the reverse complement.
CCCTGACCTCCACATGCTGACCAACCCGCGGTGCCTTTCTCCATTCTACATTGCCACTCACTGGCTATACTAACTCAGAACCTCCGATTCACACCACCCCGTGATGTTTTTCTCACTCCTACTAGTGAATGTAATGTTACACACCCATACAATCCGCACCACACCGCGATGTTTTTCAGAAACATATCCTACATTGCTACTGCATGTTCCCTGACCTCCCCATGCTGACCAACCCGTAGTGATTTTCCCCATCCTACATTGCCACTCACTGCCTATCCTAATACAGACCCTCCGATTCACACCACCCCGTGATGATTTTCTCACACCTACTAGTGATTGTAATGTTACACACCCATACAATTTGCAACACCCCGTGATGTTTTTCTCACTCCTACTAGAGAATGAAATGTTATACACCCATACAATGCGAACCACCCCGCGATGTTTTTCAGAAAAATATCCTACATTGCCACTGAATGTTCCCTGACCTCCCCATGCTGACCACCCCGCGGTGCTTTTCTACACCCTACATTGCCACTCACTGCGTATCCTAATTCAGACCCTCCGATTCACACCACCCCGTGATGTTTTTCTCACTCCTACTAGTGAATGTAATGGTACACACCCATACAATGCGCACCACCCCGCGATGTTTTTCAGAAACCTATCCTACATTGCTACTACATGTTCCATGACCTCCCCATGCTGACCACCCCGCGATTCTTTTCTCCATCCTACATTGCCACTCACTGGCTATACTAATTCAGACCCTCCGATTCACACCACCCCGTGATGTTTTTCTCACTCCTACTAGTGAATGTAATGTTACACACCCATACAATGCGCACCAACCCGCGATGTTTTTCAGAAACCTATCCTACATTGCTACAGCATGTTCCCTGAACTCACCATGCTGACCACCCTGCGGTGCTTTTCTCCATCCTACATTGCCACTCACTGCCTAAAATAATTCAGACCCTCCGATTCACACCACCCCGTGATGTTTTTCTCACTCCTACTAGTGAATGAAATGTTACACAATCATACAATGTGCACCACCCCGCGATGTTTTTCAAAAACCTATCCTACATTGCCACTGCATGTTCCCTGACCTCCCCATGCTGACCAACCCGTGGTGCTTTTCCCCATCCTACATTGCCTCTCACTGCCTATCCTAATTCAGACCCTCCGATTCACACCACCCCGTGGTTTTTCTCACTCCTACTAGTGAATGTAATGTTGCACACCCATACAGTTTGCACCACACCGTGATGTTTTTCTCACTCCTACTAGTGAATGTATTGTTACACACACATACAATGCGCACCACCCCGCGATGTTTTTCAGCAACCTATCCTATATTGCCACTGCATGTTCCCTGACCTCCACATGCTGACCACCCCATCGTGCTTTTCTCCATCCTACATTGCCACTCACTTCCTATCCTAATTCAGACCCAACGATTCACACCACCCCGTGATGTTTTTCTCACTCATACTAATGAATGTAATTTTACACACCCATACAATGCGCACCACCCTGCGATGTTTTTCAGAAACCTATCCTACATTGCCACTGCATGTTCCCTGACCTCACCATGCTGACCACCCCGTGGTGATTTTCTCCATCCTACATTGCCACTCACTGCCTATCCTATTACAGACCGTCCGATTAAAACCACCCGTGATGTTTTTCTCACTCCTACTAGTGAATGTAATGTTACACACCCATACAATGCGCACCACCCCGTGATGTGTTTCTCACTCCTACTAATGATTTTAATTTACACACCCATACAATGCGCACCACTCCGCGATGTTTTTCAGAAACCTATCCAACTTTGCCACTGCATGTTCCCGGACCTCCCCATGCTGACCACCCCGCGGTGCTTTGCTCCATCCTACATTGCCAATCACCGCCTATCCTAATTCAGACGCTCCAATTCACACCACCACGTGATGCATTTCTCACTCCTACTAGTGAATGTAATGTAACACACACCCATACAATGCGCACCACCCCGTGATGTTTTTCTCACTCCTGCTACTGAATGTATTGTTACACACCCATACAATGCGCACCACCCCGCGATGATTTTCAGAAACCTATCCTACATTGCCACTGCATGTTCCCTGACCTCCCCATGCTGAACACCCCGCGGTGCTTTTCACCATCCTATATTGCCACTCACTGCCTATCCTAATTCAGAGCCTCCGAATCACACCACCCGTGATGTTTTTCTCACTCCTGCTAGGGAATGTAATGTTACACACCCATACAATGCGCACCACCCCGCGATGTTTTTCAGAAACCTATCCTACATTGCCACTGCGTGTTCCCTGACCTCTCCATGCTGACCACCCCGCGGTGCTTTTCTCCATCCTACATTGCCACTCACTGCCTATCCTAATTCAGACCCTCCAATTCACAGCACCCCGTGATGTTTTTCTCACTCATACTAGTGAATGTAATTTTACACACCCATACAATGCGCACCAGCCCGCGATGTTTTTCAGAAACCTATCCTACATTGCCACTGCATGTTCCCTGACCTCACCATGCTGACCACCCTGTGGTGATTTTCTCCATCCTACACTGCCACTCACTGCCTATCCTATTACAGACCGTCCGATTAAAACCACCCCGTGATGTTTTTCTCACTCCTACTAGTGAATGTAATGTTACACACCCATACAATGCGCACCACCCCGTGATGTGTTTCTCACTCCTACTAGTGATTTTAATTTACACACCCATACAATGTGCACCACCCCGTGATGTTTTTCAAAACCTATCCTACATTGCCACTGCATGTTCCCTGACCTCCCCATGCTGACCACCCCGCAGTGCTTTTCTACATCCTACATAGCCACTCACTGCCTTTCCTAATTCAGACCCTCCGATTCACACCACCCCGTGATGTTTTTCTCACTCCTACTAGTGAATGTAATGTTACTCACCCATACAATGCGCACCACCCCACGATGTTTTTCAGAAACCTATCCTACATTGCCACTGCATGTTCCCTGACCTCCCCATGCTGACCACCCTCGGTGCTTTTCTCCATCCTACATTGCCACTCACGGCCTATCCTAATTCAGACCATCCGATTCACACCACCCCGTGATATTTTTCTCACTCCTACTCGTGAATGTAATGTTACACACCCATACAATGCGCACCACCCCACGATGTTTTTCAGAAACCTATCCTACATTGCCACTGCATCTTCCCTGACCTCCCCATGCTGACCACCCCGAGGTGCTTTTCTCCATCCTACATTGCCACTCACTGCCTATCCTAATTCAGACCCTCTGATTCACACCACCCCGTGATGTTTTTCTCACTCCTACTAGTGAATGTAATGTTACACACCCATACAATGCGAACCACCCCGCGGTGTTTTTCAGAAACCTATCCTACTTTGCCACTGCATGTTCCCTGACCTCCCCATGCTGACCACCCCGCGGTGCTTTGCTCCATCCTACATTGCCAATCACCGCCTATCCTAATTCAAACGCTCCAATTCACACCACCACGTGATGCTTTTCTCACTCCTACTAGTGAATGTAATGTAACACACACCCATACAATGTGCACCACCCCGTGATGTTTTTCTCACTCCTGCTAGTGAATGTATTGTTACACACCCATACAATACGCACCACCCCGCGATGATTTTCAGAAACCTATCCTACATTGCCACTGCATGTTCCTTGACCTCCCCATGCTGACCACCCCATGGTGCTTTTCTCCATCCTAAATTGCCACTCACTGCCTATCCTAATTCAGAGCCTCCGATTCACAGCACCCGTGATGTTTTTCTCACTCCTACTAGAGAATGAAATTTTACACACCCATACAATGCGCACCAGCCCGCGATATTTTTCAGAAACCTATCCTACATTGCCACTGCATGTTCCCTGATCTCCACATGCTGACCAACCCGCGGTGCTTTTCTCCATCCTACATTGCCACTCATTGCCTATCCTAATTCAGACCCTCCGATTCACACCACCCCTTGATGTTTTTCTCACTCCTACTAGTGAATGTAATGTTACACACCCATACAATGCGCACCACCCCGCGATGTTTTTCAGAAACCTATCCTACATTGCCACTGCATGTTCCCTGACCTCACCATGCTGACTACCCCGTGGTGATTTTCTCCAACCTACATTGCCACTCACTGCCTATCCTATTACAGACCGTCCGATTAAAACCACCCCGTGATGTTTTTCTCACTCCTACTAGTGAATGTAATGTTACACACCCATACAATGCGCACCACCCCGTGATGTGTTTCTCACTCCTACTAGTGATTTTAATTTACACACCCATACAATGTGCACCACCCCGTGATGTTTTTCAAAACCTATCCTACATTGCCACTGCATGTTCCCTGACCTCCCCATGCTGACCACCCCGCAGTGCTTTTCTACATCCTACATAGCCACTCACTGCCTTTCCTAATTCAGACCCTCCGATTCACACCACCCCGTGATGTTTTTCTCACTCCTACTAGTGAATGTAATGTTACTCACCCATACAATGCGCACCACCCCACGATGTTTTTCAGAAACCTATCCTACATTGCCACTGCATGTTCCCTGACCTCCCCATGCTGACCACCCTCGGTGCTTTTCTCCATCCTACATTGCCACTCACGGCCTATCCTAATTCAGACCATCCGATTCACACCACCCCGTGATATTTTTCTCACTCCTACTCGTGAATGTAATGTTACACACCCATACAATGCGCACCACCCCGCGATGTTTTTCAGAAACCTATCCTACATTGCCACTGCATGTTCCCTGACCTCACCATGCTGACTACCCCGTGGTGATTTTCTCCAACCTACATTGCCACTCACTGCCTATCCTATTACAGACCGTCCGATTAAAACCACCCCGTGATGTTTTTCTCACTCCTACTAGTGAATGTAATGTTACACACCCATACAATGCGCACCACCCCGTGATGTGTTTCTCACTCCTACTAGTGATTTTAATTTACACACCCATACAATGTGCACCACCCCGTGATGTTTTTCAAAACCTATCCTACATTGCCACTGCATGTTCCCTGACCTCCCCATGCTGACCACCCCGCGGTGCTTTTCTCCATCCTACATAGCCACTCACTGCCTATCCTAATTCAGGCCGTCCGATTCACACCACCCCGTGATGTTTTTCTCACTCCTACTCGTGAATGTAATGTTACACACCCATACAATGCGCACCACCCCGCGATGTTTTTCAGAAACCTATCCTACATTGCTACTACATGTTCCATGACCTACCCATGCTGACCACCCCGCGATTCTTTTCTCCATCCTACATTGCCACTCACTGGCTATACTAATTCAGACCCTCAGATTCACACCACCCCGTGATGTTTTTCTCACTCCTACTAGTGAATGTAATGTTACACTCCCATACGATGTGCAAAACCCCGTGATGTTTTTCTCACTCCTACTAGTGAATGTAATGTTACACACCCATACAAGGCGCACCAACCCGCGATGTTTTTCAGAAACCTATCCTACATTGCTACAGCATGTTCCCTGACCTCACCATGCTGACCACCCTGCGGTGCTTTTCTCCATCCTACATTGCCACTCACTGCCTAAACTAATTCAGACCCTCCGATTCACACCACCCCGTGATGTTTTTCTCACTCCTACTAGTGAATGAAATGTTACACACCCATACAATGCGCACCACCCCGCCATGTTTTTCATAAACCTATCCTATATTGCCACTGCATGTTCCCTGTCCTCACCATGCTGAGCACCACGCGGTGCTTTTCTCCATCCTACATTGCCACTCACTGCCTATCCTAATTCAGACCATCCGATTAAAACCACCCCGTGATGTTTTTCTCACTCCTACTAGTGAATGTAATGTTACACATACATACAATGCGCACCACCCCGTGATGGGTTTCTCACTCCTACTAGTGATTGTAATGTGACACACCCATACAAAGCGCACCACCCCGCGATGTTTTCCAGAAACATATCCTACATTGCTACTGCATGTTCCCTGACCTCCCCATAATGACCAACCCGTGGTGCTTTTCCCCTTCCTACATTGCCACTCACTGCCTATCCTAATACAGACCCTCCAATTCACACCACACCGTGATGTTTTTCTCACTCCTACTAGTGAATGTAATGTTACACACCCATACAATTTGCACCACCCCGTGATGTTTTTCTCACTCCTACTACTGAATGTAATGTTGCACACCCATACAGTTTGCACCACACCGAGATGTTTTTCTCACTCCTACTAGTGAATGTATTGTTACATACACATACAATGCGCACCACCCCGCGATTTTTTTCAGCAACTTATCCTACATTGCCACTGCATGTTCCCTGACCTCCACATGCTGACCACCCCATGGTGCTTTTCTCCATCCTACATTGCCACTCACTTCCTATCCTAATTCAGACCCAACGATTCACACCACCCCGTGATGTTTTTCTCACTCATACTAGTGAATGTAATTTTACACACCCATACAATGCGCACCACCCTGCGATGTTTTTCAGAAACCTATCCTACATTGCCACTGCATGTTCCCTGACCTCACCATGCTGACCACCCCGTGGTGATTTTCTCCATCCTACATTGCCACTCACTGCCTATCCTATTACAGACTGTCCGATTAAAACCACCCGTGATGTTTTTCTCACTCCTACTAGTGAATGTAATGTTACACACCCATACAATGCGCACCACCCCGTGATGTGTTTCTCACTCCTACTAATGATTTTAATTTACACACCCATACAATGCGCACCACCCCGTGATGTTTTTCAGAAACCTATCCTACATTGCCACTACATGTTCCCTGACTTCCCCATGCTGACCACCCCGCGGTGCTTTTCTCCATCCTACATAGCCACTCACTGCCTATCCTAATTCAGACCGTCCGATTCACACCATCCCGTGATGTTTTTCTCACTCCTACTAGTGAATGTAATGTTACACACCCATACAATGCGCACCACCCGCGATGTTTTTCAGAAACCTATCCTACATTGCCACTGCATGTTCCCTGAACTCCCCATGCTGACCACCCGCGGTGCTTTTCTCCATCCTACATTGCCACTCACGGCCTATCCTAATTCAGTCCGTCCGATTCACACCACCCCGTGATGTTTTTCTCACTCCTACTCGTGAATGTAATGTTACACACCCATACAATGCGCACCACCCCGCGATGTTTTTCAGAAACCTATCCTACATTGCCACTGCATCTTCCCTGACCTCCCCATGCTGACCACCCCGCGGTGCTTTTCTCCATCCTACATTGCCACTCACTGCCTATCCTAATTCAGACCCTCTGATTCACACCACCCCGTGATATTTTTCTCACTCCTAATAGTGAATGTAATGTTAAACACCCATACAATGCGAACCACCCCGCGATGTTTTTCAGAAACCTATCCTACTTTGCCACTGCATGTTCCCTGACCTCCCCATGCTGACCACCCCGCGGTGCTTTGCTCCATCCTACATTGCCAATCACCGCCTATCCTAATTCAGACGCTCCAATTCACACCACCCCGTGATGCATTTCTCACTCCTACTAGTGAATGTAATGTTACCCACACCCATACATTGCGCACCACCCCGTGATGTTTTTCTCACTCCTGCTACTGAATGTATTGTTACACACCCATACAATGCGCACCACCCCGCGATGATTTTCAGAACCCTATCCTACATTGCCACTGCATGTTCCCTGACCTCCCCATGCTGACAACCCCGCGGTGCTTTTCACCATTCTATATTGCCACTCACGGCCTATCCTAATTCAGACCATCTGATTCACACCACCCCGTGATGTTTTTCTCACTCCTACTAGTGAATGTAATGTTACACACCCATACAATGCGCACCACCCCGCGATGTTTTTCAGAAACCTATCCTACATTGCCACTGCATGTTCCCTGACCTCCCCATGCTGACCACCCTCGGTGCTTTTCTCCATCCTACATTGCCACTCACGGCCTATCCTAATTCAGACCATCCGATTCACACCACCCCGTGATGTTTTTCTCACTCCTACTAGTGAATGTAATGTTACACACCCATACAATGCACACCACCCCGCGATGTTTTTCAGAAACCTATCCTACATTGCCACTGCATGTTCCCTGACCTCCCCATGCTGACCACCCTCGGTGCTTTTCTCCATCCTACATTGCCACTCACGGCCTATCCTAATTCAGACCATCCGATTCACACCACCCCATGATGTTTTTCTCACTCCTACTAGTGAATGTAATGTTACACACCCATACAATGCGCACCACCCCGCGATGTTTTTCAGAAATCTATCCTACATTGCCAATGCATCTTCCCTGACCTCCCCATGCTGACCACCCCAAGGTGCTTTTCTCCATCCTACATTGCCACTCACTGCCTATCCTAATTCAGACCCTCTGATTCACACCACCCCGTGATGTTTTTCTCACTCCTACTAGTGAATGTAATGTTACACACCCATACAATGCGAACCACCCCGCGGTGTTTTTCAGAAACCTATCCTACTTTGCCACTGCATGTTCCCTGACCTCCCCATGCTGACCACCCCGCGGTGCTTTGCTCCATCCTACATTGCCAATCACCGCCTATCCTAATTCAGACGCTCCAATTCACACCCCCACGTGATGCTTTTCTCACTCCTACTAGTGAATGTAATGTAACACACACCCATACAATGTGCACCACCCCGTGATGTTTTTCTCACTCCTGCTAGTGAATGTATTGTTACACACCCATACAATGCGCACCACCCCGCGATGATTTTCAGAAACCTATCCTACATGGCCACTGCATGTTCCCTGACCTCCCCATGCTGACCACCCCGAGGTGCTTTTCTCCATCCTATATTGCCACTCACTGCCTATCCTAATTCAGAGCCTCCAATTCACAGCACCCGTGATGTTTTTCTCACTCCTACTAGAGAATGAAATTTTACACACCCATACAATGCGCACCAGCCCGCGATATTTTTCAGAAACCTATCGTACATTGCCACTGCATGTTCCCTGATCTCCACATGCTGACCAACCCGCGGTGCTTTTCTCCATCCTACATTGCCACTCACTGCCTATCCTAATTCAGACCCTCCGATTCACAACTCCCCGTGATGTTTTTCTCACTCCTACTAGTGAATGTAATGTTACACACCCATACAATGCGCACCACCCAGCGATGTTTTTCAGAAAACTATCCTACATTGCCACTGCATGTTCCCTGACCTCCCCATGCTGAGCACCCTGCGGTGCTTTTCTCCATCCTACATTGCCACTCTCTGCCTATCCTAATTCAGACCCTCCGATTCACATCACCCCGTGATGTTTTTCTCACTCATACTAGTGAATGTAATGTTACACACCCATACAATGCGCATCACCCCGCGATGTTTTTCAGAAACCTATCCTACATTGCCACTGCATGTTCCCTGACCTCCCCATGCTGCCCACCCCGCGGTGCTTTTCTCCATCCTACATTGCCACTCACGGACTATCCTAATTCAGACCCTCCGATTCACACAACCCCGTGATGTTTTTCTGGCTCCTACTAGTGAATGTAATGTTACACACCCATACAATGCGCACCAACCTGCGATGTTTTTCAGAAACCTATCCTATATTTCCACTGCATGTTCCCTGACCTCCCCATGCTGACCACCCCGCGGTGCTTTTCTCCATCCTACATTGCCACTCACTGCCTATCCTAATTCAGAGCCTCAGATTCACACCACCCGTGATGTTTTTCTCACTCCTACTAGTAAATGTAATGTTACACACCCATACAATGCGCACCACCCCGCGATGTTTTTCAGAAACCTATCCTACATTGCCACTGCATGTTCCCTGACCTCCCCATGCTGACCACCCCATGGTGCTTTTCTCCATCCTACATTGCCACTCACTTCCTATCCTAATTCAGACCCTCCGATTCACACCACCCCTTGATGTTTTTCTCACTCATACTAGTGAATGTAATTTTACATACCCATACAATGCGCACCACCCCGCGATGTTTTTCAGAAACCTATCCTACATTGCCACTGCATGTTCCCTGACCTCACCATGGTGACTACCCCGTGGTGATTTTCTCGATCCTACATTGCCACTCACTGCCTATCCTATTACAGACCGTCCGATTAAAACCACCCCGTGATGTTTTTCTCACTCCTACTAGTGAATGTAATGTTACACACCCATACAATGCGCACCACCCCATGATGTGTTTCTCACTCCTACTAGTGATTTTAATTTACACACCCTTACAATGCGCACCACCCCGTGATGTTTTTCAGAAACCTATCCTACATTGCCACTGCATGGTCCCTGACCTCCCCATGCTGACCACCCCGCGGTGCTTCTCTCCATCCTACATAGCCACTCACTGCCTATCCTAATTCAGACCGTCCGATTCACACCACCCCGTGATGTTTTTCTCACTCCTACTCGTGAATGTAATGTTACACACCCATACAATGCGCACCACCCCGCGATGTTTTTCAGAAACCTATCCTACATTGCCACTGCATGTTCCCTGACCTCCCCATGCTGACCACCCGCGGTGCTTTTCTCCATCCCAGATTGCCACTCACGGCCTATCCTAATTCAGACCCTCCGATTCCCACCATCCCGTGATATTTTTCTCACTCCTACTAGTGAATGTAATGTTACACACCCATACAATGCGCACCACCCAGCGATGTTTTTCACAAACCTATCCTACATTGCCACTGCATCTTCCCTGACCTCCCCATGCTGACCACCCCGCGGTGCTTTTCTCCATCCTACATTGCCACTCACGGCCTATCCTAATTCAGACCCTCCGATTCACACAACCCCGTGATGCTTTTCTCACTCCTACTAGTGAATGTAATGTAACACACACCCATACAATGTGCACCACCCCGTGATGTTTTTCTCACTCCTGCTAGTGAATGTATTGTTACACACCCATACAATGCGCACCACCCCGCGATGTTTTTCAGAAACCTATCCTACATTGCCACTGCATCTTCCCTGACCTCCCCATGCTGACCACCCCGAGGTGCTTTTCTCCATCCTACATTGCCACTCACTGCCTATCCTAATTCAGACCCTCTGATTCACACCACCCCGTGATGTTTTCGTCACTCCTACTAGTGAATGTAATGTTACACACCCATACAATGCGAACCACCCCGCGGTGTTTTTCAGAAACCTATCCTACTTTGCCACTGCATGTTCCCTGACCTCCCCATGCTGACCACCCCGCGGTGCTTTTCTCCATCCTACATTGCCACTCACTTCCTATCCTAATTCAGACCCTCCGATTCCCACCATCCCGTGATGTTTTTCTCACTCCTACTAGTGAATGTAATGTTACACACCCATACAATGCGCACCACGCAGCGATGTTTTTCACAAACCTATCCTACATTGCCACTGCATCTTCCCTGACCTCCCCATGCTGACCACCCCGCGGTGCTTTTCTCCATCCTACATTGCCACTAACGGCCTATCCTAATTCAGACCATCCGATTCACACAACCCCGTGATGCTTTTCTCACTCCTACTAGTGAATGTAATGTAACACACACCCATACAATGTGCACCACCCCGTGATGTTTTTCTCGCTCCTGCTAGTGAATGTATTGTTACACACCCATACAATGCGCACCAACCCACGATGATTTTTAGAAACCTATCCTACATTGCCACTGCATGTTCCCTGACTTCCCCATGCTGACTACCCCTGGGTGCTTTTCTCCATGCTATATTGCCACTCACTGCCTATCCTAATTCAGAGCCTCCGATTCACACCACCCGTGATGTTTTTCTCACTCCTACTAGAGAATGAAATTTTACACAACCATACAATGCGCACCACCCCGCGATATTTTTCAGAAACCTATCCTACATTGCCACTGCATGTTCCCTGACCTCCACATGCTGACCAACCCGCGGTGCTTTTCTCCATCCTACATTGCCACTCACTGCCTATCCTTATTCAGACCCTCCGATTCATACCACCCCGTGATGTTTTTCTCACTCCTACTAGTGAATGTAATGTTACACTCCCATACGATGTGCAAAACCCCGTGATGTTTTTCTCACTCCTACTAGTGAATGTAATGTTACACACCCATACAATGCGCACCAACCCGCGATGTTTTTCAGAAACCTATCCTACATTGCCACTGCATGTTCCCTGACCTCACCATGCTGACCACCCCGTGGTGATTTTCTCCATCCTACATTGCCACTCACTGCCTAAACTAATTCAGACCCTCCGATTCACACCACCCCGTGATGTTTTTCTCACTCCTACTAGTGAATGAAATGTTACACAATCATACAATGTGCACCACCCAGCGATGTTTTTCAAAAACCTATCCTACATTGCCACTGCATGTTCCCTGACCTCCCCATGCTGACCAACCCGTGGTGCTTTTCCCCATCCTACATTGCCTCTCACTGCCTATACTAATTCAGACCCTCCGATTCACACCACCCCGTGATGTTTTTCTCACTCCTACTAGTGAATGTAATGTTGCACACCCATACAGTTTGCACCACACCGTGATGTTTTTCTCACTCCTACTAGTGAATGTATTGTTACACACACATACAATGCGCACCACCCCGCGATGTTTTTCAGCAACCTATCCTATATTGCCACTGCATGTTCCCTGACCTCCACATGCTGACCACCCCATCGTGCTTTTCTCCATCCTACATTGCCACTCACTTCCTATCCTAATTCAGACCCAACGATTCACACCACCCCGTGATGTTTTTCTCACTCATACTAATGAATGTAATTTTACACACCCATACAATGCGCACCACCCTGCGATGTTTTTCAGAAACCTATCCTACATTGCCACTGCATGTTCCCTGACCTCACCATGCTGACCACCCCGTGGTGATTTTCTCCATCCTACATTGCCACTCACTGCCTATCCTATTACAGACCGTCCGATTAAAACCACCCGTGATGTTTTTCTCACTCCTACTAGTGAATGTAATGTTACACACCCATACAATGCGCACCACCCCGTGATGTGTTTCTCACTCCTACTAATGATTTTAATTTACACACCCATACAATGCGCACCACTCCGCGATGTTTTTCAGAAACCTATCCAACTTTGCCACTGCATGTTCCCGGACCTCCCCATGCTGACCACCCCGCGGTGCTTTGCTCCATCCTACATTGCCAATCACCGCCTATCCTAATTCAGACGCTCCAATTCACACCACCACGTGATGCATTTCTCACTCCTACTAGTGAATGTAATGTAACACACACCCATACAATGCGCACCACCCCGTGATGTTTTTCTCACTCCTGCTACTGAATGTATTGTTACACACCCATACAATGCGCACCACCCCGCGATGATTTTCAGAAACCTATCCTACATTGCCACTGCATGTTCCCTGACCTCCCCATGCTGAACACCCCGCGGTGCTTTTCACCATCCTATATTGCCAGTCACTGCCTATCCTAATTCAGAGCCTCCGAATCACACCACCCGTGATGTTTTTCTCACTCCTGCTAGGGAATGTAATGTTACACACCCATACAATGCGCACCACCCCGCGATGTTTTTCAGAAACCTATCCTACATTGCCACTGCATGTTCCCTGACCTCTCCATGCTGACCACCCCGCGGTGCTTTTCTCCATCCTACATTGCCACTCACTGCCTATCCTAATTCAGACCCTCCAATTCACAGCACCCCGTGATGTTTTTCTCACTCATACTAGTGAATGTAATTTTACACACCCATACAATGCGCACCAGCCCGCGATGTTTTTCAGAAACCTATCCTACATTGCCACTGCATGTTCCCTGACCTCACCATGCTGACCACCCTGTGGTGATTTTCTCCATCCTACACTGCCACTCACTGCCTATCCTATTACAGACCGTCCGATTAAAACCACCCCGTGATGTTTTTCTCACTCCTACTAGTGAATGTAATGTTACACACCCATACAATGCGCACCACCCCGTGATGTGTTTCTCACTCCTACTAGTGATTTTAATTTACACACCCATACAATGTGCACCACCCCGTGATGTTTTTCAAAACCTATCCTACATTGCCACTGCATGTTCCCTGACCTCCCCATGCTGACCACCCCGCAGTGCTTTTCTACATCCTACATAGCCACTCACTGCCTTTCCTAATTCAGACCCTCCGATTCACACCACCCCGTGATGTTTTTCTCACTCCTACTAGTGAATGTAATGTTACTCACCCATACAATGCGCACCACCCCGCGATGTTTTTCAGAAACCTATCCTACATTGCCACTGCATGTTCCCTGACCTCCCCATGCTGACCACCCTCGGTGCTTTTCTCCATCCTACATTGCCACTCACGGCCTATCCTAATTCAGACCATCCGATTCACACCACCCCGTGATATTTTTCTCACTCCTACTCGTGAATGTAATGTTACACACCCATACAATGCGCACCACCCCACGATGTTTTTCAGAAACCTATCCTACATTGCCACTGCATCTTCCCTGACCTCCCCATGCTGACCACCCCGAGGTGCTTTTCTCCATCCTACATTGCCACTCACTGCCTATCCTAATTCAGACCCTCTGATTCACACCACCCCGTGATGTTTTTCTCACTCCTAATAGTGAATGTAATGTTACACACCCATACAATGCGAACCACCCCGCGGTGTTTTTCAGAAACCTATCCTACTTTGCCACTGCATGTTCCCTGACCTCCCCATGCTGACCACCCCGCGGTGCTTTGCTCCATCCTACATTGCCAATCACCGCCTATCCTAATTCAAACGCTCCAATTCACACCACCACGTGATGCTTTTCTCACTCCTACTAGTGAATGTAATGTAACACACACCCATACAATGTGCACCACCCCGTGATGTTTTTCTCACTCCTGCTAGTGAATGTATTGTTACACACCCATACAATACGCACCACCCCGCGATGATTTTCAGAAACCTATCCTACATTGCCACTGCATGTTCCTTGACCTCCCCATGCTGACCACCCCATGGTGCTTTTCTCCATCCTAAATTGCCACTCACTGCCTATCCTAATTCAGAGCCTCCGATTCACAGCACCCGTGATGTTTTTCTCACTCCTACTAGAGAATGAAATTTTACACACCCATACAATGCGCACCAGCCCGCGATATTTTTCAGAAACCTATCCTACATTGCCACTGCATGTTCCCTGATCTCCACATGCTGACCAACCCGCGGTGCTTTTCTCCATCCTACATTGCCACTCACTGCCTATCCTAACTCAGACCCTCCGATTCACACCACCCCTTGATGTTTTTCTCACTCCTACTAGTGAATGTAATGTTACACACCCATACAATGCGCACCACCCCGCGATGTTTTTCAGAAACCTATCCTACATTGCCACTGCATGTTCCCTGACCTCACCATGCTGACTACCCCGTGGTGATTTTCTCCAACCTACATTGCCACTCACTGCCTATCCTATTACAGACCGTCCGATTAAAACCACCCCGTGATGTTTTTCTCACTCCTACTAGTGAATGTAATGTTACACACCCATACAATGCGCACCACCCCATGATGTGTTTCTCACTCCTACTAGTGATTTTAATTTACACACCCTTACAATGCGCACCACCCCGTGATGTTTTTCAGAAACCTATCCTACATTGCCACTGCATGTTCCCTGACCTCCCCATGCTGACCACCCCGCGGTGCTTTTCTCCATCCTACATAGCCACTCACTGCCTATCCTAATTCAGGCCGTCCGATTCACACCACCCCGTGATGTTTTTCTCACTCCAACTCGTGAATGTAATGTTACACACCCATACAATGCGCACCACCCCGCGATGTTTTTCAGAAACCTATCCTACATTGCTACTACATGTTCCATGACCTACCCATGCTGACCACCCCGCGATTCTTTTCTCCATCCTACATTGCCACTCACTGGCTATACTAATTCAGACCCTCAGATTCACACCAACCCGTGATGTTTTTCTCACTCCTACTAGTGAATGTAATGTTACACTCCCATACGATGTGCAAAACCCCGTGATGTTTTTCTCACTCCTACTAGTGAATGTAATGTTACACACCCATACAAGGCGCACCAACCCGCGATGTTTTTCAGAAACCTATCCTACATTGCTACAGCATGTTCCCTGACCTCACCATGCTGACCACCCTGCGGTGCTTTTCTCCATCCTACATTGCCACTCACTGCCTAAACTAATTCAGACCCTCCGATTCACACCACCCCGTGATGTTTTTCTCACTCCTACTAGTGAATGAAATGTTACACACCCATACAATGCGCACCACCCCGCCATGTTTTTCATAAACCTATCCTATATTGCCACTGCATGTTCCCTGTCCTCACCATGCTGAGCACCACGCGGTGCTTTTCTCCATCCTACATTGCCACTCACTGCCTATCCTAATTCAGACCGTCCGATTAAAACCACCCCGTGATGTTTTTCTCACTCCTACTAGTGAATGTAATGTTACACATACATACAATGCGCACCACCCCGTGATGGGTTTCTCACTCCTACTAGTGATTGTAATGTGACACACCCATACAAAGCGCACCACCCCGCGATGTTTTCCAGAAACATATCCTACATTGCTACTGCATGTTCCCTGACCTCCCCATAATGACCAACCCGTGGTGCTTTTCCCCTTCCTACATTGCCACTCACTGCCTATCCTAATACAGACCCTCCAATTCACACCACACCGTGATGTTTTTCTCACTCCTACTAGTGAATGTAATGTTACACACCCATACAATTTGCACCACCCCGTGATGTTTTTCTCACTCCTACTAGTGAATGTAATGTTGCACACCCATACAGTTTGCACCACACCGAGATGTTTTTCTCACTCCTACTAGTGAATGTATTGTTACATACACATACAATGCGCACCACCCCGCGATTTTTTTCAGCAACTTATCCTACATTGCCACTGCATGTTCCCTGACGTCCACATGCTGACCACCCCATGGTGCTTTTCTGCATCCTACATTGCCACTCACTTCCTATCCTAATTCAGACCCAACGATTCACACCACCCCGTGATGTTTTTCTCACTCATACTAGTGAATGTAATTTTACACACCCATACAATGCGCACCACCCTGCGATGTTTTTCAGAAACCTATCCTACATTGCCACTGCATGTTCCCTGACCTCACCATGCTGACCACCCCGTGGTGATTTTCTCCATCCTACATTGCCACTCACTGCCTATCCTATTACAGACTGTCCGATTAAAACCACCCGTGATGTTTTTCTCACTCCTACTAGTGAATGTAATGTTACACACCCATACAATGCGCACCACCCCGTGATGTGTTTCTCACTCCTACTAATGATTTTAATTTACACACCCATACAATGCGCACCACCCCGTGATGTTTTTCATAAACCTATCCTACATTGCCACTACATGTTCCCTGACTTCCCCATGCTGACCACCCCGCGGTGCTTTTCTCCATCCTACATAGCCACTCACTGCCTATCCTAATTCAGACCGTCCGATTCACACCATCCCGTGATGTTTTTCTCACTCCTACTAGTGAATGTAATGTTACACACCCATACAATGCGCACCACCCGCGATGTTTTTCAGAAACCTATCCTACATTGCCACTGCATGTTCCCTGAACTCCCCATGCTGACCACCCGCGGTGCTTTTCTCCATCCTACATTGCCACTCACGGCCTATCCTAATTCAATCCGTCCGATTCACACCACCCCGTGATGTTTTTCTCACTCCTACTCGTGAATGTAATGTTACACACCCATACAATGCGCACCACCCCGCGATGTTTTTCAGAAACCTATCCTACATTGCCACTGCATCTTCCCTGACCTCCCCATGCTGACCACCCCGCGGTGCTTTTCTCCATCCTACATTGCCACTCACTGCCTATCCTAATTCAGACCCTCTGATTCACACCACCCCGTGATATTTTTCTCACTCCTAATAGTGAATGTAATGTTAAACACCCATACAATGCGAACCACCCCGCGATGTTTTTCAGAAACCTATCCTACTTTGCCACTGCATGTTCCCTGACCTCCCCATGCTGACCACCCCGCGGTGCTTTGCTCCATCCTACATTGCCAATCACCGCCTATCCTAATTCAGACGCTCCAATTCACACCACCCCGTGATGCATTTCTCACTCCTACTAGTGAATGTAATGTTACCCACACCCATACAATGCGCACCACCCCGTGATGTTTTTCTCACTCCTGCTACTGAATGTATTGTTACACACCCATACAATGCGCACCACCCCGCGATGATTTTCAGAACCCTATCCTACATTGCCACTGCATGTTCCCTGACCTCCCCATACTGACAACCCCGCGGTGCTTTTCACCATCCTATATTGCCACTCACGGCCTATCCTAATTCAGACCATCTGATTCACACCACCCCGTGATGTTTTTCTCACTCCTACTAGTGAATGTAATGTTACACACCCATACAATGCGCACCACCCCGCGATGTTTTTCAGAAACCTATCCTACATTGCCACTGCATGTTCCCTGACCTCCCCATGCTGACCACCCTCGGTGCTTTTCTCCATCCTACATTGCCACTCACGGCCTATCCTAATTCAGACCATCCGATTCACACCACCCCGTGATGTTTTTCTCACTCCTACTAGTGAATGTAATGTTACACACCCATACAATGCGCACCACCCCGCGATGTTTTTCAGAAACCTATCCTACATTGCCACTGCATGTTCCCTGACCTCCCCATGCTGACCACCCTCGGTGCTTTTCTCCATCCTACATTGCCACTCACGGCCTATCCTAATTCAGACCATCCGATTCACACCACCCCGTGATGTTTTTCTCACTCCTACTAGTGAATGTAATGTTACACACCCATACAATGCGCACCACCCCGCGATGTTTTTCAGAAATCTATCCTACATTGCCAATGCATCTTCCCTGACCTCCCCATGCTGACCACCCCAAGGTGCTTTTCTCCATCCTACATTGCCACTCACTGCCTATCCTAATTCAGACCCTCTGATTCACACCACCCCGTGATGTTTTTCTCACTCCTACTAGTGAATGTAATGTTACACACCCATACAATGCGAACCACCCCGCGGTGTTTTTCAGAAACCTATCCTACTTTGCCACTGCATGTTCCCTGACCTCCCCATGCTGACCACCCCGCGGTGCTTTGCTCCATCCTACATTGCCAATCACCGCCTATCCTAATTCAGACGCTCCAATTCACACCACCACGTGATGCTTTTCTCACTCCTACTAGTGAATGTAATGTAACACACACCCATACAATGTGCACCACCCCGTGATGTTTTTCTCACTCCTGCTAGTGAATGTATTGTTACACACCCATACAATGCGCACCACCCCGCGATGATTTTCAGAAACCTATCCTACATGGCCACTGCATGTTCCCTGACCTCCCCATGCTGACCACCCCGAGGTGCTTTTCTCCATCCTATATTGCCACTCACTGCCTATCCTAATTCAGAGCCTCCGATTCACAGCACCCGTGATGTTTTTCTCACTCCTACTAGAGAATGAAATTTTACACACCCATACAATGCGCACCAGCCCGCGATATTTTTCAGAAACCTATCGTACATTGCCACTGCATGTTCCCTGATCTCCACATGCTGACCAACCCGCGGTGCTTTTCTCCATCCTACATTGCCACTCACTGCCTATCCTAATTCAGACCCTCCGATTCACAACTCCCCGTGATGTTTTTCTCACTCCTACTAGTGAATGTAATGTTACACACCCATACAATGCGCACCACCCAGCGATGTTTTTCAGAAAACTATCCTACATTGCCACTGCATGTTCCCTGACCTCCCCATGCTGAGCACCCTGCGGTGCTTTTCTCCATCCTACATTGCCACTCTCTGCCTATCCTAATTCAGACCCTCCGATTCACATCACCCCGTGATGTTTTTCTCACTCATACTAGTGAATGTAATGTTACACACCCATACAATGCGCATCACCCCGCGATGTTTTTCAGAAACCTATCCTACATTGCCACTGCAAGTTCCCTGACCTCCCCATGCTGCCCACCCCGCGGTGCTTTTCTCCATCCTACATTGCCACTCACGGACTATCCTAATTCAGACCCTCCGATTCACACAACCCCGTGATGTTTTTCTGGCTCCTACTAGTGAATGTAATGTTACACACCCATACAATGCGCACCAACCTGCGATGTTTTTCAGAAACCTATCCTATATTGCCACTGCATGTTCCCTGACCTCCCCATGCTGACCACCCCGCGGTGCTTTTCTCCATCCTACATTGCCACTCACTGCCTATCCTAATTCAGAGCCTCAGATTCACACCACCCGTGATGTTTTTCTCACTCCTACTAGTAAATGTAATGTTACACACCCATACAATGCGCACCACCCCGCGATGTTTTTCAGAAACCTATCCTACATTGCCACTGCATGTTCCCTGACCTCCCCATGCTGACCACCCCATGGTGCTTTTCTCCATCCTACATTGCCACTCACTTCCTATCCTAATTCAGACCCTCCGATTCACACCACCCCTTGATGTTTTTCTCACTCATACTAGTGAATGTAATTTTACATACCCATACAATGCGCACCACCCCGCGATGTTTTTCAGAAACCTATCCTACATTGCCACTGCATGTTCCCTGACCTCACCATGGTGACTACCCCGTGGTGATTTTCTCGATCCTACATTGCCACTCACTGCCTATCCTATTACAGACCGTCCGATTAAAACCACCCCGTGATGTTTTTCTCACTCCTACTAGTGAATGTAATGTTACACACCCATACAATGCGCACCACCCCATGATGTGTTTCTCACTCCTACTAGTGATTTTAATTTACACACCCTTACAATGCGCACCACCCCGTGATGTTTTTCAGAAACCTATCCTACATTGCCACTGCATGGTCCCTGACCTCCCCATGCTGACCACCCCGCGGTGCTTCTCTCCATCCTACATAGCCACTCACTGCCTATCCTAATTCAGACCGTCCGATTCACACCACCCCGTGATGTTTTTCTCACTCCTACTCGTGAATGTAATGTTACACACCCATACAATGCGCACCACCCCGCGATGTTTTTCAGAAACCTATCCTACATTGCCACTGCATGTTCCCTGACCTCCCCATGCTGACCACCCGCGGTGCTTTTCTCCATCCCAGATTGCCACTCACGGCCTATCCTAATTCAGACCCTCCGATTCCCACCATCCCGTGATATTTTTCTCACTCCTACTAGTGAATGTAATGTTACACACCCATACAATGCGCACCACCCAGCGATGTTTTTCACAAACCTATCCTACATTGCCACTGCATCTTCCCTGACCTCCCCATGCTGACCACCCCGCGGTGCTTTTCTCCATCCTACATTGCCACTCACGGCCTATCCTAATTCAGACCCTCCGATTCACACAACCCCGTGATGCTTTTCTCACTCCTACTAGTGAATGTAATGTAACACACACCCATACAATGTGCACCACCCCGTGATGTTTTTCTCACTCCTGCTAGTGAATGTATTGTTACACACCCATACAATGCGCACCACCCCGCGATGTTTTTCAGAAACCTATCCTACATTGCCACTGCATCTTCCCTGACCTCCCCATGCTGACCAACCCGAGGTGCTTTTCTCCATCCTACATTGCCACTCACTGCCTATCCTAATTCAGACCCTCTGATTCACACCACCCCGTGATGTTTTCGTCACTCCTACTAGTGAATGTAATGTTACACACCCATACAATGCGAACCACCCCGCGGTGTTTTTCAGAAACCTATCCTACTTTGCCACTGCATGTTCCCTGACCTCCCCATGCTGACCACCCCGCGGTGCTTTTCTCCATCCTACATTGCCACTCACTTCCTATCCTAATTCAGACCCTCCGATTCCCACCATCCCGTGATGTTTTTCTCACTCCTACTAGTGAATGTAATGTTACACACCCATACAATGCGCACCACGCAGCGATGTTTTTCACAAACCTATCCTACATTGCCACTGCATCTTCCCTGACCTCCCCATGCTGACCACCCCGCGGTGCTTTTCTCCATCCTACATTGCCACTCACGGCCTATCCTAATTCAGACCATCCGATTCACACAACCCCGTGATGCTTTTCTCACTCCTACTAGTGAATGTAATGTAACACACACCCATACAATGTGCACCACCCCGTGATGTTTTTCTCGCTCCTGCTAGTGAATGTATTGTTACACACCCATACAATGCGCACCAACCCACGATGATTTTTAGAAACCTATCCTACATTGCCACTGCATGTTCCCTGACTTCCCCATGCTGACTACCCCTGGGTGCTTTTCTCCATGCTATATTGCCACTCACTGCCTATCCTAATTCAGAGCCTCCGATTCACACCACCCGTGATGTTTTTCTCACTCCTACTAGAGAATGAAATTTTACACAACCATACAATGCGCACCACCCCGCGATATTTTTCAGAAACCTATCCTACATTGCCACTGCATGTTCCCTGACCTCCCCATGCTGACCACCCCGCGGTGCTTTTCTCCATCCTACATTGCCACTCACTGCCTATCCTAATTCAGAGCCTCTGATTCACACCACCCGTGATGTTTTTCTCACTCCTACTAGTAAATGTAATGCTACAAACCCATACAATGCGCACCACACCGCGATGTTTTTCAGAAACCTATCCTACATTGCCACTGCATGTTCCCTGACCTCCCCATGCTGACCACCCCATGGTGCTTTTCTCCATCCTACATTGCCACTCACTTCCTATCCTAATTCAGACCCTCCGATTCACACCACCCCGTGATGTTTTTCTCACTCATACTAGTGAATGTAATTTTACATACCCATACAATGCGCACCACCCCGCGATGTTTTTCAGAAACCTATCCTACATTGCCACTGCATGTTCCCTGACCTCACCATGCTGACTACCCCGTGGTGATTTTCTCCATCCTACATTGCCACTCACTGCCTATCCTATTACAGACCGTCCGATTAAAACCACCCCGTGATGTTTTTCTCACTCCTACTAGTGAATGTAATGTTACACACCCATACAATGCGCACCACCCCATGATGTGTTTCTCACTCCTACTAGTGATTTTAATTTACACACCCTTACAATGCGCACCACCCCGTGATGTTTTTCAGAAACCTATCCTACATTGCCACTGCATGGTCCCTGACCTCCCCATGCTGACCACCCCGCGGTGCTTCTCTCCATCCTACATAGCCACTCACTGCCTATCCTAATTCAGACCGTCCGATTCACACCACCCCGTGATGTTTTTCTCACTCCTACTCGTGAATGTAATGTTACACACCCATACAATGCGCACCACCCCGCGATGTTTTTCAGAAACCTATCCTACATTGCCACTGCATGTTCCCTGACCTCCCCATGCTGACCACCCGCGGTGCTTTTCTCCATCCCAGATTGCCACTCACGGCCTATCCTAATTCAGACCCTCCGATTCCCACCATCCCGTGATATTTTTCTCACTCCTACTAGTGAATGTAATGTTACACACCCATACAATGCGCACCACCCAGCGATGTTTTTCACAAACCTATCCTACATTGCCACTGCATCTTCCCTGACCTCCCCATGCTGACCACCCCGCGGTGCTTTTCTCCATCCTACATTGCCACTCATGGCCTATCCTAATTCAGACCCTCCGATTCACACAACCCCGTGATGCTTTTCTCACACCTACTAGTGAATGTAATGTAACACACACCCATACAATGTGCACCACCCCGTGATGTTTTTCTCACTCCTGCTAGTGAATGTATTGTTACACACCCATACAATGCGCACCACCCCGTGATGTTTTTCAGAAACCTATCCTACATTGCCACTGCATCTTCCCTGACCTCCCCATGCTGACCACCCCGAGGTGCTTTTCTCCATCCTACATTGCCACTCACTGCCTATCCTAATTCAGACCCTCTGATTCACACCACCCCGTGATGTTTTCGTCACTCCTACTAGTGAATGTAATGTTACACACCCATACAATGCGAACCACCCCGCGGTGTTTTTCAGAAACCTATCCTACTTTGCCACTGCATGTTCCCTGACCTCCCCATGCTGACCACCCCGCGGTGCTTTTCTCCATCCTACATTGCCACTCACTTCCTATCCTAATTCAGACCCTCCGATTCCCACCATCCCGTGATGTTTTTCTCACTCCTACTAGTGAATGTAATGTTACACACCCATACAATGCGCACCACGCAGCGATGTTTTTCACAAACCTATCCTACATTGCCACTGCATCTTCCCTGACCTCCCCATGCTGACCACCCCGCGGTGCTTTTCTCCATCCTACATTGCCACTCACGGCCTATCCTAATTCAGACCATCCGATTCACACAACCCCGTGATGCTTTTCTCACTCCTACTAGTGAATGTAATGTAACACACACCCATACAATGTGCACCACCCCGTGATGTTTTTCTCGCTCCTGCTAGTGAATGTATTGTTACACACCCATACAATGCGCACCAACCCACGATGATTTTTAGAAACCTATCCTACATTGCCACTGCATGTTCCCTGACTTCCCCATGCTGACTACCCCTGGGTGCTTTTCTCCATGCTATATTGCCACTCACTGCCTATCCTAATTCAGAGCCTCCGATTCACACCACCCGTGATGTTTTTCTCACTCCTACTAGAGAATGAAATTTTACACAACCATACAATGCGCACCACCCCGCGATATTTTTCAGAAACCTATCCTACATTGCCACTGCATGTTCCCTGACCTCCACATGCTGACCAACCCGCGGTGCTTTTCTCCATCCTACATTGCCACTCACTGCCTATCCTTATTCAGACCCTCCGATTCATACCACCCCGTGATGTTTTTCTCACTCCTACTAGTGAATGTAATGTTACACACCCATACAATGCGCACCACCCAGCGATGTTTTTCAGAAAACTATCCTACATTGCCACTGCATGTTCCCTGACCTCCCCATGCTGAGCACCCTGCGGTGCTTTTCTCCATCCTACATTGCCACTCTCTGCCTATCCTAATTCAGACCCTCCGATTCACACCACCCGTGATGATTTTCTCACTCCTACTAGTAATTGTAATGTTACACACCCATACAATGCGCACCAACCTGCGATGTTTTTCAGAAACCTATCCTACATTGCCACTGCATGTTCCCTGACCTCCCCATGCTGACCACCCCGCGGTGCTTTTCTCCATCCTACATTGCCACTCACTGCCTATCCTAATTCAGAGCCTCTGATTCACACCACCCGTGATGTTTTTCTCACTCCTACTAGTAAATGTAATGCTACAAACCCATACAATGCGCACCACACCGCGATGTTTTTCAGAAACCTATCCTACATTGCCACTGCATGTTCCCTGACCTCCCCATGCTGACCACCCCATGGTGCTTTTCTCCATCCTACATTGCCACTCACTTCCTATCCTAATTCAGACCCTCCGATTCACACCACCCCGTGATGTTTTTCTCACTCATACTAGTGAATGTAATTTTACATACCCATACAATGCGCACCACCCCGCGATGTTTTTCAGAAACCTATCCTACATTGCCACTGCATGTTCCCTGACCTCACCATGCTGACTACCCCGTGGTGATTTTCTCCATCCTACATTGCCACTCACTGCCTATCCTATTACAGACCGTCCGATTAAAACCACCCCGTGATGTTTTTCTCACTCCTACTAGTGAATGTAATGTTACACACCCATACAATGCGTACCACCCCATGATGTGTTTCTCACTCCTACTAGTGATTTTAATTTACACACCCATACAATGCGCACCACCCCGTGATGTTTTTCAGAAACCTATCCTACATTGCCACTGCATGTTCCCTGACCTCCCCATGCTGACCACCCCGCGGTGCTTTTCTCCATCCTACATAGCCACTCACTGCCTATCCTAATTCAGACCGTCCGATTCACACCACCCCGTGATGTTTTTCTCACTCCTACTCGTGAATGTAATGTTACACACCCATACAATGCGCACCACCACGCGATGTTTTTCAGAAACCTATCCTACATTGCCACTGCATATTCCCTGACCTCCCCTTGCTGACCACCCCATGGTGCTTTTCTCCATCCTACATTGCCACTCACTTCCTATCCTAATTCAGACCCTCCGATTCACACAACCCCGTAATGCTTTTCTCACTCCTACTAGTGAATGTAATGTAACACACACCCATACAATGTGCACCACCCCGTGATGTTTTTCTCACTCCTGCTAGTGAATGTGTTGTTACACACCCATGCAATGCGCACCACACCGCGATGCTTTTCAGAAACCTATCCTACATTGCCACTGCATGTTCCCTGACCTCCCCATGCTGACCACCCCGCGGTGCTCTTCTCCATCCTACATTGCCACTCACGGCCTATCCTAATTCAGACCCTCCGATTCACACAACCCCGTGATGTTTTTCTGACTCCTACTAGTGAATGTAATGTTACACACCCATACAATGCGCACCACCCTGCGATGTTTTTCAGAAAACTATCCTACATTGCCACTGCGTGTTCCCTGACCTCCCCATGCTGACCACCCCGCGGTGCTTTTCTCCATCCTACATTGCCACTCACTGCCTATCCTAATTCAGAGCCTCTGATTCACACCACCCGTGATGTTTTTCTCACTCCTACTAGTAAATGTAATGCTACACACCCATACAATGCGCACCACCCCGCGATGTTTTTCAGAAACCTATCCTACATTGCCACTGCATATTCCCTGACCTCCCCTTGCTGACCACCCCATGGTGCTTTTCTCCATCCTACATTGCCACTCACTTCCTATCCTAATTCAGACCCTCCGATTCACACCACCCCGTGATGTTTTTCTCACTCATACTAGTGAATGTAATTTTACACACCCATACAATGCGCACCACCCCGCGTTGTTTTTCAGAAACCTATCCTACATTGCCACTGCATGTTCCCTGACCTCACCATGCTGACCACCCCGTGGTGATTTTCTCCATCCTACATTGCCATTCACTGCCTATCCTATTACAGACCGTCCGATTAAAACGACCCCGTGATATTTTTCTCACTCCTACTAGTGAATGTAATGTTACACACCCATACAATGCGCACCACCCCGTGATGTGTTTCTCACTCCTGCTAGTGAATGTATTGTTACACACCCATACAATACGCACCACCCCGCGATGATTTTCATAAATCTATCCGACATTGCCACTGCATGTTCCCTGACCTCCCCATGCTGACCACCCCGCGGTGCTTTTCTCCATCCTATATTGCCACTCACTGCCTATACTAATTCAGAGCCTCCGATTCACACCACCCGTGATGTTTTTCTCACTCCTACTAGTGAATGTAATGTTACACACACATACAATGTGCACCTCCCTGCGATGTTTTTCAGAAAGCTAACCTACATTGCCACTGCATGTTCCCTGAACTCCCCATGTTGACCACCCCCTGTGCTTTTCTCCATCCTACATTTCCACTCACTGCCTATCCTAATTCAGACCCTCCGATTCACACCACCCCGTGATGTTTTTCTCACTCCTACTAGTGAATGTAATGTTACACACCCATACAATGTGCACCACCCCGCGATGTTTTTCAGAAACCTATACTACATTGCCACTGCATGTTCCCTGACCTCACCATGCTGACTACCCCGTGGTGATTTTCTCCATCCTACATTGCCACTCACTGCCTATCCTATTACAGACCGTCCGATTAAAACCACCCCGTGATGTTTTTCTCACTCCTACTAGTGAATGTAATGTTACACACCCATACAATGCGCACCACCCCATGATGTGTTTCTCACTCCTACTAGTGATTTTAATTTACACACCCATACAATGCGCACCACCCAGCGATGTTTTTCAGAAACCTATCCTGCATTGCCACTGTATGTTCCCTGACCTCCCCATGCTGACCACCCCGCGGTGCTTTTATCCATCCTACATTGCCACTCACGGCCTATCCTATTTCAGACCCTCCGATTCACACAACCCCGTGATGTTTTTATGACTCCTACAGGTGAATGTAATGTTACACACCCATACAATTCGCACCACCCTGCGATGTTTTTCAGAAACCTATCCTACATTGCCACTGCATGTTCCATGACCTCCCCATGCTGACCACCCCGCGGTGCTTTTCTCCATCCTATATTGCCACTCACTGCCTATCCTAATTCAGAGCCTCCGATTCACACCACCTGTGATGTTTTTCTCACTCGTACTAGTGAATGTAATGTTACACACCCATACAATCCGCACCACCCCGCGATGATTTTCAGAAACCTATCCTACATTGCCAATGCATGTTCCCTGACCTCCCCATGCTGACCACCCCGCGGTGCTTTTCTCCATCCTATATTGCCACTCACTGCCTATCCTAATTCAGAGCCTCCGATTCACACCACCCGTGATGTTTTTCTCACTCCTACTAGTGAATGTAATGTTACACACCCATACAATGCGCACCACACCGCGATGTTTTTCAGAAAGCTATCCTACATTGCCACTGCATGTTCCCTGAACTCCCCATGCTGACCACCCCCTGTGCTTTTCTCCATCCTACATTGCCACTCACTGCCTATGCTAATTAAGACCCTCCGATTCACACCACCCCGTGATGTTTTTCTCACTCCTACTAGAGGATGAAATTTTACACACCCATACAATGCGCACCACCCCGCGATAATTTTCAGAAACCTATCCTACATTGCCACTGCATGTTCCCTGACCTCCACATGCTGACCAACCCGCGGTGCTTTTCTCCATCCTACATTGCCACTCACTGCCTATCCTAAGTCAGACCCTCCGATTCACACCACCCCGTGATGTTTTTCTCACTCCTAGTAGTGAATGTAATGTTACACACCTATACAATGCGCACCACCCAGCAATGTTTTTCAGAAAGCTATCCTACATTGCCACTACATGTTCCCTGACCTCCCCATGCTGAGCACCCTGCGGTGCTTTTCTCCATCCTACATTGCCACTCACTGCGTATCCTAATTCAGACCCTCCGATTCACATCACCCCGTGATGTTTTTCTCACTCCTACTAGTGAATGTAATGTTACACACCCATACAATGTGAACCACCCCGCGATGTTTTTCAGAAACCTATCCTACATTGCCACTGCATGTTCCCTGACCTCACCATGCTGACTACCCCGTGGTGATTTTCTCCATCCTACATTGCCACTCACTGCCTATCCTATTACAGACCGTCCGATTAAAACCACCCCGTGATGTTTTTCTCACTCCTACTAGTGAATGTAATGTTACACACCCATACAATGCGCACCACCCCATGATGTGTTTCTCACTCCTACTAGTGATTTTAATTTACACACCCATACAATGCGCACCACCCCGTGATGTTTTTCAGAAACCTATCCTACATTGCCATTGCATGTTCCCTGACCTCCCCATGCTGACAACCCGCGGTGCTTTTCTCCATCCTACATTGACACTCACAGCCTATCCTAATTCAGACCCTCTGATTCACATCACCCCGTGATGTTTTTCTCACTCCTACTAGTGAATGTAATGTTACACACCCATACAATGCGCACCACCCAGCGATGTTTTTCAGAAACCTATCCTACATTGCCACTGCATCTTCCCTGACCTCCCCATGCTGACCACCCCGCGGTGGTTTTCTCCATCCTACATTGCCACTCACGGCCTATCCTAATTCAGACCCTCTGATTCACACCACCCCGTGATGTTTTTCTCACTCCTACTAGTGAATGTAATGTTACACACCCATACAATGCGCACCACCCCGCGATGTTTTTCAGAAACCTATCCTGCATTGCCACTGTATGTTCCCTGACTTCCCCATGCTGACCACCCCGCGGTGCTTTTCTCCATCCTACATTGCCACTCACGGCCTATCCTAATTCAGACCCTCCGATTCACACAACACCGTGATGTTTTTATGACTCCTACTAGTGAATGTAATGTTACACACCCATACAATGCGCACCACCCTGCGATGTTTTTCAGAAACCTATCCTACATTGCCACTGCGTGTTCCCTGACCTCCCCATCCTGACCACCCCGCGGTGCTTTTCTCCACCCTACATTGCCACTCACTGCCTATCCTAATTCAGAGCCTCTGATTCACACCACCTGTGATGTTTTTCTCACTCCTACTAGTAAATGTAATGCTACACACCCATACAATGCGCACCACCCCGCGATCTTTTTCAGAAACCTATCCTACATTGCCACTGCATATTCCCTGACCTCCCCATGCTGACCACCCCATGGTGCTTTTCTCCATCCTACATTGCCACTCACTTCCTATCCTAATTCAGACCCTCCGATTCACACCACCCCGTGATGTTTTTCTCACTCATACTAGTGAATGTAATTTTACACACCCATACAATGCGCACCACCCCGCGATGTTTTTCAGAAACCTATCCTACTTTGCCACTGCATGTTCCCTGACCTCACCATGCTGACCACCCCGTGGTGATTTTCTCCATCCTACATTGCCACTCACTGCCTATCCTATTACAGACCATCCGATTAAAACCACCCCATGATGTTTTTCTCACTCCTACTAGTGAATGTAATGTTACACACCCATACAATGCGCACCACCCCGTGATGTGTTTCTCACTCCTGCTAGTGAATGTATTGTTACACACCCATACAATACGCACCACCCCGCGATGATTTTCAAAAATCTATCCGACATTGCCACTGCATGTTCCCTGACCTCCCCATGCTGACCACCCCGCGGTGCTTTTCTCCATCCTATATTGCCACTCACTGCCTATCCTAATTCAGAGCCTCCGATTCACACCACCTGTGATGTTTTTCTCACTCTTACTAGTGAATGTAAAGTTACACACCCATACAATGCACACCACCCCGCGATGTTTTTCCGAAAGCTATCCTACATTGCCACTGCATGTTCCCTGAACTCCCCATGCTGACCACCCCCTGTGCTTTTCTCCATCCTACATTGCCACTCACTGCCTATCCTAATTAAGACCCTCCGATTCACACCACCCCGTGATGTTTTTCTCACTCCTACTAGAGAATGAAATTTTACACACCCATACAATGCGCACCACCCCGCGATGTTTTTCAGAAAGCTATCCTACATTGCCACTGCATGTTCCCTGAACTCCCCATGCTGACCACCCCCTGTGCTTTTCTCCATCCTACATTGCCACTCAAAGCCTATCCTAATTAAGACCCTCCGATTCACACCACCCCGTGATGTTTTTCTCACTCCTACTAGAGAATGAAATTTTACACACCCATACAATGCGCACCACCCCGCGATATTTTTCAGAAACATATCCTACATTGCCATTGCATGTTCCCTGACCTCCACATGCTGACCAACCCGCGGCGCTTTTCTCCATCCTATATTGCCACTCACTGCCTATCCTAAGTCAGACCCTCCGATTCACACCACCCCGTGATGTTTTTCTCACTCCTAGTAGTGAATGTAATGTTACACACCTATACAATGCGCACCACCCAGCGATGTTTTTCAGAAAGCTATCCTACATTGCCACTACATGTTCCCTGACCTCCCCATGCTGAGCACCCTGCGGTGCTTTTCTCCATCCTACATTGCCACTCACTGCGTTTCCTAATTCAGACCCTCCGATTCACACCACCCCGTGATGTTTTTCTCACTCCTACTAGTGAATGTAATGTTACACACCCATACAATGCGCACCACCCCGCGATGTTTTTCAGAAACCTATCCTACATTGCCACTGCATGTTCCCTGACCTCACCATGCTGACTACCCCGTGGTGATTTTCTCCATCCTACATTGCCACTCACTGCCTATCCTATTACAGACGGGCCGATTAAAACCACCCCGTGATTTTTTTCTCACTCCTACTAGTGAATGTAATGTTACACACCCATACAATGCGCACCAACCTGCGATGTTTTTCAGAAACCTATCCTACATTGCCACTGCATGTTCCCTGACCTCCCCATGCTGACCACCCCGTGGTGCTTTTCTCCATCCTACATTGCCACTCACTGCCTATCCTAATTCAGAGCCTCTGATTCACACCACCCGTGATGTTTTTCTCACTCCTACTAGTAAATGTAATGCTACACACCCATACAATGCGCACCACCCCGCGATGTTTTTCAGCGACCTATCCTACATTGCCACTGCATGTTCCCTGACCTCCCCATGCTGACCACCCCATGGTGCTTTTCTCCATCCTACATTGCCACTCACTTCCTATCCTAATTCAGGCCCTCCGATTCACACCACCCCGCGATGTTTTTCTCACTCATACTAGTGAATGTAATTTTACATACCCATACAATGTGCACTACCCCGCGATGTTTTTCAGAAACCTATCCTACATTGCCACTGCATGTTCCCTGACCTCACCATGCTGACTACCCCGTGGTGATTTTCTCCATCCTACATTGCCACTCACTGCCTATCCTATTACAGACCGTCCGATTAAAACCACCCCGTGATGTTTTTCTCACTCCTACTAGTGAATGTAATGTTACACACCCATACAATGCGCACCACCCCATGATGTGTTTCTCACTCCTACTAGTGATTTTAATTTACACACCCATACAATGCAGACCACCCCGTGATGTTTTTCAGAAACCTATCCTACATTGCCACTGCATGTTCCCTGACCTCCCCATGCTGACCACCCCGCGGTGCTTTTCTCCATCCTACATTGCCACTCACGGCCTATCCTAATTCAGACCCTCCGATTCACACAACCCCGTGAGGTTTTTCTGACTCCTACTAGTGAATGTAATGTTACACACCGATACAATGCGCACCAACCTGCGATGTTTTTCAGAAACCTATCCTACATTGCCACTGCATGTTCCCTGACCTCCCCATGCTGACCAGCCCGTGGTGCTTTTCTCCATCCTACATTGCCACTCACTGCCTATCCTAATTCAGAGCCTCTGATTCACACCACCCGTGATGTTTTTATCACTTCTACTAATAAATGTAATGCTACACACCCATACAATGCGCACCACCCCGCAATGTTTTTCAGAAACCTATCCTACATTGCCACTGCATGTTCCCTGACCTCCCCATGCTGACCACCCCATGGGGCTTTTCTCCATCCTACATTGCCACTCACTTCCTATCCTAATTCAGGCCCTCCGATTCACACCACCCCGTGATGTTTTTCTCACTCATACTAGTGAATGTAATTTTACATACCCATACAATGCGCACCACCCCGCGATGTTTTTCAGAAACCTATCATACATTGCCACTGCATGTTCCCTGACCTCACCATGCTGACTACCCCGTGGTGATTTTCTCCATCCTACATTGCCACTCCCTGCCTATCCTATTACAGACCGTCCGATTAAAACCACCCCGTGATGTTTTTCTCACTCCTACTAGTGAATGTAATGTTACACACCCATACAATGCGCACCACCCCATGATGTGTTTCTCACTCCTACTAGTTATTTTAATTTACACACCCATACAATGCGCACCACCCCGTGATGTTTTTCAGAAACCTATCCTACATTGCCACTGCATGTTCCCTGACCTCCCCATGCTGACCACCCCGCGGTGCTTTTCTCCATCCTACATAGCCACTCACTGCCTATTCTAATTCAGACTGTCCGATTCACACCACCCCGTGATGTTTTTCTCACTCCTACTAGTGAATGTAATGTTACACACCCATACAATGCGCACCACCCCGCGATGTTTTTCAGAAACCTATCCTACATTGCCACTGCATGTTCCCTGACCTCCCCATGCTGACCACCCGCGGTGCTTTTCTCCATCCTACATTGCCACTCACGGCCTCTCCTAATTCAGCCCCTCCGATTAACACCACCCCGTGATGTTTTTCTCACTCCTACTAGTGAATGTAATGTTACACACCCATACAATGCGCACCACCCCGCGATGTTTTTCAGAAAGCTATCCTACATTGCCACTGCATCTTCCCTGACCTCCCCATGCTGACCACCCCGCGGTGCTTTTCTCCATCCTACATTGCCACTCACTGCCTATCCTAATTCAGACCCTCTGATGCACACCACCCCGTGATGTTTTTCTCACTCCTACTAGTGAATGTAATGTTACACACCCATACAATGCGCACCACCCCGCGATGTTTTTCAGAAACCTATCCTACATTGCCACTGCATGTTCCCTGACCTCCCCATGCTGACCACCCCGCGGTGCTTTTCTCCATCCTACATTGCCACTCACGGCCTATCCTAATTCAGACCCTCCGATTCACACAACCCCGTGATGTTTTTATGACTCCTAGTAGTGAATGTAATGTTACACACCCATACAATGTGCACCACCCTGCGATGTTTTTCAGAAACCTATCCTACATTGCCACTGCATGTTCCCTGACCTCCCCATGCTGACCACCCCGCGGTGCTTTTCTCCATCCTACATTGCCACTCACTGCCTATCCTAATTCAGAGCCTCGGATTCACACCACCCGTGATGTTTTTCTCACTCCTACTAGTAAATGTAATGCTACACACCCATACAATGCGCACCACCCCGCGATGTTTTTCAGAAACCTATCCTACATTGCCACTGCATGTTCCCTGACCTCCCCATGCTGACCACCCCATGGTGCTTTTCTCCATCCTACATTGCCACTCACTTCGTATCCTAATTCAGACCCTCCGATTCACACCACCCCGTGATGTTTTTCTCACTCATACTAGTGAATGTAATTTTACACACCCATACAATGCGCACCACCCCACGATGTTTTTCAGAAACCTATCCTACATTGCCACTGCATGTTCCCTGACCTCCCCATGCTGACCACCCCACGGTGCTTTGCTCCATCCTACATTGCCAATCACTGCCTATCCTAATTCAGACGCTCCAATTCACACCACACCGTGATGCTTTTCTCACTCCTACTAGTGAATGTAATGTAACACACACCCATACAATGCGCACCACCCCGTGATGTTTTTCTCACTCCTGCTAGTGAATGTATTGTTACACACCCATACAATACGCACCACCCCGCGATGATTTTCAGAAATCTATCCGACATTGCCACTGCATGTTCCCTGACCTCCCCATGCTGACCACCCCGCGGTGCTTTTCTCCATCCTACATTGCCACTCACTTCGTATCCTAATTCAGACCCTCCGATTCACACCACCCCGTGATGTTTTTCTCACTCATACTAGTGAATGTAATTTTACACACCCATACAATGCGCACCACCCCGCGATGTTTTTCAGAAACCTATCCTACATTGCCACTGCAAGTTCCCTGACCTCACCATGCTGACCACCCCGTGGTGATTTTCTCCATCCTACATTGCCACTCACTGCCTATCCTATTACAGACCGTCCGATTAAAACCACCCCATGATGTTTTTCTCACTCCTACTAGTGAATGTAATGTTACACACCCATACAATGCGCACCACCCCGTGATGTGTTTCTCACTCCTGCTAGTGAATGTATTGTTACACACCCATACAATGCGCACCACCCCGCGATGTTTTTCAGAAACCTATCCTACATTGCCACTGCATGTTCCCTGACCTCCCCATGCTGACCACCCGCGCTGCTTTTCTCCATCCTACATTGCCACTCACG
Organism: Cavia porcellus; assembly: GCF_034190915.1. Lineage (NCBI taxonomy): Eukaryota > Metazoa > Chordata > Mammalia > Rodentia > Caviidae > Cavia > Cavia porcellus. Next base: position 1,174,697 of record NW_026947539.1, on the reverse strand, counting down.
GCCTATCCTAATTCAGACCCTCCGATTCACACAACCCCGTGATGTTTTTCTGACTCCTACTAGAGAATGTAATGTTACACACCCATACAATGCGTACCAACCTGCGATGTTTTTCAGAAACCTATCCTACATTGCCACTGCATGTTCCCTGACCTCCCCATGCTGACCAGCCCGTGGTGCTTTTCTCCATCCTACATTGCCACTCACTGCCTATCCTAATTCAGAGCCTCTGATTCACACCACCCGTGATGTTTTTCTCACTTCTACTAATAAATGTAATGCTACACACCCATACAATGCGCACCACCCCGCAATGTTTTTCAGAAACCTATCCTACATTGCCACTGCATGTTCCCTGACCTCCCCATGCTGACCACCCCATGGGGCTTTTCTCCATCCTACATTGCCACTCACTTCCTATCCTAATTCAGGCCCTCCGATTCACACCACCCCGTGATGTTTTTCTCACTCATACTAGTGAATGTAATTTTACATACCCATACAATGCGCACCACCCCGCGATGTTTTTCAGAAACCTATCATACATTGCCACTGCATGTTCCCTGACCTCACCATGCTGACTACCCCGTGGTGATTTTCTCCATCCTACATTGCCACTCACTGCCTATCCTATTACAGACCGTCCGATTAAAACCACCCCGTGATGTTTTTCTCACTCCTACTAGTGAATGTAATGTTACACACCCATACAATGCGCACCACCCCATGATGTGTTTCTCACTCCTACTAGTTATTTTAATTTACACACCCATACAATGCGCACCACCCCGTGATGTTTTTCAGAAACCTATCCTACATTGCCACTGCATGTTCCCTGACCTCCCCATGCTGACCACCTCGCGGTGCTTTTCTCCATTCTACATAGCCACTCACTGCCTATTCTAATTCAGACTGTCCGATTCACACCACCCCGTGATGTTTTTCTCACTCCTACTAGTGAATGTAATGTTACACACCCATACAATGCGCACCACCCCGCGATGTTTTTCAGAAACCTATCCTACATTGGCACTGCATGTTCCCTGACCTCCCCATGCTGACCACCCGCGGTGCTTTTCTCCATCCTACATTGCCACTCACGGCCTCTACTAATTCAGACCCTCCGATTAACACCACCCCGTGATGTTTTTCTCACTCCTACTAGTGAATGTAATGTTACACACCCATACAATGCGCACCACCCCGCGATGTTTTTCAGAAAGCTATCCTACATTGCCACTGCATCTTCCCTGACCTCCCCATGCTGACCACCCCGCGGTGCTTTTCTCCATCCTACATTGCCACTCACTGCCTATCCTAATTCAGACCCTCTGATTCACACCACCCCGTGATGTTTTTCTCACTCCTACTAGTGAATGTAATGTTACACACCCATACAATGCGCACCACCCCGCGATGTTTTTCAGAAACCTATCCTACATTGCCACTGCATGTTCCCTGACCTCCCCATGCTGACCACCCCGCGGTGCTTTTCTCCATCCTACATTGCCACTCACGGCCTATCCTAATTCAGACCCTCCGATTCACACAACCTCGTGATGTTTTTATGACTCCTAGTAGTGAATGTAATGTTACACACCCATACAATGTGCACCACCCTGCGATGTTTTTCAGAAACCTATCCTACATTGCCACTGCATGTTCCCTGACCTCCCCATGCTGACCACCCCGCGGTGCTTTTCTCCATCCTACATTGCCACTCACTGCCTATCCTAATTCAGAGCCTCGGATTCACACCACCCGTGATGTTTTTCTCACTCCTACTAGTAAATGTAATGCTACACACCCATACAATGCGCACCACCCCGCGATGTTTTTCAGAAACCTATCCTACATTGCCACTGCATGTTCCCTGACCTCCCCATGCTGACCACCCCATGGTGCTTTTCTCCATCCTACATTGCCACTCACTTCGTATCCTAATTCAGACCCTCCGATTCACACCACCCCGTGATGTTTTTCTCACTCATACTAGTGAATGTAATTTTACACACCCATACAATGCGCACCACCCCACGATGTTTTTCAGAAACCTATCCTACATTGCCACTGCATGTTCCCTGACCTCCCCATGCTGTCCACCCCACGGTGCTTTGCTCCATCCTACATTGCCAATCACTGCCTATCCTAATTCAGACGCTCCAATTCACACCACACCGTGATGCTTTTCTCACTCCTACTAGTGAATGTAATGTTACACACCCATACAATGCGCACCACCCCATGATGTGTTTCTCACTCCTACTAGTGATTTTAATTTACACACCCATACAATGCGCACCACCCCGTGATGTATTTCAGAAACCTATCCTACATTGCCACTGCATCTTCCCTGACCTCCCCATGCTGACCACCCCGCGGTGCTTTTCTCCATCCTACATTGCCACTCACTGCCTATCCTAATTCAGACCCTCTGATTCACACCACCCCGTGATGTTTTTCTCACTCCTACTAGTGAATGTAATGTTACACACCCATACAATGCGCAGCACCCCGCGATGTTTTTCAGAAACCTATCCTACATTGCCACTGCATGTTCCCTGACCTCCCCATGCTGACCACCCCGCGGTGCTTTTCTCCATCCTACATTGCCTCTCACGGCCTATCCTAATTCAGACCCTCCGATTCACACAACCCCGTGATGTTTTTATGACACCTACTAGTGAATGTAATGTTACACACCCATACAATGTGCACCACCCTGCGATGTTTTTCAGAAACCTATCCTACATTGCCACTGCATGTTCCCTGACCTCCCCATGCTGACAACCCCGCGGTGCTTTTCTACATCCTACATTGGCACTCACTGCCTATCCTAATTCAGAGCCTCTGATTCACACCACCCGTGATGTTTTTCTCACTCCTACTAGTAAATGTAATGCTACACACCCATACAATGCGCACCACCCGGCGATGTTTTTCAGAAACCTATCCTACATTGCCACTGCATGTTCCCTCACCTCCCCATGCTGACCACCCCATGGTGCTTTTCTCCATCCCACATTGCCACTCACTTCCTATCCTAATTCAGACCCTCCGATTCACACCACCCCGTGATGTTTTTCTCACTCATACTAGTGAATGTAATTTTACACACCCATACAATGCGCACCACCCCGCGATGTTTTTCAGAAACCTATCCTACATTGCCACTGCATGTTCCCTGACCTCACCATGCTGACCACCCCGTGGTGTTTTTCTCCATCCTACATTGCCACTCACTGCCTATCCTATTACAGACCGTCCGATTAAAACCACCCCGTGATGTTTTTCTCACTCCTACTAGTGAATGTAATGTTACACACCCATACAATGCGCACCACCCCGTGATGTGTTTCTCACTCCTACTAGTGATTTTAATTTACACACCCATACAATGCGCACCCCCCGCGATGTTTTTCAGAAACCTATCCTACATTGCCACTGCATGATCCCTGACCTCCCCATGCTGACCACCCCCGGTGCTTTTCTCCATCCTACTTTGCCACTCATGGCCTATCCTAATTCAGACCCTCCGATTCACACCACCCCGTGATGTTTTTCTCACTCCTACTAGTGAATGTAATGTAACACACACCCATACAATGCGCACCACCCCTTGATGTGTTTCTCACTCATACTAGTGATTTTAATTTACACACCCATACAATGCGCACCACCCCGCGATGTTTTTTAGAAACCTATCGTACATTGCCACTGCATGTTCCCTGACCTCCCCATGCTGACCACCCCACGGTGCTTTGCTCCATCCTACATTGCCAATCACTGCCTATCCTAATTCAGACGCTCCAATTCACACCACACCGTGATGCTTTTCTCACTCCTACTAGTGAGTGTAATGTAACACACACCCATACAATGCGCACCACCCCGTGATATTTTTCTCACTCCTGCTAGTGAATGTATTGTTACACACCCATACAATACGCACCACCCCGCGATGATTTTCATAAATCTATCCTACATTGCCACTACATGTTCCCTGACCTCCCCATGCTGAGCACACTCCGGTGCTTTTCTCCATCCTACATTGCCACTCACTGCCTATCCTAATTCAGACCCTCCGAATCACACCACCCCGTGATGTTTTTCTCACTCCTACTAGTGAATGTAATGTTACACACCCATACAATGCCCACCACCACGTGATGTTTTTCAGAAACCTATCCTACATTGCCACTGCATGTTCCCTGACCTCCCCATGCTGACCACCCCGCGGTGCTTTTCTCCATCCTACATAGCCACTCACTGCCTATCCTAATTCAGACCGTCCGATTCACACCACCCCGTGATGTTTTTCTCACTCCTAATCTTGAATGTAATGTTACACACCCATACAATGCGCACCACCCCACGATGTTTTTCAGAAACCTATCCTACATTGCCACTGCATGTTCCCTGACCTCCCCATGCTGACCACCCGCGGTGCTTTTCTCCAACCTACATTGCCACTCGCGGCCTATTCTAATTCAGACCCTACGATTCACACCACCCCGTGATGTTTTTCTCACTCCTACTAGTGAATGTATTGTTACACACCCATACAATGCGCACCACCCCGCGATGTTTTTCAGAAACCTATCCTACATTGCCACAGCATCTTCCCTGACCTCCCCATGCTGACCACCCCGCGGTGCTTTTCTCCATCCTACATTGCCACTCACTGCCTATCCTAATTCTTACCCTCTGATTCACACCACCCCGTGATGTTTTTCTCCCTCCTACTAGTGAATGTAATGTTACACACCCATACAATGCCCACCACCCCGCGATGTTTTTCAGAAACCTATCCTACATTGCCACTGCATGTTCCTTGACCTCCCCATGCTGACCACCCCGCGGTGCTTTTCTGCATCCTACATAGCCACTCACTGCCTATCCTAATTCAGACCGTCCGATTCACACCACACCGTGATGTTTTTCTCACTCCTACTAGTGAATGTAATGTTACACACCCATACAATGCGCACCACCCCGCGATGTTTTTCAGAAACCTATCCTACATTGCCACTGCATGTTCCCTGACCTCCCCATGCTGACCACCCGCGGTGCTTTTCTCCATCCTACATTGCCACTCACGGCCTATCCTAATTCAGACCCTCGGATTCACACCACCCCGTGATGTTTTTCTCACTCCTACTAGTGAATGAAATGTTACACACCCATACAATGCGAACTACCCCGCGATGTTTTTCAGAAACCTATCCTACTTTGCCACTGCATGATCCCTGACCTCCCCATGCTGACCACCCCGCGGTGCTTTGCTCCATCCTACATTGCCAATCACCGCCTATCCTAATTCAGACGCTCCAATTCACACCACCCCGTGATGCTTTTCTCACTCCTACTAGTGAATGTAATGTAACACACACCCATACAATGCGCACCACCCCGTGATGTTTTTCTCACTCCTGGTAGTGAATGTATTGTTACACACCAATACAATAGGCACCACCCCGCGATGGTTTTCAGAAATCTATCCGACATTGCCACTGCATGTTCACTGACCTCCCCATGCTGACCACCCCGCGGTGCTTTTCTCCATCCTATATTGCCACTCACTGCCTATCCTAATTCAGAGCCTCCGATTCACACCACCCGTGATGTTTTTCTCACTCCTACTAGTGAATGTAATGTTACACACCCATACGATGCGCATCACCCCGCGATGTTTTTCAGAAACCTATCCTACATTACCACTGCATCTTCAATGACCTCCACATGCTGACCACCCCGCGGTGCTTTTCTCCATCCTACATTGCCACTCACTGCCTATCCTAATTCAGACCCTCTGATTCACACCACCCCGTGATGTTTTTCTCACTCCTACTAGTGAATGTAATGTTACACACCCATACAATGCGCAGCACCCCGCGATGTTTTTCAGAAACCTATCCTACATTGCCACTGCATGTTCCCTGACCTCCCAATGCTGACCACCCCGCGGTGCTTTTCTCCATCCTACATTGCCTCTCACGGCCTATCCTAATTCAGACCCTCCGATTCACACAACCCCGTGATGTTTTTATGACACCTACTAGTGAATGTAATGTTACACACCCATACAATGTGCACCACCCTGCGATGTTTTTCAGAAACCTATCCTACATTGCCACTGCATGTTCCCTGACCTCCCCATGCTGACAACCCCGCGGTGCTTTTCTACATCCTACATTGGCACTCACTGCCTATCCTAATTCAGAGCCTCTGATTCACACCACCCGTGATGTTTTTCTCACTCCTACTAGTAAATGTAATGCTACACACCCATACAATGCGCACCACCCGGCGATGTTTTTCAGAAACCTATCCTACATTGCCACTGCATGTTCCCTCACCTCCCCATGCTGACCACCCCATGGTGCTTTTCTCCATCCCACATTGCCACTCACTTCCTATCCTAATTCAGACCCTCCGATTCACACCACCCCGTGATGTTTTTCTCACTCATACTAGTGAATGTAATTTTACACACCCATACAATGCGCACCACCCCGCGATGTTTTTCAGAAACCTATCCTACATTGCCACTGCATGTTCCCTGACCTCACCATGCTGACCACCCCGTGGTGTTTTTCTCCATCCTACATTGCCACTCACTGCCTATCCTATTACAGACCGTCCGATTAAAACCACCCCGTGATGTTTTTCTCACTCCTACTAGTGAATGTAATGTTACACACCCATACAATGCGCACCACCCCGTGATGTGTTTCTCAATCCTACTAGTGATTTTAATTTACACACCCATACAATGCGCACCCCCCGCGATGTTTTTCAGAAACCTATCCTACATTGCCACTGCATGTTCCCTGACCTCCCCATGCTGACCACCCCCGGTGCTTTTCTCCATCCTACTTTGCCACTCATGGCCTATCCTAATTCAGACCCTCCGATTCACACCACCCCGTGATGTTTTTCTCACTCCTACTAGTGAATGTAATGTAACACACACCCATACAATGCGCACCACCCCTTGATGTGTTTCTCACTCATACTAGTGATTTTAATTTACACACCCATACAATGCGCACCACCCCGCGATGTTTTTTAGAAACCTATCCTACATTGCCACTGCATGTTCCCTGACCTCCCCATGCTGACCACCCCACGGTGCTTTGCTCCATCCTACATTGCCAATCACTGCCTATCCTAATTCAGACGCTCCAATTCACACCACACCGTGATGCTTTTCTCACTCCTACTAGTGAATGTAATGTAACACACACCCATACAATGCGCACCACCCCGTGATATTTTTCTCACTCCTGCTAGTGAATGTATTGTTACACACCCATACAATACGCACCACCCCGCGATGATTTTCATAAATCTATCCTACATTGCCACTACATGTTCCCTGACCTCCCCATGCTGAGCACCCTCCGGTGCTTTTCTCCATCCTACATTGCCACTCACTGCCTATCCTAATTCAGACCCTCCGAATCACACCACCCCGTGATGTTTTTCTCACTCCTACTAGTGAATGTAATGTTACACACCCATACAATGCCCACCACCACGTGATGTTTTTCAGAAACCTATCCTACATTGCCACTGCATGTTCCCTGACCTCCCCATGCTGACCACCCCGCGGTGCTTTTCTCCATCCTACATAGCCACTCACTGCCTATCCTAATTCAGACCGTCCGATTCACACCACCCCGTGATGTTTTTCTCACTCCTAATCTTGAATGTAATGTTACACACCCATACAATGCGCACCACCCCACGATGTTTTTCAGAAACCTATCCTACATTGCCACTGCATGTTCCCTGACCTCCCCATGCTGACCACCCGCGGTGCTTTTCTCCAACCTACATTGCCACTCGCGGCCTATTCTAATTCAGACCCTACGATTCACACCACCCCGTGATGTTTTTCTCACTCCTACTAGTGAATGTATTGTTACACACCCATACAATGCGCACCACCACGCGATGTTTTTCAGAAACCTATCCTACATTGCCACAGCATCTTCCCTGACCTCCCCATGCTGACCACCCCGCGGTGCTTTTCTCCATCCTACATTGCCACTCACTGCCTATCCTAATTGTTACCCTCTGATTCACACCACCCCGTGATGTTTTTCTCCCTCCTACTAGTGAATGTAATGTTACACACCCATACAATGCCCACCACCCCGCGATGTTTTTCAGAAACCTATCCTACATTGCCACTGCATGTTCCTTGACCTCCCCATGCTGACCACCCCGCGGTGCTTTTCTGCATCCTACATAGCCACTCACTGCCTATCCTAATTCAGACCGTCCGATTCACACCACACCGTGATGTTTTTCTCACTCCTACTAGTGAATGTAATGTTACACACCCATACAATGCGCACCACCCCGCGATGTTTTTCAGAAACCTATCCTACATTGCCACTGCATGTTCCCTGACCTCCCCATGCTGACCACCCGCGGTGCTTTTCTCCATCCTACATTGCCACTCACGGCCTATCCTAATTCAGACCCTCGGATTCACACCACCCCGTGATGTTTTTCTCACTCCTACTAGTGAATGAAATGTTACACACCCATACAATGCGAACTACCCCGCGATGTTTTTCAGAAACCTATCCTACTTTGCCACTGCATGATCCCTGACCTCCCCATGCTGACCACCCCGCGGTGCTTTGCTCCATCCTACATTGCCAATCACAGCCTATCCTAATTCAGACGCTCCAATTCACACCACCCCGTGATGCTTTTCTCACTCCTACTAGTGAATGTAATGTAACACACACCCATACAATGCGCACCACCCCGTGATGTTTTTCTCACTCCTGGTAGTGAATGTATTGTTACACACCCATACAATACGCACCACCGCGCGATGGTTTTCAGAAATCTATCCGACATTGCCACTGCATGTTCCCTGACCTCCCCATGCTGACAACCCCGCGGTGCTTTTCTCCATCCTATATTGCCACTCACTGCCTATCCTAATTCAGAGCCTCCGATTCACACCACCCGTGATGTTTTTCTCACTCCTACTAGTGAATGTAATGTTACACACCCATACGATGCGCATCACCCCGCGATGTTTTTCAGAAACCTATCCTACATTACCACTGCATCTTCAATGACCTCCACATGCTGACCACCCCGCGGTGCTTTTCTCCATCCTACATTGCCACTCACTGCCTATCCTAATTCAGACCCTCTGATTCACACCACCCCGTGATGTTTTTCTCACTCCTGCTAGTGAATGTATTGTTACACACCCATACAATGCGCACCACCCCGCGATGATTTTCAGAAACCTATCCTACATTGCCACTGCATGTTCCCTGACCTCCACATGCTGACCAACCCGCGGTGCTTTTATCCATCCAAATTGCCACTCACGGCCTATCCTAATTCAGACCCACCGATTCACACCACCCGTGATATTTTTCTCACTCCTACTAGTAAATGTAATGCTACACACCCATACAATGCGCACCACCCCGCGATGTTTTTCAGAAACCTATCCTACATTGCCACTGCGTGTTCCCTGACCTCCCCATGCTGACCACCCCATGGTGCTTTTCTCCATCCTACATTGCCACTCACTTCCTATCCTAATTCAGACCCTCCGATTCACACCACACCATGATGTTTTTCTCACTCATACTAGTGAATGTAATTTTACATACCCATACAATGCGCACCACCCCGCGATGTTTTTCAGAAACCTATCCTACATTGCCACTGCATGTTCCCTGACCTCACCATGCTGACCACCCCGTGGTGATTTTCTCCATCCTACATTGCCACTCACTGCCTATGCTATTAGAGACCGTCCGATTAAAACCACCCCGTGATGTTTTTCTCACTCCTACTAGTGAATGTAATGTTACACACCCATACAATGCGCACCACCCCATGATGTGTTTCTCACTCCTACTAGTGATTTTAATTTACACACCCATACAATGCGCACCACCCCGTGATGTTTTTCAGAAACCTATCCTACATTGCCACTGCATGTTCCCTGACCTCCCCATGCTGACCACCCGCGGTGCTTTTCTCCATCCTACATTGCCACTCACGGCCTATTCTAATTCAGACCCTACGATTCACACCACCCCGTGATGGTTTTCTCACTCCTACTAGTGAACGTATTGTTACACACCCATACAATGCGCACCACCCCGCGATGTTTTTCAGAAACCTATCCTACATTGCCACAGCATCTTCCCTGACCTCCCCATGCTGACCACCCCGCGGTGCTTTTCTGCATCCTACATAGCCACTCACTGCCTATCCTAATTCAGACTGTCCGATTCACACCACACCGTGATGTTTTTGTCACTCCTACTAGTGAATGTAATGTTACACACCCATACAATGCGCACCACCCCGCGATGTTTTTCAGAAACCTATCCTACATTGCCACTGCATGTTCCCTGACCTCCCCATGCTGACCACCCGCGGTGCTTTTCTCCATCCTACATTGCCACTCACGGCCTATCCTAATTCAGACCCTCGGATTCACACCACCCCGTGATGTTTTTCTCACTCATACTAGTGAATGTAATGTTACACACCCATACAATGCGAACTACCCCGCGATGTTTTTCAGAAACCTATCCTACTTTGCGACTGCATGATCCCTGACCTCCCCATGCTGACCACCCCGCGGTGCTTTTCTCCATCCTACATTGCCACTCACTGCCTATCCTAATTCAGACCCTCGGATTCACACCACCCCGTGATGTTTTTCTCACTCATACTAGTGAATGTAATGTTACACACCCATACAATGCGCACCACCCCATGATGTGTTTCTCACTCCTACTAGTGATTTTAATTTACACACCCATACAATGCGCACCACCCAGCGATGATTTTCAGAAACCTATCCTACATTTCCACTGCATGTTCCCTGCCCTCCACATGCTGACCAACCCGCGGTGCTTTTATCCATCCAAATTGCCACTCACGGCCTATCCTAATTCAGACCCTCCGATTCACACCACCCGTGATATTTTTCTCACTCCTACTAGTAAATGTAATGCTACACACCCATACAATGCGCACCACCCCGCGATGTTTTTCAGAAACCTATCCTACATTGCCACTGCGTGTTCCCTGACCTCCCCATGCTGACCACCCCATGGTGCTTTTCTCCATCCTACATTGCCACTCACTTCCTATCCTAATTCAGACCCTCCGATTCACACCACACCATGATGTTTTTCTCACTCATACTAGTGAATGTAATTTTACATACCCATACAATGCGCACCACCCCGCGATGTTTTTCAGAAACCTATCCTACATTGCCACTGCATGTTCCCTGACCTCACCATGCTGACCACCCCGTGGTGATTTTCTCCATCCTACATTGCCACTCACTGCCTATGCTATTAGAGACCGTCCGATTAAAACCACCCCGTGATGTTTTTCTCACTCCTACTAGTGAATGTAATGTTACACACCCATACAATGCGCACCACCCCATGATGTGTTTCTCACTCCTACTAGTGATTTTAATTTACACACCCATACAATGCGCACCACCCCGTGATGTTTTTCAGAAACCTATCCTACATTGCCACTGCATGTTCCCTGACCTCCCCATGCTGACCACCCCGCGGTGCTTTTCTCCATCCTACATAGCCACTCACTGCCTATCCTAATTCAGACCGTCCGATTCACACCACCCCGTGATGTTTTTCTCACTCCTACTCTTGAATGTAATGTTACACAGCCATACAATGCGCACCACCCCGCGATGTTTTTCAGAAACCTATCCTACATTGCCACTGCATGTTCCCTGACCTCCCCATGCTGACCACCTGCGGTGCTTTTCTCCAACCTACATTGCCACTCACAGCCTATCCTAATTAAGACCCTCCGATTCACACCACCCCGTGATGTTTTTCTCACTCCTACTAGTGAATGTAATGTTACACACCCATACAATGCGCACCACCCCGAGATGTTTTTCAGAAACCTATCCTACATTGCCACTGCATCTTCCCTGACCTCCCCATGCAGACCACCCCGCGGTGCTTTTCTCCATCCTACATAGCCACTCACTGCCTATCCTAATTCAGACCCTCTTATTCACACCACCCCGTGATGTTTTTCTCACTCCTACTAGTGAATGTAATGTTACACACCCATACAATGCGCACAACCCCGTGATGTTTTTCAGAAAACTATCCTACATTGCCACTGCATGTTCCCTGACCTCCCCATGCTGACCACCCCGCGGTGCTTTTCTCCATCCTACATAGCCACTCACTGCCTATCCTAATTCAGACCGTCCGATTCACACCACCCCGTGATGTTTTTCTCACTCCTACTAGTGAATGTAATGTTACACAACCATACAATGCGCACCACCCCGTGATGTTTTTCATAAACCTATCCTACATTGCCACTGCATGTTCCCTGACCTCCCCATGCTGACCATCCCCGGTGCTTTTCTCCAACCTACATTGCCAATCACGGCCTAAGCTAATTCAGACCCTCCTATTCACACCACCCCGTGATGTTTTTCTCACTCCTACTAGTGAATGTAATGTTACACACCCATACAATGCGAACCACCCCGCGATGTTTTTCAGAAACCTATCCTACTTTGCCACTGCATGTTCCCTGACCTCCCCATGCTGACCACCCCGCGGTGCTTTGCTCCATCCTACATTGCCACTCACGGCCTATCCTAATTCAGACCCTCCGATTCACACAACCCCGTTATGTTTTTCTGACTCCTACTAGTGAATGTAATGTTACACACCCATACAATGCGCACCAACTTGCGATGTTTTTCAGAATCCTATCCTACATTGCCACTGCATGTTCCCTGACCTCCCCATGCTGACCACCCCGCGGTGCTTTTCTCCATCCTACATTGCCACTCACTGCCTATCCTAATTCAGAGCCTCTGATTCACACCACCCGTGATGTTTTTCTCACTCCTACTAGTAAATGTCATGCTACACACCCATACAATGCGCACCACCCCGCGATGTTTTTCAGAAACCTATCCTACATTGCCACTGCGTGTTCCCTGACCTCCCCATGCTGACCACCCCATGGTGCTTTTCTTCATCCTACATTGCCACTCACTTCCTATCCTAATTCAGACCCTCCGATTCACACCACCCCGTGATGTTTTTCTCACTCATACTAGTGAATGTAATTTTACATACCCATACAATGCGCACCACCCCGCAATGTTTTTCAGAAACCTATCCTACATTGCCACTGCATGTTCCCTGACCTCACCATGCTGACCACCCCGTGGTGATTTTCTCCATCCTACATTGCCACTCACTGCCTATCCTATTACAGACCGTCCGATTAAAACCACCCCGTGATGTTTTTCTCACTCCTACTAGTGAATGTAATGTTACACACCCATACAATGCGCACCACCCCGTGATGTGTTTCTCAATCCTACTAGTGATTTTAATTTACACACCCATACAATGCGCACCCCCCGCGATGTTTTTCAGAAACCTATCCTACATTGCCACTGCATGTTCCCTGACCTCCCCATGCTGACCACCCCCGGTGCTTTTCTCCATCCTACTTTGCCACTCATGGCCTATCCTAATTCAGACCCTCCGATTCACACCACCCCGTGATGTTTTTCTCACTCCTACTAGTGAATGTAATGTAACACACACCCATACAATGCGCACCACCCCTTGATGTGTTTCTCACTCATACTAGTGATTTTAATTTACACACCCATACAATGCGCACCACCCCGCGATGTTTTTTAGAAACCTATCCTACATTGCCACTGCATGTTCCCTGACCTCCCCATGCTGACCACCCCACGGTGCTTTGCTCCATCCTACATTGCCAATCACTGCCTATCCTAATTCAGACGCTCCAATTCACACCACACCGTGATGCTTTTCTCACTCCTACTAGTGAATGTAATGTAACACACACCCATACAATGCGCACCACCCCGTGATATTTTTCTCACTCCTGCTAGTGAATGTATTGTTACACACCCATACAATACGCACCACCCCGCGATGATTTTCATAAATCTATCCTACATTGCCACTACATGTTCCCTGACCTCCCCATGCTGAGCACCCTCCGGTGCTTTTCTCCATCCTACATTGCCACTCACTGCCTATCCTAATTCAGACCCTCCGAATCACACCACCCCGTGATGTTTTTCTCACTCCTACTAGTGAATGTAATGTTACACACCCATACAATGCCCACCACCACGTGATGTTTTTCAGAAACCTATCCTACATTGCCACTGCATGTTCCCTGACCTCCCCATGCTGACCACCCCGCGGTGCTTTTCTCCATCCTACATAGCCACTCACTGCCTATCCTAATTCAGACCGTCCGATTCACACCACCCCGTGATGTTTTTCTCACTCCTAATCTTGAATGTAATGTTACACACCCATACAATGCGCACCACCCCACGATGTTTTTCAGAAACCTATCCTACATTGCCACTGCATGTTCCCTGACCTCCCCATGCTGACCACCCGCGGTGCTTTTCTCCAACCTACATTGCCACTCGCGGCCTATTCTAATTCAGACCCTACGATTCACACCACCCCGTGATGTTTTTCTCACTCCTACTAGTGAATGTATTGTTACACACCCATACAATGCGCACCACCACGCGATGTTTTTCAGAAACCTATCCTACATTGCCACAGCATCTTCCCTGACCTCCCCATGCTGACCACCCCGCGGTGCTTTTCTCCATCCTACATTGCCACTCACTGCCTATCCTAATTGTTACCCTCTGATTCACACCACCCCGTGATGTTTTTCTCCCTCCTACTAGTGAATGTAATGTTACACACCCATACAATGCCCACCACCCCGCGATGTTTTTCAGAAACCTATCCTACATTGCCACTGCATGTTCCTTGACCTCCCCATGCTGACCACCCCGCGGTGCTTTTCTGCATCCTACATAGCCACTCACTGCCTATCCTAATTCAGACCGTCCGATTCACACCACACCGTGATGTTTTTCTCACTCCTACTAGTGAATGTAATGTTACACACCCATACAATGCGCACCACCCCGCGATGTTTTTCAGAAACCTATCCTACATTGCCACTGCATGTTCCCTGACCTCCCCATGCTGACCACCCGCGGTGCTTTTCTCCATCCTACATTGCCACTCACGGCCTATCCTAATTCAGACCCTCGGATTCACACCACCCCGTGATGTTTTTCTCACTCCTACTAGTGAATGAAATGTTACACACCCATACAATGCGAACTACCCCGCGATGTTTTTCAGAAACCTATCCTACTTTGCCACTGCATGATCCCTGACCTCCCCATGCTGACCACCCCGCGGTGCTTTGCTCCATCCTACATTGCCAATCACAGCCTATCCTAATTCAGACGCTCCAATTCACACCACCCCGTGATGCTTTTCTCACTCCTACTAGTGAATGTAAAGTAACACACACCCATACAATGCGCACCACCCCGTGATGTTTTTCTCACTCCTGGTAGTGAATGTATTGTTACACACCCATACAATACGCACCACCGCGCGATGGTTTTCAGAAATCTATCCGACATTGCCACTGCATGTTCCCTGACCTCCCCATGCTGACAACCCCGCGGTGCTTTTCTCCATCCTATATTGCCACTCACTGCCTATCCTAATTCAGAGCCTCCGATTCACACCACCCGTGATGTTTTTCTCACTCCTACTAGTGAATGTAATGTTACACACCCATACGATGCGCATCACCCCGCGATGTTTTTCAGAAACCTATCCTACATTACCACTGCATCTTCAATGACCTCCACATGCTGACCACCCCGCGGTGCTTTTCTCCATCCTACATTGCCACTCACTGCCTATCCTAATTCAGACCCTCTGATTCACACCACCCCGTGATGTTTTTCTCACTCCTGCTAGTGAATGTATTGTTACACACCCATACAATGCGCACCACCCCGCGATGATTTTCAGAAACCTATCCTACATTGCCACTGCATGTTCCCTGACCTCCACATGCTGACCAACCCGCGGTGCTTTTATCCATCCAAATTGCCACTCACGGCCTATCCTAATTCAGACCCACCGATTCACACCACCCGTGATATTTTTCTCACTCCTACTAGTAAATGTAATGCTACACACCCATACAATGCGCACCACCCCGCGATGTTTTTCAGAAACCTATCCTACATTGCCACTGCGTGTTCCCTGACCTCCCCATGCTGACCACCCCATGGTGCTTTTCTCCATCCTACATTGCCACTCACTTCCTATCCTAATTCAGACCCTCCGATTCACACCACACCATGATGTTTTTCTCACTCATACTAGTGAATGTAATTTTACATACCCATACAATGCGCACCACCCCGCGATGTTTTTCAGAAACCTATCCTACATTGCCACTGCATGTTCCCTGACCTCACCATGCTGACCACCCCGTGGTGATTTTCTCCATCCTACATTGCCACTCACTGCCTATGCTATTAGAGACCGTCCGATTAAAACCACCCCGTGATGTTTTTCTCACTCCTACTAGTGAATGTAATGTTACACACCCATACAATGCGCACCACCCCATGATGTGTTTCTCACTCCTACTAGTGATTTTAATTTACACACCCATACAATGCGCACCACCCCGTGATGTTTTTCAGAAACCTATCCTACATTGCCACTGCATGTTCCCTGACCTCCCCATGCTGACCACCCCGCGGTGCTTTTCTCCATCCTACATAGCCACTCACTGCCTATCCTAATTCAGACCGTCCGATTCACACCACCCCGTGATGTTTTTCTCACTCCTACTCTTGAATGTAATGTTACACACCCATACAATGCGCACCACCCCACGATGTTTTTCAGAAACCTATCCTACATTGCCACTGAATGTTCCCTGACCTCCCCATGCTGACCACCCGCGGTGCTTTTCTCCATCCTACATTGCCACTCACGGCCTATTCTAATTCAGACCCTACGATTCACACCACCCCGTGATGGTTTTCTCACTCCTACTAGTGAACGTATTGTTACACACCCATACAATGCGCACCACCCCGCGATGTTTTTCAGAAACCTATCCTACATTGCCACAGCATCTTCCCTGACCTCCCCATGCTGACCACCCCGCGGTGCTTTTCTGCATCCTACATAGCCACTCACTGCCTATCCTAATTCAGACTGTCCGATTCACACCACACCGTGATGTTTTTGTCACTCCTACTAGTGAATGTAATGTTACACACCCATACAATGCGCACCACCCCGCGATGTTTTTCAGAAACCTATCCTACATTGCCACTGCATGTTCCCTGACCTCCCCATGCTGACCACCCGCGGTGCTTTTCTCCATCCTACATTGCCACTCACGGCCTATCCTAATTCAGACCCTCGGATTCACACCACCCCGTGATGTTTTTCTCACTCATACTAGTGAATGTAATGTTACACACCCATACAATGCGAACTACCCCGCGATGTTTTTCAGAAACCTATCCTACTTTGCGACTGCATGATCCCTGACCTCCCCATGCTGACCACCCCGCGGTGCTTTTCTCCATCCTACATTGCCACTCACTGCCTATCCTAATTCAGACCCTCGGATTCACACCACCCCGTGATGTTTTTCTCACTCATACTAGTGAATGTAATGTTACACACCCATACAATGCGCACCACCCCATGATGTGTTTCTCACTCCTACTAGTGATTTTAATTTACACACCCATACAATGCGCACCACCCAGCGATGATTTTCAGAAACCTATCCTACATTTCCACTGCATGTTCCCTGCCCTCCACATGCTGACCAACCCGCGGTGCTTTTATCCATCCAAATTGCCACTCACGGCCTATCCTAATTCAGACCCTCCGATTCACACCACCCGTGATATTTTTCTCACTCCTACTAGTAAATGTAATGCTACACACCCATACAATGCGCACCACCCCGCGATGTTTTTCAGAAACCTATCCTACATTGCCACTGCGTGTTCCCTGACCTCCCCATGCTGACCACCCCATGGTGCTTTTCTCCATCCTACATTGCCACTCACTTCCTATCCTAATTCAGACCCTCCGATTCACACCACACCATGATGTTTTTCTCACTCATACTAGTGAATGTAATTTTACATACCCATACAATGCGCACCACCCCGCGATGTTTTTCAGAAACCTATCCTACATTGCCACTGCATGTTCCCTGACCTCACCATGCTGACCACCCCGTGGTGATTTTCTCCATCCTACATTGCCACTCACTGCCTATGCTATTAGAGACCGTCCGATTAAAACCACCCCGTGATGTTTTTCTCACTCCTACTAGTGAATGTAATGTTACACACCCATACAATGCGCACCACCCCATGATGTGTTTCTCACTCCTACTAGTGATTTTAATTTACACACCCATACAATGCGCACCACCCCGTGATGTTTTTCAGAAACCTATCCTACATTGCCACTGCATGTTCCCTGACCTCCCCATGCTGACCACCCCGCGGTGCTTTTCTCCATCCTACATAGCCACTCACTGCCTATCCTAATTCAGACCGTCCGATTCACACCACCCCGTGATGTTTTTCTCACTCCTACTCTTGAATGTAATGTTACACAGCCATACAATGCGCACCACCCCGCGATGTTTTTCAGAAACCTATCCTACATTGCCACTGCATGTTCCCTGACCTCCCCATGCTGACCACCTGCGGTGCTTTTCTCCAACCTACATTGCCACTCACAGCCTATCCTAATTAAGACCCTCCGATTCACACCACCCCGTGATGTTTTTCTCACTCCTACTAGTGAATGTAATGTTACACACCCATACAATGCGCACCACCCCGAGATGTTTTTCAGAAACCTATCCTACATTGCCACTGCATCTTCCCTGACCTCCCCATGCAGACCACCCCGCGGTGCTTTTCTCCATCCTACATAGCCACTCACTGCCTATCCTAATTCAGACCCTCTTATTCACACCACCCCGTGATGTTTTTCTCACTCCTACTAGTGAATGTAATGTTACACACCCATACAATGCGCACAACCCCGTGATGTTTTTCAGAAAACTATCCTACATTGCCACTGCATGTTCCCTGACCTCCCCATGCTGACCACCCCGCGGTGCTTTTCTCCATCCTACATAGCCACTCACTGCCTATCCTAATTCAGACCGTCCGATTCACACCACCCCGTGATGTTTTTCTCACTCCTACTAGTGAATGTAATGTTACACAACCATACAATGCGCACCACCCCGTGATGTTTTTCATAAACCTATCCTACATTG
This sequence comes from Cavia porcellus, assembly GCF_034190915.1. NCBI lineage: Eukaryota > Metazoa > Chordata > Mammalia > Rodentia > Caviidae > Cavia > Cavia porcellus. The sequence continues at coordinate 1,155,407 of NW_026947539.1, read as the reverse complement.
CCACTGCATGTTCCCTGACCTCCCCATGCTGACCATCCCCGGTGCTTTTCTCCAACCTACATTGCCAATCACGGCCTAAGCTAATTCAGACCCTCCTATTCACACCACCCCGTGATGTTTTTCTCACTCCTACTAGTGAATGTAATGTTACACACCCATACAATGCGAACCACCCCGCGATGTTTTTCAGAAACCTATCCTACTTTGCCACTGCATGTTCCCTGACCTCCCCATGCTGACCACCCCGCGGTGCTTTGCTCCATCCTACATTGCCACTCACGGCCTATCCTAATTCAGACCCTCCGATTCACACAACCCCGTTATGTTTTTCTGACTCCTACTAGTGAATGTAATGTTACACACCCATACAATGCGCACCAACTTGCGATGTTTTTCAGAATCCTATCCTACATTGCCACTGCATGTTCCCTGACCTCCCCATGCTGACCACCCCGCGGTGCTTTTCTCCATCCTACATTGCCACTCACTGCCTATCCTAATTCAGAGCCTCTGATTCACACCACCCGTGATGTTTTTCTCACTCCTACTAGTAAATGTCATGCTACACACCCATACAATGCGCACCACCCCGCGATGTTTTTCAGAAACCTATCCTACATTGCCACTGCGTGTTCCCTGACCTCCCCATGCTGACCACCCCATGGTGCTTTTCTTCATCCTACATTGCCACTCACTTCCTATCCTAATTCAGACCCTCCGATTCACACCACCCCGTGATGTTTTTCTCACTCATACTAGTGAATGTAATTTTACATACCCATACAATGCGCACCACCCCGCAATGTTTTTCAGAAACCTATCCTACATTGCCACTGCATGTTCCCTGACCTCACCATGCTGACCACCCCGTGGTGATTTTCTCCATCCTACATTGCCACTCACTGCCTATCCTATTACAGACCGTCCGATTAAAACCACCCCGTGATGTTTTTCTCACTCCTACTAGTGAATGTAATGTTACACACCCATACAATGCGCACCACCCCATGATGTGTTTCTCACTCCTACTGGTGATTTTAATTTACACACCCATACAATGCGCACCACCCCGTGATGTTTTTCAGAAACCTATCCTACATTGCCACTGCATGTTCCCTGACCTCACCATGCTGACCACGCCGTGGTGATTTTCTCCATCCTACATTGCCACTCACTGCCTATCCTATTACAGTCCGTCCGATTAAAACCATCCCGTCACGTTTTTCTCACTCCTACTAGTGAATGTAATGTTACACACCCATACAATGCGCACCACCCCGCGATGTTTTTGAGAAACCTATCCTACATTGCCACTGCGTGTTCCCTGATCTCCCCATGCTGACCACCCCATGGTGCTTTTCTCCATCCTACATTGCCACTCACTTCCTATCCTAATTCAGACCCTCCAATTCACACCACACCGTGATGTTTTTCTCACTCATACTAGTTAATGTAATTTTTCATACCCATACAATGCGCACCACCCCGCGATGTTTTTCAGAAACCTATCCTACATTGCCACTGCATGTTCCTTGACCTCACCATGCTGACCACCCCGTGGTGATTTTCTCCATCCTACATTGCCACTCACTGCCTATGCTATTAGAGACCGTCCGATTAAAACCACCCCGTGATGTTTTTCTCACTCCTACTAGTGAATGTAATGTTACACACCCATACAATGCGCACCACCCCATGATGTGTTTCTCACTCCTACTACTGATTTTAATTTACACACCCATAAAATGCGCACCACCCCGTGATGTTTTTCAGAAACCTATCCTACATTGCCACTGCATGTTCCCTGACCTCCCCATGCTGACCACCCCGCGGTGCTTTTCTCCATCCTACATAGCCACTCACTGCCTATCCTAATTCAGACCGTCCGATTCACACCACCCCGTGATGTTTTTCACTCCTACTCTTGAATGTAATGTTACACACCCATACAATGCGCACCACCCCACGATGTTTTTCAGAAACCTATCCTACATTGCCACTGCATGTTCCCTGACCTCCCCATGCTGACCACCCGCGGTGCTTTTCTCCATCCTACATTGCCACTCACGGCCTATTCTAATTCAGACCCTACGATTCACACCACCCCGTGATGGTTTTCTCACTCCTACTAGTGAATGTATTGTTACACACCCATACAATGCGCACCACCCCGCGATGTTTTTCAGAAACCTATCCTACATTGCCACAGCATCTTCCCTGACCTCCCCATGCTGACCACCCCGCGGTGCTTTTCTCCATCCTACATTGCCACTCACTGCCTATCCTAATTCAGACCCTCTGATTCACACCACCCCGTGATGTTTTTCTCCCTCCTACTAGTGAATGTAATGTTACACACCCATACAATGCGCACCACCCCGCGATGTTTTTCAGAAACCTATCCTACATTGCCACTGCATGTTCCCTGACCTCCCCATGCTGACCACCCCGCGGTGCTTTTCTGCATCCTACATAGCCACTCACTGCCTATCCTAATTCAGACTGTCCGATTCACACCACACCGTGATGTTTTTGTCACTCCTACTAGTGAATGTAATGTTACACACCCATACAATACGCACCACCCCGCGATGTTTTTCAGAAACCTATCCTACATTGCCACTGCATGTTCCCTGACCTCACCATGCTGACCACCCGCGGTGCTTTTCTCCATCCTACATTGCCACTCACGGCCTATCCTAATTCAGACCCTCGGATTCACACCACCCAGTGATGTTTTTCTCACTCATACTAGTGAATGTAATGTTACACACCCATACAATGCGAACTACCCCGCGATGTTTTTCAGAAACCTATCCTACTTTGCCACTGCATGTTCCCTGACCTCACCATGCTGACCACCCCGTGGTGATTTTCTCCATCCTACATTGCCACTCACTGCCTATCCTATTACAGACCGTCCGATTAAAACCACCCCGTGATGTTTTTCTCACTCCTACTAGTGAATGTAATGTTACACACCCATACAATGCGCACCACCCCATGATGTGTTTCTCACTCCTACTGGTGATTTTAATTTACACACCCATACAATGCGCACCACCCCGTGATGTTTTTCAGAAACCTATCCTACATTGCCACTGCATGTTCCCTGACCTCACCATGCTGACCACGCCGTGGTGATTTTCTCCATCCTACATTGCCACTCACTGCCTATCCTATTACAGTCCGTCCGATTAAAACCATCCCGTCACGTTTTTCTCACTCCTACTAGTGAATGTAATGTTACACACCCATACAATGCGCACCACCCCGAGATGTTTTTCAGAAACCTATCCTACATTGCCACTGCATGTTCCCTGAACTCCCCATGCTGACCACCCCCTGTGCTTTTCTCCATCCTACATTGCCACTCACTGCCTATCCTAATTAAGACCCTCCGATTCACACCACCTCGTGATGTTTTTCTCACTCCTACTAGAGAATTAAATTTTACACACCCATACAATGCGCACCACCCCGCGATATTTTTCAGAAACCTATCCTACCTTGCCACTGCATGTTGCCTGACCTCCACATGCTGACCAACCCGCGGTGCTTTTCTCCATCCTACATTGCCACTCACTGCCTATCCTAATTCAGTCCCTCCGATTCAAACCACCCGTGATGTTTTTCTCACTCCTACTCGTGAATGTAATGTTACACACCCATACAATGCGCAGCACAACGCGATATTTTTCAGAAACCTATCCTACATTGCCACAGCATGTTCCCTGAACTCCCCATGCTGACCACCCCATGGTGCTTTTCTCCATCCTACATTGCCACTCACTTCCTATCCTAATTCAGACCCTCCGATTCACACCACCCCGTGATGTTTTTCTCACTCATACTAGTGAATGTAATTTTACACACCCATACAATGCGCACCACCCCGCGATGTTTTTCAGAAACCTATCCTACATTGCCACTGCATGTTCCCTGACCTCACCTTGCTGACCACCCCGTGGTGATTTTCTCCATCCTACATTGCCACTCACTGCCTATGCTATTAGAGACCGTCCGATTAAAACCACCCCGTGATGTTTTTCTCACTCCTACTAGTGAATGTAATGCTACACACCCATACAATACGCACCACCCCATGATGTGTTTCTCACTCCTACTACTGATTTTAATTTACACACCCATACAATGCGCACCACCCCGTGATGTTTTTCAGAAACCTATCCTACATTGCCACTGCATGTTCCCTGACCTCCCCATGCTGACCACCCCGCGGTGCTTTTCTCCATCCTACATAGCCACTCACTGCCTATCCTAATTCAGACCGTCCGATTCACACCACCCCGTGATGTTTTTCTCACTCCTACTCTTGAATGTAATGTTACACACCCATACAATGCGCACCACCCCGCGATGTTTTTCAGAAACCTATCCTACATTGCCACTGCATCTTCCCTGAACTCCCCATGCTGACCAACCCGCGGTGCTTTTCTCCATCCTACATAGCCACTCACTGCCTATCCTAATTCAGACCCTCTGATTCACACCACCCCGTGATGTTTTTCTCACTCCTACTAGTGAATGTAATGTTACACACCCATACAATGCGCACCACCCCGCGATGTTTTTCAGAAAACTATCCTACATTGCCACTGCATGTTCCCTGACCTCCCCATGCTGACCACCCCGCGGTGCTTTTCTCCATCCTACATAGCCACTCACTGCCTATCCTAATTCAGACCGTCCGATTCACACCACCCCGTGATGTTTTTCTCACTCCTACTAGTGAATGTAATGTTACACACCCATACAATGCGCACCACCCCGCGATGTTTTTCAGAAACCTATCCTACATTGCCACTGCATGTTCCCTGACCTCCCCATGCTGACCACCCCCGGTGCTTTTCTCCATTCTACATTGCCACTCACGGCCTATCCTAATTCAGACCCTCCGATTCACACCACCCCGTGATGTTTTTCTCACTCCTACTAGTGAATGTAATGTTACACACCCATACAATGCGAACCACCCCGCGATGTTTTTCAGAAACCTATCCTACTTTGCCACTGCATGTTCCCTGACCTCCCCATGCTGACCACCCCGCGGTGCTTTGCTCCATCCTACATTGCCACTCACGGCCTATCCTAATTCAGACCCTCTGATACACACAACCCCGTTATGTTTTTCTGACTCCTACTAGTGAATGTAATGTTACACACCCATACAATGCGCACAAACCTGCGATGTTTTTCAGAAAGCTATCCTACATTGCCACTGCATGTTCCCTGACCTCCCCATGCTGACCACCCCGCGGTGCTTTTCTCCATCCTACATTGCCACTCACTGCCTATCCTAATTCAGAGCCTCTGATTCACACCACCCGTGATGTTTTTCTCACTCCTACTAGTAAATGTAATGCTACACACCCATACAATGCGCACCACCCCGCGATGTTTTTCAGAAACCTATCCTACATTGCCACTGCGTGTTCCCTGACCTCCCCATGCTGACCACCCCATGGTGCTTTTCTCCATCCTACATTGCCACTCACTTCCTATCCTAATTCAGACCCTCTGATTATCACCACCCCGTGATGTTTTTCTCACTCATACTAGTGAATGTAATTTTACATACCCATACAATGCGCACCACCCCGCGATGTTTTTCAGAAACCTATCCTACATTGCCACTGCATGTTCCCTGACCTCACCATGCTGACCACCCCGTGGTGATTTTCTCCATCCTACATTGCCACTCACTGCCTATCCTATTACAGACCGTCCGATTAAAACCACCCCGTGATGTTTTTCTCACTCCTACTAGTGAATGTAATGTTACACACCCATACAATGCGCACCACCCCATGATGTGTTTCTCACTCCTACTAGTGATTTTAATTTACACACCCATACAATGCGCACCACCCCGTGATGTTTTTCAGAAACCTATTCTAAAATGCCACTGCATGTTCCCTGACCTCCCCATGCTGACCACCCCGCGGTGCATTTCTCCATCCTACATAGCCACTCACTGCCTATCCTAATTCAGACAGTCCGATTCACACCACCCCGGGATGTTTTTCTCACTCCTACTCGTGAATGTAATGTTACACACCCATACAATGCGCACCACCCCGCGATGTTTTTCAGAAACCTATCCTACATTGCCACTGCATGTTCCCTGACCTCCCCATGCTGACCACCCGCGGTGCTTTTCTCCATCCTACATTGCCACTCACAGCCTATCCTAATTCAGACCCTCCAATTCACACCACCCATGATGTTTTTCTCACTCCTACTAGTGAATGTAATGTTACACACCCATACAATGCGCACCACCCCGCGATGTTTTTCAGATAGCTATCCTACATTGCCACTGCATGTTCCCTGAACTCCCCATGCTGACCACCCCCTGTGCTTTTCTCCATCCTACATTGCCACTCACTGCCTATCCTAATTAAGACCCTCCGATTCACACCACCTCGTGATGTTTTTCTCACTCCTACTAGAGAATTAAATTTTACACACCCATACAATGCGCACCACCCGGCGATATTTTTCAGAAACCTATCCTACCTTGCGACTGCATGTTCCCTGACCTCCACATGCTGACCAACCCGCGGTGCTTTTCTCCATCCTACATTGCCACTCACTGCCTATCCTAATTCAGTCCCTCCGATTCACACCACCCGTGATGTTTTTCTCACTCCTACTAGTGAATGTAATGTTACACACCCATACAATGTGCAGCACAACGCGATATTTTTCAGAAACCTATCCTACATTGCCACAGCATGTTCCCTGACCTCCCCATGCTGACCACCCCATGGTGCTTTTCTCCATCCTACATTGCCACTCACTTCCTATCCTAATTCAGACCCTCCGATTCACACCACCCCGTGATGTTTTTCTCACTCATACTAGTGAATGTAATTTTACACACCCATACAATGCGCACCACCCCGCGATGTTTTTCAGAAACCTATCCTAGTTTGCCACTGCGTGTTCCCTGACCTCCCCATGCTGACCACCCCATGGTGCTTTTCTCCATCCTACATTGCCACTCACTTCCTATCCTAATTCAGACCCTCCGATTCACACCACCCCGTGATGTTTTTCTCACTCATACTAGTGAATGTAATTTTACATACCCATACAATGCGCACCAGACCGCGATGTTTTTCAGAAACCTATCCTACTTTGCCACTGCATGTTCCCTGACCTCACCATGCTGACCACCCCGTGGTGATTTTCTCCATCCTACATTGCCACTCACTGCCTATCCTATTACAGACCGTCCGATTAAATCCACCCCGTGATGTTTTTCTCACTCCTTTCTAGTGAATGTAATGTTACACACCCATACAATGCGCACCACCCCATGATGTGTTTCTCACTCCTACAAGTGATTTTAATTTACACACCCATACAATGCGCACCACCCCGTGATGTTTTTCAGAAACCTATCCTACATTGCCACTGCATGTTACCTGACCTCCCCATGCTGACCACCCCATGGTGCTTTTCTCCATCCTACATTGCCACTTAATGCGTATTCTAATTCAGACCCTTCGATTCTCACCACCCCGTGATGTTTTTCTCACTCCTACTCGTGAATGTAATGTTACACACCCATACAATGCACACCACCCCGCGATGTTTTTCAGAAATCTATCCTACATTGCCACTGCATGTTCCATGACCTCCCCATGCTGACCACCCCGTGGTGATTTTCTCCATCCTACATTGCCACTCACTGCCTATCCTATTACAGACCGTCCGATTAAAACCACCCCGTGATGTTTTTCTCTCTCCTACTAGTGAATGTAATGTTACACACCCATACAATGCGCACCACCCCATGATGTGTTTCTCACTCCTACTAGTGATTTTAATTTACACACCCATACAATGCGCACCACCCCGTGATGTTTTTCAGAAACCTATCCTACATTGCCACTGCATGTTACCTGACCTCCTCATGCTGACCACCCCACGGTGCTTTTCTCTATCCTACACTGCCACTCACGGCCTATCCTAATTCAGACCCTCCGATTCACACCACCCCGTGATGTTTTTCTCACTCCTACTAGTGAATGTAATGTAACACACACCCATACAATGCGCACCACCCCGTGATGTTTTTCTCACTCCTACTAGTGAATGTAATGTAACACTCACCCATACAATGCGCACCACCCCGTGATGTTTTTCTCACTCCTACTAGTGAATGTAATGTAACACACACCCATACAATGCGCACCACCCCGTGATGATTTTCTCACTCCTACTAGTGAATGTAATGTAACACACACCCATACAATGCGCACCACCACGCAATGTTTTTCAGAAACCTATCCTGCATTGCCACTGCATGTTCCCTGACCTCCCCATGCTGACCACCCCGCGGTGCTTTCCTCCATCCTACATTGCCACTCACTGCCTATCCTAATTAAGACCCTCTGATTCACACCACCCCGTGATGTTTTTCTCACTCCTACTAGTGAATGTTATGTTACACACCCATACAATGCGCACCACCCCATGATGTGTTTCTCACTCCTACTAGTGATTTTAATTTACACACCCATACAATGCGCACCACCCCTTGATGTTTTTCAGAAACCTATCCTACATTGCCACTGCATGTTACCTGACCTCCCCATGCTGACCACCCCACGGTGCTTTTCTCCATCCTACATTGCCACTCACGGCCTATCCTAATTCAGACCCTCCGATTCACACCACCCCGTGATGTTTTTCTCACTCCTACTAGTGAATGTAATGTAACACACACCCATACAATGCGCACCACCCCGTGATGTTTTTCTCACTCCTACTAGTGAATGTAATGTAACACTCACCCATACAATGCGCACCACCCCGTGATGTTTTTCTCACTCCTACTAGTGAATGTAATGGAACACACACCCATACAATGCGCACCACCCCGTGATGATTTTCTCACTCCTACTAGTGAATGTAATGTAACACAGACCCATACAATGCGCACCACCACGCGATGTTTTTCAGAAACCTATCCTGCATTGCCACTGCATGTTCCCTGACCTCCCCATGCTGACCACCCCGCGGTGCTTTCCTCCATCCTACATTACCACTCACTGCCTACCCTAATTCAGACCCTCTGATTCACACCACCCCGTGATGTTTTTCTCACTCCTACTAGTGAATGTAATGTTACACACCCATACAATGCGCACCACCCCGCGATGTTTTTCAGAAACCTATCCTACATTGCCACTGCATGTTCCCTGACCTCCCCATGCTGACCACCCCGCGGTGCTTTTCTCCATCCTACATTGCCACTCACGGCCTATCCTAATTCAGACCCTCCGATTCACACAACCCCGTGATGTTTTTCTGACTCCTACTAGTGAATGTAATGTTACACACCCATACAATGCGCACCACCCTGCGATGTTTTTCAGAAACCTATCCTACATTGCCACTGCATGTTCCCTGACCTCCCCATGCTGACCACCCCGCGGTGCTTTTCTACATCCTACATTGGCACTCACTGCCTATCCTAATTCAGAGACTCTGATTCACACCACCCGTGAAGTTTTTCTCACTCCTACTAGTAAATGTAATGTTACACATCCATACAATGGGCACCACCCCTCGATGTTTTTCAGAAACCTATCCTACATTGCCACTGCATGTTCCCTGACCTCCCCATGCTGACCAGCCCATGGTGCTTTTCTCCATCCTACATTGCCACTCACTTCCTATCCTAATTCAGACCCTCCGATTCACACCACCCCGTGATGTTTTTCTCACTCCTACTAGTGAATGTAATGTTACACACCCATACAATGCGCACCACCCCGTGATGTGTTTCTCACTCCTACTAGTGATTTTAATTTACACACCCATACAATGTGCACCACCCCGTGATGTTTTTCAGAAACCTATCCTACATTGCCACTGCATGTTCCCTGACCTCCCCATGCTGACCACCCGCGGTGCTTTTCTCCATCCTACATTGCCACTCACGGCCTATCCTAATTCAGACGCTCCGATTCACACCACCCCGTGATGTTTTTCTCACTCCTACTAGTGAATGTAATGTTACACACCCATACAATGCGCAGCACAACGCGATATTTTTCAGAAACCTATCCTACATTGCCACAGCATGTTCCCTGACCTCCCCATGCTGACCACCCCATGGTGCTTTTCTCCATCCTACATTGCCACTCACTTCCTATCCTAATTCAGACCCTCCGATTCACACCACCCCGTGATGTTTTTCTCACTCATACTAGTGAATGTAATTTTACACACCCATACAATGCGCACCACCCCGCGATGTTTTTCTGAAACCTATCCTACATTGCCACTGCATGTTCCCTGACCTCACCATGCTGACCACCCCGTGGTGATTTTCTCCATCCTACATTGCCACTCACTGCCTATCCTATTACAGACCGTCCGATTAAAACCACCCCGTGACGTTTTTCTCACTCCTACTAGTGAATGTAATGTTACACACCCATACAATGCGCACCACCCCGCGATGTTTTTCAGAAACCTATCCTAGTTTGCCACTGCGTGTTCCCTGACCTCCCCTTGCTGACCACCCCATGGTGCTTTTCTCTGTCCTACATTGCCACTCACTTCCTATCCTAATTCAGACCCTCCGATTCACACCACCCCGTGATGTTTTTCTCACTCATACTAGTGAATGTAATTTTACACACCCATACAATGCACACCACCCCGCGATGTTTTTCAGAAATCTATCCTACATTGCCACTGCATGTTCCATGACCTCACCATGCTGACCACCCCGTGGTGATTTTCTCCATCCTACATTGCCACTCACTGCCTATCCTATTACAGACCGTCCGATTAAAACCACCCCGTGATGTTTTTCTCACTCCTACTAGTGAATGTAATGTTACACACCCATACAATGCGCACCACCCCATGATGTGTTTCTCACTCCTACTAGTGATTTTAATTTACACACCCATACAATGCGCACCACCCCGTGATGTTTTTCAGAAACCTATCCTACATTGCCACTGCATGTTACCTGACCTCCTCATGCTGACCACCCCACGGTGCTTTTCTCCATCCTACACTGCCACTCACGGCCTATCCTAATTCAGACCCTCCGAATCACACCACCCCGTGATGTTTTTCTCACTCCTACTAGTGAATGTAATGTAACACACACCCATACAATGCGCACCACCCCGTGATGTTTTTCTCACTCCTACTAGTGAATGTAATGTAACACTCACCCATACAATGCGCACCACCCCGTGATGTTTTTCTCACTCCTACTAGTGAATGTAATGTAACACACACCCATACAATGCGCACCACCCCGTGATGATTTTCTCACTCCTACTAGTGAATGTAATGTAACACACACCCATACAATGCGCACCACCACGCAATGTTTTTCAGAAACCTATCCTGCATTGCCACTGCATGTTCCCTGACCTCCCATGCTGACCACCCAGCGGTGCTTTCCTCCATCCTATATTGCCACTCACTGCCTATCCTAATTAAGACCCTCTGATTCACACCACCCCGTGATGTTTTTCTCACTCCTACTAGTGAATGTTATGTTACACACCCATACAATGCGCACCACCCCATGATGTGTTTCTCACTCCTACTGGTGATTTTAATTTACACACCCATACAATGCGCACCACCCCGTGATGTTTTTCAGAAACCTATCCTACATTGCCACTGCATGTTCCCTGACCTCACCATGCTGACCACGCCGTGGTGATTTTCTCCATCCTACATTGCCACTCACTGCCTATCCTATTACAGTCCGTCCGATTAAAACCATCCCGTCACGTTTTTCTCACTCCTACTAGTGAATGTAATGTTACACACCCATACAATGCGCACCACCCCGCGATGTTTTTGAGAAACCTATCCTACATTGCCACTGCGTGTTCCCTGATCTCCCCATGCTGACCACCCCATGGTGCTTTTCTCCATCCTACATTGCCACTCACTTCCTATCCTAATTCAGACCCTCCAATTCACACCACACCGTGATGTTTTTCTCACTCATACTAGTTAATGTAATTTTTCATACCCATACAATGCGCACCACCCCGCGATGTTTTTCAGAAACCTATCCTACATTGCCACTGCATGTTCCTTGACCTCACCATGCTGACCACCCCGTGGTGATTTTCTCCATCCTACATTGCCACTCACTGCCTATGCTATTAGAGACCGTCCGATTAAAACCACCCCGTGATGTTTTTCTCACTCCTACTAGTGAATGTAATGTTACACACCCATACAATGCGCACCACCCCATGATGTGTTTCTCACTCCTACTACTGATTTTAATTTACACACCCATAAAATGCGCACCACCCCGTGATGTTTTTCAGAAACCTATCCTACATTGCCACTGCATGTTCCCTGACCTCCCCATGCTGACCACCCCGCGGTGCTTTTCTCCATCCTACATAGCCACTCACTGCCTATCCTAATTCAGACCGTCCGATTCACACCACCCCGTGATGTTTTTCACTCCTACTCTTGAATGTAATGTTACACACCCATACAATGCGCACCACCCCACGATGTTTTTCAGAAACCTATCCTACATTGCCACTGCATGTTCCCTGACCTCCCCATGCTGACCACCCGCGGTGCTTTTCTCCATCCTACATTGCCACTCATGGCCTATTCTAATTCAGACCCTACGATTCACACCACCCCGTGATGGTTTTCTCACTCCTACTAGTGAATGTATTGTTACACACCCATACAATGCGCACCACCCCGCGATGTTTTTCAGAAACCTATCCTACATTGCCACAGCATCTTCCCTGACCTCCCCATGCTGACCACCCCGCGGTGCTTTTCTCCATCCTACATTGCCACTCACTGCCTATCCTAATTCAGACCCTCTGATTCACACCACCCCGTGATGTTTTTCTCCCTCCTACTAGTGAATGTAATGTTACACACCCATACAATGCGCACCACCCCGCGATGTTTTTCAGAAACCTATCCTACATTGCCACTGCATGTTCCCTGACCTCCCCATGCTGACCACCCCGCGGTGCTTTTCTGCATCCTACATAGCCACTCACTGCCTATCCTAATTCAGACTGTCCGATTCACACCACACCGTGATGTTTTTGTCACTCCTACTAGTGAATGTAATGTTACACACCCATACAATACGCACCACCCCGCGATGTTTTTCAGAAACCTATCCTACATTGCCACTGCATGTTCCCTGACCTCACCATGCTGACCACCCGCGGTGCTTTTCTCCATCCTACATTGCCACTCACGGCCTATCCTAATTCAGACCCTCGGATTCACACCACCCAGTGATGTTTTTCTCACTCATACTAGTGAATGTAATGTTACACACCCATACAATGCGAACTACCCCGCGATGTTTTTCAGAAACCTATCCTACTTTGCCACTGCATGTTCCCTGACCTCACCATGCTGACCACCCCGTGGTGATTTTCTCCATCCTACATTGCCACTCACTGCCTATCCTATTACAGACCGTCCGATTAAAACCACCCCGTGATGTTTTTCTCACTCCTACTAGTGAATGTAATGTTACACACCCATACAATGCGCACCACCCCATGATGTGTTTCTCACTCCTACTGGTGATTTTAATTTACACACCCATACAATGCGCACCACCCCGTGATGTTTTTCAGAAACCTATCCTACATTGCCACTGCATGTTCCCTGACCTCACCATGCTGACCACGCCGTGGTGATTTTCTCCATCCTACATTGCCACTCACTGCCTATCCTATTACAGTCCGTCCGATTAAAACCATCCCGTCACGTTTTTCTCACTCCTACTAGTGAATGTAATGTTACACACCCATACAATGCGCACCACCCCGAGATGTTTTTCAGAAACCTATCCTACATTGCCACTGCATGTTCCCTGAACTCCCCATGCTGACCACCCCCTGTGCTTTTCTCCATCCTACATTGCCACTCACTGCCTATCCTAATTAAGACCCTCCGATTCACACCACCTCGTGATGTTTTTCTCACTCCTACTAGAGAATTAAATTTTACACACCCATACAATGCGCACCACCCCGCGATATTTTTCAGAAACCTATCCTACCTTGCCACTGCATGTTGCCTGACCTCCACATGCTGACCAACCCGCGGTGCTTTTCTCCATCCTACATTGCCACTCACTGCCTATCCTAATTCAGTCCCTCCGATTCAAACCACCCGTGATGTTTTTCTCACTCCTACTCGTGAATGTAATGTTACACACCCATACAATGCGCAGCACAACGCGATATTTTTCAGAAACCTATCCTACATTGCCACAGCATGTTCCCTGAACTCCCCATGCTGACCACCCCATGGTGCTTTTCTCCATCCTACATTGCCACTCACTTCCTATCCTAATTCAGACCCTCCGATTCACACCACCCCGTGATGTTTTTCTCACTCATACTAGTGAATGTAATTTTACACACCCATACAATGCGCACCACCCCGCGATGTTTTTCAGAAACCTATCCTACTTTGCCACTGCATGTTCCCTGACCTCACCTTGCTGACCACCCCGTGGTGATTTTCTCCATCCTACATTGCCACTCACTGCCTATGCTATTAGAGACCGTCCGATTAAAACCACCCCGTGATGTTTTTCTCACTCCTACTAGTGAATGTAATGCTACACACCCATACAATACGCACCACCCCATGATGTGTTTCTCACTCCTACTACTGATTTTAATTTACACACCCATACAATGCGCACCACCCCGTGATGTTTTTCAGAAACCTATCCTACATTGCCACTGCATGTTCCCTGACCTCCCCATGCTGACCACCCCGCGGTGCTTTTCTCCATCCTACATAGCCACTCACTGCCTATCCTAATTCAGACCGTCCGATTCACACCACCCCGTGATGTTTTTCTCACTCCTACTCTTGAATGTAATGTTACACACCCATACAATGCGCACCACCCCGCGATGTTTTTCAGAAACCTATCCTACATTGCCACTGCATCTTCCCTGAACTCCCCATGCTGACCAACCCGCGGTGCTTTTCTCCATCCTACATAGCCACTCACTGCCTATCCTAATTCAGACCCTCTGATTCACACCACCCCGTGATGTTTTTCTCACTCCTACTAGTGAATGTAATGTTACACACCCATACAATGCGCACCACCCCGCGATGTTTTTCAGAAAACTATCCTACATTGCCACTGCATGTTCCCTGACCTCCCCATGCTGACCACCCCGCGGTGCTTTTCTCCATCCTACATAGCCACTCACTGCCTATCCTAATTCAGACCGTCCGATTCACACCACCCCGTGATGTTTTTCTCACTCCTACTAGTGAATGTAATGTTACACACCCATACAATGCGCACCACCCCGCGATGTTTTTCAGAAACCTATCCTACATTGCCACTGCATGTTCCCTGACCTCCCCATGCTGACCACCCCCGGTGCTTTTCTCCATTCTACATTGCCACTCACGGCCTATCCTAATTCAGACCCTCCGATTCACACCACCCCGTGATGTTTTTCTCACTCCTACTAGTGAATGTAATGTTACACACCCATACAATGCGAACCACCCCGCGATGTTTTTCAGAAACCTATCCTACTTTGCCACTGCATGTTCCCTGACCTCCCCATGCTGACCACCCCGCGGTGCTTTGCTCCATCCTACATTGCCACTCACGGCCTATCCTAATTCAGACCCTCTGATACACACAACCCCGTTATGTTTTTCTGACTCCTACTAGTGAATGTAATGTTACACACCCATACAATGCGCACAAACCTGCGATGTTTTTCAGAACGCTATCCTACATTGCCACTGCATGTTCCCTGACCTCCCCATGCTGACCACCCCGCGGTGCTTTTCTCCATCCTACATTGCCACTCACTGCCTATCCTAATTCAGAGCCTCTGATTCACACCACCCGTGATGTTTTTCTCACTCCTACTAGTAAATGTAATGCTACACACCCATACAATGCGCACCACCCCGCGATGTTTTTCAGAAACCTATCCTACATTGCCACTGCGTGTTCCCTGACCTCCCCATGCTGACCACCCCATGGTGCTTTTCTCCATCCTACATTGCCACTCACTTCCTATCCTAATTCAGACCCTCTGATTATCACCACCCCGTGATGTTTTTCTCACTCATACTAGTGAATGTAATTTTACATACCCATACAATGCGCACCACCCCGCGATGTTTTTCAGAAACCTATCCTACATTGCCACTGCATGTTCCCTGACCTCACCATGCTGACCACCCCGTGGTGATTTTCTCCATCCTACATTGCCACTCACTGCCTATCCTATTACAGACCGTCCGATTAAAACCACCCCGTGATGTTTTTCTCACTCCTACTAGTGAATGTAATGTTACACACCCATACAATGCGCACCACCCCATGATGTGTTTCTCACTCCTACTAGTGATTTTAATTTACACACCCATACAATGCGCACCACCCCGTGATGTTTTTCAGAAACCTATTCTAAAATGCCACTGCATGTTCCCTGACCTCCCCATGCTGACCACCCCGCGGTGCATTTCTCCATCCTACATAGCCACTCACTGCCTATCCTAATTCAGACAGTCCGATTCACACCACCCCGGGATGTTTTTCTCACTCCTACTCGTGAATGTAATGTTACACACCCATACAATGCGCACCACCCCGCGATGTTTTTCAGAAACCTATCCTACATTGCCACTGCATGTTCCCTGACCTCCCCATGCTGACCACCCGCGGTGCTTTTCTCCATCCTACATTGCCACTCACAGCCTATCCTAATTCAGACCCTCCAATTCACACCACCCATGATGTTTTTCTCACTCCTACTAGTGAATGTAATGTTACACACCCATACAATGCGCACCACCCCGCGATGTTTTTCAGATAGCTATCCTACATTGCCACTGCATGTTCCCTGAACTCCCCATGCTGACCACCCCCTGTGCTTTTCTCCATCCTACATTGCCACTCACTGCCTATCCTAATTAAGACCCTCCGATTCACACCACCTCGTGATGTTTTTCTCACTCCTACTAGAGAATTAAATTTTACACACCCATACAATGCGCACCACCCGGCGATATTTTTCAGAAACCTATCCTACCTTGCGACTGCATGTTCCCTGACCTCCACATGCTGACCAACCCGCGGTGCTTTTCTCCATCCTACATTGCCACTCACTGCCTATCCTAATTCAGTCCCTCCGATTCACACCACCCGTGATGTTTTTCTCACTCCTACTAGTGAATGTAATGTTACACACCCATACAATGTGCAGCACAACGCGATATTTTTCAGAAACCTATCCTACATTGCCACAGCATGTTCCCTGACCTCCCCATGCTGACCACCCCATGGTGCTTTTCTCCATCCTACATTGCCACTCACTTCCTATCCTAATTCAGACCCTCCGATTCACACCACCCCGTGATGTTTTTCTCACTCATACTAGTGAATGTAATTTTACACACCCATACAATGCGCACCACCCCGCGATGTTTTTCAGAAACCTATCCTAGTTTGCCACTGCGTGTTCCCTGACCTCCCCATGCTGACCACCCCATGGTGCTTTTCTCCATCCTACATTGCCACTCACTTCCTATCCTAATTCAGACCCTCCGATTCACACCACCCCGTGATGTTTTTCTCACTCATACTAGTGAATGTAATTTTACATACCCATACAATGCGCACCAGACCGCGATGTTTTTCAGAAACCTATCCTACTTTGCCACTGCATGTTCCCTGACCTCACCATGCTGACCACCCCGTGGTGATTTTCTCCATCCTACATTGCCACTCACTGCCTATCCTATTACAGACCGTCCGATTAAATCCACCCCGTGATGTTTTTCTCACTCCTTTCTAGTGAATGTAATGTTACACACCCATACAATGCGCACCACCCCATGATGTGTTTCTCACTCCTACAAGTGATTTTAATTTACACACCCATACAATGCGCACCACCCCGTGATGTTTTTCAGAAACCTATCCTACATTGCCACTGCATGTTACCTGACCTCCCCATGCTGACCACCCCATGGTGCTTTTCTCCATCCTACATTGCCACTTAATGCGTATTCTAATTCAGACCCTTCGATTCTCACCACCCCGTGATGTTTTTCTCACTCCTACTCGTGAATGTAATGTTACACACCCATACAATGCACACCACCCCGCGATGTTTTTCAGAAATCTATCCTACATTGCCACTGCATGTTCCATGACCTCCCCATGCTGACCACCCCGTGGTGATTTTCTCCATCCTACATTGCCACTCACTGCCTATCCTATTACAGACCGTCCGATTAAAACCACCCCGTGATGTTTTTCTCTCTCCTACTAGTGAATGTAATGTTACACACCCATACAATGCGCACCACCCCATGATGTGTTTCTCACTCCTACTAGTGATTTTAATTTACACACCCATACAATGCGCACCACCCCGTGATGTTTTTCAGAAACCTATCCTACATTGCCACTGCATGTTACCTGACCTCCTCATGCTGACCACCCCACGGTGCTTTTCTCTATCCTACACTGCCACTCACGGCCTATCCTAATTCAGACCCTCCGATTCACACCACCCCGTGATGTTTTTCTCACTCCTACTAGTGAATGTAATGTAACACACACCCATACAATGCGCACCACCCCGTGATGTTTTTCTCACTCCTACTAGTGAATGTAATGTAACACTCACCCATACAATGCGCACCACCCCGTGATGTTTTTCTCACTCCTACTAGTGAATGTAATGTAACACACACCCATACAATGCGCACCACCCCGTGATGATTTTCTCACTCCTACTAGTGAATGTAATGTAACACACACCCATACAATGCGCACCACCACGCAATGTTTTTCAGAAACCTATCCTGCATTGCCACTGCATGTTCCCTGACCTCCCCATGCTGACCACCCCGCGGTGCTTTCCTCCATCCTACATTGCCACTCACTGCCTATCCTAATTAAGACCCTCTGATTCACACCACCCCGTGATGTTTTTCTCACTCCTACTAGTGAATGTTATGTTACACACCCATACAATGCGCACCACCCCATGATGTGTTTCTCACTCCTACTAGTGATTTTAATTTACACACCCATACAATGCGCACCACCCCTTGATGTTTTTCAGAAACCTATCCTACATTGCCACTGCATGTTACCTGACCTCCCCATGCTGACCACCCCACGGTGCTTTTCTCCATCCTACATTGCCACTCACGGCCTATCCTAATTCAGACCCTCCGATTCACACCACCCCGTGATGTTTTTCTCACTCCTACTAGTGAATGTAATGTAACACACACCCATACAATGCGCACCACCCCGTGATGTTTTTCTCACTCCTACTAGTGAATGTAATGTAACACTCACCCATACAATGCGCACCACCCCGTGATGTTTTTCTCACTCCTACTAGTGAATGTAATGGAACACACACCCATACAATGCGCACCACCCCGTGATGATTTTCTCACTCCTACTAGTGAATGTAATGTAACACAGACCCATACAATGCGCACCACCACGCGATGTTTTTCAGAAACCTATCCTGCATTGCCACTGCATGTTCCCTGACCTCCCCATGCTGACCACCCCGCGGTGCTTTCCTCCATCCTACATTACCACTCACTGCCTACCCTAATTCAGACCCTCTGATTCACACCACCCCGTGATGTTTTTCTCACTCCTACTAGTGAATGTAATGTTACACACCCATACAATGCGCACCACCCCGCGATGTTTTTCAGAAACCTATCCTACATTGCCACTGCATGTTCCCTGACCTCCCCATGCTGACCACCCCGCGGTGCTTTTCTCCATCCTACATTGCCACTCACGGCCTATCCTAATTCAGACCCTCCGATTCACACAACCCCGTGATGTTTTTCTGACTCCTACTAGTGAATGTAATGTTACACACCCATACAATGCGCACCACCCTGCGATGTTTTTCAGAAACCTATCCTACATTGCCACTGCATGTTCCCTGACCTCCCCATGCTGACCACCCCGCGGTGCTTTTCTACATCCTACATTGGCACTCACTGCCTATCCTAATTCAGAGACTCTGATTCACACCACCCGTGAAGTTTTTCTCACTCCTACTAGTAAATGTAATGTTACACATCCATACAATGGGCACCACCCCTCGATGTTTTTCAGAAACCTATCCTACATTGCCACTGCATGTTCCCTGACCTCCCCATGCTGACCAGCCCATGGTGCTTTTCTCCATCCTACATTGCCACTCACTTCCTATCCTAATTCAGACCCTCCGATTCACACCACCCCGTGATGTTTTTCTCACTCCTACTAGTGAATGTAATGTTACACACCCATACAATGCGCACCACCCCGTGATGTGTTTCTCACTCCTACTAGTGATTTTAATTTACACACCCATACAATGTGCACCACCCCGTGATGTTTTTCAGAAACCTATCCTACATTGCCACTGCATGTTCCCTGACCTCCCCATGCTGACCACCCGCGGTGCTTTTCTCCATCCTACATTGCCACTCACGGCCTATCCTAATTCAGACGCTCCGATTCACACCACCCCGTGATGTTTTTCTCACTCCTACTAGTGAATGTAATGTTACACACCCATACAATGCGCAGCACAACGCGATATTTTTCAGAAACCTATCCTACATTGCCACAGCATGTTCCCTGACCTCCCCATGCTGACCACCCCATGGTGCTTTTCTCCATCCTACATTGCCACTCACTTCCTATCCTAATTCAGACCCTCCGATTCACACCACCCCGTGATGTTTTTCTCACTCATACTAGTGAATGTAATTTTACACACCCATACAATGCGCACCACCCCGCGATGTTTTTCTGAAACCTATCCTACATTGCCACTGCATGTTCCCTGACCTCACCATGCTGACCACCCCGTGGTGATTTTCTCCATCCTACATTGCCACTCACTGCCTATCCTATTACAGACCGTCCGATTAAAACCACCCCGTGACGTTTTTCTCACTCCTACTAGTGAATGTAATGTTACACACCCATACAATGCGCACCACCCCGCGATGTTTTTCAGAAACCTATCCTAGTTTGCCACTGCGTGTTCCCTGACCTCCCCATGCTGACCACCCCATGGTGCTTTTCTCTGTCCTACATTGCCACTCACTTCCTATCCTAATTCAGACCCTCCGATTCACACCACCCCGTGATGTTTTTCTCACTCATACTAGTGAATGTAATTTTACACACCCATACAATGCACACCACCCCGCGATGTTTTTCAGAAATCTATCCTACATTGCCACTGCATGTTCCATGACCTCACCATGCTGACCACCCCGTGGTGATTTTCTCCATCCTACATTGCCACTCACTGCCTATCCTATTACAGACCGTCCGATTAAAACCACCCCGTGATGTTTTTCTCACTCCTACTAGTGAATGTAATGTTACACACCCATACAATGCGCACCACCCCATGATGTGTTTCTCACTCCTACTAGTGATTTTAATTTACACACCCATACAATGCGCACCACCCCGTGATGTTTTTCAGAAACCTATCCTACATTGCCACTGCATGTTACCTGACCTCCTCATGCTGACCACCCCACGGTGCTTTTCTCCATCCTACACTGCCACTCACGGCCTATCCTAATTCAGACCCTCCGAATCACACCACCCCGTGATGTTTTTCTCACTCCTACTAGTGAATGTAATGTAACACACACCCATACAATGCGCACCACCCCGTGATGTTTTTCTCACTCCTACTAGTGAATGTAATGTAACACTCACCCATACAATGCGCACCACCCCGTGATGTTTTTCTCACTCCTACTAGTGAATGTAATGTAACACACACCCATACAATGCGCACCACCCCGTGATGATTTTCTCACTCCTACTAGTGAATGTAATGTAACACACACCCATACAATGCGCACCACCACGCAATGTTTTTCAGAAACCTATCCTGCATTGCCACTGCATGTTCCCTGACCTCCCATGCTGACCACCCAGCGGTGCTTTCCTCCATCCTACATTGCCACTCACTGCCTATCCTAATTGAGACCCTCTGATTCACACCACCCCGTGATGTTTTTCTCACTCCTACTAGTGAATGTTATGTTACACACCCATACAATGCGCACCACCCCATGATGTGTTTCTCACTCCTACTAGTGATTTTAATTTACACACCCATACAATGCGCACCACCCCTTGATGTTTTTCAGAAACCTATCCTACATTGCCACTGCATGTTACCTGACCTCCCCATGCTGACCACCCCACGGTGCTTTTCTCCATCCTACATTGCCACTCACGGCCTATCCTAATTCAGACCCTCCGATTCACACCACCCCGTGATGTTTTTCTCACTCCTAGTAGTGAATGTAATGTAACACACACCCATACAATGCGCACGACCCCGTGATGTTTTTCTCACTCCTACTAGTGAATGTAATGTAACACTCACCCATACAATGCGCACCACCCCGTGATGTTTTTCTCACTCCTACTAGTGAATGTAATGTAACACACACCCATACAATGCGCACCACCCCGTGATGATTTTCTCACTCCTACTAGTGAATGTAATGTAACACACACCCATACAATGCGCACCACCACGCGATGTTTTTCAGAAACCTATCCTGCATTGCCACTGCATGTTCCCTGACCTCCCCATGCTGACCACCCAGCGGTGCTTTCCTCCATCCTACATTGCCACTCACTGCCTATCCTAATTAAGACCCTCTGATTCACACCACCCCGTGATGTTTTTCTCACTCCTACTAGTGAATGTTATGTTACACACCCATACAATGCGCACCACCCCATGATGTGTTTCTCACTCCTACTAGTGATTTTAATTTACACACCCATACAATGCGCACCACCCCTTGATGTTTTTCAGAAACCTATCCTACATTGCCACTGCATGTTCCCTGACCTCCCCATGCTGACCACCCCGCGGTGCTTTTCTCCATTCTACATTGCCACTCACGGCCTATCCTAATTCAGACCCTCCGATTCACACAACCCCGTGATGTTTTTCTGACTCCTACTAGTGAATGTAATGTTACACACCCATACAATGCGCACCACCCTGCGATGTTTTTCAGAAACCTATCCTACATTGCCACTGCATGTTCCCTGACCTCCCCATGCTGACCACCCCGCGGTGCTTTTCTCCATCCTACATTGGCACTCACTGCCTATCCTAATTCAGAGCCTCTGATTCACACCCCCCGTGATGTTTTTCTCACTCCTACTAGTAAATGTAATGTTACACATCCATACAATGCGCACCACCCCTCGATGTTTTTCAGAAACCTATCCTACATTGCCACTGCATGTTCCCTGACCTCCCCATGCTGACCACCCCATGGTGCTTTTCTCCATCCTACATTGCCACTCACTTCCTATCCTAATTCAGACCCTCCGATTCACACCACCCCGTGATGTTTTTCTCACTCCTACTAGTGAATGTAATGTTACACACCCATACAATGCGCACCACCCCGTGATGTGTTTCTCACTCCTACTAGTGATTTTAATTTACACACCCATACAATGTGCACCACCCCGTGATGTTTTTCAGAAACCTATCCTACATTGCCACTGCATGTTCCCTGACCTCCCCATGCTGACCACCCCGCGGTGCTTTGCTCCATCCTACATTGCCAATCACCGCCTATCCTAATTCAGACGCTCCAATTCACACCATCCCGTGATGCTTTTCTCACTCCTACTAGTGAATGTAATGTAACACACACCCATACAATGCGCAGCACCCCGTGATGTTTTTCTCACTCTTGCTAGTGAATGTATTGTTACACACCCATACAATACTCACCACCCCGCGATGATTTTCAGAAACCTATCCTACATTGCCACTGCATGTTCCCTGACCTCCCCATGCTGACCAACCCGCGGTGCTTTTCTCCATCCTACATTGCCACTCACACCCTATACTAATTCAGACCCTCCGATTCACACCACCCCGTGATGCTTTTCTCACTCCTACTAGTGAATGTAATGTTACACGCCCATACAATGCGCACCACCCCGAGATGTTTTTCAGAAACCTATTCTACATTGCCACCTCATCTTCCCTGACCTCCCCATGCTGACCACCCCGTGGTGCTTTTCTCCATCCTACATTGCCACTCACTGCCTATCCTAATTCAGACCCTCTGATTCACACCACCCTGTGATTTTTTTCTCACTCCTACTAGTGAATGTAATGTTACACACCCATACAATGCGCACCACCCCGCGATGTTTTTCAGAAACCTATCCTACATTGCCACTGCATGTTCCCTGACCTCCCCATGCTGACCACCCTCGGTGCTTTTCTCCATCCTACATTGCAACTCACGGCCTATCCTAATTCAGACCCACTGATTCACACCACCCATGATGTTTTTCTCACTCCTACTAGTGAATGTAATGTTACACACCCATACAATGCGCACCACCCCGCGATGTTTTTCAGAAACCTATCCTACATTGCCACTGCATGTTCCCTGACCTCACCATGCTGACCACCCCGTGGTGATTTTCTCCATCCTACATTGCCACTCACTGCCTATCCTATTACAGACCGTCCGATTAAAACCACCCCGTGACGCTTTTCTCACTCCTACTAGTGAATGTAATGTTACACACCCATACAATGCGCACCACCCCGCGATGTTTTTCAGAAACCTATCCTACTTTGCCACTGCGTGTTCCCTGACCTCCCCATGCTGACCACCCCATGATGCTTTTCTCCATCCTACATTGCCACTCACTTCCTATCCTAATTCAGACCCTCCGATTCACACCACCCCGTGATGTTTGTCTTACTCATACTAGTGAATGTAATTTTACATACCCATACAATGCGCACCACCCCGCGATGTTTTTCAGAAACCTATCCTACATTGGCACTGCATGTTCCCTGACTTCACCATGCTGACCACCCCGTGGTGATTTTCTCCATCCTACATTGCCACTCACTGCCTATCCTATTACAGACCGTCCGATTAAAACCACCCCGTGATGTTTTTCTCACTCCTACTAGTGAATGTAATGTTACACACCCATACAATGCGCACCACCCCATGATGTGTTTCTCACTCCTACTAGTGATTTTAATTTACACACCCATACAATGC
Source organism: Cavia porcellus (assembly GCF_034190915.1). Taxonomy (NCBI): domain Eukaryota; kingdom Metazoa; phylum Chordata; class Mammalia; order Rodentia; family Caviidae; genus Cavia; species Cavia porcellus. The sequence continues at coordinate 1,130,201 of NW_026947539.1, read as the reverse complement.
GCACCACCCCGTGATGTTTTTCAGAAACCTATCCTACATTGCCACTGCATGTTACCTGACCTCCCCATGCTGACCACCCCACGGTGCTTTTCTCCATCCTACATTGCCACTCAATCCGTATTCTAATTCAGACCCTTCGATTCACACCACCCCGTGATGTTTTTCTCATTCCTACTCGTGAATGTAATGTTACACACCCATACAATGCACACCACCCCGCGATGTTTTTCAGAAACCTATCCTACATTGCCACTGCATGTTCCATGACCTCCCCATGCTGACCACCCCGTGGGGATTTTCTCCATCCTACATTGCCACTCACTGCCTATCCTATTACAGACCGTCCGATTAAAACCACCCCGTGATGTTTTTCTCACTCCTACTAGTGAATGTAATGTTACACACCCATACAATGCGCACCACCCCATGATGTGTTTCTCACTCCTACTAGTGATTTTAATTTACACACCCATACAATGCGCACCACCCAGTGATGTTTTTCAGAAACCTATCCTACATTGCCACTGCATGTTACCTGACCTCCCCATGCTGACCAGCCCACGGTGCTTTTCTCCATCCTACATTGCCACTCACGGCCTATCCTAATTCACACCCTCCGATTCACACCACCCCGTGATGTTTTTCTCACTCCTACTAGTGAAATTAATGTAACACACACCCATACAATGCGCACCACCCCGTGATGTTTTTCTCACTCCTACTAGTGAATGTAATGTAACACTCACCCATACAATGCGCACCACCCCGTGATGTTTTTCTCACTCCTACTAGTGAATGTAATGTAACACACACCCATACAATGCGCACCACCCCGTGATGATTTTCTCACTCCTACTAGTGAATGTAATGTAACACACACCCCTACAATGCGCACCACCACACGATGTTTTTCAGAAACCTATCCTGCATTGCCACTGCATGTTCCCTGACCTCCCCATGCTAACCACCCCGCGGTGCTTTCCTCCATCCTACATTGCCACTCACTGCCTATCCTAATTAAGACCCTCTGATTCACACCACCCCGTGATTTTTTTCTCACTCCTACTAGTGAATGTAATGTTACACACCCATACAATGCGCACCACCCCGCGATGTTTTTCAGAAACATATCCTACATTGCCACTGCATGTTCCCTGACCTCCCCATGCTGACCACCCCGCGGTGCTTTTCTCCATCCTACATTGCCACTCACGGCCTATCCTAATTCAGGCCCTCCGATTCACACAACCCCGTGATGTTTTTCTGACTCCTACTAGTGAATGTAATGTTACACACGCATACAATGCGCACCACCCTGCGATGTTTTTCAGAAACCTATCCTACATTGCCACTGCATGTTCCCTGACATCCCCATGCTGACCACCCCGCGGTGCTTTTCTCCATCCTACATTGGCACTCACTGCCTATCCTAATTCAGAGCCTCTGATTCACACCACACGTGATGTTTTTCTCACTCCTACTAGTAAATGTAATGTTACACACCCATACAATGCGCACCACCCCGCGATGTTTTTCAGAAACCTATCCTACATTGCCACTGCATGTTCCCTGACCTCCCCATGCTGACCACCCCATGGTGCTTTTCTCCATCCTACATTGCCACTCACTTCCTATCCTAATTCAGACCATCCGATTCACACCACACCGTGATGTTTTTCTCACTCCTACTAGTGAATGTAATGTTACACACCCATACAATGCGCACCACCCTGTGATGTGTTTCTCACTCCTACTAGTGATTTTAATTTACACACCCATACAATGCGCACCACCCCGTGATGTTTTTCAGAAACCTATCCTACATCGCCACTGCATGTTCCCTGACCTCCCCATGCTGACCACCCCGCGGTGCTTTTCTCCATCCTACATAGCCACTCACTGCCTATCCTAATTCAGACCGTCCGATTCACAAAACCCCGTGATGTTTTTCTCACTCCTACTAGTGAATGTAATGTTACACACTCATACAATGCGCACCACTCCGCGATGTTATTCAGAAACCTATGCTACATTGCCACTGCATGTTCCCTGACCTCCCCATGCTTACCACTCGTGGTGCTTTTCTCCATCCTACATTGCCACTCACGGCCTATCCTAATTCAGACGCTCCGATTCACACCACCCCGTGATGTTTTTCTCACTCCTACTAGTGAATGTAATGTTACACACCCATACAATGCGAACCACCTCGCGATGTTTTTCAGAAACCTATCCTACTTTGGCACTGCATGTTCCCTGACCTCCCCATGCTGACCACCCCGCGGTGCTTTGCTCCATCCTACATTGCCAATCACCGCCTATCCTAATTCCGACGCTCCAAATCACACCACCCCGTGATGCTTTTCTCACTCCTACTAGTGAATGTAATGTAACACACACCCATACAATGCGCACCACCCCGTGATGTTTTTCTCACTCCTGCTAGTGAATGTATTGTTACACACCCATACAATACTCACCACCCCGCGATGATTTTCAGAAACCTATCCTACATTGCCACTGCATGTTCCCTGACCTCCCCATGCTGACCAACCCGCGGTGCTTTTCTCCATCCTACATTGCCACTCACAGCCTATACTAATTCAGACCCTCCGATTCACACCACCCCGTGATGGTTTTCTCACTCCTACTAGGGAATGTAATGTTACACACCCATACAATGCGCACCACCCCGAGATGTTTTTCAGAAACCTATCCTACATTGCCACCTGATCTTCCATGACCTCCCCATGCTGACCACCCCGCGGTGCTTTTCTCCATCCTACATTGCCACTCACTGCCTATACTAATTCAGACCCTCTGATTCACACCACCCTGTGATTTTTTTCTCACTCCTACTAGTGAATGTAATGTTACACACCCATACAATGCGCACCACCCTGCGATGTTTTTCAGAAACCTATCCTACATTGCCACTGCATGTTCCCTGACCTCCCCATGCTGACCACCCCCGGTGCTTTTCTCCATCCTACAATGCCACTCACGGCCTATCCTAATTCAGACCCTCCGATTCACACCACCCCGTGATGTTTTTCTCACTCCTACTAGTAAATGTAATGTTACACACCCATACTATGCGCACCACCCCGCGATGTTTTTCAGAAACCTATCCTACATTGCCACTGCATGTTCCCTGACCTCCCCATGCTGACCACGCCACGGTGCTTTTCTCCATCCTACATTGCCACTCATGGCCTATCCTAATTCAGACCCTCCGATTCACACAACCCCGTGATGTTTTTCTGACTCCTACTACTGAATTTAATGTTCCACTCCCATGCAATGCGAACCACCCTGCGATGTTTTTCAGAAACCTATCCTACATTGCCACTGCATGTTCCCTGACCTCCCCATGCTGACCATCCCGCGGTGCTTTTCTCCATCCTACATTGCCACTCACTGCCTAACCTAATTCAGAGCCTCCGATTCACACCACCCGTGATGTTTTTCTCACTCCTACTAGTAAATGTAATGCTACACACCCATACAATACGCACCACCCCGCGATGTTTTTCAGAAACCTATCCTACATTGCCACTGCATGTTCCCTGACCTCCCAATGCTGACCACCCCATGGTGCTTTTCTCCATCCTACATTGCCACTCACTTCCTATCCTAATTCATACCCTCCTATTCCAACCACCCCGTGATGTTTTTCTCACTCATACTAGTGAATGTAATTTTGCACACTCATACAATGCGCACCACCCCGCGATGTTTTTCAGAAACCTATCCTACATTGCCACTGCATGTTCCCTGACCTCACCATGCTGATCACCCCGTGGTGATTTTCTCCATCCTACATTGCCACTCACTGCCTATCCTATTACAGACCGTCCGATTAAAACCACCCTGTGATGTTTTTCTCACTCCTTCTAGTGAATGTAATGTTACACACCCATACAATGCGCACCACCCCGTGATGTTTTTCTCACTCCTACTCGTGAATGTAATGTTACACACCCATACAATGAGCACCACCCCGCGATGTTATTCAGAAACCTATCCTACATTGCCACTGCATGTTCCCTGACCTCCCCATGCTGACCACTCGTGGTGCTTTTCTCCATCCTACATTGCCACTCACGGCCTATCCTAATTCAGACGCTCCGATTCACACCACCCCGTGATGTTTTTCTCACTCCTACTAGTGAATGTAATGTTACACACCCATACAATGCGAACCACCCCGCGATGTTTTTCAGAAACCTATCCTACTTTGGCACTGCATGTTCCCTGACCTCCCCATGCTGACCACCCCGCGGTGCTTTGCTCCATCCGACATTGCCAATCACCGCCTATCCTAATTCCGACGCTCCAATTCACACCACCCCGTGATGCTTTTCTCACTCCTACTAGTGAATGTAATGTAACACACACCCATACAATGCGCACCACCCCGTGATGTTTTTCTCACTCCTGCTAGTGAATGTATTGTTACACACCCATACAATACTCACCACCCGGGGATGATTTTCAGAAACCTATCCTACATTGCCACTGCATGTTCCCTGACCTCCCCATGCTGACCACCCCGCGGTGCTGTGCTCCATCCTACATTGCCAATCACCGCCTATCCTAATTCCGACGCTCCAATTCACACCACCCCGTGATGCTTTTCTCACTCCTACTAGTGAATGTAATGTAACACACACCCATACAATGCTCACCACCGCGTGATGTTTTTCTCACTCCTGCTAGTGAATGTATTGTTACACACCCATACAATACTCACCACCCCGCGATGATTTTCAGAAACCTATCCTACATTGCCACTGCATGTTAATTGACCTACCCATGCTGACCACCCCGCGGTGCTTTTCTCCATCCTACATTGCCACTCACTGCCTATACTAATTCAGACCCTCTGATTCACACCACCCTGTGATGTTTTTCTCACTCCTACTAGTGAATGTAATGTTACACACCCATACAATGCGCACCACCCCGTGATGTTTTTCTCACTCCTACTCGTGAATGTAATGTTACACACCCATGGAATGCGCACCACCCCGCGATGTTATTCAGAAACCTATCCTACATTGCCACTGCATGTTCCCTGACCTCTCCATTCTGACCACCCGCGGTGCTTTTCTCCATCCTACATTGCCACTCATGGCCTATCCTAATTCAGACGCTCCGATTCACACCACCCCGTGATGTTTTTCTCACTCCTACTAGTGAATGTAATGTTACACACCCATACAATGAGAACCACCCCGCGATGTTTTTCAGAAACCTATCCTACTTTGCCACTGCATGTTCCCTGACCTCCCCATGCTGACCACCCCGCGGTGCTTTGCTCCATCCTACATTGCCAATCACCGCCTATCCTAATTCCGACGCTCCAATTCACACCACCCCGTGATGCTTTTCTCACTCCTACTAGTGAATGTAATGTAACACACACCCATACAATGCGCACCAACCCGTGATGTTTTTCTCACTCCTGCTAGTGAATGTATTGTTACACACCCATACAATACTCACCACCCCGCGATGATTTTCAGAAACCTATCCTACATTGCCACTGCATGTTCCCTGACCTCCCCATGCTGACCAACCCGCGGTGCTTTTCTCCATCCTACATTGCCACTCACAGCCTATACTAATTCAGACCCTCCGATTCACACCACCCCGTGATGGTTTTCTCACTCCTACTAGGGAATGTAATGTTACACACCCATACAATGCGCACCACCCCGAGATGTTTTTCAGAAACCTATCCTACATTGCCACCTGATCTTCCATGACCTCCCCATGCTGACCACCCCGCGGTGCTTTTCTCCATCCTACATTGCCACTCACTGCCTATACTAATTCAGACCCTCTGATTCACACCACCCTGTGATTTTTTTCTCACTCCTACTAGTGAATGTAATGTTACACACCCATACAATGCGCACCACCCTGCGATGTTTTTCAGAAACCTATCCTACATTGCCACTGCATGTTCCCTGACCTCCCCATGCTGACCACCCCCGGTGCTTTTCTCCATCCTACATTGCCACTCACGGCCTATCCTAATTCAGACCCTCCGATTCACACCACCCCGTGATGTTTTTCTCACTCCTACTAGTAAATGTAATGTTACACACCCATACTATGCGCACCACCCCGCGATGTTTTTCAGAAACCTATCCTACATTGCCACTGCATGTTCCCTGACCTCCCCATGCTGACCACGCCACGGTGCTTTTCTCCATCCTACATTGCCACTCATGGCCTATCCTAATTCAGACCCTCCGATTCACACAACCCCGTGATGTTTTTCTGACTCCTACTACTGAATTTAATGTTCCACTCCCATGCAATGCGAACCACCCTGCGATGTTTTTCAGAAACCTATCCTACATTGCCACTGCATGTTCCCTGACCTCCCCATGCTGACCATCCCGCGGTGCTTTTCTCCATCCTACATTGCCACTCACTGCCTAACCTAATTCAGAGCCTCCGATTCACACCACCCGTGATGTTTTTCTCACTCCTACTAGTAAATGTAATGCTACACACCCATACAATACGCACCACCCCGCGATGTTTTTCAGAAACCTATCCTACATTGCCACTGCATGTTCCCTGACCTCCCAATGCTGACCACCCCATGGTGCTTTTCTCCATCCTACATTGCCACTCACTTCCTATCCTAATTCATACCCTCCTATTCCAACCACCCCGTGATGTTTTTCTCACTCATACTAGTGAATGTAATTTTGCACACTCATACAATGCGCACCACGCCGCGATGTTTTTCAGAAACCTATCCTACATTGCCACTGCATGTTCCCTGACCTCACCATGCTGATCACCCCGTGGTGATTTTCTCCATCCTACATTGCCACTCACTGCCTATCCTATTACAGACCGTCCGATTAAAACCACCCTGTGATGTTTTTCTCACTCCTTCTAGTGAATGTAATGTTACACACCCATACAATGCGCACCACCCCGTGATGTTTTTCTCACTCCTACTCGTGAATGTAATGTTACACACCCATACAATGAGCACCACCCCGCGATGTTATTCAGAAACCTATCCTACATTGCCACTGCATGTTCCCTGACCTCCCCATGCTGACCACTCGTGGTGCTTTTCTCCATCCTACATTGCCACTCACGGCCTATCCTAATTCAGACGCTCCGATTCACACCACCCCGTGATGTTTTTCTCACTCCTACTAGTGAATGTAATGTTACACACCCATACAATGCGAACCACCCCGCGATGTTTTTCAGAAACCTATCCTACTTTGGCACTGCATGTTCCCTGACCTCCCCATGCTGACCACCCCGCGGTGCTTTGCTCCATCCGACATTGCCAATCACCGCCTATCCTAATTCCGACGCTCCAATTCACACCACCCCGTGATGCTTTTCTCACTCCTACTAGTGAATGTAATGTAACACACACCCATACAATGCGCACCACCCCGTGATGTTTTTCTCACTCCTGCTAGTGAATGTATTGTTACACACCCATACAATACTCACCACCCGGCGATGATTTTCAGAAACCTATCCTACATTGCCACTGCATGTTCCCTGACCTCCCCATGCTGACCACCCCGCGGTGCTTTGCTCCATCCTACATTGCCAATCACCGCCTATCCTAATTCCGACGCTCCAATTCACACCACCCCGTGATGCTTTTCTCACTCCTACTAGTGAATGTAATGTAACACACACCCATACAATGCTCACCACCCCGTGATGTTTTTCTCACTCCTGCTAGTGAATGTATTGTTACACACCCATACAATACTCACCACCCCGCGATGATTTTCAGAAACCTATCCTACATTGCCACTGCATGTTAATTGACCTACCCATGCTGACCACCCCGCGGTGCTTTTCTCCATCCTACATTGCCACTCACTGCCTATACTAATTCAGACCCTCTGATTCACACCACCCTGTGATGTTTTTCTCACTCCTACTAGTGAATGTAATGTTACACACCCATACAATGCGCACCACCCCGTGATGTTTTTCTCACTCCTACTCGTGAATGTAATGTTACACACCCATGGAATGCGCACCACCCCGCGATGTTATTCAGAAACCTATCCTACATTGCCACTGCATGTTCCCTGACCTCTCCATTCTGACCACCCGCGGTGCTTTTCTCCATCCTACATTGCCACTCATGGCCTATCCTAATTCAGACGCTCCGATTCACACCACCCCGTGATGTTTTTCTCACTCCTACTAGTGAATGTAATGTTACACACCCATACAATGAGAACCACCCCGCGATGTTTTTCAGAAACCTATCCTACTTTGCCACTGCATGTTCCCTGACCTCCCCATGCTGACCACCCCGCGGTGCTTTGCTCCATCCTACATTGCCAATCACCGCCTATCCTAATTCCGACGCTCCAATTCACACCACCCCGTGATGCTTTTCTCACTCCTACTAGTGAATGTAATGTAACACACACCCATACAATGCGCACCAACCCGTGATGTTTTTCTCACTCCTGCTAGTGAATGTATTGTTACACACCCATACAATACTCACCACCCCGCGATGATTTTCAGAAACCTATCCTACATTGCCACTGCATGTTCCCTGACCTCCCCATGCTGACCAACCCGCGGTGCTTTTCTCCATCCTACATTGCCACTCACAGCCTATACTAATTCAGACCCTCCGATTCACACCACCCCGTGATGGTTTTCTCACTCATACTAGGGAATGTAATGTTACACACCCATACAATGCGCACCACCCCGAGATGTTTTTCAGAAACCTACCCTACATTGCCACCTCATCTTCCATGACCTCCCCATGCTGACCACCCCGCGGTGCTTTTCTGCATCCTACATTGCCACTCACTGCCTATACTAATTCAGACCCTCTGATTCACACCACCCTGTGATTTTTTTCTCACTCCTACTAGTGAATGTAATGTTACACACCCATACAATGCGCACCACCCCGCGATGTTTTTCAGAAACCTATCCTACATTGCCACTGCATGTTCCCTGACCTCCCCATGCTGACCACCCCCGGTGCTTTTCTCCATCCTACATTGCCACTCACGGCCTATCCTAATTCAGACCCTCCGATTCACACCACCCCGTGATGTTTTTCTCACTCCTACTAGTGAATGTAATGTTACACACCCATACTATGCGCACCACCCCGCGATGTTTTTCAGAAACCTATCCTACATTGCCACTGCATGTTCCCTGACCTCCCCATGCTGACCACCCCATGGTGCTTTTCTCCATCCTACATTGCCACTCACGGCCTATCCTAATTCAGACCCTCCGATTCACACAACCCCGTGATGTTTTTCTGACTCCTACTACTGAATTTAATGTTCCACTCCCATGCAATGCGAACCACCCTGCGATGTTTTTCAGAAACCTATCCTACATTGCCACTGCATGTTCCCTGACCTCCCCATGCTGACCACCCCGCGGTGCTTTTCTCCATCCTACATTGCCACTCACTGCCTAACCTAATTCAGAGCCTCCGATTCACACCACCCGTGATGTTTTTCTCACTCCTACTAGTAAATGTAATGCTACACACCCATACAATACGCACCACCCCGCGATGTTTTTCAGAAACCTATCCTACATTGCCACTGCATGTTCCCTGACCTCCCAATGCTGACCACCCCATGGTGCTTTTCTCCATCCTACATTGCCACTCACTTCCTATCCTAATTCATACCCTCCTATTGCAACCACCCCGTGATGTTTTTCTCACTCATACTAGTGAATGTAATTTTGCACACTCATACAATGCGCACCACCCCGCGATGTTTTTCAGAAACCTATCCTACATTGCCACTGCATGTTCCCTGACCTCACCATGCTGATCACCCCGTGGTGATTTTCTCCATCCTACATTGCCACTCACTGCCTATCCTATTACAGACCGTCCGATTAAACCACCCTGTGATGTTTTTCTCACTCCTACTAGTGAATGTAATGTTACACACCCATACAATGCGCACCACCCCGTGATGTTTTTCTCACTCCTACTCGTGAATGTAATGTTACACACCCATACAATGCGCACCACCCCGCGATGTTATTCAGAAACCTATCCTACATTGCCACTGCATGTTCCCTGACCTCCCCATGCTGACCACTCGTGGTGCTTTTCTCCATCCTACATTGCCACTCACGGCCTATCCTAATTCAGACGCTCCGATTCACACCACCCCGTGATGTTTTTCTCACTCCTACTAGTGAATGTAATGTTACACACCCATAAAATGCGAACCACCCCGCGATGTTTTTCAGAAACCTATCCTACTTTGGCACTGCATGTTCCCTGACCTCCCCATGCTGACCACCCCGCGGTGCTTTGCTCCATCCTACATTGCCAATCACCGCCTATCCTAATTCCGACGCTCCAATTCACACCACCCCGTGATGCTTTTCTCACTCCTACTAGTGAATGTAATGTAACACACACCCATACAATGCGCACCACCCCGTGATGTTTTTCTCACTCCTGCTAGTGAATGTATTGTTACACACCCATACAATACTCACCACCCCGCGATGATTTTCAGAAACCTATCCTACATTGCCACTGCATGTTCCCTGACATCCCCATGCTGACCAACCCGCGGTGCTTTTCTCCATCCTACATTGCCACTCACAGCCTATACTAATTCAGACCCTCCGATTCACACCACCCCGTGATGGTTTTCTCACTCCTACTAGGGAATGTAATGTTACACACCCATACAATGCGCACCACCCCGAGATGTTTTTCAGAAACCTATCCTACATTGCCACCTCATCTTCCATGACCTCCCCATGCTGACCACCCCGCGGTGCTTTTCTCCATCCTACATTGCCACTCACTGCCTATACTAATTCAGGCTCTCTGATTCACACCACCCTGTGATTTTTTTCTCACTCCTACTAGTGAATGTAATGTTACACACCCATACAATGCGCACCACCCCGCGATGTTTTTCAGAAACCTATCCTACATTGCCACTGCATGTTCCCTGACCTCCCCATGCTGACCACCCCCGGTGCTTTTCTCCATCCTACATTGCCACTCACGGCCTATCCTAATTCAGACCCTCCGATTAACACCACCCCATGATGTTTTTCTCACTCCTACTAGTGAATGTAATGTTACACACCCATACTATGCGCACCACCCCGCGATGTTTTTCAGAAACCTATCCTACATTGCCACTGCATGTTCCCTGACCTCCCCATGCTGACCACCCCACGGTGCTTTTCTCCATCCTACATTGCCACTCACGGCCTATCCTAATTCAGACCCTCCGATTCACACAACCCCGTGATGTTTTTCTGACTCCTACTAGTGAATGTAATGTTCCACTCCCATGCAATGCGAACCACCCTGCGATGTTTTTCAGAAACCTATCCTACATTGCCACTGCATGTTCCCTGACCTCCCCATGCTGACCACCCCGCGGTGCTTTTCTCCATCCTACATTGCCACTCACTGCCTAACCTAATTCAGAGCCTCCGATTCACACCACCCGTGATGTTTTTCTCACTCCTACTAGTAAATGTAATGCTACACACCCATACAATACGCACCACCCCGCAATGTTTTTCAGAAACCTATCCTACATTGCCACTGCATGTTCCCTGACCTCCCAATGCTGACCACCCCATGGTGCTTTTCTCCATCCTACATTGCCACTCACTTCCTATCCTAATTCATACCCTCCTATTCCAACCACCCCGTGATGTTTTTCTCACTCATACTAGTGAATGTAATTTTGCACACTCATACAATGCGCACCACCCCGCGATGTTTTTCAGAAACCTATCCTACATTGCCACTGCATGTTCCCTGACCTCACCATGCTGATCACCCCGTGGTGATTTTCTCCATCCTACATTGCCACTCACTGCCTATCCTATTACAGACCGTCCGATTAAAACCACCCTGTGATGTTTTTCTCACTCCTACTAGTGAATATAATGTTACACACCCATACAATGCGCACCACCCCGTGATGTTTTTCTCACTCCTACTCGTGAATGTAATGTTACACACCCATGGAATGCGCACCACCCCGCGATGTTATTGAGAAACCTATCCTACATTGCCACTGCATGTTCCCTGACCTCTCCATTCTGACCACCCGCGGTGCTTTTCTCCATCCTACATTGCCACTCATGGCGTATCCTAATTCAGACGCTCCGATTCACACCACCCCGTGATGTTTTTCTCACTCCTACTAGTGAATGTAATGTTACACACCCATACAATGCGAACCACCCCGCGATGTTTTTCAGAAACCTATCCTACTTTGCCACTGCATGTTCCCTGACCTCCCCATGCTGACCACCCCGCGGTGCTTTGCTCCATCCTACATTGCCAATCACCGCCTATCCTAATTCAGACGCTCCAATTCACACCACCCCGTGATGCTTTTCTCACTCCTACTAGTGAATGTAATGTAACACACACCCATACAATGCGCACCACCCCGTGATGTTTTTCTCACTCCTGCTAGTGAATGTATTGTTACCCACCCATACAATACTCACCACCCCGCTATGATTTTCAGAAACCTATCCTACATTGCCACTGCATGTTCCCTGACCTCCCCATGCTGACCACCCCGCGGTGCTTTTCTCCATCCTATATTGCCACTCACTGCCTATCCTAATTCAGAGCCTCCGATTCACACCACCCGTGATGTTTTTCTCACTCCTACTAGTGAATGTAATGTTACACACCCATACAAGGCCAACACCCCGCGATGTTTTTCAGAAAGCTATCCTACATTGCCACTGCATGTTCCCTGAACTCCCCATGCTGACCACCCCCTGTGCTTTTCTCCATCCTACATTGCCACTCAAAGCCTATCCTAATTAAGACCCTCCGATTCACACCACCCCGTGATGTTTTTCTCACTCCTACTAGAGAATGAAATTTTACACACCCATACAATGCGCACCACCCCGCGATATTTTTCAGAAACCTATCCTACATTGCCACTGCATGTTCCCTGACCTCCACATGCTGACCAACCCGCGGTGCTTTTCTCCATCCTACATTGCCACTCACTGCCTATCCTAATTCAGACCCTCCGATTCACACCACCCCGTGATGTTTTTCTCACTCCTACTAGTGAATGTAATGTTACACACCCATACAATGCGCACCACTCAGCGATGTTTTTCAGAAAACTATCCTACATTGCCACTACATGTTCCCTGACCTCCCCATGCTGAGCACCCCGCGGTGCTTTTCTCCATCCTACATTGCCACTCACTGCCTATCCTAATTCAGACCCTCCGATTCACACCACCCCGTGATGTTTTTCTCACTCCTACTAGTGAATGTAAGGTTACACACCCATACTATGCGCACCACCCTGCGATGTTTTTCAGAAACCTATCCTACATTGCCACTGCATGTTCCCTGACATCCCCATGCTGACCACCCCATGGTGCTTTTCTCCATCCTATATTGCCACTCACTTCCTATCCTAATTCAGACCCTCGTATTCCAACCACCCCGTGATGTTTTTCTCACTCATACTAGTGAATGTAATTTTGCACACTCATACGATGCGCACCACCCCGCGATGTTTTTCAGAAACCTATCCTACATTGCCACTGCATGTTCCCTGACCTCACCATGCTGATCACCCCGTGGTGATTTTCTCCATCCTTCATTGCCACTCACTGCCTATCCTATTACAGACCGTCCGATTAAAACCACCCTGTGATGTTTTTCTCACTCCTACTAGTGAATGTAATGTTACACACCCATACAATGCGCACCACCCCGTGATGTGTTTCTCACTCCTACTAGTGATTTTAATTTACACACCCATACAATGCGCACCGCCCCGTGATGTTTTTCAGAAACCTATCCAACATTGCCACTGCATGTTCCCTGACCTACCCATGCTGACCACCCAGCGGTGCTTTTCTCCATCCTACATTGCCACTCACGGCCTATACTAATTCAGACGCTCCGGTTCAAACCACCCCGTGATGTTTTTCTCACTCCTACTAGTGAATGTAATGTTACACACCCATACAATGCGAACCACCCCGCGATGTTTTTCAGAAACGTATCCTACTTTGGCACTGCATGTTCCCTGACCTCCCCATGCTGACCACCCCGCGGTGCTTTGCTCCATCCTACATTGCCAATCACCGCCTATCCTAATTCAGACGCTCCAATTCACACCACCCCGTGATGCTTTTCTCACTCCTACTAGTGAATGTAATGTAACACACACCCATACAATGCGCACCAACCCGTGATGTTTTTCTCAATCCTGCTAGTGAATGTATTGTTACACACCCATACAATACTCACCACCCCGCGATGATTTTCAGAAACCTATCCTACATTGCCACTGCATGTTCCCTGAACTCCCCATGCTGACCACCCCCTGTGCTTTTCTCCATTCTACATTGCCACTCACTGCCTATCCTAATTAAGACCCTCCGATTCACACCACCCCGTGATGTTTTTCTCACTCCTACTAGAGAATGAAATTTTACACACCCATACAATGTGCACCACCACGCGATATTTTTCAGAAACCTATCCTACATTGCCACTGCATGTTCCCTGACCTCCACATGCTGACCAACCCGCGGTGCTTTTCTCCATCCTATATTGCCACTCACTGCCTATCCTAATTCAGACCCTCCAATTCACACCACCCCGTGATGTTTTTCTCACTCCTACTAGTGAATGTAATGGTACACACCCATACAATGCGCACCACCCAGCGATGTTTTTCAGAAAACTATCCTACATTGCCACTACATGTTCCCTGACCTCCCCATGCTGACCACCCCGCGGTGCTTTTCTCCATCCTACATTGCCACTCACTGCCTATCCTAATTCAGACCCTCCGATTCACACCACCCCGTGATGTTTTTCTCACTCCTACTAGTGAATGTAATGTTACACACCCATACAATGCGCACCACCCCGCGATGTTTTTCAGAAACCTATCCTACATTGCCACTGCATGTTCCCAGACCTCCCCATGCTGACCACCCCACGGTGATTTTCTCCATCCTACATTGCCACTCACGGCCTTTCCTAATTCAGACCCTCCGATTCACACCACCCCGTGATGTTTTTCTCACTCCTACTAGGGAATGTAAGGTAACACACCCATACAATGCGAACCACCCCGCGATGTTTTTCAGAAACGTATCCTACTTTGCCACTGCATGTTCCCTGACCTCCCCATGCTGACCAGCCCGGGGTGCTTTGCTCCATCCTACATTGCCAATCACCGCCTATCCTAATTCAGACGCTCCAATTAACACCACCCCGTGATGCGTTTCTCACTCCTACTAGTGAATGTAATGTAACACACACGCATACAATGCGCACCACCCCGTGATGTTTTTCTCACTCCTGCTAGTGAATGTATTGTTACACACCCATACAATGCGCACCACCCCGCGATGATTTTCAGAAACCTATCCTACATTGCCAATGCATGTTCCCTGACCTCCCCATGCTGACCACCCCGCGGTGCTTTTCTCCATCCTATATTGCCACTCACTGCCTATCCTATTTCAGAGCCTCCGATTCACACCACCCGTGATGTTTTTTCTCACTCCTACTAGTGAATGTAATGTTACACACCCATACAATGCGCACCACCCCGCGATGTTTTTCAGAAAGCTATCCTACATTGCCACTGCATGTTCCCTGAACTCCCCATGCTGACCACCCCCTGTGCTTTTCTCCATCCTACATTGCCACTCACTGCCTATCCTAATTAAGACCCTCCGATTCACAACACCCCTTGATGTTTTTCTCACTCCTACTAGAGAATGAAATTTTACACAACCATACAATGCGCACCACCCCGCGATATTTTTCAGAAACCTATCATACATTGCCACTGCATGTTCCCTGACCTCCACATGCTTACCAAACCGCGTTGCTTTTCTCCATCCTACATTGCCACTCACTGCCTATCCTAATTCAGACCCTCCGATTCACACCACCCCGTGATGTTTTTCTCACTCCTACTAGTGAATGTAATGTTACACACCCATACAATGCGCACCACCCCGCGATGTTTTTCAGAAAACTATCCTACATTGCCACTGCATGTTCCCTGACCTCCCCATGCTGAGCACCCTGCGGTGCTTTTCTCCATCCTACATTGCCACTCACTGCCTATCCTAATTCAGACCCTCCGCTTCACACCACCCCGTGATGTTTTTCTCACTCCTACTAGTGAATGTAATGTTACACACCCATACAATGCGCACCACGGTGCGATGTTTTTCATAAACCTATCCTACATTGCCACTGCATGTTCCCTGACCTCCCCATGCTGACCACCCCGCGGTGCTTTTCTCCATACTACATTGCCACTCACTTCCTATCCTAATTCAGATCCTCCGATTCACACCACCCGTGATGTTTTTCTCACTCCTACTAATAAATGTAATGCTACACACCCATACAATACGCACCAACCCGCGATGTTTTTCAGAAACCTATCCTACATTGCCACTGCATGTTCCCTGACCTCCCCATGCTGACCACCCCGCGGTGCTTTTCTCCATACTACATTGCCACTCACTTCCTATCCTAATTCAGAGCCTCCGATTCACACCACACGTGATGTTTTTCTCACTCCTACTAATAAATGTAATGCTACACACCCATACAATACGCACCACCCCGCGATGTTTTTCAGAAACCTATCCTACATTGCCAATGCATGTTCCCTGACCTCCCCATGCTGACCACCCCATGGTGCTTTTCTCCATCCTACATTGCCACTCACTTCCTATCCTAATTCAGACCCTCCTATTCCAACCACCCCGTGATGTTTTTCTCACTCATACTAGTGAATGAAATTTTACACACCCATACAATGCGCACCACCCCGCGATGTTTTTCAGAAACCTATCCTACATTGCCACTGCATGTTCCCTGACCTCACCATGCTGATCACCCCGTGGTGATTTTCTCCATCCTACATTGCCACTCACTGCCTATCCTATTACAGACCGTCCGATTAAAACCACCCCGTGATGTTTTTCTCACTCCTACTTGTGAATGTAATTTTACACACCCATACAATGCGCGCCACCATATGATGTGTTTCTCACTCCTACTAGTGATTTTAATTTACACACCCATACAATGCGCACCACCCCGTGATGTTTTTCAGAAACCTATCCTACATTGCCACTGCATGTTCCCTGAACTCCCCATGCTGCGACCCCGCGGTGCTTTTCTCCATCCTACATAGCCACTCACTGCCTATCCTAATTCAGACCGCCGATTCACACCACCCCGTGATGTTTTTCTCACTCCTACTCGTGAATGTAATGTTACACACCCATACAATGTGCACCACCCCGCGATGTTTTTCAGAAACCTATCCTACATTGCCACTGCATCTTCCCTGACCTCCCCATGGTGACCACCCGCGGTGCTTTTCTCCATCCTACATTGCCTCTCACGGCCTATCCTAATTCAGACCCACCGATTCACACCACCCCGTGATGTTTTTCTCGCTTCTACTAGTGAATGTAATGTTACACACCCATACAATGCGCACCACCCCGCGATGTTTTTCAGAAACCTATCCTACATTGCCACTGCATGTTCCCTGACCTCCCCATGCTGACCACCCCCGGTGCTTTTCTCCATCCTACATTGCCACTCACGGCCTATCCTAATTCAGACCCTCCGATTAACACCACCCCATGATGTTTTTCTCACTCCTACTAGTGAATGTAATGTTACACACCCATACTATGCGCACCACCCCGCGATGTTTTTCAGAAACCTATCCTACATTGCCACTGCATGTTCCCTGACCTCCCCATGCTGACCACCCCACGGTGCTTTTCTCCATCCTACATTGCCACTCACGGCCTATCCTAATTCAGACCCTCCGATTCACACAACCCCGTGATGTTTTTCTGACTCCTACTAGTGAATGTAATGTTCCACTCCCATGCAATGCGAACCACCCTGCGATGTTTTTCAGAAACCTATCCTACATTGCCACTGCATGTTCCCTGACCTCCCCATGCTGACCACCCCGCGGTGCTTTTCTCCATCCTACATTGCCACTCACTGCCTAACCTAATTCAGAGCCTCCGATTCACACCACCCGTGATGTTTTTCTCACTCCTACTAGTAAATGTAATGCTACACACCCATACAATACGCACCACCCCGCAATGTTTTTCAGAAACCTATCCTACATTGCCACTGCATGTTCCCTGACCTCCCAATGCTGACCACCCCATGGTGCTTTTCTCCATCCTACTTTGCCACTCACTTCCTATCCTAATTCATACCCTCCTATTCCAACCACCCCGTGATGTTTTTCTCACTCATACTAGTGAATGTAATTTTGCACACTCATACAATGCGCACCACCCCGCGATGTTTTTCAGAAACCTATCCTACATTGCCACTGCATGTTCCCTGACCTCACCATGCTGATCACCCCGTGGTGATTTTCTCCATCCTACATTGCCACTCACTGCCTATCCTATTACAGACCGTCCGATTAAAACCACCCTGTGATGTTTTTCTCACTCCTACTAGTGAATGTAATGTTACACACCCATACAATGCGCACCACCCCGTGATGTTTTTCTCACTCCTACTCGTGAATGTAATGTTACACACCCATGGAATGCGCACCACCCCGCGATGTTATTGAGAAACCTATCCTACATTGCCACTGCATGTTCCCTGACCTCTCCATTCTGACCACCCGCGGTGCTTTTCTCCATCCTACATTGCCACTCATGGCCTATCCTAATTCAGACGCTCCGATTCACACCACCCCGTGATGTTTTTCTCACTCCTACTAGTGAATGTAATGTTACACACCCATACAATGCGAACCACCCCGCGATGTTTTTCAGAAACCTATCCTACTTTGCCACTGCATGTTCCCTGACCTCCCCATGCTGACCACCCCGCGGTGCTTTGCTCCATCCTACATTGCCAATCACCGCCTATCCTAATTCAGACGCTCCAATTCACACCACCCCGTGATGCTTTTCTCACTCCTACTAGTGAATGTAATGTAACACACACCCATACAATGCGCACCACCCCGTGATGTTTTTCTCACTCCTGCTAGTGAATGTATTGTTACACACCCATACAATACTCACCACCCCGCTATGATTTTCAGAAACCTATCCTACATTGCCACTGCATGTTCCCTGACCTCCCCATGCTGACCACCCCGCGGTGCTTTTCTCCATCCTATATTGCCACTCACTGCCTATCCTAATTCAGAGCCTCCGATTCACACCACCCGTGATGTTTTTCTCACTCCTACTAGTGAATGTAATGTTACACACCCATACAAGGCCAACACCCCGCGATGTTTTTCAGAAAGCTATCCTACATTGCCACTGCATGTTCCCTGAACTCCCCATGCTGACCACCCCCTGTGCTTTTCTCCATCCTACATTGCCACTCAAAGCCTATCCTAATTAAGACCCTCCGATTCACACCACCCCGTGATGTTTTTCTCACTCCTACTAGAGAATGAAATTTTACACACCCATACAATGCGCACCACCCCGCGATATTTTTCAGAAACCTATCCTACATTGCCACTGCATGTTCCCTGACCTCCACATGCTGACCAACCCGCGGTGCTTTTCTCCATCCTACATTGCCACTCACTGCCTATCCTAATTCAGACCCTCCGATTCACACCACCCCGTGATGTTTTTCTCACTCCTACTAGTGAATGTAATGTTACACACCCATACAATGCGCACCACTCAGCGATGTTTTTCAGAAAACTATCCTACATTGCCACTACATGTTCCCTGACCTCCCCATGCTGAGCACCCCGCGGTGCTTTTCTCCATCCTACATTGCCACTCACTGCCTATCCTAATTCAGACCCTCCGATTCACACCACCCCGTGATGTTTTTCTCACTCCTACTAGTGAATGTAAGGTTACACACCCATACTATGCGCACCACCCTGCGATGTTTTTCAGAAACCTATCCTACATTGCCACTGCATGTTCCCTGACATCCCCATGCTGACCACCCCATGGTGCTTTTCTCCATCCTATATTGCCACTCACTTCCTATCCTAATTCAGACCCTCGTATTCCAACCACCCCGTGATGTTTTTCTCACTCATACTAGTGAATGTAATTTTGCACACTCATACGATGCGCACCACCCCGCGATGTTTTTCAGAAACCTATCCTACATTGCCACTGCATGTTCCCTGACCTCACCATGCTGATCACCCCGTGGTGATTTTCTCCATCCTTCATTGCCACTCACTGCCTATCCTATTACAGACCGTCCGATTAAAACCACCCTGTGATGTTTTTCTCACTCCTACTAGTGAATGTAATGTTACACACCCATACAATGCGCACCACCCCGTGATGTGTTTCTCACTCCTACTAGTGATTTTAATTTACACACCCATACAATGCGCACCGCCCCGTGATGTTTTTCAGAAACCTATCCAACATTGCCACTGCATGTTCCCTGACCTACCCATGCTGACCACCCAGCGGTGCTTTTCTCCATCCTACATTGCCACTCACGGCCTATACTAATTCAGACGCTCCGGTTCAAACCACCCCGTGATGTTTTTCTCACTCCTACTAGTGAATGTAATGTTACACACCCATACAATGCGAACCACCCCGCGATGTTTTTCAGAAACGTATCCTACTTTGGCACTGCATGTTCCCTGACCTCCCCATGCTGACCACCCCGCGGTGCTTTGCTCCATCCTACATTGCCAATCACCGCCTATCCTAATTCAGACGCTCCAATTCACACCACCCCGTGATGCTTTTCTCACTCCTACTAGTGAATGTAATGTAACACACACCCATACAATGCGCACCAACCCGTGATGTTTTTCTCAATCCTGCTAGTGAATGTATTGTTACACACCCATACAATACTCACCACCCCGCGATGATTTTCAGAAACCTATCCTACATTGCCACTGCATGTTCCCTGAACTCCCCATGCTGACCACCCCCTGTGCTTTTCTCCATTCTACATTGCCACTCACTGCCTATCCTAATTAAGACCCTCCGATTCACACCACCCCGTGATGTTTTTCTCACTCCTACTAGAGAATGAAATTTTACACACCCATACAATGTGCACCACCACGCGATATTTTTCAGAAACCTATCCTACATTGCCACTGCATGTTCCCTGACCTCCACATGCTGACCAACCCGCGGTGCTTTTCTCCATCCTATATTGCCACTCACTGCCTATCCTAATTCAGACCCTCCAATTCACACCACCCCGTGATGTTTTTCTCACTCCTACTAGTGAATGTAATGGTACACACCCATACAATGCGCACCACCCAGCGATGTTTTTCAGAAAACTATCCTACATTGCCACTACATGTTCCCTGACCTCCCCATGCTGACCACCCCGCGGTGCTTTTCTCCATCCTACATTGCCACTCACTGCCTATCCTAATTCAGACCCTCCGATTCACACCACCCCGTGATGTTTTTCTCACTCCTACTAGTGAATGTAATGTTACACACCCATACAATGCGCACCACCCCGCGATGTTTTTCAGAAACCTATCCTACATTGCCACTGCATGTTCCCAGACCTCCCCATGCTGACCACCCCACGGTGATTTTCTCCATCCTACATTGCCACTCACGGCCTTTCCTAATTCAGACCCTCCGATTCACACCACCCCGTGATGTTTTTCTCACTCCTACTAGGGAATGTAAGGTAACACACCCATACAATGCGAACCACCCCGCGATGTTTTTCAGAAACGTATCCTACTTTGCCACTGCATGTTCCCTGACCTCCCCATGCTGACCAGCCCGGGGTGCTTTGCTCCATCCTACATTGCCAATCACCGCCTATCCTAATTCAGACGCTCCAATTAACACCACCCCGTGATGCGTTTCTCACTCCTACTGGTGAATGTAATGTAACACACACGCATACAATGCGCACCACCCCGTGATGTTTTTCTCACTCCTGCTAGTGAATGTATTGTTACACACCCATACAATGCGCACCACCCCGCGATGATTTTCAGAAACCTATCCTACATTGCCAATGCATGTTCCCTGACCTCCCCATGCTGACCACCCCGCGGTGCTTTTCTCCATCCTATATTGCCACTCACTGCCTATCCTATTTCAGAGCCTCCGATTCACACCACCCGTGATGTTTTTTCTCACTCCTACTAGTGAATGTAATGTTACACACCCATACAATGCGCACCACCCCGCGATGTTTTTCAGAAAGCTATCCTACATTGCCACTGCATGTTCCCTGAACTCCCCATGCTGACCACCCCCTGTGCTTTTCTCCATCCTACATTGCCACTCACTGCCTATCCTAATTAAGACCCTCCGATTCACAACACCCCTTGATGTTTTTCTCACTCCTACTAGAGAATGAAATTTTACACAACCATACAATGCGCACCACCCCGCGATATTTTTCAGAAACCTATCATACATTGCCACTGCATGTTCCCTGACCTCCACATGCTTACCAAACCGCGTTGCTTTTCTCCATCCTACATTGCCACTCACTGCCTATCCTAATTCAGACCCTCCGATTCACACCACCCCGTGATGTTTTTCTCACTCCTACTAGTGAATGTAATGTTACACACCCATACAATGCGCACCACCCCGCGATGTTTTTCAGAAAACTATCCTACATTGCCACTGCATGTTCCCTGACCTCCCCATGCTGAGCACCCTGCGGTGCTTTTCTCCATCCTACATTGCCACTCACTGCCTATCCTAATTCAGACCCTCCGCTTCACACCACCCCGTGATGTTTTTCTCACTCCTACTAGTGAATGTAATGTTACACACCCATACAATGCGCACCACGGTGCGATGTTTTTCATAAACCTATCCTACATTGCCACTGCATGTTCCCTGACCTCCCCATGCTGACCACCCCGCGGTGCTTTTCTCCATACTACATTGCCACTCACTTCCTATCCTAATTCAGATCCTCCGATTCACACCACCCGTGATGTTTTTCTCACTCCTACTAATAAATGTAATGCTACACACCCATACAATACGCAACAACCCGCGATGTTTTTCAGAAACCTATCCTACATTGCCACTGCATGTTCCCTGACCTCCCCATGCTGACCACCCCGCGGTGCTTTTCTCCATACTACATTGCCACTCACTTCCTATCCTAATTCAGAGCCTCCGATTCACACCACACGTGATGTTTTTCTCACTCCTACTAATAAATGTAATGCTACACACCCATACAATACGCACCACCCCGCGATGTTTTTCAGAAACCTATCCTACATTGCCACTGCATGTTCCCTGACCTCCCCATGCTGACCACCCCATGGTGCTTTTCTCCATCCTACATTGCCACTCACTTCCTATCCTAATTCAGACCCTCCTATTCCAACCACCCCGTGATGTTTTTCTCACTCATACTAGTGAATGAAATTTTACACACCCATACAATGCGCACCACCCCGCGATGTTTTTCAGAAACCTATCCTACATTGCCACTGCATGTTCCCTGACCTCACCATGCTGATCACCCCGTGGTGATTTTCTCCATCCTACATTGCCACTCACTGCCTATCCTATTACAGACCGTCCGATTAAAACCACCCCGTGATGTTTTTCTCACTCCTACTTGTGAATGTAATTTTACACACCCATACAATGCGCGCCACCATATGATGTGTTTCTCACTCCTACTAGTGATTTTAATTTACACACCCATACAATGCGCACCACCCCGTGATGTTTTTCAGAAACCTATCCTACATTGCCACTGCATGTTCCCTGAACTCCCCATGCTGCGACCCCTCGGTGCTTTTCTCCATCCTACATAGCCACTCACTGCCTATCCTAATTCAGACCGCCGATTCACACCACCCCGTGATGTTTTTCTCACTCCTACTCGTGAATGTAATGTTACACACCCATACAATGTGCACCACCCCGCGATGTTTTTCAGAAACCTATCCTACATTGCCACTGCATCTTCCCTGACCTCCCCATGGTGACCACCCGCGGTGCTTTTCTCCATCCTACATTGCCTCTCACGGCCTATCCTAATTCAGACCCACCGATTCACACCACCCCGTGATGTTTTTCTCGCTTCTACTAGTGAATGTAATGTTACACACCCATACAATGCGCACCACCCCGCGATGTTTTTCAGAAACCTATCCTACATTGCCACTGCATCTTCCCTGACCTCCCCATGCTGACCACCCCGTGGTGCTTTTCTCCATCCTACTTTGCCACTCACTGCCTATCCTAATTCAGACCCTCTGATTCACACCACCCCGTGATGTTTTTCTCACTCCTACTAGTGAATGTAATGTAACACACCCATACAATGCGAACCACCCCGCGATGTTTTTCAGAAACGTATCCTACTTTGCCACTGCATGTTCCCTGACCTCCCCATGCTGACCAGCCCGGGGTGCTTTGCTCCATCCTACATTGCCCATCACCGCCTATCCTAATTCAGACGCTCCAATTAACACCACCCCGTGATGCGTTTCTCACTCCTACTAGTGAATGTAATGTAACACACACGCATACAATGCGCACCACCCC
Organism: Cavia porcellus; assembly: GCF_034190915.1. Classification (NCBI taxonomy): domain Eukaryota; kingdom Metazoa; phylum Chordata; class Mammalia; order Rodentia; family Caviidae; genus Cavia; species Cavia porcellus. The sequence goes on along the minus strand of NW_026947539.1, from coordinate 1,105,577 downwards.
GTGATGTTTTTCTCACTCCTGCTAGTGAATGTATTGTTACACACCCATACAATGCGCACCACCCCGCGATGATTTTCAGAAACCTATCCTACATTGCCAATGCATGTTCCCTGACCTCCACATGCTGACCAACCCGCGGTGCTTTTCTCCATCCTACATTGCCACTCACTGCCTATCCTAATTCAGACCCTCCGATTCACACCACCCCGTGATGTTTTTCTCACTCCTACTAGTGAATGTAATGTTACACACCCATACAATGCGCACCACCCAGCGATGTTTTTCAGAAAACTATCCTACATTGCCCCTACATGTTCCCTGACCTCCCCATGCTGAGCACCCTGCGTTGCTTTTCTCCATCCTACATTGCCACTCACTGCCTATCCTAATTCAGACCCTCCGATTCACACCACCCCGTGATGTTTTTCTCACTCCTACTAGTGAATGTAATGTTACACACCCATACAATGCGCACCACCCCGCGATGTTTTTCAGAAACCTATCCTACATTGCCACTGCATGTTCCCAGACCTCCCCATGCTGACCACCCCACGGTGATTTTCTCCATCCTACATTGCCACTCACTTCCTATCCTAATTCAGAGCCTCCGATTCACACCACCCGTGATGTTTTTCTCACTCCTACTAATAAATGTAATGCTACACACCCATACAATACGCACCACCCCGCGATGTTTTTCAGAAACCTATCCTACATTGCCACTGCATGTTCCCTGACCTCCACATGCTGACCACCCCATGGTGCTTTTCTCCATCCTACATTGCCACTCACTTCCTATCCTAATTCAGACCCTCCTATTCCAAACACCCCGTGATGTTTTTCTCACTCATACTAGTGAATGTAATTTTACACACCCATACAATGCGCACCACCCCGCGATGTTTTTCAGAAACCTATCCTACATTGCCACTGCATGTTCCCTGACCTCACCATGCTGATCACCCCTTGGTGATTTTCTCCATCCTACATTGCCACTCACTGCCTATCCTATTACAGACCATCCGATTAAAACCACCCCGTAATGTTTTTCTCACTCCTACTAGTGAATGTAATGTTACACACCCATACAATGCGCACCACCATATGATGTGTTTCTCACTCCTACTAGTGATTTTAATTTACACACCCATACAATGCGCACCACCCCGTGATGTTTTTCAGAAACCTATCATACATTGCCACTGCATGTTCCCTGACCTCCACATGCTGACCAACCCGCGGTGCTTTTCTCCATCCTACATTGCCACTCACTGCCTATCCTAATTCAGACCCTCCGATTCACACCACCCCGTGATGTTTTTCTCACTCCTACTAGTGAATGTAATGTTACACACCCATACAATGCGCACCACACCGCGATGTTTTTCAGAAAACAATCCTACATTGCCACGGCATGTTCCCAGACCTCCCCATGCTGAGCACCCTGCGGTGCTTTTCTCCAGCCTACATTGCCACTCACTGCCTATCCTAATTCAGACCCTCCGCTTCACACCACCCCGTGATGTTTTTCTCACTCCTACTAGTGAATGTAATGTTACACACCCATACAATGCGCACCACCCCGTGATGTGTTTCTCACTCCTACTAGTGATTTTAATTTACACACCCATACAATGCGCACCACCCCGTGATGTTTTTCAGAAACTTATCCTACATTGCCACTGCATGTTCCCTGACCTCACCATGCTGACCACCCCGTGGTGCTTTTCTCCATCCTACATAGCCACTCACTGCCTATCCTAATTCAGACTGTCCGATTCACACCACCCCGTGATGTTTTTCTCACTCCTACTAGTGAATGTAATGTTACACACCCATACAATGCGAACCACCCCGCGATGTTTTTCAGAAACCTATCCTACTTTGCCACTGCATGTTCCCTGACCTCCCCATGCTGACCACCCCGCGGTGCTTTGCTCCATCCTACATTGCCAGTCACCGCCTATCCTAATTCAGACGCTCCAATTCACACCACACCGTGATGCTTTTCTCACTCCTACTAGTGAATGTAATGTAACACACACCCATACAATGCGCACCACCCCGTGATGTTTTTCTCACTCCTGCTAGTGAATGTATTGTTACACACCCATACAATACTCACCACCCCGCGATGATTTTCAGAAACCTATCCTACATTGCCACTGCTTGTTCCCGGACCTCCCCATGCTGACCACCCCGCGGTGCTTTTCTCCATCCTATATTGCCACTCACTGCCTATCCTAATTCAGAGCCTCCGATTCACACCACCCGTGATGTTTTTCTCACTCCTACTAGTGAATGTAATGTTACACACCCATACAAGGCCACCACCCCGCGATGTTTTTCAGAAAGCTAACCTACTTTGCCACTGCATGTTCCCTGAACTCCCCATGCTGACCACCCCCTGTGCTTTTCTCCATCCTACATTGCCACTCACTGCCTATCCTAATTAAGACCCTCCGATTCACACCACCCCGTGATGTTTTTCTCACTCCTACTAGAGAATGAAATTTTACACACCCATACAATGCGCACCACCCCGCGATATTTTTGAAACCTATCCTACATTGCCACTGCATGTTCCCTGACCTCCACATGCTGACCAACCCGCGGTGCTTTTCTCCATCCTACATTGCCACTCACTGCCTATCCTAATTCAGACCTTCTGATTCACACCACCCCGTGATGTTTTTCTCACTCCTACTAGTGAATGTAATGTTACACACCCATACAATGCGCACCACCCAGCGATGTTTTTCAGAAAACTATCCTACATTGCCACTACATGTTCCCTGACCTCCCCATGCTGAGCACCCTGCGGTGCTTTTCTCCATCCTACATTGCCACTCACTGCCTATCCTAATTCAGACCCTCCGCTTCACACCACCCCGTGATGTTTTTCTCACTCCTACTCGTGAATGTAATGTTACACACCCATAAAATGCGCACCACCCCGCGATGTTATTCAGAAACCTATCCTACATTGCCACTGCATGTTCCCTGACCTCCCCATGCTGACCACCCCATGGTGCTTTTCTCCATCCTACATTGCCACTCACTTCCTATCCTAATTCAGACCCTCCTATTCCAACCACCCCGTGATGTTTTTCTCAATCATACTAGTGAATGTAATTTTGCACACTCATACAATGCGCACCACCCCGCGATGTTTTTCAGAAACCTATCCTACATTGCCACTGCATGTTCCCTGACCTCACCATGCTGATCACCCCGTGGTGATTTACTCCATCCTACATTGCCACTCACTGCCTATCCTATTACAGACTGTCCGATTAAAACCACCCTGTGATGTTTTTCTCACTCCTACTAGTGAATGTAATGTTACACACCCATACAATGCGCACCACCCCGTGATGTTTTTCTCACTCCTACTCGTGAATGTAATGTTACACACCCATACAATGCGCACCACCCCGCGATGTTATTCAGAAAGCTATCCTACATTGCCACTGCTAGTTCCCTGACCTCCCCATGCTGACCACCCGTGGTGCTTTTCTCCATCCTACATTTCCACTCATGGCCTATCCTTATTCAGACGCTCCGATTCACACCACCCCGTGATGTTTTTCTCACTCCTACTAGTGAATGTAATGTTACACACCCATACAATGCGAACCACCCCGCGATGTTTTTCAGAAACCTATCCTACTTTGCCACTGCATGTTCCCTGACCTCCCCATGCTGACCACCCCGCGGTGCTTTGCTCCATCCTACATTGCCAATCACCGCCTATCCTAATTCAGACGCTCCAATTCACACCACACCGTGATGCTTTTCTCACTCCTACTAGTGAATGTAATGTAACACACACCCATACAATGCGCACCACCCCGTGATGTTTTTCTCACTCCTGCTAGTGAATGTATTGTTACACACCCATACAATACTCACCACCCCGCGATGATTTTCAGAAACCTATCCTACATTGCCACTGCATGTTCCCTGACCTCCCCATGCTGACCACCCCGCGGTGCTTTTCTCCATCCTATATTGCCACTCACTGCCTATCCTAATTCAGAGCCTCCGATTCACACCACCCGTGATGTTTTTCTCACTCCTACTAGTGAATGTAATGTTACACACCCATACAAGGCCACCACCCCGCGATGTTTTTCAGAAAGCTAACCTACTTTGCCACTGCATGTTCCCTGAACTCCCCATGCTGACCACCCCCTGTGCTTTTCTCCATCCTACATTGCCACTCACTGCCTATCCTAATTAAGACCCTCCGATTCACACCACCCCGTGATGTTTTTCTCACTCCTACTAGAGAATGAAATTTTACACACCAATACAATGCGCACCACCCCGCGATATTTTTGAAACCTATCCTACATTGCCACTGCATGTTCCCTGACCTCCACATGCTGACCAACCCGCGGTGCTTTTCTCCATCCTACATTGCCACTCACTGCCTATCCTAATTCAGACCCTCTGATTCACACCACCCCGTGATGTTTTTCTCACTCCTACTAGTGAATGTAATGTTACACACCCATACAATGCGCACCACCCAGCGATGTTTTTCAGAAAACTATCCTACATTGCCACTACATGTTCCCTGACCTCCCCATGCTGAGCACCCTGCGGTGCTTTTCTCCATCCTACATTGCCACTCACTGCCTATCCTAATTCAGACCCTCCGATTCACACCACCCCGTGATGTTTTTCTCACTCCTACTAGTGAATGTAATGTTACACACCCATACTATGCGCACCACCCCGCGATGTTTTTCAGAAACCTATCCTACATTGCCACTGCATGTTCCCTGACCTCCCCATGCTGACCACCCCACGGTGCTTTTCTCCATCCTACATTGCCACTCACGGCCTATCCTAATTCAGACCCTCCGATTCACACAACCCCGTGATGTTTTTCTGACTCCTACTAGTGAATGTAATGTTCCACTCCCATGCAATGTGCACCACCCTGCGATGTTTTTCAGAAACCTATCCTACATTGCCACTGCATGTTTCCTGACCTCCCCATGCTGACCACCCCGCGGTGCTTTTCTCCATCCTACATTGCCACTCACTGCCTAACCTAATTCAGAGCCTCCGATTCACACCACCCGTGATGTTTTTCTCAATCCTGCTAGTGAATGTATTGTTACACACCCATACAATACTCACCACCCCGCGATGATTTTCAGAAACCTATCCTACATTGCCACTGCATGTTCCCTGACCTCCCCATGCTGACCACCCCGCGGTGCTTTTATCCATCCTATATTGCCACTCACTGCCTATCCTAATTCAGAGCCTCCGATTCACACCACCCGTGATGTTTTTCTCACTCCTACTAGTGAATGTAATGTTACACACCCATACAAGGCCACCACCCCGCGATGTTTTTCAGAAAGCTAACCTACTTTGCCACTGCATGTTCCCTGAACTCCCCATGCTGACCACCCCCTGTGCTTTTCTCCATCCTACATTGCCACTCACTGCCTATCCTAATTAAGACCCTCCGATTCACACCACCCCGTGATGTTTTTCTCACTCCTACTAGAGAATGAAATTTTACACACGCATACAATGCGCACCACCCCGCGATATTTTTGAAACCTATCCTACATTGCCACTGCATGTTCCCTGACTTCCACATGCTGACCAACCCGCGGTGCTTTTCTCCATCCTACATTGCCACTCACTGCCTATCCTAATTCAGACCCTCTGATTCACACCACCCCGTGATGTTTTTCTCACTCCTACTAGTGAATGTAATGTTACACACCCATACAATGCGCACCACCCAGCGATGTTTTTCAGAAAACTATCCTACATTGCCACTACATGTTCCCTGACCTCCCCATGCTGAGCACCCTGCGGTGCTTTTCTCCATCCTACATTGCCACTCACTGCCTATCCTAATTCAGACCCTCCGCTTCACACCACCCCGTGATGTTTTTCTCACTCCTACTAGTGAATGTAATGTTACACACCCATACAATGCGCACCACCCCGTGATGTGTTTCTCACTCCTACTAGTGATTTTAATTTACACACCCATACAATGCGCACCACCCCGTGATGTTTTTCAGAAACCTATCCTACATTGCCACTGCATGTTCCCTGACCTCACCATGCTGACCACCCCGCGGTGCTTTTCTCCATCCTACATAGCCACTCACTGCCTATCCTAATTCAGACTGTCCGATTCACACCACCCCGTGATGTTTTTCTCACTCCTACTCGTGAATGTAACGTTACACACCCCTAAAATGCGCACCACCCCGCGATGTTATTCAGAAACCTATCCTACATTGCCACTGCATGTTCCCTGACCTCCCCATGCTGACCACCCGCGGTGCTTTTCTCCATCCTACATTGCCACTCACGGCCTATCCTAATTCAGACGCTCCGATTCACACCACCCCGTGATGTTTTTCTCACTCCTACTAGTGAATGTAATGTTACACACCCATACAATGCGAACCACCCCGCGATGTTTTTCAGAAACCTATCCTACTTTGGCACTGCATGTTCCCTGACCTCCCCATGCTGACCACCCCGCGGTGCTTTGCTCCATCCTACATTGCCAATCACCGCCTATCCTAATTCAGACGCTCCAATTCACACCACCCCGTGATGCTTTTCTCACTCCTACTAGTGAATGTAATGTAACACACACCCATACAATGCGCACCACCCCGTGATGTTTTTCTCACTCCTGCTAGTGAATGTATTGTTACACACCCATACAATACTCACCACCCCACGATGATTTTCAGAAACCTATCCTACATTGCCACTGCATGTTCCCTGACCTCCCCATGCTGACCACCCCGTGGTGCTTATCTCCATCCTATATTGCCACTCACTGCCTAACCTAATTCAGAGCCTCCGATTCACACCACCCGTGATGTTTTTCTCACTCCTACTAGTGAATGTAATGTTACCCACCCATACAATGCGCACCACCCCGCGATATTTTTCAGAAAGCTATCCTACATTGCCACTGCATGTTCCCTGAACTCCCCATGCTGACCACCCCCTGAGCTTTTCTCCATTCTACATTTCCACTCACTGCCTATCCTAATTCAGACCCTCCGATTCACACCACCCCGTGATGTTTTTCTCACTCCTACTAGTGAATGTAATGTTACACACCCATACTATGCGCACGACCCCGCGATGTTTTTCAGAAACCTATCCTACATTGCCACTGCATGTTCCCTGACCTCCCCATGCTGACCACCCCACGGTGCTTTTCTCCATCCTACATTGCCACTCACGCCCTATCCTAATTCAGACCCTCCGATTCACACAACCCCGTGATGTTTTTCTGACTCCTACTAGTGAATGTAATGTTCCACTCCCATGCAATGTGCACCACCCTGCGATGTTTTTCAGAAACCTATCCTACATTGCCACTGCATGTTCCCTGACCTCCCCATGCTGACCACCCCGCGGTGCTTTTCTCCGTCCTACATTGCCTCTCACTGCCTAACCTAATTCAGAGCCTCCGATTCACACCACCCGTGATGTTTTTCTCACTCCTACTAGTAAATGTAATGCTACACACCCATACAATAAGCACCACCCCGCGATGTTTTTCAGAAACCTATCCTACATTGCCACTGCATGTTCCCTGACCTCCCCATGCTGACCACCCCATGGTGCTTTTCTCCATCCTACATTGCCACTCACTTCCTATCCTAATTCAGACCCTCCTATTCCAACCACCCCGTGATGTTTTTCTCAATCATACTAGTGAATGTAATTTTGCACACTCATACAATGCGCACCACCCCGCGATGTTTTTCAGAAACCTATCCTACATTGCCACTGCATGTTCCCTGACCTCACCATGCTGATCACCCCGTGGTGATTTACTCCATCCTACATTGCCACTCACTGCCTATCCTATTACAGACCGTCCGATTAAAACCACCCTGTGATGTTTTTCTCACTCCTACTAGTGAATGTAATTTTACACACCCATACAATGCGCACCACCCCGTGATGTTTTTCTCACTCCTACTCGTGAATGTAATGTTACACACCCATACAATGCGCACCACCCCGCGATGTTATTCAGAAAGCTATCCTACATTGCCACTGCTAGTTCCCTGACCTCCCCATGCTGACCACCCGCGGTGCTTTTCTCCATCCTACATTTCCACTCATGGCCTATCCTTATTCAGACGCTCCGATTCACACCACCCCGTGATGTTTTTCTCACTCCTACTAGTGAATGTAATGTTACACACCCATACAATGCGAACCACCCCGCGATGTTTTTCAGAAACCTATCCTACTTTGCCACTGCATGTTCCCTGACCTCCCCATGCTGACCACCCCGCGGTGCTTTGCTCCATTCTACATTGCCAATCACCGCCTATCCTAATTCAGACGCTCCAATTCACACCACACCGTGATGCTTTTCTCACTCCTACTAGTGAATGTAATGTAACACACACCCATACAATGCGCACCACCCCGTGATGTTTTTCTCACTCCTGCTAGTGAATGTATTGTTACACACCCATACAATACTCACCACCCCGAGATGATTTTCAGAAACCTATCCTACATTGCCACTGCATGTTCCCTGACCTCCCCATGCTGACCACCCCGCGGTGCTTTTATCCATCCTATATTGCCACTCACTGCCTATCCTAATTCAGAGCCTCCGATTCACACCACCCGTGATGTTTTTCTCACTCCTACTAGTGAATGTAATGTTACACACCCATACAAGGCCACCACCCCGCGATGTTTTTCAGAAAGCTAACCTACTTTGCCACTGCATGTTCCCTGAACTCCCCATGCTGACCACCCCCTGTGCTTTTCTCCATCCTACATTGCCACTCACTGCCTATCCTAATTAAGACCCTCCGATTCACACCACCCCGTGATGTTTTTCTCACTCCTACTAGAGAATGAAATTTTACACACCCATACAATGCGCACCACCCCGCGATATTTTTGAAACCTATCCTACATTGCCACTGCATGTTCCCTGACCTCCACATGCTGACCAACCCGCGGTGCTTTTCTCCATCCTACATTGCCACTCACTGCCTATCCTAATTCAGACCCTCTGATTCACACCACCCCGTGATGTTTTTCTCACTCCTACTAGTGAATGTAATGTTACACACCCATACAATGCGCACCACCCAGCGATGTTTTTCAGAAAACTATCCTACATTGCCACTACATGTTCCCTGACCTCCCCATGCTGAGCACCCTGCGGTGCTTTTCTCCATCCTACATTGCCACTCACTGCCTATCCTAATTCAGACCCTCCGATTCACACCACCCCGTGATGTTTTTCTCACTCCTACTAGTGAATGTAATGTTACACACCCATACTATGCGCACCAACCCGCGATGTTTTTCAGAAACATATCCTACATTGCCACTGCATGTTCCCTGACCTCCCCATGCTGACCACCCCACGGTGCTTTTCTCCATCCTACATTGCCACTCACGGCCTATCCTAATTCAGACCATCCGATTCACACAACCCCGTGATGTTTTTCTGACTCCTACTAGTGAATGTAATGTTCCACTCCCATGCAATGTGCACCACCCTGCGATGTTTTTCAGAAACCTATCCTACATTGCCACTGCATGTTCCCTGACCTCCCCATGCTGACCACCCCGCGGTGCTTTTCTCCATCCTACATTGCCACTCACTGCCTAACCTAATTCAGAGCCTCCGATTCACACCACCCGTGATGTTTTTCTCAATCCTGCTAGTGAATGTATTGTTACACACCCATACAATACTCACCACCCCGCGATGATTTTCAGAAACCTATCCTACATTGCCACTGCATGTTCCCTGACCTCCCCATGCTGACCACCCCGCGGTGCTTTTATCCATCCTATATTGCCACTCACTGCCTATCCTAATTCAGAGCCTCCGATTCACACCACCCGTGATGTTTTTCTCACTCCTACTAGTGAATGTAATGTTACACACCCATACAAGGCCACCACCCCGCGATGTTTTTCAGCAAGCTAACCTACTTTGCCACTGCATGTTCCCTGAACTCCCCATGCTGACCACCCCCTGTGCTTTTCTCCATCCTACATTGCCACTCACTGCCTATCCTAATTAAGACCCTCCAATTCACACCACCCCGTGATGTTTTTCTCACTCCTACTAGAGAATGAAATTTTACACACCCATACAATGCGCACCACCCCGCGATATTTTTGAAACCTATCCTACATTGCCACTGCATGTTCCCTGACCTCCACATGCTGACCAACCCGTGGTGCTTTTCTCCATCCTACATTGCCACTCACTGCCTATCCTAATTCAGACCCTCTGATTCACACCACCCCGTGATGTTTTTCTCACTCCTACTAGTGAATGTAATGTTACACACCCATACTATGCGCACCACCCTGCGATGTTTTTCAGAAACCTATCCTACATTGCCACTGCATGTTCCCTGACCTCCCCATGCTGACCACCCCACGGTGCTTTTCTCCATCCTACATTGCCACTCACGGCCTATCCTAATTCAGACCCTCCGATTCACACAACCCCGTGATGTTTTTCTGACTCCTACTAGTGAATGTAATGTTCCACTCCCATGCAATGTGCACCACCCTGCGATGTTTTTCAGAAACCTATCCTACATTGCCACTGCATGTTCCCTGACCTCCCCATGCTGACCACCCCGCGGTGCTTTTCTCCATCCTACATTGCCACTCACTGCCTAACCTAATTCAGAGCCTCCGATTCACACCACCTGTGATGTTTTTCTCACTCCTACTAGTAAATGTAATGCTACACACCCATACAATACGCACCACCCCGCGATGTTTTTCAGAAACATATCCTACATTGCCACTGCATGTTCCCTGACCTCCCCATGCTGACCACCCCATGGTGCTTTTCTCCATCCTACATTGCCACTCACTTCCTATCCTAATTCAGACCCTCCTATTCCAACCACCCCCTGATGTTTTTCTCAATCATACTAGTGAATGTAATTTTGCACACTCATACAATGCGCACCACCCCGCGATGTTTTTCAGAAACCTATCCTACATTGCCACTGCATGTTCCCTGACCTCACCATGCTGATCACCCCGTGGTGATTTTCTTCATCCTACATTGCCACTCACTGCCTATCCTATTACAGACGGTCCGATTAAAACCACCCTGTGATGTTTTTCTCACTCCTACTAGTGAATGTAGTGTTACACACCCATACAATGCGCACCACCCCGTGATGTTTTTCTCACTCCTACTCGTGAATGTAATGTTACACACCCATACAATGCGCACCACCCCGCGATGTTTTTCAGAAAGCTATCCTACATTGCCACTGCATGTTCCCTGACCTCCCCATGCTGACCACCCGCGGTGCTTTTCTCCATCCTACATTTCCACTCATGGCCTATCCTTATTCAGACGCTCCGATTCACACCACCCCGTGATGTTTTTCTCACTCCTACTAGTGAATGTAATGTTACACACCCATACAATGCGAACCACCCCGCGATGTTTTTCAGAAACCTATCCTACTTTGCCACTGCATGTTCCATGACCTCCCCATGCTGACCACCCCGCGGTGCTTTGCTCCATCCTACATTGCCAATCACCGCCTATCCTAATTCAGACGCTCCAATTCACACCACCCCGTGATGCTTTTCTCACTCCTACTAGTGAATGTAATGTAACACACACCCATACAATGCGCACCACCCCGTGATGTTTTTCTCACTCCTGCTAGTGAATGTATTGTTACACACCCATACAATACTCACCACCCCGCGATGATTTTCAGAAACCTATCCTACATTGCCACTGCATGTTCCCTGACCTCCCCATGCTGACCACCCCGCGGTGCTTTTCTCCATCCTATATTGCCACTCACTGCCTATCCTAATTCAGAGCCTCCGATTCACACCACCCGTGATGTTTTTCTCACTCCTACTAGTGAATGTAATGTTACACACCCATACAAGGCCACCACCCCGCGATGTTTTTCAGAAAGCTATCCTACTTTGCCACTGCATGTTCCCTGAACTCCCCATGCTGACCACCCCCTGTGCTTTTCTCCATCCTACATTGCCACTCACTGCCTATCCTAATTAAGACCCTCCGATTCACACCACCCCGTGATGTTTTTCTCACTCCTACTAGAGAATGAAATTTTACACACCCATACAATGCGCACCACCCCGCGATATTTTTGAAACCTATCCTACATTGCCACTGCATGTTCCCTGACCTCCACATGCTGACCAACCCGCGGTGCTTTTCTCCATCCTACATTGCCACTCACTGCCTATCCTAATTCAGACCCTCTGATTCACACCACCCCGTGATGTTTTTCTCACTCCTACTAGTGAATGTAATGTTACACACCCATACAATGCGCACCACCCAGCGATGTTTTTCAGAAAACTATCCTACATTGCCACTACATGTTCCCTGACCTCCCCATGCTGAGCACCCTGCGGTGCTTTTCTCCATCCTACATTGCCACTCACTGCCTATCCTAACTCAGACCCTCCGATTCACACCACCCCGTGATGTTTTTCTCACTCCTACTAGTGAATGTAATGTTACACACCCATACAATGCGCACCACCCCGCGATGTTTTTCAGAAACCTATCCTACATTGCCACTGCATGTTCCCTGACCTCCCCATGCTGACCACCCCACGGTGCTTTTCTCCAACCTACATTGCCACTCACGGCCTATCCTAATTCAGACCCTCCGATTCACACAACCCCGTGATGTTTTTCTGACTCCTACTAGTGAATGTAATGTTCCACACCCATACAATGCGCACCACCCTGCGATGTTTTTCAGAAACCTATCCTACATTGCCACTGCATGTTCCCTGACCTCCCCATGCTGACAACCCCGCGGTGCTTTTCTCCATCCTACATTGCCACTCACTGCCTATCCTAATTCAGAGCCTCCGATTCACACCACCCGTGATGTTTTTCTCACTCCTACTAGTAAATGTAGTGCTACACACCCATACAATACGCACCACCCTGCGATGTTTTTCAGAAACCTGTCCTACATTGCCACTGCATGTTCCCTGACCTCCCGATGCTGACCACTCCATGGTGCTTTTCTCCATCCTATATTGCCACTCACTTCCTATCCTAATTCAGACCCTCCTATTCCAACAACCCCGTGATGTTTTTCTCACTCATACTAGTGAATGTAATTTTGCACACTCATACAATGCGCACCACCCCGCGATGTTTTTCAGAAACCTATCCTACATTGCCAATACATGTTCCCTGACCTCACCATGCTGATCACCCCGTGGTGATTTTCTCCATCCTACATTGCCACTCACTGCCTATCCTATTACAGACCGTCCGATTAAAACAACCCTGTGATGTTTTTCTCACTCCTACTAGTGAATGTAATGTTACACACCCATACAATGCGCACCACCCCGTGATGTGTTTCTCACTCCTACTAGTGATTTTAATTTACACACCCATACAATGCGCACCACCCCGTGATGTTTTTCAGAAACCTATCCTACACTGCCACTGCATGTTCCCTGACCTCCCCATGCTGACCACCCCGCGGTGCTTTCCTCAATCCTACATAGCCACTCACTGCCTATCCTAATTCAGACCGTCCGATTCACACCACCCCGTGATGTTTTTCTCACTCCTACTCGTGAATGTAATGTTACACACCCATACAATGCGCACCACCCCGCGATGTTATTCAGAAACCTATCCTACATTGCCACTGCATGTTCCCTGACCTCCCCATGCTGACCACCCGCGGTGCTTTTCTCCATCCTACATTGCCACTCACGGCCTATCCTAATTCAGACGCTCCGATTCACACCACCCCGTGATGTTTTTCTCACTCCTACTAGTGAATGTAATGTTACACACCCATACAATGCGAACCACCCCGCGATGTTTTTCAGAAACCTATCCTACTTTGGCACTGCATGTTCCCTGACCTCCCCATGCTGACCACCCCGCGGTGCTTTGCTCCATCCTACATTGCCAATCACCGCCTATCCTAATTCAGACGCTCCAATTCACACCACCCCGTGATGCTTTTCTCACTCCTACTAGTGAATGTAATGTAACACACACGCATACAATGCGCACCACCCCGTGATGTTTTTCTCAATCCTGCTAGTGAATGTATTGTTACACACCCATACAATACTCACCACCCCGCGATGTTTTTCAGAAAGCTATCCTACATTGCCACTGCATGTTCCCTGAACTCCCCATGCTGACCACCCCCTGTGCTTTTCTCCATTCTACATTGCGACTCACTGCCTATCCTAATTAAGACCCTCCGATTCACACCACCCCGTGATGTTTTTCTCACTCCTACTAGAGAATGAAATTTTACACACCCATACAATGCGCACCACCCCGCGATATTTTTCAGAAACCTATCCTACATTGCCACTGCATGTTCCCTGACCTCCACATGCTGACCAACCCGCGGTGCTTTTCTCCATCCCACATTGCCACTCACTGCCTATCCTAATTCAGACCCTCCGATTCACACCAAACCGTGATGTTTTTCTCACTCCTACTAGTGAATGTAATGTTACACACCCATACAATGCGCACCACCCAGCGATGTTTTTCAGAAAACTATCCTACATTGCCACTACATGTTCCCTGACCTCCCCATGCTGAGCACCCTGCGGTGCTTTTCTCCATACTACATTGCCTCTCACTTCCTATCCTAATTCAGAGCCTCCGATTCACACCACCCGTGATGTTTTTCTCACTCCTACTAATAAATGTAATGCTACACACCCATACAATACGCACCACCCCGCGATGTTTTTCAGAAACCTATCCTACATTGCCACTGCATGTTCCCTGACCTCCCCATGCTGACCACCCCATGGTGCTTTTCTCCATCCTACATTGCCACTCACTTCCTATCCTAATTCAGACCCTCCTATTTCAACCACCCCGTGATGTTTTTCTCACTCATACTAGTGAATGTAATTTTACACACCCATACAATGCGCACCACCCCGTGATGTTTTTCAGAAACCTATCCTACATTGCCACTGCATGTTCCCTGACCTCACTATGCTGATCACCCCGTGGTGATTTTCTCCATCCTACATTGCCACTCACTGCCTATCCTATTACAGACCGTCCGATTAAAACCACCCCGTGATGTTTTTCTCACTCCTACTAGTGAATGTAATGTTACACACCCATACAATGCGCACCACCCCATGATGTGTTTCTCACTCCTACTAGTGATTTTAATTTACACACCCATACAATGCGCACCACCCCGTGATGTTTTTTAGAAACCTATCCTACATTGCCACTGCATGTTCCCTGACCTCCCCATGCTGCGACCCCGCGGTGCTTTTCTCCATCCTACATAGCCACTCACTGCCTATCCTAATTCAGACCGTCCGATTCACACCATCCCGTGATGTTTTTCTCACTCCTACTCGTGAATGTAATGTTACACACCCATACAATGGGCACCACCCCGCGATGTTTTTCAGAAACCTATCCTACATTGCCACTGCATCTTCCCTGACCTCCCCATGCTGACCACCCGCGGTGCTTTTCTCCATCCTACATTGCCTCTCACGGCCTATCCTAATTCAGACCCTCCGATTCACACCACCCCGTGATGTTTTTCTCACTTCTACTAGTGAATGTAATGTTACACACCCATACAATGCGCACCACCCCGCGATGTTTTTCAGAAACCTATCCTACATTGCCACTTCATGTTCCCTGACCTCCCCATGCTGACCATCCCGCGGTGCTTTTCTCCATCCTACATTGCCACTCACTGCCTATCCTAATTCAGACCCTCTGATTCACACCACCCCGTGATGTTTTTCTCACTCCTACTAGTGAATGTAATGTAACACACCCATACAATGCGAACCACCCCGCGATGTTTTTCAGAAACTTATCCTACTTTGCCACTGCATGTTCCCTGACCTCCCCATGCTGACCAGCCCGGGGTGCTTTGCTCCATCCTACATTGCCAATCACCGCCTATCCTAATTCAGACGCTCCAATTAACACCACCCCGTGATGCGTTTCTCACTCCTACTATGAATGTAATGTAACACACACACATACAATGCGCACCACCCCGTGATGTTTTTCCACTCCTGCTAGTGAATGTATTGTTACACACACATACAATGCGCACCACCCCGCGATGATTTTCAGAAACCTATCCTACATTGCCAATGCATGTTCCCTGACCTCCCCATGCTGACCACCCCGCGGTGCTTTTCTCCATCCTATATTGCCACTCACTGCCTATCCTAATTCAGAGCCTCCGATTCACACCACCCGTGATGTTTTTCTCACTCCTACTAGTGAATGAAATGTTACACACCCATACAATGCGCACCACCCCGCGATGTTTTTCAGAAAGCTATCCTACATTGCCACTGCATGTTCCCTGAACTCCCCATGCTGACCACCCCCTGTGCTTTTCTCCATCCTACATTGCCACTCAATGCCTATCCTAATTAAGACCCTCCGATTCACACCACCCCATGATGTTTTTCTCACTCCTACTAGAGAATGAAAATTTACACAACCATACAATGCGCACCACCCCGCGATATTTTTCAGAAACCTATCATACATTGCCACTGCATGTTCCCTGACCTCCACATGCTGACCAACCCGCCGTGCTTTTCTCCATCCTACATTGCCACTCACTGCCTATCCTAATTCAGACCCTCCGATTCACACCACCCCGTGATGTTTTTCTCACTCCTACTAGTGAATGTAATGTTACACACCCATACAATGCGCACCACCCCGCGATGTTTTTCAGAAAACGATCCTACATTGCCACTGCATGTTCCCTGACCTCCCCATGCTGAGCACCCTGCGGTGCTTTTCTCCATCCTACATTGCCACTCACTGCCTATCCTAATTCAGACATTCCGCTTCACACCACCCCGTGATGTTTTTCTCACTCCTACTAGTGAATGTAATGTTACACACCCATACAATGCGCACCACCCCGTGATGTGTTTCTCACTCCTACTAGTGATTTTAATTAACACACCCATACAATGCGCACCACCCCGTGATGTTTTTCAGAAACCTATCCTACATTGCCACTGCATGTTCCCTGACCTCCCCATGCTGACCACCCCGCGGTGCTTTTCTCCATCCTACATAGCCACTCACTGCCTATCCTAATTCAGACCGTCCGATTCACACCATCCCGTGATGTTTTTCTCACTCCTACTCGTGAATGTAATGTTACACACCCTACAATGCGCACCACCCCGCGATGTTATTCAGAAACCTATCCTACATTGCCACTGCATGTTCCCTGACCTCCCCATGCTGACCACCCGCGGTGCTTTTCTCCATCCTACATTGCCACTCACGGCCTATCCTAATTCAGACGATCCGATTCATGCCACCCCGTTATGTTTTACTCACTCCTACTAGTGAATGAAATGTTACACACCCATACAATGCGAACCACCCCGCGATGTTTTTCAGAAACCTATCCTACTTTGGCTCTGCATGTTCCCTGACCTCCCCATGCTGACCACACCGCGGTGCTTTGCTCCATCCTACATTGGCAATCACCGCCTATCCTAATTCAGACGCTCCAATTCACACCACCCCGTGATGCTTTTCTCACTCCTACTAGAAAATGTAATGTAACACACACCCATACAATGCGCACCACCCCGTGATGTTTTTCTCACTCCTGCTAGTGAATGTATTGTTACACACCCATACAATACTCACCACCCCGCGATGATTTTCAGAAACCTATCCTACATTGCCACTGCATGTTCCCTGACCTCCCCATGCTGACCACCCCGTGGTGCTTTTCTCCATCCTATATTGCCACTCACTGCCTATCCTAATTCAGAGCCTCCGATTCACACCACCCGTGATGTTTTTCTCACTCCTACTAGTGAATGTAATGTTACACACCCATACAATGCGCACCACCCCGCGATGTTTTACAGAAAGCTATCCTACATTGCCACTGCATGTTCCCTGAACTCCCCATGCTGACCACCCCCTGTGCTTTTCTCCATTCTACATTGCCACTCACTGCCTATCCTAATTAAGACCCTCCGATTCACACCACCCCGTGATGTTTTTCTCACTCCTACTCGGGAATGTAATGTTACACACCCATACAATGCGCACCACCCAGCGATGTTATTCAGAAACCTATCCTACATTGCCACTGCATGTTCCCTGACCTCCCCATGCTGACCACCCGCGGTGCTTTTCTCCATCCTACATTGCCACTCACGGCCTATCCTAATTCAGACGATCCGATTCACACCACCCCGTGATGTTTTACTCACTCCTACTAGTGAATGTAATGTTACACACGCATACAATGCGAACAACAACGCGATGTTTTTCAGAAACCTATCCAACTTTGGCACTGCATGTTCCCTGACCTCCCCATGCTGACCACCCCGCGGTGCTTTGCTCCATCCTACATTGCCAATCACCGCCTATCCTAATTCAGACGCTCCAATTCACACCACCCCGTGATGCTTTTCTCACTCCTACTAGTGAATGTAATGTAACACACACCCATACAATGCGCACCAACCCGTGATGTTTTTCTCACTCCTGCTAGTGAATGTATTGTTACACACCCATACAATACTCACCACCCCGCGATGATTTTCAGAAACCTATCCTACATTGCCACTGCATGTTCCCTGACCTCCCCATGCTGACCACCCTGTGGTGCTTTTCTCCATCCTATATTGCCACTCACTGCCTATCCTAATTCAGAGCCTCCGATTCACACCACCCGTGATGTTTTTCTCACTCCTACTAGTGAATGTAATGTTACACACCCATACAATGCGCACCACCCCGCGATGTTTTTCAGAAAGCTATCCTACATTGCCACTGCATGTTCCCTGAACTCCCCATGCTGACCACCCCCTGTGCTTTTCTCCATTCTACATTGCCACTCACTGCCTATCCTAATTAAGACCCTCCGATTCACACCACCCCGTGATGTTTTTCTCACTCCTACTAGAGAATGAAATTTTACACACCCATACAATGAGCACCACCCCGCGATATTTTTCAGAAACCTATCCTACATTGCCACTGCATGTTTCCTGACCTCCACATGCTGACCAACCCGCGGTGCTTTTCTCCATCCTACATTGCCACTCACTGCCTATCCTAATTCAGACCCTCTGATTCACACCACCCCGTGATGTTTTTCTCACTCCTACTAGTGAATGTAATGTTACACACCCATACAATGCGCACCACCCAGCGATGTTTTTCAGAAAACTATCCTACATTGCCACTACATGTTCCCTGACCTCCCCATGCTGAGCACCCTGCGGTGCTTTTCTCCATCCTACATTGCCACTCACTGCCTATCCTAATTCAGACCCTCCGATTCACACCACCCCGTGATGTTTTTCTCACTCCTACTAGTGAATGTAATGTTACACACCCATAAAATGCGCACCACCCCGCGATGTTTTTCAGAAACCTATCCTACATTGCCACTGCATGTTCCCAGACCTCCCCATGCTGACCACCCCACGGTGATTTTCTCCATCCTACATTGCCACTCACAGCCTATCCTAATTCAGACCCTCCGATTCACACAACCCCGTGATGTTTTTCTGACTCCTACTAGTGAATGTAATGTTCCACACCCATACAATGCGCACCACCCTGCGATGTTTTTCAGAAACCTATCCTACATTGCCACTGCATGTTCCCTGACCTCCCCATGCTGACCACCCCGCGGTGCTTTTCTCCATACTACATTGCCACTCACTTCCTATCCTAATTCAGAGCCTCCGATTCACACCACGCGTGATGTTTTTCTCACTCCTACTAATAAATGTAATGCTACACACACATACAATACGCACCACCCCGCGATGTTTTTCAGAAACCTATCCTACATTGCCACTGCATGTTCCCTGACCTCCCCATGCTGACTACCCCATGGTGCTTTTCTCCATCCTACATTGCCACTCACTTCCTATCCTAATTCAGACCCTCCTATTCCAACCACCCCGTGATGTTTTTCTCACTCATACTAGTGAATGTAATTTTACACACCCATACAATGCGCACCACCCCGCGATGTTTTTCAGAAACCTATCCTACATTGCCACTGCATGTTCCCTGACCTCACCATGCTGATCACCCCGTGGTGATTTTCTCCATCCTACATTGCCACTCACTGCCTATCCTATTACAGACCGTCCGATTAAAACCACCCCATGATGTTTTTCTCACTCCTACTAGTGAATGTAATGTTACACACCCATACAATGCGCACCACCCCATGATGTGTTTCTCACTCCTACTAGTGATTTTAATTTACACACCCATACAATGCGCACCACCCCGTGATGTTTTTCAGAAACCTATCCTACATTGCCACTGCATGTTCCCTGACCTCCCCATGTTGCGACCCCGCGGTGCTTTTCTCCATCCTACATAGCCACTCATTGCCTATCCTAATTCAGACCGTCCGATTCACACCACCCCGTGATGTTTTTCTCACTCCTACTCGTGAATGTAATGTTACACACCCATACAATGGGCACCACCCCGCGATGTTTTTCAGAAACCTATCCTACATTGCCACTGCATGTTCCCTGACCTCCCCATGCTGACCAGCCCGGGGTGCTTTGCTCCATCCTACATTGCCAATCACCGCCTATCCTAATTCAGACGCTCCAATTAACACCACCCCGTGATGCGTTTCTCACTCCTACTAGTGAATGTAATGTAACACACACGCATACAATGCGCACCACCCCATGATGTTTTTCTCACTCCTGCTAGTGAATGTATTGTTACACACCCATACAATGCGCACCACCCCGCAATGATTTTCAAAAGCTATCCTAAATTGCCACTGCATGTTCCCTGAACTCCCCATGCTGACCACCCTCTGTGCTTTTCTCCATCCTACATTGCCACTCACTGCCTATCCTAATTAAGACCCTCCGATTCACACCACCCCGTGATGTTTTTCTCACTCCTACTAGAGAATGAAATTTTACACAACCATACAATGCGCACCACCCCGCGATATTTTTCAGAAACCTATCATACTTTGCCACTGCATGTTCCCTGACCTCCACATGCTGACCAACCCGCGGTGCTTTTCTCCATCCTACATTGCCACTCACTGCCTATCCTAATTCAGACCCTCCGATTCACACCACCCCGTGAAGTTTTTCTCACTCCTACTAGTGAATGTAATGTTACACACCCATACAATGCGCACCACCCCGCGGTGTTTTTCAGAAAACTATCCTACATTGCCACTGCATGTTCCCTGACCTCCCCATGCTGAGCACCCTGCGGTGCTTTTCTCCATCCTACATTGCCACTCACTGCCTATCCTAATTCAGACCCTCCGCTTCACACCACCACGTGATGTTTTTCTCACTCCTACTAATAAATGTAATGTTACACACCCATACAATGCGCACCACCCCGCGATGTTTTTCAGAAACCTATCCTACATTGCCACTGCATGTTCCCTGACCTCCCCACGCTGACCACCCCATGGTGCTTTTCTCCATCCTACATTGCCACTCACTTCCTATCCTAATTCAGACCCTCCTATTCCAACCACCCCGTGATGTTTTTCTCACTCATACTAGTGAATGTAATTTTACACACCCATACAATGCGCACCACCCTGCGATGTTTTTCATAAACCTATCCTACATTGCCACTGCATGTTCCCTGACCTCCCCATGCTGACCACCCCGCGGTGCTTTTCTCCATACTACATTGCCACTCCCTGCCTATCCTAATTCAGACCCTCCGATTCACCCACCCCGTGATGTTTTTCTCACTCCTACTAGTGAATGTAATGTTATACCCCCATACAATGCGCACCACCCCACGATGTTTGTCTCACTCCTATTATTGATTGTAATGTTACACACCCATACAATGCACACCACCCCGCGATGTTTTTCAAAAACTTATCCTACATTGCCACTGCATATTCCCTGACCTCCCCACGCCTACCACCCCGCGGTGCTTTTCTCCACCCTACATTGCCACTCACTGCCTATCCTAATTCAGACCTTCCGATTCACACCACCCCGTGATGTTTTTCTCACTCCTACTAGTGAATGTAATGTTACACACCCATACAATGCGCAACACCCCGCGATGATTTTCAGAAACCTATCCTACATTGCAACTGCATGTTCGCTGACCTCCCCATGCTGACCACCCCGCGGTGCTTTTCTCCATCCTATATTGCCACTCACTGCGTATCCTTAATTCAGTCCCTCCGATTCACACCACCCAGTGATGTTTTTCTCACTCCTACTAGTGAATGTAATGTTATACCCCCATACAATGCGCACCACCCCACGATGTTTTTCTCACTCCTACTATTGATTGTAATGTTACACACCCATACAATGCGCACCACCCCGCGATTTTTTTCAGAAAACTATCCTACATTGCCACTGCATGTTCCCTGACAACCCCACGCTGACTACCCGGCGGTGCTTTTCTCCATCCTACATTACCACTCACTGCCTATCCTAATTCAGACCCTCCGATTCACACCACTCCGTGATGTTTTTTTCAATTCTACTAGTGAATGTAATGTTACACACCCATGCAATGCGCACCACTCCGCAATGTTTTTCAGAAACCTATCCTACATTGCCACAGCATGTTCCCTGACCTCCCCATGCTGACCAACCCGCGGTGCTTTTCTCCATCCTACATTGCCACTCACTGCCTATCCTAATTCAGACCCTCCGATTCACACCACACCGTGATATTGTTCTCACTCCTACTAG
Source organism: Cavia porcellus (assembly GCF_034190915.1). Classification (NCBI taxonomy): domain Eukaryota; kingdom Metazoa; phylum Chordata; class Mammalia; order Rodentia; family Caviidae; genus Cavia; species Cavia porcellus. Next base: position 1,082,747 of record NW_026947539.1, on the reverse strand, counting down.
TGAATGTAATGTTACACACCCATACAATGCGCACCATCCCGCGATGTGTTTCAGAAACCTATCGTACATTGCCACTGCATGTTCCTTGACCTACCCATGCTGACCACCCCGCGGTGCTTTTCTCCATCCTACATTGCCACTCACTGCCTATCCTAATTCAGGCCCTCCGATTCACACCACCCCGTGATGCTTTTCTCACTCCTACTAGTGAATGTAATGTAACACACACCCATACAATGCGCACAACCCCGTGATGTTTTTCTCAATCCTGCTAGTGAATGTATTGTTACACACCCATACAATACTCACCACCCCGCGATGATTTTCAGAAACCTATCCTACATTGCCACTGCATGTTCCCTGACCTCCCCATGCTGAACACCCCGCGGTGCTTTTCTCCATCCTATATTGCCACTCACTGCCTATCCTAATTCAGAGACTACGATTCACACCACCCGAGATGTTTTTCTCACTCCTACTAGTGAATGTAATGTTACACACCCATACAATGCGCACCACCCCGCGATGTTTTTCAGAAAGCTATCCTACATTGCCACTGCAAATTCCCTGAACTCCCCATGCTGACCACCCCCTGTGCTTTTCTCCATTCTACATTGCCACTCACAGCCTATCCTATTACAGACCGTCCGATTAAAACCACCCCGTGATGTTTTTCTCACTCCTACTAGTGAATGTAATGTTACACACCCATACAATGCGCACCACCCCATGATGTGTTTCTCACTCCTACTAGTGATTTTAATTTACACACCCATACAATGCGCACCACCCCGTGATGTATTTCAGAAACCTATCCTACATTGCCACTGCATGTTCCCTGACCTCCCGATGCTGCGACCCCGCGGTGCTTTTCTCCATCCTACATAGCCACTCACTGCCTATCCTAATTCAGACCGTCCGATTCACACCACGCCATGATGTTTTTCTCACTCCTACTCGTGAATGTAATGTTACACACCCATACAATGGGCACCACCCCGCGATGTTTTTCAGAAACCTATCCTACATTGCCACTGCATCTTCCCTGTCCTCCACATGCTGACCACCTGCGGTGCTTTTCTCCATCCTACATTGCCACTCACGGCCTATCCTAATTCAGAGCCTCCGATTCACACCACCCGGATGTTTTTCTCACTCCTACTAGTGAATGTAATGTTACACACCCATACAATGCGCACCACCCCGCGATGTTTTTCAGAAAGCTATCCTACATTGCCACTGCATGTTCCCTGAACTCCCCATGCTGACCACCCCCTGTGCTTTTCTCCATCCTACATTGCCACTCACTGCCTATCCTAATTAAGACCCTCCGATTCACACCACCCCGTGATGTTTTTCTCACTCCTACTAGAGAATGAAATTTTACACATCCATACAATGCGCACCACCCCGCGATATTTTTCAGAAACCTATCATACATTGCCACTGCATGTTCCCTGACCTCCACATGCTGAGCAACCCGCGGTGCTTTTCTCCATCCTACATTGCCACTCACTGCCTATCCTAATTCAGACCCTCCGATTCACACCACCCCGTGATGTTTTTCTCACTCCTACTAGTGAATGTAATGTTACACACCCATACAATGTGCACCACCCCGCGATGTTTTTCAGAAAACTATCCTACATTGCCACTGCATGTTCCCTGACCTCCCCATGCTGAGCACCCTGCGGTGCTTTTCTCCATCCTACATTGCCACTCACTGCCTATCCTAATTCAGACCCTCCGCTTCACACCACCCCGTGATGTTTTTCTCACTCCTACTAGTGAATGTAATGTTACACACCCATACAATGCGCACCACCCCGTGATGTGTTTCTCACACCTACTATTGATTTTAATTTAAACACCCATACAATGCGCACCACCCCGTGATGTTTTTCAGAAACCTATCCTACATTGCCACTGCATGTTCCCTGACCTCCCCATGCTGACCACCCCGTGGTGCTTTTCTCCATCCTACATAGCCACTCACTGCCTATCCTAATTTAGACCGTCCGATTCACACCACCCTGTGATGTTTTTCTCACTCCTACACGTGAATGTAATGTTACACACCCATACAATGCGCACCACCCCGCGATGTTATTCAGAAACCTATCCTACATTGCCACTGCATGTTCCCTGACCTCCCCTTGCTGACCACCCGCGGTGCTTTTCTCCATCCTACATTGCCACTCACGGCCTATCCTAATTCAGACGCACCGATTCACACCTCCCCGTGATGTTTTTCTCACTCCTACTAGTGAATGTAATGTTACACACCCATACAATGCGAACCACCCCGCGATGTTTTTCAGAAACCTATCCTACTTTGGCACTGCATGTTCCCTGACCTCCCCAAGCTGACCACCCCGCGGTGCTTTGCTCCATCCTACATTGCCAATCACCGCCTATCCTAATTCAGACGCTCCAATTCACACCACCCCGTGATGCTTTTCTCACTCCTACTAGTGAATGTAATGTAACACACACCCATAAAATGCGCACCAGCCCGTGATGTTTTTCTCACTCCTGCTAGTGAATGTATTGTTACACACCCATACAATACTCACCACCCCGCGATGATTTTCAGAAACCTATCCTACATTGCCACTGCATGTTCCCTGACCTCCCCATGGTGACCACCCCGTGGTGCTTTTCTCCATCCTACATTGCCACTCACTGCCTATCCTATTACAGACCGTCCGATTAAAACCACCCCGTGATGTTTTTCTCACTCCTACTAGTGAATGTAATGTTACACACCCATACAATGCGCACCACCCCATGATGTGTTTCTCACTCCTACTAGTGATTTTAATTTACACACCCATACAATGCGAACCACCCCGCGATGTTTTTCAGAAACGTATCCTACTTTGCCACTGCATGTTCCCTGACCTCCCGATGCTGACCAGCCCGGGGTGCTTTGCTCCATCCTACATTGCCAATAACCGCCTATCCTAATTCAGACGCTCCAATTAACACCACACCGTGATGCGTTTCTCACTCCTTCTAGTGAATGCGATGTAACACACACGCATACAATGCGCACCACCCCGTGACGTTTTTCTCACTCCTGCTAGTGAATGAATTGTTACACACCCATACAATGCGCACCACCCCGCAATGATTTTCAGAAACCTATCCTACATTGCCATTGCATGTTCCCTGACCTCCCCATGCTGACCATCCCGCGGTGCTTTTCTCCATCCTATATTGCCACTCACTGCCTATCCTAATTCAGAGACTCCGATTCACACCACCCGTGATGTTTTTCTCACTCCTACTAGTGAATGTAATGTTACACACCCATACAATGCGCACCACCCCGCGATGTTTTTTCAGAAAGCTATCCTACATTGCCACTGCATGTTCCCTGAACTCCCCATGCTGACCACCCCCTGTGCTTTTCTCCATCCTACATTGCCACTCACTGCCTATCCTAATTAAGACCCTCCGATTCACACAACCCCGTGATGTTTTTCTCACTCCTACTAGAGAATGAAATTTTACACAACCATACAATGCGCACCACCCCGCGATATTTTTCAGAAACCTATCATACATTGCCACTGCATGTTCCCTGACCTCCACATGCTGACCAACCCGCGGTGCTTTTCTCCATCCTACATTGCCACTCACTGCCTATCCTAATTCAGACCCTCCGATTCACACCACCCCGTGATGTTTTTCTCACTCCTACTGGTGAATGTAATGTTACACACCCATACAATGCGCACCACCCCGCGATGTTTTTCAGAAAACTATCCTACATTGCCACTGCATATTCCCTGACCTCCCCACGCCTACCACCCCGCGGTGCTTTTCTCCACCCTACATTGCCACTCACTGCCTATCCTAATTCAGACCTTCCGATTCACACCACCCCGTGATGTTTTTCTCACTCCTACTAGTGAATGTAATGTTACACACCCATACAATGCGCAACACCCCGCGATGATTTTCAGAAACCTATCCTACATTGCAACTGCATGTTCGCTGACCTCCCCATGCTGACCACCCCGCGGTGCTTTTCTCCATCCTATATTGCCACTCACTGCGTATCCTTAATTCAGTCCCTCCGATTCACACCACCCAGTGATGTTTTTCTCACTCCTACTAGTGAATGTAATGTTATACCCCCATACAATGCGCACCACCCCACGATGTTTTTCTCACTCCTACTATTGATTGTAATGTTACACACCCATACAATGCGCACCACCCCGCGATTTTTTTCAGAAAACTATCCTACATTGCCACTGCATGTTCCCTGACAACCCCACGCTGACTACCCGGCGGTGCTTTTCTCCATCCTACATTACCACTCACTGCCTATCCTAATTCAGACCCTCCGATTCACACCACTCCGTGATGTTTTTTTCAATTCTACTAGTGAATGTAATGTTACACACCCATGCAATGCGCACCACTCCGCAATGTTTTTCAGAAACCTATCCTACATTGCCACAGCATGTTCCCTGACCTCCCCATGCTGACCAACCCGCGGTGCTTTTCTCCATCCTACATTGCCACTCACTGCCTATCCTAATTCAGACCCTCCGATTCACACCACACCGTGATATTGTTCTCACTCCTACTAGTGAATGTAATGTTACACACCCATACAATGCGCACCATCCCGCGATGTGTTTCAGAAACCTATCGTACATTGCCACTGCATGTTCCTTGACCTACCCATGCTGACCACCCCGCGGTGCTTTTCTCCATCCTACATTGCCACTCACTGCCTATCCTAATTCAGGCCCTCCGATTCACACCACCCCGTGATGCTTTTCTCACTCCTACTAGTGAATGTAATGTAACACACACCCATACAATGCGCACAACCCCGTGATGTTTTTCTCAATCCTGCTAGTGAATGTATTGTTACACACCCATACAATACTCACCACCCCGCGATGATTTTCAGAAACCTATCCTACATTGCCACTGCATGTTCCCTGACCTCCCCATGCTGAACACCCCGCGGTGCTTTTCTCCATCCTATATTGCCACTCACTGCCTATCCTAATTCAGAGACTACGATTCACACCACCCGAGATGTTTTTCTCACTCCTACTAGTGAATGTAATGTTACACACCCATACAATGCGCACCACCCCGCGATGTTTTTCAGAAAGCTATCCTACATTGCCACTGCAAATTCCCTGAACTCCCCATGCTGACCACCCCCTGTGCTTTTCTCCATTCTACATTGCCACTCACAGCCTATCCTATTACAGACCGTCCGATTAAAACCACCCCGTGATGTTTTTCTCACTCCTACTAGTGAATGTAATGTTACACACCCATACAATGCGCACCACCCCATGATGTGTTTCTCACTCCTACTAGTGATTTTAATTTACACACCCATACAATGCGCACCACCCCGTGATGTATTTCAGAAACCTATCCTACATTGCCACTGCATGTTCCCTGACCTCCCGATGCTGCGACCCCGCGGTGCTTTTCTCCATCCTACATAGCCACTCACTGCCTATCCTAATTCAGACCGTCCGATTCACACCACGCCATGATGTTTTTCTCACTCCTACTCGTGAATGTAATGTTACACACCCATACAATGGGCACCACCCCGCGATGTTTTTCAGAAACCTATCCTACATTGCCACTGCATCTTCCCTGTCCTCCACATGCTGACCACCTGCGGTGCTTTTCTCCATCCTACATTGCCACTCACGGCCTATCCTAATTCAGAGCCTCCGATTCACACCACCCGGATGTTTTTCTCACTCCTACTAGTGAATGTAATGTTACACACCCATACAATGCGCACCACCCCGCGATGTTTTTCAGAAAGCTATCCTACATTGCCACTGCATGTTCCCTGAACTCCCCATGCTGACCACCCCCTGTGCTTTTCTCCATCCTACATTGCCACTCACTGCCTATCCTAATTAAGACCCTCCGATTCACACCACCCCGTGATGTTTTTCTCACTCCTACTAGAGAATGAAATTTTACACATCCATACAATGCGCACCACCCCGCGATATTTTTCAGAAACCTATCATACATTGCCACTGCATGTTCCCTGACCTCCACATGCTGAGCAACCCGCGGTGCTTTTCTCCATCCTACATTGCCACTCACTGCCTATCCTAATTCAGACCCTCCGATTCACACCACCCCGTGATGTTTTTCTCACTCCTACTAGTGAATGTAATGTTACACACCCATACAATGTGCACCACCCCGCGATGTTTTTCAGAAAACTATCCTACATTGCCACTGCATGTTCCCTGACCTCCCCATGCTGAGCACCCTGCGGTGCTTTTCTCCATCCTACATTGCCACTCACTGCCTATCCTAATTCAGACCCTCCGCTTCACACCACCCCGTGATGTTTTTCTCACTCCTACTAGTGAATGTAATGTTACACACCCATACAATGCGCACCACCCCGTGATGTGTTTCTCACACCTACTATTGATTTTAATTTAAACACCCATACAATGCGCACCACCCCGTGATGTTTTTCAGAAACCTATCCTACATTGCCACTGCATGTTCCCTGACCTCCCCATGCTGACCACCCCGTGGTGCTTTTCTCCATCCTACATAGCCACTCACTGCCTATCCTAATTTAGACCGTCCGATTCACACCACCCTGTGATGTTTTTCTCACTCCTACACGTGAATGTAATGTTACACACCCATACAATGCGCACCACCCCGCGATGTTATTCAGAAACCTATCCTACATTGCCACTGCATGTTCCCTGACCTCCCCTTGCTGACCACCCGCGGTGCTTTTCTCCATCCTACATTGCCACTCACGGCCTATCCTAATTCAGACGCACCGATTCACACCTCCCCGTGATGTTTTTCTCACTCCTACTAGTGAATGTAATGTTACACACCCATACAATGCGAACCACCCCGCGATGTTTTTCAGAAACCTATCCTACTTTGGCACTGCATGTTCCCTGACCTCCCCAAGCTGACCACCCCGCGGTGCTTTGCTCCATCCTACATTGCCAATCACCGCCTATCCTAATTCAGACGCTCCAATTCACACCACCCCGTGATGCTTTTCTCACTCCTACTAGTGAATGTAATGTAACACACACCCATAAAATGCGCACCAGCCCGTGATGTTTTTCTCACTCCTGCTAGTGAATGTATTGTTACACACCCATACAATACTCACCACCCCGCGATGATTTTCAGAAACCTATCCTACATTGCCACTGCATGTTCCCTGACCTCCCCATGGTGACCACCCCGTGGTGCTTTTCTCCATCCTACATTGCCACTCACTGCCTATCCTATTACAGACCGTCCGATTAAAACCACCCCGTGATGTTTTTCTCACTCCTACTAGTGAATGTAATGTTACACACCCATACAATGCGCACCACCCCATGATGTGTTTCTCACTCCTACTAGTGATTTTAATTTACACACCCATACAATGCGAACCACCCCGCGATGTTTTTCAGAAACGTATCCTACTTTGCCACTGCATGTTCCCTGACCTCCCGATGCTGACCAGCCCGGGGTGCTTTGCTCCATCCTACATTGCCAATAACCGCCTATCCTAATTCAGACGCTCCAATTAACACCACACCGTGATGCGTTTCTCACTCCTTCTAGTGAATGCGATGTAACACACACGCATACAATGCGCACCACCCCGTGACGTTTTTCTCACTCCTGCTAGTGAATGAATTGTTACACACCCATACAATGCGCACCACCCCGCAATGATTTTCAGAAACCTATCCTACATTGCCATTGCATGTTCCCTGACCTCCCCATGCTGACCATCCCGCGGTGCTTTTCTCCATCCTATATTGCCACTCACTGCCTATCCTAATTCAGAGACTCCGATTCACACCACCCGTGATGTTTTTCTCACTCCTACTAGTGAATGTAATGTTACACACCCATACAATGCGCACCACCCCGCGATGTTTTTTCAGAAAGCTATCCTACATTGCCACTGCATGTTCCCTGAACTCCCCATGCTGACCACCCCCTGTGCTTTTCTCCATCCTACATTGCCACTCACTGCCTATCCTAATTAAGACCCTCCGATTCACACAACCCCGTGATGTTTTTCTCACTCCTACTAGAGAATGAAATTTTACACAACCATACAATGCGCACCACCCCGCGATATTTTTCAGAAACCTATCATACATTGCCACTGCATGTTCCCTGACCTCCACATGCTGACCAACCCGCGGTGCTTTTCTCCATCCTACATTGCCACTCACTGCCTATCCTAATTCAGACCCTCCGATTCACACCACCCCGTGATGTTTTTCTCACTCCTACTGGTGAATGTAATGTTACACACCCATACAATGCGCACCACCCCGCGATGTTTTTCAGAAAACTATCCTACATTGCCACTGCATGTTCCCTGACCTCCCCATGCTGAGCACCCTGCGGTGCTTTTCTCCATCCTACATTGCCACTCACTGCCTATTCTAATTCAGACCCTCCACTTCACAGCACCCCGTGATGTTTTTCTCACTCCTACTAGTGAATGTAATGTTACACACCCATACAATGCGCACCACCCCGCGATGTTTTTCAGAAACCTATCCTACATTGCCACTGCATGTTCCCTGACCTCCCCATGCTGACCACCCCGCGGTGCTTTTCTCCATCCTATATTGCCACTCACGGCCTATCCTAATTCAGACTCTCCGATTCACACAACCCCGTGATGTTTTTCTGACTCCTACTAGTTAATGTAATGTTACACACACATACAATGCGCACCACCCTGCGATGTTTTTCAGAAACCTATCCTACATTGCCACTGCATGTTCCCAGACCTCCCCATGCTGACCACCCCGCGGTGCTTTTCTCCATCCTACATTGTCACTCACTGCCTATCCTAATTCATACCCTCCGATTCACACGACCCCGTGATGTTTTTCTCACTCCTACTAGTGAATGTAATATTACACAACCATACCATGCGCAACACCCCGTGATGTTTTTCTCACTCCTACTAGTGAATGTAATGTCACACACCAATACAATGCGCACCACCCCGTGATGTTTTTCTCACTCCTACTAGTTAATGTAATGTTACACACCCATACAATGCGCACCACCCCGCGATGTTTTTCAGAAACATATCCTACATTGCAACTGCATGTTCCCTGACCTCCCCATGCTAACCACCCCGCGGTACTTTTCTCCATCCTACATTGCCACTCCCTGCCTATCCTAATTCAGACCCTCTGATTCACCCACCCCGTGATGTTTTTCTCACTCCTACTAGTGAATGTAATGTTATACCCCCATACAATGCGCACCACCCCACGATGTTTTTCTCACTCCTACTATTGATTGTAATGTTACACACCCATACAATGCACACCACCCCGCGATGTTTTTCAGAAACCTATCCTACATTGCCACTGCATGTTCCCTGACCTCCCCATGCTGACCACCCCGCGGTGCTTTTCTCCATCCTATATTGCCACTCACTGCGTATCCTTAATTCAGTCCCTCCGATTCACACCACCCAGTGATGTTTTTCTCACTCCTACTAGTGAATGTAATGTTATACCCCCATACAATGCGCACCACCCCACGATGTTTTTCTCACTCCTACTATTGATTGTAATGTTACACACCCATACAATGCGCACCACCCCGCGATGTTTTTCAGAAAACTATTCTACATTGCCACTGCATGTTCCCTGACCTCCCCACGCTGACTACCCGGCGGTGCTTTTCTCCATCCTGCATTACCACTCACTGCCTATCCTAATTCAGACCCTCCGATTCACACCACTCTGTGATGTTTTTCTCACTCCGACTAGAGAATGAAATTTTACACACCCATACAATGCACACCACCCCGCGATGTTTTTCAGAAAGCTATCCTACATTGCCACTGCATGTTCCCTGAACTCCCCATGCTGACCACCCCCTGTGCTTTTCTCCATCCTACATTGCCACTCACTGCCTATCCTAATTAAGACCCTCCGATTCACACCACCCCGTGATGTTTTGCTCACTCCTACTAGAGAATGAAATTTTACACACCCATACAATGCGCACCACACCGCGATGTTTTTCAGAAACCTATCCTACATTGCCACTGCATGTTCCCTGACCTCCACATGCTGACCAACCCGCGGTGCTTTTCTCCATCCTACATTGCCACTCACTGCCTGTCCTAATTCAGACCCTCCGATTCACACCACCCCGTGATGTTTTTCTTTCTCCTACTAGTGAATGTAATGTTACACACCCATACAATGCACACCACCCTGCGATGTTTTTCAGAAACCTATCCTACATTGCCACTGCATGTTCCCTGACCTCCCCATGCTGACCACCCCGCGGTGCTTTTCTCCATACTACATTGCCACTCACTTCCTATCCTAATTCAGAGCCTCCGATTCACACCACCCGTGATGTTTTTCTCACTCCTACTAATAAATGTAATGCTACACACCCATACAATACGCACCACCCCGCGATGTTTTTCAGACACCTATCCTACATTGCCACTGCATGTTCCCTGACCTCCCCATGCTGACCACCCCATGGTGCTTTTCTCCATCCTACATTGCCACTCACTTCCTATCCGAATTCAGACCCTCCTATTCCAACCACCCCGTGATGTTTTTCTCACTCATACTAGTGAATGTAATTTTACACACCCATACAATGCGCACCACCCCGCGATGTTTTTCGAAACCTATCCTACATTGCCACTGCATGTTCCCTGACCTCACCATGCTGATCACCCCGTGGTGATTTTCTCCATCCTACATTGCCACTCACTGCCTATCCTATTACAGACCGTCCGATTAAAACCACCCCGTGATGTTTTTCTCACTCCTACTAGTGAATGTAATGTTACACACCCATACAATGCGCACCACCCCATGATGTGTTTCTCACTCCTACTAGTGATTTTAATTTACACACCCATACAATGGGCAACACCCCGCGATGTTTTTCAGAAACCTATCCTATATTGCCACTGCATCTTCCCTGACCTCCCCATGCTGACCACCCGCGGTGCTTTTCTCCATCCTACATTGCCACTCACGGCCTATCCTAATTCAGACCCTCTGATTCACACCACCACGTGATGTTTTTCTCACTCCTACTAGTGAATGTAATGTAACACACCCATACAATGCGAACCACCCCGCGATGTTTTTCAGAAACGTATCCTACTTTGCCACTGCATGTTCCCTGACCTCCCATTGCTGACCAGCCCGGGGTGCTTTGCTCCATCCTACATTGCCAATAACCGCCTATCCTAATTCAGACGCTCCAATTAACACCACCCCGTGATGCATTTCTCACTCCTACTAGTGAATGTAATGTAACACACACGCATACAATGCGCACCACCCCGTGATGTTTTTCACACTCCTGCTAGTGAATGTAATGTTACACACCCATACAATGCGCACCACCCCGCAATGATTTTCAGAAACCTATCCTACATTGCCATTGCATGTTCCCTGACCTCCCCATGCTGACCCCCCCGCGGTGCTTTTCTCCATCCTATATTGCCAGTCACTGCCTATCCTAATTCAGAGCCTCCGATTCACACCACCCGTGATGTTTTTGTCACTCCTACTAGTGAATGTAATGTTACACACCCATACAATGCGCACCACCCCACGATGTTTTTCAGAAAGCTATCCTACATTGCCACTGCATGTTCCCTGAACTCCCCATGCTGACCACCCCCTGTGCTTTTCTCCATCCTACATTGCCACTCACTGCCTATCCTAATTAAGACCCTCCGATTCACACCACCCCGTGATGTTTTTCTCACTCCTACTAGAGAATGAAATTTTACACAACCATACAATGCGCACCACCCCGCGATATTTTTCAGAAACCTATCATACATTGCCACTGCATGTTGCCTGACCTCCACATGCTGACCAACCCGCGGTGCTTTTCTCCATCCTACATTGTCACTCACTGCCTATCCTAATTCAGGCCCTCCGATTCACACCACCCCGTGATGTTTTTCTCACTCCTACTAGTGAAGGTAATGTTACACACCCATACAATGCGCACCACCCCGCGATGTTTTTCAGAAAACTATCCTACATTGCCACTGCATGTTCCCTGACCTCCCCATGCTGAGCACCCTGCGGTGCTTTTCTCCATCTTACATTGCCACTCACTGCCTATCCTAATTCAGACCCTCCGCTTCACACCACCCCGTGATGTTTTTCTCACTCCTACTAGTGAATGTAATGTTACACACCCATACAATGCGCACCACCCCGCGATGTTTTTCAGAAACCTATCCTACATTGCCACTGCATGTTCCCTGACCTCCCCATGCTGACCACCCCGCGGTGCTTTTCTCCATCCTACATTGCCACTCACGGCCTATCCTAATTCAGACCCTCCGATTCACACAACACCGTGATGTTTTTCTGACTGCTACTAGTGAATGTAATGTTACACACCCATACAATGCGCACCACCCTGCGATGTTTTTCAGAAACCTATCCTACATTGCCACTGCATGTTCCCTGACCTCCCCATGCTGACCACCCCGCGGTGCTTTTCTCCATCCTACCTTGTCACTCACTGGCTATCCTAATTCATACCCTCCGATTCACACGACCCCGTGATGTTTTTCTCACTCCTACTAGTGAATGTAATATTACACAACCATTCCATGCGCAACACCCCGTGATGTTTTTCTCACTCCTATTTGTGAATGTAATGTCACACACCAATACAATGCGCACCACCCCGTGATGTTTTTCTCACTCCTACTAGTTAATGTAATGTTACACACCCATACAATGCGCAACACCCCGCGATGTTTTTCAGAAACATATCCTACATTGCAACTGCATGTTCCCTGACCTCCCCATGCTAACCACCCCGCGGTACTTTTCTCCATCCTACATTGCCACTCCCTGCCTATCCTAATTCAGACCCTCCGATTCACCCACCCCGTAATGTTTTTCTCACTCCTATTAGTGAATGTAATGTTATACCCCCATACAATGCTCACCACCCCACGATGTTTTTCTCACTCCTACTATTGATTGTAATGTTACACACCCATACAATGCACACCACCCCGCGATGTTTTTCAGAAACTTATCCTACATTGCCACTGCATGTTCCCTGACCTCCCCACGCCTTCCACCCCGCGGTGCTTTTCTCCACCCTACATTGCCACTCACTGCCTATCCTAATTCACACCTTCCGATTCACACCACCCCGTGATGTTTTTCTCACTCCTACTAGTGAATGTAATGTTACACACCCATACAATGCGCACCACCCCACGATGTTTTTCAGAAACCTATCCTACATTGCAACTGCATGTTCGCTGACCTCCCCATGTTGACCACCCCGCGGTGCTTTTCTCCATACTATATTGCCACTCACTGTGTATCCTTAATTCAGTCCCTCCGATTCACACCACCCAGTGATGTTTTTCTCACTCCTACTAGTGAATGTATTGTTATACCCCCATACAATGCGCACCACCCCACGATGTTTTTCTCACTCCTACTATTGATTGTAATGTTACACACCCATAAAATGCGCACCACACCGTGATGTTTTTCAGAAAACTATTCTACATTGCCACTGCATGTTCCCTGACCTCCCCACGCTGACTACCCGGCGGTGCTTTTCTCCATCCTACATTACCACTCACTGCCTATCCTAATTCAGACCCTCTGATTCACACCACTCCGTGATGTTTTTCTCACTCCTACTAGTGAATGTAATGTTACACACCCATACAATGCGCACCACTCCGCAATGTTTTTCAGAAACCTATCCTAAATTGCCACTGCATGTACCCTGACCTCCCCATGCTGACCAACCCGCGGTGCTTTTCTCCATCCTACATTGCCACTCACTGCCTATCCTAATTCAGACACTCCGATTCACACCACACCGTGATATTTTTCTCACTCCTACTAGTGAATGTAATGTTACACACCCATACATTGCCCACCACCCCGTGATGTTTTTCCGAAACCTATCCTACATTGCCACTGCATGTTCCCTGACCTCCCATGCAGACCACCCTGCGGTGCTTTTCTCCATCCTACATTGCCACTCACTGCGTATCCTAATTCAGACCCTCCGATTCACACCACCCCGTGATGTTTTTCTCACTCCTACTAGAGAATGTAATGTTACACACCCATACAATGCGCACCACCCCGCGATGTTTTTCTCACTCCTACTCGTGAATGTAATGTTACACACCCATACAATGCGCACCACCCCGCGATGTTTTTCAGAAACCTATCCTACATTACCACTGCATGTTCCCTGACCTCCCCATGCTGACCACCCCGCGATGCATTTCTCCATCCTACATTGCCACTCACTGCCTATCCTAATTCAGACCCTCTGATTCCCACCACCCCGTGATGTTTTTCTCACTCCTACTAGTGAATGTAATGTAACACACCCATACAATGCGAACCACCCCGCGATGTTTTTCAGAAACGTATCCTACTTTGCCACTGCATGTTCCCTGACCTCCCCATGCTGACCAGCCCGCGGTGCTTTGCTCCATCCTACATTGCCAATCTCCGCCTATCCTAATTCAGACGCTCCATTTAACACCACCCCGTGATGCGTTTCTCACTCCTACCAGTGAATGTAATGTAACACACACCCATACAATGCGCACCACCCCGTGATGTTTTTCTCACTCCTGCTAGTGAATGTATTGTTACACACCCATACAATGCGCACCACCCTGCGATGTTTTTCAGAAACCTATCCTACATTGCCACTGCATGTTCCCTGACCTCCCCATGCTGACCACTCCGCGGTGATTTTCTCCATCCTACATTGTCACTCACTGGCTATCCTAATTCATACCCTCCGATTCACACCACCCCGTGATGTTTTTCTCACTCCTACTAGTGAATGTAATATTACACACCCATACCATGCGCAAAACCCCGTGATGTTTTTCTCACTCCTACTAGTGAATGTAATGTCACACACCAATACAATGCGCACCACCCCGTGAGGTTTTTCTCACTCCTACTAGTGAATGTAATGTTACACCCCCATACAATGCGCACCACCCCACGATGTTTTTCTCACTCCTACTATTGAATGTAATGTTACACACCCATACAATGCGCACCACTCCGCAATGTTTTTCAGAAACCTATCCTACATTGCCACTGCATTTTCCTTGACCCCCCCATGCTGACCAACCCGCAGTGCTTTTCTCCATCCTACTTTGCCACTCACTGCCTATCCTAATTCAGGGCCTCCGATTCACACCACCCCGTGATGTTTTTCTCACTCCTACTAGTGAATGTAATGTTACACACCCATACAATGCGCACCACCCCGCGATGTTTTTCAGAAACTTATCCTACTTTGCCACTGCATGTTCCATGACCTCCCCATGCTGACCACCCCGCGGTGCTTTTCTCGATCCTACATTGCCACTCACTGCCTATCCTAATTCAGACCCTCCGATTCACACTACACAATGATGTTTTTCTCACTCCTACTAGTGAATGTAATGTTACACACCCATACAATGCACACCACCCAGCGATGTTTTTCAGAAACTTATCCTACTTTGCCACTGCATGTTCCCAGACCTCCCCATGCTGACCACCCGGCGGTGCTTTTCTCCACCCTACATTGCCACTCACTGCCTATCCTAATTCAGACCCTCCGATTCACACCACCCCGTGATGTTTTTCTCACTCCTACTAGTGAATGTAATGTTACACACCCATACAATGCGCACCACCCGGCGATGTTTTTCAGAAACCTATCCTACATTGCCACTGCATGTTCCCTGACCTCCCATGCTGACCACCCCGCGGTGCTTTTCTCCATCCTATGTTGCCACTCACTGCGTATCCTAACTCAGTCCCTCCGATTCACACCACCCCGTGATGTTTTTCTCACTCCTACTAGTGAATGTAATGTTACACCCCCATACAATGTGCACCACCCCACGATGTTTTTCTCACTCCTACTAGTGAATGTAATGTTACACACCCATACAATGCGCACCACCCCGCGATGTTTTTCAGAAAACTATTCTACATTGCCAGTGCATGTTCCCTGCCCTCCCCACGCTGACTACCCGGCGGTGCTTTGCTACATCCTACATTACCACTCACTGCCTATCCTAATTCAGACCCTCCGATTCACACCACTCCGTGATGTTTTTCTCACTTCTACTAGTGAATGTAATGTTACACACCCATGCAATGCGCACCACTCCGCTATGTTTTTCAGAAACCTATCCTGCTTTGCCAGAGCATGTTCCCTGACCTCCCCATGCTGACCAACCCGCGGTGCTTTTCTCCATCCTACAATGCCACTCACTGCCTATTCTAATTCAGATCCTCCGATAAACACCACACCGTGATATTTTTCTCACTCCTACTAGTGAATGTAATGTTACACACCCATACAATGCGCACCACCCCGCGATGATTTTCAGAAACCTATCCTACATTGCCACTGCATGTTCCCTGACCTCCCCATGCTGACCACCCCGCGGTGCTTTTCGCCATCCTACATTGCCACTCACTGCCTATACTAATTCAGTCCCTCCGATTCACACCACCCCGTGATGTTTTTCTCACTCCTACTAGAGAATGTAATGTTACACACCCATACAATGCGCACCACCCCGCAATGTTTTTCAGAAACCTATCCTAAATTACCACTGCATGTTCCCTGACCTCCCCATGCTGACCACCCCGCGGTCCTTTTCTCCATCCTACATTGCCACTCACTGCCTATACTAATTCAGACCCTCCGATTCACACCACTCCGTGATGTTTTTCTCACTCCTACTAGTGAATGTCATGTTACACAATCATACAATGCGCACCACCCCACGATGTTTTTGAGAAACCTATCCTACATTGCCACTGCATGTTCCCTGATCTCCCCATGCTGACCACCCCGCGGTGCTTTTCGCCATCCTACATTGCCACTCACTGCCTATCCTAATTCAGTCCCTCCGATTCACACCACCCCGTGATGTTTTTTCTCACTCCTACTAGAGAATGTAATGTTACACACCCATACAATGCGCACCACCCCGCGATGTTTTTCTCACTCCTACTCGTGAATGTCATGTTACACACCCATACAATGCGCACCACCCCGCAATGTTTTTCAGAAACCTATCCTACATTACCACTGCATGTTCCCTGACCTCCCCATGCTGACCACCCCGCGGTCCTTTTCTCCATCCTACATTGCCACTCACTGCCTATACTAATTCAGACCCTCCGATTCACACCACTCCGTGATGTTTTTCTCACTCCTACTAGTGAATGTCATGTTACACAATCATACAATGCGCACCACCCGACGATGTTTTTGAGAAAC
Source organism: Cavia porcellus (assembly GCF_034190915.1). NCBI lineage: Eukaryota > Metazoa > Chordata > Mammalia > Rodentia > Caviidae > Cavia > Cavia porcellus. The sequence continues at coordinate 1,065,362 of NW_026947539.1, read as the reverse complement.
CTATCCTACATTGCCACTGCATGTTCCCTGATCTCCCCATGCTGACCACCCCGCGGTGCTTTTCTCCATCCTACATTGCAACTAACTGCCTATCCTAATTCAGACCCTCCGATTCACACCACCCCGTGAATTTTTTCTCACTCCTATGAGTGAATGTAATGTTACACACCCATACAATGCGCACCACCCCGCGATGTTTTTGAGAAACCTATCCTACATTGCCACTGCATGTTCCCTGACCTCCACATGCTGACTAACCCGCGGTGCGTTTCTCCATCCTACATTGCCACTCACTGCCTATCCTACTTCAGACCCTCCAATTCACACCACCCCCTGATGTTTTGCTCACTCCTACTAGTGAATGTAATGTTACACACCCATACAATGTGCACCACCCCGCGATGTTTTTCAGAAACCTATCCTAAATTCCCAATGCAAGTTCCCTGACCTCCACATGCTGAATTCCCCGCGGTGCTTTTTTCCATCCTACATTGCCACTCACTGCCTATCCTAATTCAGACACTCCAATTCACACGACCCCGTGATGTTTTTCTCACTCCTACTAGTGAATGCAATGTAACACACACCCATACAATGCGCACCACCCCGCAATGTTTTTCAGAAACCTATCCTACATTGCCACTGCATGTTCCCTGACCTCCCGATGCTGACCACCCCGCGATGCTTTTCTCCACCCTACATTGCAACTCACTGGCTATCCTAATTCAGACACTCCAATTCACACCAGCCCGTGATGTTTTTCTCACTCCTAATAATGAATGTAATGTTACACACCCATACAATGCGCACGACCCTGCGATGTTTTTCTCACTCCTACTCGTGAATGTAATGTTACACACCCATACAATGCGCACCACCCCGCAATGTTTTTCAGAAACCTATCCTACATTGCCACTGCATGTTCCCTGACGTTCCCGTGCTGACCACCCCGCGGTCCTTTTCTCCATCCTACATTGCCACTCACTGCCTATAATAATTTAGACCCTTCGAATCACACCACTCCGTGATGTTTTTCTCACTCCTACTAGTGAATGTAATGTTACACAACCATACAATGCGCACCACCCCGCGATGTTTTTGAGAAACCTATCCTACATTGCCACTGCATGTTCCCTGACCTCCCCATGCTGACCACCCCGCGGTGCTTTTCTCCATCCTACATTGCCACTAACTGCCTATCCTAATTCATAACCTCCGATTCACACCACCCCGTGATGTTTTTCTCACTCCTACTAGTGAATGTAATATTACACACCCATACCATGCGCAACACCCCGTGATGTTTTTCTCACTACTACTAGTGAATGTAATGTTACACACTCATACAATGCGCACCACCCCGCGATGTTTTTCAAAAACCTATCCTACATTGCCACTGCATGTTCCCTGACCTCCACATGCTGACTAACCCGCGGTGCGTTTCTCCATCCTACATTGCCACTCACTGCCTATCCTAATTCAGACCCTCCGATTCACACCACCCCCTGATGTTTTTCTCACTCCTACTAGTGAATGTAATGTTACACACCATTACAATGCGCACCACCCCGTGATGTTTTTCAGAAACCTATCCTAAATTGCCAATGCATGTTCCCTGACCTCCACATGCTGAATTCCCCGCGGTGCTTTTCTCCATCCTACATTGCCACTCACTGCCTATCCTAATTCAGACCCTCCAATTCACACCACCCTGTGATGTTTTTCTCACTCCTACTCGTGAATGTAATGTTACACACTCATACAATGCGCACCACAGCGCAATGTTTTTCAGAAACCTATCATACATTGCCACTGCATGTTCCCTGACGTTCCCATGCTGACCACCCCGCGGTCCTTTTCTTCATCCTACATTGCCACTCACTGCCTATAATAATTTAGACCCTTCGAATCACACCACTCCGTGATGTTTTTCTCACTCCTACTAGTGAATGTAATGTTACACACCAATACAATGCGCACCGCCCCGTGATGTTTTTCTCACTCCTACTAGTGAATGTAATGTTACACACCCATACAATGGGCACCACTCCGCGATGTTTTTCATAAACCTATCCTACATTGCCACTGCATGTTCCCTGACCTCCCCATGCTGACCACCGCGCAGTGCTTTTCTACATCCTACATTGCCACTCACTGCCTATCCTAATTTAGACCCTCCGATTCACACCACCCCATGATATTTTTATCACTCCTACCAATGAATGCAATGTTACACACCCATACAATGCGCAAAACCCCGCGATATTTTTCAGAAACCTATCCTACATTGCCACTGCATGTTTCTTCACCTCCCCTTGATGACCAACCCGTGGTGCTTTTCTCCATCCTACATTGCCACTCACTGCCTATCCTAATTCAGACCCAAAGATTCGCACCACCCTGTGATGTTTTTCAAACTCCTACTAGTGAATGTAATGTTACACACCCATACAATGCGCACCACCCCGCGATGTTTTTCAGAAACATATCCTACATTGCCTCAGCATGTTCCCTGACCTCCCCACAGCTGACCACCCCGCGGTACTTTTCTCCATCCTACATTGCCACTCACTGCCTATCCTAATTCACACCCTCCGATTCACCCACCCCGTGATGTTTTTCTCACACCTACTAGTGAATGTAATGTTACACACCCATACAATGCGCACCACAACGCGTTGTTTTTCAGAAACATATCCTACATTGCAACTGCATGTTCCCTGACCTCCCAATGCTGACCACCCCGCGGTACTTTTCTCCATCCAACATTGCCAGTCACTGCCTGTCCTAATTCAGACCCTCCGATTCACCCACCCCGTGATGTTTTTCTCACTCCTACTAGTGAATTTAATGTTACACACCCATACAATGCGCACCACTCCGCGATGTTTTTCAGAAACCTATCCTACATTGCCACTGCATTTTCCCTGACCTCCCCATGCTGACCACCGTGCGGTGCTTTTCTCCGTCCTACATTGCCACTCACAGCCTATCCTAATTCAGACCCTCCGATTCACACCACACAGTGATGTTTTTCTCACTCCTACTAGTGAATGTAATGTTACACACCGATACAATGCGCACCACCCCGCGATGTTTTTCAGAAACCTATCCTACATTGCCACTGCATGTTCCCTGACCTCCCCATGCTGACCACCCTGCGGTGCTTTTCTCCATCCTACACTGCCACTCACTGCGTATCCTAATTCAGACCCTCCGATTCACACCACCCCGTGATATTTTTCTCACTCCTACTAGAGAATGTAATGTTACACACCCATACAATGCGCACCACCCCGCGATGTTTTTCTCACTCCTACTGGTGAATGTAATGTTACAAACCCGTACAATGCGCACCACCCCGCGATGTTTTTCAGAAACCTATCCAACATTGCCACTGCATGTTCCCTGACCTTTCCATGCTGACTACCCCGCGGTGCTTTTCTCCATCCTACATTGCCACTCACTGCCTATCCTAATTCAGGCCCTCCGATTCATACCACCCCGTGATGTTTTTCTCAATCCTACGAGAGAATGTAATTTTACACACATATACAATGCGCACCACACCACGATGTTTTTCAGAAACCTATCCTACATTGCCACTGCATGTTCCCTGACCTCCACATGCTGACCACCCCGCGGTGCTTTTCTCCATCCTACATTGCCACTCACTGCCTATCCTAGTTCTGACCCTTGGATTCACAGCACCCCGTGATGTTTTTCTCACACTTACTAGTGTATGTAAATTTACACACCAATACAATGCTCACCACCCCGTGATGTTTTTCTCTCTCCTACTAGTGAATGTAATGTTACACACCCATACAATGCGCACCACCCCGCGATGTTTTTCATAATCCTATCCTACATTGCCACTGCATGTTCCCCGACCTCCCCATGCTGACCACCCCGCAGTGCTTTTCTACATCCTACATTGCCACTCACTGCCTATCCTAATTTAGACCCTCCGATTCACACCACTCCGTGATGTTTTTCTCATTGCTACTAGTGAATGCAATGTTCCACACCCATACAATGCGCACCACCCCACGAAGTTTTTCAGAAACCTATCCTACATTGCCACTGCATGTTCATTGACGTCACCTTGATGACAACCCCGCGGTGCTTTTCTCCATCCTAAATTGCCACCCACTGCCTATCCTAATTCAGACCCTCCAATTAACACCACCCCGTGATGTTTTTCTCACTCCTACTAGTGAATGTAATGTTACACACCCATACAATGCGCACCACCCCTCGAAGTTTTTAAGAAACCTATCCTGCATTGCAACTGCATGTTCCCTGACCTCCGCATGCTGACAAACCCGCGGTACTTTTTTCCATCCTACATTGCCACTCACTGCCTATCCTAATTCAGACCCTCCGAGTGACCCACCCCGTGATGTTTTTCTCACTCCTACTAGTGAATGTAATGTTACACACCAATACAATGCGCACCACCCCGTGATGTTTTTCTCACTCCTACTAGTGAATGTAATGTTACACACCCATACAATGCGCACCACCCCGCGATGTTTTTCATAAACCTATCCTACATTGCCACTGCATGTTCCCTGACATCCCCATGCTGACCACCCCGCAGTGCTTTTCTACATCCTACATTGCTACTCACTGCCTATCCTAATTCAGACCCTCCGATTGACACCACCCCTTGATGTTTTTATAACTCCTACTAGTGAATGCAATGTTACACAACCATACAATGCACACCACCCCGTGATGTTTTTGAGAAACCTATCCTACATTGCCACTGCATGTTCTCTGACCTCCCCATGCTGACCACCCCGCGGTGCTTTTCTCCATCCTACATTGCCACTAACTGCCTATCCTAATTCAGACCCTTCGATTCACACCACCCCGTGAATTTTTTCTCACTCCTATGAGTGAATGTAATGTTACACACCCATACCATGCGCACCACCCCGCGATGTTTTTCAGAAACCTATCCTACATTGCCACTGCATGTTCCCCGACCTCCCCATGCTGACCACCCCGCAGTGCTTTTCTACATCCTACATTGCCACTCACTGCCTATCCTAATTTAGACCCTCCGATTCACACCACTCCGTGATGTTTTTCTCATTGCTACTAGTGAATGCAATGTTCCAAACCCATACAATGCGCACCACCCCACGAAGTTTTTCAGAAACCTATCCTACATTGCCACAGCATGTTCCCTGACCTCCCCATGCTGACCACCCCGCGGTGCTTTTCTCCATCCTATATTGGCACTCACTGCATATACTAATTCAGTCCCTCCGATTCACACCACCCCGTGATGTTTTTCTCACTCCTACTAGTGAATATAATGTTACACCCCCATACAATGGGCACCACCCCACGATGTTTTTCAAACTCCTACTAGTGAATGTAATGTTACACACCCATATAATGCGCACCACCCCGCAATGTTTTTCAGAAACCTATCCTACATTTCCACTGCATGTTCCCTGACCTCCCCATGCTGACCACCCAGCGGTGCTTTTCTCCATCCTACATTGCCACTCACTGCCTATCCTTATTCAGACCCTTAGATTCACCCACTCCATGATGTTTTTCTCACTCCTACTAGGGAATGTAATGTTACACACCCATACAATGCGCAGCACCCCGTGATGTTTTTCTCACTCCTACTAGTGAATGTCATGTTACACACCCATACAATGCGCACCATACCGCGATGTTTTTCAGAAACCTATCCTACATTGCCACTGCATGTTCCCTGACCTGCCCATGCTGACCAAGCCGCGGTGCTTTTCTCCATCTTATATTGCCACTCACTGCGTATCCTAATTCAGTCCCTCCGATTCACACCACCCCGTGATGTTTTTTCACTCCTGCTAGTGAATGTAATGTTACACCCCCATACAATGGGCACCACCCCACGATGTTTTTCAAACTCCTACTAGTGAATGTCATGTTACACACCCATACAATCGCACCACCCCGCTATGTTTTTTAGAAACCTATCCTACATTGCCACTACATTTTCCCTGACCTCCCCATCCTGACCACCCCGCGGTGCTTTTCTCCATCCTACATTGCCACTCACTGCCTATTCTAATTCAGACCCTCCGATTCACACCACCCCGTGATTTTTTTCTCACTCCTACTAGTGAATGTAATGTTACACACCCATACAATGCGCAACACCCCGCGATGTTTTTCAGAAACCTATCCTACATTGCCACTGCATGTTCCCTGACCTCCCCATGCTGACCACCGTGCGGTGCTTTTCTCCGTCCTACATTGCCACTCACAGCCTATCCTAATTCAGACCCTCCGAATCACACCACACCGTGATGTTTTTCTCACTCCTACTAGTGAATGTAATGTTACACACCGATACAATGCGCACCACCCCGCGATGTTTTTCAGAAACCTATCCTACATTGCCACTGCATGTTCCCTGACCTCCCCATGCTGACCACCCTGCGGTGCTTTTCTCCATCCTACACTGCCACTCACTGCGTATCCTAATTCAGACCCTCCGATTTACACCACCCCGTGATATTTTTCTCACTCCTACTAGAGAATGTAATGTTACACACCCATACAATGCGCACCACCCCGCGATGTTTTTCTCACTCCTACTGGTGAATGTAATGTTACACACCCATACAATGCGCACAACCCCGCGATGTTTCTCAGAAACCTATCCAAAATTGCCACTGCATGTTCCCTGACCTCCCCATGCTGACCACCCCGCGGTGCTTTTCTCCATCCTATATTGGCACTCACTGCATATACTAATTCAGTCCCTCCGATTCACACCACCCCGTGATGTTTTTCTCACTCCTACTAGTGAATGTAATGTTACACCCCCATACAATGGGCACCACCCCACGATGTTTTTCAAACTCCTACTAGTGAATGTAATGTTACACACCCATATAATGCGCACCACCCCGCAATGTTTTTCAGAAACCTATCCTACATTTCCACTGCATGTTCCCTGACCTCCCCATGCTGACCACCCAGCGGTGCTTTTCTCCATCCTACATTGCCACTCACTGCCTATCCTTATTCAGACCCTTAGATTCACCCACTCCATGATGTTTTTCTCACTCCTACTAGGGAATGTAATGTTACACACCCATACAATTCGCAGCACCCCGTGATGTTTTTCTCACTCCTACTAGTGAATGTAATGTTACACACCCATACAATGCACACCACCCCGCAATGTTTTTCAGACACCTATCCTACATTTCCACTGCATTTTCCCTGATCTCCCCATGCTGAACACCCTCCGGTGCTTTTCTCCATATTACATTACCACTCACTGCCTATCCTAATTCAGACCCTCCGATTCACACCACCCCGTGATGTTTTTCTCACTCCTACTAGTGAATGTAATGTAACACACACCCATACAATGCTCACCACCCCGCGATGTTTTTCAGAAACCTATCCTCCATTGCCACTGCATGTTCCCCGACCTCCCCATGCTGACCACCCCGCAGTGCTTTTCTACATCCTACATTGCCACTCACTGCCTATCCTAATTTAGACCCTCCGATTCACACCACTCCGTGATGTTTTTCTCATTCCTACTAGTGAATGCAATGTTCCACACCAATACAATGCGCACCACCCCACGAAGTTTTTCAGAAACCTATCCTATATTTCCACTGCATTTTCATTGACCTCCCCTTGATGACCACCCCGCGGTGCTTTTCTCCATCCTACATTGGCACTCACTGCCTATCCTAATTCAGACCCTCCGATTCACACCACCCCGTGATGTTTTTCTCACTCCTAATAATGAATGTGATGTTACACACCCATACAATGCACACCACCCCGCGATGTTTTTCCGAAACCTATCCTACATTGCCACTGCATGTTCCCTGACCTCCCCATGCTGACCACCCTGCGGTACTTTTGTCCATCCTACATTGCCACTCACTGCGCATCCTAATTCAGACCCTCCAATTCACACCATCCCGTGATGTTTTTCTCACTCCTACTAGTGAATGTAATGTTACACACCAATACAATGCGCACCACCCCGTGATGTTTTTCTCACTCCTACTAGTGAATGTAATGTTACACACCCATACAATGCGCACCACCCCGCGATGTTTTTCATAAACCTATCCTACATTGCCACTGCATGTTCCCAGACCTCCCCATGCTGACCACCCCACAGTGCTTTTCTACATCCTACATTGCCACTCACTGCCTATCCTAATTCAGACCCTCCGATTGACACCACCCCTTGATGTTTTTATAACTCCTACTAGTGAATGCAATGTTACACAACCATACAATGCACACCACCCTGTGATGTTTTTGAGAAACCTATCCTACATTGCCACTGCATGTTCTCTGACCTCCCCATGCTGACCACCTCGCGGTGCTTTTCTCCATCCTACATTGCCACTAACTGCCTATCCTAATTCAGACCCTTCGATTCACACCACCCCGTGAATTTTTTCTCACTCCTATGAGTGAATGTAATGTTACACACCCATACCATGCGCACCACCCCGCGATGTTTTTCAGAAACCTATCCTACATTGCCACTGCATGTTCCCTGATCTCCCCATGCTGACCACCCCGCGATGCTTTTCTCCATCCTCCATTGCCACTCTCTGGCTATCCTAATTCATACCCTCCGATTCACACCAGCCCGGGATGTTTTTCTCACTCCTACTAGTGAATGTAATATTACACACCCATACCATGCGCAACACAACGTGATGTTTTTCTCACTCCTACTAGTGAATGTAATGTTACACACCCATACAATGGGCACCACCTCGAGATGTTTTTCAGAAACCTATCCTACATTGCCACTGCATGTTCCCTGACCTCCACATGCTGAGTAACCCGCGGTGCGTTTCTCCATCCTACATTGCCACTCACTGCCTATACTAATTCAGACCCTCCGTTTCACACCACACCCTGATGTTTTTCTCACTCCTACTAGTGAATGTAATGTTACACACCCATACAATGCGCACCACCCCGCGATGTTTTTCAGAAACCTATCCTAAATTGCCAATGCATGTTCCCTGACCTCCACATGCTGAATTCCCCGCGGTGCTTTTCTCCATCCTACATTGCCACTCACTGCCTATCCTAATTCAGACACTCCAATTCACACCACCCTGTGATTTTTTTCTCACTCCTACTAGTGAATGTAATGTAACACACACCCATACAATGCGCACCACCCCGCAATGTTTTTCAGAAACCTATCCTACATTGCCACTGCATGTTCCCTGACCTCCCCATGCTGACAACCTCGCGGTACTGTTCTCCATCCTACATTGCCACTCACTGCATATGCTAATTCAGACCCTCCAATTGACACCATCCCGTGATGTTTTTCTCACTCCTACTAGTGAATGTAATGTTACACACCAATAGAATGCGCACCACCCCGTGATGTTTTTCTCACTCCTACTAGTGAATGTAATGTTACACAACCATACAATGCGCACCACCCCGCGATGTTTTTCATAAACCTATCCTACATTGCCACTGCATGTTCCCTGACCTCCCCATGCTGACCACCCCACGGTGCTTTTCTCCACCCTACATTGCCACTCACTGCCTATCCTAATTCAGTCCCTCCGATTCACACCACCCCGTGTTGTTTTTCTCACTCCTACTAGTGAATGTCATGTTACACACCCATACAATGCGCACCAAACCGCGATGTTTTGCAGAAACCTATCCTACATTGCCACTGCATGTTCCCTGACCTCCCCATGCTGACCAAGCCGCGGTGCTTTTCTCCATCTTATATTGCCACTCACTGCGTATCCTAATTCAGTCCCTCCGATTCACACCACCCCGTGATGTTTTTTCACTCCTACTAGTGAATGTAATGTTACACCCCCATACAATGGGCACCACCCCACGATGTTTTTCAGACTCCTACTAGTGAATGTCATGTTACACACCCATACAATGTGCACCACCCCGCTATGTTTTTTAGAAACCTATCCTACATTGCCACTACATTTTCCCTGACCTCCCCATCCTGACCACCGCGCGGTGCTTTTCTCCATCCTACATTGCCACTCACTGCCTATTCCAATTCAGACCCTCCAATTCACACCACCCCGTGATTTTTTTCTCACTCCTACTAGTGAATGTAATGTTACACACCCATACAATGTGCAACACCCCGCGATGTTTTTCAGAAACCTATCCTACATTGCCACTGCATGTTCCCTGACCTCCCCTTGATGACCACCCCGCGGTGCTTTTCTCCATTATACATTGCCACTCACCGCCTATCCTAATTCAGACCGTCCGATTCCCACCACCCCGTGATGTTTTTCTCACTCCTACTAGTGAATGTAATGTTACACATCCATATAATGCGCACCACCCCGCGATGTTTTTCAGAAACCTATCCTACATTTCCACTGCATGTTCCCTGACTTCCCCATGCTGACCACCCAGCGGTGCTTTTCTCCATCCTACATTGCCACTCATTGCCTATCCTAATTCAGACCCTCCGATTCACCCAACCCGTGATGTTTTTCTCACTCCTACTAGAGAAGGTAATGTTACACACCCATACAATGCGCAGCACCCCGCGATGTTTTTCTCACTCCTACTCGTGAATGTAATGTTACAAACCCATACAATGCGCACCACCCCACGATGTTTCTCAGAAACCTATCCTACATTGGCACTGCATGTTCCCCGACCTCCCCATGCTGACCACCCCGCAGTGCTTTTCTACATCCTACATTGCCACTCACTGCCTATCCTTATTCCGACCCTTAGATTCACCCACTCCATGATGTTTTTCTCACTCCTACTAGGGAATGTAATGTTACACACCCATACAATGCGCAGCACCCCGTGATGTTTTTCTCACTCCTACTAGTGAATGTAATGTTAAAACACATACAATGCGCAACACCCCGCAATGTTTTTCAGACACCTATCCTACATTTCCACTGCATTTTCCCTGACCTCCCCATGCTGACCACCCTCCGGTGCTTTTCTCCATACTACATTACCACTCACTGCCTATCCTAATTCAGACCCTCCTATTCACACCACCCCGTGATGATTTTCTCACTCCTACTAGTGAATGTAATGTAACACACACCCATACAATGTGCACCACCCCGCGATGTTTTTCCGAAACCTATCCTACGTTCCCACTGAATGTTCCCTGACCTCCCCATGCTGACCACCCTGCGGTACTTTTCTCCATCCTACATTGCCACTCACTGCGCATCCTAATTCAGACCCTCCAATTCACACCATCCCGTGATGTTTTTCTCACTCCTACTAGTGAATGTAATGTTACACACCAATACAATGCGCACCACCCCGCGATGTTTTTCATAAACCTATCCTAAATTGCCACTGCATGTTCCCTGACCTCCCCATGCTGACCACCCCGCAGTGCTTTTCTACATCCTACATTGCCACTCACTGCCTATCCTAATTCAGACCCTCCGATTGACACCACCCCTTGATGTTTTTATAACTCCTACTAGTGAATGCAATGTTACACAACCATACAATGCACACCATCCCGTGATGTTTTTGAGAAACCTATCCTACATTGCCACTGCATGTTCCCTGACCTCCCCATGCTGACTACCCCGCGGTGCTTTTCTCCATCCTACATTGCCACTAACTGCCTATCCTAATTCAGACCCTTCGATTCACACCACCCCGTGAATTTTTTCTCACTCCTATGAGTGAATGTAATGTTACACACCCATACCATGCGCCCCACCCCGCGATGTTTTTCAGAAACCTATCCTACATTGCCACTGCATGTTCCCTGATCTCCCCATGCTGACCACCCCGCGATGCTTTTCTCCATCCTACATTGCCACTCTCTGGCTATCCTAATTCATACCCTCCGATTCACACCAGCCCGTGATGTTTTTCTCACTCCTACTAGTGAATGTAATATTACACACCCATACCATGCGCAACACAACGTGATGTTTTTCTCACTCCTACTAGTGAATGTAATGTTACACACACATACAATGGGCACCACCTCGAGATGTTTTTTAGAAACCTATCCTACATTGCCACTGCATTTTCCCTGACCTCCACACGCTGACTAACCCGCGGTGCGTTTCTCCATCCTACATTGCCACTCACTGCCTATACTAATTCAGACCCTCCGATTCACACCACACCCTGATGTTTTTCTCACTCCTACTAGTGAATGTAATGTTACACACCCATACAATGCGCACCACCCCGCCATGTTTTTCAGAAACCTATCCTAAATTGCCAATGCATGTTCCCTGACCTCCACATGCTGAATTCCCCGCGGTGCTTTTCTCCATCATACATTGCCACTCACTGCCTATCCTAATTCAGACACTCCAATTCACACCACCCCGTGATTTTTTTCTCACTCCTACTAGTGAATGTAATGTAACACACACCCATACAATGCGCACCACTCCGCAATGTTTTTCAGAAACCTATCCTACATTGCCACTGCATGTTCCCTGACCTCCCCATGCTGACCACCCCGCGGTACTGTTCTCCATCCTACATTGCCACTCACTGCATATGCTAATTCAGACCCTCCAATTGACACCATCCCGTGATGTTTTTCTCACTCGTACTAGTGAATGTAATGTTACACACCAATAGAATGCGCACCAACCCGTGATGTTTTTCAGAAACATATCCTACATTGCAACTGCATGTTCCCTGACCTCCCCATGCTGAACACCCCGCGGTACTTTTCTCCACCCTACATTGCCACTCACTGCCTATCCCAGTTCAGACCGTCCGATTCACCCACCCCGTGATGTTTTTCTCGCTCCTACTAGTGAATGTAATGTTACTCCCCCATACAATGCGCACCACCCCACGATGTTTTTCTCACTCCTACTAGTGAATGTAATGTTACACACCCATACAATGCGCACCACCCCGCGATGTTTTCAGAAAACTATTCAACATTGCCACTGCATGTTCCCTGACCTCCCCATGCTGACTACCCTGCGGTGCTTTTCTCCATCCTACATTACCACTCACTGCCTATCGTAATTCAGACCCTCCGATTCACACCACTCCGTGAACTTTTTCTCACTCCTACTAGTGAATGTCATGTTACATACCGATACAATGCGCACCACTCCGCAATGTTTTTCAGAAACCTATCCTAAATTGTCACTGCATGTTCGCTGACCTCCCCATGCTTACCAACCCGCGGTGCTTTTCTCCAACCTACATTGCCCCTCACTGCCTATCCTAATTCTGACCCTCCGATTCACACCACCCCGTGATATTTTTCTCACTCCTACTAGTGAATGCAATGTTACACACCCATACAATGAGCACCACCCCGCGATGTTTTTCAGAAACCTATCCTACATTGCCACTGCATGTTCCCTGACCTGCCCATGCTGATCACCCCGCGGTGCTTTTCTCCATCCTACATTGCCACTTACTGCCTACCTAATTCAGGCCCTCCGATTCACACCACCCCGTGATGTTTTTCTCACTCCTACTAGTGAATGTAATGTTACACACCCATACAATGCGCACCACCCCGCGATGTTTTTCAGAAACTATCCTACATTGCCACTGCATGTTCCCTGACCTCCCCATGCTGACCACCCTGCGGTGCTTTTCTCCATCCTACACTGCCACTCACTGCGTATCCTGATTCAGACCCTCCGATTCACACCACCCCGTGATATTTTTCTCACTCCTACTAGAAAATGTAATGTTACACACCCATACAATGCGCACCACCCCGCGATGTTTTTCTCACTCCTACTCGTGAATGTAATGTTACAAACCCATACAATGAGCACCACCCCGCGATGTTTTTCAGAAACCTATCCTACATTGCCACTGCATGTCCCCTGACGTCCCCATGCTGACCACCCTGCGGTCCTTTTCTCCATCCTACATTGCCACTCACTGCCTATACTAATTCAGACCCTCCGATTCACACCACCCCGTGATGTTTTTCTCACTCCTACGAGAGAATGTAATTTTACACACATATACAATGCGCACCACCCCGCGATGTTTTTCAGAAACCTATCCTACATTGCCACTGCATGTTCCCTGACCTCCACATGCTGACCACCCCGCGGTGCTTTTCTCCATCCTACATTGCCACTCACTGCCTATCCTATTTCTGACCCTTAAATTCACACCACGCCGTGATGTTTTTCTCACTCCTACTAGTGAATGTAAAGTTACACACCAATCAATACTCACCACCCCGTGATGTTTTTCTCACTCCTACTAGTGAATGTAATGTTACACACCCATACAATGCGCACCGCTCCGCGATGTTTTTCAGAAAACTATCCTACATTGCCACTGCATTTTCCCTGAGCTCCCCATGCTGACCACCCCGCGGTGCTTTTCTCCATCCTATATTGCCACTCACTGAGTATCCTAATTCAGTCCCTCCGATTCACACCACCCCGTGATGTTTTTCTCACTCCTACTAGTGAATGTAATGTTACACCCCCATACAATGGGCACCACCCCATGATGTTTTTCAAACTCCTACTAGTGAATGTAATGTTACACACCCATACAATGTGCACCACCCCGCGATGTTTTTTAGAAACCTATCCTACATTGCCACTACATTTTCCCTGACATCCCCATCCTGACCACCCCACGGTGCTTTTCTCCATCCTACATTGCCACTCACTGCCTATTCTAATTCACACCCTCCGATTCACACCACCCCGTGATGTTTTTCTCACTCCTACTAGTGAATGTAATGTTACACACCCATACAATTCGCACCACCCCGCGATGTTTTTCAGAAACCTATCCTACATTGCCACTGCATGTTCCCGGACCACCCATGCTGACCACCCTGCGGTGCTTTTCTCCATCCTACACTGTCACTCACCGCGTATCCTAATTCAGACCCTCCGATTCACACCACCCCGTGATATTTTTCTCAATCCTACGAGAGAATGTAATTTTACACACATATACAATGCGCACCACCCCGCGATGTTTTTCTCACTCCTACTCGTGAATGTAATGTTACAAACCCATACAATGCGCACCACCCCGCGATGTTTTTCAGTAACCTATCCTATATTGCCACTGCATGTTCCCTGACCTGCCCATGCTGACCACCCCGCGGTGCTTTTCTCCATCCTTCATTGCCACTCACTGCCTATCCTAATTCAGGCCCTCCGATTCAAAACACCCCGTGATGTTTTTCTCAATCCTACGAGAGAATGTAATTTTACACACATATACAATCCGCACCACACCGCGATGTTTTTCAGAAACCTATCCTACATTGCCACTGCATGTTCCCTGACCTCCCATGCTGACCACCCCGCGGTGCTTTTCTCCATCCTACATTGCCACTCACTGCCTATCCTAATTCAGACCCTCCGATTCACACCACCCCGTGATGTTTTTCTCACTCCTCCTAGTGAATGTAATGTTACACCCCCATACAATGCACACCACCCCGCGATCTTTTTCAGAAACGTATCCTACATTGCCCCTGCATGTTCCCTGACCTCCCCATGCTGACCACCCCGCGGTGCTTTTCTCCACCCTACATTGCCACTCACTGCCTATCCTAATTCAGTCCCTGCGATTCACACAACCCCGTGATGTTTTTCTCACTCCTACTAGTGAATGTAATGTTACACACCCATACAATGCGCCCCACTCCGCCATGTTTTCAACAAACCTATCCTACATTTCCACTGCCTATTCCCTGACCTCCCCATGCTGACCAACCCAAAGTTCTTTTCTCCATCCTACATTGCCACTCACTGCCTATCCGAATTCAGAAACTCCTATTCACACCACCCCTTGATGTTTTTCTCACCCTACTAGTGAATGTATTGTTACAAACCCAAACAATGCGCACCACCCCGCGATGTTTTTCGGAAACCTATCCTACATTGCCACTGCATGTTCCCTGACCTCCCATGCTGGCCACCCCGCGGTGCTTTTCTCCATCCTACATTGCCACTCACTGCCTATCCTAATTCAGACCCTCCGATTCCCACCACCCCGTGATGTTTTTCTCACTCCTACTAGTGAATGTATTGTTACACCCCCATACAATGCACACCACCCCGCGATCTTTTTCAGAAACATATCCTACATTGCCACTGCATGTTCCCTGACCTCCCCATGCTGACCACCCCGCGGTGCTTTTCTCCATCCTATATTGCCACTCACTGCGTATCCTAATTCAGTCGCTCCGATTCACACCACCCCGTGATGTTTTTCTCACTCCTACTAGTGAATGTAATGTTACACCCCCATACAATGCGCACCGCTCCGCGATGTTTTTCAGAAAACTATCCTACATTGCCACTGCATGTTCCCTGAGCTCCCCATGCTGACCACCCCGCGGTGCTTTTCTCCATCCTATATTGCCACTCACTGCGTATCCTAATTCAGTCCCTCCGATTCACACCACCCCATGATGTTTTTCTCACTCCTACTAGTGAATGTAATGTTACACCCCCATACAATGGGCACCACCCCATGATGTTTTTCAAACTCCTACTAGTGAATGTAATGTTACACACCCATACAATGTGCACCACCCCGCGATGTTTTTTAGAAACCTATCCTACATTGCCACTACATTTTCCCTGACATCCCCATCCTGACCACCCCACGGTGCTTTTCTCCATCCTACATTGCCACTCACTGCCTATTCTAATTCACACCCTCCGATTCACACCACCCCGTGATGTTTTTCTCACTCCTACTAGTGAATGTAATGTTACACACCCATACAATTCGCACCACCCCGCGATGTTTTTCAGAAACCTATCCTACATTGCCACTGCATGTTCCCGGACCACCCATGCTGACCACCCTGCGGTGCTTTTCTCCATCCTACACTGTCACTCACCGCGTATCCTAATTCAGACCCTCCGATTCACACCACCCCGTGATATTTTTCTCAATCCTACGAGAGAATGTAATTTTACACACATATACAATGCGCACCACCCCGCGATGTTTTTCTCACTCCTACTCGTGAATGTAATGTTAGAAACCCATACAATGCGCACCACCCCGCGATGTTTTTCAGTAACCTATCCTATATTGCCACTGCATGTTCCCTGACCTGCCCATGCTGACCACTCCGCGGTGCTTTTCTCCATCCTTCATTGCCACTCACTGCCTATCCTAATTCAGGCCCTCCGATTCAAAACACCCCGTGATGTTTTTCTCAATCCTACGAGAGAATGTAATTTTACACACATATACAATCCGCACCACACCGCGATGTTTTTCAGAAACCTATCCTACATTGCCACTGCATGTTCCCTGACCTCCCATGCTGACCACCCCGCGGTGCTTTTCTCCATCCTACATTGCCACTCACTGCCTATCCTAATTCAGACCCTCCGATTCACACCACCCCGTGATGTTTTTCTCACTCCTCCTAGTGAATGTAATGTTACACCCCCATACAATGCACACCACCCCGCGATCTTTTTCAGAAACGTATCCTACATTGCCCCTGCATGTTCCCTGACCTCCACATGCTGACCACCCCGCGGTGCTTTTCTCCACCCTACATTGCCACTCACTGCCTATCCTAATTCAGTCCCTGCGATTCACACCACCCCGTGATGTTTTTCTCACTCCTACTAGTGAATGTAATGTTACACACCCATACAATGCGCCCCACTCCACCATGTTTTTCACAAACCTATCCTACATTGCCACTGCCTATTCCCTGACCTCCCCATGCTGACCAACCCAAAGTTCTTTTCTCCATCCTACATTGCCACTCACTGCCTATCCGAATTCAGAAACTCCTATTCACACCACCCCTTGATGTTTTTCTCACCCTACTAGTGAATGTATTGTTACAAACCCAAACAATGCGCACCACCCCGCGATGTTTTTCGGAAACCTATCCTACATTGCCACTGCATGTTCCCTGACCTCCCATGCTGGCCACCCCGCGGTGCTTTTCTCCATCCTACATTGCCACTCACTGCCTATCCTAATTCAGACCCTCCGATTCCCACCACCCCGTGATGTTTTTCTCACTCCTACTAGTGAATGTATTGTTACACCCCCATACAATGCACACCACCCCGCGATCTTTTTCAGAAACATATCCTACATTGCCACTGCATGTTCCCTGACCTCCCCATGCTGACCACCCCGCGGTGCTTTTCTCCACCCTACATTGCCACTCACTGCCTATCCTAATTCAGTCACTCCGATTCACACCACCCTGTGATGTTTTTCTCACTCCTACTAGTGAATGTAATGTTACACACCCATACAATGCGCACCGCTCCGCGATGTTTTTCAGAAAACTATCCTACATTGCCACTGCATGTTCCCTGAGCTCCCCATGCTGACCACCCCGCGGTGCTTTTCTCCATCCTATATTGCCACTCACTGCGTATCCTAATTCAGTCCCTCCGATTCACACCACCCTGTGATGTTTTTCTCACTCCTACTAGTGAATGTAATGTTACACCCCCATACAATGGGCACCACCCCATGATGTTTTTCAAACTCCTACTAGTGAATGTAATGTTACACACCCATACAATGTGCACCACCCCGCGATGTTTTTTAGAAACCTATCCTACATTGCCACTACATTTTCCCTGACATCCCCATCCTGACCACCCCACGGTGCTTTTCTCCATCCTACATTGCCACTCACTGCCTATTCTAATTCACACCCTCCGATTCACACCACCCCGTGATGTTTTTCTCACTCCTACTAGTGAATGTAATGTTACACACCCATACAATTCGCACCACCCTGCGATGTTTTTCAGAAACCTATCCTACATTGCCACTGCATGTTCCCGGACCACCCATGCTGACCACCCTGCGGTGCTTTTCTCCATCCTACACTGTCACTCACCGCGTATCCTAATTCAGACCCTCCGATTCACACCACCCCGTGATATTTTTCTCAATCCTACGAGAGAATGTAATTTTACACACATATACAATGC
Source organism: Cavia porcellus (assembly GCF_034190915.1). Classification (NCBI taxonomy): domain Eukaryota; kingdom Metazoa; phylum Chordata; class Mammalia; order Rodentia; family Caviidae; genus Cavia; species Cavia porcellus. The sequence continues at coordinate 1,046,385 of NW_026947539.1, read as the reverse complement.
GCACCACCCCGCGATGTTTTTCTCACTCCTACTCGTGAATGTAATGTTACAAACCCATACAATGCGCACCACCCCGCGATGTTTTTCAGTAACCTATCCTATATTGCCACTGCATGTTCCCTGACCTGCCCATGCTGACCACCCCGCGGTGCTTTTCTCCATCCTTCATTGCCACTCACTGCCTATCCTAATTCAGGCCCTCCGATTCAAAACACCCCGTGATGTTTTTCTCAATCCTACGAGAGAATGTAATTTTACACACATATACAATCCGCACCACACCGCGATGTTTTTCAGAAACCTATCCTACATTGCCACTGCATGTTCCCTGACCTCCCATGCTGACCACCCCGCGGTGCTTTTCTCCATCCTACATTGCCACTCACTGCCTATCCTAATTCAGACCCTCCGATTCACACCACCCCGTGATGTTTTTCTCACTCCTCCTAGTGAATGTAATGTTACACCCCCATACAATGCACACCACCCCGCGATCTTTTTCAGAAACGTATCCTACATTGCCCCTGCATGTTCCCTGACCTCCCCATGCTGACCACCCCGCGGTGCTTTTCTCCACCCTACATTGCCACTCACTGCCTATCCTAATTCAGTCCCTGCGATTCACACCACCCCGTGATGTTTTTCTCACTCCTACTAGTGAATGTAATGTTACACACCCATACAATGCGCCCCACTCCGCCATGTTTTTCACAAACCTATCCTACATTGCCACTGCCTATTCCCTGACCTCCCCATGCTGACCAACCCAAAGTTCTTTTCTCCATCCTACATTGCCACTCACTGCCTATCCGAATTCAGACACTCCTATTCACACCACCCCTTGATGTTTTTCTCACCCTACTAGTGAATGTATTGTTACAAACCCAAACAATGCGCACCACCCCGCGATGTTTTTCGGAAACCTATCCTACATTGCCACTGCATGTTCCCTGACCTCCCATGCTGGCCACCCCGCGGTGCTTTTCTCCATCCTACATTGCCACTCACTGCCTATCCTAATTCAGACCCTCCGATTCACACCACCCCGTGATGTTTTTCTCACTCCTACTATTGAATGTATTGTTACACCCCCATACAATGCGCACCACCCCGCGATGTTTTTCACAAACCTATCCTACATTGCCACTGCATGTTCCCTGACCTCCCCATGCTGACCACTCCGCGGTGCTTTTCTCCATCCTATATTGCCACTCACTGCGTATCCTAATTCAGTCGCTCCGATTCACACCACCCCGTGATGTTTTTCTCACTCCTACTAGTGAATGTAATGTTACACCCCCATACAATGCACACCACCTCGCGATCTTTTTCAGAAACATATCCTACATTGCCACTGCATGTTCCCTGACCTCCCCATGCTGACCACCCCGCGGTGCTTTTCTCCACCCTACATTGCCACTCACTGCCTATCCTAATTCAGTCACTCCGATTCACACCACCCTGTGATGTTTTTCTCACTCCTACTAGTGAATGTAATGTTACACACCCATACAATGCGCACCGCTCCGCGATGTTTTTCAGAAAACTATCCTACATTGCCACTGCATGTTCCCTGACCTCCCCATGCTGACCACCCCGCGGTGCTTTTCTCCATCCTATATTGCCACTCACTGCGTATCCTATTTCAGTCCCTCCGATTCACACCACCCCGTGATGTTTTTCTCACTCCTACTAGTGAATGTAATGTTACACCCCCATACAATGGGCACCACCCCATGATGTTTTTCAAACTCCTACTAGTGAATGTAATGTTACACACCCATACAATGCGCACCACACCGCGATGTTTTTTAGAAACCTATCCTACATTGCCACTACATTTTCCCTGACATCCCCATCCTGACCACCCCGCGGTGCTTTTCTCCATCCTACATTGCCACTCACTGCCTATTCTAATTCACACCCTCCGATTCACACCACCCCGTGATGTTTTTCTCACTCCTACTAGTGAATGTAATGTTACACACCCATACAATTCGCACCACCCCGCGATGTTTTTCAGAAACCTATCCTACATTGCCACTGCATGTTCCCTGACCTCCCCATGCTGACCACCCCGCAGTGCTTTTCTCCATCCTACATTACCACTCACTGCGTATCCTAATTCAGACCCTCCGATTCACTCCACTCCGTGATGTTTTTCTCACTCCTACTAGTGAATGTAATGTTACACACCCATACAATTCGCACCACCCCGCGTTGTTTTTCAGAAACCTATCCTACATTGCCACTGCATGTTCCCGGACCACCCATGCTGACCACCCTGCGGTGCTTTTCTCCATCCTACACTGTCACTCACCGCGTATCCTAATTCAGACCCTCCGATTCACACCACCCCGTGATATTTTTCTCAATCCTACGAGAGAATGTAATTTTACACACATATACAATGCGCACCACCCCGCGATGTTTTTCTCACTCCTACTCGTGAATGTAATGTTACAAACCCATACAATGCGCACCACCCCGCGATGTTTTTCAGTAACCTATCCTATATTGCCACTGCATGTTCCCTGACCTGCCCATGCGGACCACCCCGCGGTGCTTTTCTCCATCCTTCATTGCCACTCACTGCCTATCCTAATTCAGGCCCTCCGATTCAAAACACCCCGTGATGTTTTTCTCAATCCTACGAGAGAATGTAATTTTACACACATATACAATCCGCACCACACCGCGATGTTTTTCAGAAACCTATCCTACATTGCCACTGCATGTTCCCTGACCTCCCATGCTGACCACCCCGCGGTGCTTTTCTCCATCCTACATTGCCACTCACTGCCTATCCTAATTCAGACCCTCCGATTCACACCACCCCGTGATGTTTTTCTCACTCCTACTAGTGAATGTAATGTTACACACCCATACAATGCGCCCCACTCCGCCATGTTTTTCACAAACCTATCCTACATTGCCACTGCCTATTCCCTGACCTCCCCATGCTGACCAACCCAAAGTTCTTTTCTCCATCCTACATTGCCACTCACTGCCTATCCGAATTCAGACACTCCTATTCACACCACCCCTTGATGTTTTTCTCACCCTACTAGTGAATGTATTGTTACAAACCCAAACAATGCGCACCACCCCGCGATGTTTTTCGGAAACCTATCCTACATTGCCACTGCATGTTCCCTGACCTCCCATGCTGGCCACCCCGCGGTGCTTTTCTCCATCCTACATTGCCACTCACTGCCTATCCTAATTCAGACCCTCCGTTTCACACCACCCCGTGATGTTTTTCTCACTCCTACTAGTGAATGTATTGTTACACCCCCATACAATGCGCACCACCCCGCGATGTTTTTCAGAAACCTATCCTACATTGCCACTGCATGTTCCCTGACCTCCCCATGCTGACCACTCCGCGGTGCTTTTCTCCATCCTATATTGCCACTCACTGCGTATCCTAATTCAGTCGCTCCGATTCACACCACCCCGTGATGTTTTTCTCACTCCTACTAGTGAATGTAATGTTACACCCCCATACAATGCACACCACCCCGCGATCTTTTTCAGAAACATATCCTACATTGCCACTGCATGTTCCCTGACCTCCCCATGCTGACCACCCCGCGGTGCTTTTCTCCACCCTACATTGCCACTCACTGCCTATCCTAATTCAGTCACTCCGATTCACACCACCCTGTGATGTTTTTCTCACTCCTACTAGTGAATGTAATGTTACACACCCATACAATGCGCACCGCTCCGCGATGTTTTTCAGAAAACTATCCTACATTGCCACTGCATGTTCCCTGACCTCCCCATGCTGACCACCCCGCGGTGCTTTTCTCCATCCTATATTGCCACTCACTGCGTATCCTAATTCAGTCCCTCCGATTCACACCACCCCGTGATGTTTTTCTCACTCCTACTAGTGAATGTAATGTTACACCCCCATACAATGGGCACCACCCCATGATGTTTTTCAAACTCCTACTAGTGAATGTAATGTTACACACCCATACAATGCGCACCACACCGCGATGTTTTTCAGAAACCTATCCTACATTGCCACTACATTTACCCTGACATCCCCATCCTGACCAACCCGCGGTGCTTTTCTCCATCCTACATTGCCACTCACTGCCTATTCTAATTCACACCCTCCGATTCACACCACCCCGTGATGTTTTTCTCACTCCTACTAGTGAATGTAATGTTACACACCCATACAATTCGCACCACCCCGCGATGTTTTTCAGAAACCTATCCTACATTGCCACTGCATGTTCCCTGACCTCCCCATGCTGACCACCCCGCGGTGCTTTTCTCCATCCTACATTACCACTCACTGCGTATCCTAATTCAGACCCTCCGATTCACTCCACTCCGTGATGTTTTTCTCACTCCTACTAGTGAATGTAATGTTACACACCCATACAATTCGCACCACCCCGCGATGTTTTTCAGAAACCTATCCTACATTGCCACTGCATGTTCCCGGACCACCCATGCTGACCACGCTGCGGTGCTTTTCTCCATCCTACACTGTCACTCACCGCGTATCCTAATTCAGACCCTCCGATTCACACCACCCCGTGATATTTTTCTCAATCCTATGAGAGAATGTAATTTTACACACATATACAATGCGCACCACCCCGCGATGTTTTTCTCACTCCTACTCGTGAATGTAATGTTACAAACCCATACAATGCGCACCACCCCGCGATGTTTTTCAGTAACCTATCCTATATTGCCACTGCATGTTCCCTGACCTGCCCATGCTGACCACCCCGCGGTGCTTTTCTCCATCCTTCATTGCCACTCACTGCCTATCCTAATTCAGGCCCTCCGATTCAAAACACCCCGTGATGATTTTCTCAATCCTACGAGAGAATGTAATTTTACACACATATACAATCCGCACCACACCGCGATGTTTTTCAGAAACCTATCCTACATTGCCACTGCATGTTCCCTGACCTCCCATGCTGACCACCCCGCGGTGCTTTTCTCCATCCTACATTGCCACTCACTGCCTATCCTAATTCAGACCCTCCGATTCACACCACCCCGTGATGTTTTTCTCACTCCTACTAGTGAATGTAATGTTACACACCCATACAATGCGCCCCACTCCGCCATGTTTTTCACAAACCTATCCTACATTGCCACTGCCTATTCCCTGACCTCCCCATGCTGACCAACCCAAAGTTCTTTTCTCCATCCTACATTGCCACTCACTGCCTATCCGAATTCAGACACTCCTATTCACACCACCCCTTGATGTTTTTCTCACCCTACTAGTGAATGTATTGTTACAAACCCAAACAATGCGCACCACCCCGCGATGTTTTTCGGAAACCTATCCTACATTGCCACTGCATGTTCCCTGACCTCCCATGCTGGCCACCCCGCGGTGCTTTTCTCCATCCTACATTGCCACTCACTGCCTATCCTAATTCAGACCCTCCGATTCACACCACCCCGTGATGTTTTTCTCACTCCTACTAGTGAATGTATTGTTACACCCCCATACAATGCACACCACCCCGCGATCTTTTTCAGAAACATATCCTACATTGCCACTGCATGTTCCCTGACCTCCCCATGCTGACCACCCCGCGGTGCTTTTCTCCACCCTACATTGCCACTCACTGCCTATCCTAATTCAGTCACTCCGATTCACACCACCCTGTGATGTTTTTCTCACTCCTACTAGTGAATGTAATGTTACACACCCATACAATGCGCACCGCTCCGCGATGTTTTTCAGAAAACTATCCTACGTTGCCACTGCATGTTCCCTGAGCTCCCCATGCTGACCACCCCGCGGTGCTTTTCTCCATCCTATATTGCCACTCACTGCGTATCCTAATTCAGTCCCTCCGATTCACACCACCCCGTGATGTTTTTCTCACTCCTACTAGTGAATGTAATGTTACACCCCCATACAATGGGCACCACCCCATGATGTTTTTCAAACTCCTACTAGTGAATGTAATGTTACACACCCATACAATGTGCACCACCCCGCGATGTTTTTTAGAAACCTATCCTACATTGCCACTACATTTTCCCTGACATCCCCATCCTGACCACCCCACGGTGCTTTTCTCCATCCTACATTGCCACTCACTGCCTATTCTAATTCACACCCTCCGATTCACACCACCCCGTGATGTTTTTCTCACTCCTACTAGTGAATGTAATGTTACACACCCATACAATTCGCACCACCCCGCGATGTTTTTCAGAAACCTATCCTACATTGCCACTGCATGTTCCCGGACCACCCATGCTGACCACCCTGCGGTGCTTTTCTCCATCCTACACTGTCACTCACCGCGTATCCTAATTCAGACCCTCCGATTCACACCACCCCGTGATATTTTTCTCAATCCTACGAGAGAATGTAATTTTACACACATATACAATGCGCACCACCCCGCGATGTTTTTCTCACTCCTACTCGTGAATGTAATGTTACAAACCCATACAATGCGCACCACCCCGCGATGTTTTTCAGTAACCTATCCTATATTGCCACTGCATGTTCCCTGACCTGCCCATGCTGACCACCCCGCGGTGCTTTTCTCCATCCTTCATTGCCACTCACTGCCTATCCTAATTCAGGCCCTCCGATTCAAAACACCCCGTGATGTTTTTCTCAATCCTACGAGAGAATGTAATTTTACACACATATACAATCCGCACCACACCGCGATGTTTTTCAGAAACCTATCCTACATTGCCACTGCATGTTCCCTGACCTCCCATGCTGACCACCCCGCGGTGCTTTTCTCCATCCTACATTGCCACTCACTGCCTATCCTAATTCAGACCCTCCGATTCACACCACCCCGTGATGTTTTTCTCACTCCTCCTAGTGAATGTAATGTTACACCCCCATACAATGCACACCACCCCGCGATCTTTTTCAGAAACGTATCCTACATTGCCCCTGCATGTTCCCTGACCTCCCCATGCTGACCACCCCGCGGTGCTTTTCTCCACCCTACATTGCCACTCACTGCCTATCCTAATTCAGTCCCTGCGATTCACACCACCCCGTGATGTTTTTCTCACTCCTACTAGTGAATGTAATGTTACACACCCATACAATGCGCCCCACTCCGCCATGTTTTTTACAAACCTATCCTACATTGCCACTGCCTATTCCCTGACCTCCCCATGCTGACCAACCCAAAGTTCTTTTCTCCATCCTACATTGCCACTCACTGCCTATCCGAATTCAGACACTCCTATTCACACCACCCCTTGATGTTTTTCTCACCCTACTAGTGAATGTATTGTTACAAACCCAAACAATGCGCACCACCCCGCGATGTTTTTCGGAAACCTATCCTACATTGCCACTGCATGTTCCCTGACCTCCCATGCTGGCCACCCCGCGGTGCTTTTCTCCATCCTACATTGCCACTCACTGCCTATCCTAATTCAGACCCTCCGATTCACACCACCCCGTGATGTTTTTCTCACTCCTACTAGTGAATGTATTGTTACACCCCCATACAATGCGCACCACCCCGCGATGTTTTTCAGAAACCTATCCTACATTGCCACTGCATGTTCCCTGACCTCCCCATGCTGACCACCCCGCGGTGCTTTTCTCCATCCTATATTGCCACTCACTGCGTATCCTAATTCAGTCGCTCCGATTCACACCACCCCGTGATGTTTTTCTCACTCCTACTAGTGAATGTAATGTTACACCCCCATACAATGCACACCACCCCGCGATCTTTTTCAGAAACATATCCTACATTGCCACTGCATGTTCCCTGACCTCCCCATGCTGACCACCCCGCGGTGCTTTTCTCCACCCTACATTGCCACTCACTGCCTATCCTAATTCAGTCACTCCGATTCACACCACCCTGTGATGTTTTTCTCACTCCTACTAGTGAATGTAATGTTACACACCCATACAATGCGCACCACCCCATGATGTTTTTCAAACTCCTACTAGTGAATGTAATGTTACACACCCATACAATGCGCACCACACCGCGATGTTTTTTAGAAACCTATCCTACATTGCCACTACATTTTCCCTGACATCCCCATCCTGACCACCCCGCGGTGCTTTTCTCCATCCTACATTGCCACTCACTGCCTATTCTAATTCACACCCTCCGATTCACACCACCCCGTGATGTTTTTCTCCCTCCTACTAGTGAATGTAATGTTACACACCCATACAATTCGCACCACCCCGCGATGTTTTTCAGAAACCAATCCTACATTGCCACTGCATGTTCCCTGACCTCCCCATGCTGACCACCCCGCGGTGCTTTTCTCCATCCTACATTACCACTCACTGCGTATCCTAATTCAGACCCTCCGATTCACTCCACTCCGTGATGTTTTTCTCACTCCTACTAGTGAATGTAATGTTACACACCCATACAATTCGCACCACCCCGCGATGTTTTTCAGAAACCTATCCTACATTGCCACTGCATGTTCCCGGACCACCCATGCTGACCACCCTGCGGTGCTTTTCTCCATCCTACACTGTCACTCACCGCGTATCCTAATTCAGACCCTCCGATTCACACCACCCCGTGATATTTTTCTCAATCCTACGAGAGAATGTAATTTTACACACATATACAATGCGCACCACCCCGCGATGTTTTTCTCACTCCTACTCGTGAATGTAATGTTACAAACCCATACAATGCGCACCACCCCGCGATGTTTTTCAGTAACCTATCCTATATTGCCACTGCATGTTCCCTGACCTGCCCATGCTGACCACCCCGCGGTGCTTTTCTCCATCCTTCATTGCCACTCACTGCCTATCCTAATTCAGGCCCTCCAATTCAAAACACCCCGTGATGTTTTTCTCAATCCTACGAGAGAATGTAATTTTACACACATATACAATCCGCACCACACCGCGATGTTTTTCAGAAACCTATCCTACATTGCCACTGCATGTTCCCTGACCTCCCATGCTGACCACCCCGCGGTGCTTTTCTCCATCCTACATTGCCACTCACTGCCTATCCTAATTCAGACCCTCCGATTCACACCACCCCGTGATGTTTTTCTCACTCCTCCTAGTGAATGTAATGTTACACCCCCATACAATGCACACCACCCGGCGATCTTTTTCAGAAACGTATCCTACATTGCCCCTGCATGTTCCCTGACCTCCCCATGCTGACCACCCCGCGGTGCTTTTCTCCACCCTACATTGCCACTCACTGCCTATCCTAATTCAGTCCCTGCGATTCACACCACCCCGTGATGTTTTTCTCACTCCTACTAGTGAATGTAATGTTACACCCCCATACAATGGGCACGACCCCACGATGTTTTTCTCACTCCTACTAGTGAATGTAATGTTACACACCCATACAATGCGCACCACCCCGCGATGTTTTTCAGAAACCTATCCTACATTGCTACTGCATGTTCCCTGACCTCTCCATGCTGACCACCCCTCGGTGCTTTTCTCCATCCTACATTACCACTCACTGCGTATCCTAATTCAGACCCTCCGATTCACACCACTCCGTGATGTTTTTCTCACTCCTACTAGTGAATGTAATGTTACACACCCATACAATGCGCACCGCTCCGCGATGCGTTTCAGAAACCTATCCTACATTTCCACTGCATGTTCCCTGACCTCCACATGCTGACCACTCCGCGGTGCGTTTCTCCATCCTACATTGCGACTCACTGCCTAACCTTATTCAGACCCTCCGATTCACACCACCCCGTGATGTTTTTCTCACTCCTACTAGTGAATGTAATGTTACACACCCATACAATGCGCACCACCCCGCGATGTTTTTTGGAAACCTATCCTACATTGCCACTACATTTTCCCTGACCTCCACATCCTGACCACCCGGCGGTGCTTTTCTCCATCCTAAATTGCCACTCACTCCCTAATCTAATTCAGACCCTCCGATTCACACCACCCCATGATATTTTTCTCACTCCTACTAGTGAATGTAGTTACACACCCATACAATGCGCACCACCCCGCGATTTTTTTCAGAAACCTATCCTACATTGCCTCTGCATGTTCCCTGACCTCCCCATGCTGACCACCCCGCGGTGCTTTTCTCCATCCTACATTGCCACTCACTGCATATCCTAATTCATACCCTCCGATTCACACCACCCCGTGATGTTTTTCACACTCCTATTAGAGAATGTAATGTTACACACCCATACAATGCGCACCACCCCGTGATGTTTTTCTCACTCCTACTAGTGAATGTAAAGATACACACCCATACAATGCGCACCACCCCGCAATGTTTTTCAGAAACCTATACTACATTGCCATTGCATGTTCCCTGACCTCCCCATGCTGATCACCCCGCAGTGCTTTTCTACATCCTACATTGCCACTCACTGCCTATCCTAATTCAGACCCTCCGATTCACACCACCCCATGATGTTTTTCTCACTCCTCCTTGTGAATGAAATGTTACACACCCATACAATGCGCACCACCGCGCGATGTTTTTCAGAAACCTATCCTACATTGCCACTGCATGTTCCCTTACTTCCCCTTGATGACGACCCCGCGGTGCTTTTCTCCAAACTACATTGCCACTCACTGCCTATCCTAATTCAGACCCTCCCATTCACACCACCCCGTGATGATTTTCTCACTCCTACTAGTGAATGTAATGTTACACACCCATATAATGCGCACCACCCCGCGATGTTTTTCAGAAACCTATACTACATTGCCACTGCATGTTCCCTGACTTTCCCTTGATGACGATCCCGCGGTGCTTTTCTCCATCCTACATTGCCACTTACTGCCTACCTAATTCAGGCCCTCCGATTCACACCACCCCGTGATGTTTTTCTCACTCCTACTAGTGAATGTAATGTTACACACCCATACAATGCGCACAACCCCGCGATGTTTTTCAGAAAACTATCCTACATTGCCCCTGCATGTTCCCTGACCTCCCCATGCTGACCACCCTGCGGTGCTTTTCTCCATCCTACACTGCCACTCACTGCGTATCCTGATTCAGACCCTCCGATTCACACCACCCCGTGATATTTTTCTCACTCCTACTAGAAAATGTAATGTTACACACCCATACAATGCGCACTACCCCGCGATGTTTTTCTCACTCCTACTCGTGAATGTAATGTTACAAACCCATACAATGAGCACCACCCCGCGATGTTTTTCAGAAACCTATCCTACATTGCCACTGCATGTTCCCTGACCTGCCCATGCTGACCACCCCGCGTTGCTTTTCTCCTTCCTACATTGCCACTCACTGCCTATCCTAATTCAGACCCTCCGATTCACACCACCCCGTGATGTTTTTCTCACTCCTAATAGTGAATGTAATGTTACACCCCCATACAATGCACACCACCCCGCGATCTTTTTCAGAAACGTATCCTACATTGCCCCTGCATGTTCCCTGACCTCCCCATGCTGACCACCCCGCGGTGCTTTTCTCCACCCTACATTGCCACTCACTGCCTATCCTAATTCAGTCCCTGCGATTCACACCACCCCGTGATGTTTTTCTCACTCCTACTAGTGAATGTAATGTTACACCCCCATACAATCGGCACGACCCCACGATGTTTTTCTCACTCCTACTAGTGAATGTAATGTTACACACCCATAAAATGCGCACCACCACGCGATGTTTTTCAGAAATCTATCCTACATTGCTACTGCATGTTCCCTGACCTCTCCATGCTGACCACCCCTCGGTGCTTTTCTCCATCCTACATTACCACTCACTGCGTATCCTAATTCAGACCCTCCGATTCACACCACTCCGTGATGTTTTTCTCACTCCTACTAGTGAATGTAATGTTACACACCCATACAATGAGCACCGCTCCGCGATGTTTTTCAGAAACCTATCCTACATTTCCACTGCATGTTCCCTGACCTCCACATGCTGACCACCCCGCGGTGCGTTTCTCCATCCTACATTGCCACTCACTGCCTAACCTTATTCAGACCCTCCGATTCACACTACCCCGTGATGTTTTTCTCACTCCTACTAGTGAATGTAATGTTACACACACATACAATGCGCACCACCCCGCGATGTTTTTTGGAAACCTATCCTACATTGCCACTGCATGTTCCCTGACCTCCACATGCTGACCACCCCGCGGTGCTTTTCTCCATCCTACATTGCCACTCACTGCCTATCCTAGTTCTGACCCTTAAATTCACACCACGCCGTGATGTTTTTCTCACTCCTACTAGTGAATGTAAAGTTACACACCAATCAATACTCACCACGCCGTGATGTTTTTCTCACTCCTACTAGTGAATGTAATGTTACACACCCATACAATGCGCACCACCCCGCGATGTTTTTCATAAACCTATCCTACATTACCACTGCATGTTCCCCGAACTCCCGATGCTGACCACCCCGCAGTGCTTTTCTACATCCTACATTGCCACTCACTGCCTATCCTAATTTAGACCCTCCGATTCACACACCCCCGTGATGTTTTTCTCACTCCTACTAGTGAATGTAATGTTACACACCCATACAATGTGCACCACCCCGTGAAGTTTTTCAGAAACCTATCCTACATTGCAACTGTATGTTCCCTGACCTCCGCATGCTGACCACCCCGCGGTACTTTTCTCCATCCTACATTGCCACTCACTGCCTATACTAATTCAGACCCTCCGATTCACCCACCCCGTGATGTTTTTTTCACTCCTACTAGTGAATGTAATGTTACACACCCATACAATGCGCACCACTCCGCCATGTTTTTCACAAACCTATCCTACATTGCCACTGCCTATTCCCTGACCTCCCCATGCTGACCAACCCAAAATTCTTTTCTCCATCCTACATTGCCACTCACTGCCTATCCGAATTCAGACACTCCGATTCACACCACCCCTTGATGTTTTTCTCACCCTACTAGTGAATGTATTGTTACAAACCCAAACAATGCGCACCACCCCGCGATGTTTTTCGGAAACCTATCCTACATTGCCACTGCATGTTCCCTGACCTCCCATGCTGGCCACCCCGCGGTGCTTTTCTCCATCCTACATTGCCACTCACTGCCTATCCTAATTCAGACCCTCCGATTCACACCACCCCGTGATGTTTTTCTCACTCCTACTAGTGAATGTATTGTTACACCCCCATACAATGCGCACCACCCCCGATGTTTTTCAGAAACCTATCCTACATTGCCACTGCATGTTCCCTGACCTCCCCATGCTGACCACCCCGCGGTGCTTTTCTCCATCCTATATTGCCACTCACTGCGTATCCTAATTCAGTCGCTCCGATTCACACCACCCCGTGATGTTTTTCTCACTCCTACTAGTGAATGTAATGTTACACCCCCATACAATGCACACCACCTCACGATCTTTTTCAGAAACGTATCCTACATTGCCACTGCATGTTCCCTGACCTCCCCATGCTGACCACCCCGCGGTGCTTTTCTCCACCCTACATTGCCACTCACTGCCTATCCTAATTCAGTCCCTCCGATTCACACCACCCCGTGATGTTTTTCTCACTCCTACTAGTGAATGTAATGTTACACACCCATACAATGCGCACCGCTCCGCGATGTTTTTCAGAAAACTATCCTACATTGCCACTGCATGTTCCCTGACCTCCCCATGCTGACCACCCCGCGGTGCTTTTCTCCATCCTATATTGCCACTCACTACGTATCCTAATTCAGTCCCTCCGATTCACACCACCCCGTGATGTTTTTCTCACTCCTACTAGTGAATGTAATGTTACACCCCCATACAATGGGCACCACCCCATGATGTTTTTCAAACTCCTACTAGTGAATGTAATGTTACACACCCATACAATGCGCACCACCCCGCGATGTTTTTTAGAAACCTATCCTACATTGCCACTACATTTTCCCTGACATCCCCATCCTGACCACCCCGCGGTGCTTTTCTCGATCCTACATTGCCACTCACTGCCTATTCTAATTCACACCCTCCGATTCACACCACCCCGTGATGTTTTTCTCACTCCTACTAGTGAATGTAATGTTGCACACCCATACAATGCCCACCACCCCGCGATGTTTTTCAGAAACCTATCCTACATTGCCACTGCATGTTCCCTGACCACCCATGCTGACCACCCTGCGGTGCTTTTCTCCATCCTACACTGCCACTCACTGCGTATCCTAATTCAGACCCTCCGATTCACACCACCCCGTGATGTTTTTCTCAATCCTACGAGAGAATGTAATTTTACACACATATACAATGCGCACCACCCCGCGATGTTTTTCTCACTCCTACTCGTGAATGTAATGTTACAAACCCATACAATGCGCACCACCCAGCGATGTTTTTCAGTAACCTATCCTACATTGCCACTGCATGTTCCCTGAGCTCTCCATGCTGACCACCCCTCGGTGCTTTTCTCCATCCTACATTACCACTCACTGCGTATCCTAATTGAGACCCTCCGATTCACACCACTCCGTGATGTTTTTCTCACTCCTACTAGTGAATGTAATGTTACACACCCATACAATGCGCACCGCTCCGCGATGTTTTTCAGAAACCTATCCTACATTTCCACTGCATGTTCCCTGACCTCCACATGCTGACCACCCCGCGGTGCGTTTCTCCATCCTACATTGCCACTCACTGCCTAACCTTATTCAGACACTCCGATTCACACTACCCCGTGATGTTTTTCTCACTCCTACTAGTGAATGTAATGTTACACACCCATACAATGCGCACCACCCCGCGATGTTTTTTGGAAACCTATCCTACATTGCCACTGCATGTTCCCTGACCTCCCATGCTGGCCACCCCGCGGTGCTTTTCTCCATCCTACATTGCCACTCACTGCCTATCCTAATTCAGACCCTCCGATTCAAACCACCCCGTGATGTTTTTCTCACTCCTACTAGTGAATGTATTGTTACACCCCCATACAATGCGCACCACCCGGCGATGTTTTTCAGAAACCTATCCTACATTGCCACTGCATGTTCCCTGACCTCCCCATGCTGACCACCCCGCGGTGCTTTTCTCCATCCTATATTGCCACTCACTGCGTATCCTAATTCAGTCGCTCCGATTCACACCACCCCGTGATGTTTTTCTCACTCCTACAAGTGAATGTAATGTTACACCCCCATACAATGCACACCACCACGCGATCTTTTTCAGAAACGTATCCTACATTGCCACTGCATGTTCCCTGACCTCCCCATGCTGACCACCCCGCGGTGCTTTTCTCCACCCTACATTGCCACTCACTGCCTATCCTAATTCAGTCCCTCCGATTCACACCACCCCGTGATGTTTTTCTCACTCCTACTAGTGAATGTAATGTTACACACCCATACAATGCGCCCCACCCCACGATATTTTTATCACTCCTACTCGTGAATGTAATGTTACAAACCCATACAATGCGCACCACCCCGCGATGTTTTTCAGAAACCTATCCTACATTGCCACTGCATGTTCCCTGACCTGCCCATGCTGACCACCCCGCGGTGCTTTTCTCCATCCTACATTGCCAATCACTGCCTATCCTGATTCAGGCCCTCCGATTCACACCAACCCATGATGTTTTTCTCAATCCTATGAGAGAATGTAATTTTACACACATATACAATGCGCACCACACCGCGATGTTTTTCGAAACCAATCCTACATTGCCACTGCATGTTCCCTGACCTCCCATGCTGACCACCCCGCGGTGCTTTTCTCCATCCTACATTGCCACTCACTGCCTATCCTAATTCAGACCCTCCGATTCACACGACCCCTTGATGTTTTTCTAACTCCTACTAGTGAATGTAATGTTACACACCCATACAATGCACACCACCCCGCGATCTTTTTCAGAAACATATCCTACATTGCCACTGCATGTTCCCTGACCTCCCCATGCTGACCACCCCGCGGTGCTTTTCTCCACCCTACATTGCCACTCACTGCCTATCCTAATTCAGTCCCTCCGATTCACACCACCCCGTGATGTTTTTCTCACTCCTACTAGTGAATGTCATGTTACACACCCATACAATGCGGAACACCCCGCGATGTTTTTCAGAAACCTATCCTACATTGCCACTGCATGTTCCCTGATCTCCCCTTGATGACCACCCCGCGGTGCTTTTCTCCATTATACATAGCCACTCACTGCCTATCCTAATTCAGACCGTCCGATTCCCACCATCCCGTGATGTTTTTCTCACTCCTACTAGAGAATGTAATGTTACACACCCATACAATGCGCAGCACCCCGCGATGTTTTTCTCACTCCTACTCGTGAATGTAATGTTACACACCCATACAATGCGCACCACCCCGCAATGTTTTTCAGAAACCTATCCTACATTGCCACTGCATGTTCCCTGACGTCCCCATGCTGACCACCCTGCGGTCCTTTTCTCCATCCTACATTGCCACTCACTGCCTATACTAATTCAGACCCTCCGATTCACACCACCCCGTGATGTTTTTCTCACTCCTACGAGAGAATGTAATTTTACACACATATACAATGCGCACCACCCCGCGATGTTTTTCAGAAACCTATCCTACATTGCCACTGCATGTTCCCTGACCTCCACATGCTGACCACCCCTCGGTGCTTTTCTCCATTCTACATTGTCACTCACTGCCTATCCTAGTTCTGACCCTTAAATTCACACCACGCCGTGATGTTTTTCTCACTCCTACTAGTGAATGTAAAGTTACACACCAATCAATACTCACCACCCCGTGATGTTTTTCTCACTCCTACTAGTGAATGTAATGTTACACACCCATACAATGCGCACCACCCCGCGATGTTTTTCAGAAACCTATCCTACATTGCTACTGCATGTTCCCTGACCTCTCCATGCTGACCACCCCTCGGTGCTTTTCTCCATCCTACATTACCACTCACTGCGTATCCTAATTCAGACCCTCCGATTCACACCACTCCGTGATGTTTTTCTCACTCCTACTAGTGAATGTAATGTTACACACCCATACAATGAGCACCGCTCCGCGATGTTTTTCAGAAACCTATCCTACATTTCCACTGCATGTTCCCTGACCTCCACATGCTGACCACCCCGCGGTGCGTTTCTCCATCCTACATTGCCACTCACTGCCTAACCTTATTCAGACCCTCCGATTCACACCACCCGGTGATGTTTTTCTCACTCCTACTAGTGAATGTAATGTTACACACCCATACAATGCGAACCACCCCGCGATGTGTTTTGGAAACCTATCCTACATTGCCACTGCATGTTCCCTGACCTCCACATGCTGACCAACCCGCGGTGCTTTTCTCCATCCTACATTGCCACTCACTGCCTATCCTAGTTCTGACCCTTAAATTCACACCACGCCGTGATGTTTTTCTCACTCCTACTAGTGAATGTAAAGTTACACACCAATCAATACTCACCACCCTGTGATGTTGTTCTCACTCCTACTAGTGAATGTAATGTTACACACCCATACAATGCGCACCACCCCGCGATGTTTTTCATAAACCTATCCTACATTGCCACTGCATGTTCCCCGACCTCCCGATGCTGACCACCCCGCAGTGCTTTTCTACATCCTACATTGCCACTCACTGCCTATCCTAATTTAGACCCTCCGATTCACAACACCCCGTGATGTTTTTCTCACTCCTACTAGTGAATGTAATGTTACACACCCATACAATGTGCACCACCCCGCGAAGTTTTTCAGAAACATATCCTACATTGCAACTGCATGTTCCCTGACCTCCGCATGCTGACCACCCCGCGGTACTTTTCTCCATCCTACATTGCCACTCACTGCCTATACTAATTCAGACCCTCCGATTCACCCACCCCGTGATGTTTTTTTCACTCCTACTAGTTAATGTTATGTTACACACCCATACAATGCGCCCCACTCCGCCATGTTTTTCACAAACCTATCCTACATTGCCACTGCCTATTCCCTGACCTCCCCATGCTAACCAACCCAAAGTTCTTTTCTCCATCCTACATTGCCACTCACTGCCTATCCCAATTCAGACACTCCGATTCACACCACCCCTTGATGTTTTTCTCACCCTACTAGTGAATGTATTGTTACAAACCCAAACAATGCGCACCACCCCGCGATGTTTTTCGGAAACCTATCCTACATTGCCACTGCATGTTCCCTGACCTCCCCATGCTGACCACCCCGCGGTGCTTTTCTCCATCCTATATTGCAACTCACTGCGTATCCTAATTCAGTCGCTCCGATTCACACCACCGCGTTATGTTTTTCTCACTCCTACTAATGAATGTAATGTTACACCCCCATACAATGCACACCACCCGCGATCTTTTTCAGAAACGTATCCTACATTGCCACTGCATGTTCCCTGACCTCCCCATGCTGACCACCCCGCGGTGCTTTTCTCCACCCTACATTGCCACTCACTGCCTATCCTAATTCAGTCCCTCCGATTCACACCACACCGTGATGTTTTTCTCACTCCTACTAGTGAATGTAATGTTACACACCCATACAATGCGCACCGCTCCGCGATGTTTTTCAGAAAACTATCCTACGTTGCCACTGCATGTTCCCTGACCTCCCCATGCTGACCACCCCGCGGTGCTTTTCTCCATCCTATATTGCCACTCACTGCGTAGCCTAATTCAGTCCCTCCGATTCACACCACCCCGTGATGTTTTTCTCACTCCTACTAGTGAATGTAATGTTACACCCCCATACAATGGGCACCACCCCATGATGTTTTTCAAACTCCTACTAGTGAATGTAATGTTACACACCCATACAATGCGCACCACCCCGCGATGTTTTTTAGAAACCTATCCTACATTGCCACTACATTTTCCCTGACATCCCCATCCTGACCACCCCGCGGTGCTTTTCTCCATCCTACATTGCCACTCACTGCCTATTCTAATTCACACCCTCCGATTCACACCACCCCGTGATGTTTTTCTCACTCCTACTAGTGAATGTAATGTTACACACCCATACAGTTCGCACCACCCCGCGATGTTTTTCTCACTCCTACTCGTGAATGTAATGTTACAAACCCATACAATGCGCACCACCCCGCGATGTTTTTCAGTAACCTATCCTATATTGCCACTGCATGTTCCCTGACCTGCCCATGCTGACCACCCCGCGGTGCTTTTCTCCATCCTACATTGCCACTCACTGCCTATCCTAATTCAGGCCCTCCGATTCACAACACCCCTTGATGTTTTTCTCAATCCTACGAGAGAATGTAATTTTACACACATATACAATCCGCACCACACCGCGATGTTTTTCAGAAACTTACCTACATTGCCATTGCATGTTCCCTGACCTGCCAGGCTGACCACCCCGCGGTGCTTTTCTCCATCCTACATTGCCACTCACTGCCTATCCTAATTCAGACCCTCCGATTCACACCATCCCGTGATGTTTTTCTCACTCCTCCTAGTGAATGTAATGTTACCCCCCATACAATGCACACCACCCCGTGATCTTTTTCAGAAACGTATCCTACATTGCCCCTGCATGTTCCCTGACCTCCCCATGCTGACCACCCCGCGGTGCTTTTCTCCACCCTACATTGCCACTCACTGCCTATCCTAATTCAGTCCCTGCGATTCACACCACCCCGTGATGTTTTTCTCACTCCTACTAGTGAATGTAATGTTACGCCCCCTTACAATGGGAACGACCCCACGATGTTTTTCTCACTCCTA
Source organism: Cavia porcellus (assembly GCF_034190915.1). Classification (NCBI taxonomy): domain Eukaryota; kingdom Metazoa; phylum Chordata; class Mammalia; order Rodentia; family Caviidae; genus Cavia; species Cavia porcellus. The sequence goes on along the minus strand of NW_026947539.1, from coordinate 1,026,657 downwards.
CTAGTGAATGTAATGTTACACACCCATACAATGCGCACCACCCCGCGATGTTTTTCAGAAACCTATCCTACATTGCTACTGCATGTTCCCTGACCTCTCCATGCTGACCACCCCTCGGTGCTTTTCTCCATCCTACATTACCACTCACTGCGTATCCTAATTCAGACCCTCTGATTCACACCACTCCGTGATGTTTTTCTCACTCCTACTAGTGAATGTAATGTTACACACCCATACAATGCGCACCGCTCCGCGATGTTTTTCAGAAACCTATCCTACATTTCCACTGCATGTTCCCTGACCTCCACATGCTAACCACCCCGCGGTGCGTTTCTCCATGCTACATTGCGACTCACTGCCTAAACTTATTCAGACCCTCCGATTCACACCACCCCGTGATGTTTTTCTCACTCCTACTAGTGAATGTAATGTTACACACCCATACAATGCGCACCACCCCGCGATGTTTTTTGGAAACCTATCCTACATTGCCACTACATTTTCCCTGACCTCCACATCCTGACCACCCGGCGGTGCTTTTCTCCATCCTAAATTGCCACTCACTGCCTAATCTAATTCAGACCCTCCGATTCACACCACCCCATGATATTTTTCTCACTCCTATTAGTGAATGTAGTTACACACCCATACAATGCGCACCACCCTGCAATGTTTTTCAGAAACCTATACTACATTGCCACTGCATGTTCCCTGACCTCCCCATGCTGATCACCCCGCAGTGCTTTTCTACATCCTACATTGCCACTCACTGCCTATCCTAATTCAGACCCTCCGATTCACACAACCCCATGATGGTTTTCATACTCCTCCTTGTGAATGTAATGTTACACACCCATACAATGCGCACCACCGCGCGATGTTTTTCAGAAACCTATCCTACATTGCCACTGCATGTTCCCTGACTTCCCCTTGATGACGACCCCGCGGTGCTTTTCTCCAAACTACATTGCCACTCACTGCCTATCCTAATTCAGACCCTCCGATTCACACCACCCCGTGATGTTTTTCTCACTCCTACTAGTGAATGTAATGTTACACACCCATATAATGCGCACCACCCCGCGATGTTTTTCAGAAACCTATACTACATTTCCACTGCATGTTCCCTGACCTCCCCATGCTGACGTCCCAGCAGTGCTTTTATCCATCCTACATTGCCCCTCACTGCCTATCCTAATTCAGACCCTCCCATTCACCCACCCCGTGATGTTTTTCTCACTCCTACTAGTGAATGTAATATTATACACCCATACAATGCGCACCACCCCGCGATGTTTTTCAGAAACCTATTATACATTGCCACTGCATGTTCCCTGACCTCCCCATGCTGACCACCCTGCGGTGCTTTTCTCCATCCTACATTGGCACACACTGCCTATCGTAATTCAGACCCTCCGATTCACACAACCCGTGATGTTTTTCTCACTCCTACTAGTGAATGTAATGTTACACACCCATACAATGCACACCACCCTGCGATGTTTTTCAGAAACGTATCCTACGTTGCCACTGCATGTTCCCAGACCTCCCCATGCTGACCACACCGCGGTGCTTTTCTCCATGCTACATTGCCACTCACTGCCTATCCTAATTCACAACCTCTGATTGACACCACCCCGTGATGTTTTTCTCACTCCTACTAGTGAATGTAATGTTACACACCCATACAATGCGCACAACAACGCGATGTTTTTCAGAAACCTATCCTACATTGCCACTGCATGTTCCCTGACCTCCCCATGCTGACTACCCGGCGGTGCTTTTCTCCACCTAACATTGCCACTCACGGCCTATCCTAATTCAGACCCTCCGATTCACACCACCCCGTGATGATTTTCTCACTCCTACTAGGGAATGTAATGTTACACACCCATACAATGCGCACCACCCCACGTTGTTTTTCTCACTCCTACTAGGGAATGTAATGTTACACACCCATACAATGCGCACCACCCCACGTTGTTTTTCTCACTCCTACTAGTGAATGTAATGTTACACACAAATATAATGCGCACCACCCCGCGATGTTTTTCAGATACCTATCCTACATTGCCACTGCATGTTCCCTGACCTCCCCTTGATGACGACCCCGCGATGCTTTTCTCCAAACTACATTGCCACTCACTGCCTATCCTAATTCAGACCCTCCAATTCACACCACCCTCTGATGTTTTTCTCACTCCTACTAGTGCATGTAATGTTACACACCCATATAATGCGCACCACCCCACGATGTTTTTCAGAAACCTATACTACATTTCCACTGCATGTTCCCTGACCTCCCCATGCTGACCTCCCAGCGGTGCTTTTCTCCATCCTACATTGCCCCTCACTGCCTATCCTAATTCAGACCCTCCGATTCACCCACCCCGTGATGTTTTTCTCACTCTTACTAGTGAATGTAATATTACACACACATACAATGCGCACCACCCCGCGATGTTTTTCAGAAACCTATCCTACATTGCCACTGCATGTTCCCTGACCTCGCCATGCTGACCACCCCGCGGTGCTTTTCTCCATCCTACATTGCCACTCACTGCCTATCCTAATTTAGACCCTCCGATTTACACCACCCCGTGATGTTTTTCTCACACCTACTAGTGAATGTAATGTTACACACCCATACAATGCGAACAACCCCTTGCTGTTTTTCAGAAACCTATTATACATTGCCACTGCATGTTCCCTGACCTCCCCATGCTGACCACCCTGCGGTGCTTTTCTCCATCCTACATTGCCACTCACTGCCTATCGTAATTCAGACCCTCCGATTCACACAACCCGTGATGTTTTTCTCACTCCTACTAGTGAATGTAATGTTACACACCCATACAATGCACACCACCCTGCGATGTTTTTCAGAAACGTATCCTACGTTGCCACTGCATGTTCCCTGACCTCCCCATGCTGACCACACCGCGGTGATTTTCTCCATCGTACATTGCCACTCACTGCCTATCCTAATTCACAACCTCTGCTTGTCACCACCCCGTGATGTTTTTCTCACTCCTACTAGTGAATGTAATGTTACACACCCATACAATGCGCACAACCCCGCGATGTTTTTCAGAAACCTATCCTACATTGCCACTGCATGTTCCCTGACCTCGCCATGCTGACCACCCCGCGGTGCTTTTCTCCATCCTACATTGCCACTCACTGCCTATCCTAATTTAGACCCTCCGATTCACACAACCCCGTGATGTTTTTCTCACTCCTACTAGTGAATGTAATGTTACACACCCATACAATGCGCACCACCCCTTGCTGTTTTTCAGAAACCTATTATACATGGCCACTGCATGTTCGCTGACCTCCCCATGCTGACCACCCTGCGGTGCTTTTCTCCATCTTACATTGCCACTCACTGCCTATCGTAATTCAGACCCTCCGATTCACACAACCCGTGATGTTTTTCTCACTCCTACTAGTTAATGTAATGTTACACACCCATACAATGCACACCACCCCGCGATGTTTTTCAGAAACCTATCCTACGCTGCCACAGCATGTTCCGTGACATCCCCATGCTGACCACCCCGCGGTGCTTTTCTCCATCCTACATTGCCACTCACTGCCTATACTAGTTCAGACCCTCCGATTCACACCACCCCGTGATGTTTTTTTCACTCCTACTAGTGAATATAATGTTACACACCCATACAATGCACACCACCCCGCGATGTTTTTCAGAAACCTATCCTACATGCCACTGCATGTTCCCTGACCTCCCCATGCTGACTACCCCGCGGTGCTTTTCTCCACCTGACATTGCCACTCACTGCCTATCCTAATTCAGAAACTCCGATTCACACCACCCCTTGATGTTTGTCGTACTCCTACTAGTGAATGTAATGTTGCCCTCCCATACTATGCGCACCACCCCGTGATGTTTTTCAGAAAACTATTCTACATTGCCACTGCATGTTTCGTGACCTCCCCATGCTGAGCAGCCCACGGTGCTTTTCTCCAAACTACATTGCCACTCACTGCCTATCCTAATTAAGTCATTCCGATTCATACCACCCCGTGATGTTTTTCTCACTCCTACTAGGGAATGTAATGTTACACACCCATACAATGCGCAGCACCCCGCGATGTTTTTCTCACTCTTACTAGTGAATGTAATGTTACACACCCATACAATGCGCACCACCCCGCAATGTTTTTCAGAAACCTATCCTACATTGCCACTGCATGTTCCCTGATGTCCCCATGCTGACCACCCTGCGGTCCTTTTCTCCATCCTACATTGCCACTCACTGCCTATACTAATTCAGACCCTCCGATTCACACCACCCCGTGATGTTTTTCTCACTCCTACGACAGAATGTAATTTTACACACATATACAATGCGCACCACCCCGCGATGTTTTTCAGAAACCTATCCTACATTGCCACTGCATGTTCCCTGACCTCCACATGCTGACCACCCCGCGGTGCTTTTCTCCATCCTACATTGCCACTCACTGCCTATCCTAGTTCTGACCCTTGGATTCACACCACCCCGTGATGTTTTTCTCACTCCTACTAGTGAATGTAAAGTTACACACCAATCAATACTCACCACCCCGTGATGTTTTTCTCACTCCTACTAGTGAATGTAATGTTACACCCCCATACAATGCACACCACCCCGCGATCTTTTTCAGAAACGTATCCTACATTGCCACTGCATGTTCCCTGACCTCCCCATGCTGACCACCCCACGGTGCTTTTCTCCACCCTACATTGCCATTCACTGCCTATCCTAATTCAGTCCCTCCGATTCACACCACCCCGTGATGTTTTTCTCACTCCTACTAGTGAATGTAATGTTACACACCCATACAATGCGCACCACCCCGCGATGTTTTTCTCACTTATACTCGTGAATGTAATGTTACAAACCCATACAATGCGCACCACCCCGCGATGTTTTTCAGAAACCTATCCTACATTGCCACTGCATGTTCCCTGACCTGCCCATGCTGACCACCCCGCGGTGCTTTTCTCCATCCTACATTGCCACTCACTGCCTATTCTGATTCAGGCCCTCCGATTCACACCACCCCATGATGTTTTTCTCAATCCTATGAGAGAATGTAATTTTACACACATATACAATGCGCACCACACCGCGATGTTTTTCGAAACCAATCCTACATTGCCACTGCATGTTCCCTGACCTCCCATGCTGACCACCCCGCGGTGCTTTTCTCCATCCTACATTGCCACTCACTGCCTATCCTAATTCAGACCCTCCGATTCACACCACCCCTTGATGTTTTTCTCACTCCTACTAGTGAATGTAATGTTACACACCCATACAATGCACACCACCCCGCGATCTTTTTCAGAAACGTATCCTACATTGCCACTGCATGTTCCCTGACCTCCCCATGCTGACCACCCCGCGGTGCTTTTCTCCATCCTACATTGCCACTCACTGCCTATCCTAATTCAGACCCTCCGATTCACACCACCCCGTGATGTTTTTCTCACTCCTACTAGTGAATGTAAGGTTACACACCCATACAATGCGCACCACCCTGCGATGTTTTTCAGAAACCTATCCTACATTGCCACTGCATGTTCCCTGACCTCCCCATGCTGACCACCCCGCGGTGCTTTTCTCCATCTTATATTGCCACTCACTGCGTATCCTAATTCAGTCCCTCCGATTCACACCACCCCGTGATGTTTTTTCACTCCTACTAGTGAATGTAATGTTACACACACATACAATGGGCACCACCCCACGATATTTTTCAAACTCCTACTAGTGAATGTCATGTTACACACCCATACAATGCGCACCACCCCGCTATGTTTTTTAGAAACCTATCCTACATTGCCACTACATTTTCCCTGACCTCCCCATCTTGACAACCCCGCGGTGCTTTTCTCCATCCTACATTGCCACTCACTGCCTATTCTAATTCAGACCCTCCGATTCACACCACCCCGTGATTTTTTTCTCACTCCTACTAGTGAATGTAATGTTACACACCCATACAATGCGCAACACCCCGCGATGTTTTTCAGAAACCTATCCTACATTGCCACTGCATGTTCCCTGACCTCCCCTTGATGACCACCCCGCGGTGCTTTTCTCCATTATACATAGCCACTCACTGCCTATCCTAATTCAGACCGTCCGATTCCCACCACCCCGTGATGTTTTTCTCACTCCTACTAGTGAATGTAATGTTACACATGGATATAATGCGCAACACCCCCCGATATTTTTCAGAAACCTATCCTACATTTCCACTGCATGTTCCCTGACTTCCCCATGCTGACCACCCAGCGGTGCTTTTCTCCATCCTACATTGCCACTCACTGCCTATCCTAATTCAGACCCTCCGATTCACCCAACCCGTGATGTTTTTCTCACTCCTACTAGAGAATGTAATGTTACACACCCATACAATGCGCAGCACCCCGCGATGTTTTTCTCACTCCTACTCGTGAATGTAATGTTACACACCCATACAATGCGCACCACCCCGCAATGTTTTTCAGAAACCTATCCTACATTGCCACTGCATGTTCCCTGACGTCCCCATGCTGACCACCCTGTGGTCCTTTTCTCCATCCTACATTGCCACTCACTGCCTATACTAATTCAGACCCTCCGATTCACACCACCCCGTGATGTTTTTCTCACTCCTACAAGAGAATGTAATTTTACACACATATACAATGCGCACCACCCCGCGATGTTTTTCAGAAACCTATCCTACATTGCCACTGCATGTTCCCTGACCTCCACATGCTGACCACCCCTCGGTGCATTTCTCCATCCTACATTGCCACTCACTGCCTATCCTAGTTCTGACCCTTAAATTCACACCACTCCGTGATGTTTTTCTCACTCCTACTAGTGAATGTAAAGTTACACACCAATCAATACTCACCACCCCGTGATGTTTTTCTCACTCCTACTAGTGAATGTAATGTTACACACCCATACAATGCGCACCACCCCGCGATGTTTTTCAGAAACCTATCCTACATTGCTACTGCATGTTCCCTGACCTCTCCATGCTGACCACCACTCGGTGCTTTTCTCCATCCTACATTACCACTCACTGCGTATCCTAATTCAGACCCTCCGATTCACACCACTCCGTGATGTTTTTCTCACTTCTACTAGTGAATGTAATGTTACACACCCATACAATGCGCACCGCTCCGCGATGTTTTTCAGAAACCTATCCTACATTTCCACTGCATGTTCCCTGACCTCCACATGCTGACCACCCCGCGGTGCGTTTCTCCATCCTACATTGCCACTCACTGCCTAACCTTATTCAGACCCTCCGATTCACTCCACCCGGTGATGTTTTTCTCACTCCTACTAGTGAATGTAATGTTACACACCCATACAATGCGCACCACCCCGCGATGTTTTTTGGAAACCTATCCTACATTGCCACTGCATGTTCCCTGACCTCCACATGCTGACCAACCCGCGGTGCTTTTCTCCATCCTACATTGCCACTCACTGCCTATCCTAGTTCTGACCCTTAAATTCACACCACGCCGTGATGTTTTTCTCACTCCTACTAGTGAATGTAAAGTTACACACCAATCAATACTCACCACCCCGTGATGTTTTTCTCACTCCTACTAGTGAATGTAATGTTACACACCCATACAATGCGCACCACCCCGCGATGTTTTTCATAAACCTATCCTACATTGCCACTGCATGTTCCCCGACCTCCCGATGCTGACCACCCCGCAGTGCTTTTCTACATCCTACATTGCCACTCACTGCCTATCCTAATTTAGACCCTCCGATTCACACCACCCCGTGATGTTTTTCTCACTCCTACTAGTGAATGTAATGTTACACACCCATACAATGTGCACCACCCCGCGAAGTTTTTCAGAAACATATCCTACATTGCAACTGCATGTTCCCTGAACTCCGCATGCTGACCACCCCGCGGTACTTTTCTCCATCCTACATTGCCACTCACTGCCTATACTAATTCAGACCCTCCGATTCACCCACCCCGTGATGTTTTTTTCACTCCTACTAGTGAATGTAATGTTACACACCCATACAATGCGCACCACTCCGCCATGTTTTTCACAAACCTATCCTACATTGCCACTGCCTATTCCCTGACCTCCCCATGCTGACCAACCCAAAGTTCTTTTCTCCATCCTACATTGCCACTCACTGCCTATCCGAATTCAGACACTCCGATACACACCACCCCTTGATGTTTTTCTCACCCTACTAGTGAATGTATTGTTACAAACCCAAACAATGCGCACCACCCCGCGATGTTTTTCGGAAACCTATCCTACATTGCCACTGCATGTTCCCTGACCTCCCATGCTGGCCACCCCGCGGTGCTTTTCTCCATCCTACATTGCCACTCACTGCGTATCCTAATTCAGTCGCTCCGATTCACACCACCCCGTGATGTTTTTCTCACTCCTACTAGTGAATGTAATGTTACACCCCCATACAATGCACACCACCCCGCGATCTTTTTCAGAAACGTATCCTACATTGCCACTGCATGTTCCCTGACCTCCCCATGCTGACCACCCCGCGGTGCTTTTCTCCACCCTACATTGCCACTCACTGCCTATCCTAATTCAGTCCCTCCGATTCACACCACCCCGTGATGTTTTTCTCACTCCTACTAGTGAATGTAATGTTACACACCCATACAATGCACACCGCTCCGCGATGTTTTTCAGAAAACTATCCTACATTGCCACTGCATGTTCCCTGACCTCCCCATGCTGACCACCCCGCGGTGCTTTTCTCCATCCTACATTGCCACTCACTGCGTATCCTAATTCAGTCCCTCCGATTCACACCACCCCGTGATGTTTTTCTCACTCCTACTAGTGAATGTCATGTTACACACCCATACAATGCGCACCATACCGCGATGTTTTTCAGAAAGCTATCCTACATTGCCACTGCATGTTCCCTGACCTCCCCATGCTGACCACCCCGCGGTGCTGTTCTCCATCTTATATTGCCACTCACTGCGCATCCTAATTCAGTCCCATCGATTCACACCACCCCGTTATGTTTTTTCACTCCTACTAGTGAATGAAATGTTACACCCCCATACAATGGGCACCACCCCACGATGTTTTTCAAACTCCTACTAGTGAATGTCATGTTACACACCCATACAATGTGCACCACCCCGCTATGTTTTTTAGAAACCTATACTACATTGCCACTACATTTTCCCTGACCTCCCCATCTTGACCACCCCGCGGTGCTTTTCTCCATCCTACATTGCCACTCACTGCCTATTCTAATTCAGACCCTCCGATTCACACCACCCCGTGATTTTTTTCTCACTCCTACTAGTGAATGTAATGTTACACACCCATACAATGCGCAACACCCCGCGATGTTTTTCAGAAACCGATCCTACATTGCCACTGCATGTTCCCTGACCTCCCCTTGATGACCACCCCACGGTGCTTTTCTCCATTATACATAGCCACTCACTGCCTATCCTAATTCAGACCGTCCGATTCCCACCACCCCGTGATGTTTTTCTCACTCCTACTAGTGAATGTAATGTTACACATCCATATAATGCGCACCACCCCGCCATGTTTTTCAGAAACCTATCCTACATTGCCACTGCATGTTCCCTGACTTCCCCATGCTGACCACCCAGCGGTGCTTTTCTCCATCCTACATTGCCACTCACTGCCTATCCTAATTCAGACCCTCCGATTCACCCAATCCTGATGTTTTTCTCACTCCTACTAGAGAATGTAATGTTACACACCCATACAATGCGCAGCACCCCGCGATGTTTTTCTCACTCCTACTCGTGAATGTAATGTTACACACCCATACAATGCGCACCACCCCGCGATGTTTTTCAGAAACCTATCCTACATTGCTACTGCATGTTCCCTGACCTCTCCATGCTGACCACCCCTCGGTGCTTTTCTCCATCCTACATTACCACTCACTGTGTATCCTAATTCAGACCCTCCGATTCACACCACTCCGTGATGTTTTTCTCACTCCTACTAGTGAATGTAATGTTACACACCCATACAATGCGCACCGCTCCGCGATGTTTTTCAGAAACCTATCCTACATTTCCACTGCATGTTCCCTGACCTCCACATGCTGACCACCCCGCGGTGCGTTTCTCCATCCTACATTGCCACTCACTGCCTAACCTTATTCAGACCCTCCGATTCACACCACCCGGTGATGTTTTTCTCACTCCTACTAGTGAATGTAATGTTACACACCCATACAATGCGCACCACCCCGCGATGTTTTTTGGAAACCTATCCTACATTGCCACTGCATGTTCCCTGACCTCCACATGCTGACCAACCCGCGGTGCTTTTCTCCATCCTACATTGCCACTCACTGCCTATCCTAGTTCTGACCCTTAAATTCACACCACGCCGTGATGTTTTTCTCACTCCTACTAGTGAATGTAAAGTTACACACCAATCAATACTCACCACCCCGTGATGTTTTTCTCACTCCTACTAGTGAATGTCATGTTACACACCCATACAATGCGCACCACCCCGCGATGTTTTTCATAAACCTATCCTACATTGCCACTGCATGTTCCCCGACCTCCCGATGCTGACCACCCCGCAGTGCTTTTCTACATCCTACATTGCCACTCACTGCCTATCCTAATTTAGACCCTCCGATTCACACCACCCTGTGATGTTTTTCTCACTCCTACTAGTGAATGTAATGTTACACACCCATACAATGTGCACCACCCCGCGAAGTTTTTCAGAAACATATCCTACATTGCAACTGCATGTTCCCTGACCTCCGCATGCTGACCACCCCGCGGTACTTTTCTCCATCCTACATTGCCACTCACTGCCTATACTAATTCAGACCCTCCAATTCACCCACCCCGTGATGTTTTTTCACTCCTACTAGTGAATGTAATTTTACACACCCATACAATGCGCACCACTCCGCCATGTTTTTCACAAACCTATCCTACATTTCCACTGCCTATTCCCTGACCTCCCCATGCTGACCAACCCAAAGTTCTTTTCTCCATCCTACATTGCCACTCACTGCCTATCCGAATTCAGACACTCCGATTCACACCACCCCTTGATGTTTTTCTCACCCTACTAGTGAATGTATTGTTACAAACCCAAACAATGCGCACCACCCCGCGATGTTTTTCGGAAACCTATCCTACATTGCCACTGCATGTTCCCTGAACTCCCATGCTGGCCACCCCGCGGTGCTTTTCTCCATCCTACATTGCCACTCACTGCCTATCCTAATTCAGACCCTCCGATTCACACCACCCCGTGATGTTTTTCTCACTCCTACTAGTGAATGTATTGTTACACCGCCATACAATGCGCACCACCCCGCGATGTTTTTCAGAAACCTATCCTACATTGCCACTGCATGTTCCCTGACCTCCCCATGCTGACCACCCCGCGGTGCTTTTCTCCATCCTATATTGCCACTCACTGCGTATCCTAATTCAGTCGCTCCGATTCACACCACCCCGTGATGTTTTTCTCACTCCTACTAGTGAATGTAATGTTACACCCCCATACAATGCACACCACCCCGCGATCTTTTTCAGAAACGTATTCTACATTGCCACTGCATGTTCCCTGACCTCCCCATGCTGACCACCCCGCGGTGCTTTTCTCCACCCTACATTGCCACTCACTGCCTATCCTAATTCAGTCCCTCCGATTCACACCACCCCGTGATGTTTTTCTCACTCCTACTAGTGAATGTAATGTTACACACCCATACAATGCACACCGCTCCGCGATGTTTTTCAGAAAACTATCCTACATTGCCACTGCATGTTCCCTGACCTCCCCATGCTGACCACACCGCGGTGCTTTTCTCCATCCTACATTGCCACTAACTGCGTATCCTAATTCAGTCCCTCCGATTCACACCACCCCGTGATGTTTTTCTCACTCCTACTAGTGAATGTAATGTTACACCCCCATACAATGGGCACCACCCCATGATGTTTTTCAAACTCCTACTAGTGAATGTAATGTTACACACCCATACAATGCGCACCACCCCGCGATGTTTTTTAGAAACCTATCCTACATTGCCACTACATTTTCCCTGACATCCCCATCCTGACCACCCCGCGGTGCTTTTCTCCATCCTACATTGCCACTCACTGCCTATTCTAATTCACACCCTCCGATTCACACCACCCCGTGTTGTTTTTCTCACTCCTACTAGTGAATGTAATGTTACACACCCATACAATTCGCACCACCCCGCGATGTTTTTCAGAAACCTATCCTACATTGCCACTGCATGTTCCCGGACCACACATGCTGACCACCCTGCGGTGCTTTTCTCCATCCTACACTGTCACTCACCGCGTATCCTAATTCAGACCTTCCGATTCACACCACCCCGTGATGTTTTTCTCAATCCTATGAGAGAATGTAATTTTACACACGTATACAATGCGCACCACCCCGCGATGTTTTTCTCACTCCTACTCGTGAATGTAATGTTACAAACCCATACAATGCGCACCACCCCGCGATGTTTTTCAGTAACCTATCCTATATTGACACTGCATGTTCCCTGACCTGCCCATGCTGACCACCCCGCGGTGCTTTTCTCCATCCTACATTGCCACTCACTGCCTATCCTAATTCAGGCCCTCCGATTCACAACACCCCGTGATGTTTTTCTCAATCCTACGAGAGAATGTAATTTTACACACATATACAATTCGCACCACACCGCGATGTTTTTCAGAAACCTATCCTACATTGCCACTGCATGTTCCCTGACCTCCCATGCTGACCACCCCGCGGTGCGTTTCTCCATCCTACATTGCCACTCACTGCCTATCCTAATTCAGACCCTCCGATTCACACCAACCCGTGATGTTTTTCTCACTCCTCCTAGTGAATGTAATGTTACACCCCCATACAATGCACACCACCCCGCGATCTTTTTCAGAAACGTATCCTACATTGCCCCTGCATGTTCCCTGACCTCCCCATGCTGACCACCCCGCGGTTCTTTTCTCCACCCTACATTGCCACTCACTGCCTATCTTAATTCAGTCCCTGCGATTCACACCACCCCGTGATGTTTTTCTCACTCCTACTAGTGAATGTAATGTTACACCCCCATACAATGGGCACGACCCCACGATGTTTTTCTCACTCCTACTAGTGAATGTAATGTTACACACCCATACAATGCACACCACCCCGCCATGTTTTTCAGAAACCTATCCTACATTGCTGCTGCATGTTCCCTGACCTCTCCATGCTGACCACCCCTCGGTGCTTTTCTCCATCCTACATTACCACTCACTGCGTATCCTAATTCAGACCCTCCGATTCACACCACTCCGTGATGTTTTTCTCACTCCTACTAGTGAATGTAATGTTACACACAAATACAATGCGCACCGCTCCGCGATGTTTTTCAGAAACCTATCCTACATTTCCACTGCATGTTCCCTGACCTCCACATGCTGACCACCCCGCCGTGCGTTTCTCCATCCTACATTGGGACTCACTGCCTAACCTTATTCAGACCCTCCGATTCACACCACCCCGTGATGTTTTTCTCACTCCTACTAGTGAATGTAATGTTACACACCCATACAATGCGCACCACCCCGCGATGTTTTTTGGAAACCTATCCTACATTGCCACTACATTTTCCCTGACCTCCACATCCTGACCACCCGGCGGTGCTTTTCTCCATCCTAAATTGCCACTCACTGCCTAATCTAATTCAGACCCTCCGATTCACACAACCCCATGATATTTTTCTCACTCCTACTAGTGAATGTAGTTACACACCCATACAATGCGCACCACCCCGCGATGTTTTTCAGAAACCTATCCTACATTGCCTCTGCATGTTCCCTGACCTCCCCATGCTGACCACCCCGCGGTGCTTTTCTCCATCCTACATTGCCACTCACTGCATATCCTAATTCATACCCTCCGATTCACACCACCCCGTGATGTTTTTCACACTCCTATTAGAGAATGTAATGTTACACACCCATACAATGCGCACCACCCCGTGATGTTTTTCTCACTCCTACTAGTGAATGTAAAGATACACACCCATACAATGCGCACCACCCCGCAATGTTTTTCTGAAACCTATACTACATTGCCACTGCATGTTCCCTGACCTCCCCATGCTGATCACCCCGCAGTGCTTTTCTACATCCTACATTGCCACTCACTGCCTATCCTAATTCAGACACTCCGATTCACACCACCCCATGATGTTTTTCTCACTCCTCCTTGTGAATGTAATGTTACACACCCATACAATGCGCACCACCGCGCGATGTTTTTCACAAACCTATCCTACATTGCCACTGCATGTTCCCTGACCTCCCCTTGATGACGACCCCGCGGTGCTTTTCTCCAAACTACATTGCCACTCACTGCCTATCCTAATTCAGCCCCTCCGATTCACACCACCCCGTGATGTTTTTCTCACTCCTACTAGTGAATGTAATGTTACACACCCATACAATGCGCACCACCCCGCGATGTTTTTCAGAAACCTATCCTACATTGCTACTGCATGTTCCCTGACCTCTCCATGCTGACCACCCCTCGGTGCTTTTCTCCATCCTACATTACCACTCACTGCGTATCCTAATTCAGACCCTCCGATTCACACCACTCCGTGATGTTTTTCTCACTCCTACTAGTGAATGTAATGTTACACACCCATACAATGCGCACCGCTCCGCGATGTTTTTCAGAAACCTATCCTCCATTTCCACTGCATGTTCTCTGACCTCCACATGCTGACCACCCCGCGGTGCGTTTCTCCATCCTACATTGCCACTCACTGCATAACCTTATTCAGACCCTCCGATTCACACCACCCGGTGATGTTTTTCTCACTCCTACTAGTGAATGTAATGTTACACACCCATACAATGCGCACCACCCCGCGATGTTTTTTGGAATCCTATCCTACATTGCCACTGCATGTTCCCTGACCTCCACATGCTGACAAACCCGCGGTGCTTTTCTCCATCCTACATTGCCACTCACTGCCTATCCTAGTTCTGACCCTTAAATTCACACCACGCCGTGATATTTTTCTCACTCCTACTAGAAAATGTAATGTTACACACCCATACAATGCGCACCACCCCGCGATGTTTTTCTCACTCCTACTCGTGAATGTAATGTTACAAACCCATACAATGAGCACCACCCCGCGATGTTTTTCAGAAACCTATCCTACATCGCCACTGCATGTTCCCTGACGTCCCCATGCTGACCACACTGCGGTCCTTTTCTCCATCCTACATTGCCACTCACTGCCTATACTAATTCAGACCCTCCGATTCACAAAACCCCGTGATGTTTTTCTCACTCCTACGAGAGAATGTAATTTTACACACATATACAATGCGCACCACCCCGCGATGTTTTTCAGAAACCTATCCTACATTGCCACGGCATGTTCCCTGACCTCCACATGCTGACCACCCCGCGGTGCTTTTCTCCATCCTACATTGCCACTCACTGCCTATCCTAGTTCTGACCCTTAAATTCACACCACGCCGTGATGTTTTTCTCACTCCTACTAGTGAATGTAAAGTTACACACCAATCAATACTCACCACCCCGTGATGTTTTTCTCCCTCCTACTAGTGAATGTAATGTTACACACCCATATAATGCGCACCACCCCGCGATGTTTTTCAGAAACCTATACTACATTTCTACTGCATGTTTCCTGACCTCCCCATGCTGACGTCCCAGCGGTGCTTTTCTCCATCCTACATTGCCCCTCACTGCCTATCCTAATTCAGACCCTCCGATTCACCCACCCCGTGATGTTTTTCTCACTCCTACTAGTGAATGTAATATTACACACCCATACAATGCGCACCACCCCGCGATGTTTTTCAGAAACCTATTATACATTGCCACTGCATGTTCCCTGACCTCCCATGCTGACCACCCCGCGGTGCTTTTCTCCATCCTACATTGCCACTCACTGCCTATCCTAATTCAGACCCTCCGATTCACACCACCCCTTGATGTTTTTCTCACTCCTACTAGTGAATGTAATGTTACACACCCATACAATGCACACCACCCCGCGATCTTTTTCAGAAACGTATCCTACATTGCCACTGCATGTTCGCTGACCTCCCCATTCTGACCACCCCGCGGTGCTTTTCTCCATCCTACATTGCCACTCACTGCCTATCCTAATTCAGTCCCTCCGATTCACACCACCCCGTGATGTTTTTCTCACTCCTACTAGTGAATGTCATGTTACACACCCATACAATGCGCACCATACCGCGATGTTTTTCAGAAACCTATCCTACATTGCCACTGCATGTTCCCTGACCTCCCCATGCTGACCACCCCGCGATGCTTTTCTCCATCTTATATTGCCACTCACTGCGTATCCTAATTCAGTCCCTCCGATTCACACCACCCCGTGATGTTTTTTCACTCCGACTAGTGAATGTAATGTTACACCCCCATACAATGGGCACAACCCCACGATGTTTTTCAAACTCCTACTAGTGAATGTCATGTTACACACCCATACAATGCGCACCACCCCGCTATGTTTTTTAGAAACCTATCCTACATTGCCACTACATTTTCCCTGACCTCCCCATCTTGACCACCCCACGGTGCTTTTCTCCATCCTACATTGCCACTCACTGCCTATTCTAATTCAGACCCTCCGATTCACACCACCCCGTGATTTTTTTCTCACTCCTACTAGTGAATGTAATGTTACACACCCATACAATGCGCAACACCCCGCGATGTTTTTCAGAAACCTATCCTACATTGCCACTGCATGTTCCCTGACCTCCCCTTGATGACCACCCCGCGGTGCTTTTCTCCATTATACATAGCCACTCACTGCCTATCCTAATTCAGACCCTCCGATTCTCACCACCCCGTGATGTTTTTCTCACTCCTACTAGAGAATGTAATGTTACACACCCATACAATGCGCAGCACCCAGCGATGTTTTTCTCACTCCTACTCGTGAATGTAATGTTACACACCCATACAATGCGCACCACCCCGCAATGTTTTTCAGAAACCTATCCTACATTGCCACTGCATGTTCCCTGACGTCCCCATGCTGACCACCCTGCGGTCCTTTTCTCCATCCTACATTGCCACCCACTGCCTATACTAATTCAGACCCTCCGATTCACACCACCCCGTGATGTTTTTCTCACTCCTACGAGAGAATGTAATTTTACACACATATACAATGCGCACCACCCCGCGATGTTTTTCAGAAACCTATCCTACATTGCCACTGCATGTTCCCTGACCTCCACATGCTGACCACCCCTCGGTGCTTTTCTCCATCCTACATTGCCACTCACTGCCTATCCTAGTTCTGACCCTTAAATTCACACCACGCCGTGATGTTTTTCTCACTCCTACTAGTGAATGTAAAGTTACACACCAATCAATACTCACCACCCCGTGATGTTTTTCTCACTCCTACTAGTGAATGTAATGTTACACACCCATACAATGCGCACCACCCCGCGATGTTTTTCAGAAACCTATCCTACATTGCTACTGCATGTTCCCTGACCTCTCCATGCTGACCACCCCTCGCTGCTTTTCTCCATCCTACATTACCACTCACTGCGTATCCTAATTCAGACCCTCCGATTCACACCACCCCGTGATGTTTTTCTCACTCCTACTAGTGAATGTAATGTTACACACCCATACAATTCGCACCACCCCGCGATGTTTTTCAGAAACCTATCCTACATCGCCACTGCATGTTCCCGGACCACCCATGCTGACCACCCTGCGGTGCTTTTCTCCATCCTACACTGTCACTCACCGCGTATCCTAATTCAGACCCTCCGATTCACACCACCCCGTGATGTTTTTCTCAATCCTACGAGAGAATGTAATTTTACACACATATACAATGCGCACCACCCCGCGATGTTTTTCTCACTCCTACTAGTGAATGTAATGTTACAAACCCATACAATGCGCACCACCCCGCGATGTTTTTCAGTAACCTATCCTATATTGCCACTGCATGTTCCCTGACCTGCCCATGCTGACCACCCCGCGGTGCTTTTCTCCATCCTAAATTGCCACTCACTGCCTAATCTAATTCAGACCCTCCGATTCACACCACCCCATGATATTTTTCTCACTCCTACTAGTGAATGTAGTTACACACCCATACAATGCGCACCACCCCGCGATGTTTTTCAGAAACCTATCCTACATTGCCTCTGCATGTTCCCTGACCTCCCCATGCTGACCACCCCGCGGTGCTTTTCTCCATCCTACATTGCCACTCACTGCATATCCTAATTCATACCCTCCGATTCACACCACCCCGTGATGTTTTTCACACTCCTATTAGAGAATGTAATGTTACACACCCATACAATGCGCACCACCCCGTGATGTTTTTCTCACTCCTACTAGTGAATGTAAAGATACACACCCATACAATGCGCACCAACCCGCAATGTTTTTCAGAAACCTATACTACATTGCCTCTGCATGTTCCCTGACCTCCCCATGCTGATCACCCCGCAGTGCTTTTCTACATCCTACATTGCCACTCACTGCCTATCCTAATTCAGACCCTCCGATTCACACCACCCCATGATGTTTTTCTCACTCCTCCTTGTGAATGTAATGTTACACACCCATACAATGCGCACCACCGCGCGATGTTTTTCAGAAACCTATCCTACATTGCCACTGCATGTTCCCTGACCTCCCCTTGATGACGACCCCGCGGTGCTTTTCTCCAAACTACATTGCCACTCAATGCCTATCCTAATTCAGACCCTCCGATTCACACCACCCCGTGATGTTTTTCTCACTCCTACTAGTGAATGTAATGTTACACACCCATACAATGCGCACCACCCCGCGATGTTTTTCAGAAACCTATACTACATTTCCACTGCATGTTCCCTGACCTCCCCATGCTGACGTCCCAGCGGTGCTTTTCTCCATCCTACATTGCCCCTCACTGCCTATCCTAATTCAGACCCTCCGATTCACCCACCCCGTGATGTTTTTCTCACTCCTACTAGTGAATGTAATATTACACACCCATACAATGCGCACCACCCCGCGATGTTTTTCAGAAACCTATTATACATTGCCACTGCATGTTCCCTGACCTCCCCATGCTGACCACCCTGCGGTGCTTTTCTCCATCCTACATTGCCACTCACTGCCTATCGTAATTCAGACCCTCCGATTCACACAACCCGTGATGTTTTTCTCACTCCTACTAGTGAATGTAATGTTACACACCCATACAATGCACACCACCCTGCGATGTTTTTCAGAAACGTATCCTACGTTGCCACTGCATGTTCCCTGACCTCCCCATGCTGACCACACCGCGGTGCTTTTCTCCACCTAACATTGCCACTCACGGCCTATCCTAATTCAGACCCTCCGATTCACACCACCCCGTGATGTTTTTCTCACTCCTACTAGGGAATGTAATGTTACACACCCATACAATGCGCACCACCCCACGTTGTTTTTCTCACTCCTACTAGGGAATGTAATGTTACACACCCATACAATGCGCACCACCCCACGTTGTTTTTCTCACTCCTACTAGTGAATGTAATGTTACACACAAATATAATGCGCACCACCCCGCGATGTTTTTCAGAAACCTATCCTACATTGCCACTGCATGTTCCCTGACCTCCCCTTGATGACGACCCCGCGGTGCTTTTCTCCAAACTACATTGCCACTCACTGCCTCTCCTAATTTAGACCCTCCGATTCACACCACGCCGTGATGTTTTTCTCACTCCTACTAGTGAATGTAATGTTACACACCCATACAATGCGCACCACCCCTTGCTGTTTTTCAGAAACCTATTATACATGGCCACTGCATGTTCGCTGACCTCCCCATGCTGACCACCCTGCGGTGCTTTTCTCCATCCTACATTGCCACTCCCTGCCTATCGTAATTCAGACCCTCCGATTCACACAACCCGTGATGTTTTTCTCACTCCTACTAGTTAACGTAATGTTACACACCCATGCAATGCACACCACCCCACGATGTTTTTCAGAAACCTATCCTACGTTGCCACAGCATGTTCTGTGACATCCCCATGCTGACCACCCCGCGGTGCTTTTCTCCATCCTACATTGCCACTCACTGCCTATACTAGTTCAGACCCTCCGATTCACACCACCCCGTGATGTTTTTTTCACTCCTACTAGTGAATATAATGTTACACACCCATACAATGCACACCACCCCGCGATGTTTTTCAGAAACCTATCCTACATGCCATTGCATGTTCCCTGACCTCCCCATGCTGACTACCCCGCGGTGCTTTTCTCCACCTAACATTTCCACTCACTGCCTATCCTAATTCAGAAACTCCGATTCACACCACCCCTTGATGTTTGTCGTACTCCTACTAGTGAATGTAATGTTACCCTCCCATACTATGCGCACCACCCCGTGATGTTTTTCAGAAACCTATCCTACATTGCCACTGCATGTTTCGTGACCTCCCCATGCTGAGCAGCCCACGGTGCTTTTCTCCAAACTACATTGCCACACACTGCCTATCCTAATTAAGTCATTCCGATTCATACCACCCCGTGATGTTTTTCTCACTCCTACTAGGGAATGTAATGTTACACACCCATACAATGCGCAGCACCCCGCGATGTTTTTCTCACTCCTACTCGTGAATGTAATGTTACACACCCATACAATGCGCACCACCCCGCAATGTTTTTCAGAAACCTATCCTACATTGCCACTGCATGTTCCCTGATGTCCCCATGCTGACCATCCTGCGGTCCTTTTCTCCATCCTACATTGCCACTCACTGCCTATACTAATTCAGACCCTCATATTCACACCACCCCGTGATGTTTTTCTCACTCCTACGACAGAATGTAATTTTACACACATATACAATGCGCACCACCCCGCGATGTTTTTCAGAAACCTATCCTACATTGCCACTGCATGTTCCCTGACCTCCACATGCTGACCACCCCGCGGTGCTTTTCTCCATCCTACATTGCCACTCACTGCCTATCCTAGTTCTGACCCTTGGATTCACACCACCCCGTGATGTTTTTCTCACTCCTACTAGTGAATGTAAAGTTACACACCAATCAATACTCACCACCCCGTGATGTTTTTCTCACTCCTAATAGTGAATGTAATGTTACACACCCATACAATGCGCACCACCCCGCGATGTTTTTCATAAACCTATCCTACATTGCCACTGCATGTTCCCCGACCTCCCGATGCTGATGCTGACCACCCCGCAGTGCTTTTCTACATCCTACATTGCCACTCACTGCCTATCCTAATTTATACCCTCCGATTCACTCCACTCCGTGATGTTTTTCTCATTCCTACTAGTGAATGCAATATTCCACACCCATACAATGCGCACCACCCCACGAAGTTTTTCAGAAACCTATCCTACATTTCCACTGCATTTTCATTGACTTCCCCTTGATGACCACCCCGCGGTGCTTTTCTCCATCCTACATTGGCTCTCACTGCCTATCCTAATTCAGACCCTCCAATTCACACCACCCCGTGATGTTTTTCTCACTCCTACTAGTGAATGTAATGTTACACACCCATACAATGTGCACAATCCCGCGAAGTTTTTCAGAAACCTATCCTACATTGCCACTGCCTATTCCCTGACCTCCCGTTGCTGACCAACCCAAAGTGCTTTTCTCCATCCTACATTTCCACTCACTGCCTATCCGAATTCAGACTCTCCGATTCACACCACCCCTTGATGTTTTTCTCACCCTACTAGTGAATGTATTGTTACAAACCCAAACAATGCGCACCACACCGCGATGTTTTTCGGAAACCTATCCTACATTGCCACTGCATGTTCCCTGACCTCACATGCTGGCCACCCAGCGGTGCTTTTCTCCATCCTACATTGCCACTCACTGCCTATTCTAATTCAGACCCGCCGATTCACACCACCCCGTGATGTTTTTCTCACTCCTACTAGTGAATGTATTGTTACACCCCCATACAATGCGCACCACCCCGCGATGTTTTTCAGAAACCTATCCTACATTGCCACTGCATGTTCCCTGACCTCCCCATGCTGACCACCCCGCGGTGCTTTTCTCCATCCTATATTGCCACTCACTGCGTATCCTAATTCCGTCCCTCCGATTCACACCACCCCGTGATGTTTTTATCACTCCTACTAGTGAATGTAATGTTACACCCCCATACAATGCACACCACCCTGCGATCTTTTTCAGAAACGTATCCTACATTGCCAATACATGTTTCCTGACCTCCCCATGCTGACCACCCCGCGGTGCTTTTCTCCACCCTACATTGCCACTCACTGCCTATCCTAATTCAGTCCCTCCGATTCACACCACCCCGTGATGTTTTTCTCACTCCTACTAGTGAATGTAATGTTACACACCCATACAATGCGCACCGCTCCGCGATGTTTTTCAGAAAACTATCCTACATTGCCACTGCATGTTCCCTGACCTCCCCATGCTGACCACCCCGCGGTGCTTTTCTCCATCCTATATTGCCACTCACTGCGTATCCTAATTCAGTCCCTCCGATTCACACCACCCCGTGATGTTTTTCTCACTCCTACTAGTGAATGTAATATTACACCCCCATACAATGGGCACGAACCCACGATGTTTTTCTCACTCCTACTAGTGAATGTAATGTTACAAACCCATACAATGCGCACCACCTCTTGCTGTTTTTCAGAAACCTATTATACATTGCCACTGCATGTTCCCTGACCTCCCCATGCTGACCTTCCTGCGGTGCTTTTCTCCATCCTACATTGCCCCTCACTGCCTATCGTAATTCAGACCCTCCGATTCACACAACCCGGGATGTTTTTCTCACTCCTACTAGTGAATGTAATGTTACACACCCATACAATGCACACCACCCTGCGATGTTTTTCAGAAACGTATCCTACGTTGCCACTGCATGTTCCCTGACCTCCCCATGCTGACCACACCGCGGTGCTTTTCTCCATCCTATATTGCTACTCACTGCCTATCCTAATTCACAACCTCTGATTGACACCACCCCGTGATGTTTTTCTCACTCCTACTAGTGAATGTAATGTTACACACCCATACAATGCGCACCACCCCACGTTGTTTTTCTCACTCCTACTAGGGAATGTAATGTTACACACCCATACAATGCGCACCACCCCACGTTGTTTTTCTCACTCCTACTAGTGAATGTAATGTTACACACAAATATAATGCGCAACACACCGCGATGTTTTTCAGAAACCTATACTACATTTCCACTGCATGTTCCCTGACCTCCCCATGCTGACCACCCAGCGGTGCTTTTCTCCATCCTACATTGCCCCTCACTGCCTATCCTAATTCAGACCCTCCTATTCACCCAGCCAGTGATGTTTTTCTCACTTCTACTAGTGAATGTAATATTACACACCCAAACAATGCGCACCACCCCTTGCTGTTTTTCAGAAACCTATCCTACATTGCCACGGCATGTTCCCTGACCTCGCCATGCTGACCACCCCGCGGTGCTTTTCTCCATCCTACATTGCCACTCACTGCCTATCCTAATTTAGACCCTCCGATTCACACCACCCCGTGATGTTTTTCTCACTCCTACTAGTGAATGTAATGTTACACACCCATACAATGCGCAACACCCCTTGCTGTTTTTTAGAAACCTATTATACATTGCCACTGCATGTTCCCTGACCTCCCCATGCTGACCACCCTGCGGTGCTTTTCTCCATCCTACATTGCCACTCACTGCCTAACGTAATTCAGACCCTCCGATTCACACAACCCGTGATGTTTTTCTCACTCCTACTAGTTAATGTAATGTTACACACCCATACAATGCACACCACCCCGCGATGTTTTTCAGAAACCTATCCTACATTGCCACTGCATGTTCCGTGACCTCCCCATGCTGAACAGCCCGCGGTGCTTTTCTCCAAACTACATTGCCACTCACTGCCTATCCTAATTAAGTCATTCCGATTCACACCACCCCGTGATGTTTTTCTCACTCCTACTAGGGAATGTAACGTTACACACCCATACAATGCGCACCACCCCACGTTGTTTTTCTCACTCCTACTAGTGAATGTAATGTTACACAATCATTAAATGCGCACCACCCCGCGATGTTTTTCAGAAACCTATCCTACATTGCCACTGCATGTTCCCTGACCTCCACATGCTAAGCATCCCGTGGTGCTTTTCTCCTTCCTACATGGCCACTCAGTGCCTATCCTAATTCAGACCCTCCGATTGACACCACCCCATGATGTTTTTCTCACTCCTACTAGAGAATGTAATGTTACACACCCATACAATGCGCAGCACCCCGTGATGTTTTTCAGAAACCTATCCTACATTGCCACTGCATGTTCCCTGACGTCCCCATGCTGACCACCCTGCGGTCCTTTTCTCCATCCTACATTGCCACTCACTGCCTATACTAATTCAGACCCTCCGATTCACACGACCCCGTGATGTTTTTCTCACGCCTACGAGAGAATGTAATTTTACACACATATACAATGCGCACGACCCCGCGATGTTTTTCAGAAACCTATTCTACTTTGCCACTGCATGTTCCCTGACCTCCACATGCTGACCACCCCGCGGTGCTTTTCGCCATCCTACATTGCCACTCACTGCCTATCCTAGTTCTGACCCTTGGATTCACACCACCCCGTGATGTTTTTCTCACTCCTACTAGTGAATGTAATGTTACTCCCCCATACAATGCACACCACCCCGCGATCTTTTTCAGAAACGTATCCTACATTGCCACTGCATGTTCCCTGCCCTCCCCATGCTGACCACCCCGCGGTGCTTTTCTCCACCCTACATTGCCACTCACTGCCTATCCTAATTCAGTCCCTCCGATTCACACCACCCCGTGATGTTTTTCTCACTCCTACTAGTGAATGTAATGTTACACACCCATACAATGCGCACCGCTCCACGATGTTTTTCAGAAAACTATACTACATTGCCACTGCATGTTCCCTGACCTGCCCATGCTGACCACCCCGCGGTGCTTTTCTCCATCCTACATTGCCACTCCCTGCCTATCGTAATTCAGACCCTCCGATTCACACAACCCGTGATGTTTTTCTCACTCCTACTAGTTAACGTAATGTTACACACCCATACAATGCACACCACCCCACGATGTTTTTCAGAAACCTATCCTACGTTGCCACAGCATGTTCTGTGACATCCCCATGCTGACCACCCCGCGGTGCTTTTCTCCATCCTACATTGCCACTCACTGCCTATACTAGTTCAGACCCTCCGATTCACACCACCCCGTGATGTTTTTTTCACTCCTACTAGTGAATGTAATGTTACACCCCCATACAATGCACACCACCCTGCGATCTTTTTCAGAAACGTATCCTACATTGCCACTACATGTTTCCTGACCTCCCCATGCTGACCACCCCGCGGTGCTTTTCTCCACCCTACATTGCCACTCACTGCCTATCCTAATTCAGTCCCTCCGATTCACACCACCCCGTGATGTTTTTCTCACTCCTACTAGTGAATGTAATGTTACACACCCATACAATGCGCACCGCTCCGCGATGTTTTTCAGAAAACTATCCTACATTGCCACTGCATGTTCCCTGACCTCCCCATGCTGACCACCCCGCGGTGCTTTTCTCCATCCTATATTGCCACTCACTGCGTATCCTAATTCAGTCCCTCCGATTCACACCACCCCGTGATGTTTTTCTCACTCCTACTAGTGAATGTAATGTTACACCCCCATACAATGGGCACGAACCCACGATGTTTTTCTCACTCCTACTAGTGAATGTAATGTTACAAACCCATACAATGCGCACCACCTCTTGCTGTTTTTCAGAAACCTATTATACATTGCCACTGCATGTTCCCTGACCTCCCCATGCTGACCTTCCTGCGGTGCTTTTCTCCATCCTACATTGCCCCTCACTGCCTATCGTAATTCAGACCCTCCGATTCACACAACCCGGGATGTTTTTCTCACTCCTACTAGTGAATGTAATGTTACACACCCATACAATGCACACCACCCTGCGATGTTTTTCAGAAACGTATCCTACGTTGCCACTGCATGTTCCCTGACCTCCCCATGCTGACCACACCGCGGTGCTTTTCTCCATCCTATATTGCTACTCACTGCCTATCCTAATTCACAACCTCTGATTGACACCACCCCGTGATGTTTTTCTCACTCCTACTAGTGAATGTAATGTTACACACCCATACAATGCGCACCACCCCACGTTGTTTTTCTCACTCCTACTAGGGAATGTAATGTTACACACCCATACAATGCGCACCACCCCACGTTGTTTTTCTCACTCCTACTAGTGAATGTAATGTTACACACAAATATAATGCGCAACACCCCGCGATGTTTTTCAGAAACCTATACTACATTTCCACTGCATGTTCCCTGACCTCCCCATGCTGACCACCCAGCGGTGCTTTTCTCCATCCTACATTGCCCCTCACTGCCTATCCTAATTCAGACCCTCCTATTCACCCAGCCAGTGATGTTTTTCTCACTCCTACTAGTGAATGTAATATTACACACCCAAACAATGCGCACCACCCCTTGCTGTTTTTCAGAAACCTATCCTACATTGCCACGGCATGTTCCCTGACCTCGCCATGCTGACCACCCCGCGGTGCTTTTCTCCATCCTACATTGCCACTCACTGCCTATCCTAATTTAGACCCTCCGATTCACACCACCCCGTGATGTTTTTCTCACTCCTACTAGTGAATGTAATGTTACACACCCATACAATGCGCAACACCCCTTGCTGTTTTTTAGAAACCTATTATACATTGCCACTGCATGTTCCCTGACCTCCCCATGCTGACCACCCTGCGGTGCTTTTCTCCATCCTACATTGCCACTCACTGCCTAACGTAATTCAGACCCTCCGATTCACACAACCCGTGATGTTTTTCTCACTCCTACTAGTTAATGTAATGTTACACACCCATACAATGCACACCACCCCGCGATGTTTTTCAGAAACCTATCCTACATTGCCACTGCATGTTCCTTGACCTCCCCATGCTGAACAGCCCGCGGTGCTTTTCTCCAAACTACATTGCCACTCACTGCCTATCCTAATTAAGTCATTCCGATTCACACCACCCCGTGATGTTTTTCTCACTCCTACTAGGGAATGTAACGTTACACACCCATACAATGCGCACCACCCCACGTTGTTTTTCTCACTCCTACTAGTGAATGTAATGTTACACAATCATTAAATGCGCACCACCCCGCGATGTTTTTCAGAAACCTATCCTACATTGCCACTGCATGTTCCCTGACCTCCACATGCTAAGCATCCCGTGGTGATTTTCTCCTTCCTACATGGCCACTCAGTGCCTATCCTAATTCAGACCCTCCGATTGACACCACCCCATGATGTTTTTCTCACTCCTACTAGAGAATGTAATGTTACACACCCATACAATGCGCAGCACCCCGTGATGTTTTTCAGAAACCTATCCTACATTGCCACTGCATGTTCCCTGACGTCCCCATGCTGACCACCCTGCGGTCCTCTTCTCCATCCTACATTGCCACTCACTGCCTATACTAATTCAGACCCTCCGATTCACACGACCCCGTGATGTTTTTCTCACGCCTACGAGAGAATGTAATTTTACACACATATACAATGCGCACGACCCCGCGATGTTTTTCAGAAACCTATTCTACTTTGCCACTGCATGTTCCCTGACCTCCACAGGCTGACCACCCCGCGGTGCTTTTCTCCATCCTACATTGCCACTCACTGCCTATCCTAGTTCTGACCCTTGGATTCACACCACCCCGTGATGTTTTTCTCACTCCTACTAGTGAATGTAATGTTACTCCCCCATACAATGCACACCACCCCGCGATCTTTTTCAGAAACGTATCCTACATTGCCACTGCATGTTCCCTGCCCTCCCCATGCTGACCACCCCGCGGTGCTTTTCTCCACCCTACATTGCCACTCACTGCCTATCCTAATTCAGTCCCTCCGATTCACACCACCCCGTGATGTTTTTCTCACTCCTACTAGTGAATGTAATGTTACACACCCATACAATGCGCACCGCTCCACGATGTTTTTCAGAAAACTATACTACATTGCCACTGCATGTTCCCTGACCTGCCCATGCTGACCACCCCGCGGTGCTTTTCTCCATCCTACATTGCCACTCCCTGCCTATCGTAATTCAGACCCTCCGATTCACACAACCCGTGATGTTTTTCTCACTCCTACTAGTTAACGTAATGTTACACACCCATACAATGCACACCACCCCACGATGTTTTGCAGAAACCTATCCTACGTTGCCACAGCATGTTCTGTGACATCCCCATGCTGACCACCCCGCGGTGCTTTTCTCCATCCTACATTGCCACTCACTGCCTATACTAGTTCAGACCCTCCGATTCACACCACCCCGTGATGTTTTTTTCACTCCTACTAGTGAATATAATGTTACACACCCATACAATGCACACCACCCCGCGATGTTTTTCAGAAACCTATCCTACATGCCACTGCATGTTCCCTGACCTCCCCATGCTGACTACCCCGCGGTGCTTTTCTCCACCTAACATTGCCACTCACTGCCTATCCTAATTCAGAAACTCCGATTCACAACACCCCTTGATGTTTGTCGTACTCCTACTAGTGAATGTAATGTTACCCTCCCATACTATGCGCACCACCCCTTGATGTTTTTCAGAAACCTATCCTACATTGCCACTGCATGTTTCGTGACCTCCCCATGCTGAGCAGCCCACGGTGCTTTTCTCCAAACTACATTGCCACACACTGCCTATCCTAATTAAGTCATTCCGATTCATACCACCCCGTGATGTTTTTCTCACTCCTACTAGGGAATGTAATGTTACACACCCATACAATGCGCAGCACCCCGCGATGTTTTTCTCACTCCTACTCGTGAATGTAATGTTACACACCCATACAATGCGCACCAGCCCGCAATGTTTTTCAGAAACCTATCCTACATTGCCACTGCATGTTCCCTGATGTCCCCATGCTGACTATCCTGCGGTCCTTTTCTCCATCCTACATTGCCACTCACTGCCTATACTAATTCAGACCCTCATATTCACACCACCCCGTGATGTTTTTCTCACTCCTACGACAGAATGTAATTTTACACACATATACAATGCGCACCACCCCGCGATGTTTTTCAGAAACCTATCCTACATTGCCACTGCATGTTCCCGGACCTCCACATGCTGACCACCCCGCGGTGCTTTTCTCCATCCTACATTGCCACTCACTGCCTATCCTAGTTCTGACCCTTGGATTCACACCACCCCGTGATGTTTTTCTCACTCCTACTAGTGAATGTAAAGTTACACACCAATCAATACTCACCACCCCGTGATGTTTTTCTCACTCCTAATAGTGAATGTAATGTTACACACCCATACAATGCGCACCACCCCGCAATGTTTTTCAGAAACCTATCCTACATTGCCACTGCATGTTCCCTGATGTCCCCATGCTGACCATCCTGCGGTCCTTTTCTCCATCCTACATTGCCACTCACTGCCTATACTAATTCAGACCCTCATATTCACACCACCCCGTGATGTTTTTCTCACTCCTACGACAGAATGTAATTTTACACACATATACAATGCGCACCACCCCGCGATGTTTTTCAGAAACCTATCCTACATTGCCACTGCATGTTCCCTGACCTCCACATGCTGACCACCCCGCGGTGCTTTTCTCCATCCTACATTGCCACTCACTGCCTATCCTAGTTCTGACCCTTGGATTCACACCACCCCGTGATGTTTTTCTCACTCCTACTAGTGAATGTAAAGTTACACACCAATCAATACTCACCACCCCGTGATGTTTTTCTCACTCCTAATAGTGAATGTAATGTTACACACCCATACAATGCGCACCACCCCGCGATGTTTTTCAGAAACCTATCCTACATTGCCACTGCATGTTCCCTGACCTCCACATGCTGACCACCCCGCGGTGCTTTTCTCCATCCTACATTGCCACTCACTGCCTATCCTAGTTCTGACCCTTGGATTCACACCACCCCGTGATGTTTTTCTCACTCCTACTAGTGAATGTAAAGTTACACACCAATCAATACTCACCACCCCGTGATGTTTTTCTCACTCCTAATAGTGAATGTAATGTTACACACCCATACAATGCGCACCACCCCGCGATGTTTTTCATAAACCTATCCTACATTGCCACTGCATGTTCCCCGACCTCCCGATGCTGACCACCCCGCAGTGCTTTTCTACATCCTACATTGCCACTCACTGCCTATCCTAATTTATACCCTCCGATTCACTCCACTCCGTGATGTTTTTCTCATTCCTACTAGTGAATGCAATATTCCACACCCATACAATGCGCACCACCCCACGAAGTTTTTCAGAAACCTATCCTACATTTCCACTGCATTTTCATTGACTTCCCCTTGATGACCACCCCGCGGTGCTTTTCTCCATCCTACATTGGCTCTCACTGCCTATCCTAATTCAGACCCTCCAATTCACACCACCCCGTGATGTTTTTCTCACTCCTACTAGTGAATGTAATGTTACACACCCATACAATGTGCACAACCCCGCGAAGTTTTTCAGAAACCTATCCTACATTGCCACTGCCTATTCCCTGACCTCCCGTTGCTGACCAACCCAAAGTGCTTTTCTCCATCCTACATTTCCACTCACTGCCTATCCGAATTCAGACTCTCCGATTCACACCACCCCTTGATGTTTTTCTCACCCTACTAGTGAATGTATTGTTACAAACCCAAACAATGCGCACCACACCGCGATGTTTTTCGGAAACCTATCCTACATTGCCACTGCATGTTCCCTGACCTCACATGCTGGCCACCCAGCGGTGCTTTTCTCCATCCTACATTGCCACTCACTGCCTATTCTAATTCAGACCCGCCGATTCACACCACCCCGTGATGTTTTTCTCACTCCTACTAGTGAATGTATTGTTACACCCCCATACAATGCGCACCACCCCGCGATGTTTTTCAGAAACCTATCCTACATTGCCACTGCATGTTCCCTGACCTCCCCATGCTGACCACCCCGCGGTGCTTTTCTCCATCCTATATTGCCACTCACTGCGTATCCTAATTCCGTCCCTCCGATTCACACCACCCCGTGATGTTTTTATCACTCCTACTAGTGAATGTAATGTTACACCCCCATACAATGCACACCACCCTGCGATCTTTTTCAGAAACGTATCCTACATTGCCACTACATGTTTCCTGAGCTCCCCATGCTGACCACCCCGCGGTGCTTTTCTCCACCCTACATTGCCACTCACTGCCTATCCTAATTCAGTCCCTCCGATTCACACCACCCCGTGATGTTTTTCTCACTCCTACTAGTGAATGTAATGTTACACACCCATACAATGCGCACCGCTCCGCGATGTTTTTCAGAAAACTATCCTACATTGCCACTGCATGTTCCCTGACCTCCCCATGCTGACCACCCCGCGGTGCTTTTCTCCATCCTATATTGCCACTCACTGCGTATCCTAATTCAGTCCCTCCGATTCACACCACCCCGTGATGTTTTTCTCACTCCTACTAGTGAATGTAATGTTACACCCCCATACAATGGGCACGAACCCACGATGTTTTTCTCACTCCTACTAGTGAATGTAATGTTACAAACCCATACAATGCGCACCACCTCTTGCTGTTTTTCAGAAACCTATTATACATTGCCACTGCATGTTCCCTGACCTCCCCATGCTGACCTTCCTGCGGTGCTTTTCTCCATCCTACATTGCCCCTCACTGCCTATCGTAATTCAGACCCTCCGATTCACACAACCCGGGATGTTTTTCTCACTCCTACTAGTGAATGTAATGTTACACACCCATACAATGCACACCACCCTGCGATGTTTTTCAGAAACGTTTCCTACGTTGCCACTGCATGTTCCCTGACCTCCCCATGCTGACCACACCGCGGTGCTTTTCTCCATCCTATATTGCTACTCACTGCCTATCCTAATTCACAACCTCTGATTGACACCACCCCGTGATGTTTTTCTCACTCCTACTAGTGAATGTAATGTTACACACCCATACAATGCGCACCACCCCACGTTGTTTTTCTCACTCCTACTAGGGAATGTAATGTTACACACCCATACAATGCGCACCACCCCACGTTGTTTTTCTCACTCCTACTAGTGAATGTAATGTTACACACAAATATAATGCGCAACACCCCGCGATGTTTTTCAGACCTATACTACATTTCCACTGCATGTTCCCTGACCTCCCCATGCTGACCACCCAGCGGTGCTTTTCTCCATCCTACATTGCCCCTCACTGCCTATCCTAATTCAGACCCTCCTATTCACCCAGCCAGTGATGTTTTTCTCACTCCTACTAGTGAATGTAATATTACACACCCAAACAATGCGCACCACCCCTTGCTGTTTTTCAGAAACCTATCCTACATTGCCACGGCATGTTCCCTGACCTCGCCATGCTGACCACCCCGCGGTGCTTTTCTCCATCCTACATTGCCACTCACTGCCTATCCTAATTTAGACCCTCCGATTCACACCACCCCGTGATGTTTTTCTCACTCCTACTAGTGAATGTAATGTTACACACCCATACAATGCGCAACACCCCTTGCTGTTTTTTAGAAACCTATTATACATTGCCACTGCATGTTCCCTGACCTCCCCATGCTGACCACCCTGCGGTGCTTTTCTCCATCCTACATTGCCACTCACTGCCTAACGTAATTCAGACCCTCCGATTCACACAACCCGTGATGTTTTTCTCACTCCTACTAGTTAATGTAATGTTACACACCCATACAATGCACACCACCCCGCGATGTTTTTCAGAAACCTATCCTACATTGCCACTGCATGTTCCGTGACCTCCCCATGCTGAACAGCCCGCGGTGCTTTTCTCCAAACTACATTGCCACTCACTGCCTATCCTAATTAAGTCATTCCGATTCACACCACCCCGTGATGTTTTTCTCACTCCTACTAGGGAATGTAACGTTACACACCCATACAATGCGCACCACCCCACGTTGTTTTTCTCACTCCTACTAGTGAATGTAATGTTACACAATCATTAAATGCGCACCACCCCGCGATGTTTTTCAGAAACCTATCCTACATTGCCACTGCATGTTCCCTGACCTCCACATGCTAAGCATCCCGTGGTGCTTTTCTCCTTCCTACATGGCCACTCAGTGCCTATCCTAATTCAGACCCTCCGATTGACACCACCCCATGATGTTTTTCTCACTCCTACTAGAGAATGTAATGTTACACACCCATACAATGCGCAGCACCCCGTGATGTTTTTCAGAAACCTATCCTACATTGCCACTGCATGTTCCCTGACGTCCCCATGCTGACCACCCTGCGGTCCTTTTCTCCATCCTACATTGCCACTCACTGCCTATACTAATTCAGACCCTCCGATTCACACGACCCCGTGATGTTTTTCTCACGCCTACGAGAGAATGTAATTTTACACACATATACAATGCGCACGACCCCGCGATGTTTTTCAGAAACCTATTCTACTTTGCCACTGCATGTTCCCTGACCTCCACATGCTGACCACCCCGCGGTGCTTTTCTCCATCCTACATTGCCACTCACTGCCTATCCTAGTTCTGACCCTTGGATTCACACCACCCCGTGATGTTTTTCTCACTCCTACTAGTGAATGTAATGTTACTCCCCCATACAATGCACACCACCCCGCGATCTTTTTCAGAAACGTATCCTACATTGCCACTGCATGTTCCCTGCCCTCCCCATGCTGACCACCCCGCGGTGCTTTTCTCCACCCTACATTGCCACTCACTGCCTATCCTAATTCAGTCCCTCCGATTCACACCACCCCGTGATGTTTTTCTCACTCCTACTAGTGAATGTAATGTTACACACCCATACAATGCGCACCGCTCCACGATGTTTTTCAGAAAACTATACTACATTGCCACTGCATGTTCCCTGACCTGCCCATGCTGACCACCCCGCGGTGCTTTTCTCCATCCTACATTGCCACTCCCTGCCTATCGTAATTCAGACCCTCCGATTCACACAACCCGTGATGTTTTTCTCACTCCTACTAGTTAACGTAATGTTACACACCCATACAATGCACACCACCCCACGATGTTTTTCAGAAACCTATCCTACGTTGCCACAGCATGTTCTGTGACATCCCCATGCTGACCACCCCGCGGTGCTTTTCTCCATCCTACATTGCCACTCACTGCCTATACTAGTTCAGACCCTCCGATTCACACCACCCCGTGATGTTTTTTCACTCCTACTAGTGAATGTAATGTTACACCCCCATACAATGCACACCACCCTGCGATCTTTTTCAGAAACGTATCCTACATTGCCACTACATGTTTCCTGACCTCCCGATGCTGACCACCCCGCGGTGCTTTTCTCCACCCTACATTGCCACTCACTGCCTATCCTAATTCAGTCCCTCCGATTCACACCACCCCGTGATGTTTTTCTCACTCCTACTAGTGAATGTAATGTTACACACCCATACAATGCGCACCGCTCCGCGATGTTTTTCAGAAAACTATCCTACATTGCCACTGCATGTTCCCTGACCTCCCCATGCTGACCACCCCGCGGTGCTTTTCTCCATCCTATATTGCCACTCACTGCGTATCCTAATTCAGTCCCTCCGATTCACACCACCCCGTGATGTTTTTCTCACTCCTACTAGTGAATGTAATGTTACACCCCCATACAATGGGCACGAACCCACGATGTTTTTCTCACTCCTACTAGTGAATGTAATGTTACAAACCCATACAAAGCGCACCACCTCTTGCTGTTTTTCAGAAACCTATTATACATTGCCACTGCATGTTCCCTGACCTCCCCATGCTGACCTTCCTGCGGTGCTTTTCTCCATCCTACATTGCCCCTCACTGCCTATCGTAATTCAGACCCTCCGATTCACACAACCCGGGATGTTTTTCTCACTCCTACTAGTGAATGTAATGTTACACACCCATACAATGCACACCACCCTGCGATGTTTTTCAGAAACGTATCCTACGTTGCCACTGCATGTTCCCTGACCTCCCCATGCTGACCACACCGCGGTGCTTTTCTCCATCCTATATTGCTACTCACTGCCTATCCTAATTCACAACCTCTGATTGACACCACCCCGTGATGTTTTTCTCACTCCTACTAGTGAATGTAATGTTACACACCCATACAATGCGCACCACACCACGTTGTTTTTCTCACTCCTACTAGGGAATGTAATGTTACACACCCATACAATGCGCACCACCCCACGTTGTTTTTCTCACTCCTACTAGTGACTGTAATGTTACACACAAATATAATGCGCAACACCCCGCGATGTTTTTCAGAAACCTATACTACATTTCCACTGCATGTTCCCTGACCTCCCCATGCTGACCACCCAGCGGTGCTTTTCTCCATCCTACATTGCCCCTCACTGCCTATCCTAATTCAGACCCTCCTATTCACCCAGCCAGTGATGTTTTTCTCACTCCTACTAGTGAATGTAATATTACACACCCAAACAATGCGCACCACCCCTTGCTGTTTTTCAGAAACCTATCCTACATTGCCACGGCATGTTCCCTGACCTCGCCATGCTGACCACCCCGCGGTGCTTTTCTCCATCCTACATTGCCACTCACTGCCTATCCTAATTTAGACCCTCCGATTCACACCACCCCGTGATGTTTTTCTCACTCCTACTAGTGAATGTAATGTTACACACCCATACAATGCGCAACACCCCTTGCTGTTTTTTAGAAACCTATTATACATTGCCACTGCATGTTCCCTGACCTCCCCATGCTGACCACCCTGCGGTGCTTTTCTCCATCCTACATTGCCACTCACTGCCTAACGTAATTCAGACCCTCCGATTCACACAACCCGTGATGTTTTTCTCACTCCTACTAGTTAATGTAATGTTACACACCCATACAATGCACACCACCCCGCGATGTTTTTCAGAAACCTATCCTACATTGCCACTGCATGTTCCGTGACCTCCCCATGCTGAACAGCCCGCGGTGCTTTTCTCCAAACTACATTGCCACTCACTGCCTATCCTAATTAAGTCATTCCGATTCACACCACCCCGTGATGTTTTTCTCACTCCTACTAGGGAATGTAACGTTACACACCCATACAATGCGCACCACCCCACGTTGTTTTTCTCACTCCTACTAGTGAATGTAATGTTACACAATCATTAAATGCGCACCACCCCACGATGTTTTTCAGAAACCTATCCTACATTGCCACTGCATGTTCCCTGACCTCCACATGCTAAGCATCCCGTGGTGATTTTCTCCTTCCTACATGGCCACTCAGTGCCTATCCTAATTCAGACCCTCCGATTGACACCACCCCATGATGTTTTTCTCACTCCTACTAGAGAATGTAATGTTACACACCCATACAATGCGCAGCACCCCGTGATGTTTTTCAGAAACCTATCCTACATTGCCACTGCATGTTCCCTGACGTCCCCATGCTGACCACCCTGCGGTCCTCTTCTCCATCCTACATTGCCACTCACTGCCTATACTAATTCAGACCCTCCGATTCACACGACCCCGTGATGTTTTTCTCACGCCTACGAGAGAATGTAATTTTACACACATATACAATGCGCACGACCCCGCGATGTTTTTCAGAAACCTATTCTACTTTGCCACTGCATGTTCCCTGACCTCCACATGCTGACCACCCCGCGGTGCTTTTCTCCATCCTACATTGCCACTCACTGCCTATCCTAGTTCTGACCCTTGGATTCACACCACCCCGTGATGTTTTTCTCACTCCTACTAGTGAATGTAATGTTACTCCCCCATACAATGCACACCACCCCGCGATCTTTTTCAGAAACGTATCCTACATTGCCACTGCATGTTCCCTGCCCTCCCCATGCTGACCACCCCGCGGTGCTTTTCTCCACCCTACATTGCCACTCACTGCCTATCCTAATTCAGTCCCTCCGATTCACACCACCCCGTGATGTTTTTCTCACTCCTACTAGTGAATGTAATGTTACACACCCATACAATGCGCACCGCTCCACGATGTTTTTCAGAAAACTATACTACATTGCCACTGCATGTTCCCTGACCTGCCCATGCTGACCACCCCGCGGTGCTTTTCTCCATCCTACATTGCCACTCCCTGCCTATCGTAATTCAGACACTCCGATTCACACAACCCGTGATGTTTTTCTCACTCCTACTAGTTAACGTAATGTTACACACCCATACAATGCACACCACCCCACGATGTTTTGCAGAAACCTATCCTACGTTGCCACAGCATGTTCTGTGACATCCCCATGCTGACCACCCCGCGGTGCTTTTCTCCATCCTACATTGCCACTCACTGCCTATACTAGTTCAGACCCTCCGATTCACACCACCCCGTGATGTTTTTTTCACTCCTACTAGTGAATATAATGTTACACACCCATACAATGCACACCACCCCGCGATGTTTTTCAGAAACCTATCCTACATGCCACTGCATGTTCCCTGACCTCCCCATGCTGACTACCCCGCGGTGCTTTTCTCCACCTAACATTGCCACTCACTGCCTATCCTAATTCAGAAACTCCGATTCACACCACCCCTTGATGTTTGTCGTACTCCTACTAGTGAATGTAATGTTACCCTCCCATACTATGCGCACCACCCCGTGATGTTTTTCAGAAACCTATCCTACATTGCCACTGCATGTTTCGTGACCTCCCCATGCTGAGCAGCCCACGGTGCTTTTCTCCAAACTACATTGCCACACACTGCCTATCCTAATTAAGTCATTCCGATTCATACCACCCCGTGATGTTTTTCTCACTCCTACTAGGGAATGTAATGTTACACACCCATACAATGCGCAGCACCCCGCGATGTTTTTCTCACTCCTACTCGTGAATGTAATGTTACACACCCATACAATGCGCACCAGCCCGCAATGTTTTTCAGAAACCTATCCTACATTGCCACTGCATGTTCCCTGATGTCCCCATGCTGACTATCCTGCGGTCCTTTTCTCCATCCTACATTGCCACTCACTGCCTATACTAATTCAGACCCTCATATTCACACCACCCCGTGATGTTTTTCTCACTCCTACGACAGAATGTAATTTTACACACATATACAATGCGCACCACCCCGCGATGTTTTTCAGAAACCTATCCTACATTGCCACTGCATGTTCCCTGACCTCCACATGCTGACCACCCCGCGGTGCTTTTCTCCATCCTACATTGCCACTCACTGCCTATCCTAGTTCTGACCCTTGGATTCACACCACCCCGTGATGTTTTTCTCACTCCTACTAGTGAATGTAAAGTTACACACCAATCAATACTCACCACCCCGTGATGTTTTTCTCACTCCTAATAGTGAATGTAATGTTACACACCCATACAATGCGCACCACCCCGCAATGTTTTTCAGAAACCTATCCTACATTGCCACTGCATGTTCCCTGATGTCCCCATGCTGACCATCCTGCGGTCCTTTTCTCCATCCTACATTGCCACTCACTGCCTATACTAATTCAGACCCTCATATTCACACCACCCCGTGATGTTTTTCTCACTCCTACGACAGAATGTAATTTTACACACATATACAATGCGCACCACCCCGCGATGTTTTTCAGAAACCTATCCTACATTGCCACTGCATGTTCCCTGACCTCCACATGCTGACCACCCCGCGGTGCTTTTCTCCATCCTACATTGCCACTCACTGCCTATCCTAGTTCTGACCCTTGGATTCACACCACCCCGTGATGTTTTTCTCACTCCTACTAGTGAATGTAAAGTTACACACCAATCAATACTCACCACCCCGTGATGTTTTTCTCACTCCTAATAGTGAATGTAATGTTACACACCCATACAATGCGCACCACCCCGCGATGTTTTTCAGAAACCTATCCTACATTGCCACTGCATGTTCCCTGACCTCCACATGCTGACCACCCCGCGGTGCTTTTCTCCATCCTACATTGCCACTCACTGCCTATCCTAGTTCTGACCCTTGGATTCACACCACCCCGTGATGTTTTTCTCACTCCTACTAGTGAATGTAAAGTTACACACCAATCAATACTCACCACCCCGTGATGTTTTTCTCACTCCTAATAGTGAATGTAATGTTACACACCCATACAATGCGCACCACCCCGCGATGTTTTTCATAAACCTATCCTACATTGCCACTGCATGTTCCCCGACCTCCCGATGCTGACCACCCCGCAGTGCTTTTCTACATCCTACATTGCCACTCACTGCCTATCCTAATTTATACCCTCCGATTCACTCCACTCCGTGATGTTTTTCTCATTCCTACTAGTGAATGCAATATTCCACACCCATACAATGCGCACCACCCCACGAAGTTTTTCAGAAACCTATCCTACATTTCCACTGCATTTTCATTGACTTCCCCTTGATGACCACCCCGCGGTGCTTTTCTCCATCCTACATTGGCTCTCACTGCCTATCCTAATTCAGACCCTCCAATTCACACCACCCCGTGATGTTTTTCTCACTCCTACTAGTGAATGTAATGTTACACACCCATACAATGTGCACAACCCCGCGAAGTTTTTCAGAAACCTATCCTACATTGCCACTGCCTATTCCCTGACCTCCCGTTGCTGACCAACCCAAAGTGCTTTTCTCCATCCTACATTTCCACTCACTGCCTATCCGAATTCAGACTCTCCGATTCACACCACCCCTTGATGTTTTTCTCACCCTACTAGTGAATGTATTGTTACAAACCCAAACAATGCGCACCACACCGCGATGTTTTTCGGAAACCTATCCTACATTGCCACTGCATGTTCCCTGACCTCACATGCTGGCCACCCAGCGGTGCTTTTCTCCATCCTACATTGCCACTCACTGCCTATTCTAATTCAGACCCGCCGATTCACACCACCCCGTGATGTTTTTCTCACTCCTACTAGTGAATGTATTGTTACACCCCCATACAATGCGCACCACCCCGCGATGTTTTTCAGAAACCTATCCTACATTGCCACTGCATGTTCCCTGACCTCCCCATGCTGACCACCCCGCGGTGCTTTTCTCCATCCTATATTGCCACTCACTGCGTATTCTAATTCCGTCCCTCCGATTCACACCACCCCGTGATGTTTTTATCACTCCTACTAGTGAATGTAATGTTACACCCCCATACAATGCACACCACCCTGCGATCTTTTTCAGAAACGTATCCTACATTGCCACTACATGTTTCCTGACCTCCCCATGCTGACCACCCCGCGGTGCTTTTCTCCACCCTACATTGCCACTCACTGCCTATCCTAATTCAGTCCCTCCGATTCACACCACCCCGTGATGTTTTTCTCACTCCTACTAGTGAATGTAATGTTACACACCCATACAATGCGCACCGCTCCGCGATGTTTTTCAGAAAACTATCCTACATTGCCACTGCATGTTCCCTGACCTCCCCATGCTGACCACCCCGCGGTGCTTTTCTCCATCCTATATTGCCACTCACTGCGTATCCTAATTCAGTCCCTCCGATTCACACCACCCCGTGATGTTTTTCTCACTCCTACTAGTGAATGTAATGTTACACCCCCATACAATGGGCACGAACCCACGATGTTTTTCTCACTCCTACTAGTGAATGTAATGTTACAAACCCATACAATGCGCACCACCTCTTGCTGTTTTTCAGAAACCTATTATACATTGCCACTGCATGTTCCCTGACCTCCCCATGCTGACCTTCCTGCGGTGCTTTTCTCCATCCTACATTGCCCCTCACTGCCTATCGTAATTCAGACCCTCCGATTCACACAACCCGGGATGTTTTTCTCACTCCTACTAGTGAATGTAATGTTACACACCCATAAAATGCACACCACCCTGCGATGTTTTTCAGAAACGTATCCTACGTTGCCACTGCATGTTCCCTGACCTCCCCATGCTGACCACACCGCGGTGCTTTTCTCCATCCTATATTGCTACTCACTGCCTATCCTAATTCACAACCTCTGATTGACACCACCCCGTGATGTTTTTCTCACTCCTACTAGTGAATGTAATGTTACACACCCATACAATGCGCACCACCCCACGTTGTTTTTCTCACTCCTACTAGGGAATGTAATGTTACACACCCATACAATGCGCACCACCCCACGTTGTTTTTCTCACTCCTACTAGTGAATGTAATGTTACACACAAATATAATGCGCAACACCCCGCGATGTTTTTCAGAAACCTATACTACATTTCCACTGCATGTTCCCTGACCTCCCCATGCTGACCACCCAGCGGTGCTTTTCTCCATCCTACATTGCCCCTCACTGCCTATCCTAATTCAGACCCTCCTATTCACCCAGCCAGTGATGTTTTTCTCACTCCTACTAGTGAATGTAATATTACACACCCAAACAATGCGCACCACCCCTTGCTGTTTTTCAGAAACCTATCCTACATTGCCACGGCATGTTCCCTGACCTCGCCATGCTGACCACCCCGCGGTGCTTTTCTCCATCCTACATTGCCACTCACTGCCTATCCTAATTTAGACCCTCCGATTCACACCACCCCGTGATGTTTTTCTCACTCCTACTAGTGAATGTAATGTTACACACCCATACAATGCGCAACACCCCTTGCTGTTTTTTAGAAACCTATTATACATTGCCACTGCATGTTCCCTGACCTCCCCATGCTGACCACCCTGCGGTGCTTTTCTCCATCCTACATTGCCACTCACTGCCTAACGTAATTCAGACCCTCCGATTCACACAACCCGTGATGTTTTTCTCACTCCTACTAGTTAATGTAATGTTACACACCCATACAATGCACACCACCCCGCGATGTTTTTCAGAAACCTATCCTACATTGCCACTGCATGTTCCGTGACCTCCCCATGCTGAACAGCCCGCGGTGCTTTTCTCCAAACTACATTGCCACTCACTGCCTATCCTAATTAAGTCATTCCGATTCACACCACCCCGTGATGTTTTTCTCACTCCTACTAGGGAATGTAACGTTACACACTCATACAATGCGCACCACCCCACGTTGTTTTTCTCACTCCTACTAGTGAATGTAATGTTACACAATCATTAAATGCGCACCACCCCGCGATGTTTTTCAGAAACCTATCCTACATTGCCACTGCATGTTCCCTGACCTGCACATGCTAAGCATCCCGTGGTGCTTTTCTCCTTCCTACATGGCCACTCAGTGCCTATCCTAATTCAGACCCTCCGATTGACACCACCCCGTGATGTTTTTCTCACTCCTACTAGAGAATGTAATGTTACACACCCATACAATGCGCAGCACCCCGTGATGTTTTTCAGAAACCTATCCTACATTGCCACTGCATGTTCCCTGACGTCCCCATGCTGACCACCCTGCGGTTCTTTTCTCCATCCTACATTGCCACTCACTGCCTATACTAATTCAGACCCTCCGATTCACACGACCCCGTGATGTTTTTCTCACGCCTACGAGAGAATGTAATTTTACACACATATACAATGCGCACCACCCCTTGATGTTTTTCTCACTCCTACTAGTGAATGTAATGTTACTCCCTCATACAATGGGCACCACCCCACGATGTTTTTCAAACTCCTACTAGTGAATGTAATGTTACACACCCATACAATGCGCACCACCCCGCGATGTTTTTTAGAAACCTTTCGTACATTGCCACTACATTTTCCCTGACCTCCCCATCCTGACCACCCCGCGGTGCTTTTCTCCATCCTACATTGCCACTCACTGCCTATTCTAATTCAGACCCTCCGATTCACACCACCCCGTGATGTTTTTCTCACTCCTACTAGTGAATGTAATGTTACACACCCATACAATGCGCACCACCCCTCGATGTTTTTCAGAAACCTATCCTACATTGCCACTGCATGTTCCCTGACCACCCATGCTGACCACCCTGCGGTGCTTTTCTCCATCCTACACTGCCACACACTGCGTATCCTAATTCAGACCCTCCGATTCACACCACCCCGTGATGTTTTTCTCTATCCTACGAGAGAATGTAATTTTACACACATATACAATGCGCACCACCCCGCGATGTTTTTCTCACTCCTACTCGTGAATGTAATGTTACAAACCCATACAATGCGCACCACCCCGCGATGTTTTTCAGAAACGTATCCTACATTGCCAGTGCATGTTCCCTGACCTCCCATGCTGACCACCCCGCGGTGCTCTTCTCCATCCTACATTGCCACTCACTGCCTATCCTAATTCAGACCCTCCGATTCAGAAGACCCCGTGATGTTTTTCTCACTCCTACTAGTGAATGTAATGTTACATCCCCACACAATGCACACCACCCCGCGATCTTTTTCAGAAACGTATCCTACATTGCCACTGCATGTTCCCTGACCTCCCCATGCTGACCACCCCGCGGTGCTTTTCTCCACCCTACATTGCCACTCACTGCCTATCCTAATTCAATCCCTCCGATTAACACCACCCCGTGAATTTTTTCTCACTCCTACTAGTGAATGTAAAGTTACACACCAATCAATACTCACCACCCCGTGATGTTTTTCTCACTCCTACTAGTGAATTTAATGTTACACACCCATACAATGCGCACCACCCCGCGATGTTTTTCAGAAACCTATCCTACATTGCTACTGCATGTTCCCTGACCTCTCCATGCTGACCACCCCTCGGTGCTTTTCTCCATCCTACATTGCCACTCACTGCGTATCCTAATTCAGACCCTCCGATTCACACCACTCCGTGATGTTTTTCTCACTCCTACTAGTGAATGTAATGTTACACACCCATACAATGTGCACCGCTCCGCGATGTTTTTCAGAAACCTATCCTACATTTCCACTGCATGTTCCCTGACCTCCATATGCTGACCACCCCGCGGTGCGTTTCTCCATCCTACATTGCCACTCACTGCCTATCCTAGTTCTGACCCTTGGATTCATACCACCCGGTGATGTTTTTCTCACTCCTACTAGTGAATGTAAAGTTATACACCAATACAATGCTCACCACCCCGTGATGTTTTTCTCACTCCTACTAGTGAATGTAATGTACACACCCATATAATGCGCACCACCCCGCGATGTTTTTCAGAAACCTATCCTACGTTGCCACTGCATGTTCCCTGACCTCCACATGCTGACCACCCCGCGGTGCTTTTCTCCATCCTACATTGCCACTCACTGCCTATCCTAGTTCTGACCCTTGGATTCACACCACCC
The DNA here is from genome assembly GCF_034190915.1 of Cavia porcellus. Lineage (NCBI taxonomy): Eukaryota > Metazoa > Chordata > Mammalia > Rodentia > Caviidae > Cavia > Cavia porcellus. Next base: position 982,088 of record NW_026947539.1, on the reverse strand, counting down.
CGTGATGTTTTTCTCACTCCTACTAGTGAATGTAAAGTTACACACCAATCAATACTCACCACCCCGTGATGTTTTTCTCACTCCTAATAGTGAATGTAATGTTACACACCCATACAATGCGCACCACCCCGCGATGTTTTTCATAAACCTATCCTACATTGCCACTGCATGTTCCCCGACCTCCCGATGCTGACCACCCCGCAGTGCTTTTCTACATCCTACATTGCCACTCACTGCCTATCCTAATTTATACCCTCCGATTCACTCCACTCCGTGATGTTTTTCTCATTCCTACTAGTGAATGCAATATTCCACACCCATACAATGCGCACCACCCCACGAAGTTTTTCAGAAACCTATCCTACATTTCCACTGCATTTTCATTGACTTCCCCTTGATGACCACCCCGCGGTGCTTTTCTCCATCCTACATTGGCTCTCACTGCCTATCCTAATTCAGACCCTCCAATTCACACCACCCCGTGATGTTTTTCTCACTCCTACTAGTGAATGTAATGTTACACACCCATACAATGTGCACAACCCCGCGAAGTTTTTCAGAAACCTATCCTACATTGCCACTGCCTATTCCCTGACCTCCCGTTGCTGACCAACCCAAAGTGCTTTTCTCCATCCTACATTTCCACTCACTGCCTATCCGAATTCAGACTCCCGATTCACACCACCCCTTGATGTTTTTCTCACCCTACTAGTGAATGTATTGTTACAAACCCAAACAATGCGCACCACACCGCGATGTTTTTCGGAAACCTATCCTACATTGCCACTGCATGTTCCCTGACCTCACATGCTGGCCACCCAGCGGTGCTTTTCTCCATCCTACATTGCCACTCACTGCCTATTCTAATTCAGACCCGCCGATTCACACCACCCCGTGATGTTTTTCTCACTCCTACTAGGGAATGTATTGTTACACCCCCATACAATGCGCACCACCCCGCGATGTTTTTCAGAAACCTATCCTACATTGCCACTGCATGTTCCCTGACCTCCCCATGCTGACCACCCCGCGGTGCTTTTCTCCATCCTATATTGCCACTCACTGCGTATCCTAATTCCGTCCCTCCGATTCACACCACCCCGTGATGTTTTTATCACTCCTACTAGTGAATGTAATGTTACACCCCCATACAATGCACACCACCCTGCGATCTTTTTCAGAAACGTATCCTACATTGCCACTACATGTTTCCTGACCTCCCCATGCTGACCACCCCGCGGTGCTTTTCTCCACCCTACATTGCCACTCACTGCCTATCCTAATTCAGTCCCTCCGATTCACACCACCCCGTGATGTTTTTCTCACTCCTACTATTGAATGTAATGTTACACACCCATACAATGCGCACCGCTCCGCGATGTTTTTCAGAAAACTATCCTACATTGCCACTGCATGTTCCCTGACCTCCCCATGCTGACCACCCCGCGGTGCTTTTCTCCATCCTATATTGCCACTCACTGCGTATCCTAATTCAGTCCCTCCGATTCACACCACCCCGTGATGTTTTTCTCACTCCTACTAGTGAATGTAATGTTACACCCCCATACAATGGGCACGAACCCACGATGTTTTTCTCACTCCTACTAGTGAATGTAATGTTACAAACCCATACAATGCGCACCACCTCTTGCTGTTTTTCAGAAACCTATTATACATTGCCACTGCATGTTCCCTGACCTCCCCATGCTGACCTTCCTGCGGTGCTTTTCTCCATCCTACATTGCCCCTCACTGCCTATCGTAATTCAGACCCTCCGATTCACACAACCCGGGATGTTTTTCTCACTCCTACTAGTGAATGTAATGTTACACACCCATACAATGCACACCACCCTGCGATGTTTTTCAGAAACGTATCCTACGTTGCCACTGCATGTTCCCTGACCTCCCCATGCTGACCACACCGCGGTGCTTTTCTCCATCCTATATTGCTACTCACTGCCTATCCTAATTCACAACCTCTGATTGACACCACCCCGTGATGTTTTTCTCACTCCTACTAGTGAATGTAATGTTACACACCCATACAATGCGCACCACCCCACGTTGTTTTTCTCACTCCTACTAGGGAATGTAATGTTACACACCCATACAATGCGCACCACCCCACGTTGTTTTTCTCACTCCTACTAGTGAATGTAATGTTACACACAAATATAATGCGCAACACCCCGCGATGTTTTTCAGAAACCTATACTACATTTCCACTGCATGTTCCCTGACCTCCCCATGCTGACCACCCAGCGGTGCTTTTCTCCATCCTACATTGCCCCTCACTGCCTATCCTAATTCAGACCCTCCTATTCACCCAGCCAGTGATGTTTTTCTCACTCCTACTAGTGAATGTAATATTACACACCCAAACAATGCGCACCACCCCTTGCTGTTTTTCAGAAACCTATCCTACATTGCCACGGCATGTTCCCTGACCTCGCCATGCTGACCACCCCGCGGTGCTTTTCTCCATCCTACATTGCCACTCACTGCCTATCCTAATTTAGACCCTCCGATTCACACCACCCCGTGATGTTTTTCTCACTCCTACTAGTGAATGTAATGTTACACACCCATACAATGCGCAACACCCCTTGCTGTTTTTTAGAAACCTATTATACATTGCCACTGCATGTTCCCTGACCTCCCCATGCTGACCACCCTGCGGTGCTTTTCTCCATCCTACATTGCCACTCACTGCCTAACGTAATTCAGACCCTCCGATTCACACAACCCGTGATGTTTTTCTCACTCCTACTAGTTAATGTAATGTTACACACCCATACAATGCACACCACCCCGCGATGTTTTTCAGAAACCTATCCTACATTGCCACTGCATGTTCCGTGACCTCCCCATGCTGAACAGCCCGCGGTGCTTTTCTCCAAACTACATTGCCACTCACTGCCTATCCTAATTAAGTCATTCCGATTCACACCACCCCGTGATGTTTTTCTCACTCCTACTAGGGAATGTAACGTTACACACTCATACAATGCGCACCACCCCACGTTGTTTTTCTCACTCCTACTAGTGAATGTAATGTTACACAATCATTAAATGCGCACCACCCCGCGATGTTTTTCAGAAACCTATCCTACATTGCCACTGCATGTTCCCTGACCTCCACATGCTAAGCATCCCGTGGTGCTTTTCTCCTTCCTACATGGCCACTCAGTGCCTATCCTAATTCAGACCCTCCGATTGACACCACCCCGTGATGTTTTTCTCACTCCTACTAGAGAATGTAATGTTACACACCCATACAATGCGCAGCACCCCGTGATGTTTTTCAGAAACCTATCCTACATTGCCACTGCATGTTCCCTGACGTCCCCATGCTGACCACCCCGCGGTGCTTTTCTCCACCCTACATTGCCACTCACTGCCTATCCTAATTCAGTCCCTCCGATTCACACCACCCCGTGATGTTTTTCTCACTCCTACTAGTGAATGTAATGTTACACACCCATACAATGCGCACCGCTCCACGATGTTTTTCAGAAAACTATCCTACATTGCCACTGCATGTTCCCTGACCTGCCCTTGCTGACCACCCCGCGGTGCTTTTCTCCATCCTACATTGCCACTCACTGCCTATCCTAATTCAGGCCTTCCGATTCACACCACCCCGTGATGTTTTTCTCAATCCTACGAGAGAATGTAATTTTACACACATATAAAATGCGCACCACCCCTTGATGTTTTTCTCACTCCTACTAGTGAATGTAATGTTACACCCCCATCCAATGCACACCACCACCCGATCTTTTTCAGAAACGTATCCTACATTGCCACTGCATGTTCCCTAACCTCACCATGCTGACCAACCCAAAGTGCTTTTCTCCATCCTACATTGCCACTCACTGCCTATCCCAATTCAGACCCTCCGATTCACACCCCCCCTTGATGTTTTTCTCACTCCTACTAGTGAATGTAATGTTACACCCCCATACATGCACACCACCCCGCGATCTTTTTCAGAAACGTATCCTACATTGCCACTGCATGTTCCCTGACCTCCCCATGCTGACCACCCCGCGGTGCTTTTCTCCATCCTATATTGCCACTCACTGTGTATCCTAATTCAGTCCCTCCGATTCACACCACCCCGTGATGTTTTTCTCACTCCTACTAGTGAATGTAATGTTACTCCCTCATACAATGGGCACCACCCCACGATGTTTTTCAAACTCCTACTAGTGAATGTAATGTTACACACCCATACAATGCGCACCACCCCGCGATGTTTTTTAGAAACCTTTCGTACATTGCCACTACATTTTCCCTGACCTCCCCATCCTGACCACCCCGCGGTGCTTTTCTCCATCCTACATTGCCACTCACTGCCTATTCTAATTCAGACCCTCCGATTCACACCACCCCGTGATGTTTTTCTCACTCCTACTAGTGAATGTAATGTTACACACCCATACAATGCGCACCACCCCTCGATGTTTTTCAGAAACCTATCCTACATTGCCACTGCATGTTCCCTGACCACCCATGCTGACCACCCTGCGGTGCTTTTCTCCATCCTACACTGCCACACACTGCGTATCCTAATTCAGACCCTCCGATTCACACCACCCCGTGATGTTTTTCTATATCCTACGAGAGAATGTAATTTTACACACATATACAATGCGCACCACCCCGCGATGTTTTTCTCACTCCTACTCGTGAATGTAATGTTACAAACCCATACAATGCGCACCACCCCGCGATGTTTTTCAGAAACGTATCCTACATTGCCACTGCATGTTCCCTGACCTCCCATGCTGACCACCCCGCGGTGCTCTTCTCCATCCTACATTGCCACTCACTGCCTATCCTAATTCAGACCCTCCGATTCACAAGACCCCGTGATGTTTTTCTCACTCCTACTAGTGAATGTAATGTTACATCCCCACACAATGCACACCACCCCGCGATCTTTTTCAGAAACGTATCCTACATTGCCACTGCATGTTCCCTGACCTCCCCATGCTGACCACCCCGCGGTGCTTTTCTCCACCCTACATTGCCACTCACTGCCTATCCTAATTCAGTCCCTCCGATTAACACCACCCCGTGAATTTTTTCTCACTCCTACTAGTGAATGTAAAGTTACACACCAATCAATACTCACCACCCCGTGATGTTTTTCTCACTCCTACTAGTGAATGTAATGTTACACACCCATACAATGCGCACCACCCCGCGATGTTTTTCAGAAACCTATCCTACATTGCTACTGCATGTTCCCTGACCTCTCCATGCTGACCACCCCTCGGTGCTTTTCTCCATCCTACATTGCCACTCACTGCGTATCCTAATTCAGACCCTCCGATTCACACCACTCCGTGATGTTTTTCTCACTCCTACTAGTGAATGTAATGTTACACACCCATACAATGTGCACCGCTCCGCGATGTTTTTCAGAAACCTATCCTACATTTCCACTGCATGTTCCCTGACCTCCATATGCTGACCACCCCGCGGTGCGTTTCTCCATCCTACATTGCCACTCACTGCCTATCCTAGTTCTGACCCTTGGATTCATACCACCCGGTGATGTTTTTCTCACTCCTACTAGTGAATGTAAAGTTATACACCAATACAATGCTCACCACCCCGTGATGTTTTTCTCACTCCTACTAGTGAATGTAATGTACACACCCATATAATCCGCACCACCCCGCGATGTTTTTCAGAAACCTATCCTACGTTGCCACTGCATGTTCCCTGACCTCCCCTTGATGACCACCCAGCGGTGCTTTTCTCCATCCTACATTGCCACTCACTGCCTATCCTAATTCACCCCCTCCTATTCACACCACACCGTGATATTTTTCTCACTCCTACTAGTGAATGAAATGTAACACACCCATACAATGCGCACCACCCCACGATGTTTTTCAGAAACCTATCCTACATTGCCACTGCATGTTCCCTGACCTCCCCTTGATGACCACCCAGCGGTGCTTTTCTCCATCCTACATTGCCACTCACTGCCTATCCTAATTCAGACCCTCCGATTGACACCACCCCGTGATGTTTTTCTCACTCCTACTAGGGAATGTAATGTTACACACCCATACAATGCGCACCACCCCACGTTGTTTTTCTCACTCGTACTAGTGAATGTAATGTTACACACCCATAAAATGCGCACCACCCCGCGATGTTTTTCAGAAACATATCCTACATTGCAACTGCATATTCCCTGACCTCCCCATGCTGACCACCCCGCGGTACTTTTCTCCATCCTACATTGCCACTCATTGCCTATCCTAATTCAGACCCTCCGATTCACATAACCCCGTGATGTTTTTCTCACTCCTACTAGAGAATGTAACGTTACACACCCATACAATGCGCACCACCCCGCGATGCTTTTCTCACTCCTACTCGTGAATGTAATGTTACACACCCATACAATGCGCACCACCCCGCAATGTTTTTCAGAAACCTATCCTACATTGCCACTGCATGTTCCCTGACGTCCCCATGCTGACTACCCCGCGGTCCTTTTCTCCATCCTGCATTGCCACTCACTGCCTATACTAATTCAGACCCTCCGATTCACACCACTCCGTGAAGTTTTTCTCACTCCTACTAGTGAATGTAATGTTACACAACCATACAATGCGCACCACCCCGCGATGTTTTTGAGAAACCTATCCTACATTGCCACTGCATGTTCCCTGACCTCCCCATGCTGACCATCCCGCGGTGCTTTTCTCCATCCTACATTGCCACTAACTGCCTATCCTAATTCAGACCCTCCGATTCACAACACCCCGTGAATTTTTTCTCACTCCTATGAGTGAATGTAATGTTACACACCCATACCATGCGCACCACCCCGCGATGTTTTTCAGAAACCTATCCTACATTGCCACTGCATGTTCCCTGATCTCCCCATGCTGACCACCCCGCGATGCTTTTCTCCATCCTACATTGCCACTCACTGGCTATCCTAATTCATACCCTCCGATTCACACCAGCCCGTGATGTTTTTCTCACTCCTACTAGTGAATGTAATGTTACACACCCATACAATGCGCACCACCCCGAGATGTTTTTCAAAAACCTATCCTACATTGCCACTGCATGTTCCCTGACCTCCACATGCTGACTAACCCGCGGTGCGTTTCTCCATCCTACATTGCCACTCACTGCCTATCCTAATTCAGACCCTCCGATTCACACCACACCCTGATGTTTTTCTCACTCCTTCTAGTGAATGTAATGTTACACACCCATACAATGCGCACCACCCCGCGATGTTTTTCAGTAACCTATCCTAAATTGCCAATGCATGTTCCCTGACCTCCACATGCTGAATTCCCCGTGGTGCTTTTCTCCATCCTACATTGCCACTCACTGCCTATCCTAATTCAGACACTCCAATTCACACCACCCCGTGATTTTTTTCTCACTCCTACTAGTGAATGTAATGTAACACACACCCATACAATGCGCACCACCCCGCAATGTTTTTCAGAAACATATCCTACATTGCCATTGCATGTTCCCTGACCTCCCCATGCTGACCACCCCGCGATACTTTTCTCCATCCTACATTGCCACTCACTGCATATGCTAATTCAGACCCTCCAATTGACACCATCCCGTGATGTTTTTCTCACTCCTACTAGTGAATGTAATGTTACACACCAATACAATGCGCACCACCCCATGATGTTTTTCTCACTCCTACTAGTGAATGTAATGTTACACACCCATACAATGCGCACCACCCCGCAATGTTTTTCAGAAACCTATCCTACATTGCCAGTGCATGTTCCCTGACCTCCCCATGCTGACCACCCCGCGGTGCATTTCCCCACCCTACATTGCCACTCACTGCCTATCCTAATTCAGTCCCTCCAATTCACACCACCCCGTGATGTTTTTCTCACTCCTACTAGTGAATGTAATGTTACACACCCATACAATGCGCACCACCCCTTGCTGTTTTTCAGAAACCTATTATACATTGCCACTGCATGTTCCCTGACCTCCACATGCTGACCACCCTGCGGTGCTTTTCTCCATCCTACATTGCCACTCACTGCCTAATGTAATTCAGACCCTCCGATTCACACAACCCGTGATGTTTTTCTCACTCCTACTAGTTAATGTAATGTTACACACCCATACAATGCACACCACCCCGCGATGTTTTTCAGAAACCTATCCTACGTTGCCACTGCATGTTCCGTGACATACCCATGCTGACTACCCCGCGGTGCTTTTCTCCATCCTACATTGCCACTCACTGCCTATCCTAATTCAGACCCTCCAATTGACACCACCCCGTGATGTTTTTTTCACTCCTACTAGTGAATATAATGTTACACACCCATACAATGCGCACCACCCCGCGATGTTTTTCAGAAACCTATCCTACATTGCCACTGCATGTTCCCTGACCTCCCCATGCTGACTACCCCGCGGTGCTTTTCTCCACCTAACATTGCCACTCACTGCCTATTCTAATTCAGACCCTCCGATTCACACCACCCCTTGATGTTTGTCGTACTCCTACTAGTGAATGTAATGTTACCCTCCCATACTATGCGCACCACCCCGCGATGTTTTTCAGAAACCTATCCTACATTGCCACTGCATGTTCCGTGACCTCCCCATGCTGAGCAGCCCGCGGTGCTTTTCTCCAAACTACATTGCCACTCACTGCCTATCCTAATTAAGTCATTCCGATTCACACCACCCCGTGATGATTTTCTCACTCCTACTAGGGAATGTAATGTTACACACCCATACAATGCGCACCACCCCACGTTGTTTTTCTCACTCCTACTAGTGAATGTAATGTTACACAATCATTAAATGCGCACCACCCCGCGATGTTTTTCAGAAACCTATCCTACATTGCCACTGCATGTTCCCTGACCTCCACATGCTAAGCAAACCGTGGTGCTTTTCTCCTTCCTACATGGCCACTCAGTGCCTATCCTAATTCAGACCCTCCGATTGACACCACCCCGTGATGTTTTTCTCACTCCTACTAGAGAATGTAATGTTACACACCCATACAATGCGCAGCACCCCGTGATGTTTTTCAGAAACCTATCCTACATTGCCACTGCATGTTCCCTGACGTCCCCATGCTGACCACCCTGCGGTCCTTTTCTCCATCCTACATTGCCACTCACTGCCTATACTAATTCAGACCCTCCGATTCACACGACCCCGTGATGTTTTTCTCACGCCTACGAGAGAATGTAATTTTACACACATATACAATGCGCACGACCCCGCGATGTTTTTCAGAAACCTATTCTACTTTGCCACTGCATGTTCCCTGACCTCCACATGCTGACCACCCCGCGGTGCTTTTCTCCATCCTACATTGCCACTCACTGCCTATCCTAGTTCTGACCCTTGGATTCACACCACCCCGTGATGTTTTTCTCACTCCTACTAGTGAATGTATTGTTACACCCCCATACAATGCACACCACCCCGCGATCATTTTCAGAAACGTATCCTACATTGCCACTGCATGTTCCCTGCCCTCCCCATGCTGACCACCCCGCGGTGCTTTTCTCCACCCTACATTGCCACTCACTGCCTATCCTAATTCAGTCCCTCCGATTCACACCACCCCGTGATGTATTTCTCACTCCTACTAGTGAATGTAATGTTACACACCCATACAATCCGCACCGCTCCGCGATGTTTTTCAGAAAACTATCCTACATTGCCACTGCATGTTCCCTGACCTGCCCATGCTGACCACCCCGCGGTGCTTTTCTCCATCCTACATTGCCACTCACTGCCTATCCTAATTCAGGCCTTCCGATTCACACCACCCCGTGATGTTTTTCTCAATCCTACGAGAGAATGTAATTTTACACACATATAAAATGCGCACCACCCCTTGATGTTTTTCTCACTCCTACTAGTGAATGTAATGTTACACCCCCATACAATGCACACCACCCCGCGATTTTTTTCAGAAACGTATCCTACATTGCCACTGCATGTTCCCTGACCTCCCCATGCTGACCACCATGCGGTGCTTTTCTCCATCCTACATTGCCACTCACTGCCTAACGTAATTCAGACCCTCCGATTCACACAACCCGTGATGTTTTTCTCACTCCTACTAGTTAATGTAATGTTACACACCCATACAATGCACACCACCCCGCGATGTTTTTCAGAAACCTATCCTACGTTGCCACTGCATGTTCCGTGACATACCCATGCTGACCACCCCGCGGTGCTTTTCTCCATGCTACATTGCCACTCACTGCCTATCCTAATTCAGACCCTCCAATTGACACCACCCCGTGATGTTTTTTTCACTCCTACTAGTGAATATAATGTTACACACCCATACAATGCGCACCACCCCGCGATGTTTTTCAGAAACCTATCCTACATTGCCACTGCATGTTCCCTGACCTCCCCATGCTGACTACCCCGCGGTGCTTTTCTCCACCTAACATTGCCACTCACTGCCTATCCTAATTCAGACCCTCCGATTCACACCACCCCTTGATGTTTGTCGTACTCCTACTAGTGAATGTAATGTTACCCTCCCATACTATGCGCACCACCCCGCGATGTTTTTCAGAAACCTATCCTACATTGCCACTGCATGTTCCGTGACCTCCCCATGCTGAGCAGCCCGCGGTGCTTTTCTCCAAACTACATTGCCACTCACTGCCTATCCTAATTAAGTCATTCCGATTCACACCACCCCGTGATGTTTTTCTCACTCCTACTAGGGAATGTAATGTTACACACCCATACAATGCGCACCACCCCACGTTGTTTTTCTCACTCCTACTAGTGAATGTAATGTTACACAATCATTAAATGCGCACCACCCCGCGATGTTTTTCAGAAACCTATCCTACATTGCCACTGCATGTTCCCTGACCTCCACATGCTAAGCACCCCGTGGTGCTTTTCTCCTTCCTACATGGCCACTCAGTGCCTATCCTAATTCAGACCCTCCGATTGACACCACCCCGTGATGTTTTTCTCACTCCTACTAGAGAATGTAATGTTACACACCCATACAATGCGCAGCACCCCGTGATGTTTTTCAGAAACCTATCCTACATTGCCACTGCATGTTCCCTGACGTCCCCATGCTGACCACCCTGCGGTCCTTTTCTCCATCCTACATTGCCACTCACTGCCTATACTAATTCAGACCCTCCGATTCACACGACCCCGTGATGTTTTTCTCACGCCTACGAGAGAATGTAATTTTACACACATATACAATGCGCACGACCCCGCGATGTTTTTCAGAAACCTATTCTACTTGGGCACTGCATGTTCCCTGACCTCCACATGCTGACCACCCCGCGGTGCTTTTCTCCATCCTACATTGCCACTCACTGCCTATCCTAGTTCTGACCCTTGGATTCACACCACCCCGTGATGTTTTTCTCACTCCTACTAGTGAATGTAATGTTACACCCCCATACAATGCACACCACCCCGCGATCTTTTTCAGAAACGTATCCTACATTGCCACTGCATGTTCCCTGCCCTCCCCATGCTGACCACCCCGCGGTGCTTTTCTCCACCCTACATTGCCACTCACTGCCTATCCTAATTCAGTCCCTCCGATTCACACCACCCCGTGATGTTTTTCTCACTCCTACTAGTGAATGTAATGTTACACACCCATACAATGCGCACCGCTCCGCGATGTTTTTCAGAAACGTATCCTACATTGCCACTGCATGTTCCCTGACCTCCCCATGCTGACCACCCCGCGGTGCTTTTCTCCATCCTATATTGCCACTCACTGTGTATCCTAATTCAGTCCCTCCGATTCACACCACCCCGTGATGTTTTTCTCACTCCTACTAGTGAATGTAATGTTACACCCTCATACAATGGGCACCACCCCACGATGTTTTACAGACTCCTACTAGTGAATGTAATGTTACACACCCATACAACTCGCACCACCCCGCGATGTTTTTTAGAAACCTATCGTACATTGCCACTACATTTTCCCTGACCTCCCCATCCTGACCACCCCGCGGTGCTTTTTTCCATCCTACATTGCCACTCACTGCGTATTCTAATTCAGACCCTCCGATTCACACCACCCCGTGATGTTTTTCTCACTCCTACTAGTGAATGTAATGTTACACACCCATACAATGCGCACCACCCCTCGATGTTTTTCAGAAACCTATCCTACATTGCCACTGCATGTTCCCTGACCACCCATGCTGACCACCCTGCGGTGCTTTTCTCCATCCTACACTGCCACACACTGCGTATCCTAATTCAGACCCTCCGATTCACACCACCCCGTGATGTTTTTCTCTATCCTACGAGAGAATGTAATTTTACACACATATACAATGCGCACCACCCCGCGATGTTTTTCTCACTCCTACTCGTGAATGTAATGTTACAAACCCATACAATGCGCACCACCCCGCGATGTTTTTCAGAAACCTATCCTACATTGCCACTGCATGTTCCCTGACCTGCCCATGCTGACCACCCCGCGGTGCTTTTCTCCATCCTACATTGCCACTCACTGCCTATCCTAATTCAGGCCTTCCGATTCACACCAACCCGTGATGTTTTTCTCAATCCTACGAGAGAATGTAATTTTACACACATATAAAATGCGCACCACCCCGCGATGTTTTTCTCACTCCTACTCGTGAATGTAATGTTACAAACCCACACAATGCGCACTCCCCCGCGATGTTTTTCAGAAACCTATCCTACATTGCCACTGCATGTTCCCTGACCTCCCATGCTGACCACCCCGCGGTGCTCTTCTCCATCCTACATTGCCACTCACTGCCTATCCTAATTCAGACCCTCCGATTCACAAGACCGCTTGATGTTTTTCTCACTCCTACTAGTGAATGTAATGTTACACCCCCACACAATGCACACCACCCCGCGATCTTTTTCAGAAACGTATCCTACATTGCCACTGCATGTTCCCTGACCTCCCCATGCTGACCACCCCGCGGTGCTTTTCTCCACCCTACATTGCCACTCACTGCCTATCCTAATTCAGTCCCTCCGATTAACACCACCCTGTGAATTTTTTCTCACTCCTACTAGTGAATGTAAAGTTACACACCAATCAATACTCACCACCCCGTGATGTTTTTCTCACTCCTACTAGTGAATGTAATGTTACACACCCATACAATGCCCACCACCCCGCGATGTTTTTCAGAAACCTATCCTACATTGCTACTGCATGTTCCCTGACCTCTCGATGCTGACCACCCCTCGGTGCTTTTCTCCATCCTACATTGCCACTCACTGCGTATCGTAATTCAGACCCTCCGATTCACACCACTCCGTGATGTTTTTCTCACTCCTACTAGTGAATGTAATGTTACACACCCATACAATGCACACCGCTCCGCGATGTTTTTCAGAAACCTATCCTACATTTCCACTGCATTTTCCCTGACCTCCATATGCTGACCACCCCGCGGTGCGTTTCTCCATCCTACATTGCCACTCACTGCCTATCCTATTTCTGACCCTTGGATTCATACCACCCGGTGATGTTTTTCTCACTCCTACTAGTGAATGTAAAGTTATACACCAATACAATGCTCCACCACCCCGTGATGTTTTTCTCACTCCTACTAGTGAATGTAATGTTACACACCCATATAATGCGCACCACCCCGCGATGTTTTTCAGAAACCTTTCCTACGTTGCCACTGCATGTTCCCTGACCTCCCCTTGATGACCACCCAGCGGTGCTTTTCTCCATCCTACATTGCCACTCACTGCCTATCCTAATTCACCCCCTCCTATTCACACCCCACCGTGATATTTTTCTCACTCCTACTAGTGAATGAAATGTAACACACCCATACAATGCGCACCACCCCACGATGTTTTTCAGAAACCTATCCTACATTGCCACTGCATGTTCCCTGACCTCCCCTTGATGACCACCCAGCGGTGCTTTTCTCCATCCTACATTGCCACTCACTGCCTATCCTAATTCAGACCCTCCGATTGACACCACCCCGTGATGTTTTTCTCACTCCTACTAGGGAATGTAATGTTACACACCCATACAATGCGCACCACCCCACGTTGTTTTTCTCACTCGTACTAGTGAATGTAATGTTACACACCCATAAAATGCGCACCACCCCGCGATGTTTTTCAGAAACATATCCTACATTGCAACTGCATATTCCCTGACCTCCCCATGCTGACCACCCCGCGGTACTTTTCTCCATCCTACATTGCCACTCATTGCCTATCCTAATTCAGACCCTCTGATTCACATAACCCCGTGATGTTTTTCTCACTCCTACTAGAGAATGTAACGTTACACACCCATACAATGCGCACCACCCCGCGATGCTTTTCTCACTCCTACTCGTGAATGTAATGTTACACACCCATACAATGTGCACCACCCCGCAATGTTTTTCAGAAACCTATCCTACATTGCCACTGCATGTTCCCTGACGTCCCCATGCTGACTACCCCACGGTCCTTTTCTCCATCCTGCATTGCCACTCACTGCCTATACTAATTCAGACCCTCCGATTCACACCACTCCGTGAAGTTTTTCTCACTCCTACTAGTGAATGTAATGTTACACAACCATACAATGCGCACCACCCCGCGATGTTTTTGAGAAACCTATCCTACATTGCCACTGCATGTTCCCTGACCTCCCCATGCTGACCATCCCGCGGTGCTTTTCTCCATCCTACATTGCCACTAACTGCCTATCCTAATTCAGACCCTCTGATTCACAACACCCCGTGAATTTTTTCTCACTCCTATGAGTGAATGTAATGTTACACACCCATACCATGCGCACCACCCCGCGATGTTTTTCAGAAACCTATCCTACATTGCCACTGCATGTTCCCTGATCTCCCCATGCTGACCACCCCGCGATGCTTTTCTCCATCCTACATTGCCGCTCACTGGCTATCCTAATTCATACCGTCCGATTCACACCAGCCCGTGATGTTTTTCTCACTCCTACTAGTGAATGTAATGTTACACACCCATACAATGCGCACCACCCCGAGATGTTTTTCAAAAACCTATCCTACATTGCCACTGCATGTTCCCTGACCTCCACATGCTGACTAACCCGCGGTGCGTTTCTAAATCCTACATTGCCACTCACTGCTTATCCTAATTCAGACCCTCCGATTCACACCACACCCTGATGTTTTGCTCACTCCTTCTAGTGAATGTAATGTTACACACCCATACAATGCGCACCACCCCGCGATGTTCTTCAGAAACCTATCCTAAATTGCCAATGCATGTTCCCTGACCTCCACATGCTGAATTCCCCGTGGTGCTTTTCTCCATCCTACATTGCCACTCACTGCCTATCCTAATTCAGACACTCCAATTCACACAACCCCGTGATTTTTTTCTCACTCCTACTAGTGAATGTAATGTAACACACACCCATACAATGCGCACCACCCCGCAATGTTTTTCAGAAACCTATCCTACATTGCCACTGCATGTTCCCTGACCTCCCCATGCTGACCACCCCGCGATACTTTTCTCCATCCTACATTGCCACTCACTGCATATGCTAATTCAGACCCTCCAATTGACACCATCCCGTGATGTTTTTCTCACTCCTACTAGTGAATGTAATGTTACACACCAATACAATGCGCACCACCCCATGATGTTTTTCTCACTCCTACTAGTGAATGTCATGTTACACACCCATACAATGCGCACCACCCCGCAATGTTTTTCAGAAACCTATCCTACATTGCCAGTGCATGTTCCCTGACCTCCCCATGCTGACCACCCCGTGGTGCTTTTCTCCATCCTATATTGCCACTCACTGCGTATCCTAATTCAGTCCCTCCAATTCACACCACCCCGTGATGTTTTTCTCACTCCTACTAGTGAATGTAATGTTACACACCCATACAATGCGCACCAGACCGCAATGTTTTTCAGAAACCTATCCTACTTTGCCACTGCATGTTCCCTGACCTCCCCATGCTGACCACCCCGTGGTGCTTTTCTCCATCCTATATTGCCACTCACTGCGTATCCTAATTCAGTCCCTCCGATTCACACCACCCCGTGATGTTTTTCTCACTCCTACTAGTGAATGTAATGTTACACCCCCATACAATGGGCACCACACCACGATGTTTTTCAAACTCCTACTAGTGAATGTAATGTTACACACCCATACAATGCGCACCACCCCGCGATGTTTTTTAGAAACCTATCCTACATTGCCACTGCATGTTCCCTGACCTCCCCTTGATGACCACCCCGCGGTACTTTTCTCCATTATACATTGTCACTCACTGCCTAACCTAATTCAGACCGTCAGATTCCCACCACCCCGTGACGTTTTTCTCACTCCTACTAGTGAATGTAATGTTACACACCCATACAATGCGCACCACCCCGCGATGTTTTTCAGAAACCTATCCTACATTTCCACTGCATGTTCCCTGAACTCCCCATGCTGACCACCCAGCGGTGCTTTTCTCCATCCTACATTGCCACTCACTGCCTATCCTAATTCAGACCCTCCGATTCACCCAACCCGTGATGTTTTTCTCACTCCTACTAGAGAATGTAATGTTACACACCCATAAAATGCGCAGCACCCCGCGATGTTTTTCTCACTCCTACTCGTGAATGTAATGTTACACACCCATACAATGCGCACCACCCCGCAATGTTTTTCAGAAACCTATCCTACATTGCCACTGCATGTTCCCTGACGTCCCCATGCTGACCACCCTGCGGTCCTTTTCTCCATCCTACATTGCCACTCACTGCCTATACTAATTCAGACACTCCGATTCACACGACACCGTGATGTTTTTCTCACTCCTACGAGAGAATGTAATTTTACACACACATACAATGCGCACCACCCCGCGATGTTTTTCAGAAACCTATCCTACATTGCCACTGCATGTTCCCTGACCTCCACATGCTGACCACCCCGCGGTCCTTTTCTCCATCCTACATTGCCACTCACTGCCTATCCTAGTTCTGACCCTTGGATTCACACCACCCCGTGATGTTTTTCTCACTCCTACTAGTGAATGTAATGTTACACACCCATACAATGCGCACCACCCCGCGATGCTTTTCATAAACCTATCCTACATTTCCACTGCATGTTCCCCGACCTCCCGATGCTGACCACCCCGCAGTGCTTTTCTACATCCTACATTGCCACTCACTGCCTATCCTAATTTAGACCCTCCGATTCACACCACCCCGTGATGTTTTTCTCACTCCTACTATTGAATGTAATGTTACACACCCATACAATGCGCACCACTCCGCCATGTTTTTCACAAACCTATCCTACATTGCCACTGCCTATTCCCTGACATCTCCATGCTGACCTACCCAAAGTGCTTTTCTCCGTCCTACATTGCCACTCACTGCCTGTCCGAATTCAGACCCTCTGATTCACACCACCCCTTTATGTTTTTCTCACCCTACTAGTGAATGTATTGTTACAAACCCAAACAATGCGCACCACCCCGCGATGTTTTTCGGAAACCTATCCTACATTGCCACTGCATGTTCCCTGACCTCCCATGCTGGCCACCCCGCGGTGCTTTTCTCCATCCTACATTGCCACTCACTGCCTATCCTAATTCAGACCCTCCGATTCACTCCACCCCGTGATGTTTTTCTCACTCCTACTTGTGAATGTATTGTTACTCCCCCATAAAATGTGCACCACCCCACGATGTTTTTCAGAAACCTATCCTACATTGCCACTGCATGTTCCCTGACCTCCCCATGCTGACCACCCCGCGGTGCTTTTCTCCATCCTATATTGCCACTCACTGCGTATCCTAATTCCGTCCCTCCGATTCACACCACCCGGTGATGTTTTTCTCACTCCTACTAGTGAATGTAATGTTACACCCCCATACAATGCACACCACCCCTCGATCTTTTTCAGAAACGTATCCTACATTGCCACTGCATGTTCCCTGAGCTCCCCATGCTGACCACCCCGCGGTGCTTTTCTGCACCCTACATTGCCACTCAATGCATATCCTAATTCAGTCCCTCCAATTCACACCACCCCGTGATGTTTTTCTCACTCCTACTAGTGAATGTAATGTTACACACCCATACAATGCGCACCGCTCCGCGATGTTTTTCAGAAAACTATCCTACATTGCCACTGCATGTTCCCTGACCTCCCCCTGCTGACCACCCCGCGGTGCTTTTCTCCATCCTATATTGCCACTCACTGCGTATCCTAATTCAGTCCCTCTGATTCACACCACCCCGTGATGTTATTCTCACTCCTACTAGTGAATGTAATGTTACACACCCATACAATGCGCACCACCCCGCGATGTTTTTCAGAAACCTATCCTACTTTGCCACTGCATGTTCCCTGACCTCCCCATGCTGACCACCCCGTGGTGCTTTTCTCCATCCTATATTGCCACTCACTGCGTATCCTAATTCAGTCCCTCCGATTCACACCACCCCGTGATGTTTTTCTCACTCCTACTAGTGAATGTAATGTTACACCCCCATACAATGGGCACCACACCACGATGTTTTTCAAACTCCTACTAGTGAATGTAATGTTACACACCCATACAATGCGCACCACCCCGCGATGTTTTTTAGAAACCTATCCTACATTGCCACTGCATGTTCCCTGACCTCCCCTTGATGACCACCCCGCGGTACTTTTCTCCATTATACATTGTCACTCACTGCCTAACCTAATTCAGACCGTCCGATTCCCACCACCCCGTGACGTTTTTCTCACTCCTACTAGTGAATGTAATGTTACACACCCATACAATGCGCACCACCCCGCGATGTTTTTCAGAAACCTATCCTACATTTCCACTGCATGTTCCCTGAACTCCCCATGCTGACCACCCAGCGGTGCTTTTCTCCATCCTACATTGCCACTCACTGCCTATCCTAATTCAGACCCTCCGATTCACCCAACCCGTGATGTTTTTCTCACTCCTACTAGAGAATGTAATGTTACACACCCATAAAATGCGCAGCACCCCGCGATGTTTTTCTCACTCCTACTCGTGAATGTAATGTTACACACCCATACAATGCGCACCACCCCGCAATGTTTTTCAGAAACCTATCCTACATTGCCACTGCATGTTCCCTGACGTCCCCATGCTGACCACCCTGCGGTCCTTTTCTCCATCCTACATTGCCACTCACTGCCTATACTAATTCAGACACTCCGATTCACACGACACCGTGATGTTTTTCTCACTCCTACGAGAGAATGTAATTTTACACACACATACAATGCGCACCACCCCGCGATGTTTTTCAGAAACCTATCCTACATTGCCACTGCATGTTCCCTGACCTCCACATGCTGACCACCCCGCGGTCCTTTTCTCCATCCTACATTGCCACTCACTGCCTATCCTAGTTCTGACCCTTGGATTCACACCACCCCGTGATGTTTTTCTCACTCCTACTAGTGAATGTAATGTTACACACCCATACAATGCGCACCACCCCGCGATGCTTTTCATAAACCTATCCTACATTTCCACTGCATGTTCCCCGACCTCCCGATGCTGACCACCCCGCAGTGCTTTTCTACATCCTACATTGCCACTCACTGCCTATCCTAATTTAGACCCTCCGATTCACACCACCCCGTGATGTTTTTCTCACTCCTACTATTGAATGTAATGTTACACACCCATACAATGCGCACCACTCCGCCATGTTTTTCACAAACCTATCCTACATTGCCACTGCCTATTCCCTGACATCTCCATGCTGACCTACCCAAAGTGCTTTTCTCCGTCCTACATTGCCACTCACTGCCTGTCCGAATTCAGACCCTCTGATTCACACCACCCCTTGATGTTTTTCTCACCCTACTAGTGAATGTATTGTTACAAACCCAAACAATGCGCACCACCCCGCGATGTTTTTCGGAAACCTATCCTACATTGCCACTGCATGTTCCCTGACCTCCCATGCTGGCCACCCCGCGGTGCTTTTCTCCATCCTACATTGCCACTCACTGCCTATCCTAATTCAGACCCTCCGATTCACTCCACCCCGTGATGTTTTTCTCACTCCTACTTGTGAATGTATTGTTACTCCCCCATAAAATGTGCACCACCCCACGATGTTTTTCAGAAACCTATCCTACATTGCCACTGCATGTTCCCTGACCTCCCCATGCTGACCACCCCGCGGTGCTTTTCTCCATCCTATATTGCCACTCACTGCGTATCCTAATTCCGTCCCTCCGATTCACACCACCCGGTGATGTTTTTCTCACTCCTACTAGTGAATGTAATGTTACACCCCCATACAATGCACACCACCCCTCGATCTTTTTCAGAAACGTATCCTACATTGCCACTGCATGTTCCCTGAGCTCCCCATGCTGACCACCCCGCGGTGCTTTTCTGCACCCTACATTGCCACTCAATGCATATCCTAATTCAGTCCCTCCAATTCACACCACCCCGTGATGTTTTTCTCACTCCTACTAGTGAATGTAATGTTACACACCCATACAATGCGCACCGCTCCGCGATGTTTTTCAGAAAACTATCCTACATTGCCACTGCATGTTCCCTGACCTCCCCCTGCTGACCACCCCGCGGTGCTTTTCTCCATCCTATATTGCCACTCACTGCGTATCCTAATTCAGTCCCTCTGATTCACACCACCCCGTGATGTTATTCTCACTCCTACTAGTGAATGTAATGTTACACACCCATACAATGCGCACCACCCCGCGATGTTTTTCAGAAACCTATCCTACATTGCCACTGCATGTTCACTGACCTCCCATGCTGACCACCCTGCGGTGCTTTTCTCCATCCTACACTGCCACTCACTGCGTATCCTAATTCAGACCCTCCGATTCACACCACCCCATGATGTTTTTCTCAATCCTACGAGAGAATGTAATTTTACACACATATACAATGCGCACCACACCGCGATGTTTTTCAGAAACCTATCCTACATTGCCACTGCATGTTCCCTGACCTCCCATGCTGACCACCCCGCGGTGCTTTTCTCCATCCTACATTGCCACTCACTGCCTATACTAATTCAGACCCTCCGATTCACACCACCCCGTGATGTTTTTCTCACTCCTACTAGTGAATGTAATGTTACACCCCCATACAATGCACACCACCCCGCGATCTTTTTCAGAAACGTATCCTACATTGCCACTGCATGTTCCCTTACCTCCCCATGCTGACCACCCCGCGGTGCTTTTCTCCACCCTACATTGCCACTCACTGCCTATCCTAATTCAGTCCCTCCGATTCACACCACCCCGTGATGTTTTTCTCACTCCTACTAGTGAATGTAATGTTACACACCCATACAATGCGCACCATACCTTGATGTTTTTCAGAAACCTATCCTACATTGCCACTGCATGTTCCCTGACCTCCCAATGCTGACCACCCCGCGGTGCTTTTCTCCATCCTATATTGCCACTCACGGCGTATCCTAATTCAGTCCCTCCGATTCACACCACTCCGTGATGTTTTTCTCACTCCTACTAGTGAATGTAATGTTACACCCCCATACAATGGGCACCACCCCACGATGTTTTTCAAACTCCTACTAGTGAATGTAATGTTACACACCCATACAATGCGCACCAGCCCGCTATGGTTTTTAGAAACCTATCCTATATTGCCACTACATTTTCCTTGACCTCCCCATCCTGACCACCCCGCCGTGCTTTTCTCCATCCTACATTGCCACTCACTGCCTATTCTAATTCAGACCCTCCGATTCACACCACCCCGTGATATTTTTCTCACTCCTACTAGTGAATGTAATGTTACACACCCATACAATGCGCAACACCCCGCGATGTTTTTCAGAAACCTATCCTACATTGCCACTGCATGTTCCCTGACCTCCCCTTGATGACCACCAGGCGGTGCTTTTCTCCATTATACATTGTCACTCACTGCCTAACCTAATTCAGACCGTCCGATTCCCACCACCCCGTGACGTTTTTCTCACTCCTACTAGTGAATGTAATGTTACACATCCATATAATGCGCACCACCCCGCGATGTTTTTCAGAAACCTATCCTACATTTCCACTGCATGTTCCCTGACCTCCCCATGCTGACCACCCAGCGGTGCTTTTCTCCATCCTACATTGCCACTCACTGCCTATCCTAATTCAGACCCTCCGATTCACCCAACCCGTGATGTTTTTCTCACTCCTACTAGAGAATGTAATGTTACACACCCATACAATGCGCAGCACCCCGCGATGTTTTTCAAACTCCTACTCGTGAATGTAATGATACACACCCATACAATGCGCACCACCCCGCAATGTTTTTCAGAAACCTATCCTACATTGCCACTGCATGTTCCCTGACGTCCCCATGCTGACCACCCTGCGGTCCTTTTCTCCATCCTACATTGCCACTCACTGCCTATACTAATTCAGACACTCCGATTCACACGACACCGTGATGTTTTTCTCACGCCTACGAGAGAATGTAATTTTACACACATATACAATGCGCACCACCCCGCGATGTTTTTCAGAAACCTATCCTACATTGCCACTGCATGTTCCCTGACCTCCACATGCTGACCACCCCGCGGTGCTTTTCTCCATCCTACATTGCCACTCACTGCCTATCCTAGTTCTGACCCTTGGATTCACACCACCCCGTGATGTTTTTCTCACTCCTACTAGTGAATGTAATGTTACACACCCATACAATGCGCACCACCCCGTGATGTTTTTCATAAACCTATCGTACATTTCCACTGCATGTTCCCCGACCTCCCGATGCTGACCACCACGCAGTGCTTTTCTACATCCTACATTGCCACTCACTGCCTATCCTAATTTAGACCCTCCGATTCACAGCACTCCGTGATGTTTTTCTCATTCCTACTAGTGAATGCAATATTCCACACCCATACAATGCGCACCACCCCACGAAGTTTTTCAGAAACCTATCCTACATTTCCACTGCATGTTCATTGACCTCCCCTTGATGACCACCCCGCGGTGCTTTTCTCCATCCTACACTGGCACTCACTCCCTATCCTAATTCAGACCCTCTGATTCACACCACCCCGTGATGTTTTTCTCACTCCTACTAGTGAATGTAATGTTACACACCCATACAATGTGCACCACCCCGCGAAGTTTTTCAGAAACCTATCCTACATTGCAACTGCATGTTCCCTGACCTCCGCATGCTGACCACCCCGCGGTACTTTTCTCCATCCTACATTGCCACTCACTGCCTATAATAATTCAGACCCTCCGATTCACCCACCCCGTGATGTTTTTTTCACTCCTACTAGTGAATGTAATGTTACACACCCATACAATGCACACCACTCCGCCATGTTTTTCCCAAACCTATCCTACATTGCCACTGCCTATTCCCTGACATCTCCATGCTGACCTACCCAAAGTGCTTTTCTCCATCCTACATTGCCACTCACTGCCTATCTGAATTCAGACCCTCCGATTCACCCCACCCCTTGATGTTTTTCTCACCCTACTAGTGAATGTATTGTTACAAACCCAAACAATGCGCACCACCCCGCGATGTTTTTCGGAAACCTATCCTACATTGCCACTGCATGTTCCCTGAGCTCCCATGCTGGCCACCCCGCGGTGCATTTCCCCACCCTACATTGCCACTCACTGCCTATCCTAATTCAGTCCCTCCAATTCACACCACCCCGTGATGTTTTTCTCACTCCTACTAGTGAATGTAATGTTACACACCCATACAATGCGCACCAGACCGCGATGTTTTTCAGAAACCTATCCTACTTTGCCACTGCATGTTCCCTGACCTCCCCATGCTGACCACCCCGCGGTGCTTTTCTCCATCCTATATTGCCACTCACTGCGTATCCTAATTCAGTCCCTCCGATTCACACCACCCCGTGATGTTTTTCTCACTCCTACTAGTGAATGTAATGTTACACCCCCATACAATGGGGACCACACCACGATGTTTTTCAAACTCCTACTAGTGAATGTAATGTTACACACCCATACAATGCGCACCACCCCGCGATGTTTTTTAGAAACCTATCCTACATTGCCACTGCATGTTCCCTGACCTCCCCTTGATGACCACCCCGCGGTACTTTTCTCCATTATACATTGTCACTCACTGCCTAACCTAATTCAGACCGTCCGATTCCCTCCACCCCGTGACGTTTTTCTCACTCCTACTAGTGAATGTAATGTTACACATCCATATATTGCGCACCACCCCGCGATGTTTTTCAGAAACCTATCCTACATTTTACTGCATGTTCCCTGACCTCCCCATGCTGACCACCCAGCGGTGCTTTTCTCCATCCTACATTGCCACTCACTGCCTATCCTAATTCAGACCCTCCGATTCACCCAACCCGTGATGTTTTTCTCACTCCTACTAGAGAATGTAATGTTACACACCCATACAATGCGCAGCACCCCGCGATGTTTTTCTCACTCCTACTCGTGAATGTAATGTTACACACCCATACAATGCGCACCACCCCGCAATGTTTTTCAGAAACCTATCCTACATTGCCACTGCATGTTCCCTGACGTCCCCATGCTGACCACCCTGCGGTCCTTTTCTCCATCCTACATTGCCACTCACTGCCTATACTAATTCAGACACTCCGATTCACACGACACCGTGATGTTTTTCTCACTCCTACGAGAGAATGTAATTTTACACACATATACAATGCGCACCACCCCGCGATGTTTTTGAGAAACCTATCCTACATTGCCACTGCATGTTCCCTGACCTCCACATGCTGACCACCCCGCGGTGCTTTTCTCCATCCTACATTGCCACGCACTGCCTATCCTAGTTCTGACCCTTGGATTCAAACCACCCCGTGATGTTTTTCTCACTCCTACTAGTGAATGTAATGTTACACACCCATACAATGCGCACCACCCCGCGATGCTTTTCATAAACCTATCCTACATTTCCACTGCATGTTCCCCGACCTCCCGATGCTGACCACACCGCAGTGCTTTTCTACATCCTACATTGCCACTCACTGCCTATCCTAATTTAGACCCTCCGATTCACACCACTCCGTGATGTTTTTCTCACTCCTACTAGTGAATGTAATGTTACACACCCATACAATGTGCACCACCCCGCGAAGTTTTTCAGAAACCTATCCTACATTGCAACTGCATGTTCCCTGACCTCCGCATGCTGACCACCCCGCGGTACTTTTCACCATCCTACATTGCCACTCACTGCCTATAATAATTCAGACCCTCCGATTCACCCACCCCGTGATGTTTTTTTCACTCCTACTAGTGAATGTAATGTTACACACCCATACAATGCGCACCACTCCGCCATGTTTTTCACAAACCTATCCTACATTGCCACTGCCTATTCCCTGACATCTCCATGCTGACCTACCCAAAGTGCATTTCTCCATCCTACATTGCCACTCACTGCCTATCCGAATTCAGACCCTCCGATTCACACCACCCCTTGATGTTTTTCTCACCCTACTAGTGAATGTATTGTTACAAACCCAAACAATGCGCACCACCCCGCGATGTTTTTCGGAAACCTATCCTACATTGCCACTGCATGTTCCCTGACCTCCCATGCTGGCCACCCCGCGGTGCTTTTCTCCATCCTACATTGCCACTCACTGCCTATCCTAATTCAGACCCTCCGATTCACTCCACTCCGTGATGTTTTTCTCACTCCTACTAGTGAATGTATTGTTACACCCCCATACAATGCGCACCACCCCACGATGTTTTTCAGAAACCTATCCTACATTGCCACTGCATGTTCCCTGACCTCCCCATGCTGACCACCCCGCGGTGCTTTTCTCCATCCTATATTGCCACTCACTGCGTATCCTAATTCAGTCCCTCCGATTCACACCACCCCGTGATGTTTTTCTCACTCCTACTAGTGAATGTAATGTTACACCCCCATACAATGCACACCACCCCGCGATCTTTTTCAGAAACGTATCCTACATTGCCACTGCATGTTCCCTGACCTCCCCATGCTGACCACCCCGCGGTGCTTTTCTCAACCCTACATTGCCACTCACTGCCTATCCTAATTCAGTCCCTCCGATTCACACCACCCCGTGATGTTTTTCTCACTCCTACTAGTGAATGTAATGTTACACACCCATACAATGCGCACCGCTCCGCGATGTTTTTCAGAAAACTATCCTACATTGCCACTGCATGTTCCCTGACCTCCCCATGCTGACCACCCCGTGGTGCTTTTCTCCATCCTATATTGCCACTCACTGCGTATCCTAATTCAGTCCCTCTGATTCACACCACCCCGTGATGTTTTTCTCACTCCTACTAGTGAATGTAATGTTACACACCCATACAATGCGCACCACCCCGCGATGTTTTTCAGAAACCTATCCTACATTGCCACTGCATGTTCCCTGACCACCCATGCTGACCACCCTGCGGTGCTTTTCTCCATCCTACACTGCCACTCACTGCGTATCCTAATTCAGACCCTCCGATTCACACCACCCCGTGATGTTTTTCTCAATCCTACGAGAGAATGTAATTTTACACACATATACAATGCGCACCACACCGCGATGTTTTTCAGAAACCTATCCTACATTGCCACTGCATGTTCCCTGACCTCCCATGCTGACCACCCCGCGGTGCTTTTCTCCATCCTACATTGCCACTCACTGCCTATACTTATTCAGACCCTCCGATTCACACCACCCCGTGATGTTTTTCTCACTCCCACTAGTGAATGTAATGTTACACCCCCATACAATGCACACCACCCCGCGATCTTTTTCAGAAACGTATCCTACATTGCCACTGCATGTTCCCTGACCTCCCCATGCTGACCACCCCGCGGTGCTTTTCTCCACCCTACATTGCCACTCACCGCCTATCCTAATTCAGTCCCTCCGATTCACACCACCATGACGTTTTTCTCACTCCTACTAGTGAATGTAATGTTACACCCCCATACAATGGGCACCACCCCACGATGTTTTTCAAACTCCTACTAGTGAATGTAATGTTACACACCCATACAATGCGCACCACCCCGCTATGTTTTTTAGAAACCTATCCTACATTGCCACTACATTTTCCCTGACCTCCCCATCCTGACCACCCCGCGGTGCTTTTCTCCATCCTACATTGCCACTCACTGCCTATTCTAATTCAGACCCTCCGATTCACACCACCCCGTGATATTTTTCTCACTCCTACTAGTGAATGTAATGTTACACACCCATACAATGCGCAACACCCCGCGATGTTTTTCAGAAACCTATCCTACATTGCCACTGCATGTTCCCTGACCTCCCCTTGATGACCACCCCGCGGTGCTTTTCTCCATTATACATTGTCACTCACTGCCTAACCTAATTCAGACCGTCCGATTCCCACCACCCCGTGACGTTTTTCTCACTCCTACTAGTGAATGTAATGTTACACATCCATATAATGCGCACCACCCCGCGATGTTTTTCAGAAACCTATCCTACATTTCCACTGCATGTTCCCTGACCTCCCCATGCTGACCACCCAGCGGTGCTTTTCTCCATCCTACATTGCCACTCACTGCCTATCCTAATTCAGACCCTCCGATTCACCCAACCCGTGATGTTTTTCTCACTCCTACTAGAGAATGTAATGTTACACACCCATACAATGCACAGCACCCCGCGATGTTTTTCTCACTCCTACTCGTGAATGTAATGATACACACCCATACAATGCGCACCACCCCGCAATGTTTTTCAGAAACCTATCCTACATTGCCACTACATGTTCCCTGACGTCCCCATGCTGACCACCCTGCGGTCCTTTTCTCCATCCTACATTGCCACTCACTGCCTGTACTAATTCAGACACTTCGATTCACACGATACCGTGATGTTTTTCTCACTCCTACTAGTGAATGTAATGTTACACACCCATACAATGCGCACCACCCCGTGATGTTTTTCATAAACCTATCCTACATTTCCACTGCATGTTCCCCGACCTCCCGATGCTGATCACCCCGCAGTGCTTTTCTACATCCTACATTGCCACTCACTGCCTATCCTAATTTAGACCCTCTGATTCACACCACCCCGTGATGTTTTTCTCACTCCTACTAGTGAATGTAATGTTACACACCCATACAATGTGCACCACCCCGCGAAGTCTTTCAGAAACCTATCCTACATTTCCACTGCATGTTCATTGACCTCCCCTTGATGACCACCCCGCGGTGCTTTTCTCCATCCTACATTGGCACTCACTGCCTATCCTAATTCAGACCCTCTGATTCACACCACCCCGTGATGTTTTTCTCTCTCCTACTAGGGAATGTAATGTTACACACCCATACAATGTGCACCACCCCGCGAAGTTTTTCAGAAACCTATCCTACATTGCAACTGCATGTTCCCTGACCTCCGCATGCTGACCAACCCGCGGTACTTTTCTCCATCCTACATTGCCACTCACTGCCTATAATAATTCAGACCCTCCGATTCACCCACCCCGTGATGTTTTTTTCACTCCTACTAGTGAATGTAATGTTACACACCCATACAATGCGCACCACTCCGCCATGTTTTTCACAAACCTATCCTACATTGCCACTGCCTATTCCCTGACATCTCCATGCTGACCTACCCAAAGTGCTTTTCTCCATCCTACATTGCCACTCACTGCCTATCCGAATTCAGACCCTCCGATTCACCCCACCCCTTGATGTTTTTCTCACCCTACTAGTGAATGTATTGTTACAAACCCAAACAATGCGCACCACCCCGTGATGTTTTTCGGAAACCTATCCTACATTGCCACTGCATGTTCCCTGAGCTCCCATGCTGGAAACACCGCGGTGCTTTTCTCCATCCTACATTGCCACTCACTGCCTATCCTAATTCAGACCCTCCGATTCACACCACCCCGTGATGTTTTTCTCACTCCTACTAGTGAATGTATTGTTACACCCCCATACAATGCGCACCACCCCACGATGTTTTTCAGAAACCTATCCTACATTGCCACTGCATGTTCCCTGACCTCCCCATGCTGACCACCCCGCGGTGCTTTTCTCCATCCTATATTGCCACTCACTGCGTATCCTAATTCAGTCCCTCCGATTCACACCACCCCGTGATGTTTTTCTCACTCCTACTAGTGAATGTAATGTTACACCCCCATACAATGCACACCACCCCGCGATCTTTTTCAGAAACGTATCCTACATTGCCACTGCATGTTCCCTGACCTCCCCATGCTGACCACCCCGCGGTGCTTTTCTTCACACTACATTGCCACTCACTGCCTATCCTAATTCAGTCCCTCCGATTCACACCACCCCGTGATGTTTTTCTCACTCCTACTAGTGAATGTAATGTTACACACCCATACAATGCGCACCGCTCCGCGATGTTTTTCAGAAAACTATCCTACATTGCCACTGCATGTTCCCTGACCTCCCCATGCTGACCACCCCGCGGTGCTTTTCTCCATCCTATATTGCCACTCACTGCGTATCCTAATTCAGTCCCTTTGATTCACACCACCCCGTGATGTTTTTCTCACTCCTACTAGTGAATGTAATGTTACACACCCATACAATGTGCACCACCCCGCGATGTTTTTCAGAAACCTATCCTACATTGCCACTGCATGTTCCCTGACCTCCCATGCTGACCACCCCGCGGTGCTTTTCTCCATCCTACATTGCCACTCACTGCCTATCCTAATTCAGACACTCCGATTCACACCACCCCGTGATGTTTTTCTCACTCCTACTAGTGAATGTAATGTTACACCCCCATACAATGCACACCACCCCGCAATCTTTTTCAGAAACGTATCCTTCATTGCCACTGCATGTTCCCTGACCTCCCCATGCTGACCACCCCGCGGTGCTTTTCTCCACCCTACATTGCCAATCACTGCCTATCCTAATTCAGTCCCTCCGATTCACACTACCCCGTGATGTTTTTCTCACTCCTACTAGTGAATGTAATGTTACACACCCATACAATGCGCACCATACCGCGATGTTTTACAGAAACCTATCCTACATTGCCACTGCATGTTCCCTGACCTCCCCGTGCTGACCACCCCGCGGTGCTTTTCTCCATCCTATATTGCCACTCACTGCGTATCCTAATTCAGTCCCTCCGATTAACACCACTCCGTGATGTTTTTCTCACTCCTACTAGTGAATGTAATGTTACAACCCCATACAATGGGCACCACCCCATGATGTTTTTCAAACTCGTACTAGTGAATGTAATGTTACACACCCATACAATGCGCACCACCCCGCGATGTTTTTTAGAAACCTATCCTACATTGCCACAACATTTTCCCTGACCTCCCCATCCTGACCACCCCACGGTGCTTTTCTCCATCCTACATTGCCACTCACTGCCTATTCTAATTCAGACCCTCCGATTCACACCACCCCGTGATATTTTTCTCACTCCTAATAGTGAATGTAATGTTACACACCCATACAATGCGCAACACCCCGCGATGTTTTTCAGAAACCTATCCTACATTTCCACTGCATGTTCCCTGACATCCCCTTGCTGACCACCCAGCGGTGCTTTTCTCCATCCTACATTGCCACTCACTGCCTATCCTAACTCAGACCCTCCGATTCACCCAACCCTTGATGTTTTTCTCACTCCTACTAGAGAATGTAATGTTACACACCCATACAATGCGCACCACCCCGCGATGTTTTTCAGAAACCTATCCTACATTGCCACTGCATGTTCCCTGACCTCCGCATGATGACCACCCCGCGGTACTTTTCTCCATCCTACATTGCCAATCACTGCCTATCCTAATTCAGACCCTCCGATTCACCCACCCCGTGATGTTTTTTTCACTAATACTAGTGAATGTAATGTTACACACCCATACAATGCGCCCCACTCCGCCATGTTTTTCACAAACATATCCTACATTGCCACTGCCTATTCCCTGACTTCCCCATGCTGACCAACCCAAAGTGCTTTTCTCCATCCTACATTGCCACTCACTGCCTATCCGAATTCAGACCCTCCGATTCACACCACCCCTTGATGTTTTTCTCACCCTACTAGTGAATGTATTGTTACAAACCCAAACAATGCGCAGCACCCCGCGATGTTCTTCGGAAACCTATCCTACATTGCCACTGCATGTTCCCTGACCTCCCATGCTGGCCACCCCGCGGTGCTTTTCTCCATCCTACATTGCCACTCACTGCCTATCCTAATTCAGACCCTCCGATTCACACCACCCCGTGATGTTTTTCTCACTCCTACTAGTGAATGTAATGCTACACCCCCATACAATGGGCACGACCCCACGATGCTTTTCTCACTCCTACTAGTGAATGTAATGTTACACACCCATACAATGCGCACCACCCCGCGATGTTTTTCAGAAACCTATCCTACATTGCCACTGCATGTTCCCTGACCTCCCCTTGATGACGACCCCGCGGTGCTTTTCTCCAAACTACATTGCCACTCACTGCCTATCCGAATTCAGACCCTCCGATTCACACAACCCGTGATGTTTTTCTCACTCCTACTAGTGAATGTAATGTTACACACCCATACAATGCACACCACCCTGCGATGTTTTTCAGAAACGTATCCTACGTTGCCACTGCATGTTCCCTGACCTCCCCATGCTGACCACATCGCGGTGCTTTTCTCCATCCTACATTGCCACTGACTGCCTATCCTAATTCCCAACCTCTGATTTACACCACCCCGTGATGTTTTTCTCACTCCTACTAGTGAATGTAATGTTACACACCCATACAATGCGCACAACCCAGCGATGTTTTTCAGAAACCTATCCTACATTGCCACTGCATGTTCCCTGACCTCCCCATGCTGACTACCCCGCGGTGCTTTTCTCCACCTAACATTGCCACTCACGGCCTATCCTAATTCAGACCCTCCGATTCACACCACCCCTTGATGTTTGTCGTACTCCTACTAGTGAATGTAATGTTACCCTCCCATACAATGCGCACCACCCCGCGATGTTTTTCAGAAACCTATCCTACATTGCCACTGCATGTTCCGTGAAATCCCCATGCTGAGCAGCCCGCGGTGCTTTTCTCCACCCTACATTGCCACTCACTGCCTATCCTAATTAAATCCCTCCGATTCACACCACCCCGTGATGTTTTTCTCACTCCTACTAGGGAATGTAATGTTACACACCCATACAATGTGCACCACCCCACGTTGTTTTTCTCACTCTTCTAGGGAATGTAATGTTACACACCCATACAATGCGCACCACCCCACGTTGTTTTTCTCACTCCTACTAGTGAATGTAACGTTACACACAAATATAATGCGCAACACCCCGCGATGTTTTTCAGAAACCTATACTACATTTCCACTGCATGTTCCCTTACCTCCCCATGCTGACCACCCAGCGGTGCTTTTCTCCATCCTACATTGCCCCTCACTGCCTATCCTAATTCAGACCCTCCGATTCACCCACCCCGTGATGTTTTTCTCACTCCTACTAGTGAATGTAATATTACACACCCATACAATGCGCACCACCCAGCGATGTTTTTCAGAAACCTATCCTACATTGCCACTGCATGTTCCCTGGCCTCGCCATGCTGACCACCCCGCGGTGCTTTTCTCCATCCTACATTGCCACTCACTGCCTATCCTAATTTAGACCCTCCGATTCACACCACCCCGTGATGTTTTTCTCACTCCTACTAGTGAATGTAATGTTACCCTCCCATACTATGCGCACCACCCCTTGCTGTTTTTCAGAAACCTATCCTACATTGCCACTGCATGTTCCGTGACCTCCCCATGCTGAGCAGCCCGTGGTGCTTTTCTCCAAACTACATTGCCACTCACTGCCTATCCTAATTAAGTCATTCCGATTCACACCACCCCGTGATGTTTTTCTCACTCCTACTAGGTAATGTAATGTTACACACCCATACAATGCGCACCACCCCACGTTGTTTTCTCACTCCTACTAGTGAATGTGATGTTACACAATCATTCAATGCGCACCACCCCGGGATGTTTTTCAGAAACCTATCCTACATTGCCACTGCATGTTCCCTGACCTCCACATGCTAACCACCCCGCGGTGCTTTTCTCCTTCCTACATGGCCACTCAGTGCCTATCCTAATTCAGACCCTCCAATTGACACCACCCCGTGATGTTTTTCTCACTCCTACTAGAGAATGTAATGTTACACACCCATACAATGCGCAGCACCCCGCGATGTTTTTCTCACTCCTACTCGTGAATGTAATGTTACACACCCATACAATGCGCACCACCCCGCAATGTTTTTCAGAAACCTATCCTACATTGCCACTGCATGTTCCCTGACGTCCCCATGCTGACCACACATCGGTCCTTTTCTCCATCCTACATTGCCACTCACTGCCTATACTAATTCAGACCCTCCGATTCACACCACCCCGTGATGTTTTTCTCACTCCTACGAGAGAATGTAATTTTACACACATATACAATGCGCATCACCCCGCGATGTTTTTCAGAAACCTATCCTACATTGCCACTGCATGTTCCCAGACCTCCACATGCTGACAACCCCGCGGTGCTTTTCTCCATCCTACATTGCCACTCACTGCCTATCCTAGTTCTGACCCTTGGATTCACACCACCCCGTGAAGTTTTTCTCACTCCTACTAGTGAATGTAAAGTTACACACCAATCAATACTCACCACCCCGTGATGTTTTTCAGAAACGTATCCTACATTGCCACTGCATGTTCCCTGACCTCCCCATGCTGACCACCCCGCGGTGCTTTTCTCCACCCTACATTGCCACTCACTGCCTATCCTAATTCAGTCCCTCCGATTCACACCACACCGTGATGTTTTTCTCACTCCTACTAGTGAATGTAATGTTACACACCCATACAATGCGCACCACTCCGCGATGTTTTTCAGAAAACTATCCTACATTGCCATTGCATGTTCCCTGACCTCCCCATGCTGACCACCCCGCGGTGCTTTTCTCCATCCTATATTGCCACTCACTGCGTATCCTAATTCAGTTCCTCCGATTCACACCACCCCGTGATGTTTTTCTCTCTCCTACTAGTGAATGTAATGTTACACCCCCATACAATGGGCACCAACCCACGATGTTTTTCAAACTCCTACTTGGGAATGTAATGTTACACACCCATACAATGCGCACCACCCCGCGATGTTTTTTAGAAACCTATCCTACATTGCCACTACATTTTCCCTGACCTCCCCATCCTGACCACCCCGCTGTGCTTTTCTCCATCCTACATTGCCACTCACTGCCTATTCTAATTCAGACCCTCCGATTCACACCACCCCGTGATGTTTTTCTCACTCCTACTAGTGAATGTAATGTTACACACCCATACAATGCGCACCACCCCGCGATGTTTTTCAGAAACCTATCCTACATTGCCACTGCATGTTCCCTGACCACCCATACTGACCACCCTGCGGTGCTTTTCTCCATCCTACACTGCCACTCACTGCGTATCCTAATTCAGACCCTCCGATTCACACCATCCCGTGATGTTTTTCTCAATCCTACGAGAGAATGTAATTTTACACACATATACAATGCGCACCACCCCGCGATGTTTTTCTCACTCCTACTCGTGAATGTAATGTTACAAACCCATACAATGCGCACCACCCCGCGATGTTTTTCAAACTCGTACTAGTGAATGTAATGTTACACACCCATACAATGCGCACCACCCCGCGATGTTTTTTAGAAACCTATCCTACATTGCCACTACATTTTCCCTGACCTCCCCATCCTGACCACCCCGCGGTGCTTTTCTCCATCCTACATTGCCACTCACTGCCTATTCTAATTCAGACCCTCTGATTCACACCACCCCGTGATATTTTTCTCACTCCTACTAGTGAATGTAATGTTACACACCCATACAATGCGCAACACCCCGCGATGTTTTTCAGAAACCTATCCTACATTGCCACTGCATGTTCCCTGACCTCCCCTTGATGACCACCCCGCGGTGCTTATCTCCATTATACATTGCCACTCACTGCCTATCCTAATTCAGACCGTCCGATTCACACCACCCCGTGTTGTTTTTCTCACTCCTACTAGGTAATGTAATGTTACACACCCATACAATGAGCACCACCCCACGTTGTTTTCTCACTCCTACTAGTGAATGTGATGTTACACAATCATTCAATGCGCACCACCCCGGGATGTTTTTCAGAAACCTATCCTACATTGCCACTGCATGTTCCCTGACCTCCACATGCTAACCACCCCGCGGTGCTTTTCTCCTTCCTACATGGCCACTCAGTGCCTATCCTAATTCAGACCCTCCAATTGACACCACCCAGTGATGTTTTTCTCACTCCTACTAGAGAATGTAATGTTACACACCCATACAATGCGCAGCACCCCGCGATGTTTTTCTCACTCCTACTCGTGAATGTAATGTTACACACCCATACAATGCGCACCACCCCGCAATGTTTTTCAGAAACCTATCCTACATTGCCACTGCATGTTCCCTGACGTCCCCATGCTGACCACACATCGGTCCTTTTCTCCATCCTACATTGCCACTCACTGCCTATACTAATTCAGACCCTCCGATTCACACCACCCCGTGATGTTTTTCTCACTCCTACGAGAGAATGTAATTTTACACACATATACAATGCGCATCACCCCGCGATGTTTTTCAGAAACCTATCCTACATTGCCACTGCATGTTCCCAGACCTCCACATGCTGACAACCCCGCGGTGCTTTTCTCCATCCTACATTGCCACTCACTGCCTATCCTAGTTCTGACCCTTGGATTCACACCACCCCGTGAAGTTTTTCTCACTCCTACTAGTGAATGTAAAGTTACACACCAATCAATACTCACCACCCCGTGATGTTTTTCAGAAACGTATCCTACATTGCCACTGCATGTTCCCTGACCTCCCCATGCTGACCACCCCGCGGTGCTTTTCTCCACCCTACATTGCCACTCACTGCCTATCCTAATTCAGTCCCTCCGATTCACACCACACCGTGATGTTTTTCTCACTCCTACTAGTGAATGTAATGTTACACACCCATACAATGCGCACCACTCCGCGATGTTTTTCAGAAAACTATCCTACATTGCCATTGCATGTTCCCTGACATCCCCATGCTGATCACCCAGCGGTGCTTTTCTCCAACTTACATTGCCACTCACTGCCTATCCTAATTCAGACCGTCCGATTCACACCACCCCGTGATGTTTTTCTCACTCCTAATAGTGAATGTAATGTTACACATCCATATAATGCGCACCACCCCGCGATGTTTTTCAGAAACCTATCCTACATTTCCACTGCATGTTCCCTGACATCCCCATGCTGATCACCCAGCGGTGCTTTTCTCCATCTTACATTGCCACTCACTGCCTATCCTAATTCAGACCCTCCGATTCACCCAACCCTTGATGTTTTTCTCACTCCTACTAGAGAATGTAATGTTACACACCCATACTATGCGCAGCAACCCGCGATGTTTTTCTCACTCCTACTCGTGAATGTAATGTTACACACCCATACAATGTACACCACCCCGCAATGTTTTTCAGAAACCTATCCTATATTGCCACTGCATGTTCCCTGACGTCCCCATGCTGACCACCCTGTGGTCCTATTTTCCATCCTACTTTGCCACTCACTGCCTATACTAATTCAGACCCTCCGATTCACACCACCCCGTGATGTTTTTCTCACTCCTACGAGAGAATGTAATTTTACACACATATACAATGCGCACCACCCCGCGATGTTTTTCAGAAACCTATCCTACATTGCCACTACATGTTCCCTGACCTCCACATGCTGACCATCCCGCGGTGCTTTTCTCCATCCTACATTGCCACTCACTGCCTATCCTAGTTCTGACCCTTGGATTCACACCACCCCGTGATGTTTTTCTCACTCCTACTAGCGAATGTAAAGTTACACACCAATCAATACTAACCACCCCGTGATGTTTTTCTCACTCCTACTAGTGAATGTAATGTTACACACCCATACAATGCGCACCACCCCGCGATGTTTTTCATAAACCTATCCTACATTGCCACTGCATGTTCCCCGACCTCCCGATGCTGACCACACCGCAGTGCTTTTCTACATCCTACATTGCCACTCACTGCCTATCATCATTTAGACCCTCCGATTCACACCACTCCGTGATGTTTTTCTCATTCCTACTAGTGAATGCAATATTCCACACCCATACAATGCGCACCACCCCACGAAGTTTTTCAGAAACATATCCTACATTTCCACTGCATGTTCATTGACCTCCCCTTGATGACCACCCCGCGGTGCTTTTCTACATCCTACATTGGCACTCACTGCCTATCCTGATTCAGACCCTCCGATTCACACCACCCCGTGATGTTTTTCTCACTCCTACTAGTGAATGTAATGTTACAAACCCAAACAATGTGCACCACCCCGCGATGTTTTTCGGAAACCTATCCTACATTGCCACTGCATGTTCCCTGAACTCCCATGCTGGCCACCCCGCGGTGCTTTTCTCCATCCTACATTGCCACTCACTGCCTATCCTAATTCAGACCCTCCGCTTCACACCATCCCGTAATGTTTTTCTCACTCCTACTAGTGAATATATTGTTACACACCCATACAATGGGCACCACCCCACGATGTTTTTCAGAAACCTATCCTACATTGCCACTGCATGTTCCCTGACCTCCCGATGCTGACCAACCGGCGGTGCTTTTCTCCATCCTATATTGCCACTCACTGCGTATCCTAATTCAGTCCCTCCGATTCACACCACCCCGTGATGTTTTTCTCACTTCTACTAGTGAATGTAATGTTAGACCCCCATACAATGGGCACGACCCCACGATGTTTTTCTCACTCCTACTAGTGAATGTAATGTTACACACCCATACAATGCGCACCACCCCGCGATGTTTTTCAGAAACCTATCCTACATTGCTACTGCATGTTCCCTGACCTCTCCATGCTGACCACCCCTCGGTGCTTTTCTCCATCCTACATTACCACTCACTGCGTATCCTAATTCAGACCCTCCGATTCACACCACTCCGTGATGTTTTTCTCACTCCTACTAGTGAATGTAATGTTACACACCCATACAATGCGCACCGCTCCGCGATGTTTTTCAGAAACCTATCCTACATTTCCACTGCATGTTCCCTGACCTCCCCATGCTGACCACCCCGCAGTGCGTTTCTCCATCCTACATTGCCAATCACTGCCTAACCTAATTCAGACCCTCCGATTCACACCACCCCGTGATGTTTTTCTCACTCCTACTAGTGAATGTAATGTTACACACCCATACAATGCGCACCACCCCGCGATGTTTTTTGGAAACCTATCATACATTGCCACTACATTTTCCCTGACCTCCCCATCCTGACCACCCCGCGGTGCTTTTCTCCATCCTACATTGCCACTCACTGCCTAATCTAATTCAGACCCTCCCATTCACACCACCCCATGATATTTTTCTCACTCCTACTAGTGAATGTAGTTACACACCCATACAATGCGCACCACCCTGCGATGTTTTTCAGAAACCTATCTTGCATTGCCTCTGCATGTTCCCTGACCTCCCCATGCTGACCACCCCTCGGTGCTTTTCTCCATCCTACATTGCCACTCACTGCATATCCTAATTCATACCCTTCGATTCACACCACCCCGTGATGTTTTTCTCACTCCTATTAGAGAATGTAATGTTACACACCCATACAATGCGCACCACCCCGTGATGTTTTTCTCACTCCTACTAGTGAATGTAAAGTTACACACCCATACAATGCGCACCACCCCGCAATGTTTTTCAGATACCTATACTACATTGCCACTGCATGTTCCCTGGCCTCCCCATGCTGATCACCCCGCAGTGCTTTTCTACATCCTACATTGCCACTCACTGCCTATCCTAATTCAGACACTCCGATTCACACCACCCCATGATGTTTTTCTCACTCATCCTTGTGAATGTAATGTTACACACCCATACAATGCGAACCACCCCGCGATGTTTTTCAGAAACCTATCCTACATTGCCACTGCATGTTCCATGACCTCCCCTTGATGACGACCCCGCAGTGCTTTTCTCCAAACTACATTGCCCCTCACTGCCTATCCTAATTCAGACCCTCTGATTCACACCACCCCGTGATGTTTTTCTCACTCCTACTAGTGAATGTAATGTTACACACCCATACAATGCGCACCACCCCTTGCTGTTTTTCAGAAACCTATTATACATTGCCACTGCATGTTCCGTGACATCCCCATGCTGACCGCCCCGCGGTGCTTTTCTGCATCCTACATTGCCACTCACTGCCTATCCTAATTCAGACCCTCCGATTCACCCACCCCGTGATGTTTTTCTCACTCCTACTAGTGAATGTAATATTACACACCCATACAATGCGCACCACCCCGCGATGTTTTTCAGAAACCTATCCTACATTGCCACTGCATGTTCCCTGACCTCGCCATGCTGACCACCCCGCGGTGCTTTTCTCCATCCTACATTGCCACTCACTGCCTATCCTAATTTAGACCCTCCGATTCACACCACCCCGTGATGTTTTTCTCACTCCTACTAGTGAATGTAATGTTACTCACCCATACAATGCGCACCACCCCTTGCTGTTTTTCAGAAACCTATTATACATTGCCATTGCA
This sequence comes from Cavia porcellus, assembly GCF_034190915.1. Taxonomy (NCBI): domain Eukaryota; kingdom Metazoa; phylum Chordata; class Mammalia; order Rodentia; family Caviidae; genus Cavia; species Cavia porcellus. Next base: position 942,246 of record NW_026947539.1, on the reverse strand, counting down.
TGTTCCCTGACCTCCCCATGCTGACCACCCTGCGGTGCTTTTCTCCATCCTACATTGCCACTCACTGCCTATCGTAATTCAGACCCTCCGATTCACACAACCCGTGATGTTTTTCTCACTCCTACTAGTGAATGTAATGTTACACACCCATACAATGCACACCACCCTGCGATGTTTTTCAGAAACTTATCCTACGTTGTCACTGCATGTTCCCTGACCTCCCCATGCTGACCACACCGCGGTGCTTTTCTCCATCCTACATTGCCACTCACTGCCTATCCTAATTCACAACCTCTGATTGACACCACCCCGTGATGTTTTTCTCACTCCTACTAGTGAATGTAATGTTACACACCCATACAATGCGCACAACCCCGCGATGTTTTTCAGAAACCTATCCTACATTGCCACTGCATGTTCCCTGACCTCCCCATGCTGACTACCCCGCGGTGCTTTTCTCCACCTAACATTGCCACTCACGGCCTATCCTAATTCAGACCCTCCGATTCACACCACCCCTTGATGTTTGTCGTACTCCTACTAGTGAATGTAATGTTACCCTCCCATACTATGCGCACCACCCCGCGATGTTTTTCAGAAACCTATCCTACATTGCCACTGCATGTTCCGTGACCTCCCCATGCTGAGCAGCCCGCGGTGCTTTTCTCCACCCTACATTGCCACTCACTGCCTATCCTAATTAAATCCCTAGGAATCACACCACCCCGTGATGTTTTTCTCACTCCTACTAGGGAATGTAATGTTACACACCCATACAATGCACACCACCCCACGTTGTTTTTCTCACTCCTACTAGGGAATGTAATGTTACACACCCATACAATGCGCACCACCCCTTGCTGTTTTTCAGAAACCTATTATACATTGCCACTGCATGTTCCCTGACCTCCCCATGCTGACCGCCCTGCGGTGCCTTTCTCCATCCTACATTGCCACTCACTTCCTATCGTAATTCAGACCCTCCGATTCACACAACCCATGATGTTTTTCTCACTCCTACTAGTTAATGTAATGTTACACACCCATACAATGCGCACCACCCCGCGATGTTTTTTCAGAAACCTATCCTACATTGCCACTGCATGTTCCCTGCCCTCCACATGCTGACCATCCCGCGGTGCTTTTCTCCATCCTACATTGCGACTCACTGCCTATCCTAGTTCTGACCCTTGGATTCACACCACCCCGTGATGTTTTTCTCACTCCTATTAGTGAATGTAAAGTTACACACCAATCAATACTCACCACCCCGTGATGTTTTTCTCATTCCTACTAGTGAATGCAATATTCCACACCCATGCAATGCGCACCACCCCACGAAGTTTTTCAGAAACCTATCCTACATTTCCACTGCATGTTCATTGACCTCCCCTTGATGACCACCCCGCGGTGCTTTTCTCCATCCTACATTGGCACTCACTGCCTATCCTAATTCAGACCCTCCGATTCACACCACCCCGTGATGTTTTTCTCACTCCTACTAGTGAATGTAATGTTACACACCCATACAATGTGCACCACCCCGCGAAGTTTTTCAGAAACCTATCCTACATTGCAACTGCATGTTCCCTGACCTCCGCATGATGACCACCCCGCGGTACTTTTCTCCATCCTACATTGCCACTCACTGCCTATCCTAATTCAGACCCTCCGATTCACCCACCCCGTGATGTTTTTTTCACTCCTACTAGTGAATGTAATGTTACACACCCATACAATGCGCACCACTCCGCCATGTTTTTCACAAACCTATTCTACATTGCCACTGCCTATTCCCTGACCTCCCCATGCTGACCAACCCAAAGTGCTTTTCTCCATCCTACATTGCCACTCACTGCCTATCTGAATTCAGACCCTCCGATTCACACCACCCCTTGATGTTTTTCTCACCCTCCTAGTGAATGTATTGTTACAAACCCAAACAATGCGCACCACCCCGCGATGTTTTTCGGAAACCTATCCTACATTGCCACTGCATATTCCCTGACCTCCCATGCTGACCACCCCGCGGTGCTTTTCTCCATCCTATATTGCCACTCACTGCCTATCTGAATTCAGACCCTCCGATTCACACCACCCCTTGATGTTTTTCTCACCCTACTAGTGAATGTATTGTTACAAACCCAAACAATGCGCACCACCCCGCGATGTTTTTCGGAAACCTATCCTACATTGCCACTGCATGTTCCCTGACCACGCATGCTGGCCACCCCGCGGTGCTTTTCTCCATCCTGCATTGCCACTCACTGCCTATCCTAATTCAGACACTCCGATTCACACCACCCCGTGATGTTTTTCTCACTCCTACTAGTGAATGTATTGTTACACACCCATACAATGCGCACCACCCCGCGATGTTTTTCAGAAACCTATCCTACATTGCCACTGCATGTTCCCTGACCTCCCCATGCTGACCACCCCGCGGTGCTTTTCTCCATCCTATATTGCCACTCACTGCGTATCCTAATTCAGTCCCTCTGATTCACACCACCCCGTGATGTTTTTCTCACTCCTACTAGTGAATGTAATGTTACACCCCCATACAATGGGCACGACCCCACGATGTTTTTCTCACTCCTACTGGTGAATGTAATGTTACACACCCATACAATGCGCACCACCCCGCGATGTTTTTCAGAAACCTATCCTACATTGCTACTGCATGTTCCCTGACCTCTCCATGCTGACCACCCCTCGGTGCTTTTCTCCATCCTACATTACCACTCACTGCGTATCCTAATTCAGACCCTCCGATTCACACCACTCCGTGATGTTTTTCTCACTCCTACTAGTGAATGTAATGTTACACACCCATACAATGCGCACCGCTCCGCGATGTTTTTCAGAAACCTATCCTACATTTCCACTGCATGTTCCCTGACCTCCCCATGCTGACCACCCCGCGGTGCATTTCTCCATTCTACATTGCCACTCACTGCCTAAACTAATTCAGACCCTCCGATTCACACCACCCCGTGACGTTTTTCTCACTCCTACTAGTGAATGTAATGTTACACACCCATACAATGTGCACCACCCCACGATGTTTTTTCGAAACCTATCCTACATTGCCACTACATTTTCCCTGACCTCCCTATCCTGACCACCCCGCGGTGCTTTTCTCCATCCTACATTGCCACTCACTGCCTAATCTAATTCAGACCCTCCGATTCACACCACCCCGTGATGTTTTTCACACTCCTATTAGAAAATGTAATGTTACACACCCATACAATGCGCACCACCCCGTGATGTTTTTCTCACTCCTACTAGTGAATGTAAAGTTACACACCCATACAATGCGCACCACCCCGCAATGTTTTTCAGAAACCTATACTACATTGCCACTGCATGTTCCCTGACCTCCCATGCTGATCACCCCGCAGTGCTTTTCTACATCCTACATTGCCACTCACTGCCTATCGAAATTCAGACCCTCCGATTCACACCACCCCATGATGTTTTTCTCACTCCTCCTTGTGAATGTAATGTTACACACCCATACAATGCGCACCACCCCGCGATGTTTTTCAGAAACCTATCCTACATTGCCACTGCATGTTCCCTGACCTCCCCTTGATGACGACCCCGCGGTGCTTTTCTCCAAACTACATTGCCACTCACTGCCTATCCGAATTCAGACCCTCTGATTCACACAACCCGTGATGTTTTTCTCACTCCTACTAGTGAATGTAATGTTACACACCCATACAATGCACACCACCCTGCGATGTTTTTCAGAAACTTATCTTACGTTGTCACTGCATGTTCCCTGACCTCCCCATGCTGACCACACCGCGGTGCTTTTCTCCATCCTACATTGCCACTCACTGCCTATCCTAATTCACAACCTCTGATTGACACCACCCCGTGATGTTTTTCTCACTACTACTAGTGAATGTAATGTTACACACCCATACAATGCGCACAACCCCGTGATGTTTTTCAGAGACCTATCCTACATTGCCACTGCATGTTCCCTGACCTCCCCTTGATGACGACCCCGCGGTGCTTTTCTCCAAACTACATTGCCACTCACTGCCTATCCTAATTCAGACCCTCCGATTCACACCACCCCGTGACGATTTTCTCACTCCTACTAATGAATGTAATGTTACACACCCATACAATGCGCACCACCCCACAATGTTTTTCTCACTCCTACTCGTGAATATAATGTTACACACCAATACAATGCGCACCACCCCGCAATGTTTTTCATAAACCTATCCTACATTGCCACTGCATATTTTATGATGTCCCCATGCTGACCACCCTGTGGTCCTTTTCTCCATCCTACATTGCCACTCACTGCCTATACTAAATCAGACCCTCCGATTCACACCACCCCGTGAAGTTTTTCTGATCTTACGAGAGAATGTTATTTTACACACATATACATGCGCACCACCCCGCGATGTTTTTCAGAAACCTATCCTACATTGCCACTGCATGTTCCCTGACCTCCACATGCTGACCACCCCGCGGTGCTTTTCTCCATCCTACGTTGCCACTCACTGCCTATCCTAGTTCTGACCCTTGGATTCATACCACCCGGTGATGTTTTTCTCACTCCTACTAGTGAATGTAAAGTTACACACCAATACAATGCTCACCACCCCGTGATGTTTTTCTCACTCCTACTAGTGAATGTAACGTTACACACCAATACAATGCACATCACCACGCGATGTTTTTCAGAAACCTATCCTACGTTGCCACTGCATGTTCCCTGACCTCCCCATGCTGATCACCCCGCAGTGTTTTTCTCCATCCTATATTGCCACTCACTGCATATCCTAATTCATACCCTCCGATTCACACCACCCCGTGATGTTTTTCTCACTCCTATTAGAGAATGTAATGTTACACACCCATACAATGCGCACCACCCCGTGATGTTTTTCTCACTCCTACTAGTTAATGTAATGTTACACACCCATACAATGCACACCACCCCGCGATGTTTTTCAGAAACCTATCCTACGTTGCCACTGCATGTTCCGTGACATCCCCATGCTGACCGCCCCGCGGTGCTTTTCTCCATCCTACATTGCCACTCACTGCCTATCCTAATTCAGACCCTCCGATTGACACCACCCCGTGATGTTTTTTTCACTCCTACTAGTGAATATAATGTTACACACCCATACTATGCGCACCACCCCGCGATGTTTTTCAGAAACCTATTCTACATTGCCACTGCATGTTCCCTGACCTTCCCATGCTGACTACCCCGCGGTGCTTTTCTCCACCTAACATTGCCACTCACTGCCTATCCTAATTCAGACCCTCCGATTCACACCACCCCATGATGTTTGTCGTACTCCTACTAGTGAATGTAATGTTACCCTCCCATACTATGCGCACCACCCCGCGATGTTTTTCAGAAACCTATCCTACATTGCCACTGCATGTTCCCTGACCTCCACATGCTAACCACCCCGCGGTGCTTTTCTCCTTCCTACATGGCCACTCAGTGCCTATCCTAATTCAGACCCTCCGATTGACACCACCCCGTGATGTTTTTCTCACTCCTACTAGTGAATGTAATGTTACACACCCATACAATGCGAACCACACCACGTTGTTTTTCAGAAACCTATCCTACATTGCCAAAGCATGTTTCCTGTCCTCCACATGCTGACCACCCCGCGGTGGTTTTCTCCATCCTACATTGCCAATCACCGCCTATCCTAATTCAGACCCTCCGATTCACACCGCACCGTGATGTTTTTCTCACTCCTACTAGTGAATGTAATGTTACACACCAATACAATGCGCACCACCCCGCGATGTTTTTCAGAAACGTATCCTAAATTGTCACTGCATGTTCCATGACCTCCCCATGCTGACCAGCCCATGGTGCTTTTCTCCATCCTACATTGCCACTCACTGCCTATCCTAATTCAGACCCTCCGATTCACACCACCCCGTGACGATTTTCTCACTCCTACTAATGAATGTAATGTTACACACCCATACAATGCGCACCACCCCGCAATGTTTTTCTCACTCCTACTCGTGAATATAATGTTACACACCAATACAATGCGCCCCACCCCGCAATGTTTTTCATAAACCTATCCTACATTGCCACTGCATGTTTTCTGATGTCCCCATGATGACCACCCTGTGGTCCTTTTCTCCATCCTACATTGCCACTCACTCCCTATACTAAATCAGACCCTCCGATTCACACCACCCCGTGAAGTTTTTCTGATCTTACGAGAGAATGTTATTTTACACACATATACATGCGCACCACCCCGCGATGTTTTTCAGAAACCTATCCTACATTGCCACTGCATGTTCCCTGACCTCCACATGCTGACCACCCCGCGGTGCTTTTCTCCATCCTACGTTGCCACTCACTGCCTATCCTAGTTCTGACCCTTGGATTCATACCACCCGGTTATGTTTTTCTCACTCCTACTAGTGAATGTAAAGTTACAAACCAATACAATGCTCACCACCCCGTGATGTTTTTCTCACTCCTACTAGTGAATGTAATGTTACACACCCATATAATGCGCACCACCCCGCGATGTTTTTCAGAAACCTATCCTACATTTCCACTGCATGTTCCCTGACCTCTCCACGCTGACCACCCTGCGGTGCTTTTCTCCATCCTACATTGCCACTCACTGCCTATCCTAATTCAGACCCTCCGATTCACCCACCCCGTGATGTTTTTCTCAATCCTACTAGTGAATGTAATATTACACACCCATACAATGCGCACCACCCCGCGATGTTTTTCAGAAACCTATCCTAAATTGCCACTGCATGTTCCCTGACCTCGCCATGCTGACCACCCCGCGGGGCTTTTCTACATCCTACATTGCGACTCACTGCCTATCCTAATTTAGACCCTCCGATTCACACCACCCTGTGATGTTTTTCTCACTCCTACTAGTGAATGTAATGTTACACACCCATACAATGCGCACCACCCCGAGATGTTTTTCAGAAACCTATCCTACATTGCCACTGCATGTTCCCTGACCTCCCCATGCTGACCACCCGCGGTGCTTTTCTCCATCCTACATTACCACTCACTGCCTGTCCTAATCAGACCCTCCGATTCACACCACCCCGTGATGTTTTTCTCACTCCTACTAGTGAATGTAATGTTACACACCCATACAATGCGCACCACCCCTTGCTGTTTTTCAGAAACCTATCCTACATTGCCATTGCATGTTCCCTGACCTACCCATGCTGATCACCCCGCACTGCTTTTCTCCATCCTATATTGCCACTCACTGCATATCCTAATTCATACCCTCCGATTCACACCACCCCGTGATGTTTTTCTCACTCCTATTAGAGAATGTAAGGTTACCCACCCATACAATGCGCACCACCCCGTGATGTTTTTCTCACTCCTACTAGTTAATGTAATGTTACACACCCATACAATGCACACCACCCCGCGATGTTTTTCAGAAACCTATCCTACGTTGCCACTGCATGTTCCGTGACATCCCCATGCTGACCGCCCCGCGGTGCTTTTCTCCATCCTACATTGCCACTCACTGCCTATCCTAATTCAGACCCTCCGATTGACACCAACCCGTGATGTTTTTTTCACTCCTACTAGTGAATGTAATGTTACCCTCCCATACTATGCGCACCACCCAGCGATGTTTTTCAGAAACCTATCCTACATTGCCACTGCATGTTCCGTGACCTCCCCATGCTGAGCAGCCCGCGGTGCTTTTCTCCAAACTACATTGCCACTCACTGCCTATCCTAATTAAGTCATTCCGATTCACACCACCCCGTGATGTTTTTCTCACTCCTCCTAGGGAATGTAATGTTACACACCCATACAATGCGCACCACCCCACGTTGCTTTTCTCACTCCTACTAGTGAATGTAATGTTACACAATCATACAATGCGCACCACCCCGGAATGTTTTTCAGAAACCTATCCTACATTGCCACTGCATGTTCCCTGACCTCCACATGCTAACCACCCCGCGGTGCTTTTCTCCTTCCTACATGGCCACTCAGTGCCTATCCTAATTCAGACCCTCCAATTGACACCACCCCGTGATGTTTTTCTCACTCCTACTAGAGAATGTAATGCTACACACCCATACAATGCGCAGCACCCCGCGATGTTTTTCTCACTTCTACTCGTGAATGTAATGTTACACACCCATACAATGCGCACCACCCCGCAATGTTTTTCAGAAACCTATCCTACATTGCCACTGCATGTTCCCAGACCTCCACATGCTGACCACCCCGCGGTGCTTTTCTCCATCCTACATTGCCACTCACTGCCTATCCTAGTTCTGACCCTTGGATTCACACCACCCCGTGATGTTTTTCTCACTCCTACTAGTGAATGTAAAGTTACACACCAATCAATACTCACCACCCCGTGATGTTTTTCTCACTCCTACTAGTGAATGTAATGTTACACACCCATACAATGCGCACCACTCTGCGATGTTTTTCATAAACCTATCCTACATTGCCACTGCATGTTCCCCGACCTCCCGATGCTGACAACCCCGCAGAACTTTTCTACATCCTACATTGCCACTCACTGCCTATCCTAATTTAGACCTTCCGATTCACACCACTCCGTGATGTTTTTCTCATTCCTACTAGTGAATGCAATATTCCACACCCATACAATGCGCACCACCCCACGAAATTTTTCAGAAACCTATCCTACATTTCCACTGCATGTTCATTGACCTCCCCTTGAAGACCACCCCGCGGTGCTTTTCTCCATCCTACATTGGCACTCACTGCCTATCCTAATTCAGACCCTCCGATTCACACCACCCCGTGATGTTTTTCTCACTCCTACTAGTGAATGTAATGTTACACACCCATACAATGTGCAAAACCCCGCGAAGTTTTTCAGAAACCTATCCTACATTGCAACTGCATGTTCCCTGACCTCCGCATGCTGACCACCCCGCGGAACTTTTCTCGATCCTACATTGCCACTCACTGCCTATACTAATTCAGACCCTCCAATTCACCCACCCCGTGATGTTTTTTTCACTCCTACTAGTGAATGTAATGTTACACACCCATACAATGCGCACCACTCCGCCAAGTTTTTCACAAACCTATCCTACATTGCCACTGCCTATTCCCTGACCTCCCCATGCTGACCAACCCAAAGTGCTTTTCTCCATCCTACATTGCCACTCACTGCCTATCCGAATTCAGACCCTCCGATTCACACCACCCCTTGATGTTTTTCTCACCCTACTAGTGAATGTATTGTTACAAGCCCAAACAATGCGCACCACCCCACGATGTTTTTCGGAAACCTATCCTACATTGCCACTGCATGTTCCCTGACCTCCCATGCTGGCCACCCCGCGGTGCTTTTCTCCATCCTACATTGCCACTCACTGCCTATCCTAATTCTGATCCTCCGATTCACACCACCCCGTGATGTTTTTCTCACTCCTACTAGTGAATGTAATGTTACACCCCCATACAGTGCACACCACCCCGCGATCTTTTTCAGAAACGTATCCTACATTGCCACTGCATGTTCCCTGACCTCCCCATGCTGACCACCCCGCGGTGCTTTTCTCCACCCTACATTGCCACTCACTGCCTATCCTTATTCAGTCCCTCCGATTCACACCACACCGTGATGTTTTTCTCACTCCTGCTAGTGAATGTAATGTTACACACCCATACAATGCGCACCACTCTGCGATGTTTTTCAGAAAACTATCCTACATTGCCACTGCATGTTCCCGGACCTCCCCATGCTGACCACCCCGCGGTGCTTTTCTCCATCCTATATTGCCACTCACTGCGTATCCTAATTCAGTCCCTCCGATTCACACCACCCCGTGATGTTTTTCTCACTCCTACTAGTGAATGTAATGTTACACCACCATACAATGGGCACCACCCCACGATGTTTTTCAAACTCCTACTAGTGAATGTAATGTTACACACCCATACAATGCGCACCACCCCGCGATGTTTTTTAGAAACCTATCCTACATTGCCACTACATTTTCCCTGACCTCCCCATCCTGACCACCCCGCGTTGCCTTTCTCCATCCTACATTGCCACTCACTGCCTATTCTAATTCAGACCCTCCGATTCACACCACCCCGTGATGTTTTTCTCACTCCTACTAGTGAATGTAATGTTACACACCCATACAATGCGCACCACCCCCCGATGTTTTTCAGAAACCTATCCTACATTGCCACTGTATGTTCCCTGACCACCCATACTGACCACCCTGCGGTGCTATTCTCCATCCTACACTGCCACTCACTGCGTATCCTAATTCAGACCCTCCGATTCACACCACCCCGTGATGTTTTTCTCAATCCTGCGAGAGAATGTAATTTTACACACATATACAATGCGCACCACCCCGCGATGTTTTTCTCACTCCTACTCGTGAATGTAATGTTACAAACCCATACAATGCGCACCACCCCGCGATGTTTTTCAAACGCGTACTAGTGAATGTAATGTTACACACCCATACAATGCGCACCACCCGACGATGTTTTTTAGAAACCTATCCTACATTGCCACTACATTTTCCCTGACCTCCCCATCCTGACCAACCCGCGGTGCTTTTCTCCATCCTACATTGCCACTCACTGCCTATTCTAATTCAGACCCTCCGATTCACAACACCCCGTGATATTTTTCTCACTCCTACTAGTGAATGTAATGTTACACACCCATACAATGCGCAACACCCCTCGATGTTTTTCAGAAACCTATCCTATATTGCCACTGCATGTTCCCTGACCTCCCCTTGATGACCACCCCGCGGTGCTTTTCTCCATTATACATTGCCACTCACTGCCTATCCTAATTCAGACCGTCCGATTCACACCACCCCGTGATGTTTTTCTCACTCCTACTAGTGAATGTAATGTTACACATCCATATAATCCACACCACCCCGCGATGTTTTTCAGAAACCTATCCTACTTTCCACTGCATGTTCCCTGACATCCCCATGCTGACCACCCAGCGGTGCTTTTCTCCATCCTACATTGCCACTCACTGCCTATCCTAATTCAGACCCTCCGATTCACCCAACCCTTGATGTTTTTCTCACTCCTACTAGAGAATGTAATGTTACACACCCATACAATGCGCAGCAACCCGCGATGTTTTTCTCACTCCTACTCGTGAATGTAATGTTACACACCCATACAATGTGCACCACCCCACAATGTTTTTCAGAAACCCATCCTATATTGCCACTGCATGTTCCCTGACGTCCCCATGCTGACCACCCTGCGGCCCTTTTCTCCATCCTACATTGCCACTCACTGCCTATACTAATTCAGACCCTCCGATTCACACCACCCCGTGATGTTTTTCTCACTCCTACGAGAGAATGTAATTTTACACACATATACAATGCGCACCACCCCGCGATGTTTTTCAGAAACCTATCCTACATTGCCACTACATGTTCCCTGACCTCCACATGCTGACCATCCCGCGGTGCTTTTCTCCATCCTACATTGCCACTCACTGCCTATCCTAGTTCTGACCCTTGGATTCACACCACCCCGTGATGTTTTTCTCACTCCTACAAGCGAATGTAAAGTTACACACCAATCAATACTCACCACCCCGTGATGTTTTTCTCACTCCTACTAGTGAATGTAATGTTACACACCCATACAATGCGCACCACCCCGCGATGTTTTTCATAAACCTATCCTACATTGCCACTGCATGTTCCCCGACTTCCCGATGCTGACCACCCCGCAGTGCTTTTCTACATCCTACATTGCCACTCACTGCCTATCCTAATTTAGACCATCCGATTCACACCGCTCCGTGATGTTTTTCTCATTCCTACTAGTGAATGCAATATTCCACACCCATACAATGCGCACCACCCCACGAAGTTTTTCAGAAACCAATCCTACATTTCCACTGCATGTTCATTGACCTCCCCTTGATGACCACCCCGCGGTGCTTTTCTCCATCCTACATTGGCACTCACTGCCTATCCTAAATCAGACACTCCGATTCACACCACCCCGTGATGTTTTTCTCACTCCTACTAGTGAATGTAATGTTACACACCCATACAATGTGCACCACCCCGCGAAGTTTTTCAGAAACCTATCCTACATTGCAACTGCATGTTCCCTGACCTCCCATGTTGGCCACCCCGCGGTGCTTTTCTCCATCCTACATTGCCACTCACTGCCTATCCTAATTCAGACCCTCCGATTCACACCACCCCGTGATGTTTTTCTCACTCCTACTAGTGAATGTATTGTTACACACCCATACAATGCGCACCACCCCGCGATGTTTTTCAGAAACCTATCCTACATTGCCACTGCATGTTCCCTGAACCTCCCATGCTGGCCACCCCACGGTGCTTTTCGCCATCCTATATTGCCACTCACTGCGTATCCTAATTCAGTCCCTCCGATTCACATCACCCCGTGATGTTTTTCTCACTTCTACTAGTGAATGTAATGTTACATCCCCATACAATGGGCACGACCCCACGATGTTTTTCTCACTCCTACTAGTGAATGTAATGTTACACACCCATACAATGCACACCACCCCGCGATGTTTTTCAGAAACTTATCCTACATTGCTACTGCATGTTCCCTGACCTCTCCATGCTGACCACCCCTCGGTGCTTTTCTCCATCCTACGTTACCACTCACTGCGTATCCTAATTCAGACCCTCCGATTCACACCACTCCGTGATGTTTGTCTCACTCCTACTAGTGAATGTAATGTTACAAACCCATACAATGTGCACCACCCCGCGAAGTTTTTCAGAAACCTATCCTACATTGCAACTGCATGTTCCCTGACCTCCGCATGCTGACCACCCCGCGGAACTTTTCTCAATCCTACATTGCCACTCACTGCCTATACTAATTCAGACGCTCCAATTCACCCACCCCGTGATGTTTTTTTCACTCCTACTAGTGAATGTAATGTTACACACCCATACAATGCGCACCACTCCGCCATGTTTTTCACAAACCTATCCTACATTGCCACTGCCTATTCCCTGACCTCCCCATGCTGACCAACCCAAAGTGCTTTTCTCCATCCTACATTGCCACTCACTGCCTATCCGAATTCAGACCCTCCGATTCACACCACCCCTTGATGTTTTTCTCACCCTACTAGTGAATGTATTGTTACAAGCCCAAACAATGCGCACCACCCCGCGATGTTTTTCGGAAACCTATCCTACATTGCCACTGCATGTTCCCTGACCTCCCATACTGGCCACCCCGCGGTGCTTTTCTCCATCCTACATTGCCACTCACTGCCTATCCTAATTCAGATCCTCCGATTCACACCACCCTGTGATGTTTTTCTCACTCCTACTAGTGAATGTAATGTTACACCCCCATACAGTGCACACCACCCCGCGATCTTTTTCAGAAACGTATCCTACATTGCCACTGCATGTTCCCTGACCTCCCCATGCTGACCACCCCGCGGTGCTTTTCTCAACCCTACATTGCCACTCACTGCCTATCCTAATTCAGTCCCTCCGATTCACACCACCCCGTGATGTTTTTCTCACTCCTACTAGTGAATGTAATGTTACACCACCATACAATGGGCACCACCCCACGATGTTTTTCAAACTCCTACTAGTGAATGTAATGTTACACACCCATACAATGCGCACCACCCCGCGATGTTTTTTAGAAACCTATCCTACATTGCCACTACATTTTCCCTGACCTCCCCATCCTGACCACCCCGCGGTGCCTTTCTCCATCCTACATTGCCACTCACTGCCTATTCTAATTCAGACCCTCCGATTCACACCACCCCGTGATGTTTTTCTCACTCCTACTAGTGAATGTAATGTTACACACCCATACAATGCGCACCACCCCCCGATGTTTTTCAGAAACCTATCCTACATTGCCACTGCATGTTCCCTGACCACCCATACTGACCACCCTGCGGTGCTATTCTCCATCCTACACTGCCACTCACTGCGTATCCTAATTCAGACCCTCCGATTCACACCACCCCGTGATGTTTTTCTCAATCCTGCGAGAGAATGTAATTTTACACACATATACAATGCGCACCACCCCGCGATGTTTTTCTCACTCCTACTCGTGAATGTAATGTTACAAACCCATACAATGCGCACCACCCCGCGATGTTTTTCAAACGCGTACTAGTGAATGTAATGTTACACACCCATACAATGCGCACCACCCCGCGATGTTTTTTAGAAACCTATCCTACATTGCCACTACATTTTCCCTGACCTCCCCATCCTGACCACCCCGCGGTGCTTTTCTCCATCCTACATTGCCACTCACTGCCTATTCTAATTCAGACCCTCCGATTCACAACACCCCGTGATATTTTTCTCACTCCTACTAGTGAATGTAATGTTACACACCCATACAATGCGCAACACCCCTCGATGTTTCTCAGAAACCTATCCTACATTGCCACTGCATGTTCCCTGACCTCCCCTTGATGACCACCCCGCGGTGCTTTTCTCCATTATACATTGCCACTCACTGCCTATCCTAATTCAGACCGTCCGATTCACACCACCCCGTGATGTTTTTCTCACTCCTACTAGTGAATGTAATGTTACACATCCATATAATCCACACCACCCAGCGATGTTTTTCAGAAACCTATCCTACTTTCCACTGCATGTTCCCTGACATCCCCATGCTGACCACCCAGCGGTGCTTTTCTCCATCCTACATTGCCACTCACTGCCTATCCTAATTCAGACCCTCCGATTCACCCAACCCTTGATGTTTTTCTCACTCCTACTAGAGAATGTAATGTTACACACCCATACAATGCGCAGCAACCCGCGATGTTTTTCTCACTCCTACTCGTGAATGTAATGTTACACACCCATACAATGTGCACCACCCCGCAATGTTTTTCAGAAACCCATCCTATATTGCCACTGCATGTTCCCTGACGTCCCCATGCTGACCACCCTGCGGCCCTTTTCTCCATCCTACATTGCCACTCACTGCCTATACTAATTCAGACCCTCCGATTCACACCACCCCGTGATGTTTTTCTCACTCCTACGAGAGAATGTAATTTTACACACATATACAATGCGCACCACCCCGCGATGTTTTTCAGAAACCTATCCTACATTGCCACTACATGTTCCCTGACCTCCACATGGTGACCATCCCGCGGTGCTTTTCTCCATCCTACATTGCCACTCACTGCCTATCCTAGTTCTGACCCTTGGATTCACACCACCCCGTGATGTTTTTCTCACTCCTACAAGCGAATGTAAAGTTACACACCAATCAATACTCACCACCCCGTGATGTTTTTCTCACTCCTACTAGTGAATGTAATGTTACACACCCATACAATGCGCACCACCCCGCGATGTTTTTCATAAACCTATCCTACATTGCCACTGCATGTTCCCCGACCTCCCGATGCTGACCACCCCGCAGTGCTTTTCTACATCCTACATTGCCACTCACTGCCTATCCTAATTTAGACCATCTGATTCACACCGCTCCGTGATGTTTTTCTCATTCCTACTAGTGAATGCAATATTCCACACCCATACAATGCGCACTACCCCACGAAGTTTTTCAGAAACCAATCCTACATTTCCACTGCATGTTCATTGACCTCCCCTTGATGACCACCCCGCGGTGCTTTTCTCCATCCTACATGGGCACTCACTGCCTATCCTAATTCAGACACTCCGATTCACACCACCCCGTGATGTTTTTCTCACTCCTACTAGTGAATGTAATGTTACACACCCATACAATGTGCACCACCCCGCGAAGTTTTTCAGAAACCTATCCTACATTGCAACTGCATGTTCCCTGACCTCCCACGCTCTCCACTCCGCGGTGCTTTTCTCCATCCTACATTGCCACTCACTGCCTATCCTAATTCAGACCCTCCGATTCACACCACCCCGTGATGTTTTTCTCACTCCTACTAGTGAATGTATTGTTACACACCCATACAATGCGCACCACCCCGCGATGTTTTTCAGAAACCTATCCTACATTGCCACTGCATGTTCCCTGAACCTCCCATGCTGGCCACCCCACGGTGCTTTTCGCCATCCTATATTGCCACTCACTGCGTATCCTAATTCAGTCCCTCCGATTCACACCACCCCGTGATGTTTTTCTCACTTCTACTAGTGAATGTAATGTTACATCCCCATACAATGGGCACGACCCCACGATGTTTTTCTCACTCCTACTAGTGAATGTAATGTTACACACCCATACAATGCACACCACCCCGCGATGTTTTTCAGAAACCTATCCTACATTGCTACTGCATGTTCCCTGACCTCTCCATGCTGACCACCCCTCGGTGGTTTTCTCCATCCTACGTTACCACTCACTGCGTATCCTAATTCAGACCCTCCGATTCACACCACTCCGTGATGTTTGTCTCACTCCTACTAGTGAATGTAATGTTACACACCCATACAATGCGCACCGCTCCGCGATGTTTTTCAGAAACCTATCCTACATTTCCACTGCATGTTCCCTGACCTCCCCATGCTGACCACCCCGCGGTGCGTTTCTCCATCCTACATTGCCACTCACTGCCTAACCTAATTCAGACCCTCTGATTCACACCACCCCGTGATGTTTTTCTCACTCCTACTAGTGAATGTAATGTTACACACCCATACAATGCGCACCACCACGTGATGTTTTTCTCACTCCTATTAGTGAATGTAAAGTTACACACCCATACAATGCGCACCACCCCGCAATGTTTTTCAGAAACCTATACTACATTGCCACTGCATGTTCCCTGACCTCCCCATGCTGATCACCCCGCAGTGCTTTTCTACATCCTACATTGCCACTCACTACCTATCCTAATTCAGACCCTCCGATTGACACCACCCCGTGATGTTTTTTTCACTCCTACTAGTGAATATAATGTTACACACCCATACAATGCGCACCACCCCGCGATGTTTTTCAGAAACCTATCCTACATTGCCACTGCATGTTCCAAGACCTCCCCATGCTGAGCAGCCCGTGGTGCTTTTCTCCAAACTACATTGCCACTCACTGCCTATCCTAATTAAGTCATTCCGATTCCCATCACCCCGTGATGTTTTTCTCACTCCTACTAGGGAATGTAATGTTACACACCCATACAATGCGCACCACCCCACGTTGTTTTTCTCACTCCTACTAGTGAATGTAATGTTACACCATCATACAATGCGCACCACCCTGCGATGTTTTTCAGAAACCTATCCTACATTGCCACTGCATGTTCCCTGACCTCCCCTTGATGACGACCCCGCGGTGCTTTTCTCCAAACTACATTGCCACTCACTGCCTATCATAATTCAGACCCTCCGATTCACACTACCCCGTGATGTTTTTCTCACTCCTACTTGTGAATGTAATGTTACACACCCATATAATGCGCACCACCCCGCGATGTTTTTCAGAAACCTATACTACATTTCCACTGCATGTTCCCTGACCTCCCCATGCTGACCTCCCAGCGGTGCTTTTCTCCATCCTACATTGCCCCTCACTGCCTATCCTAATTCAGACCCTCCGATTCACCCACCCCGTGATGTTTTTCTCACTCCTACTAGTGAATGTAATATTACACACCCATACAATGCGCACCACCCCGCAATGTTTTTCAGAAACCTATCCTACATTGCCACTGCATATTCCCTGACCTCGCCATGCTGACCACCCCGCGGTGCTTTTCTCCATCCTACATTGCCACTCACTGCCTATCCTAATTTAGACCCTCCGATTCACACCACCCCATGATGTTTTTCTCACTCCTACTAGTGAATGTAATGTTACACACCCATACAATGCGCACAACCCCTTGCTGTTTTTCAGAAACCTATTATACTTTGCCATTGCATGTTCCCTGACATCCCCATGCTGACCACCCTGCGGTGCTTTTCTCCATCCTACATTGCCACTCACTGCCTATCGTAATTCAGACCCTCCGATTCACACAACCCGTGATGTTTTTCTCACTCCTACTAGTGAATGTAATGTTACACACCCATACAATGCACACCACCCTGCGATGTTTTTCAGAAACTTATCCTACGTTGTCACTGCATGTTCCCTGACCTCGCCATGCTGACCACACCGCGGTGCTTTTCTCCATCCTACATTGCCACTCACTGCCTATCCTAATTCACAACCTCTGATTGACACCACCCCGTGATGTTTTTCTCACTCCTACTAGTGAATGTAATGTTACACACCCATACAATGCGCACAACCCCGCGATGTTTTTCAGAAACCTATCCTACATTGCCACTGCATGTTCCCTGACCTCCCCATGCTGACTACCCCGCGGTGCTTTTCTCCACCTAACATTGCCACTCACGGCCTATCCTAATTCAGACCCTCCGATTCACACCACCCCTTGATGTTTGTCGTACTCCTACTATTGAATGTAATGTTACCCTCCCATACTATGCGCACCACCCCGCGATGTTTTTCAGAAACCTATCCTACATTGCCACTGCATGTTCCGTGACCTCCCCATGCTGAGCAGCCCGCGGTGCTTTTCTCCACCCTACATTGCCACTCACTGCCTATCCTAATTAAATCCCTCCGATTAACACCACCCCGTGATGTTTTTCTCACTCCTACTAGGGAATGTAATGTTACACACCCATACAATGCGCACCACCCCACGTTGTTTTTCTCACTCCTACTAGGGAATGTAATGTTACACACCCATACAATGCGCACCACCCCACGTTGTTTTTCTCACTCCTACTAGTGAATGTAATGTTACACACAAATATAATGCGCAACACCCCGCGATGTTTTTCAGAAACCTATACTACATTTCCACTGCATGTTCCCTGAATTCCCCATGCTGACCACCCAGCGGTGCTTTTCTCCATCCTACATTGCCCCTCACTGCCTATCCTAATTCAGACCCTCCGATTCACCCACCCCGTGATGTTTTTCTCACTCCTACTAGTGAATGTATTATTACACACCCATACAATGCGCACAACCCCGCGATGTTTTTCAGAAACCTATCCTACATTGCCACTGCATGTTCCCTGACCTCGCCATGCTGACCACCCCGCGGTGCTTTTCTCCATCCTACATTGCCACTCACTGCCTATACTAATTTAGTCCCTAAGATTAACACCACCCCGTGATGTTTTTCTCACTCCTACTAGTGAATGTAATGTTACACACCCATACAATGCGCACCACCCCTTGCTGTTTTTCAGAAACCTATTATACATTGCCACTGCATGTTCCCTGACCTCCCCATGCTGACCACCCTGTGGTGCTTTTCTCCATCCTACATTGCCACTCAATGCCTATCGTAATTCAGACCCTCCGATTCACACAACCCGTGATGTTTTTCTCACTCCTACTAGTTAATGTAATTTTACACACCCATACAATGCACACCACCCCGCGATGTTTTTCAGAAACCTATCCTACCTTGCCACTGCATGTTCCGTGACATCCCCATGCTGATCACCCCGCGGTGCTTTTCTCCATCCTACATTGCCACTCACTGCCTATCCTAATTCAGACCCTCCGATTGACACCACCCCGTGATGTTTTTTTCACTCCTACTAGTGAATATAATGTTACACACCTATACAATGCGCACCACCCAACGATGTTTTTCAGAAACCTATCCTACATTGCCACTGAATGTTCCCTGACCTCCCCATGCTGACTACCCCGCGGTGCTTTTCTCCACCTAACATTGCCACTCACTGCCTATCCTAATTCAGACCCTCCGATTCACACCACCCCTTGATGTTTGTCGTACTCCTACTAGTGAATGTAATGTTACCCTCTCATACTATGCGCACCACCCCGCGATGTTTTTCAGAAACATATCCTACATTGCCACTGCATGTTCCGTGACCTCCCCATGCTGAGCAGCCCGAGGTGCTTTTCTCCAAACTACATTGCCACTCACTGCCTATCCTAATTAATTCATTCCGATTCCCACCACCCCGTGATGTTTTTCTCACTCCTACTAGGAAATGTAATGTTACACACCCATACAATGCGCACCACACCACGTTGTTTTTCTCACTCCTACTCGTGAATATAATGTTACACACCAATACAATGCGCACCACCCCGCAATGTTTTTCATAAACCTATCCTACATTGCCACTGCATGTTTTCTGATGTCCCCATGCTGACCACCCTGTGGTCCTTTTCTCCATCCTACATTGCCACTCACTGCCTATACTAAATCAGACCCTCCGATTCACACCACCCCGTGAAGTTTTTCTGATCTTACGAGAGAATGTTATTTTACACACATATACATGCGCACCACCCCGCGATGTTTTTCAGAAACCTATCCTACATTGCCACTGCATGTTCCCTGACCTCCACATGCTGACCACCCCGCGGTGCTTTTCTCCATCCTACATTGCCACTCACTGCCTATCCTAGTTCTGACCCTTGGATTCATACCACCCGGTGATGTTTTTCTCACTCCTACTAGTGAATGTAAAGTTACACACCAATACAATGCTCACCACCCCGTGATGTTTTTCTAACTCCTACTAGTGAATGTAATGTTACACACCCATTTAATGCGCACCACCCCGCGATGTTTTTCAGAAACCTATACTACATTTCCACTGCATGTTCCATGACCTCCCCTGCTGACCTCCCAGCGGTGCTTTTCTCCATCCTACATTGCCCCTCACTGCCTATCCTAATTCAGACCATCCTATTCACCCACCCCGTGATGTTTTTCTCACTCCTACTAGTGAATGTAATATTACACACCCATACAATGCACACCACCCCGCGATGTTTTTCAGAAACCTATCCTACATTGCCACTGCATATTCCCTGACCTCGCCATGCTGACCACCCCGCGGTGCTTTTCTTCATCCTACATTACCACTCACTGCCTATCCTAATTTAGACCCTCCGATTCACACCACCCCGTGATGTTTTTCTCACTCCTACTAGTGAATGTAATGTTACACACCCATACAATGCGCACCACCCCTTGCTGTTTTTCAGAAACCTATTATACATTGCCACTGCATGTTCCCTGACCTCCCCATGCTGACCACCCTGCGGTGCTTTTCTCCATCATACATTGCCACTCACTGCCTATCGTAATTCAGACGCTCCGATTCACACAACCCGTGATGTTTTTCTCACTCCTACTAGTGAATGTAATGTTACACACCCATACAATGCACACCACCCTGCGATGTTTTTCAGAAACTTATCCTACGTTGCCACTGCATGTTCCCTGACCTCCCCATGCTGACCACACCGCGGTGCTTTTCTCCATCCTACATTGCCACTCACTGCCTATCCTAATTCACAACCTCTGATTGACACCACCCCGTGATGTTTTTCTCACTCCTACTAGTGAATGTAATGTTACACACCCATACAATGCGCACAACATCGCGATGTTTTTCAGAAACCTATCCTACATTGCCACTGCATGTTCCCTGACCTCCCCATGCTGACTACCCCGCGGTGCTTTTCTCCACCTAACATTGCCACTCACGGCCTATCCTAATTCAGACCCTCCGATTCACACCACCCCTTGATGTTTGTCGTACTCCTACTAGTGAATGTAATGTTACCCTCCCATACTATGCGCAACACCCAGCGATGTTTTTCAGAAACCTATCCTACATTGCCACTGCATGTTCCGTGACCTCCCCATGCTGAGCAGCCCACGGTGCTTTTCTCCACCCTACATTGCCACTCACTGCCTATCTTAATTAAAACCCTCCGATTCACACCACCCCGTGATGTTTTTCTCACTCCTACTAGGGAATGTAATGTTACACACCCATACAATGCACACCACCCCACGTTGTTTTTCTCACTCCTACTAGGGAATGCAATGTTACACACCCATACAATGCGCATCACCCCACGTTGTTTTTCTCACTCCTACTAGTGAATGTAATGTTACACAATCATACAATGCGCACCACCCCGCAATGTTTTTCAGAAACCTACCCTACATTGCCACTGCCTGTTCCCTGACCTCCACATGCTAACCACCCCGCGGTGCTTTTCTCCTTCCTACATGGCCACTCAGTGGCTATCCTAATTCAGACCCTCCGATTGACACCACCCCGTGATATTTTTGTCACTCCTACTAGTGAATGTAATGTTACACACCCATACAATGCCCACCACCCCGCGATGTTTTTCAGAAACCTATCCTACATTGCCAAAGCATGTTTCCTGTACTCCACATGCTGAGCACCCCGCGGTGGTTTTCTCCATCCTACATTGCCAATCACCGCCTATCCTAATTCAGACCCTCCGATTCACACCGCACCGTGATGTTTTTCTCACTCCTACCAGTGAATGTAATGTTACACACCAATACAATGCGCACCACCCCGCCATGTTTTTCAGAAACCTATCCTAAATTGTCACTGCATGTTCCCTGACCTCCCCATGCTGACCAGCCCATGGTGCTTTTCTCCATCCTACATTGCCACTCACTGCCTATCCTGATTCAGACCCTCCGATTCACACCACCCCGTGACGATTTTCTCACTCCTACTAATGAATGTAATGTTACACACCCATACAATGCGCACCACCCCGCAATGTTTTTCTCACTCCTACTCGTGAATATAATGTTACACACCAATACAATGCGCACCACCCCGCAATGTTTTTCAGAAACCTATCCTACATTGCCACTGCATGTTCCCTGACCTCCCCATGCTGACCAGCCCATGGTGCTTTTCTCCATCCTACATTGCCACTCACTGCCTATACTAAATCACACACTCGGATTCACACCACCCCGTGAAGTTTTTCTCACTCCTACGAGAGAATGTAATTTTACACACATATACATGCGGACCACCCCGCGATGTTTTTCAGAAACCTATCCTACATTGCCACTGCATGTTCCCTGACCTCCACATGCTGACCACCCAGCGGTGCTTTTCTCCATCCTACATTGCCACTCACTAACCTATCCTAATTCAGACCCTCCGATTCACCCACCCCGTGATGTTTTTCTCAATGCTACTAGTGAATGTAATATTACACACCCATACAATGCGCACCACCCCGCGATGTTTTTCAGAAACCTATCCTAAATTGCCACTGCATGTTCCCTGACCTCGCCATGCTGACCACCCCACGGTGCTTCTCTACATCCTGCATTGCGACTCACTGCCTATCCTAATTTAGACCCTCCGATTCACACCACCCCGTGATGTTTTTCTCACTCCTACTAGTGAATGTAATATTACACACCCATACAATGCGCACCACCCCGAGATGTTTTTCAGAAACCTATCCTACATTGCCACTGCATGTTCCCTGACCTCCCAATGCTGACCACCCTGCGGTGCGTTTCTCCATCCTACATTACCACTCACTGCCTGTCCTAATCAGACCCTCCGATTCACACCACCCCGTGATGTTTTTCTCACTCCTACTAGTGAATGTAATGTTACACACCCATACAATGCGCACCACCCCTTGCTGTTTTTCAGAAACCTATTATACATTGCCGCAGCATGTTCCCTGACCTCCCCATGCTGACCACCCTGCGGTGCTTTTCTCCATCCTACATTGCCACTCACTGCCTATCCTAATTCAGACCCTCCGATTCACACAACCCGTGTTTTTCTCACTCCTACTAGTGAATGTAATGTTACACACCAATACAAAGTGCACCACCCTGTGATGTTTTTCTCACTCCTACTAGTGAATGTAATGTTACACAGCCATACAATGCGCACCCCCTGCGATGTTTTTCATAAACCTATCCAACATTGCCACTGCATGTTCCCTGACCTCCCCATGATGACCACCCAGCAGTGCTTTTCTCCATCCTACATTGCCACTCACTGCCTATCCTAATTCAGACCCTCCGATTGACACCACCCCGTGATGTTTTTCTCACTCCTACTAGGGAATGTAATGTTACACACCCATACAATGCGCACCACCCCACGTTGTTTTTCTCACTCCTACTAGTGAATGTAATGTTACACACCCATACAATGCGCACCACCCCGCGATGTTTTTCAGAAACCTATCCTACATTGCCACTGCATGTTCCCTGACCTCCACATGCTAACCACCCCGCGGTGCTTTTCTCCTTCCTACATGGCCACTCAGTGCCTATCCTAATTCAGACCCTCCGATTGACACCACCCCGTGATGTTTTTCTCTCTCCTACTAGTGAATGTAATGTTACACACCCGTACAATGCGCACCACAACGCGATGTTTTTCAGAAACCTATCCTACATTGCCACTGCATGTTTCCTGTGCTCCCCATGCTGACCACCCCGCGATGGTTTTCTCCATCCTACATTGCCAATCACCGCCTATCCTAATTCAGACCCTCCGATTCACACCACACCGTGATGTTTTTCTCACTCCTACTAGTGAATGTAATGTTACACACCAATACAATGTGCACCACCCCGCGATGTATATCAGAAAACTATCCTAAATTGCCACTGCATGTTCCCTGACCTCTCCATGCTGACCACCCCGCGGTGCTTTTCTCCATCCTACATTGCACTCACTGCCTATCCTACTTCAGACCCTCCGATTCACACCACCCCGTGATGTTTTTCTCACTCCTACTAGTGAATGTAATGTTGCACACCCATACAATGCCCACCACCCCGCGATGTTTTTCAGAAACCTATCCTACATTGCCACTGTATGTTCCCGGACCTCCCCATGCTGACCACCCCGCGGTTCTTTTCTCCATCCTATATTGACACTCACAGCGTATCCTAATTCAGTCCCTCCGATTCACACCACCCCGTGATGTTTTTCTTACTCCTACTAGTAAATGTAATGTTACACACCCATACAATGCGCACGACACCGCGATGTTTTTCTCACTCCTACTAGTGAATGTAATGTTACACTCCCATACAATGCGCACCACCCCGCGAAGTTTTTCAGAAACCTATCCTATATTGCCACTGCATGTTCCCTGACTTCCCCATGCTTACCACCCCGCGGTGCTTTTATCCATCCTACATTGCCACTCACTGCCTATCCTATTTCAGACCCTCCGATTCACACCACCCCGTGATGTTTTTCTCACTCCTACTAGTGAATGTAATGTTACACACCCATACAATGCGCACCACTCCGCGATGTTTTTCAGAAACCTATGCTACATTGCCAATGCATGTACCCTGACTTCCCCATTCTGACCACTTCGCGGTGCTTATCCCCATCCTACATTGCCACTCACTGACTATCCTAATTCAGACCCTCCGATTCACCCCACCCCGTGATGTTTTTCTCACTCCTACTAGTGAATGTAATGTTACACACCCATACAATGCGCACCACCCCGTGATGTTTTTCTCACTCCTACTAGTGAATGTAATATTGCACACCCATACAATACCCACCACCACGCGATGTTTTTCAGAAACCTATCCTACATTGCCACTGCATGTTCCCTGTCCTCCCCATGCTGACCACCCCGCGGTGCTTTTCTCCATCTTACATTGCCACTCACTGCCTCTGCTAATTCAGACCATCTGATTCACACCACACCGGGATG
Source organism: Cavia porcellus (assembly GCF_034190915.1). Classification (NCBI taxonomy): domain Eukaryota; kingdom Metazoa; phylum Chordata; class Mammalia; order Rodentia; family Caviidae; genus Cavia; species Cavia porcellus. The sequence continues at coordinate 916,628 of NW_026947539.1, read as the reverse complement.
TTTTCCTCACTCCTACTAGTGAATGTAATGTTACACACCCATATAATGCACACCACCCCGAGATGTTTTTCTCACTCCTACTAGTGAATGTAATGTTACACAACCATACAATGCGCACCACCCCGCGATGTTTTTCAGAAACCTATCCTACATTGCCACTACATGTTCCCTGACCTCCCCATGCTGACCACACCGCGGTGCTTTTCTCCATCCTACATTGCCACTCACTGCCTATTCTAATTCAGAGCCTCCGATTCACACCACCCCGTGATGTTTTTCTCACTCCTACTAGTGAATGTAATGTTACACACCCATACAATGCGCACCAACCCGTGATGTTTTTCAGAAACCTATCCTACATTGCCAATGCATGTTCCATGACCTCCCCATGCTGACGACCCCGCGGTGCTTTTCTCCATCCTACATTGCCACTCACTGCCTATCCTAATTCAGACCCTCGGATTCACACCACCCCGTGATGTTTTTCTCACTGCTACTAGTGAATGTAATGTTACACACCCATACAATGCGCACCACCCCGCGAAGTTTTTCAGAAACCTATCCTACATTGCCACTGCATGTTCCCTGACCTCCCCATGCTGACCAGCCCGTGGTGCTTTTGTCCATCCTACATTGCCACTCACTGAGTATCCTAATTCAGACCCTCCGATTCACACCACCCCGTGACGATTTTCTCACTCCTACTAGTGAATGTAATTTTACACACCCATACAATGCGCACCACCCCGCAATGTTTTTCAGAAACGTATCCTACGTTGCCACTGCATGTTCCCTGACCTCCCTGTGCTGACCAACCCGCGGTGCTTTTCTCCATCCTACATTGCCACTCACTGCCTATCCTAATTCAGACCCTCTGTTTCACATCACGCCGTGACGTTTTTCTCACTCCTACTACTGAATGTAATGTTACACAACCATACAATGCGCACCACCCCGCGATGTTTTTCAGAAACCTATCCTACATTGCCACTACATGTTCCCTGACCTCCCCATGCTGACCACACCGCGGTGCTTTTCTCCATCCTACATTGCCACTCACTGCCTATTCTAATTCAGAGCCTCCGATTCACACCACCCCATGATGTTTTTCTCACTCCTACTAGTGAATGTAATGTTACACACCCATACAATGCGCACCACCCCGTGATGTTTTTCAGAAACCTATCCTACATTGCCAATGCATGTTCCATGACCTCCCCATGCTGACGACCCCGCGGTGCTTTTCTCCATCCTACATTGCCACTCACTGCCTATCCTAATTCAGACCCTCGGATTCACACCACCCCGTGATGTTTTTCTCACTCCTACTAGTGAATGTAATGTTACACACCCATACAATGCGCACCACCCCGCGAAGTTTTTCAGAAACCTATCCTATATTGCCACGGCATGTTCCCTGACCTCCCCATGCTGACCACCCCGCGTTGCTTTTTTCCACCCTACTTTGCCACTCACTTCCTATGCTCATTCAGACCCTCCGATTGACACCAGCCCGTGATGTTTTTCTCACTCCTACTCGTAAATGTAATGTTACACACCCGTACAATGCGCACCACCCCGCGATGTTTTTCAGAAACCTATCCTACATTGCCACTGCATGTTTCCTGTCCTCCCCATGCTGACCACCCCGCGATGGTTTTATACATCTTACATTGCCAATCACCGCCTATCCTAATTCAGACCCTCCGATTGACACCACCCCGTGATGTTTTTCTCACTCCTACTAGTGAATGTATTGTTACACACCTATACAATGCGCACCACCCCGCGATGTTTTTCAGAAACCTATCCTAAATTGCCACTGCATGTTCCCTGACTTCCCCATGCTGACCAGCCCGTGGTGCTTTTCTCCATCCTACATTGCCACTCACTGCCTATCCTAATTCAGACCCTCCGATTCACACCACCCCGTGACGATTTTCTCACTCCTACTAGTGAATGTAATTTTACACACCCATACAATGCGCACCACCCCGCGATGTTTTTCAGAAACCTATCCTACGTTGCCACTGCATGTTCCCTGACCTCCCCATGCTGAACACCCCGTGGTGCTTTTCTCCATCCTACATTGCAACTCTCTGCCTATCCTACTTCAGACCCTCCGATTCACACCACCCCGTGATGTTTTTCTCACTCCTATTAGTGAATGTAATGTTACACAACCATACAATGCGCACCACTCCGCGATGTTTTTCAGAAACATATCCTACATTGCCACTGCGTTTTCCCTGACCTCCACATTCTGACCACCCCGCGGTGCTTTTCTCCATCCTACATTGCCACTCACTGCCTGTCCTAAATCAGACCCTCTGATTCACACCACCCCGTGATGTTTTTCTCACTCCTACTAGTGAATGTAATATTACACACCAATACAAAGTGCACAACCCTGTGATGTTTTTCTCACTCCTACTAGTGAATGTAATGTTAAACACCCATACAATGCGCACCCCTTGCGATGTTTTTCATAAACCTATCCTACATTGCCACTGCATGTGCCCTGACCTCCCCATGTTGACCACCCCGCGGTGCTTTTCTCCATCCTACATTGCCACTCACTGCCTATCCTAATTCACCCCCTCCTATTCACACCACACCGTGATGTTTTTCTCACTCCTACTTGTGAATGTAATGTAACACACCCATACAATGCGCACCACCCCACGATGTTTTTCAGAATCCTATCCAACATTGCCACTGCATGTTCCCTGACCTCCCCTTGATGACCACCCAGCGGTGCTTTTCTCCATCCTACATTGCCACTCACTGCCTATCCTAATTCAGACCCTCCGATTGACACCACCCCGTGATGTTTTTCTCACTCCTACTAGGGAATGTAATGTTACACACCCATACAATGCGCACCACCCCAAGTTGTTTTTCTCACTCCTACTAATGAATGTAATGTTACACACCGATACAATGCGCACCACCCCGCGATGTTTTTCAGAAACCTATCCTACATTGCCACTGCATGTTCCCTGACCTCCACATGCTAACCACCCCGCGGTGCTTTTCTCCTTCCTACATGGCCACTCAGTACCTAACCTAATTCAGACCCTCCGATTGAAACCAGCCTGTGATGTTTTTCTCACTCCTACTAGTGAATGTAATGTTACACACCCGTACAATGCGCACCACCCCGCGATGTTTTCCAGAAACCTATCCTAAATTGCCACTGCATGTTCCCTGACCTCCCCAGGCTGACCAGCCCGTGGTGCTTTTCTCCATCCTACATTGCCACTCACTGCCTATCCTAATTCAGACCCTCCGTTTCACATCAGGCCGTGACGTTTTTCTCACTCCTACTACTGAATGTAATGTTACACAACCATACAATGCGCACCACCCCGCGATGTTTTTCAGAAACCTATCCTACATTGCCACTACATGTTCCCTGACCTCCCCATGCTGACCACACCGCGGTGCTTTTCTCCATCCTACATTGCCACTCACTGCCTATTCAAATTCAGAGCCTCCGATTCACACCACCCCGTGATGTTTTTCTCACTCCTACTAGTGAATGTAATGTTACACACCCATACAATGCCCACCACCCCGTGATGTTTTTCAGAAACCTATCCTACATTGCCAATGCATGTTCCATGACCTCCCCATGCTGACGACCCCGCGGTGCTTTTCTCCATCCTACATTGCCACTCACTGCCTATCCTAATTCAGACCCTCGGATTCACACCACCCCGTGATGTTTTTCTCACTGCTACTAGTGAATGTAATGTTACACACCCATACAATGCGCACCACCCCGCGAAGTTTTTCAGAAACCTATCCTACATTGCCACTGCATGTTCCCTGACCTCCCCATGCTGACCACCCCGCGGTGCTTTTTTCCACCCTACATTGCCACTCACTTCCTATGCTAATTCAGACCCTCCGATTGACACCAGCCCGTGATGTTTTTCTCACTCCTACTAGTAAATGTAATGTTACACACCCGTACAATGCGCACCACCCCGCGATGTTTTTCAGAAACCTATCCTACATTGCCACTGCATGTTTCCTGTCCTCCCCAGGCTGACCACCCCGCGATGGTTTTATACATCTTACATTGCCAATCACCGCTTATCCTAATTCAGACCCTCCGATTCACACCACACCGTGATGTTTTTCTCACTCCTACTAGTGAATGTAATGTTACACACCAATACAATGCGCACCACCCCGCGATGTTTTTCAGAAACCTATCCTAAATTGCCACTGCATGTTCCCTGACCTCCCCATGCTGACCAGCCCGTGGTGCTTTTCTCCATCCTATATTGCCACTCACTGAGTATCCTAATTCAGACCCTCCGATTCACACCACCCCGTGACGATTTTCTCCCTCCTACTAGTGAATGTAATTTTACACACCCATACAATGCGCACCGCCCCGCAATGTTTTTCAGAAACGTATCCTACGTTGCCACTGCATGTTCCCTGACCTCCCTGTGCTGACCAACCCACGGTGCTTTTCTCCATCCTACATTGCCACTCACTGCCTATCCTAATTCAGACCCTCCGTTTCACATCACGCCGTGACGTTTTTCTCACTCCTACTACTGAATGTAATGTTACACAACCATACAATGCGCACCACCCCGCGATGTTTTTCAGAAACCTATCCTACATTGCCACTACATGTTCCCTGACCTCCCCATGCTGACCACACCGCGGTGCTTTTCTCCATCCTACATTGCCACTCACTGCCTATTCTAATTCAGAGCCTCCGATTCACACCACCCCGTGATGTTTTTCTCACTCCTACTAGTGAATGTAATGTTACACACCCATACAATGCGCACCACCCCGTGATGTTTTTCAGAAACCTATCCTACATTGCCAATGCATGTTCCATGACCTCCCCATGCTGACGACCCCGCGGTGCTTTTCTCCATCCTACATTGCCACTCACTGCCTATCCTAATTCAGACCCTCGGATTCACACCACCCCGTGATGTTTTTCTCACTGCTACTAGTGAATGTAATGTTACACAACCATACAATGCGCACCACCCCGCGAAGTTTTTCAGAAACCTATCCTACATTGCCACTGCATGTTCCCTGACCTCCCCATGCTGACCACCCCGCGGTGCTTTTTTCCACCCTACATTGCCACTCACTTCCTATGCTAATTCAGACCCTCCGATTGACACCAGCCCGTGATGTTTTTCTCACTCCTACTCGTAAATGTAATGTTACACACCCGTACAATGCGCACCACCCCGCGATGTTTTTCAGAAACCTATCCTATATTGCCACTGCATGTTTCCTGTCCTCCCCATGCTGACCACCCCGCGATGGTTTTATACATCTTACATTGCCAATCACCGCCTATCCTAATTCAGACCCTCCGATTCACACCACACCGTGATGTTTTTCTCACTCCTACTAGTGAATGTAATGTTACACACCAATACAATGCGCACCACCCCGCGATGTTTTTCAGAAACCTATCCTAAATTGCCACTGCATGTTCCCTGACTTCCCCATGCTGACCAGCCCGTGGTGCTTTTCTCCATCCTACATTGCCACTCACTGCCTATCCTAATTCAGACCCTCCGATTAACACCACCCCGTGACGATTTTCTCACTCCTACTAGTGAATGTAATTTTACACACCCATACAATGCGCACCACCCCGCGATGTTTTTCAGAAACCTATCCTACCTTGCCACTGCATGTTCCCTGACCTCCCCATGCTGAACACCCCGTGGTGCTTTTCTCCATCCTACATTGCCACTCTCTGCCTATCCTACTTCAGACCCTCCGATTCACACCACCCCGTGATGTTTTTCTCACTCCTATTAGTGAATGTAATGTTACACACCCATACAATGCGCACCACCCCGCGATGTTTTTCAGAAACATATCCTACATTGCCATTGCGTTTTCCCTGACCTCCACATTCTGACCACCCCGCGGTGCTTTTCTCCATCCTACATTGCCACTCACTGCCTGTCCTAAATCAGACCCTCTGATTCACACCACCCCGTGATGTTTTTCTCACTCCTACTAGTGAATGTAATATTACACACCAATACAAAGTGCACCACCCTGTGATGTTTTTCTCACTCCTACTAGTGAATGTAATGTTAAACACCCATACAATGCGCACCCCCTGCGATGTTTTTCATAACCCTATCCTACATTGCCACTGCATGTGCCCTGACCTCCCCATGTTGACCACCCCGCGGTGCTTTTCTCCATCCTACATTGCCACTCACTGCCTATCCTAATTCACCCCCTCCTATTCACACCACACCGTGATGTTTTTCTCACTCCTACTTGTGAATGTAATGTAACACACCCATACAATGCGCACCACCCCGCGATGTTTTTCAGAAACCTATCCAACATTGCCACTGCATGTTCCCTGACCTCCCCTTGATGACCACCATGCGGTGCTTTTCTCCATCCTACATTGCCACTCACTGCCTATCCTAATTCAGACCCTCCGATTGACACCACCCCGTGATGTTTTTCTCACTCCTACTAGGGAATGTAATGTTACAAACCCATACAATGCGCACCACCCCAAGTTGTTTTTCTCACTCCTACTAGTGAATGTAATGTTACACACCGATACAATGCGCACCACCCCGCGATGTTTTTCAGAAACCTATCCTACATTGCCACTGCATGTTACCTGACCTCCACATGCTAACCACCCCGCGGTGCTTTTCTCCTTCCTACATGGCCACTCAGTGCCTAACCTAATTCAGACCCTCCGATTGACACCAGCCTGTGATGTTTTTCTGACTCCTACTAGTGAATGTAATGTTACACACCCGTACAATGCGCACCACCCCGCGATGTTTTTCAGAAACCTATCCTACATTGCCACTGCATGTTTCCTGTCCTCCCCATGCTGACCACCCCGCGATGGTTTTATACATCTTACATTGCCAATCACCGCCTATCCTAATTCAGACCCTCCGATTCACACCACACCGTGATGTTTTTCTCACTCCTACTAGTGAATGTAATGTTACACACCAATACAATGCGCACCACCCCGCGATGTTTTCCAGAAACCTATCCTAAATTGCCACTGCATGTTCCCTGACCTCCCCATGCTGACCAGCCCGTGGTGCTTTTCTCCATCCTACATTGCCACTCACTGAGTATCCTAATTCAGACCCTCCGATTCACACCACCCCCTGACGATTTTCTCACTCCTACTAGTGAATGTAATTTTACACACCCATACAATGCGCACCACCCCGCGATGTTTTTCAGAAACCTATCCTACATTGCCACTACATGTTCCCTGACCTCCCCATGCTGACCACACCGCGGTGCTTTTCTCCATCCTACATTGCCACTCACTGCCTATTCTAATTCAGAGCCTCCGATTCACACCACCCCGTGATGTTTTTCTCACTCCTACTAGTGAATGTAATGTTACACACCCATACAATGCGCACCACCCCGTGATGTTTTTCAGAAACCTATCCTACATTGCCAATGCATGTTCCATGACCTCCCCATGCTGACGACCCCGTGGTGCTTTTCTCCATCCTACATTGCCACTCACTGCCTATCCTAATTCAGACCCTCGGATTCACACCACCCCGTGATGTTTTTCTCACTGCTACTAGTGAATGTAATGTTACACACCCATACAATGCGCACCACCCCGCGATGTTTTTCAGAAACCTATCCTACATTGCCACTGCATGTTTCCTGTCCTCCCCATGCTGACCACCCCGCGATGGTTTTATACATCTTACATTGCCAATCACCGCCTATCCTAATTCAGACCCTCCGATTCAAACCACACCGTGATGTTTTTCTCACTCCTACTAGTGAATGTAATGTTACACACCAATACAATGCGCACCACCCCGCGATGTTTTTCAGAAACCTATCCTAAATTGCCACTGCATGTTCCCTGACCTCCCCATGCTGACCAGCACGTGGTGCTTTTCTCCATCCTACATTGCCACTCAATGAGTATCCTAATTCAGACCCTCCGATTCACACCACCCCGTGACGATTTTCTCACTCCTACTAGTGAATGTAATTTTACACACCCATACAATGCGCACCACCCCGCAATGTTTTTCAGAAACGTATCCTACGTTGCCACTGCATGTTCCCTGACCTCCCTGTGCTGACCAACCCGCGGTGCTTTTCTCCATCCTACATTGCCACTCACTGCCTATCCTAATTCAGACCGTCCGTTTCACATCACGCCGTGATGTTTTTCTCACTGCTACTAGTGAATGTAATGTTACACACCCACACAATGCGCACCACACCCGGATGTTTTTCAAAAATCTATTCTACATTTCCACTGCATGTTCCCTGACCTCCCCATGCTGACCACCCCGCGGAGCTTTTCTCCATCCTACATTGCCACTCACTGCCTATCCTAATTGAGACCCTACGATTCACACCACCCCGTGATGTTTTTCTCACTCCTACTAGTGAATGTAATGTTACACACCCATACTATGCGCACCACACCGCGATGTTTTTCAGAATGCTATGCTAAATTGCCACTGAATGTTCCGTGACCTCCCCATGCGGAGCAGCCCGCGGTGCTTTTCTCCATCCTACATTGCCACTCACTGCCTATCCTAATTCAGCCCCTCCGATTCACAGCACCCCGTGATGTTTTTCTCACTCCTAGTTGGGAATGTAATGTTACACACCCATACAATGCGCACCACCCCAAGTTGTTTTTCTCACTCCTACTAGTGAATGTAATGTTACACACCCATACAATGCGCACCACCCCGCGATGTTTTTCAGAAACCTATCCTACATTGCCACTGCATGTTCCCTGACCTCCAAATGCTAACCACCCCGCCGTGCTTTCCTCTATCCTACATTGCCACTCAGTGCCTATCCTAATTCAGACCCTCCGATTGACACCACCCCGTGATGTTTTTCTCACTGCTACTAGTGAATGTAATGTTACACACCCATACAATGCGCACCACCCCGCGATGTTTTTCAGAAACCTATCCTAAATTGCCACAGCATGTTTCCTGTCCTCCCCATGCTGATCACCCCGCGGTGCATTTCTCCATCCTACATTGCCAATCATTGCCTATCCTAATTCAGAGCTTCAGATTCACAAAACCCCGTGTTGTTTTTCTCACTGCTACTAGTGAATGTAATGTTACACACCCATACAATGCGCACCACCCCGCGATGTTTTTCAGAAACCTATCCTAAATTGCCACTGCATGTTCCCTGACCTCCCCATGCTGACCAGCCCGTGGTGCTTTTCTCCAACCTACATTGCACTCAGTGCCTATCCTAATTCAGACCCTCCGATTCACACCACCCCGTGATGTTTTTCACACTCCTACTAGTGAATGTAATGTTACACACCCATACAATGCGCACCACCCCGCGATGTTTTTCAGAAACCTATCCTACATTGTCACTGTATGTTGCCTGACCTCCACATGCTGACCACCCGGCGGTGCTTTTCTCCATTCTACATTGCCACTCACTGCCTATCCTAATTCAGACCCTACGATTCACACCACACCGTGATGTTTTTCTCACTCCTACTAGTTAATGTAATGTTAGACACCCAACAATGCGCACCACACCGCGATGTTTTTCTCACTCCTACTAGTGAATGTAATGTTACACAACCATACAATGCGCACCACCCCGAAATGTTTTTCAGAAACCTATCCTACATTGCCACTGCACGTTCCCTGACCTCCCCATGCTGACCACCCCGCGGTGCTTTTCTCCATCCTACATTGCCACTCACTGCCTATCCTAATTCAGACACTCCGATTCACACCACCCCGTGATGTTTTTCTCACTCCTACTAGTGAATGTAAAGTTACACACCCATACAATGTGCACCACTCCACGATGTTTTTCAAAAACCTATCCTACATTGCCACTGCATGTACCCTGACCTCCCCATGCTGACCACCTCGTGTTGCTTATCCCCATCCTACATTGCCACTCACTGACTATCCTAATTGAGACCCTCCTATTCACACCACCCCGTGATGTTTTCTCACTCCTACTATTGAATGTAATGTTACACACCCATACAATGCGCACCAGCCCGTGATGTTTTTCTCACTCGTACTAGTGAATGTAATGTTGCACACCCATACAATGCCCAGCACCCCGCGAAGTTTTTCAGAAACCAATCCTACATTGCCACTGCATGTTCCCTGACCTCCACATGCTGACCACCCCGCGGTGCTTTTCTCCATCCTACATTGCCACTCACTGCCTATTATAATTCATACACTCGGATTCACACCACACCATGATGTTTTTCTCACTCCTACTAGTGAATGTAATGTTACACACCCATACAATGCACACCACCCCGTGATGTTTTTCTCACTCCTACTAGTGAATGTAATGTTACACACCCATACAATACGCACCTCCCCGCGCTGTTTTTCAGAAACCTATCCTACATTGCCACTGCATGTTCCCTGACCTCCCCATGCTGACCACCCCGCGGTGCTTTTCTCCATCCTATATTGCCACTCACTGCGTATCCTAATTCAGTCCCTCCGATTCACACCACCCCGTGATGTTTTTCTCACTCCTACAAGTGAATGTAATGTTACACCCCCATACAATGCGCACCACCCCGCGATGTTTTTCAGAAAACTATTTTACATTGCCACTTCATATTCCCTGACCTCCCCATGCTGACCACCCCGCGGTGCTTTTCTCCATCCTACATTGCCACTCACTGCCTATCCTAATGCAGACCCTCCGATTCACACCACACCGAGATGTTTTTCTCACTCCTAGTAGTGAATGTAATGTTACACACCCATACAATGCGCACCACCCCGCGATGTTTTTCAGAACCCTATCCTACATTGCCACTACATGTTCCCTGACCTCCCCATGCTGACCACACCGCGGTGCTTTACTCCATCCTACATTGCCACTCACTGCCTACTCTAATTCAGAGCCTCCGATTCACACCACCCCGTGATGTTTTTCTCACTCCTACTAGTGAATGTAATGTTACACACCCATACAATGCGCACCACCCCGTGACGTTTTTCAGAAACCTATCCTACATTGCCAATGCATGTTCCATGACCTCCCCATGCTGACCACCCCGCGGTGCTTTTCTCCATCCTACATTGCCACTCACTGCCTGTCCTAATCAGACCCTCCGATTCACACCACCCCGTGATGTTTTTCTCACTCCTACGAGTGAATGTAATGTTACACACCCATACAATGCGCACCACTCCGCGATGTTTTTCAAAAACCTATCCTACATTGCCACTGCATGTACCCTGACCTCCCCATGCTGACCACCTCGTGGTGCTTATCCCCATCCTACATTGCCACTCACTGACTATCCTAATTCAGACCCTCCGATTCACACCACCCCGTGATGTTTTTCTCACTCCTACTATTGAATGTAATGTTACACACCCATACAATGCGCACCACCCCGTGATGTTTTTCTCACTGCTACTAGGGAATGTAATGTTGCACACCCATAAAATGCCCACCACCCCGCGATGTTTTTCAGAAACCAATCCTACATTGCCACTGCATATTCCCTGACCTCCACATGCTGACCACCCCGCGGTGCTTTTCTCCATCCTACATTGCCACTCACTGACTATCCTAATTCAGACCCTCCGATTCACACCACCCCGTGATGTTTTTCTCACTCCTACGAGTGAATGTAATGTTACACACCCATACAATGCACACCACCCCGTGATGTTTTTCTCACTTATACTAGTGAATGTAATGTTACACACCCATACAATGCGCACCTCCCCGCGATGTTTTTCAGAAACCTATCCTACATTGCCACTGCATGTTCCCTGACCTACCCATGCTGACCACCCCGCGGTGCTTTTCTACATCCTATATTGCCACTCACTGCGTACCCTAATTCAGTCCCTCCCATTCACACCACCCCGTGATGTTTTTCTCACTCCTACAAGTGAATGTAATGGTACACAACCATACAATGCGCACCACCCCGCGATGTTTTTCAGAAACCTATCCTACGTTGCCACTGCACGTTCCCTGACCTCCCCATGCTGACCACCCCGCGGTGCTTTTCTCCATCCTACATTGCCACTCACTGCCTATCCTAATTCAGACACTCCGATTCACACCACCCCGTGATGTTTTTCTCACTCCTACTAGTGAATGTAAAGTTACACACCCATACAATGTGCACCACTCCACGATGTTTTTCAAAAACCTATCCTACATTGCCACTGCATGTACCCTGACCTCCCCATGCTGACCACCTCGTGTTGCTTATCCCCATCCTACATTGCCACTCACTGACTATCCTAATTGAGACCCTCCTATTCACACCACCCCGTGATGTTTTCTCACTCCTACTATTGAATGTAATGTTACACACCCATACAATGCGCACCAGCCCGTGATGTTTTTCTCACTCGTACTAGTGAATGTAATGTTGCACACCCATACAATGCCCAGCACCCCGCGAAGTTTTTCAGAAACCAATCCTACATTGCCACTGCATGTTCCCTGACCTCCACATGCTGACCACCCCGCGGTGCTTTTCTCCATCCTACATTGCCACTCACTGCCTATTATAATTCATACACTCGGATTCACACCACACCATGATGTTTTTCTCACTCCTACTAGTGAATGTAATGTTACACACCCATACAATGCACACCACCCCGTGATGTTTTTCTCACTCCTACTAGTGAATGTAATGTTACACACCCATACAATACGCACCTCCCCGCGCTGTTTTTCAGAAACCTATCCTACATTGCCACTGCATGTTCCCTGACCTCCCCATGCTGACCACCCCGCGGTGCTTTTCTCCATCCTATATTGCCACTCACTGCGTATCCTAATTCAGTCCCTCCGATTCACACCACCCCGTGATGTTTTTCTCACTCCTACAAGTGAATGTAATGTTACACCCCCATACAATGCGCACCACCCCGCGATGTTTTTCAGAAAACTATTTTACATTGCCACTTCATATTCCCTGACCTCCCCATGCTCACCACCCCGCGGTGCTTTTCTCCATCCTACATTGCCACTCACTGCCTATCCTAATGCAGACCCTCCGATTCACACCACACCGAGATGTTTTTCTCACTCCTAGTAGTGAATGTAATGTTACACACCCATACAATGCGCACCACCCCGCGATGTTTTTCAGAACCCTATCCTACATTGCCACTACATGTTCCCTGACCTCCCCATGCTGACCACACCGCGGTGCTTTACTCCATCCTACATTGCCACTCACTGCCTACTCTAATTCAGAGCCTCCGATTCACACCACCCCGTGATGTTTTTCTCACTCCTACTAGTGAATGTAATGTTACACACCCATACAATGCGCACCACCCCGTGACGTTTTTCAGAAACCTATCCTACATTGCCAATGCATGTTCCATGACCTCCCCATGCTGACCACCCCGCGGTGCTTTTCTCCATCCTACATTGCCACTCACTGCCTGTCCTAATCAGACCCTCCGATTCACACCACCCCGTGATGTTTTTCTCACTCCTACGAGTGAATGTAATGTTACACACCCATACAATGCGCACCACTCCGCGATGTTTTTCAAAAACCTATCCTACATTGCCACTGCATGTACCCTGACCTCCCCATGCTGACCACCTCGTGGTGCTTATCCCCATCCTACATTGCCACTCACTGACTATCCTAATTCAGACCCTCCGATTCACACCACCCCGTGATGTTTTTCTCACTCCTACTATTGAATGTAATGTTACACACCCATACAATGCGCACCACCCCGTGATGTTTTTCTCACTGCTACTAGGGAATGTAATGTTGCACACCCATAAAATGCCCACCACCCCGCGATGTTTTTCAGAAACCAATCCTACATTGCCACTGCATATTCCCTGACCTCCACATGCTGACCACCCCGCGGTGCTTTTCTCCATCCTACATTGCCACTCACTGACTATCCTAATTCAGACCCTCCGATTCACACCACCCCGTGATGTTTTTCTCACTCCTACGAGTGAATGTAATGTTACACACCCATACAATGCACACCACCCCGTGATGTTTTTCTCACTTATACTAGTGAATGTAATGTTACACACCCATACAATGCGCACCTCCCCGCGATGTTTTTCAGAAACCTATCCTACATTGCCACTGCATGTTCCCTGACCTACCCATGCTGACCACCCCGCGGTGCTTTTCTACATCCTATATTGCCACTCACTGCGTACCCTAATTCAGTCCCTCCCATTCACACCACCCCGTGATGTTTTTCTCACTCCTACAAGTGAATGTAATGGTACACAACCATACAATGCGCACCACCCCGCGATGTTTTTCAGAAACCTATCCTACGTTGCGACTGCATGTTCCCTGACCTCCCCGTACTGACCACACCCCGGTGCTTTTCTCCATCCTACATTGCCACTCACTGCCTATCCTAATTGAGACCCTCACATTCACACCATGCCATGATGTTTTTCTCACTCCTAATGGTGAATGTAATTTTACACACCCATACAATGCGCACCACCCCGCGATGTTTTTCAGAAAACTATTTTACATTGCCACTTCATATTCCTTGACCTCCCCATGCTGACCACCCCGCGGTGCTTTTCTCCATCCTACATTGCCACTCACTGCCTAACCTATTCAGACCCTCCGATTGACACCACCCAGTTATGGATTTCTCACTCCTACTAGTGAATGTAATGTTACACACCCATACAATGCGCACCACCCCGCGATGTTTTTCAGAAACCTATCCTACATTGTCACTGTAAGTTCCCTGACCTCCACATGCTGACCACCCCGCGGTGCTTTTCTCCATCCTACATTGCCACTCACTGCCTATCCTAATTCAGACCCTCCGATTCACACCACCCCGTGATGTTTTTCTCACTCCTACTAGTGAATGTAATGTTACACACCCATACAAAACGCACCACCCCACGATGTTTTTCTCACTCCTACTAGTGAATGTAATGTTACACACCCATACAATGCGCAAAACCCCGACATGTTTTTCAGAAACCTAACCTATATTGCCACTGCATGTTCCCTGACCTCCCCATGCTTACCACCCCGCGTTGCTTTTATCCATCCTACATTGCCACTCACTGCCTATCCTATTTCAGGCCCTCCAATTCACACCACCCCGTGATGTTTTTCTCACTCCTACTAGTGAATGTAATGTTACACACCCATACAATGCGCACCACCCCGCGATGTTTTTCAGAAACCTATCCTACATTGCCACTGCATGTACCCTGACCTCCCCATTCTGACCACCTCGCGGTGCTTATCCCCATCCTACATTGCCACTCACTGACTATCCTAATTCAGACCCTCCGATTCACCCCACCCCGTGATGTTTTTCTCACTCCTACTAGTGAATGTAATGTTGCACACCCATACAATACCCACCACCCGGCAATGTTTTTCAGAAACTTACCCTACATTGCCACTGCATGTTCCCTGTCCTCCGCATGCTGACCACCCTGCGGTGTTTTTCTCCATCCTACATTGCCACTCACTGCCTATCCTAATTCAGACCCTCTGATTCACACCACCCCGTGATGTTTTTCTCACTCCTACTAGTGAATGTAATTTTACACACCCATACAATGCGCACCACCCCGTGATGTTTTTCTCACTCCTACTAGTGAATGTGATGTTGCACACCCATACAATACCCACGACCCGGCAATGTTTTTCAGAAACTTATCCTACATTGCCACTGCATGTTCCCTGTCCTCCCCATGCTGACCACCCTGCGGTGTTTTTCTCCATCCTACATTGCCACTCACTGCCTATCCTAATTCAGACCCTCTGATTCACACCACACCATGATGTTTTTCTCACTCCTAGTAGTGAATGTAATGTTACACACCCATACAATGCGCACCACCCCGCGATGTTTTTCAGAAACCTATCCTACATTGCCACTGCATGTTCCCTGAACTCCCCATGCTGACCACCCCGCGGTGCTTTGCTCCATCTTATATTGCCACTCACTGCATATCCTAATTCAGTCCCTCCAATTCAAACCACCCCGTGATGTTTTTCTCACTCCTACAAGTGAATGTAATGTTACACACCCACACAATCAGCACGACCCCACGATGTTTTTCTCACTCCTATTAGTGAATGTTATGTTACACACCCATACAATGCGCACCACCCTTCGATGTTTTTCAGAAACCTATCCTACATTGCTACTGCATGTTCCCTGACCTCCCCATGCTGACAAACCCCGCGGTGCTTTTCTCCATGCTACATTGCCACTCACTGTCTATCCTAATTCAGACCCTCTGATTCACACCACCCCGTGATGTTTTTCTCACTCCTACTAGTGAATGTAATGTTACACACCCATACAATGCGCACCACTCCGCGATGTTTTTCAGAAACCTATCCTACATTGCCACTGCATGTTCCCTGACCTCCCTATGCTGACCACCCCGCGGTGCTTTTCTCCAGCCTACATTGCCACTCACTGCCTTTCCTAATTCAGACCCTCCGATTCACACCACACCGAGATGTTTTTCTCACTCCTACTAGTGAATGTAATGTTACACACCCATACAATGCGCACCACACCGCGATGTTTTTCAGAAACCTATCCTACATTGCCACTGTATTTTCCCTGACCTCCCCAGGCTGACCACCCCGCGGTGCTTTTCTCCATCCTACATTGCGACTCAATGTGTATCCTAATTCAGACCCTGCGATTGACACCACCCCGTGATGTTTTTCTCACTCATACTAGAGAATGTAATGTTACACACCCATACAATGCGCATCACCCCGCAATGTTTTTCAGAAACCTATCCTACATTGCCACTGCATGTTCCCTGACCTCCCCAGGCTGACCACCACGCGGTGCTTTTCTGGATCCTATATTGCCACTCACTGCGTGTCCTAATTCAGTCCCTCTGATTCACACCACCCCGTGATGTTTTTCTCACTCCTACAAGTGAATGTAATGGTACACACCCATACAATGCGCACCACCCCGCGATGTTTTTCAGAAACCTATCTTACGTTGCCACTGCATGTTCCCTGACCTCCCCGTACTGACCACCCCACGGTGCTTTTCTCCATCCTACATTGCCACTCACTGCCTATCCTAATTGAGACCCTCACATTCACACCACGCCATGATGTTTTTCTCACTCCTACCAGTGAATGTAATGTTACACACCCATAAAATGCGCCCCACCCCACGATGTTTTTCAGAAAACTATTTTACATTGCCACTTCATATTCCCTGACCTCCCCATGCTGACCACCCCGCGGTGCTTTTCTATATCCTACATTGCCACTCACTGCCTATCCTAATTCAGACCCTCCAATTCACACCACCCCGTGATGTTTTTCTCACTCCTACTAGTGAATGTAATGTTACACACCCATACAATGCGCACCACCCCGCGATGTTTTTCAGAAACCTATCCTACATTGCCACTGCATGTTCCCTGACCTCCCCATGCTGACCACCCCGCGGTGCTTTTCTCCACCCTACATTGCCACTCACTTCCTATGCTAATTCAGACCCTCCGATTCACACCACCCCGTGATGTTTTTCTCAATCCTACTAGTGAATGTAATTTTACACACCCATACAATGCGCACCACACCGCGATGTTTTTCTCACTCCTACAAGTGAATGTAATGTTACACACCCACACAATCAGCACGACCCCACGATGTTTTTCTCACTCCTATTAGTGAATGTAATGTTACACACCCATACAATGCGCACCACCCTTCGATGTTTTTCAGAAACCTATCCTACATTGCTACTGCATGTTCCCTGACCTCCCCATGCTGACAAACCCCGCGGTGCTTTTCTCCATGCTACATTGCCACTCACTGTCTATCCTAATTCAGACCCTCTGATTCACACCACCCCGTGATGTTTTTCTCACTCCTACTAGTGAATGTAATGTTACACACCCATACAATGCGCACCACTCCGCGATGTTTTTCAGGAACCTATCCTACATTGCCACTGCATGTTCCCTGAACTCCCTATGCTGACCACCCCGCGGTGCTTTTCTCCAGCCTACATTGCCACTCACTGCCTATCCTAATTCAGACCCTCCGATTCACACCACACCGAGATGTTTTTCTCACTCCTACTAGTGAATGTAATGTTACACACCCATACAATGCGCACCACACCGCGATGTTTTTCAGAAACCTATCCTACATTGCCACTGTATTTTCCCTGACCTCCCCAGGCTGACCACCACGCGGTGCTTTTCTGGATCCTATATTGCCACTCACTGCGTGTCCTAATTCAGTCCCTCTGATTCACACCACCCCGTGATGTTTTTCTCACTCCTACAAGTGAATGTAATGGTACACACCCATACAATGCGCACCACCCCGCGATGTTTTTCAGAAACCTATCTTACGTTGCCACTGCATGTTCCCTGACCTCCCCGTACTGACCACCCCACGGTGCTTTTCTCCATCCTACATTGCCACTCACTGCCTATCCTAATTGAGACCCTCACATTCACACCACGCCATGATGTTTTTCTCACTCCTACCAGTGAATGTAATGTTACACACCCATACAATGCGCACCACCCCGCGATGTTTTTCAGAAACCTATCCTACATTGCCACTGCATGTTCCCTGACCTCCCCATGCTGACCACCCCGCGGTGCTTTTCTCCACCCTACATTGCCACTCACTTCCTATGCTAATTCAGACCCTCCGATTCACACCACCCTGTGATGTTTTTCTCACTCCTACTACTGAATGTAATGTTACACACCCATACAATCCGCACCACCCCGTGATGTTTTTCTCACTCCTACTAGTGAATGTAATGTTGCACACCAATACAATGTCCACCACCCCGCGATGTTTTTCAGACACCTATCCATATATTGTCACTGTATGTTCCCTGACCTACACATGCTGACCACCCTGCGGTGCTTTTCTCCATCCTCCATTGCCACTCACTGCCTATCCTAATTCAGACCCTCCGATTCACACCACCCCGTGATGTTTTTCTCACTCCTACTAGGGAATGTAGTGTTACACACCCATACAAAACGCACCACCCCACGATGTTTTTCTCACTCCTACTAGTGAATGTAATGTTACACACCCATACAATGCGCACCACCCCGAGATGTTTTTCAGAAACCTAACCTACATTGCCACTGCATGGTCCCTGACCTCAACATTCTGACCAACCCGCGGTGCTTTTCTCCATTCTACATTGCCACTCACTGCCTATCCTAATTCAGTCCCTCCGATTCACACCACCCTGTGAGGTTTTTCTCACTCCTACTAGTAAATGTAATGTTACACACCCATACAATGCGCACCACACCGGGATGTTTTTCTCACTCCTACTAGTGAATGTAATGTTACACACCCATACAATGCGCACCACCCCGCGATGTTTTTCAGAAACCTATCCTACATTGCCACTGCATGTTCCCAGACCTCCCCATGCTGACCACCCCGCGGTGCTTTTCTCCACCCTACATTGCCACTCACTTCCTATGCTAATTCAGAACCTCCGATTCACACCACCCTGTGATGTTTTTCTCACTCCTACTACTGAATGTAATGTTACACACCCATACAATGCGCACCACCCCGTGATGTTTTTCTCACTCCTACTAGTGAATGTAATGTTGCACACCAATACAATGTCCACCACCCCGCGATGTTTTTCAGAAACCTATCCTACATTGCCACTGCATGTTCCCTGACCTCCCCATGCTGACCACCCCGCAGTGCTTTTATACCTCCTACAATGCCACTCACTGCCTATCCTAATTCAGACCCTCCGATTCACACCACCCCGTGATGTTTTTCTCACTCCTACTAGTGAATGTATTGTTCCACACCCATACAATGCGCACCACCCCGCGATGTTTTTCAGAAACCTATCCTACATTGCCACTGCATGTTCCCTGACTTCCCCATGCTGACCACCCCGCGGTGCTTTTCTCCACCCTACATTGCCACTCACTTCCTATGCTAATTCAGACCCTCCGATTCACACCAACCTGTGATGTTTTTTTCACTCCTACTACTGAATGTAATGTTACACACCCATACAATGCGCACCACCCCGTGATGTTTTTCTCACTCCTACTAGTGAATGTAGTATTGCACACCCATACCATGCCCACCACCCCGCGATGTTTTTCAGAAACCTATCCTACATTGCCACTGCATGTTACCTGACCTCCCCATGCTGACCACCCCGCGGTGCTTTTCTCCATCCTATATTGCCACTCACTGCGTATCCTAATTCAGTCCCTCCGATTCACACCACCCTGTGAGGTTTTTCTCACTCCTACTAGTAAATGTAATGTTACACACCCATACAATGCGCACCACACCGGAATGTTTTTCTCACTCCTACTAGTGAATGTAATGTTACACACCCATACAATGCGCACCACCCCGCGATGTTTTTCAGAAACCTATCCTATATTGCCATTGCATGTTCCCTGACCTCCCCATGCTTACCACCCCGCTGTGCTTTTATCCATCCTACATTGCCACTCACTGCCTATCCTATTTCAGACCCTCCGATTCACACCACCCCGTGATGTTTTTCTCACTCCTACTAGTGAATGTAATGTTACACACCCATACAATGCGCACCACTCCGCGATGTTTTTCAGAAACCTATCCTACATTGCCACTGCATGTACCCTGACCTCCCCATTCTGACCACCTCGCGGTGCTTATCCCCATCCTACATTGCCACTCACTGACTATCCTAATTCAGACCCTCCGATTCACCCCACCCCGTGATGTTTTTCTCACTCCTACTAGTGAATGTAATGTTACACACCCATACAATGCGCACCACCCCGTGATGTTTTTCTCACTCCTACTAGTGAATGTAATGTTGCACACCCATACAATACCCACCACTCCGCGATGTTTTCCAGAAGCCTATCCTACATTGCCACTGCATGTTCCCTGTCCTAACCATGCTGACCACCCTGCGGTGCTTTTCTCCATCCTACATTGCCACTCACTGTCTATCCTAATTCAGACCCTCTGATTCACACCACCCCGTGATGTTTTTCTCACTCCTACTAGTGAATGTAATGTTACACACCCATACAATGCGCACCACTCCGCGATGTTTTTCAGAAACCTATCCTACATTGCCACTGCATGTTCCCTGACCTCCCCATGCTGACCACCCCGCGGTGCTTTTCTCCATCCTAAATTGCCACTCACTGCCTATCCTAATTCAGACCCTCCGATTCACACCACACCGAGATGTTTTTCTCACTCCTAATAGTGAATGTAATGTTACACACCCATACAATGCGCACCACCCCGCGATGTTTTTCAGAAACCTATCCTACATTGCCACTTCATGTTCCATGACCTCCCCATGCTGACCACACCGCGGTGCTTTACTCCATCCTACATTGCCACTCACTGCCTATTCTAATTCAGAGCCTCCGTTTCACACCACCCCGTGATCTTTTTCTAACTCCTACTAGTGAATGTAAAGTTACACACCCATAAAATGCGCACCACCCCGTGACGTTTTTTAGAAACCTATCCTACATTGCCAATGCATGTTCCATGACCTCCCCATGCTGACCACCCCGCGGTGCTTTTCTCCTTCCTATATTGCCACTCACTGCCTATCCTAATTCAGACCCTCCGATTCACACCACCCCGTAATGTTTTTCTCACTTCTACTAGTGAATGTAATGTTACACACCCATACAATGCGCACCACACCGCAATGTTTTTCAGAAACCTATCCTACATTGCCACTGTATTTTCCCTGACCTCCCCAGGCTGACCACCCCGCGGTGCTTTTCTCCATCCTACATTGCCACTCAATGCGTATCCTAATTCAGACCCTCCGATTGACACCACCCCGTGATGTTTTTCTCACTCCTATTAGAGAATGTAATGTTACACACCCATACAATGCGCATCACCCCGCAATGTTTTTCAGAAACCTATCCTACGTTGCCACTGCATGTTCCCTGACCTCCCCGTACTGACCACCCCGCGGTGCTTTTCTCCATCCTACATTGCCACTCACTGCCTATCCTAGTTGAGACCCTCACATTCACACCACGCCATGATGTTTTTCTCACTCCTACTAGTGAATGTAATGTTACACACCCATACAATGCGCACCACCCCACGATGTTTTTCAGAAAACTATTTTACATTGCCACTTCATATTCCCTGACCTCCCCATGCTGACCACCCCGTGGTGCTTTTATCCATCCTACATTGCCACTCACTGCCTATCCTATTTCAGACCCTCTGATTCACACCACCCCGTGATGTTTTTCTCACTCCTACTAGTGAATGTAATGTTACACACCCATACAATGCGCACCACTCCGCGATGTTTTTCAGAAACCTATCCTACATTGCCACTGCATGTACCCTGACCTCCCCATTCTGACCACCTCGCGGTGCTTATCCCCATCCTACATTGCCTCTCACTGACTATCCTAATTCAGACCCTCCGATTCACCCCACCCCGTTATGTTTTTCTCACTCCTACTAGTGAATGTAATGTTACACACCCATACAATGCGCACCACCCCGTGATGTTTTTCTCACTCCTACTAGTGAATGTAATGTTGCACACCCATACAATACCCACCACCCCGAGATGTTTTTCCGAAGCCTATCCTACATTGCCACTGCATGTTCCCTGTCCTCCCCATGCTGAACACCCTGCGGTGCTTTTCTCCATCCTACATTGCCACTCACTGCCTATCCTAATTCAGACCCTCTGATTCACACCACACCATGATGTTTTTCTCACTCCTACTAGTGAATGTAATGTTACACACCCATACAATGCGAAACACCCCGCGATGTTTTTCAGAAACCTATCCTACATTGCCACTGCATGTTCCCTGACCTCCCCATGCTGACCACCCCGCGGTGCTTTGCTCCATCCTATATTGCCACTCACTGCGTATCCTAATTCAGTCCCTCTAATTCAAACCACCCCGTGATGTTTTTCTCACTCTTACAAGTGAATGTAATGTTACACACCCACACAATGAGCACCACCCCACGATGTTTTTCTCACTCCTGTTAGTGAATGTAATGTTACACACCCATACAATGCGCACCACCCTTCGATGTTTTTCAGAAACCTATCCTACATTGCTACTGCATGTTCCCTGACCTCCCCATGCTGACAAACCCCGCGGTGCTTTTCTCCATCCTACATTGCCACTCACTGTCTATCCTAATTCAGACCCTCTGATTCACACCACCCCATGATGTTTTTCTCACTCCTACTAGTGAATGTAATGTTACACACCCATACAATGCGCACCACTCCGTGATGTTTTTCAGAAACCTATCCTACATTGCCACTGCATGTTCCCTGACCTCCCCATGCTGACCACCCCGCGGTGCTTTTCTCCATCCTACATTGCCAGTCACTGCCTATCCTAATTCAGACCCTCCGATTCACACCACACCGAGATGTTTTTCTCACTCCTACTAGTGAATGTAATGTTACACACCCATACAATGCGCACCACCCCGCGATGTTTTTCAGAAACCTATCCTACATTGCCACTTCATGTTCCATGACCTCCCCATGCTGACCACACCGCGGTGCTTTACTCCATCCTACATTGCCACTCACTGCCTATTCTAATTCAGAGCCTCCGATTCACACCACCCCGTGATCTTTTTCTCACTCCTACTAGTGAATGTAATGTTACACACCCATAAAACGCGCACCACCCCGTGACGTTTTTCAGAAACCTATCCTACATTGCCAATGCATGTTCCATGACCTCCCCATGCTGACCACCCCGCGGTGCTTTTCTCCATCCTACATTGCCACTCACTGCCTATCCTAATTCAGACCCTCCGATTCACACCACCCCGTTATGTTTTTCTCACTTCTACTAGTGAATGTAATGTTACACACCCATACAATGCGCACCACACCGCGATGTTTTTGAGAAACCTATCCTACGTTGCCATTGTATTTTCCCTGACCTCCCCAGGCTGACCACCCCGCGGTGCTTTTCTCCATCCTACATTGCCACTCAATGCGTATCCTAATTCAGACCCTCCGATTGACACCACCCCGTGATGTTTTTCTCACTCCTACTAGAGAATGTAATGTTACACACCCATACAATGCGCATCACCCCGCAATGTTTTTCAGAAACCTATCCTACGTTGCCACTGCATGTTCCCTGACCTCCCCGTACTGACCACCCCGCGGTGCTTTTCTCCATCCTACATTGCCACTCACTGCCTATCCTAGTTGAGAGCCTCACATTCACACCACGCCATGATGTTTTTCTCACTCCTACTAGTGAATGTAATGTTACACACCCATACAATGCGCACCACCCCACGATGTTTTTCAGAAAACTATTTTACATTGCCACTTCATATTCCCTGACCTCCCCATGCTGACCACCCCGCGGTGCTTTTCTATATCCTACATTGCCACTCACTGCCTAACCTAATTCAGACCCTCTGATTCACAACACCCCGTGATGTTTTTCACACTCCTACTAGTGAATGTAATGTTACACACCCATCCAATGCGCACCACCCCACGATGTTTTTCAGAAAATTATTTTACATTGCCACTTCATATTCCCTGACCTCCCCATGCTGACCACCCCGCGGTGCTTTTCTCCACCCTACATTGCCACTCACTTCCTATGCTAATTCTGACCCTCCGATTCACACCACCCTGTGATGTTTTTCTCAGTCCTACTACTGAATGTAATGTTACACACCCATACAATGCGCACTACCCCGTGATGTTTTTCTCACTCCTACTAGGGAATGTAATGCAGCACACCCATACAATGCCCACCACCCCGCGATATTTTTCAGAAACCTATCCTACATTGCCACTGCATGTTCCCTGACCTCCCCATGCTGACCACCCCGCGGTGCTTTTCTCCATCCTATATTGTCACTCACTGCGTATCCTAATTCAGTCCCTCCGATTCACACCACCCCGTGATGTTTTTCTCACTCCTACTAGTGAATGTAATGTTACACACCCATACAATGCGCACCACCCTGCGATGTTTTTCAGAAACCTATCCTACATTGCCACTGCATGTACCCTGACCTCCCCATTCTGACAACCTTGCGGTGCTTATCCTCATCCTACATTGCCACTCACTGACTATCCTAATTCAGACCCTCCGATTCACCCCACCCCGTGATGTTTTTCTCACTCCTACTAGTGAATGTAATGTTACACACCCATACAATGCGCACCACCCCGTGATGTTTTTCTCACTCCTACTAGTGAATGTACTGTTGCACACCCATACAATGCCCACCACTCCGCGATGTTTTTCAGAAACCTATCCTACATTGCCACTGCATGTTCCCTGACCTCCCCATGCTGACCACCCCGCGGTGCTTTTCTCCATCCTATATTGCCACTCACTGCGTATCCTAATTCAGTCCCTCCGATTCACACCACCCCGTGAGGTTTTTCTCACTCCTACTAGTAAATGTAATGTTACACACCCATACAATGCGCACCACACCGCGATGTTTTTCTCACTCCTACTAGTGAATGTAATGTTACACACCCATACAATGCGCACCACCCCGCGATGTTTTTCAGAAACCTATCCTATATTGCCACTGCATGTTCCCTGACCTCCCCATGCTTACCACCCCGCGGTGCTTTTATCCATCCTACATTGCCACTCACTGCCTATCCTATTTCAGACCCTCTGATTCACACCACCCCGTGATGTTTTTCTCACTCCTACTAGTGAATGTAATGTTACACACCCATACAATGCGCACCACTCCGCGATGTTTTTCAGAAACCTATCCTACATAGCCACTGCATGTACCCTGACCTCCCCATTCTGACCACCTCGCGGTGCTTATCCCCATCCTACATTCCCACTCACTGACTATCCTAATTCAGACCCTCCGATTCACCCCACCCCGTTATGTTTTTCTCACTCCTACTAGTGAATGTAATGTTACACACCCATACAATGCGCACCACCCCGTGATGTTTTTCTCACTCCTACTAGTGAATGTAATGTTGCACACCCATACAATACCCACCACCCCGCGATGTTTTTCCGAAGCCTATCCTACATTGCCACTGCATGTTCCCTGTCCTCCCCATGCTGACCACCCTGCGGTGCTTTTCTCCATCCTACATTGCCACTCACTGCCTATCCTATTTCAGACCCTCTGATTCACACCACACCATGATGTTTTTCTCACTCCTACTAGTGAATGTAATGTTACACACCCATACAATGCGAAACACCCCGCGATGTTTTTCAGATACCTATCCTACATTGCCACTGCATGTTCCCTGACCTCCCCATGCTGACCACCCCGCGGTGCTTTGCTCCATCCTATATTGCCACTCACTGCGTATCCTAATTCAGTCCCTCAAATTCAAACCACCCCGTGATGTTTTTCTCACTCTTACAAGTGAATGTAATGTTACACACCCACACAATGAGCACCACCCCACGATGTTTTTCTCACTCCTGTTAGTGAATGTAATGTTACACACCCATACAATGCGCACCACCCTTCGATGTTTTTCAGAAACCTATCCTACATTGCTACTGCATGTTCCCTGACCTCCCCATGCTGACAAACCCCGCGGTGCTTTTCTCCATCCTACATTGCCACTCACTGTCTATCCTAATTCAGACCCTCTGATTCACACCACCCCATGATGTTTTTCTCACTCCTACTAGTGAATGTAATGTTACACACCCATACAATGCGCACCACTCCGCGATGTTTTTCAGAAACCTATCCTACATTGCCACTGCATGTTCCCTGACCTCCCCATGCTGACCACCCCGCGGTGCTTTTCTCCATCCTACATTGCCAGTCACTGCCTATCCTAATTCAGACCCTCCGATTCACACCACACCGAGATGTTTTTCTCACTCCTAATAGTGAATGTAATGTTACACACCCATACAATGCGCACCACCCCGCGATGTTTTTCAGAAACCTATCCTACATTGCCACTTCATGTTCCATGACCTCCCCATGCTGACCACACCGCGGTGCTTTACTCCATCCTACATTGCCACTCACTGCCTATTCTAATTCAGAGCCTCCGATTCACACCACCCCGTGATATTTTTCTCACTCCTACTAGTGAATGTAATGTTACACACCCATAAAACGCGCACCACCCCGTGACGTTTTTCAGAAACCTATCCTACATTGCCAATGCATGTTCCATGACCTCCCCATGCTGACCACCCCGCGGTGCTTTTCTCCATCCTACATTGCCACTCACTGCCTATCCTAATTCAGACCCTCCGATTCACACCACCCCATTATGTATTTCTCACTTCTACTAGTGAATGTAATGTTACACACCCATACAATGCGCACCACACCGCGATGTTTTTCAGAAACCTATCCTACATTGCCATTGTATTTTCCCTGACCTCCCCAGGCTGACCACCCCGCGGTGCTTTTCTCCATCCTACATTGCCACTCAATGCGTATCCTAATTCAGACCCTCCGATTGACACCACCCCGTGATGTTTTTCTCACTCCTACTAGAGAATGTAATGTTACACACCCATACAATGCGCAACACCCCGCAATGTTTTTCAGAAACCTATCCTACGTTGCCACTGCATGTTCCCTGACCTCCCCGTACTGACCACCCCGCGGTGCTTTTCTCAATCCTACATTGCCACTCACTGCCTATCCTAGTTGAGACCCTCACATTCACACCACGCCATGATGTTTTTCTCATTCCTACTAGTGAATGTAATGTTACACACCCATACAATGCGCACCACCCCACGATGTTTTTCAGAAAACTATTTTACATTGCCACTTCATATTCCCTGACCTCCCCATGCTGACCACCCCGCGGTGCTTTTCTATATCCTACATTGCCACTCACTGCCTATCCTAATTCAGACCCTCCGATTCACAACACCCCGTTATGTTTTGCTCACTTCTACTAGTGAATGTAATGTTACACACCCATACAATGCGCACCACACCGCGATGTTTTTCAGAAACTTATCCTACATTGCCACTGTATTTTCCCTGACCTCCCCAGGCTGACCACCCCGCGGTGCTTTTCTCCATCCTACATTGCCACTCAATGCGTATCCTAATTCAGACCCTCCGATTGACACCACCCCGTGATGTTTTTCTCACTCCTACTAGAGAATGTAATGTTACACACCCATACAATGCGCATCACCCCGCAATGTTTTTCAGAAACCTATCCTACGTTGCCACTGCATGTTCCCTGACCTCCCCGTACTGACCACCCCGCGGTGCATTTCTCCATCCTACATTGCCACTCACTGCCTATCCTAGTTGAGACCCTCACATTCACACCACGCCATGATGTTTTTCTCACTCCTACTAGTGAATGTAATGTTACACACCCATCCAATGCGCACCACCCCACGATGTTTTTCAGAAAACTATTTTACATTGCCACTTCATATTCCCTGACCTCCCCATGCAGACCACCCCGCGGTGCTTTTCTATATCCTACATTGCCACTCACTGCCTATCCTAATTCAGACCCTCCGTTTCACAACACCCCGTGATGTTTTTCTCACTCCTACTAGTGAATGTAATGTTACACACCCATACAATGCGCATCACCCCGCGATGTTTTTCAGAAACCTATCCTACATTGCCACTGCATGTTCCCTGACCTCCCCATGCTGACCACCCCGCGGTGCTTTTCTCCACCCTACATTGCCACTCACTTCCTATGCTAATTCAGACCCTCCAATTCACACCACCCTGTGATGTTTTTCTCACTCCTACTACTGAATGTAATGTTACACACCCATACAATGCGCACTACCCCGTGATGTTTTTCTCACTCCTACTAGGGAATGTAATGCAGCACACCCATACAATGCCCACCACCCCGCGATATTTTTCAGAAACCTATCCTACATTGCCACTGCATGTTCCCTGACCTCCCCATGCTGACCACCCCGCGGTGTTTTTCTCCATCCTATATTGTCACTCACTGCGTATCCTAATTCAGTCCCTCCGATTCACACCACCCCGTGATGTTTTTCTCACTCCTACTAGTGAATGTAATGTTACACACCCATACAATGCGCACCACCCTGCGATGTTTTTCAGAAACCTATCCTACATTGCCACTGCATGTACCCTGACCTCCCCATTCTGACAACCTTGCGGTGCTTATCCTCATCCTACATTGCCACTCACTGACTATCCTAATTCAGACCCTCCGATTCACCCCACCCCGTGATGTTTTTCTCACTCCTACTAGTGAATGTAATGTTACACACCCATACAATGCGCACCACCCCGTGATGTTTTTCAGAAACCTATCCTACATTGCCACTGCATGTACCCTGACCTCCCCATTCTGACCACTTCGCGGTGCTTATCCCCATCCTACATTGACACTCACTGACTATCCTAATTCAGACCCTCCGATTCACCCCACCCCGTGATGTTTTTCTCACTCCCACTAGTGAATGTAATGTTACACACCCATACAATGCGCACCACCCCGTGATGTTTCTCTCACTCTTACTAGTGAATGTAATGTTGCACACCCATACAATACCCACCACCCCGCGATGTTTTTTCAGAAACCTATCCTACATTGCCACTGCATGTTCCCTGTCCTCCCCATGCTGACCACCCCGCGGTGCTTTTCTCCATGCTACATTGCCACTCACTGTGTATCCTAATTCAGACCCTCCGATTCACACGACACCGTGATGTTTTTCTCACTCCTACTAGTGAATGTAATGTTACACACCCATACAATGCACCCCACCCCGAGATGTTTTGCTCACTCCTACTAGTGAATGTAATGTTACACAACCATACAATGCGCACCACCCCGCGATGTTTTTCAGAAACCTATCCTACATTGCCACTACATGTTCCCTGACCTCCCCATGCTGACCACACCGCGGTGCTTTTCTCCATCCTACATTGCCACTCACTGCCTATTCTAATTCAGAGCCTCTGATTCACACCACCCCGTGATGTTTTTCTCACTCCTACTAGTGAATGTAATGTTACACACCCATAAAATGCGCACCACCCTGTGATGTTTTTCAGAAACCTATCCTAAATTGCCAATGCATGTTCCATGACCTCCCCATGCTGACCACCCCGCGGTGCTTTTCGCCATCCTACATTGCCACTCACTGCCTATTCTAATTCAGACCCTCGGATTCACACCACCCCGTGATGTTTTTTTCACTCCTACTAGTGAATGTAATGTTACACACCCATACAATGCGCACCACCCCGCGATGTTTTTCAGAAACCAATCCTACATTGCCTGTGCATGTTCCCTGTCCTCCGCATGCTGACAAGCCCGCGGTGCTTTTCTCCATCCTACATTGCAACTCACTGACTATCCTAATTCAGAACCTCCGATTCACCCCACCCCGTGATGTTTTTCTCACTCCTACTAGTGAATGTAATGTTACACACCCATACAATGCGCACCACCCCGTGATGTTTTTCTCACTCCTACTAGTGAATGTAATGTTGAACACCCATACAATGCGCACCACCCCGCGATGTTTTTCAGAAACCTATCCTACATTGCCACTGCATGTTCCCGGACCTCCCCATGCTGATCAACCCCGCAGTGCTTTTATACATCCTACAATGCAACTCACTGCCTATCCTAATTCAAACCCTCCGATTCACACCACCCCGTGATGTTTTTCTCACTCCTACTAGTGAATGTAATGTTGCACACCCATACAATGCCCACCACCCCGCGATGTTTTTCAGAAACCTATCCTACATTGCCACTGCATGTTCCCTGACCTCCCCATGCTGACCACCCCGCGGTTCTTTTCTCCATTCTATATTGCCACTCACTGCGTATCCTAATTCAGTCCCTCCGATTCACACCACCCCGTGATGTTTTTCTCACTCCTACTAGTAAATGTAATGTTACACACCCATACAATGCGCACCACACCGCGATGTTTTTCTCACTCCTACTAGTGAATGTAATGTTACACACCCATACAATGCGCACCACCCTTCGATGTTTTTCAGAAACCTATCCTATATTGCCACTGCATGTTCCCTGACCTCCCCATGCTTACCACCCCGCGGTGCTTTTATCCATCCTACATTGCCACTCACTGCCTATCCTATTTCAGAACCTCCGATTCACAAAACCCCGTGATGTTTTTCTCACTCCTACTAGTGAATGTAATGTTACACACCCATACAATGCGCACCACTCCACGATGTTTTTCAGAAACCTATCCTACATTGCCACTGCATGTACCCTGACCTCCCCATTCTGACCACTTTGCGGTGCTTATCCCCATCCTACATTGCCACTCACTGACTATCCTAATTGAGACCCTCCGATTCACCCCACCCCGTGATGTTTTTCTCACTCCTACTAGTGAATGTAATGTTAGACACCCATACAATGCGCACCACCCCGTGATGTTTTTCTCACTCCTACTAGTGAATGTAATGTTTCACACCCATACAATACCCACCACCCCGCGATGTTTTTCAGAAACCTATCCTACATTGCCACTGCATGTTCCCTGTCCTCCCCATGCTGACCACCCCGCGGTGCTTTTCTCCATCCTACATTGCCACTCACTGCCTATCCTAATTCAGGCCCTCCAATTCACACCACACCGTGATGTTTTTCTCACTCCTACTAGTGAATGTAATGTTACACACCCATAAAATGCACACCACCCCGAGATGTTTTTCTCACTCCTACTAGTGAATGTAATGTTACACACCCATACAATGCGCACCACCCCGCGATGTTTTTCAGAAACCTATCCTATATTGCCACTGCATGTTCTCAGACCTCCCCATGCTTACCACCCCGCGGTACTTTTATCCATCCTACATTGCCACTCACTGCCTATCCTATTTCAGACCCTCCGATTCACACAACCCCGTGATGTTTTTCTCACTCCTCCTAGTGAATGTAATGTTACACACCCATACAATGCGCAACACTCTGCGATGTTTTTCAGAAACCTATCCTACATTGCCACTGCATGTACCCTGACTTCCCCATTCTGACCACTTCGCGGTGCTTATCCCCATCCTACATTGCCACTCACTGACTATCCTAATTCAGACCCTCCGATTCACCGCACCCCGTGATGTTTTTCTCACTCCTACTAGTGAATGTAATATTACAGTCCCATACAATGCGCACCACCCCGTGATGTTTTTCTCACTCCTACTAGTGAATGTAATGTTGCACACCCATACAATACCCACCACCACGCGATGTTTTTCAGAAACCTATCCTACATTGCCACTGCATGTTCCCTGTCCTCCCCATGCTGACAAACCCGCGGTGCTTTTCTCCATCCTACATTGCCACTCACTGCCTATCCTAATTCAGACCCTCCGATTCACACCACACCGTGATGTTTTTCTCACTCCTACTAGTGAATGTAATGTTACACACCCATACAATGCGCACCACCCCGTGATGTTTTTCAGAAACCTATCCTACATTGCCAATGCATGTTCCATGAACTCCCCATGCTGACCACCCCGCGGTGCTTTTCTCCATCCTACATTGCCACTCACTGCCTATCCTAATTCAGAAGCTCGGATTCACACCACCCCGTGATGTTTTTCTCACTGCTACTAGTGAATGTAATGTTACACACCCATACAATGCGCACCACCTCGCGAAGTTTTTCAGAAACCTATCCTACATTGCCACTGCATGTTCCCTGACCTCCCCATGCTGACCACCCCGCGGTGCTTTTCTCCAACCTACATTGCCACTCACTTCCTATGCTAATTCAGACCCTCCGATTCACACCACCCTGTGATGTTTTTTTCACTCCTACTAGTAAATGTAATGTTACACACCCATACAATGCGCACCACCCCGCGATGTTTTTCAGAAACCAATCCTACATTGCCACTGCATGTTCCCTGTCCTCCCCATGCTGACCACCCCGTGGTGCTTTTCTCCATGCTACATTGCCACTCACTGTGTATCCTAATTCAGACCCTCCGATTCACACGACACCGTGATGTTTTTCTCACTCCTACTAGTGAATGTAATGTTACACACCCATACAATGCACACCACCCCGAGATGTTTTGCTCACTCCTACTAGTGAATGTAATGTTACACAACCATACAATGCGCACCACCCCGCGATGTTTTTCAGAAACCTATCCTACATTGCCACTACATGTTCCCTGACCTCCCCATGCTGACCACACCGTGGTGCTTTTCTCCATCCTACATTGCCACTCACTGCCTATTCTAATTCAGAGCCTCTGATTCACACCACCCCGTGATGTTTTTCTCACTCCTACTAGTGAATGTAATGCAGCACACCCATACAATGCCCACCACCCCGCGATATTTTTCAGAAACCTATCCTACATTGCCACTGCATGTTCCCTGACCTCCCCATGCTGACCACCCCGCGGTGTTTTTCTCCATCCTATATTGTCACTCACTGCATATCCTAATTCAGTCCCTCCGATTCACACCACCCCGTGATGTTTTTCTCACTCCTACTAGTGAATGTAATGTTACACACCCATACAATGCGCACCACCCTGCGATGTTTTTCAGAAACCTATCCTACATTGCCACTGCATGTACCCTGACCTCCCCATTCTGACAACCTTGCGGTGCTTATCCTCATCCTACATTGCCACTCACTGACTATCCTAATTCAGACCCTCCGATTCACCCCACCCCGTGATGTTTTTCTCACTCCTACTAGTGAATGTAATGTTACACACCCATACAATGCGCACCACCCCGTGATGTTTTTCAGAAACCTATCCTACATTGCCACTGCATGTACCCTGACCTCCCCATTCTGACCACTTCGCGGTGCTTATCCCCATCCTACATTGACACTCACTGACTATCCTAATTCAGACCCTCCGATTCACCCCACCCCGTGATGTTTTTCTCACTCCCACTAGTGAATGTAATGTTACACACCCATACAATGCGCACCACCCCGTGATGTTTCTCTCACTCTTACTAGTGAATGTAATGTTGCACACCCATACAATACCCACCACCCCGCGATGTTTTTTCAGAAACCTATCCTACATTGCCACTGCATGTTCCCTGTCCTCCCCATGCTGACCACCCCGCGGTGCTTTTCTCCATGCTACATTGCCACTCACTGTGTATCCTAATTCAGACCCTCCGATTCACACGACACCGTGATGTTTTTCTCACTCCTACTAGTGAATGTAATGTTACACACCCATACAATGCACCCCACCCCGAGATGTTTTGCTCACTCCTACTAGTGAATGTAATGTTACACAACCATACAATGCGCACCACCCCGCGATGTTTTTCAGAAACCTATCCTACATTGCCACTACATGTTCCCTGACCTCCCCATGCTGACCACACCGCGGTGCTTTTCTCCATCCTACATTGCCACTCACTGCCTATTCTAATTCAGAGCCTCTGATTCACACCACCCCGTGATGTTTTTCTCACTCCTACTAGTGAATGTAATGTTACACACCCATAAAATGCGCACCACCCTGTGATGTTTTTCAGAAACCTATCCTAAATTGCCAATGCATGTTCCATGACCTCCCCATGCTGACCACCCCGCGGTGCTTTTCGCCATCCTACATTGCCACTCACTGCCTATTCTAATTCAGACCCTCGGATTCACACCACCCCGTGATGTTTTTTTCACTCCTACTAGTGAATGTAATGTTACACACCCATACAATGCGCACCACCCCGCGATGTTTTTCAGAAACCAATCCTACATTGCCTGTGCATGTTCCCTGTCCTCCGCATGCTGACAAGCCCGCGGTGCTTTTCTCCATCCTACATTGCAACTCACTGACTATCCTAATTCAGAACCTCCGATTCACCCCACCCCGTGATGTTTTTCTCACTCCTACTAGTGAATGTAATGTTACACACCCATACAATGCGCACCACCCCGTGATGTTTTTCTCACTCCTACTAGTGAATGTAATGTTGAACACCCATACAATGCGCACCACCCCGCGATGTTTTTCAGAAACCTATCCTACATTGCCACTGCATGTTCCCGGACCTCCCCATGCTGATCAACCCCGCAGTGCTTTTATACATCCTACAATGCAACTCACTGCCTATCCTAATTCAAACCCTCCGATTCACACCACCCCGTGATGTTTTTCTCACTCCTACTAGTGAATGTAATGTTGCACACCCATACAATGCCCACCACCCCGCGATGTTTTTCAGAAACCTATCCTACATTGCCACTGCATGTTCCCTGACCTCCCCATGCTGACCACCCCGCGGTTCTTTTCTCCATTCTATATTGCCACTCACTGCGTATCCTAATTCAGTCCCTCCGATTCACACCACCCCGTGATGTTTTTCTCACTCCTACTAGTAAATGTAATGTTACACACCCATACAATGCGCACCACACCGCGATGTTTTTCTCACTCCTACTAGTGAATGTAATGTTACACACCCATACAATGCGCACCACCCTTCGATGTTTTTCAGAAACCTATCCTATATTGCCACTGCATGTTCCCTGACCTCCCCATGCTTACCACCCCGCGGTGCTTTTATCCATCCTACATTGCCACTCACTGCCTATCCTATTTCAGACCCTCCGATTCACAAAAC
Organism: Cavia porcellus; assembly: GCF_034190915.1. Lineage (NCBI taxonomy): Eukaryota > Metazoa > Chordata > Mammalia > Rodentia > Caviidae > Cavia > Cavia porcellus. Next base: position 880,926 of record NW_026947539.1, on the reverse strand, counting down.
CCCGTGATGTTTTTCTCACTCCTACTAGTGAATGTAATGTTACACACCCATACAATGCGCACCACTCCACGATGTTTTTCAGAAACCTATCCTACATTGCCACTGCATGTACCCTGACCTCCCCATTCTGACCACTTTGCGGTGCTTATCCCCATCCTACATTGCCACTCACTGACTATCCTAATTGAGACCCTCCGATTCACCCCACCCCGTGATGTTTTTCTCACTCCTACTAGTGAATGTAATGTTAGACACCCATACAATGCGCACCACCCCGTGATGTTTTTCTCACTCCTACTAGTGAATGTAATGTTTCACACCCATACAATACCCACCACCCCGCGATGTTTTTCAGAAACCTATCCTACATTGCCACTGCATGTTCCCTGTCCTCCCCATGCTGACCACCCCGCGGTGCTTTTCTCCATCCTACATTGCCACTCACTGCCTATCCTAATTCAGGCCCTCCAATTCACACCACACCGTGATGTTTTTCTCACTCCTACTAGTGAATGTAATGTTACACACCCATAAAATGCACACCACCCCGAGATGTTTTTCTCACTCCTACTAGTGAATGTAATGTTACACACCCATACAATGCGCACCACCCCGCGATGTTTTTCAGAAACCTATCCTATATTGCCACTGCATGTTCTCAGACCTCCCCATGCTTACCACCCCGCGGTACTTTTATCCATCCTACATTGCCACTCACTGCCTATCCTATTTCAGACCCTCCGATTCACACAACCCCGTGATGTTTTTCTCACTCCTCCTAGTGAATGTAATGTTACACACCCATACAATGCGCAACACTCTGCGATGTTTTTCAGAAACCTATCCTACATTGCCACTGCATGTACCCTGACTTCCCCATTCTGACCACTTCGCGGTGCTTATCCCCATCCTACATTGCCACTCACTGACTATCCTAATTCAGACCCTCCGATTCACCGCACCCCGTGATGTTTTTCTCACTCCTACTAGTGAATGTAATATTACAGTCCCATACAATGCGCACCACCCCGTGATGTTTTTCTCACTCCTACTAGTGAATGTAATGTTGCACACCCATACAATACCCACCACCACGCGATGTTTTTCAGAAACCTATCCTACATTGCCACTGCATGTTCCCTGTCCTCCCCATGCTGACAAACCCGCGGTGCTTTTCTCCATCCTACATTGCCACTCACTGCCTATCCTAATTCAGACCCTCCGATTCACACCACACCGTGATGTTTTTCTCACTCCTACTAGTGAATGTAATGTTACACACCCATACAATGCGCACCACCCCGTGATGTTTTTCAGAAACCTATCCTACATTGCCAATGCATGTTCCATGAACTCCCCATGCTGACCACCCCGCGGTGCTTTTCTCCATCCTACATTGCCACTCACTGCCTATCCTAATTCAGAAGCTCGGATTCACACCACCCCGTGATGTTTTTCTCACTGCTACTAGTGAATGTAATGTTACACACCCATACAATGCGCACCACCTCGCGAAGTTTTTCAGAAACCTATCCTACATTGCCACTGCATGTTCCCTGACCTCCCCATGCTGACCACCCCGCGGTGCTTTTCTCCAACCTACATTGCCACTCACTTCCTATGCTAATTCAGACCCTCCGATTCACACCACCCTGTGATGTTTTTTTCACTCCTACTAGTAAATGTAATGTTACACACCCATACAATGCGCACCACCCCGCGATGTTTTTCAGAAACCAATCCTACATTGCCACTGCATGTTCCCTGTCCTCCCCATGCTGACCACCCCGTGGTGCTTTTCTCCATGCTACATTGCCACTCACTGTGTATCCTAATTCAGACCCTCCGATTCACACGACACCGTGATGTTTTTCTCACTCCTACTAGTGAATGTAATGTTACACACCCATACAATGCACACCACCCCGAGATGTTTTGCTCACTCCTACTAGTGAATGTAATGTTACACAACCATACAATGCGCACCACCCCGCGATGTTTTTCAGAAACCTATCCTACATTGCCACTACATGTTCCCTGACCTCCCCATGCTGACCACACCGTGGTGCTTTTCTCCATCCTACATTGCCACTCACTGCCTATTCTAATTCAGAGCCTCTGATTCACACCACCCCGTGATGTTTTTCTCACTCCTACTAGTGAATGTAATGTTACACACCCATACAATGCGCACCACTCCGCGATGTTTTTCAGAAACCTATCCTACATTGCCACTGCATGTTCCCTGACCTCCCTATGCTGACGACCCCGCGGTGCTTTTCTCCAGCCTACATTGCCACTCACTGCCTATCCTAATTCAGACCCTCCGATTCACACCACACCGAGATGTTTTTCTCACTCCTACTAGTGAATGTAATGTTACACACCCATACAATGCGCACCACACCGCGATGTTTTTCAGAAACCTATCCTACATTGCCACTGTATTTTCCCTGACCTCCCCAGGCTGACCACCACGCGGTGCTTTTCTGGATCCTATATTGCCACTCACTGCGTGTCCTAATTCAGTCCCTCTGATTCACACCACCCCGTGATGTTTTTCTCATTCCTACAAGTGAATGTAATGGTACACACCCATACAATGCGCACAACCCAGCGATGTTTTTCAGAAACCTATCTTACGTTGCCACTGCATGTTCCCTGACCTCCCCGTACTGACCACCCCACGGTGCTTTTCTCCATCCTACATTGCCACTCACTGCCTATCCTAATTGAGACCCTCACATTCACACCACGCCATGATGTTTTTCTCACTCCTACCAGTGAATGTAATGTTACACACCCATAAAATGCGCACCACCCCACGATGTTTTTCAGAAAACTATTTTACATTGCCACTTCATATTTCCTGACCTCCCCATGCTGACCACCCCGCGGTGCTTTTCTATATCCTACATTGCCACTCACTGCCTATCCTAATTCAGACCCTCCAATTCACACCACCCCGTGATGTTTTTCTCACTCCTACTAGTGAATGTAATGTTACACACCCATACAATGCGCACCACCCCGCGATGTTTTTCAGAAACCTATCCTACATTGCCACTGCATGTTCCCTGACCTCCCCATGCTGACCACCCCGTGGTGCTTTTCTCCACCCTACATTGCCACTCACTTCCTATGCTAATTCAGACCCTCCGATTCACACCACCCTGTGATGTTTTTCTCACTCCTACTACTGAATGTAATGTTACACACCCATACAATGCGCACCACCCCGTGATGTTTTTCTCACTCCTACTAGTGAATGTAATGTTGCACACCAATACAATGTCCACCACCCCGCGATGTTTTTCAGAAACCTATCCATATATTGTCACTGTATGTTCCCTGACCTCCACATGCTGACCACCCTGCGGTGCTTTTCTCCATCCTACATTGCCACTCACTGCCTATCCTAATTCAGACCCTCCGATTCACACCACCCTGTGATGTTTTTCTCACTCCTACTAGGGAATGTAATGTTACACACCCATACAAAACGCACCACCCCACGATGTTTTTCTCACTCCTACTAGTGAATGTAATGTTACACACCCATACAATGCGCACCACCCCGAGATGTTTTTCAGAAACCTAACCTACATTGCCACTGCATGGTCCCTGACCTCAACATTCTGACCAACCCGCGGTGCTTTTCTCCATTCTACATTGCCACTCACTGCCTATCCTAATTCAGTCCCTCCGATTCACACCACCCTGTGAGGTTTTTCTCACTCCTACTAGTAAATGTAATGTTACACACCCATACAATGCGCACCACACCGGGATGTTTTTCTCACTCCTACTAGTGAATGTAATGTTACACACCCATACAATGCGCACCACCCCGCGATGTTTTTCAGAAACCTATCCTACATTGCCACTGCATGTTCCCAGACCTCCCCATGCTGACCACCCCGCGGTGCTTTTCTCCACCCTACATTGCCACTCACTTCCTATGCTAATTCAGAACCTCCGATTCACACCACCCTGTGATGTTTTTCTCACTCCTACTACTGAATGTAATGTTACACACCCATACAATGCGCACCACCCCGTGATGTTTTTCTCACTCCTACTAGTGAATGTAATGTTGCACACCAATACAATGTCCACCACCCCGCGATGTTTTTCAGAAACCTATCCTACATTGCCACTGCATGTTCCCTGACCTCCCCAGGCTGACCACCCCGCAGTGCTTTTATACCTCCTACAATGCCACTCACTGCCTATCCTAATTGAGACCCTCCGATTCACACCACCCCGTGATGTTTTTCTCACTCCTACTAGTGAATGTATTGTTCCACACCCATACAATGCGCACCACCCCGCGATGTTTTTCAGAAACCTATCCTACATTGCCACTGCATGTTCCCTGACTTCCCCATGCTGACCACCCCGCGGTGCTTTTCTCCACCCTACATTGCCACTCACTTCCTATGCTAATTCAGACCCTCCGATTCACACCACCCTGTGATGTTTTTTTCACTCCTACTACTGAATGTAATGTTACACACCCATACAATGCGCACCACCCCGTGATGTTTTTCTCACTCCTACTAGTGAATGTACTGTTGCACACCCATACAATGCCCACCACTCCGCGATGTTTTTCAGAAACCTATCCTACATTGCCACTGCATGTTCCCTGACCTCCCCATGCTGACCACCCCGCGGTGCTTTTCTCCATCCTATATTGCCACTCACTGCGTATCCTAATTCAGTCCCTCCGATTCACACCACCCCGTGAGGTTTTTCTCACTCCTACTAGTAAATGTAATGTTACACACCCATACAATGCGCACCACACCGCGATGTTTTTCTCACTCCTACTAGTGAATGTAATGTTACACACCCATACAATGCGCACCACCCCGCGATGTTTTTCAGAAACCTATCCTATATTGCCACTGCATGTTCCCTGACCTCCCCATGCTTACCACCCCGCGGTGCTTTTATCCATCCTACATTGCCACTCACTGCCTATCCTATTTCAGACCCTCTGATTCACACCACCCCGTGATGTTTTTCTCACTCCTACTAGTGAATGTAATGTTACACACCCATACAATGCGCACCACTCCGCGATGTTTTTCAGAAACCTATCCTACATAGCCACTGCATGTACCCTGACCTCCCCATTCTGACCACCTCGCGGTGCTTATCCCCATCCTACATTGCCACTCACTGACTATCCTAATTCAGACCCTCCGATTCACCCCACCCCGTTATGTTTTTCTCACTCCTACTAGTGAATGTAATGTTACACACCCATACAATGCGCACCACCCCGTGATGTTTTTCTCACTCCTACTAGTGAATGTAATGTTGCACACCCATACAATACCCACCACCCCGCGATGTTTTTCCGAAGCCTATCCTACATTGCCACTGCATGTTCCCTGTCCTCCCCATGCTGACCACCCTGCGGTGCTTTTCTCCATCCTACATTGCCACTCACTGCCTATCCTATTTCAGACCCTCTGATTCACACCACACCATGATGTTTTTCTCACTCCTACTAGTGAATGTAATGTTACACACCCATACAATGCGAAACACCCCGCGATGTTTTTCAGATACCTATCCTACATTGCCACTGCATGTTCCCTGACCTCCCCATGCTGACCACCCCGCGGTGCTTTGCTCCATCCTATATTGCCACTCACTGCGTATCCTAATTCAGTCCCTCTAATTCAAACCACCCCGTGATGTTTTTCTCACTCTTACAAGTGAATGTAATGTTACACACCCACACAATGAGCACCACCCCACGATGTTTTTCTCACTCCTGTTAGTGAATGTAATGTTACACACCCATACAATGCGCACCACACCGCGATGTTTTTCAGAAACCTATCCTACATTGCCACTGTATTTTCCCTGACCTCCCCAGGCTGACCACCACGCGGTGCTTTTCTGGATCCTATATTGCCACTCACTGCGTGTCCTAATTCAGTCCCTCTGATTCACACCACCCCGTGATGTTTTTCTCACTCCTACAAGTGAATGTAATGGTACACACCCATACAATGCGCACCACCCCGCGATGTTTTTCAGAAACCTATCTTACGTTGCCACTGCATGTTCCCTGACCTCCCCGTACTGACCACCGCACGGTGCTTTTCTCCATCCTACATTGCCACTCACTGCCTATCCTAATTGAGACCCTCACATTCACACCACGCCATGATGTTTTTCTCACTCCTACCAGTGAATGTAATGTTACACACCCATAAAATGCGCACCACCCCACGATGTTTTTCAGAAAACTATTTTACATTGCCACTTCATATTTCCTGACCTCCCCATGCTGACCACCCCGCGGTGCTTTTCTATATCCTACATTGCCACTCACTGCCTATCCTAATTCAGACCCTCCAATTCACACCACCCCGTGATGTTTTTCTCACTCCTACTAGTGAATGTAATGTTACACACCCATACAATGCGCACCACCCCGCGATGTTTTTCAGAAACCTATCCTACATTGCCACTGCATGTTCCCTGACCTCCCCATGCTGACCACCCCGCGGTGCTTTTCTCCACCCTACATTGCCACTCACTTCCTATGCTAATTCAGACCCTCCGATTCACACCACCCTGTGATGTTTTTCTCACTCCTACTACTGAATGTAATGTTACACACCCATACAATGCGCACCACCCCGTGATGTTTTTCTCACTCCTACTAGTGAATGTAATGTTGCACACCAATACAATGTCCACCACCCCGCGATGTTTTTCAGAAACCTATCCATATATTGTCACTGTATGTTCCCTGACCTCCACATGCTGACCACCCTGCGGTGCTTTTCTCCATCCTACATTGCCACCCACTGCCTATCCTAATTCAGACGCTCCGATTCACACCACCCTGTGATGTTTTTCTCACTCCTACTAGGGAATGTAATGTTACACACCCATACAAAACGCACCACGCCACGATGTTTTTCTCACTCCTACTAGTGAATGTAATGTTACACACCCATACAATGCGCACCACCCCGAGATGTTTTTCAGAAACCTAACCTACATTGCCACTGCATGGTCCCTGACCTCAACATTCTGACCAACCCGCGGTGCTTTTCTCCATTCTACATTGCCACTCACTGCCTATCCTAATTCAGTCCCTCCGATTCACACCACCCTGTGAGGTTTTTCTCACTCCTACTAGTAAATGTAATGTTACACACCCATACAATGCGCACCACACCGGGATGTTTTTCTCACTCCTACTAGTGAATGTAATGTTACACACCCATACAATGCGCACCACCCCGCGATGTTTTTCAGAAACCTATCCTACATTGCCACTGCATGTTCCCAGACCTCCCCATGCTGACCACCCCGCGGTGCTTTTCTCCACCCTACATTGCCACTCACTTCCTATGCTAATTCAGAACCTCCGATTCACACCACCCTGTGATGTTTTTCTCACTCCTACTACTGAATGTAATGTTACACACCCATACAATGCGCACCACCCCGTGATGTTTTTCTCACTCCTACTAGTGAATGTAATGTTGCACACCAATACAATGTCCACCACCCCGCGATGTTTTTCAGAAACCTATCCTACATTGCCACTGCATGTTCCCTGACCTCCCCACGCTGACCACCTCGCAGTGCTTTTATACCTCCTACAATGCCACTCACTGCCTATCCTAATTGAGACCCTCCGATTCACACCACCCCGTGATGTTTTTCTCACTCCTACTAGTGAATGTATTGTTCCACACCCATACAATGCGCACCACCCCGCGATGTTTTTCAGAAACCTATCCTACATTGCCACTGCATGTTCCCTGACTTCCCCATGCTGACCACCCCGCGGTGCTTTTCTCCACCCTACATTGCCACTCACTTCCTATGCTAATTCAGACCCTCCGATTCACACCACCCTGTGATGTTTTTTTCACTCCTACTACTGAATGTAATGTTACACACCCATACAATGCGCACCACCCCGTGATGTTTTTCTCACTCCTACTAGTGAATGTAGTATTGCACACCCATACCATGCCCACCACCCCGCGATGTTTTTCAGAAACCTATCCTACATTGCCACTGCATGTTACCTGACCTCCCCATGCTGACCACCCCGCGGTGCTTTTCTCCATCCTATATTGCCACTCACTGCGTATCCTAATTCAGTCCCTCCGATTCACACCACCCTGTGAGGTTTTTCTCACTCCTACTAGTAAATGTAATGTTACACACCCATACAATGCGCACCACACCGGGATGTTTTTCTCACTCCTACTAGTGAATGTAATGTTACACACCCATACAATGCGCACCACCCCGCGATGTTTTTCAGAAACCTATCCTATATTGCCACTGCATGTTCCCTGACCTCCCCATGCTTACCACCCCGCTGTGCTTTTATCCATCCTACATTGCCACTCACTGCCTATCCTATTTCAGACCCTCCGATTCACACCACCCCGTGATGTTTTTCTCACTCCTACTAGTGAATGTAATGTTACACACCCATACAATGCGCACCACTCCGCGATGTTTTTCAGAAACCTATCCTACATTGCCACTGCATGTACCCTGACCTCCCCATTCTGACCACCTCGCGGTGCTTATCCCCATCCTACATTGCCACTCACTGACTATCCTAATTCAGACCCTCCGATTCACCCCACCCCGTGATGTTTTTCTCACTCCTACTAGTGAATGTAATGTTACACACCCATACAATGCGCACCACCCCGTGATGTTTTTCTCACTCCTACTAGTGAATGTAATGTTGCACACCCATACAATACCCACCACTCCGCGATGTTTTCCAGAAGCCTATCCTACATTGCCACTGCATGTTCCCTGTCCTAACCATGCTGACCACCCTGCGGTGCTTTTCTCCATCCTACATAGCCACTCACTGCGTATCCTAATTCAGACCCTCTGATTCACACCACACCATGATGTTTTTATCACTCCTACTAGTGAATGTAATGTTACACACCCATACAATGCGCACCACCCCGCGATGTTTTTCAGAAACCTATCCTACATTGCCACTGCATGTTCCCTGACCTCCCCATGCTGACCACCCCGCGGTGCTTTGCTCCATCCTATATTGCCACTCACTGCGTATCCTAATTCAGTCCCTCCAATTCAAACCACCCCGTGATGTTTTTCTCACTCTTACAAGTGAATGTAATGTTACACACCCACACAATGAGCACCACCCCACGATGTTTTTCTCACTCCTATTAGTGAATGTAATGTTACACACCCATACAATGCGCACCACACTTCGATGTTTTTCAGAAACCTATCCTACATTGCTACTGCATGTTCCCTGACCTCCCCATGCTGACAAACCCCGCGGTGCTTTTCTCCATCCTACATTGCCACTCACTGTCTATCCTAATTCAGACCCTCTGATTCACACCACCCCGTGATGTTTTTCTCACTCCTACTAGTGAATGTAATGTTACACACCCATACAATGCGCACCACTCCGCGATGTTTTTCAGAAACCTATCCTACATTGCCACTGCATGTTCCCTGACCTCCCCATGCTGACCACCCCGCGGTGCTTTTCTCCATCCTACATTGCCACTCACTGCCTATCCTAATTCAGACCCTCCGATTCACACCACACCGAGATGTTTTTCTCACTCCTAATAGTGAATGTAATGTTACACACCCATACAATGCGCACCACCCCGCGATGTTTTTCAGAAACCTATCCTACATTGCCACTTCATGTTCCATGACCTCCCCATGCTGACCACACCGCGGTGCTTTACTCCGTCCTACATTGCCACTCACTGCCTATTCTAATTCAGAGCCTCCGTTTCACACCACCCCGTGATCTTTTTTAACTCCTACTAGTGAATGTAAAGTTACACACCCATAAAATGCGCACCACCCCGTGACGTTTTTTAGAAACATATCCTACATTGCCAATGCATGTTCCATGACCTCCCCATGCTGACCACCCCGCGGTGCTTTTCTCCTTCCTATATTGCCACTCACTGCCTATCCTAATTCAGACCCTCCGATTCACACCACCCCGTAATGTTTTTCTCACTTCTACTAGTGAATGTAATGTTACACAGCCATACAATGCGCACCACACCGCGATGTTTTTCAGAAACCTATCCTACATTGCCACTGTATTTTCCCTGACCTCCCCAGGCTGACCACCCCGCGGTGCTTTTCTCCATCCTACATTGCCACTCAATGCGTATCCTAATTCAGACCCTCCGATTGACACAACCCCGTGATGTTTTTCTCACTCCTACTAGAGAATGTAATGTTACACACCCATACAATGCGCATCACCCCGCAATGTTTTTCAGAAACCTATCCTACGTTGCCACTGCATGTTCCCTGACCTCCCCGTACTGACCACCCCGCGGTGCTTTTCTCCATCCTACATTGCCACTCACTGCCTATCCTAGTTGAGACCCTCACATTCACACCACGCCATGATGTTTTTCTCACTCCTACTAGTGAATGTAATGTTACACACCCATACAATGCGCACCACCCCACGATGTTTTTCAGAAAACTATTTTACATTGCCACTTCATATTCCCTGACCTCCCCATGCTGACCACCCCGCGGTGCTTTTCTATATCCTACATTGCAACTCACTGCCTAACCTAATTCAGACCCTCCGATTCACACCACCCCGTGATGTTTTTCTCACCCCTACTAGTGAATGTAATGTTACACACCCATACAATGCGCACCACCCCGCGATGTTTTTCAGAAACCTATCCTACATTGCCACTGCATGTTCCCTGACCTCCCCATGCTGACCACCCCGCGGTGCTTTTCTCCACCCTACATTGCCACTCACTTCCTACGCTAATTCAGACCCTCCGATTCACACCACCCTGTGATGTTTTTCTCACTCCTACTAGTGAATGTAATGTTACACACCCATACAATGCGCACCACCCCGCGATGTTTTTCAGAAACCTATCCTACATTGCCACTGCATGTTCCCTGACCTCCCCATGCTGACCACCCCGCGGTGCTTTTCTCCACCCTACATTGCCACTCACTTCCTATGCTAATTCAGACCCTCCGATTCACACCACCCTGTGATGTTTTTCTCACTCCTTCTACTGAATGTAATGTTACACACCCATACAATGCGCACCACCCCGTGATGTTTTTCTCACTCCTACTAGTGAATGTAATGTAGCACACCCATACAATGCCCACCACCCCGCGATATTTTTCAGAAACCTATCCTACATTGCCACTGCATGTTCCCTGACATCCGCATGCTGACCACCCCGAGGTGCTTTTCTCCATCCTATATTGCCACTCACTGCGTATCCTAATTCAGTCCCTCCGATTCACACCACCCCGTGATGTTTTTCTCACTCCTACTAGTGAATGTAATGTTACACACCCATAAATTGCGCACCACTCTGCCATGTTTTTCAGAAACCTATCCTACATTGCCACTGCATGTACCCTGACCTCCCCATTCTGACCACCTTGCGGTGCTTATCCCCATCCTACATTGCCACTCACTGACTATCCTAATTCAGACCCTCCGATTCACCCCACCCCGTGATGTTTTTCTCACTCCTACTAGTGAATGTAATGTTACACACCCATACAATGCGCACCACCCCGCGCTGTTTTTCAGAAACCTATCCTACATTGCCACTGCATGTTCCCTAACCTCCCCATGCTGACCACCCCGCAGTGCTTTTATACATCCTACAATGGCACTCACTGCCTATCCTAATTCAGACCCTCCGATTCACACCACCCCGTGATGTTTTTCTCACTCCTACTAGTGAATGAAATGTTCCACACCCATACAATTCGCACCACCCAGCGATGTTTTTCAGAAACCTATCCTACATTGCCACTGCATGTTCCCTGACCTCCCCATGCTGACCACCCCGCGGTGCTTTTCTCCACCCTACATTGCCACTCACTTCCTATGCTAATTCAGACCCTCCGATTCACACCACCCTGTGATGTTTTTTTCACTCCTACTACTGAATGTAATGTTACACACCCATACAATGCGCACCACCCCGTGATGTTTTTCTCACTCCTACTAGTGAATGTAGTGTTGCACACCCATACAATGCCCACCACTCCCCGATGTTTTTCAGAAACCCATCCTACATTGCCACTGCATGTTCCCTGACCTCCCCATGCTGACCACCCCGCGGTGCTTTTCTCCATCCTATATTGCCACTCACTGCGTATCCTAATTCAGTCCATCCGATTCACACCACCCCGTGAGGTTTTTCTCACTCCTACTAGTAAATGTAATGTTACACACCCATACAATGCGCACCACACCGCGATGTTTTTCTCACTCCTACTAGTGAATGTAATGTTACACACCCATACAATGCGCACCACCCCGCGATGTTTTTCAGAAACCTATCCTATATTGCCACTGCATGTACCCTGACCTCCCCATTCTGACCACCTCGCGGTGCTTATCCCCATCCTACATTGCCACTCACTGACTATCCTAATTCAGACCCTCCGATTCACCCCACCCCATTATGTTTTTCTCACTCCTACTAGTGAATGTAATGTTACACACCCATACAATGCGCACCACCCCGTGATGTTTTTCTCAATCCTAGTAGTGAATGTAATGTTGCACACCCATACAATACCCACCACCCCGAGATGTTTTTCCGAAGCCTATCCTACATTGCCACTGCATGTTCCCTGTCCTCCCCATGCTGACCACCCTGCGGTGCTTTTCTCCATCCTACATTGCCACTCACTGCCTATCCTAATTCAGACCCTCTGATTCACACCACACCATGATGTTTTTCTCACTCCTACTAGTGAATGTAATGTTACACACCCATACAATGCGAAACACCCCGCGATGTTTTTCAGAAACCTATCCTACATTGCCACTGCATGTTCCCTGACCTCCCCATGCTGACCACCCCGCGGTGCTTTGCTCCATCCTATATTGCCACTCACTGCGTATCCTAATTCAGTCCCTCTAATTCAAACCACCCCGTGATGTTTTTCTCACTCTTACAAGTGAATGTAATGTTACACACCCACACAATGAGCACCACCCCACGATGTTTTTCTCACTCCTGTTAGTGAATGTAATGTTACACACCCATACAATGCGCACCACCCTTCGATGTTTTTCACAAACCTATCCTACATTGCTACTGCATGTTCCCTGACCTCCCCATGCTGACAAACCCCGCGGTGCTTTTCTCCATCCTACATTGCCACTCACTGTCTATCCTAATTCAGACCCTCTGATTCACACCACCCCATGATGTTTTTCTCACTCCTACTAGTGAATGTAATGTCACACACCCGTACAATGCGCACCACTCCGCGATGTTTTTCAGAAACCTATCCTACATTGCCACTGCATGTTCCCTGACCTCCCCATGCTGACCACCCCGCGGTGCTTTTCTCCATCCTACATTGCCAGTCACTGCCTATCCTAATTCAGACCCTCCGATTCACACCACACCGAGATGTTTTTCTCACTCCTAATAGTGAATGTAATGTTACACACCCATACAATGCGCACCACCCCGCGATGTTTTTCAGAAACCTATCCTACATTGCCACTTCATGTTCCATGACCTCCCCATGCTGACCACACCGCGGTGCTTTACTCCATCCTACATTGCCACTCACTGCCTATTCTAATTCAGAGCCTCCGATTCACACCACCCCGTGATCTTTTTCTCACTCCTACTAGTGAATGTAATGTTACACACTCATAAAACGCGCACCACCCCGTGACGTTTTTCAGACACCTATCCTACATTGCCAATGCATGTTCCATGACCTCCCCATGCTGACCACCCCGCGGTGCTTTTCTCCATCCTACATTGCCACTCACTGCCTATCCTAATTCAGACCCTCCGATTCACACCACCCCGTTATGTTTTTCTCACTTCTACTAGTGAATGTAATGTTACACACCCATACAATGCGCACCACACCACGATGTTTTTCAGAAACCTATCCTACATTGCCATTGTATTTTCCCTGACCTCCCCAGGCTGACCACCCCGCGGTGCTTTTCTCCATCCTACATTGCCACTCAATGCGTATCCTAATTCAGACCCTCCGATTGACACCACCCCGTGATGTTTTTCTCACTCCTACTAGAGAATGTAATGTTACACACCCATACAATGCGCATCACCCCGCAATGTTTTTCAGAAACCTATCCTACGTTGCCACTGCATGTTCCCTGACCTCCCCGTACTGACCACCCCGCGGTGCTTTTCTCCATCCTACATTGCCACTCACTGCCTATCCTAGTTGAGAGCCTCACATTCACACCACGCCATGATGTTTTTCTCACTCCTACTAGTGAATGTAATGTTACACACCCATACAATGCGCACCACCCCACGATGTTTTTCAGAAAACTATTTTACATTGCCACTTCATATTCCCTGACCTCCCCATGCTGACCACCCCGCGGTGCTTTTCTATATCCTACATTGCCACTCACTGCCTAACCTAATTCAGACCCTCTGATTCACAACACCCCGTTATGTTTTGCTCACTTCTACTAGTGAATGTAATGTTACACACCCATACAATGCGCACCACACCGCGATGTTTTTCAGAAACCTATCCTACATTGCCACTGTATTTTCCCTGACCTCCCCAGGCTGACCATCCCGCGGTGCTTTTCTCCATCCTACATTGCCACTCAATGCGTATCCTAATTCAGACCCTCCGATTGACACCACCCCGTGATGTTTTTCTCACTCCTACTAGAGAATGTAATGTTACACACCCATACAATGCGCATCACCCCGCGATGTTTTTCAGAAACCTATCCTACGTTGCCACTGCATGTTCCCTGACCTCCCCGTACTGACCACCCCGCGGTGCATTTCTCCATCCTACATTGCCACTCACTGCCTATCCTAGTTGAGACCCTCACATTCACACCACGCCATGATGTTTTTCTCACTCCTACTAATGAATGTAATGTTACACACCCATCCAATGCGCACCACCCCGCGATGTTTTTCAGAAAACTATTTTACATTGCCACTTCATATTCCCTGACCTCCCCATGCAGACCACCCCGCGGTGCTTTTCTATATCCTACATTGCCACTCACTGCCTATCCTAATTCAGACCCTCCGTTTCACAACACCCCGTGATGTTTTTCTCACTCCTACTAGTGAATGTAATGTTACACACCCATACAATGCGCACCACCCCGCGATGTTTTGCAGAAACCTATCCTACATTGCCACTGCATGTTCCCTGACCTCCCCATGCTGACCACCCCGCGGTGCTTTTCTCCACCCTACATTGCCACTCACTTCCTATGCTAATTCAGACCATCCGATTCACACCACCCTGTGATGTTTTTCTCAGTCCTACTACTGAATGTAATGTTACACACCCATACAATGCGCACTACCCCGTGATGTTTTTCTCACTCCTACTAGGGAATGTAATGCAGCACACCCATACAATGCCCACCACCCCGCGATATTTTTCAGAAACCTATCCTACATTGCCACTGCATGTTCCCTGACCTCCCCATGCTGACCACCCCGCGGTGCTTTTCTCCATCCTATATTGTCACTCACTGCGTATCCTAATTCAGTCCCTCCGATTCACACCACCCCGTGATGTTTTTCTCACTCCTACTAGTGAATGTAATGTTACACACCCATACAATGCGCTCCACCCTGCGATGTTTTTCAGAAACCTATCCTACATTGCCACTGCATGTACCCTGACCTCCCCATTCTGACAACCTTGCGGTGCTTATCCTCATCCTACATTGCCACTCACTGACTATCCTAATTCAGACCCTCCGATTCACCCCACCCCGTGATGTTTTTCTCACTCCTACTAGTGAATGTAATGTTACACACCCATACAATGCGCACCACCCCGTGATGTTTTTCTCACTCCTACTAGTGAATGTACTGTTGCACACCCATACAATGCCCACCACTCCGCGATGTTTTTCAGAAACCTATCCTACATTGCCACTGCATGTTCCCTGACTTCCCCATGCTGACCACCCCGCGGTGCTTTTCTCCATCCTATATTGCCACTCACTGCGTATCCTAATTCAGTCCCTCCGATTCACACCACCCCGTGAGGTTTTTCTCACTCCTACTAGTAAATGTAATGTTACACACCCATACAATGCGCACCACACCGCGATGTTTTTCTCACTCCTACTAGTGAATGTAATGTTACACACCCATACAATGCGCACCACCCCGCGATGTTTTTCAGAAACCTATCCTATATTGCCACTGCATGTTCCCTGACCTCCCCATGCTTACCACCCCGCGGTGCTTTTATCCATCCTACATTGCCACTCACTGCCTATCCTGTTTCAGACCCTCTGATTCACACCACCCCGTGATGTTTTTCTCACTCCTACTAGTGAATGTAATGTTACACACCCATACAATGCGCACCACTCCGCGATGTTTTTCAGAAACCTATCCTACATTGCCACTGCATGTACCCTGACCTCCCCATTCTGACCACCTCGCGGTGCTTATCCCCATCCTACATTGCCACTCACTGACTATCCTAATTCAGACCCTCCGATTCACCCCACCCCGTTATGTTTTTCTCACTCCTACTAGTGAATGTAATGTTACACACCCATACAATGCGCACCACCCCGTGATGTTTTTCTCACTCCTACTAGTGAATGTAATGTTGCACACCCATACAATACCCACCACCCCGCGATGTTTTTCCGAAGCCTATCCTACATTGCCACTGCATGTTCCCTGTCCTCCCCATGCTGACCACCCTGCGGTGCTTTTCTCCATCCTACATTGCCACTCACTGCCTATCCTAATTCAGACCCTCTGATTCACACCACACCATGATGTTTTTCTCACTCCTACTAGTGAATGTAATGTTACACACCCATACAATGCGAAACACCCCGCGATGTTTTTCAGATACCTATCCTACATTGCCACTGCATGTTCCCTGACCTCCCCATGCTGACCACCCCGCGGTGCTTTGCTCCATCCTATATTGCCACTCACTGCATATCCTAATTCAGTCCCTCTAATTCAAACCACCCCGTGATGTTTTTCTCACTCTTACAAGTGAATGTAATGTTACACACCCACACAATGAGCACCACCCCACGATGTTTTTCTCACTCCTGTTAGTGAATGTAATGTTACACACCCATACAATGCGCACCACCCTTCGATGTTTTTCAGAAACCTATCCTACATTGCTACTGCATGTTCCCTGACCTCCCCATGCTGACAAACCCCGCGGTGCTTTTCTCCATCCTACATTGCCACTCACTGTCTATCCTAATTCAGACCCTCTGATTCACACCACCCCATGATGTTTTTCTCAATCCTACTAGTGAATGTAATGTTACACACCCATACAATGCGCACCACTCCGCGATGTTTTTCAGAAACCTATCCTACATTGCCACTGCATGTTCCCTGACCTCCCCATGCTGACCACCCCGCGGTGCTTTTCTCCATCCTACATTGCCAGTCACTGCCTATCCTAATTCAGACCCTCCGATTCACACCACACCGAGATGTTTTTCTCACTCCTAATAGTGAATGTAATGTTACACACCCATACAATGCGCACCACCCCGCGATGTTTTTCAGAAACCTATCCTACATTGCCACTTCATGTTCCATGACCTCCCCATGCTGACCACACCGCGGTGCTTTACTCCATCCTACATTGCCACTCACTGCCTATTCTAATTCAGAGCCTCCGATTCACACCACCCCGTGATATTTTTCTCACTCCTACTAGTGAATGTAATGTTACACACCCATAAAACGCGCACCACCCCGTGACGTTTTTCAGAAACCTATCCTACATTGCCAATGCATGTTCCATGACCTCCCCATGCTGACCACCCCGCGGTGCTTTTCTCCATCCTACATTGCCACTCACTGCCTATCCTAATTCAGACCCTCCGATTCAAACCACCCCGTTATGTTTTTCTCACTTCTACTAGTGAATGTAATGTTACACACCCATACAATGCGCACCACACCGCGATGTTTTTCAGAAACCTATCCTACATTGCCATTGTATTTTCCCTGACCTCCCCAGGCTGACCACCCCGCGGTGCTTTTCTCCATCCTACATTGCCACTCAATGCGTATCCTAATTCAGACCCTCCGATTGACACCACCCCGTGATGTTTTTCTCACTCCTACTAGAGAATGTAATGTTACACACCCATACAATGCGCAACACCCCGCAATGTTTTTCAGAAACCTATCCTACGTTGCCACTGCATGTTCCCTGACCTCCCCGTACTGACCACCCCGCGGTGCTTTTCTCCATCCTACATTGCCACTCACTGCCTATCCTAGTTGAGACCCTCACATTCACACCACGCCATGATGTTTTTCTCACTCCTACTAGTGAATGTAATGTTACACACCCATACAATGCGCACCACCCCACGATGTTTTTCAGAAAACTATTTTACATTGCCACTTCATATTCCCTGACCTCCCCATGCTGACCACCCCGCGGTGCTTTTCTATATCCTACATTGCCACTCACTGCCTATCCTAATTCAGACCCTCCGATTCACAACACCCCATTATGTTTTGCTCACTTCTACTAGTGAATGTAATGTTACACACCCATACAATGCGCACCACACCGCGATGTTTTTCAGAAACTTATCCTACATTGCCACTGTATTTTCCCTGACCTCCCCAGGCTGACCACCCCGCGGTGCTTTTCTCCATCCTACATTGCCACTCAATGCGTATCCTAATTCAGACCCTCCGATTGACACCACCCCGTGATGTTTTTCTCACTCCTACTAGAGAATGTAATGTTACACACCCATACAATGCGCATCACCCCGCAATGTTTTTCAGAAACCTATCCTACGTTGCCACTGCATGTTCCCTGACCTCCCCGTACTGACCACCCCGCGGTGCATTTCTCCATCCTACATTGCCACTCACTGCCTATCCTAGTTGAGACCCTCACATTCACACCACGCCATGATGTTTTTCTCACTCCTACTAGTGAATGTAATGTTACACACCCATCCAATGCGCACCACCCCACGATGTTTTTCAGAAAACTATTTTACATTGCCACTTCATATTCCCTGACCTCCCCATGCAGACCACCCCGCGGTGCTTTTCTATATCCTACATTGCCACTCACTGCCTATCCTAATTCAGACCCTCCGTTTCACAACACCCCGTGATGTTTTTCTCACTCCTACTAGTGAATGTAATGTTACACACCCATACAATGCGCACCACCCCGCGATGTTTTTCAGAAACCTATCCTACATTGCCACTGCATGTTCCCTGACCTCCCCATGCTGACCACCCCGCGGTGCTTTTCTCCACCCTACATTGCCACTCACTTCCTATGCTAATTCAGACCCTCCAATTCACACCACCCTGTGATGTTTTTCTCACTCCTACTACTGAATGTAATGTTACACACCCATACAATGCACACTACCCCGTGATGTTTTTCTCACTCCTACTAGGGAATGTAATGCAGCACACCCATACAATGCCCACCACCCCGCGATATTTTTCAGAAACCTATCCTACATTGCCACTGCATGTTCCCTGACCTCCCCATGCTGACCACCCCGCGGTGCTTTTCTCCATCCTATATTGTCACTCACTGCGTATCCTAATTCAGTCCCTCCGATTCACACCACCCCGTGATGTTTTTCTCACTCCTACTAGTGAATGTAATGTTACACACCCATACAATGCGCACCACCCTGCGATGTTTTTCAGAAACCTATCCTACATTCCCACTGCATGTACCCTGACCTCCCCATTCTGACAACATTGCGGTGCTTATCCTCATCCTACATTGCCACTCACTGACTATCCTAATTCAGACCCTCCGATTCACCCCACCCCGTGATGTTTTTCTCACTCCTACTAGTGAATGTAATGTTACACACCCATACAATGCGCACCACCCCGTGATGTTTTTCAGAAACCTATCCTACATTGCCACTGCATGTACCCTGACCTCCCCATTCTGACCACTTCGCGGTGCTTATCCCCATCCTACATTGACACTCACTGACTATCCTAATTCAGACCCTCCGATTCACCCCACCCCGTGATGTTTTTCTCACTCCCACTAGTGAATGTAATGTTACACACCCATACAATGCGCACCACCCCGTGATGTTTCTCTCACTCTTACTAGTGAATGTAATGTTGCACACCCATACAATACCCACCACCCCGCGATGTTTTTTCAGAAACCTATCCTACATTGCCACTGCATGTTCCCTGTCCTCCCCATGCTGACCACCCCGCGGTGCTTTTCTCCATGCTACATTGCCACTCACTGTGTATCCTAATTCAGACCCTCCGATTCACACGACACCGTGATGTTTTTCTCACTCCTACTAGTGAATGTAATGTTACACACCCATACAATGCACACCACCCCGAGATGTTTTTCTCACTCCTACTAGTGAATGTAATGTTACACAACCATACAATGCGCACCACCCCGCGATGTTTTTCAGAAACCTATCCTACATTGCCACTACATGTTCCCTGACCTCCCCATGCTGACCACACCGCGGTGCTTTTCTCCATCCTACATTGCCACTCACTGCCTATTCTAATTCAGAGCCTCTGATTCACACCACCCCGTGATGTTTTTCTCACTCCTACTAGTGAATGTAATGTTACACACCCATAAAATGCGCACCACCCTGTGATGTTTTTCAGAAACCTATCCTAAATTGCCAATGCATGTTCCATGACCTCCCCATGCTGACCACCCCGCGGTGCTTTTCGCCATCCTACATTGCCACTCACTGCCTATTCTAATTCAGACCCTCGGATTCACACCACCCCGTGATTTTTTTTTCACTCCTACTAGTGAATGTAATGTTACACACCCATACAATGCGCACCACCCCGCTTTGTTTTTCAGAAACCAATCCTACATTGCCTGTGCATGTTCCCTGTCCTCCGCATGCTGACAAGCCCGCGGTGCTTTTCTCCATCCTACATTGCAACTCACTGACTATCCTAATTCAGACCCTCCGATTCACCCCACCCCGTGATGTTTTTCTCACTCCTACTAGTGAATGTAATGTTACACACCCATACAATGCGCACCACCCCGTGATGTTTTTCTCACTCCTACTAGTGAATGTAATGTTGCACACCCATACAATGCGCACCACCCCGCGATGTTTTTCAGAAACCTATCCTACATTGCCACTGCATGTTCCCGGACCTCCCCATGCTGATCAACCCCGCAGTGCTTTTATACATCCTACAATGCAACTCACTGCCTACCCTAATTCAAACCCTCCGATTCACACCACCCCGTGATGTTTTTCTCACTCCTACTAGTGAATGTAATGTTGCACACCCATACAATGCCCACCACCCCGCGATGTTTTTCAGAAACCTATCCTACATTGCCACTGCATGTTCCCTGACCTCCCCATGCTGACCACCCCGCGGTTCTTTTCTCCATTCTATATTGCCACTCACTGCGTATCCTAATTCAGTCCCTCCGATTCACACCACCCCGTGATGTTTTTCTCACTCCTACTAGTAAATGTAATGTTACACACCCATACAATGCGCACCACACCGCGATGTTTTTCTCACTCCTACTAGTGAATGTAATGTTACACACCCATACAATGCGCACCACCCCGCGATGTTTTTCAGAAACCTATCCTATATTGCCACTGCATGTTCCCTGACCTCCCCATGCTTACCACCCCGCGGTGCTTTTATCCATCCTACATTGCCACTCACTGCCTATCCTGTTTCAGACCCTCTGATTCACACCACCCCGTGATGTTTTTCTCACTCCTACTAGTGAATGTAATGTTACACACCCATACAATGCGCACCACTCCGCGATGTTTTTCATAAACCTATCCTACATTGCCACTGCATGTACCCTGACCTCCCCATTCTGACCACCTCGCGGTGCTTATCCCCATCCTACATTGCCACTCACTGACTATCCTAATTCAGACCCTCCGATTCACGCCACCCCGTTATGTTTTTCTCACTCCTACTAGTGAATGTAATGTTACACACCCATACAATGCGCACCACCCCGTGATGTTTTTCTCACTCCTACTAGTGAATGTAATGTTGCACACCCATACAATACCCACCACCCCGCGATGTTTTTCCGAAGCCTATCCTACATTGCCACTGCATGTTCCCTGTCCTCCCCATGCTGACCACCCTGCGGTGCTTTTCTCCATCCTACATTGCCACTCACTGCCTATCCTAATTCAGACCCTCTGATTCACACCACACCATGATGTTTTTCTCACTCCTACTAGTGAATGTAATGTTACACACCCATACAATGCGAAACACCCCGCGATGTTTTTCAGATACCTATCCTACATTGCCACTGCATGTTCCCTGACCTCCCCATGCTGACCACCCCGCGGTGCTTTGCTCCATCCTATATTGCCACTCACTGCATATCCTAATTCAGTCCCTCTAATTCAAACCACCCCGTGATGTTTTTCTCACTCTTACAAGTGAATGTAATGTTACACACCCACACAATGAGCACCACCCCACGATGTTTTTCTCACTCCTGTTAGTGAATGTAATGTTACACACCCATACAATGCGCACCACCCTTCGATGTTTTTCAGAAACCTATCCTACATTGCTACTGCATGTTCCCTGACCTCCCCATGCTGACAAACCCCGCGGTGCTTTTCTCCATCCTACATTGCCACTCACTGTCTATCCTAATTCAGACCCTCTGATTCACACCACCCCATGATGTTTTTCTCAATCCTACTAGTGAATGTAATGTTACACACCCATACAATGCGCACCACTCCGCGATGTTTTTCAGAAACCTATCCTACATTGCCACTGCATGTTCCCTGACCTCCCCATGCTGACCACCCCGCGGTGCTTTTCTCCATCCTACATTGCCAGTCACTGCCTATCCTAATTCAGACCCTCCGATTCACACCACACCGAGATGTTTTTCTCACTCCTAATAGTGAATGTAATGTTACACACCCATACAATGCGCACCACCCCGCGATGTTTTTCAGAAACCTATCCTACATTGCCACTTCATGTTCCATGACCTCCCCATGCTGACCACACCGCGGTGCTTTACTCCATCCTACATTACCACTCACTGCCTATTCTAATTCAGAGCCTCCGATTCACACCACCCCGTGATATTTTTCTCACTCCTACTAGTGAATGTAATGTTACACACCCATAAAACGCGCACCACCCCGTGACGTTTTTCAGAAACCTATCCTACATTGCCAATGCATGTTCCATGACCTCCCCATGCTGACCACCCCGCGGTGCTTTTCTCCATCCTACATTGCCACTCACTGCCTATCCTAATTCAGACCCTCCGATTCAAACCACCCCGTTATGTTTTTCTCACTTCTACTAGTGAATGTAATGTTACACACCCATACAATGCGCACCACACCGCGATGTTTTTCAGAAACCTATCCTACATTGCCATTGTATTTTCCCTGACCTCCCCAGGCTGACCACCCCGCGGTGCTTTTCTCCATCCTACATTGCCACTCAATGCGTATCCTAATTCAGACCCTCCGATTGACACCACCCCGTGATGTTTTTCTCACTCCTACTAGAGAATGTAATGTTACACACCCATACAATGCGCAACACCCCGCAATGTTTTTCAGAAACCTATCCTACGTTGCCACTGCATGTTCCCTGACCTCCCCGTACTGACCACCCCGCGGTGCTTTTCTCCATCCTACATTGCCACTCACTGCCTATCCTAGTTGAGACCCTCACATTCACACCACGCCATGATGTTTTTCTCACTCCTACTAGTGAATGTAATGTTACACACCCATACAATGCGCACCACCCCACGATGTTTTTCAGAAAACTATTTTACATTGCCACTTCATATTCCCTGACCTCCCCATGCTGACCACCCCGCGGTGCTTTTCTATATCCTACATTGCCACTCACTGCCTATCCTAATTCAGACCCTCCGATTCACAACACCCCATTATGTTTTGCTCACTTCTACTAGTGAATGTAATGTTACACACCCATACAATGCGCACCACACCGCGATGTTTTTCAGAAACTTATCCTACATTGCCACTGTATTTTCCCTGACCTCCCCAGGCTGACCACCCCGCGGTGCTTTTCTCCATCCTACATTGCCACTCAATGCGTATCCTAATTCAGACCCTCCGATTGACACCACCCCGTGATGTTTTTCTCACTCCTACTAGAGAATGTAATGTTACACACCCATACAATGCGCATCACCCCGCAATGTTTTTCAGAAACCTATCCTACGTTGCCACTGCATGTTCCCTGACCTCCCCGTACTGACCACCCCGCGGTGCATTTCTCCATCCTACATTGCCACTCACTGCCTATCCTAGTTGAGACCCTCACATTCACACCACGCCATGATGTTTTTCTCACTCCTACTAGTGAATGTAATGTTACACACCCATCCAATGCGCACCACCCCACGATGTTTTTCAGAAAACTATTTTACATTGCCACTTCATATTCCCTGACCTCCCCATGCAGACCACCCCGCGGTGCTTTTCTATATCCTACATTGCCACTCACTGCCTATCCTAATTCAGACCCTCCGTTTCACAACACCCCGTGATGTTTTTCTCACTCCTACTAGTG
Organism: Cavia porcellus; assembly: GCF_034190915.1. Lineage (NCBI taxonomy): Eukaryota > Metazoa > Chordata > Mammalia > Rodentia > Caviidae > Cavia > Cavia porcellus. Next base: position 856,228 of record NW_026947539.1, on the reverse strand, counting down.
AATGTAATGTTACACACCCATACAATGCGCACCACCCCGCGATGTTTTTCAGAAACCTATCCTACATTGCCACTGCATGTTCCCTGACCTCCCCATGCTGACCACCCCGCGGTGCTTTTCTCCACCCTACATTGCCACTCACTTCCTATGCTAATTCAGACCCTCCAATTCACACCACCCTGTGATGTTTTTCTCACTCCTACTACTGAATGTAATGTTACACACCCATACAATGCACACTACCCCGTGATGTTTTTCTCACTCCTACTAGGGAATGTAATGCAGCACACCCATACAATGCCCACCACCCCGCGATATTTTTCAGAAACCTATCCTACATTGCCACTGCATGTTCCCTGACCTCCCCATGCTGACCACCCCGCGGTGCTTTTCTCCATCCTATATTGTCACTCACTGCGTATCCTAATTCAGTCCCTCCGATTCACACCACCCCGTGATGTTTTTCTCACTCCTACTAGTGAATGTAATGTTACACACCCATACAATGCGCACCACCCTGCGATGTTTTTCAGAAACCTATCCTACATTCCCACTGCATGTACCCTGACCTCCCCATTCTGACAACATTGCGGTGCTTATCCTCATCCTACATTGCCACTCACTGACTATCCTAATTCAGACCCTCCGATTCACCCCACCCCGTGATGTTTTTCTCACTCCTACTAGTGAATGTAATGTTACACACCCATACAATGCGCACCACCCCGTGATGTTTTTCAGAAACCTATCCTACATTGCCACTGCATGTACCCTGACCTCCCCATTCTGACCACTTCGCGGTGCTTATCCCCATCCTACATTGACACTCACTGACTATCCTAATTCAGACCCTCCGATTCACCCCACCCCGTGATGTTTTTCTCACTCCCACTAGTGAATGTAATGTTACACACCCATACAATGCGCACCACCCCGTGATGTTTCTCTCACTCTTACTAGTGAATGTAATGTTGCACACCCATACAATACCCACCACCCCGCGATGTTTTTTCAGAAACCTATCCTACATTGCCACTGCATGTTCCCTGTCCTCCCCATGCTGACCACCCCGCGGTGCTTTTCTCCATGCTACATTGCCACTCACTGTGTATCCTAATTCAGACCCTCCGATTCACACGACACCGTGATGTTTTTCTCACTCCTACTAGTGAATGTAATGTTACACACCCATACAATGCACACCACCCCGAGATGTTTTTCTCACTCCTACTAGTGAATGTAATGTTACACAACCATACAATGCGCACCACCCCGCGATGTTTTTCAGAAACCTATCCTACATTGCCACTACATGTTCCCTGACCTCCCCATGCTGACCACACCGCGGTGCTTTTCTCCATCCTACATTGCCACTCACTGCCTATTCTAATTCAGAGCCTCTGATTCACACCACCCCGTGATGTTTTTCTCACTCCTACTAGAGAATGTAATGTTACACACCCATAAAATGCGCACCACCCTGTGATGTTTTTCAGAAACCTATCCTAAATTGCCAATGCATGTTCCATGACCTCCCCATGCTGACCACCCCGCGGTGCTTTTCGCCATCCTACATTGCCACTCACTGCCTATTCTAATTCAGACCCTCGGATTCACACCACCCCGTGATTTTTTTTTCACTCCTACTAGTGAATGTAATGTTACACACCCATACAATGCGCACCACCCCGCTTTGTTTTTCAGAAACCAATCCTACATTGCCTGTGCATGTTCCCTGTCCTCCGCATGCTGACAAGCCCGCGGTGCTTTTCTCCATCCTACATTGCAACTCACTGACTATCCTAATTCAGACCCTCCGATTCACCCCACCCCGTGATGTTTTTCTCACTCCTACTAGTGAATGTAATGTTACACACCCATACAATGCGCACCACCCCGTGATGTTTTTCTCACTCCTACTAGTGAATGTAATGTTGCACACCCATACAATGCGCACCACCCCGCGATGTTTTTCAGAAACCTATCCTACATTGCCACTGCATGTTCCCGGACCTCCCCATGCTGATCAACCCCGCAGTGCTTTTATACATCCTACAATGCAACTCACTGCCTACCCTAATTCAAACCCTCCGATTCACACCACCCCGTGATGTTTTTCTCACTCCTACTAGTGAATGTAATGTTGCACACCCATACAATGCCCACCACCCCGCGATGTTTTTCAGAAACCTATCCTACATTGCCACTGCATGTTCCCTGACCTCCCCATGCTGACCACCCCGCGGTTCTTTTCTCCATTCTATATTGCCACTCACTGCGTATCCTAATTCAGTCCCTCCGATTCACACCACCCCGTGATGTTTTTCTCACTCCTACTAGTAAATGTAATGTTACACACCCATACAATGCGCACCACACCGCGATGTTTTTCTCACTCCTACTAGTGAATGTAATGTTACACACCCATACAATGCGCACCACCCCGCGATGTTTTTCAGAAACCTATCCTACATTGCCACTGCATGTTCCCTGTCCTCCCCATGCTGACCACCCCGCGGTGCTTTTCTCCATCCTACATTGCCACTCACTGCCTATCCTAATTCAGGCCCTCCAATTCACACCACACCGTGATGTTTTTCTCACTCCTACTAGTGAATGTAATGTTACACACCCATAAAATGCACACCACCCCGAGATGTTTTTCTCACTCCTACTAGTGAATGTAATGTTACACACCCATACAATGCACACCACCCCGCGATGTTTTTCAGAAACCTATCCTATATTGCCACTGCATGTTCTCAGACCTCCCCATGCTTACCACCCCGCGGTACTTTAATCCATCCTACAATGCCACTCACTGCCTATCCTATTTCAGACCCTCCGATTCACACCACCCCGTGATGTTTTTCTCACTCCTACTAGTGAATGTAATATTACAGTCCCATACAATGCGCACCACCCCGTGATGTTTTTCTCACTCCTACTAGTGAATGTAATGTTGCACACCCATACAATACCCACCACCACGCGATGTTTTTCAGAAACCTATCCTACATTGCCACTGCATGTTCCCTGTCCTCCCCATGCTGACAAACCCGCGGTGCTTTTCTCCATCCTACATTGCCACTCACTGCCTATTCTAATTCAGACCCTCCGATTCACACCACACCGTGATGTTTTTCTCACTCCTACTAGTGAATGTAATGTTACACACCCATACAATGCGCACCACCCCGTGATGTTTTTCAGAAACCTATCCTACATTGCCAATGCATGTTCCATGAACTCCCCATGCTGACCACCCCGCGGTGCTTTTCTCCATCCTACATTGCCACTCACTGCCTATCCTAATTCAGAAGCTCGGATTCACACCACCCCGTGATGTTTTTCTCACTGCTACTAGTGAATGTAATGTTACACACACATACAATGCGCACCACCTCGCGAAGTTTTTCAGAAACCTATCCTACATTGCCACTGCATGTTCCCTGACCTCCCCATGCTGACCACCCCGCGGTGCTTTTCTCCACCCTACATTGCCACTCACTTCCTATGCTAATTCAGACCCTCCGATTCACACCACCCTGTGATGTTTTTTTCACTCCTACTAGTAAATGTAATGTTACACACCCATACAATGCGCACCACCCCGCGATGTTTTTCAGAAACCAATCCTACATGGCCACTGCATGTTCCCTGTCCTCCCCATGCTGACCACCCCACGGTGCTTTTCTCCATGCTACATTGCCACTCACTGTGTATCCTAATTCAGACCCTCCGATTCACATGACACCGTGATGTTTTTCTCACTCCTACTAGTGAATGTAATGTTACACACCCATACAATGCGCACCACTCCACGATGTTTTTCAGAAACCTATCCTACATTGCCACTGCATGTACCCTGACCTCCCCATTCTGACCACTTTGCGGTGCTTATCCCCATCCTACATTGCCACTCACTGACTATCCTAATTGAGACCCTCCGATTCACCCCACCCCGTGATGTTTTTCTCACTCCTACTAGTGAATGTAATGTTAGACACCCATACAATGCGCACCACCCCGTGATGTTTTTCTCACTCCTACTAGTGAATGTAATGTTAGACACCCATACAATACCCACCACCCCGCGATGTTTTTCAGAAACCTATCCTACATTGCCACTGCATGTTCCCTGACCTCCCCATGCTGACCACCCCGCGGTGCTTTTCTCCATCCTACATTGCCACTCACTGCCTATCCTAATTCAGGCCCTCCAATTCACACCACACCTTGATGTTTTTCTCACTCCTACTAGTGAATGTAATGTTACACACCCATAAAATGCACACCACCCCGAGATGTTTTTCTCACTCCTACTAGTGAATGTAATGTTACACACCCATACAATGCGCACCACCCCGCGATGTTTTTCAGAAACCTATCCTATATTGCCACTGCATGTTCCCAGACCTCCCCATGCTTACCACCCCGCGGTACTTTTATCCATCCTACATTGCCAGTCACTGCCTATCCTATTTCAGACCCTCCGATTCACACCACCCCGTGATGTTTTTCTCACTCCTACTAGTGAATGTAATGTTACACACCCATACAATGCGCACCACTCTGCGATGTTTTTCAGAAACCTATCCTACATTGCCACTGCATGTTCCCTGTCCTCCCCATGCTGACCACCCCGTGGTGCTTTTCTCCATCCTTCATTGCCACTCACTGCCTATCCTAATTCAGACCCTCCGATTCACACCACACCGTGATGTTTTTCTCACTCCTACTAGTGAATGTAATGTTACACACCCATACAATGCGCACCACCCCGTTATGTTTTTCAGAAACCTATCCTACATTGCCAATGCATGTTCCATGACCTCCCCATGCTGACCACCCCGCGGTGCTTTTCTACATCCTACATTGCCACTCACTGCCTATCCTAATTCAGAAGCTCGGATTCACACCACCCCGTGATGTTTTTCTCACTGCTACTAGTGAATGTAATGTTACACACCCATACAATGCGCACCACCTCGCGAAGTTTTTCAGAAACCTATCCTACATTGCCACTGCATGTTCCCTGACCTCCCCATGCTGACCACCCCGCGGTGCTTTTCTCCACCCTACATTGCCACTCACTTCCTATGCTAATTCAGACCCTCCGATTCACACCACCCTGTGATGTTTTTTTCACTCCTACTAGTAAATGTAATGTTACACACCCATACAATGCGCACCACCCCGCGATGTTTTTCAGAAACCAATCCTACATTGCCAGTGCATGTTCCCTGTCCTCCCCATGCTGACCAGCCCGCGGTGCTTTTCTCCATCCTACATTGCCACTCACTGACTATCCTAATTCAGACCCTCCGATTCACCCCACCCCGTGATGTTTTCCTCACTCCTACCAGTGAAAATAATGTTACACACCCATACAATGCGCACCACCACGTGATGCTTTTCTCACTCCTACTAGTGAATGTAATGTTGCACACCCATACAATGCGCACCACCCCGCGATGTTTTTCAGAAACCTATCCTACATTGCCACTGCATGTTCCCTGTCCTCCCCATGCTGACCACCCCGCGGTGCTTTTCTCCATGCTACATTGCCACTCACTGTGTATCCTAATTCAGACCCTCCGATTCACACGACACCGTGATGTTTTTCTCACTCCTACTAGTGAATGTAATGTTACACACCCATACAATGCACACCACCCCGAGATGTTTTTCTCACTCCTACTAGTGAATGTAATGTTACACAACCATACAATGCGCACCACCCCGCGATGTTTTTCAGAAACCTATCCTACATTGCCACTACATGTTCCCTGACCTCCCCATGCTGACCACACCGCGGTGCTTTTCTCCATCCTACATTGCCACTCACTGCCTATTCTAATTCAGAGCCTCTGATTCACACCACCCCGTGATGTTTTTCTCACTCCTACTAGTGAATGTAATGTTACACACCCATAAAATGCGCACCACCCTGTGATGTTTTTCAGAAACCTATCCTAAATTGCCAATGCATGTTCCATGACCTCCCCATGCTGACCACCCCGCGGTGCTTTTCGCCATCCTACATTGCCACTCACTGCCTATTCTAATTCAGACCCTCGGATTCACACCACCCCGTGATTTTTTTTTCACTCCTACTAGTGAATGTAATGTTACACACCCATACAATGCGCACCACCCCGCTTTGTTTTTCAGAAACCAATCCTACATTGCCTGTGCATGTTCCCTGTCCTCCGCATGCTGACAAGCCCGCGGTGCTTTTCTCCATCCTACATTGCAACTCACTGACTATCCTAATTCAGACCCTCCGATTCACCCCACCCCGTGATGTTTTTCTCACTCCTACTAGTGAATGTAATGTTACACACCCATACAATGCGCACCACCCCGTGATGTTTTTCTCACTCCTACTAGTGAATGTAATGTTGCACACCCATACAATGCGCACCACCCCGCGATGTTTTTCAGAAACCTATCCTACATTGCCACTGCATGTTCCCGGACCTCCCCATGCTGATCAACCCCGCAGTGCTTTTATACATCCTACAATGCAACTCACTGCCTACCCTAATTCAAACCCTCCGATTCACACCACCCCGTGATGTTTTTCTCACTCCTACTAGTGAATGTAATGTTGCACACCCATACAATGCCCACCACCCCGCGATGTTTTTCAGAAACCTATCCTACATTGCCACTGCATGTTCCCTGACCTCCCCATGCTGAACACCCCGCGGTTCTTTTCTCCATTCTATATTGCCACTCACTGCGTATCCTAATTCAGTCCCTCCGATTCACACCACCCCGTGATGTTTTTCTCACTCCTACTAGTAAATGTAATGTTACACACCCATACAATGCGCACCACACCGCGATGTTTTTCTCACTCCTACTAGTGAATGTAATGTTACACACCCATACAATGCGCACCACCCCGCGATGTTTTTCAGAAACCTATCCTATATTGCCACTGCATGTTCCCTGACCTCCCCATGCTTACCACCCCGCGGTGCTTTTATCCATCCTACATTGCCACTCACTGCCTATCCTGTTTCAGACCCTCTGATTCACACCACCCCGTGATGTTTTTCTCACTCCTACTAGTGAATGTAATGTTACACACCCATACAATGCGCACCACTCCGCGATGTTTTTCAGAAACCTATCCTACATTGCCACTGCATGTACCCTGACCTCCCCATTCTGACCACCTCGCGGTGCTTATCCCCATCCTACATTGCCACTCACTGACTATCCTAATTCAGACCCTCCGATTCACCCCACCCCGTTATGTTTTTCTCACTCCTACTAGTGAATGTAATGTTACACACCCATACAATGCGCACCACCCCGTGATGTTTTTCTCACTCCTACTAGTGAATGTAATGTTGCACACCCATACAATACCCACCACCCCGCGATGTTTTTCCGAAGCCTATCCTACATTGCCACTGCATGTTCCCTGTCCTCCCCATGCTGACCACCCTGCGGTGCTTTTCTCCATCCTACATTGCCACTCACTGCCTATCCTAATTCAGACCCTCTGATTCACACCACACCATGATGTTTTTCTCACTCCTACTAGTGAATGTAATGTTACACACCCATACAATGCGAAACACCCCGCGATGTTTTTCAGATACCTATCCTACATTGCCACTGCATGTTCCCTGACCTCCCCATGCTGACCACCCCGCGGTGCTTTGCTCCATCCTATATTGCCACTCACTGCATATCCTAATTCAGTCCCTCTAATTCAAACCACCCCGTGATGTTTTTCTCACTCTTACAAGTGAATGTAATGTTACACACCCACACAATGAGCACCACCCCACGATGTTTTTCTCACTCCTGTTAGTGAATGTAATGTTACACACCCATACAATGCGCACCACCCTTCGATGTTTTTCAGAAACCTATCCTACATTGCTACTGCATGTTCCCTGACCTCCCCATGCTGACAAACCCCGCGGTGCTTTTCTCCATCCTACATTGCCACTCACTGTCTATCCTAATTCAGACCCTCTGATTCACACCACCCCATGATGTTTTTCTCAATCCTACTAGTGAATGTAATGTTACACACCCATACAATGCGCACCACTCCGCGATGTTTTTCAGAAACCTATCCTACATTGCCACTGCATGTTCCCTGACCTCCCCATGCTGACCACCCCGCGGTGCTTTTCTCCATCCTACATTGCCAGTCACTGCCTATCCTAATTCAGACCCTCCGATTCACACCACACCGAGATGTTTTTCTCACTCCTAATAGTGAATGTAATGTTACACACCCATACAATGCGCACCACCCCGCGATGTTTTTCAGAAACCTATCCTACATTGCCACTTCATGTTCCATGACCTCCCCATGCTGACCACACCGCGGTGCTTTACTCCATCCTACATTGCCACTCACTGCCTATTCTAATTCAGAGCCTCCGATTCACACCACCCCGTGATATTTTTCTCACTCCTACTAGTGAATGTAATGTTACACACCCATAAAACGCGCACCACCCCGTGACGTTTTTCAGAAACCTATCCTACATTGCCAATGCATGTTCCATGACCTCCCCATGCTGACCACCCCGCGGTGCTTTTCTCCATCCTACATTGCCACTCACTGCCTATCCTAATTCAGACCCTCCGATTCAAACCACCCCGTTATGTTTTTCTCACTTCTACTAGTGAATGTAATGTTACACACCCATACAATGCGCACCACACCGCGATGTTTTTCAGAAACCTATCCTACATTGCCATTGTATTTTCCCTGACCTCCCCAGGCTGACCACCCCGCGGTGCTTTTCTCCATCCTACATTGCCACTCAATGCGTATCCTAATTCAGACCCTCCGATTGACACCACCCCGTGATGTTTTTCTCACTCCTACTAGAGAATGTAATGTTACACACCCATACAATGCGCAACACCCCGCAATGTTTTTCAGAAACCTATCCTACGTTGCCACTGCATGTTCCCTGACCTCCCCGTACTGACCACCCCGCGGTGCTTTTCTCCATCCTACATTGCCACTCACTGCCTATCCTAGTTGAGACCCTCACATTCACACCACGCCATGATGTTTTTCTCACTCCTACTAGTGAATGTAATGTTACACACCCATACAATGCGCACCACCCCACGATGTTTTTCAGAAAACTATTTTACATTGCCACTTCATATTCCCTGACCTCCCCATGCTGACCACCCCGCGGTGCTTTTCTATATCCTACATTGCCACTCACTGCCTATCCTAATTCAGACCCTCCGATTCACAACACCCCATTATGTTTTGCTCACTTCTACTAGTGAATGTAATGTTACACACCCATACAATGCGCACCACACCGCGATGTTTTTCAGAAACTTATCCTACATTGCCACTGTATTTTCCCTGACCTCCCCAGGCTGACCACCCCGCGGTGCTTTTCTCCATCCTACATTGCCACTCAATGCGTATCCTAATTCAGACCCTCCGATTGACACCACCCCGTGATGTTTTTCTCACTCCTACTAGAGAATGTAATGTTACACACCCATACAATGCGCATCACCCCGCAATGTTTTTCAGAAACCTATCCTACGTTGCCACTGCATGTTCCCTGACCTCCCCGTACTGACCACCCCGCGGTGCATTACTCCATCCTACATTGCCACTCACTGCCTATCCTAGTTGAGACCCTCACATTCACACCACGCCATGATGTTTTTCTCACTCCTACTAGTGAATGTAATGTTACACACCCATCCAATGCGCACCACCCCACGATGTTTTTCAGAAAACTATTTTACATTGCCACTTCATATTCCCTGACCTCCCCATGCAGACCACCCCGCGGTGCTTTTCTATATCCTACATTGCCACTCACTGCCTATCCTAATTCAGACCCTCCGTTTCACAACACCCCGTGATGTTTTTCTCACTCCTACTAGTGAATGTAATGTTACACACCCATACAATGCGCACCACCCCGCGATGTTTTTCAGAAACCTATCCTACATTGCCACTGCATGTTCCCTGACCTCCCCATGCTGACCACCCCGCGGTGCTTTTCTCCACCCTACATTGCCACTCACTTCCTATGCTAATTCAGACCCTCCAATTCACACCACCCTGTGATGTTTTTCTCACTCCTACTACTGAATGTAATGTTACACACCCATACAATGCACACTACCCCGTGATGTTTTTCTCACTCCTACTAGGGAATGTAATGCAGCACACCCATACAATGCCCACCACCCCGCGATATTTTTCAGAAACCTATCCTACATTGCCACTGCATGTTCCCTGACCTCCCCATGCTGACCACCCCGCGGTGCTTTTCTCCATCCTATATTGTCACTCACTGCGTATCCTAATTCAGTCCCTCCGATTCACACCACCCCGTGATGTTTTTCTCACTCCTACTAGTGAATGTAATGTTACACACCCATACAATGCGCACCACCCTGCGATGTTTTTCAGAAACCTATCCTACATTCCCACTGCATGTACCCTGACCTCCCCATTCTGACAACATTGCGGTGCTTATCCTCATCCTGAATTGCCACTCACTGACTATCCTAATTCAGACCCTCCGATTCACCCCACCCCGTGATGTTTTTCTCACTCCTACTAGTGAATGTAATGTTACACACCCATACAATGCGCACCACCCCGTGATGTTTTTCAGAAACCTATCCTACATTGCCACTGCATGTACCCTGACCTCCCCATTCTGACCACTTCGCGGTGCTTATCCCCATCCTACATTGACACTCACTGACTATCCTAATTCAGACCCTCCGATTCACCCCACCCCGTGATGTTTTTCTCACTCCCACTAGTGAATGTAATGTTACACACCCATACAATGCGCACCACCCCGTGATGTTTCTCTCACTCTTACTAGTGAATGTAATGTTGCACACCCATACAATACCCACCACCCCGCGATGTTTTTTCAGAAACCTATCCTACATTGCCACTGCATGTTCCCTGTCCTCCCCATGCTGACCACCCCGCGGTGCTTTTCTCCATGCTACATTGCCACTCACTGTGTATCCTAATTCAGACCCTCCGATTCACACGACACCGTGATGTTTTTCTCACTCCTACTAGTGAATGTAATGTTACACACCCATACAATGCACACCACCCCGAGATGTTTTTCTCACTCCTACTAGTGAATGTAATGTTACACAACCATACAATGCGCACCACCCCGCGATGTTTTTCAGAAACCTATCCTACATTGCCACTACATGTTCCCTGACCTCCCCATGCTGACCACACCGCGGTGCTTTTCTCCATCCTACATTGCCACTCACTGCCTATTCTAATTCAGAGCCTCTGATTCACACCACCCCGTGATGTTTTTCTCACTCCTACTAGAGAATGTAATGTTACACACCCATAAAATGCGCACCACCCTGTGATGTTTTTCAGAAACCTATCCTAAATTGCCAATGCATGTTCCATGACCTCCCCATGCTGACCACCCCGCGGTGCTTTTCGCCATCCTACATTGCCACTCACTGCCTATTCTAATTCAGACCCTCGGATTCACACCACCCCGTGATTTTTTTTTCACTCCTACTAGTGAATGTAATGTTACACACCCATACAATGCGCACCACCCCGCTTTGTTTTTCAGAAACCAATCCTACATTGCCTGTGCATGTTCCCTGTCCTCCGCATGCTGACAAGCCCGCGGTGCTTTTCTCCATCCTACATTGCAACTCACTGACTATCCTAATTCAGACCCTCCGATTCACCCCACCCCGTGATGTTTTTCTCACTCCTACTAGTGAATGTAATGTTACACACCCATACAATGCGCACCACCCCGTGATGTTTTTCTCACTCCTACTAGTGAATGTAATGTTGCACACCCATACAATGCGCACCACCCCGCGATGTTTTTCAGAAACCTATCCTACATTGCCACTGCATGTTCCCGGACCTCCCCATGCTGATCAACCCCGCAGTGCTTTTATACATCCTACAATGCAACTCACTGCCTACCCTAATTCAAACCCTCCGATTCACACCACCCCGTGATGTTTTTCTCACTCCTACTAGTGAATGTAATGTTGCACACCCATACAATGCCCACCACCCCGCGATGTTTTTCAGAAACCTATCCTACATTGCCACTGCATGTTCCCTGACCTCCCCATGCTGACCACCCCGCGGTTCTTTTCTCCATTCTATATTGCCACTCACTGCGTATCCTAATTCAGTCCCTCCGATTCACACCACCCCGTGATGTTTTTCTCACTCCTACTAGTAAATGTAATGTTACACACCCATACAATGCGCACCACACCGCGATGTTTTTCTCACTCCTACTAGTGAATGTAATGTTACACACCCATACAATGCGCACCACCCCGCGATGTTTTTCAGAAACCTATCCTACATTGCCACTGCATGTTCCCTGTCCTCACCATGCTGACCACCCCGCGGTGCTTTTCTCCATCCTACATTGCCACTCACTGCCTATCCTAATTCAGGCCCTCCAATTCACACCACACCGTGATGTTTTTCTCACTCCTACTAGTGAATGTAATGTTACACACCCATAAAATGCACACCACCCCGAGATGTTTTTCTCACTCCTACTAGTGAATGTAATGTTACACACCCATACAATGCACACCACCCCGCGATGTTTTTCAGAAACCTATCCTATATTGCCACTGCATGTTCTCAGACCTCCCCATGCTTACCACCCCGCGGTACTTTAATCCATCCTACAATGCCACTCACTGCCTATCCTATTTCAGACCCTCCGATTCACACCACCCCGTGATGATTTTCTCACTCCTACTAGTGAATGTAATGTTACACACCCATACAATGCGCAACACTCTGCGATGTTTTTCAGAAACCTATCCTACATTGCCACTGCATGTACCCTGACTTCCCCATTCTGACCACTTCGCGGTGCTTATCCCCATCCTACATTGCCACTCACTGACTATCCTAATTCAGACCCTCCGATTCACCGCAGCCCGTGATGTTTTTCTCACTCCTACTAGTGAATGTAATATTACAGTCCCATACAATGCGCACCACCCCGTGATGTTTTTCTCACTCCTACTAGTGAATGTAATGTTGCACACCCATACAATACCCACCACCACGCGATGTTTTTCAGAAACCTATCCTACATTGCCACTGCATGTTCCCTGTCCTCCCCATGCTGACAAACCCGCGGTGCTTTTCTCCATCCTACATTGCCACTCACTGCCTATTCTAATTCAGACCCTCCGATTCACACCACACCGTGATGTTTTTCTCACTCCTACTAGTGAATGTAATGTTACACACCCATACAATGCGCACCACCCCGTGATGTTTTTCAGAAACCTATCCTACATTGCCAATGCATGTTCCATGAACTCCCCATGCTGACCACCCCGCGGTGCTTTTCTCCATCCTACATTGCCACTCACTGCCTATCCTAATTCAGAAGCTCGGATTCACACCACCCCGTGATGTTTTTCTCACTGCTACTAGTGAATGTAATGTTACACACACATACAATGCGCACCACCTCGCGAAGTTTTTCAGAAACCTATCCTACATTGCCACTGCATGTTCCCTGACCTCCCCATGCTGACCACCCCGCGGTGCTTTTCTCCACCCTACATTGCCACTCACTTCCTATGCTAATTCAGACCCTCCGATTCACACCACCCTGTGATGTTTTTTTCACTCCTACTAGTAAATGTAATGTTACACACCCATACAATGCGCACCACCCCGCGATGTTTTTCAGAAACCAATCCTACATGGCCACTGCATGTTCCCTGTCCTCCCCATGCTGACCACCCCACGGTGCTTTTCTCCATGCTACATTGCCACTCACTGTGTATCCTAATTCAGACCCTCCGATTCACATGACACCGTGATGTTTTTCTCACTCCTACTAGTGAATGTAATGTTACACACCCATACAATGCGCACCACTCCACGATGTTTTTCAGAAACCTATCCTACATTGCCACTGCATGTACCCTGACCTCCCCATTCTGACCACTTTGCGGTGCTTATCCCCATCCTACATTGCCACTCACTGACTATCCTAATTGAGACCCTCCGATTCACCCCACCCCGTGATGTTTTTCTCACTCCTACTAGTGAATGTAATGTTAGACACCCATACAATGCGCACCACCCCGTGATGTTTTTCTCACTCCTACTAGTGAATGTAATGTTAGACACCCATACAATACCCACCACCCCGCGATGTTTTTCAGAAACCTATCCTACATTGCCACTGCATGTTCCCTGACCTCCCCATGCTGACCACCCCGCGGTGCTTTTCTCCATCCTACATTGCCACTCACTGCCTATCCTAATTCAGGCCCTCCAATTCACACCACACCTTGATGTTTTTCTCACTCCTACTAGTGAATGTAATGTTACACACCCATAAAATGCACACCACCCCGAGATGTTTTTCTCACTCCTACTAGTGAATGTAATGTTACACACCCATACAATGCGCACCACCCCGCGATGTTTTTCAGAAACCTATCCTATATTGCCACTGCATGTTCCCAGACCTCCCCATGCTTACCACCCCGCGGTACTTTTATCCATCCTACATTGCCAGTCACTGCCTATCCTATTTCAGACCCTCCGATTCACACCACCCCGTGATGTTTTTCTCACTCCTACTAGTGAATGTAATGTTACACACCCATACAATGCGCACCACTCTGCGATGTTTTTCAGAAACCTATCCTACATTGCCACTGCATGTTCCCTGTCCTCCCCATGCTGACCACCCCGTGGTGCTTTTCTCCATCCTTCATTGCCACTCACTGCCTATCCTAATTCAGACCCTCCGATTCACACCACACCGTGATGTTTTTCTCACTCCTACTAGTGAATGTAATGTTACACACCCATACAATGCGCACCACCCCGTTATGTTTTTCAGAAACCTATCCTACATTGCCAATGCATGTTCCATGACCTCCCCATGCTGACCACCCCGCGGTGCTTTTCTACATCCTACATTGCCACTCACTGCCTATCCTAATTCAGAAGCTCGGATTCACACCACCCCGTGATGTTTTTCTCACTGCTACTAGTGAATGTAATGTTACACACCCATACAATGCGCACCACCTCGCGAAGTTTTTCAGAAACCTATCCTACATTGCCACTGCATGTTCCCTGACCTCCCCATGCTGACCACCCCGCGGTGCTTTTCTCCACCCTACATTGCCACTCACTTCCTATGCTAATTCAGACCCTCCGATTCACACCACCCTGTGATGTTTTTTTCACTCCTACTAGTAAATGTAATGTTACACACCCATACAATGCGCACCACCCCGCGATGTTTTTCAGAAACCAATCCTACATTGCCAGTGCATGTTCCCTGTCCTCCCCATGCTGACCAGCCCGCGGTGCTTTTCTCCATCCTACATTGCCACTCACTGACTATCCTAATTCAGACCCTCCGATTCACCCCACCCCGTGATGTTTTCCTCACTCCTACCAGTGAAAATAATGTTACACACCCATACAATGCGCACCACCACGTGATGCTTTTCTCACTCCTACTAGTGAATGTAATGTTGCACACCCATACAATGCGCACCACCCCGCGATGTTTTTCAGAAACCTATCCTACATTGCCACTGCATGTTCCCTGACCTCACAATGCTGACCAACCCCGCAGTGCTTTTATACATCCTACAAGCCTATCCTAATTCAAACCCTCCGATTCAGACCACCCCGTGATGTTTTTCTCACTCCTACTAGTGAATGTAATGTTTCACACCCATACAATGCCCACCACCCCGCGATGTTTTTCTGAAACCTATCCTACATTGCCACTGCATGTTCCCTGACCTCCCCATGCTGACCACCCCTCGGTTCTTTTCTCCATCCTATATTGCCACTCACTGCGTATCCTAATTCAGTCCCTCCGATTCACACCACCCCGTGATGTTTTTCTCACTCCTACTAGTAAATGTAATGTTACACACCCATACAATGCGCACCACACCGCGATTTTTTTCTCACTCCTACTAGTGAATGTAATGTTACACACCCATACAATGCGCACCGCCCCGCGATGTTTTTCAGAAACCTATCCTATATTGCCAATGCATGTTCCCAGACCTCCCCATGCTTACCACCCCGCGGTGCTTTTATCCATCCTACATTGCCACTCACTGCCTATCCTATTTCAGACCCTCCGATTCACACCACCCCGTGATGTTTTTCTCACTCCTACTAGTGAATGTAATGTTACACACCCATACAATGCGCACCACTCTGCGATGTTTTTCAGAAACCTATCCTACATTGCCACTGCATGTTCCCTGTCCTCCCCATGCTGACCACCCCGCGGTGCTTTTCTCCATCCTTCATTGCCACTCACTGCCTATCCTAATTCAGACCCTCCGATTCACACCACACCGTGATGTTTTTCTCACTCCTACTAGTGAATGTAATGTTTCACACCCATACAATGCGCACCACCCCGCGAAGTTTTTCAGAAACCTATCCTACATTGCCACTGCATGTTCCCTGACCTCCCCATGCTGACCACCCCGCGGTGCTTTTCTCCACCCTACATTGCCACTCACTTCCTATGCTAATTCAGACCCTCCGATTCACACCACCCTGTGATGTTTTTTTCACTCCTACTAGTAAATGTAATGTTACACACCCATACAATGCGCACCACCCCGCGATGTTTTTCAGAAACCAATCCTACATTGCCAGTGCATGTTCCCTGTCCTCCCCATGCTGACCAGCCCGCGGTGCTTTTCTCCATCCTACATTGCCACTCACTGACTATCCTAATTCAGACCCTCCGATTCACCCCACCCCGTGATGTTTTTCTCACTCCTACCAGTGAAAATAATGTTACACACCCATATAATGCGCACCACCCCGTGATGCTTTTCTCACTCCTACTAGTGAATGTAATGTTGCACACCCATACAATGCGCACCACCCCGCGATGTTTTTCAGAAACCTATCCTACATTGCCACTGCATGTTCCCTGACCTCACAATGCTGACCAACCCCGCAGTGCTTTTATACATCCTACAAACCTATCCTAATTCAAACCCTCCGATTCAGACCACCCCGTGATGTTTTTCTCACTCCTACTAGTGAATGTAATGTTTCACACCCATACAATGCCCACCACCCCGCGATGTTTTTCTGAAACCTATCCTACATTGCCACTGCATGTTCCCTGACCTCCCCATGCTGACCACCCCGCGGTTCTTTTCTCCATCGTATATTGCCACTCACTGCGTATCCTAATTCAGTCCCTCCGATTCACACCACCCCATGATGTTTTTCTCACTCCTACTAGTAAATGTAATGTTACACACCCATACAATGCACACCACACCACGATGTTTTTCTCACTCCTTCTAGTGAATGTAATGTTACACACCCATACAATGCGCACCACCCCGCGATGTTTTTCAGAAACCTATCCTATATTGCCACTGCATGTTCCCTGACCTCCACATGCTTACTACTCCGCGGTGCTTTTATCAATCCTACATTGCCACTCACTGCCTATCCTATTTCAGACCCTCCGATTCACACCACCCCGTGATGTTTTTCTCACTCTTACTAGTGAATGTAATGTTACACACCCATACAATGCGCACCACTCCGCGATGTTTTTCAGAAACCTATCCTACATTGCCACTGCATGTACCTTGACCTCCGCATTCTGACCACCTCGCGGTGTTTATCCCCATCCTACATTGCCACTCACTGACTATCCTAATTCAGAACCTCCGATTCACCCCACCCCGTGATGTTTTTCTCACTCCTACTAGTGAATGTAATGTTACACACCCATACAATGCGCACCACCCCGTGATGTTTTTCTCACTCCTAATAGTGAATGTAATGTTGCACACCCTTACAATACCCACCAACCCGCGATGCTTTTCAGAAACCTATCCAACATTGCCACTGCATGTTCCCTGTCCTCCCCATTCTGACCACCCCGCGGTGCTTTTCTCCATCCTACATTGCCACTCCCTGCCTATCCTAATTCAGACCCTCCGATTCACACCACACCGTGATGTTTTTCTCACTCCTACTAGTGAATGTAATGTTACACACCCATAAAATGCACACCACCCCGTGATGTTTTTCTCACTCCTACTAGTGAATGTAATGATACACACCCATACAATGCGCACCACCCCGCGATGTTTTTCAGAAACCTATCCTACATTGCCACTGCATGTTCCCTGACCTCCCCATGCTGACAACCCCGCGGTGCTTTGCTCCATCCTATATTGCCACTCACTGCGTATCCTAATTCAGTCCCTCCAATTCACACCACCCCGTGATGTTTTTCTCACTCCTACAAGTGAATGTAATGTTACAGACCCATACAATGCACACCACCCCGAGATGTTTTGCTCACTCCTACTAGTGAATGTAATGTTACACAACCATACAATGCGCACCACCCCGCGATGTTTTTCAGAAACCTGTCGTACATTGCCACTACATGTTCCCTGACCTCCCCATGCTGACCACACCGCGGTGCTTTTCTCCATCCTACATTGCCACTCACTGCCTATTCTAATTCAGAGCCTCCGATTCACACCACCCCATGATGTTTTTCTCACTCCTACTAGTGAATGTAATGTTACACACCCATACAATGCGCACCACCCTGTGATGTTTTTCAGAAACCTATCCTACATTGCCAATGCATGTTCCATGACCTCCCCATGCTGACCACCCCGCGTTGCTTTTCTCCATCCTACATTGCCACTCACTGCCTATCCTAATTCAGACCCTCGGATTCACACCACCCCGTGATGTTTTTCTCACTCCTACTAGTGAATGTAATGTTACACACCCATACAATGCGCACCACCCCGCGATGTTTTGCAGAAACCTATCCTACATTGCCACTGCATGTTCCCTGACCTCCCCATGCTGACCACCCCTCAGTGCTTTTATACATCCTACAATGCAACTCACTGCCTATCCTAATTCAAACCCTCCGATTCACACCACCCCGGGATGTTTTTCTCACTCCTACTAGTGAATGTAATGTTGCACACACATACAATGCCCACCACCCCGCGATGTTTTTCAGAAACCTATCCTACATTGCCACTGCATGTTCCCTGACCTCCCCATGCTGACCACCCCGCGGTTCTTTTCTCCATCCTATATTGCCACTCACTGCGTATCCTAATTCAGGCCCTCCGATTCACACCACCCCTTGATGTTTTTCTCACTCCTACTAGTGAATGTAATGTTACACACCCATACAATGCGCACCACTCCACGATGTTTTTCAGAAACCTATCCTACATTGCCACGGCATGTACCCTGACCTCCCCATTCTGACCACTTTGCGGTGCTTATCCCCATCCTACATTGCCACTCACTGACTATCCTAATTCAGACCCTCCGATTCACCCCACCCCTTGATGTTTTTCTCACTCCTACTAGAGAATGTAATGTTACAAACCCATACAATGCGCACCACCCCGTGATGTTTTTCTCACTCCTACTAGTGAATGTAATGTTTCACACCCATACAATACCCACCACCCCGCGATGTTTTTCAGAAACCTATCCTACATTGCCACTGCATGTTCCCTGTCCTCCCGATGCTGACCACACCGCGGTGCTTTTCTCCATCCTACATTGCCACTCACTGCCTATCCTAATTCAGGCCCTCCGATTCACACCACACCGTGATGTTTTTCTCACTCCTACTAGTGAATGTAATGTTACACACCCATACAATGCACACCACCCCGAGATGTTTTTCTCACTACTACTAGTGAATGTAATGTTACACACCCATACAATGCGCACCACCCCGCGATGTTTTTCAGAAACCTATCCTATATTGCCACTGCATGTTCCCAGACCTCCCCATGCTTACCACCCCGCGGTACTTTTATCCATCCTACATTGCCATTCACTGCCTATCCTATTTCAGACCCTCCGATTCACAGCACCCCGTGATGTTTTTCTCACTCCTACTAGTGAATGTAATGTTACACACCCATACAATGCGCACCACTCTGCGATGTTTTTCAGAAACCTATCCTACATTGCCACTGCATGTACCCTGACTTCCCCATTCTGACCACTTCGCGGTGCTTATCCCCATCCTACATTGACACTCACTGACTATCCTAATTCAGACCCTCCGATTCACCCCACCCCATGATGTTTTTCTCACTCCTACTAGTGAATGTAATGTTACACACCCATACAATGCGCACCACCCCGTGATGTTTTTCTCACTCCTACTAGTGAATGTAATGTTGCACACCCATACAATACCCACCACCATGCGATGTTTTTCAGAAACCTATCCTACATTGCCACTGCATGTTCCCTGTCCTCCCCATGCTGACCACCCCGCGGTGCTTTTCTCCATCCTACATTGCCACTCACTGCCTATCCTATTTCAGACCCTCTGATTCACACCACTCCGTGATGCTTTTCTCACTCCTACTAGTGAATGTAATGTTACACACCCATACAATGCGCACCACTCCGCGATGTTTTTCAGAAACCTATCCTACATTGCCACTGCATGTACCCTGACCTCCCCATTCTGACCACCTCGCGGTGCTTATCCCCATCCTACATTGCCACTCACTGACTATCCTAATTCAGACCCTCCGATTCACCCCACCCCGTGATGTTTTTCTCACTCCTACTAGTGAATGTAATGTTACACACCCATACAATGCGCACCACCCCGTGATGTTTTTCTCACTCCTACTAGTGAATGTAATGTTGCACACCCATACAATACCCACCACCCCGCGATGTTTTTCCCGAAGCCTATCCTACATTGCCACTGCATGTTCCCTGTCCTCCCCATGCTGACCACCCTGCGGTGCTTTTCTCCATCCTACATTGCCACTCACTGCCTATCCTAATTCAGACCCTCTGATTCACACCACACCATGATGTTTTTCTCACTCCTACTGGTGAATGTAATGTTACACACCCATACAATGCGCAACACCCCGCGATGTTTTTCAGAAACCTATCCTACATTGCCACTGCATGTTCCCTGACCTCCCCATGCTGACCACCCCGCGGTGCTTTGCTCCATCCTATATTGCCACTCACTGCGTATCCTAATTCAGTCCCTCCAATTCAAACCACCCCGTGATGTTTTTCTCACTCTTACAAGTGAATGTAATGTTACACACCCACACAATGAGCACCACCCCACGATGTTTTTCTCACTCCTGTAAGTGAATGTAATGTTACACACCCATACAATGCGCACCACCCTTCGATGTTTTTCAGAAACCTATCCTACATTGCTACTGCAAGTTCCCTGACCTCCCCATGCTGACAAACCCCGCGGTGCTTTTCTCCATCCTACATTGCCACTCACTGTCTATCCTAATTCAGACCCTCTGATTCACACCACCCCATGATGTTTTTCTCACTCCTACTAGTGAATGTAATGTTACACACCCATACAATGCGCACCACTCCGTGATGTTTTTCAGAAACCTATCCTACATTGCCACTGCATGTTCCCTGACCTCCCCATGCTGACCACCCCGCGGTGCTTTTCTCCATCCTACATTACCACTCACTGCCTATCCTAATTCAGACCCTCCGATTCACACCACACCGAGATGTTTTTCTCACTCCTAATAGTGAATGTAATGTTACACACCCATACAATGCGCACCACCCCGCGATGTTTTTCAGAAACCTATCCTACATTGCCACTTCATGTTCCATGACCTCCCCATGCTGACCACACCGCGGTGCTTTACTCCATCCTACATTGCCACTCACTGCCTATTCTAATTCAGAGCCTCCGTTTCACACCACCCCGTGATCTTTTTCTCACTCCTACTAGTGAATGTAATGTTACACACCCATAAAACGCGCACCACCCCGTGACGTTTTTCAGAAACCTATCCTACATTGCCAATGCATGTTCCATGACCTCCCCATGCTGACCACCCCGCGGTGCTTTTCTCCATCCTACATTGCCACTCACTGCCTATCCTAATTCAGACCCTCCGATTCACACCACCCCGTTATGTTTTTCTCACTTCTACTAGTGAATGTAATGTTACACACCCATACAATGCGCACCACACCGCGATGTTTTTCAGAAACCTATCCTACATTGCCATTGTATTTTCCCTGACCTCCCCAGGCTGACCACCCCGCGGTGCTTTTCTCCATCCTACATTGCCACTCAATGCGTATCCTAATTCAGACCCTCCGATTGACACCACCCCGTGATGTTTTTCTCACTCCTATTAGAGAATGTAATGTTACACACCCATACAATGCGCATCACCCCGCAATGTTTTTCAGAAACCTATCCTACGTTGCCACTGCATGTTCCCTGACCTCCCCGTACTGACCACCCCGCGGTGCTTTTCTCCATCCTACATTGCCACTCACTGCCTATCCTAGTTGAGACCCTCACATTCACACCACGCCATGATGTTTTTCTCACTCCTACTAGTGAATGTAATGTTACACACCCATACAATGTGCACCACCCCACGATGTTTTTCAGAAAACTATTTTACATTGCCACTTCATATTCCCTGACCTCCCCATGCTGACCACCCCGCGGTGCTTTTCTATATCCTACATTGCCACTCACTGCCTATCCTAATTCAGACCCTCCGATTCACAACACCCCGTTATGTTTTTCTCACTTCTACTAGTGAATGTAATGTTACACACCCATACAATGCGCACCACACCGCGATGTTTTTCAGAAACCTATCCTACATTGCCACTGTATTTTCCCTGACCTCCCCAGGCTGACCACCCCGCGGTGCTTTTCTCCATCCTACATTGCCACTCAATGCGTATCCTAATTCAGACCCTCCGATTGACACCACCCCGTGATGTTTTTCTCACTCCTACTAGAGAATGTAATGTTACACACCCATACAATGCGCATCACCCCGCGATGTTTTTCAGAAACCTATCCTACGTTGCCACTGCATGTTCCCTGACCTCCCCGTACTGACCACCCCGCGGTGCTTTTCTCCACCCTACATTGCCACTCGCTTCCTATGCTAATTCAGACCCTCCGATTCACACCACCCTGTGATGTTTTTCTCACTCCTACTACTGAATGTAATGTTACACACCCATACAATGCGCACTACCCCGTGATGTTTTTCTCACTCCTACTAGGGAATGTAATGCAGCACACCCATACAATGCCCACCACCCCGCGATATTTTTCAGAAACCTATCCTACATTGCCACTGCATGTTCCCTGACCTCCCCATGCTGACCACCCCGCGGTGCTTTTCTCCATCCTATATTGTCACTCACTGCGTATCCTAATTCAGTCCCTCCGATTCACACCACCCCGTGATGTTTTTCTCACTCCTACTAGTGAATGTAATGTTACACACCCATACAATGCGCACCACCCTGCGATGTTTTTCAGAAACCTATCCTACATTGCCACTGCATGTACCCTGACCTCCCCATTCTGACAACCTTGCGGTGCTTATCCCCATCCTACATTGCCACTCACTGACTATCCTAATTCAGACCCTCCGATTCACCCCACCCCGTGATGTTTTTCTCACTCCTACTAGTGAATGTAATGTTACACACCCATACAATGCGCACCACCCCGTGATGTTTTTCAGAAACCTATCCTACATTGCCACTGCATGTACCCTGACCTCCCCATTCTGACCACTTCGCGGTGCTTATCCCCATCCTACATTGACACTCACTGACTATCCTAATTCAGACCCTCCGATTCAACCCACCCCGTGATGTTTTTCTCACTCCCACTAGTGAATGTAATGTTACACACCCATACAATGCACACCACCGCGAGATGTTTTGCTCACTCCTACTAGTGAATGTAATGTTACACAACCATACAATGCGCACCACCCCGCGATGTTTTTCAGAAACCTATCCTACATTGCCACTACATGTTCCGTGACCTCCCCATGCTGACCACACCGCGGTGCTTTCCTCCATCCTACATTGCCACTCACTGCCTATTCTAATTCAGAGCCTCCGATTCACACCACCCCGTGATGTTTTTCTCACTCCTACTAGTGAATGTAATGTTACACACCCATAAAATGCGCACCACCCTGTGATGTTTTTCAGAAACCTATCCTACATTGCCAATGCATGTTCCATGACCTCCCCATGCTGACCACCCCGCGGTGCTTTTCTCCATCCTACATTGCCACTCACTGCCTATTCTAATTCAGACCCTCGAATTCACACCACCCCGTGATGTTTTTTTCACTCCTACTCGTGAATGTAATGTTACACACCCATACAATGCGCACCACCCCGCGATGTTTTTCAGAAACCAATCCTACATTGCCTGTGCATGTTCCCTGTCCTCCGCATGCTGACAAGCCCGCGGTGCTTTTCTCCATCCTACATTGCAACTCACTGACTATCCTAATTCAGACCCTCCGATTCACCCCACCCCGTGATGTTTTTCTCACTCCTACTAGTGAATGTAATGTTACACACCCATACAATGCGCACCACCCCGTGATGTTTTTCTCACTCCTACTAGTGAATGTAATGTTGCACACCCATAAAATGCGCACCACCCCGCGATCTTTTTCAGAAACCTATCCTACATTGCCACTGCATGTTCCCTGACCTCCCCATGCTGACCAACCCCGCAGTGCTTTTATACATCCTACAATGCAACTCACTGCCTATCCTAATTCAAACCCTCCGATTCACACCACCCCCTGATGTTTTTCTCACTCCTACTAGTGAATGTAATGTTGCACACCCATACAATGCCCACCACCCCGCGATGTTTTTCAGAAACCTATCCTACATTGCCACTGCATGTTCCCTGACCTCCCCATGCTGACCACCCCGCGGTTCTTTTCTCCATTCTATATTGCCACTAACTGCGTATCCTAATTCAGTCCCTCCGATTCACACCACCCCGTGATGTTTTTCTCACTCCTACTAGTAAATGTAATGTTACACACCCATACAATGCGCACCACACCGCGATGTTTTTCTCACTCCTACTAGTGAATGTAATGTTACACACCCATACAATGCGCACCACTCCGCGATGTTTTTCAGAAACCTATCCTATATTGCCACTGCATGTTCCCTGACCTCCCCATGCTTACCACCCCGCGGTGCTTTTATCCATCCTACATTGCCACTCACTGCCTATCCTATTTCAGACCATCCGATTCACACCACCCCGTGATGTTTTTCTCACTCCTACTAGTGAATGTAATGTTACACACCCATACAATGCGCACCACTCCACGATGTTTTTCAGAAACCTATCCTACATTGCCACTGCATGTACCCTGACCTCCCCATTCTGACCACTTTGCGGTGCTTATCCCCATCCTACATTGCCACTCACTGACTATCCTAATTGAGACCCTCCGATTCACCCCACCCCGTGATGTTTTTCTCACTACTACTAGTGAATGTAATGTTAGACACCCATACAATGCGCACCACCCCGTGATGTTTTTCTCACTCCTACTAGTGAATGTAATGTTTCACACCCATACAATACCCACCACCCCGCGATGTTTTTCAGAAACCTATCCTACATTGCCACTGCATGTTCCCTGTCCTCCCCATGCTGACCACCCTGCGGTGCTTTTCTCCATCCTCCATTGCCACTCACTGCCTATCCTAATTCAGGCCCTCCAATTCACACCACACCGTGATGTTTTTCTCACTCGTACTAGTGAATGTAATGTTACACACCCATTAAATGCACACCACCCCGAGATGTTTTTCTCACTCCTACTAGTGAATGTAATGTTACACACCCATACAATGCGCACCACCCCGCGATGTTTTTCAGAAACCTATCCTATATTGCCACTGCATGTTCCCAGACCTCCCCATGCTTACCACCCCGCGGTACTTTTATCCATCCTACATTGCCACTCACTGCCTATCCTATTTCAGACCCTCCGATTCACACCACCCCGTGATGTTTTTCTCACTCCTACTAGTGAATGTAATGTTACACACCCATACAATGCGCACCACTCTGCGATGTTTTTCAGAAACCTATCCTACATTGCCACTGCATGTACCCTGACTTCCCCATTCTGACCACTTCGCGGTGCTTATCCCCATCCTACATTGCCACTCACTGACTATCCTAATTCAGACCCTCCGATTCACCGCACCCCGTGATGTTTTTCTCACTCCTACTAGTGAATGTAATGTTACACTCCCATACAATGCGCACCACCCCGTGATGTTTTTCTCACTCCTACTAGTGAATGTAATGTTGCACACCCATACAATACCCACCACCACGCGATGTTTTTCAGAAACCTATCCTACATTGCCACTGCATGTTCCCTGTCCTCCCCATGCTGACCACCCCGCGGTGCTTTTCTCCATCCTACATTGCCACTCACTGCCTATACTAATTCAGACCCTCCGATTCACACCACACCGTGATGTTTTTCTCACTCCTACTAGTGAATGTAATGTTACACACCCATACAATGCACTCCACCCCGAGATGTTTTTCTCACTCCTACTAGTCAATGTAATGTTACACAACCATACAATGCGCACCACCCCGCGATGTTTTTCAGAAACCTATCCTACATTGCCCCTACATGTTCCCTGATCTCCCCATGCTGACCACCCCGCGGTGCTTTTCTCCATCCTACATTGCCACTCACTGCCTATCCTAATTCAGAAGCTCGGATTCACACCACCCCGTGATGTTTTTCTCACTGCTACTAGTGAATGTAATGTTACACACCCATACAATGCGCACCACCCCGCGAAGTTTTTCAGAAACCTATCCTACATTGCCACTGCATGTTCCCTGACCTCCCCATGCTGACCACCCCGCGGTGCTTTTCTCCACCCTACATTGCCACTCACTTCCTATGCTAATTCAGACCCTCCGATTCACACCACCCTGTGATGTTTTTTTCACTCCTACTAGTAAATGTAATGTTACACACCCATACAATGCGCACCACCCCGCGATGTTTTTCAGAAACCAATCCTACATTGCCACTGCATGTTCCCTGTCCTCCCCATGCTGACCAGCCCGCGGTGCTTTTCTCCATCCTACATTGCCACTCACTGACTATCCTAATTCAGACCCTCCGATTCACCCCACCCCGTGATGTTTTTTCACTCCTACCAGTGAAAATAATGTTACACACCCATACAATGCGCACCACCCCGTGATGCTTTTCTCACTCCTACTAGTGAATGTAATGTTGCACACCCATACAATGCGCACCACCCCGCGATGTTTTTCAGAAACCTATCCTACATTGCCACTGCATGTTCCCTGACCTCCCCATGCGGACCAACCCCGCAGTGCTTTTATACATCCTACAATGCAACTCATTGCCTATCCTAATTCAAACCCTCCGATTCAGACCACCCCGTGATGTTTTTCTCACTCCTACTAGTGAATGTAATGTTTCACACCCATACAATGCCCACCACCCCGCGATGTTTTTCTGAAACCTATCCTACATTGCCACTGCATGTTCCCTGACCTCCCCAGGCTGACCACCCCGCGGTTCTTTTCTCCATCTTATATTGCCACTCACTGCGTATCCTAATTCAGTCCCTCCGATTCACACCACCCCGTGATGTTTTTCTCACTCCTACTAGTAAATGTAATGTTACACACCCATACAATGCGCACCACACCGCGATGTTTTTCTCACTCCTACTAGTGAATGTAATGTTACACACCCATACAATGCGCACCGCCCCGCGATGTTTTTCAGAAACCTATCCTATATTGCCAATGCATGTTCCCAGACCTCCCCATGCTTACCACCCCGCGGTGCTTTTATCCATCCTACATTGCCACTCACTGCCTATCCTATTTCAGACCCTCCGATTCACACCACCCCGTGATGTTTTTCTCACTCCTACTAGTGAATGTAATGTTACACACCCATACAATGCGCACCACACCGCGATGTTTTTCTCACTCCTACTAGTGAATGTAATGTTACACACCCATACAATGCGCACCACCCCGCGATGTTTTTCAGAAACCTATCCTACATTGCCACTGCATGTTCCCTGACATCCCCATGCTGACCACCCAGCGGTGCTTTTCTCCATCCTATATTGCCACTTGCTGCGTATCCTAATTCAGTCCCTCCGATTCACACCAACCCATGATGTTTTTCTCACTCCTACTAGTAAATGTAATGTTACACACCCATACAATGCGCACCACACCACGATGTTTTTCTCACTCCTTCTAGTGAATGTAATGTTACACACCCATACAATGCGCACCACCCCGCGATGTTTTTCAGAAACCTATCCTATATTGCCACTGCATGTTCCCTGACCTCCCCATGCTTACCACTCCGCGGTGCTTTTATCAATCCTACATTGCCACTCACTGCCTATCCTATTTCAGACCCTCCGATTCACACCACCCCGTGATGTTTTTCTCACTCCTACTAGTGAATGTAATGTTAAACACCCATACAATGCGCACCACTCCGCGATGTTTTTTAGAAACCTATCGTACATTGCCACTGCATGTACCTTGACCTCCGCATTCTGACCACCTCGCGGTGTTTATCCCCATCCTACATTGCCACTCACTGACTATCCTAATTCAGAACCTCCGATTCACCCCACCCCGTGATGTTTTTCTCACTCCTACTAGTGAATGTAATGTTACACACCCATACAATGCGCACCACCCCGTGATGTTTTTCTCACTCCTAATAGTGAATGTAATGTTGCACACCCTTACAATACCCACCAACCCGCGATGCTTTTCAGAAACCTATCCAACATTGCCACTGCATGTTCCCTGTCCTCCCCATTCTGACCACCCCGCGGTGCTTTTCTCCATCCTACATTGCCACTCCCTGCCTATCCTAATTCAGACCCTCCGATTCACACCACACCGTGATGTTTTTCTCACTCCTACTAGTGAATGTAATGTTACACACCCATAAAATGCACACCACTCCGTGATGTTTTTCTCACTCCTACTAGTGAATGTAATGTTTCACACCCATACAATGCGCACCACCCCGCGATGTTTTTCAGAAACCTATCCTACATTGCCACTGCATGTTCCCTGACCTCCCCATGCTGACAACCCCGCGGTGCTTTGCTCCATCCTATATTGCCACTCACTGCGTATCCTAATTCAGTCCCTCCAATTCACACCACGCCGTGATGTTTTTCTCACTCCTACAAGTGAATGTAATGTTACAGACCCATACAATGCACACCACCCCGAGATGTTTTGCTCACTCCTACTAGTGAATGTAATGTTACACACCCATACAATGCGCACCACCCCGCGATGTTTTGCAGAAACCTATCCTACATTGCCAAAGCATGTTCCCTGACCTCCCCATGCTGACCACCCCGCGGTGCTTTTCTCCACCCTACATTGCCACTCAATTCCTATGCTAATTCAGACCCTCCGATTCACACCACCCTGTGATGTTTTTTTCACTCCTACTAGTAAATGTAATGTTACACACCCATACAATGCGCACCACCCCGCGATGTTTTTCAGAAACCAATCCTACATTGCCAGTGCATGTTCCCTGTCCTCCCCATGCTGACCAGCCCGCGGTGCTTTTCTCCATCCTACATTGCCACTCACTGACTATCCTAATTCAGACCCTCCGATTCACCCCACCCCGTGATGTTTTTCTCACTCCTACTAGTGAATGTAATGTTACACACCCATACAATGCGCACCACCCCGTGATGCTTTTCTCACTCCTACTAGTGAATGTAATGTTGCACACCCATACAATGCGCACCACCCCGCGATGTTTTTCAGAAACCTATCCTACATTGCCACTGCATGTTCCCTGACCTCCCCATGCGGACCAACCCCGCAGTGCTTTTATACATCCTACAATGCAACTCATTGCCTATCCTAATTCAAACCCTCCGATTCAGACCACCCCGTGATGTTTTTCTCACTCCTACTAGTGAATGTAATGTTTCACACCCATACAATGCCCACCACCCCGCAATGTTTTTCTGAAACCTATCCTACATTGCCACTGCATGTTCCCTGACCTCCCCATGCTGACCACCCCGCGGTTCTTTTCTCCATCCTATATTGCCACTCACTGCGTATCCTAATTCAGTCCCTCCGATTCACACCACCCCGTGATGTTTTTCTCACTCCTAATAGTAAATGTAATGTTACACACCCATACAATGCGCACCACACCGCGATGTTTTTCTCACTCCTACTAGTGAATGTAATGTTACACACCCATACAATGCGCACCGCCCCGCGATGTTTTTCAGAAACCTATCCTATATTGCCAATGCATGTTCCCAGACCTCCCCATGCTTACCACCCCGCGGTGCTTTTATCCATCCTACATTGCCACTCACTGCCTATCCTATTTCAGACCCTCCGATTCACACCACCCCGTGATGTTTTTCTCACTCCTACTAGTGAATGTAATGTTACACACCCATACAATGCGCACCACACCGCGATGTTTTTCAGAAACCAATCCTACATTGCCAGTGCATGTTCCCTGTCCTCCGCATGCTGACAAGCCCGCGGTGCTTTTCTCCATCCTACATTGCAACTCACTGACTATCCTAATTCAGACTCTCCGATTCACCCCACCCCGTGATGTTTTTCTCACTCCTACTAGTGAATGTAATGTTACACACCCATACAATGCGCACCACCCCGTGATGTTTTTCTCACTCCTACTAGTGAATGTAATGTTGCACACCCATAAAATGCGCACCACCCCGCGATCTTTTTCAGAAACCTATCCTACATTGCCACTGCATGTTCCCTGACCTCCCCATGCTGACCAACCCCGCAGTGCTTTTATACATCCTACAATGCAACTCACTGCCTATCCTAATTCAAACCCTCCGATTCACACCACCCCGTGATGTTTTTCTCACTCCTACTAGTGAATGTAATGTTGCACACCCATACAATGCCCACCACCCCGCGATGTTTTTCAGAAACCTATCCTACATTGCCACTGCATGTTCCCTGACCTCCCCATGCTGACCACCCCGCGGTTCTTTTCTCCATTCTATATTGCCACTCACTGCGTATCCTAATTCAGTCCCTCCGATTCACACCACCCCGTGATGTTTTTCTCACTCCTACTAGTAAATGTAATGTTACACACCCATACAATGCGCACCACACCGCGATGTTTTTCTCACTCCTACTAGTGAATGTAATGTTACACACCCATACAATGCGCACCACTCCGCGATGTTTTTCAGAAACCTATCCTATATTGCCACTGCATGTTCCCTGACCTCCCCATGCTTACCACCCCGCGGTGCTTTTATCCATCCTACATTGCCACTCACTGCCTATCCTATTTCAGACCATCCGATTCACACCACCCCGTGATGTTTTTCTCACTCCTACTAGTGAATGTAATGTTACACACCCATACAATGCGCACCACTCCACGATGTTTTTCAGAAACCTATCCTACATTGCCACTGCATGTACCCTGACCTCCCCATTCTGACCACTTTGCGGTGCTTATCCCCATCCTACATTGCCACTCACTGACTATCCTAATTGAGACCCTCCGATTCACCCCACCGCGTGATGTTTTTCTCACTACTACTAGTGAATGTAATGTTAGACACCCATACAATGCGCACCACCCCGTGATGTTTTTCTCACTCCTGTTAGTGAATGTAATGTTTCACACCCATACAATACCCACCACCCCGCGATGTTTTTCAGAAACCTATCCTACATTGCCACTGCATGTTCCCTGTCCTCCCCATGCTGACCACCCTGCGGTGCTTTTCTCCATCCTCCATTGCCACTCACTGCCTATCCTAATTCAGGCCCTCCAATTCACACCACACCGTGATGTTTTTCTCACTCGTACTAGTGAATGTAATGTTACACACCCATTAAATGCACACCACCCCGAGATGTTTTTCTCACTCCTACTAGTGAATGTAATGTTACACACCCATACAATGCGCACCACCCCGCGATGTTTTTCAGAAACCTATCCTATATTGCCACTGCATGTTCCCAGACCTCCCCATGCTTACCACCCCGCGGTACTTTTATCCATCCTACATTGCCACTCACTGCCTATCCTATTTCAGACCCTCCGATTCACACCACCCCGTGATGTTTTTCTCACTCCTACTAGTGAATGTAATGTTACACACCCATACAATGCGCACCACTCTGCGATGTTTTTCAGAAACCTATCCTACATTGCCACTGCATGTACCCTGACTTCCCCATTCTGACCACTTCGCGGTGCTTATCCCCATCCTACATTGCCACTCACTGACTATCCTAATTCAGACCCTCCGATTCACCGCACCCCGTGATGTTTTTCTCACTCCTACTAGTGAATGTAATGTTACACTCCCATACAATGCGCACCACCCCGTGATGTTTTTCTCACTCCTACTAGTGAATGTAATGTTGCACACCCATACAATACCCACCACCACGCGATGTTTTTCAGAAACCTATCCTACATTGCCACTGCATGTTCCCTGTCCTCCCCATGCTGACCACCCCGCGGTGCTTTTCTCCATCCTACATTGCCACTCACTGCCTATCCTAATTCAGACCCTCCGATTCACACCACATCGTGATGTTTTTCTCACTCCTACTAGTGAATGTAATGTTACACACCCATACAATGCACTCCACCCCGAGATGTTTTTCTCACTCCTACTAGTGAATGTAATGTTACACAACCATACAATGCGCACCACCCCGCGATGTTTTTCAGAAACCTATCCTACATTGCCCCTACATGTTCCCTGATCTCCCCATGCTGACCACACCGCGGTGCTTTTCTCCATCCTACATTGCCACTCACTGTCTATTCTAATTCAGAGCCTCCGATTCACACCACCCCGTGATGTTTTTCTCACTCCTACTAGTGAATGTAATGTTACACACCCATACAATGCGCACCACCCCGTGATGTTTTTCAGAAACCTATCCTACATTGCCAAAGCATGTTCCATGACCTCCCCATGCTGACCACCCCGCGGTGCTTTTCTCCATCCTACATTGCCACTCACTGCCTATCCTAATTCAGAAGCTCGGATTCACACCACCCCGTGATGTTTTTCTCACTG
This sequence comes from Cavia porcellus, assembly GCF_034190915.1. Taxonomy (NCBI): domain Eukaryota; kingdom Metazoa; phylum Chordata; class Mammalia; order Rodentia; family Caviidae; genus Cavia; species Cavia porcellus. Next base: position 823,083 of record NW_026947539.1, on the reverse strand, counting down.
CTACTAGTGAATGTAATGTTACACACCCATACAATGCGCACCACCCCGCGAAGTTTTTCAGAAACCTATCCTACATTGCCACTGCATGTTCCCTGACCTCCCCATGCTGACCACCCCGCGGTGCTTTTCTCCACCCTACATTGCCACTCACTTCCTATGCTAATTCAGACCCTCCGATTCACACCACCCTGTGATGTTTTTTTCACTCCTACTAGTAAATGTAATGTTACACACCCATACAATGCGCACCACCCCGCGATGTTTTTCAGAAACCAATCCTACATTGCCAGTGCATGTTCCCTGTCCTCCCCATGCTGACCAGCCCGCGGTGCTTTTCTCCATCCTACATTGCCACTCACTGACTATCCTAATTCAGACCCTCCGATTCACCCCACCCCGTGATGTTTTTTCACTCCTACCAGTGAAAATAATGTTACACACCCATACAATGCGCACCACCCCGTGATGCTTTTCTCACTCCTACTAGTGAATGTAATGTTGCACACCCATACAATGCGCACCACCCCGCGATGTTTTTCAGAAACCTATCCTACATTGCCACTGCATGTTCCCTGACCTCCCCATGCGGACCAACCCCGCAGTGCTTTTATACATCCTACAAGCCTATCCTAATTCAAACCCTCCGATTCAGACCACCCCGTGATGTTTTTCTCACTCCTACTAGTGAATGTAATGTTTCACACCCATACAATGCCCACCACCCCGCGATGTTTTTCTGAAACCTATCCTACATTGCCACTGCATGTTCCCTGACCTCCCCATGCTGACCACACCGCGGTTCTTTTCTCCATCTTATATTGCCACTCACTGCGTATCCTAATTCAGTCCCTCCGATTCACACCACCCCGTGATGTTTTTCTCACTCCTACTAGTAAATGTAATGTTACACACCCATACAATGCGCACCACACCGCGATGTTTTTCTCACTCCTACTAGTGAATGTAATGTTACACACCCATACAATGCGCACCGCCCCGCGATGTTTTTCAGAAACCTATCCTATATTGCCAATGCATGTTCCCAGACCTCCCCATGCTTACCACCCCGCGGTGCTTTTATCCATCCTACATTGCCACTCACTGCCTATCCTATTTCAGACCCTCCGATTCACACCACCCCGTGATGTTTTTCTCACTCCTACTAGTGAATGTAATGTTACACACCCATACAATGCGCACCACACCGCGATGTTTTTCTCACTCCTACTAGTGAATGTAATGTTACACACCCATACAATGCGCACCACCCCGCGATGTTTTTCAGAAACCTATCCTACATTGCCACTGCATGTTCCCTGACATCCCCATGCTGACCACCCAGCGGTGCTTTTCTCCATCCTATATTGCCACTTGCTGCGTATCCTAATTCAGTCCCTCCGATTCACACCAACCCATGATGTTTTTCTCACTCCTACTAGTAAATGTAATGTTACACACCCATACAATGCGCACCACACCACGATGTTTTTCTCACTCCTTCTAGTGAATGTAATGTTACACACCCATACAATGCGCACCACCCCGCGATGTTTTTCAGAAACCTATCCTATATTGCCACTGCATGTTCCCTGACCTCCCCATGCTTACCACTCCGCGGTGCTTTTATCAATCCTACATTGCCACTCACTGCCTATCCTATTTCAGACCCTCCGATTCACACCACCCCGTGATGTTTTTCTCACTCCTACTAGTGAATGTAATGTTAAACACCCATAAAATGCGCACCACTCCGCGATGTTTTTTAGAAACCTATCCTACATTGCCACTGCATGTACCTTGACCTCCGCATTCTGACCACCTCGCGGTGTTTATCCCCATCCTACATTGCCACTCACTGACTATCCTAATTCAGAACCTCCGATTCACCCCACCCCGTGATGTTTTTCTCACTCCTACTAGTGAATGTAATGTTACACACCCATACAATGCGCACCACCCCGTGATGTTTTTCTCACTCCTAATAGTGAATGTAATGTTGCACACCCTTACAATACCCACCAACCCGCGATGCTTTTCAGAAACCTATCCAACATTGCCACTGCATGTTCCCTGTCCTCCCCATTCTGACCACCCCGCGGTGCTTTTCTCCATCCTACATTGCCACTCCCTGCCTATCCTAATTCAGACCCTCCGATTCACACCACACCGTGATGTTTTTCTCACTCCTACTAGTGAATGTAATGTTACACACCCATAAAATGCACACCACTCCGTGATGTTTTTCTCACTCCTACTAGTGAATGTAATGATACACACCCATACAATGCGCACCACCCCGCGATGTTTTGCAGAAACCTATCCTACATTGCCACTGCATGTTCCCTGACCTCCCCATGCTGACCACCCCGCGGTGCTTTTCTCCACCCTACATTGCCACTCAATTCCTATGCTAATTCAGACCCTCCGATTCACACCACCCTGTGATGTTTTTTTCACTCCTACTAGTAAATGTAATGTTACACACCCATACAATGCGCACCACCCCGCGATGTTTTTCAGAAACCAATCCTACATTGCCAGTGCATGTTCCCTGTCCTCCCCATGCTGACCAGCCCGCGGTGCTTTTCTCCATCCTACATTGCCACTCACTGACTATCCTAATTCAGACCCTCCGATTCACCCCACCCCGTGATGTTTTTCTCACTCCTACTAGTGAATGTAATGTTACACACCCATACAATGCGCACCACCCCGTGATGCTTTTCTCACTCCTACTAGTGAATGTAATGTTGCACACCCATACAATGCGCACCACCCCGCGATGTTTTTCAGAAACCTATCCTACATTGCCACTGCATGTTCCCTGACCTCCCCATGCGGACCAACCCCGCAGTGCTTTTATACATCCTACAATGCAACTCATTGCCTATCCTAATTAAAACCCTCCGATTCAGACCACCCCGTGATGTTTTTCTCACTCCTACTAGTGAATGTAATGTTTCACACCCATACAATGCCCACCACCCCGCAATGTTTTTCTGAAACCTATCCTACATTGCCACTGCATGTTCCCTGACCTCCCCATGCTGACCACCCCGCGGTTCTTTTCTCCATCCTATATTGCCACTCACTGCGTATCCTAATTCAGTCCCTCCGATTCACACCACCCCGTGATGTTTTTCTCACTCCTAATAGTAAATGTAATGTTACACACCCATACAATGCGCACCACACCGCGATGTTTTTCTCACTCCTACTAGTGAATGTAATGTTACACACCCATACAATGCGCACCGCCCCGCGATGTTTTTCAGAAACCTATCCTATATTGCCAATGCATGTTCCCAGACCTCCCCATGCTTACCACCCCGCGGTGCTTTTATCCATCCTACATTGCCACTCACTGCCTATCCTATTTCAGACCCTCCGATTCACACCACCCCGTGATGTTTTTCTCACTCCTACTAGTGAATGTAATGTTACACACCCATACAATGCGCACCACACCGAGATGTTTTTCTCACTCCTACTAGTGAATGTAATGTTACACACTCATACAATGCGTACCACCCCGCGATGTTTTTCAGAAACCTATCCTACATTGCCACTGCATGTTCCCTGACCTCCCCATGCTGACAACCCCGCGGTGCTTTGCTCCATCCTATATTGCCACTCACTGCGTATCCTAATTCAGTCCCTCCAATTCACACCACCCCGTGATGTTTTTCTCACTCCTACAAGTGAATGTAATGTTACAGACCCATACAATGCACACCACCCCAAGATGTTTTGCTCACTCCTACTAGTGAATGTAATGTTACACACCCATACAATGCGCACCACCCCGCGATGTTTTGCAGAAACCTATCCTACATTGCCACTGCATGTTCCCTGACCTCCCCATGCTGACCACCCCGCGGTGCTTTTCTCCACCCTACATTGCCACTCAATTCCTATGCTAATTCAGACCCTCCGATTCACACCACCCTGTGATGTTTTTTTCACTCCTACTAGTGAATGTAATGTTACTCACCCATACAATGCGCACCACCCCGCGATGTTTTTCAGAAACCAATCCTACATTGCCAGTGCATGTTCCCTGTCCTCCCCATGCTGACCAGCCCGCGGTGCTTTTCTCCATCCTACATTGCCACTCACTGACTATCCTAATTCAGACCCTCCGATTCACCCCACCCCGTGATGTTTTTCTCACTCCTACTATTGAATGTAATGTTACACACCCATACAATGCGCACCAACCCGCGATGTTTTTCAGAAAACTATCCTACATTGCCACTGCATGTTTCCTGACCTCCCCATGCTGACCACCCCGCAGTGCTTTTATACATCCTACAATGCAACTCACTGCCTATCCTAATTCAAACCCTCCGATTCACACCACCCCGGGATGTTTTTCTCACTCCTACTAGTGAATGTAATGTTGCACACCCATACAATGCCCACCACCCCGCGATGTTTTTCAGAAACCTATCCTACATTGCCACTGCATGTTCCATGACCTCCCCATGCTGACCACCCCGCGGTTCTTTTCTCCATCCTATATTGCCACTCACTGCGTATCCTAATTCAGGCCCTCCGATTCACACCACCCCTTGATGTTTTTCTCACTCCTACTAGTGAATGTAATGTTACACACCCATACAATGCGCACCACTCCACGATGTTTTTCAGAAACCTATCCTACATTGCCACGGCATGTACCCTGACCTCCCCATTCTGACCACTTTGCGGTGCTTATCCCCATCCTACATTGACACTCACTGACTATCCTAATTCAGACCCTCCGATTCACCCCACCCCGTGATGTTTTTCTCACTCCTGCTAGAGAATGTAATGTTACAAACCCATACAATGCGCACAACCCCGTGATGTTTTTCTCACTCCTACTAGTGAATGTAATGTTTCACACCCATACAATACCCACCACCCCGCGATGTTTTTCAGAAACCTATCCTACATTGCCACTGCATGTTCCCTGTCCTCCCCATGCTGACCACCCCGCGGTGCTTTTCTCCATCCTACATTGCCACTCACTGCCTATCCTAATTCAGGCCCTCCGATTCACACCACACCGTGATGTTTTTCTCACTCCTACTAGTGAATGTAATGTTACACACCCATACAATGCACACCACCCCGAGATGTTTTTCTCACTCCTACTAGTGAATGTAATGTTACACACCCATACAATGCGCACCACCCCGCGATGTTTTTCAGAAACCTATCCTATATTGCCACTGCATGTTCCCAGACCTCCCCATGCTTACCACCCCGCGGTACTTTTATCCATCCTACATTGCCATTCACTGCCTATCCTATTTCAGACCCTCCGATTCACAGCACCCCGTGATGTTTTTCTCACTCCTACTAGTGAATGTAATGTTACACACCCATACAATGCGCACCACTCCCCGATGTTTTTCAGAAACCTATCCTACATTGCCACTGCATGTACCCTGACTTCCCCATTCTGACCACTTCGCGGTGCTTATCCACATCCTACATTGACACTCACTGACTATCCTAATTCAGACCCTCCGATTCACCCCACCCCGTGATGTTTTTCTCACTCCTACTACTGAATGTAATGTTACACACCCATACAATGCGCACCACCCCTTGATGTTTTTCTCACTCCTACTAGTGAATGTAATGTTGCACACCCATACAATACCCACCACCACGCGATGTTTTTCAGAAACCTATCCTACATTGCCACTGCATGTTCCCTGTCCTCCCCATGCTGACCACCCCGCGGTGCTTTTCTCCATCCTACATTGCCACTCACTGCCTATCCTAATTCAGACCCTCCGATTCACACCACACCGTGATGTTTTTCTCACTCCTACTAGTGAATGTAATGTTACACACCCATACAATACACACCACCCCGAGATGTTTTTCTCACTCCTACTATTGAATGTAATGATACACAACCATACAATGCGCACCACCCCGTGATGTTTTTCAGAAACCTATCCTACATTGCCACTACATGTTCCCTGACCTCCCCATGCTGACCACCCCGCAGTGCTTTTATACATCCTACAATGCAACTCACTGCCTATCCTAATTCAAACCCTCTGATTCACACCACCCCGGGATGTTTTTCTCACTCCTACTAGTGAATGTAATGTTGCACACCCATACAATGCCCACCACCCCGCGATGTTTTTCAGAAAGCTATCCTACATTGCCACTGCATGTTCCCTGACCTCCCCATGCTGACAACCCCGCGGTGCTTTTCTCCATCCTACATTGCCACTCACTGCCTATTCTAATTCAGAGCCTCCGATTCACACCACCCCGTGATGTTCTTCTCACTCCTACTAGTGAATGTAATGTTACACACCCATACAATGCGCACCACCCCGTGATGTTTTTCAGAAACCTATCCTACATTGCCAATGCATGTTCCATGACCTCCCCATGCTGACCACCCCGCGGTCCTTTTCTCCATCCTACATTGCCACTCACTGCCTATCCTAATTCAGACCCTCGGATTCACACCACCCCGTGATGTTTTTCTCACTGCTACTAGTGAATGTAATGTTACACACCCATACAATGCGCACCACCCCGCGAAGTTTTTCAGAAACCTATCCTACATTGCCACTGCATGTTCCCTGACCTCCCCATGCTGACCACCCCGCGGTGCTTTTCTCCACCCTACATTGCCACTCACTTCCTATGCTAATTCAGACCCTCTGATTCACACCACCCTGTGATGTTTTTTTCACTCCTAGTAGTGAATGTAATGTTACACACCCATACAATGCGCACCACCCCGCGATGTTTTTCAGAAACCAATCCTACATTGCCAGTGCATGTTCCCTGTCCTCCCCATGCTGACCAGCCCGCTGTGCTTTTCTCCATCCTACATTGCCACTCACTGAATATCCTAATTCAGACCCTCCGATTCACCCCACCCCGTGATGTTTTTCTCACTCCTCCTAGTGAATGTAATGTTACACACCCATAAAATGCGCACCACCCCGTGATGTTTTTCTCACTCCTACTAGTGAATGTAATGTTGCACACCCATACAATGCGCACCACCCCGCGAAGTTTTTCAGAAACCTGTCCTACATTGCCACTGCATGTTCCCTGTCCTCGCCATGCTGACCACCCCGCGGTGCTTTTCTCCATCCTACATTGCCACTCACTGCCTATCCTAATTCAGACCGTCCGATTCACACCACACCGTGATGTTTTTCTCACTCCTACTAGTGAATGTAATGTTACACACCCATACAATGCACACCACCCCGAGATGTTTTTCTCACTCCTACTAGTGAATGTAATGTTACACAACCATACAATGCGCACCACCCCGCGATGTTTTTCAGAAACCTATCCTACATTGCCACTACATGTTCCCTGACCTCCCCATGCTGACCACACCGCGGTGCTTTTCTCCATCCTACATTGCCACTCACTGCCTATTCTAATTCAGAGCCTCCGATTCACATCACCCCGTGATGTTTTTCTCACTCCTACTAGTGAATGTAATGTTACACACCCATACAATGCGCACCACCCCGTGATGTTTTTCAGAAACCTATCCTACATTGCCAATGCATGTTCCATGACCACCCCATGCTGACCACCCGCGGTGCTTTTCTCCATCCTACATTGCCACTCACTGCCTATCCAAATTCAGACCCTCGGATTCACACCACCCCTTGATGTTTTTCTCACTCCTACTAGTGAATGTAATGTTACACACCCATACAATGCGCACCACCCCGCGATGTTTTTCGGAAACCTATCCTACATTGCCACTGCATGTTCCCTGACCTCCCCATGCTGACCACCCCGCGGTGCTTTTCTCCACCGTACATTGCCACTCACTTCCTATGCTAATTCAGACCCTCCGATTCACACCACCCTGTGATGTTTTTTTCACTCCTACTAGTGAATGTAATGTTACACACCCATACAATGCGCACCACCCCGCGATGTTTTTCAGAAACCAAACCTACATTGCCAGTGCATGTTCCCTGTCCTCCCCATGCTGACCAGCCCGCGGTGCTTTTCTCCATCCTACATTGCCACTCACTGACTATCCTAATTCAGACCCTCCGATTCACCCCACCCCGTGATGTTTTTCTCACTCCTACTAGTGAATGTAATGTTACACACCCATACAATGCGCACCACCCCGTGATGTTTTTCTCACTCCTACTAGTGAATGTAATGTTGCACACCCATACAATGCGCACCAACCCGCGATGTTTTTCAGAAACCTATCCTACATTGCCACTGCATGTTCCCTGACCTCCCCATGCTGACCACCCCGCAGTGCTTTTATACATCCTACAATGCAACTCACTGCCTATCCTAATTCAAACCCTCTGATTCACACCACCCCGGGATGTTTTTCTCACTCCTACTAGGGAATGTAATGTTGCACACCCATACAATGCCCACCACCTCGCGATGTTTTTCAGAAACCTATCCTACATTGCCACTGCATGTTCCCTGACCTCCCCATGCTGACCACCCAGCGGTTCTTTTCTCCATCCTATATTGCCACTCACTGCGTATCCTAATTCAGTCCCTCCGATTCACACCACCCCGTGATGTTTTTCTCACTCCTACTAGTAAATGTAATGTTACACACCCATACAATGCGCACCACACCGCGATGTTTTTCTCACTCCTACTAGTGAATGTAATGTTACACACCCATACAATGCGCACCACCCCGTGATGTTTTTCAGAAAAATCCTATTTTGCCACTGCATGTTCCCTGACCTCCCCATGCTTACCACCCCGCGGTGCTTTTATCCATCCTACATTGCCACTCACTGCCTATCCTATTTCAGACCCTCCGATTCACACGACACCGTGATGTTTTTCTCACTCCTACTAGTGAATGTAATGTTACACATCCATACAATGCACACCACCCCGAGATGTTTTGCTCACTCCTACTAGTGAATGTAATGTTACACAACCATACAATGCGCACCACCCCGCGATGTTTTGCTCACTCCTACTAGTGAATGTAATGTTACACACCCATACAATGCGCACCACCCCGTGATGTTTTTAAGAAACCTATCCGACATTGCCAATGCATGTTACATGACCTCCCCATGCTGACCACCCCGCGGTGCTTTTCTCCATCCTACATTGCCACTCACTGCCTATCCTAATTCAGACCCTCGGATTCACACCACCCCGTGATGTTTTTCTCACTGCTACTAGTGAATGTAATGTTACACACCCATACAATGCGCACCACCCCACGAAGTTTTTCAGAAACCTATCCTACATTGCCACTGCATGTTCCCTGACCTCCCCATGCTGACCACCCCGCGGTGCTTTTCTCCACCCTACATTGCCACTCACTTCCTATGGTAATTCAGACCCTCCGATTCACACCACCCTGTGATGTTTTTTTCACTACTACTAGTGAATGTAATGTTACACACCCATACAATGCGCACCACCCCGCGATGTTTTTCAGAAACCAATCCTACATTGCCAGTGCATGTTCCCTGTCCTCCCCATGCTGACCAGCCCGCTGTGCTTTTCTCCATCCTACATTGCCACTCACTGACTATCCTAATTCAGACCCTCTGATTCACCCCACCCCGTGATGTTTTTCTCACTCCTACTAGTGAATGTAATGTTACACACCCATACAATGCGCACCACCCCGTGATGTTTTTCTCACTCCTACTAGTGAATGTAATGTTGCACACCCATACAATACCCACCACCCCGCGATGTTTTTCAGAAACCTATCCTACATTGCCACTACATGTTCCCTGTCCTCCCCATGCTGACCACCCCGCGGTGCTTTTCTCCATCCTACATTGCCACTCACTGACTATCCTAATTCAGACCCTCCGATTCACACCACACCGTGATGTTTTTCTCACTCCTACTAGTGAATGTAATGTTACACACCCATACAATGCACACCACCCCAAGATGTTTTTCTCACTCCTACTAGTGAATGTAATGTTACACAACCATACAATGCGCACCACCCTGCGATGTTTTTCAGAAACCAATCCTACATTGCCAGTGCATGTTCCCTGTCCTCCCCATGCTGAGCAGCCCGTGGTGCTTTTCTCCATCCTACATTGCCACTCACTGACTATCCTAATTCAGACCCTCCGATTCACCCCACCCCGTGATGTTTTTCTCACTCCTACTAGTGAATGTAGTGTTACACACCCATACAATGCGCACCACCCCGTGATGTTTTTCTCACTCCTACTAGTGAATGTAATGTTGCACACCCATACAATACCCACCACCCCGCGATGTTTTTCAGAAACCTATCCTACATTGCCACTCCATGTTCCCTGTCCTTCCCATGCTGACCACCCCGCGGTGCTTTTCTCCATCCTACATTGCCACTCACTGCCTATCCTAATTCAGACCCTCCGATTCACACCACCCCGTGATGTTTTTCTCACTCCTACTAGTGAATGTAATGTTACACACCCATACAATGCATACAACCCCAAGATGTTTTTCTCACTCCTACTAGTGAATATAATGTTACACAACCATACAATGCGCACCACCCCGCGATGTTTTTCAGAAACCTATCCTACATTGCCACTACATGTTCCCTGACCTCCCCATGCTGACCACACCGCGGTGCTTTTCTCAATCCTACATTGCCACTCACTGCCTGTTCTAATTCAGAGCCTCCGATTCACACCACCCCGTGATGTTTTTCTCACTCCTACTAGTGAATGTAATGTTCCACACCCATACAATGCGCACCACCCCGTGATGTTTTTCAGAAACCTATCCTACATTGCCAATACATGTTCCATGACCTCCCCATGCTGACCACCCCGTGGTGCTTTTCTCCATCCTACATTGCCACTCACTGCCTATCCTAATTCAGACACTCCGATTCACACCACCCCGTGATGTTTTTCTCACTCCTACTAGTGAATGTAATGTTACACACCCATACAATGCGCACCACCCCGCGATGTTTTTCAGAAACCTATCCTACTTTGCCACTGCATGTTCCCTGAATTCCCCATGCTGACCACCCCGCGGTGCTTTTCTCCACCCTACATTGCCACTCACTTCCTATGCTAATTCAGACCCTCCGATTCACAAAACCCTGTGATATTTTTTTCACTCCTACTAGTGAATGTAATGTTACACACCCATACAATGCGCACCACCCCGCGATGTTTTTCAGAAACCAATCCTACATTGCCAGTGCATGTTCCCTGTCCTCCCCATGCTGACGAGCCCGCGGTGCTTTTCTCCATCCTACATTGCCACTCACTGACTATCCTAATTCAGACCCTCCGATTCACCCCACCCCGTGATGTTGTTCTCACTCCTACTAGTGAATGTAATGTTACACACCCATACAATGCGCACCACCCCGTGATGTTTTTCTCACTCCTACTAGTGAATGTAATGTTGCACACCCATACAATGCGCACCACCCCGCGATGTTTTTCAGAAACTTATCCTACATTGCCACTGCATGTTCCGTGACCTCCCCATGCTGACCACCCCGCAGTGCTTTTATACATCCTACAATGCAACTCACTGCCTATCCTAATTCAAACCCTCCGATTCACACCACCCCGTGATGTTTTTCTCACTCCTACTAGGGAATGTAATGTTGCACACCCATACAATGCCCACCACCCCGCGATGTTTTTCAGAAACCTATCCTACATTGCCACTGCATGTTCCCTGACCTCCCCATGCTGACCACCCCGCGGTGCTTTTCTCCATCCTACATTGCCACTCACTGACTATCCTAATTCAGACCCTCCGATTCACCCCACCCCGTGATGTTTTTCTCACTCCTAATAGTAAATGTAATGTTACACACCAATACAATGCGCACCACACCGCGATGTTTTTCAGAAACCTATCCTACATTGCCACTGCATGTTCCCTGACCTTCCCATGCTGACCACCCCGCAGTGCTTTTATACATCCTACAATGCCACTCACTGCCTATCCTAATTCAAACCCTCTGATTCACACCACCCCGGGATGTTTTTCTCACTCCTACTAGTGAATGTAATGTTGCACACCCATACAATGCCCACCACCCCGCGATGTTTTTCAGAAACCTATCCTACATTGCCACTGCATGTTCCCTGAATTCCCCATGCTGACCACCCCGCGGTGCTTTTCTCCACCCTACATTGCCACTCACTTCCTATGCTAATTCAGACCCTCCGATTCACACCACCCTGTGATATTTTTTTCACTCCTACTAGTGAATGTAATGTTACACACCCATACAATGCGCACCACCCCGCGATGTTTTTCAGAAACCAATCCTACATTGCCAGTGCATGTTCCCTGTCCTCCCCATGCTGACCAGCCCGCGGTGCTTTTCTCCATCCTACATTGCCACTCACTGACTATCCTAATTCAGACCCTCCGATTCACCCCACCCCGTGATGTTTTTCTCACTCCTACTAGTGAATGTAATGTTGCACACCCATACAATGCGCACCACCCCGCGATGTTTTTCAGAAACCTATCCTACATTGCCACTGCATGTTCCGTGACCTCCCCATGCTGACCACCCCGCAGTGCTTTTATACATCCTACAATGCAACTCACTGCCTATCCTAATTCAAACCCTCCGATTCACACCACCCCGTGATGTTTTTCTCACTCCTACTAGTGAATGTAATGTTGCACACCCATACAATGCCCACCACCCCGCGATGTTTTTCAGAAACCTATCCTACATTGCCACTGCATGTTCCCTGACCTCCCCATGCTGACCACCCCGCGGTTCTTTTCTCCATCCTATATTGCCACTCACTGCGTATCCTAATTCAGTCCCTCCGATTCACACCACCCCGTGATGTTTTTCTCACTCCTACTAGTAAATGTAATGTTACACACCCATACAATGCGCACCACACCGCGATGTTTTTCTCACTCCTACTAGTGAATGTAATGTTACACACCCATACAATGCGCACCACCCCGCGATGTTTTTCAGAAACCTATCCTATATTGCCACTGCATGTTCCATGACTTCCCCATGCTTACCACCCCGCGGTGCTTTTATCCATCCTACATTGCCACTCACTGCCTATCCTTTTTCAGACCCTCCGATTCACACCACCCCGTGATGTTTTTCTCACTCCTACTAGTGAATGTAATGTTACACACCCATACAATGCGCACCACTCCGCGATGTTTTTCAGAAACCTATCCTACATTGCCACTGCATGTACCCTGACTTCCCCATTCTGACCACTTCGTGGTGCTTATCCCCATCCTACATTGCCACTAACTGACTATCCTAATTCAGACCCTCCGATTCACCCCACCCCGTGATGTTTTTCTCACTCCTACTAGTGAATGTAATGTTACACACCCATACAATGCACACCACCCCGAGATGTTTTGCTCACTCCTACTAGTGAATGTAATGTTACACAACCATACAATGCGCACCACCCCGCGATGTTTTTCAGAAACCTATCCTACATTGCCAATACATGTTCCCTGACCTCCCCATGCTGACCACACCGCGGTGCTTTTCTCAATCCTACATTGCCACTCACTGCCTGTTCTAATTCAGAGCCTCCGATTCACACCACCCCGTGATGTTTTTCTCACTCCTACTAGTGAATGTAATGTTACACACCCATACAATGCGCACCACCCCTTGATGTTTTTCAGAAACCTATCCTACATTGCCAATACATGTTCCATGACCTCCCCATGCTGACCACCCCGTGGTGCTTTTCTCCATCCTACATTGCCACTCACTGCCTATCCTAATTCAGACACTCCGATTCACACCACCCCGTGATGTTTTTCTCACTCCTACTAGTGAATGTAATGTTACACACCCATACAATGCGCACCACCCCGCGATGTTTTTCAGAAACCTATCCTACATTGCCACTGCATGTTCCCTGAATTCCCCATGCTGACCACCCCGCGGTGCTTTTCTCCACCCTACATTGCCACTCACTTCCTATGCTAATTCAGACCCTCCGATTCACACCACCCTGTGATATTTTTTTCACTCCTACTAGTGAATGTAATGTTACACACCCATACAATGCGCACCACCCCGCGATGTTTTTCAGAAACCAATCCTACATTGCCAGTGCAAGTTCCCTGTCCTCCCCATGCTGACGAGCCCGCGGTGCTTTTCTCCATCCTACATTGCCACTCACTGACTATCCTAATTCAGACCCTCCGATTCACCCCACCCCGTGATGTTTTTCTCACTCCTACTAGTGAATGTAATGTTACACACCCATACAATGCGCACCACCCCGTGATGTTTTTCTCACTCCTACTAGTGAATGTAATGTTGCACACCCATACAATGCGCACCGCCCCGCGATGTTTTTCAGAAACCTATCCTACATTGCCACTGCATGTTCCGTGACCTCCCCAGGCTGACCACCCCGCAGTGCTTTTATACATCCTACAATGCAACTCACTGCCTATCCTAATTCAAACCCTCCGATTCACACCACCCCGTGATGTTTTTCTCACTCCTACAAGTGAATGTAATGTTGCACACCCATACAATGCCCACCACCCCACGATGTTTTTCAGAAACCTATCCTACATTGCCACTGCATGTTCCCTGACCTCCCCATGCTGACCACCCCGCGGTTCTTTTCTCCATCCTATATTGCCACTCACTGCGTATCCTAATTCAGTCCCTCCGATTCACACCACCCCGTGATGTTTTTCTCACTCCTACTAGTGAATGTAATGTTACACACCCATACAATGCGCACCACTCCGCGATGTTTTTCAGAAACCTATCCTACATTGCCACTGCATGTTCCCTGACCTCCCCATGCTGACCACCCCGCGGTTCTTTTCTCCATCCTATATTGCCACTCACTGCGTATCCTAATTCAGTCCCTCCGATTCACACCACCCCGTGATGTTTTTCTCACTCCTACTAGTGAATGTAATGTTACACACCCATACAATGCACACCACCCCGAGATGTTTTTCTCACTCCTACTAGTGAATGTAATGTTACACAACCATACAATGCGCACCACCCCGCGATGTTTTTCAGAAACCTATCCTACATTGCCAATGCATGTTCCATGACCTTCCCATGCTGACCACCCCGCGGTGCTTTTCTCCATCCTACATTGCCACTCACTGCCTATCCTAATTCAGACCCTCGGATTCACACCACCCTGTGATGTTTTTCTCACTCCTACTAGTGAATGTAATGTTGCACACCCATACAATGCGCACCACCCCGCGATGTTTTTCAGAAACCTATCCTACAATGCCACTGCATGTTCCCTGACCTCCCCATGCTGACCACCCCACGGTGCTTATCTCCATCCTACATTGCCACTCACTGCCTATCCTAATTCAGACTTCCGATTCACACCACCCCGAGATGTTTTTCTCACTCCTACTAGTGAATGTAATGTTACACACCCATACAGTGCGCACCACCCCGTGATGTTTTTCTCACTCCTACTAGTGAATGTAATGTTGCACACCCATACAATACCCACCACCCCGCGCTGTTTTTCAGAAACCTATCCTACATTGCCACTGCATGTACCCTGACCTCCCCATTCTGACCACTTCGCGGTGCTTATCCCCATCCTACATTGCCACTCACTGCCTATTCTAATTCAGAGCCTCCGATTCACACCACCCCGTGATGTTTTTCTCACTCCTACTAGTGAATGTAATGTTACACACCCATACAATGCGCACCACCCTGTGATGTTTTTCAGAAACCTATCCTACATTGCCAATCCATGTTCCATGACCTCCCCATGCTGACCACCCCGCGGTGCTTTTCTCCACCCTAAATTGCCACTCACTTCCTATGCTAATTCAGACCCTCCGATTCACACCACCCTGTGATGTTTTTTTCACTCCTACTAGTGAATGTAATGTTACACACCCATACAATGCGCACCACCCCGCGATGTTTTTCAGAAACCAATCATACATTGCCAGTGCATGTTCCCTGTCCTGCCCATGCTGACCAGCCCGCGGTGCTTTTCTCCATCCTACATTGCCACTCACTGACTATCCTAATTCAGACCCTCCGATTCACCCCACCCCGTGATGTTTTTCTCACTCCTAATAGTAAATGTAATGTTACACACCAATACAATGCGCACCACACCGCGATGTTTTTCAGAAACCTATCCTACATTGCCACTGCATGTTCCCTGACCTTCCCATGCTGACCATCCCGCAGTGCTTTTATACATCCTACAATGCCACTCACTGCCTATCCTAATTCAAACCCTCTGATTCACACCACCCCGGGATGTTTTTCTCACTCCTACTAGTGAATGTAATGTTGCACACCCATACAATGCCCACCACCCCGCGATGTTTTTCAGAAACCTATCCTACATTGCCACTGCATGTTCCCTGAATTCCCCATGCTGACCACCCCGCGGTGCTTTTCTCCACCCTACATTGCCACTCACTTCCTATGCTAATTCAGACCCTCCGATTCACACCACCCTGTGATATTTTTTTCACTCCTACTAGTGAATGTAATGTTACACACCCATACAATGCGCACCACCCCGCGATGTTTTTCAGAAACCAATCCTACATTGCCAGTGCATGTTCCCTGTCCTCCCCATGCTGACCAGCCCGCGGTGCTTTTCTCCATCCTACATTGCCACTCACTGACTATCCTAATTCAGACCCTCGGATTCACCCCACCCCGTGATGTTTTTCTCACTCCTACTAGTGAATGTAATGTTGCACACCCATACAATGCGCACCACCCCGCGATGTTTTTCAGAAACCTATCCTACATTGCCACTGCATGTTCCGTGACCTCCCCATGCTGACCACCCCGCAGTGCTTTTATACATCCTACAATGCAACTCACTGCCTATCCTAATTCAAACCCTCCGATTCACACCACCCCGTGATGTTTTTCTCACTCCTACTAGTGAATGTAATGTTGCACACCCATACAATGCCCACCACCCCGCGATGTTTTTCAGAAACCTATCCTACATTGCCACTGCATGTTCCCTGACCTCCCCATGCTGACCACCCCGCGGTTCTTTTCTCCATCCTATATTGCCACTCACTGCGTATCCTAATTCAGTCCCTCCGATTCACACCACCCCGTGATGTTTTTCTCACTCCTACTAGTAAATGTAATGTTACACACCCATACAATGCGCACCACACCGCGATGTTTTTCTCACTCCTACTAGTGAATGTAATGTTACACACCCATACAATGCGCACCACCCCGCGATGTTTTTCAGAAACCTATCCTATATTGCCACTGCATGTTCCATGACTTCCCCATGCTTACCACCCCGCGGTGCTTTTATCCATCCTACATTGCCACTCACTGCCTATCCTTTTTCAGACCCTCCGATTCACACCACCCCGTGATGTTTTTCTCACTACTACTAGTGAATGTAATGTTACACACCCATACAATGCGCACCACTCAGCGATGTTTTTCAGAAACCTATCCTACATTGCCACTGCATGTACCCTGACTTCCCCATTCTGACCACTTCGTGGTGCTTATCCCCATCCTACATTGCCACTCACTGACTATCCTAATTCAGACCCTCCGATTCACCCCACCCCGTGATGTTTTTCTCACTCCTACTAGTGAATGTAATGTTACACACCCATACAATGCGCACCACCCTGTGATGTTTTTCTCACTCCTACTAGTGAATGTAATGTTGCACACCCATACAATACTCACCACCACGCGATGTTTTTCAGAAACCTATCCTACATTGCCACTGCATGTTCCCTGTCCTCCCCATGCTGACCACCCTGCGGTGCTTTTCTCCATCCTACATTGCCACTCACTGCCTATCCTAATTCAAACCCTCCGATTCACACCACACCGTGATGTTTTTCTCACTCCTACTAGTGAATGTAATGTTACACACCCATACAATGCACACCACCCCGAGATGTTTTTCTCACTCCTACTAGTGAATGTAATGTTACACAACCATACAATGCGCACCACCCCGCGATGTTTTTCAGAAACCTATCCTACATTGCCAATGCATGTTCCATGACCTCCCCATGCTGACCACCCCGCGGTGCTTTTCTCCATCCTACATTGCCACTCAGTGCCTATCCTAATTCAGACCCTCCGATTCACACCACCCCGTGATGTTTTTCTCACTGCTACTAGTGAATGTAATGTTACACACCCATACAATGCGCACCACCCCGCGAAGTTTTTCAGAAACCTATCCTACATTGCCACTGCATGTTCCCTGACCTCCCCATGCTGACCACCCCGCGGTGCTTTTCTCCACCCTACATTGCCACTCACTTCCTATGCTAATTCAGACCCTCCGATTCACACCACCCTGTGATGTTTTTTTCACTCCTACTAGTGAATGTAATGTTACACACCCATACAATGCGCACCACCCCGCGATGTTTTTCAGAAACCAATCATACATTGCCAGTGCATGTTCCCTGTACTGCCCATGCTGACCAGCCCGCGGTGCTTTTCTCCTTCCTACATTGCCACTCACTGACTATCCTAATTCAGACCCTCCGATTCACCCCACCCCGTGATGTTTTTCTCACTCCTACTAGTAAATGTAATGTTACACTTCAATACAATGCGCACCACACCGCGATGTTTTTCAGAAACCTATCCTACATTGCCACTGCATGTTCCCTGACCTCCCCATGCTGACCACCCCGCGGTGCTTTTATACATCCTACAATGCCACTCACTGCCTATCCTCATTCAAACCCTCCGATTCACACCACCCCGGGATGTTTTTCTCACTCCTACTAGTGAATGTAATGTTGCACACCCATACAATGCCCACCACCCCGCGATGTTTTTCAGAAACCTATCCTACATTGCCACTGCATGTTCCCTGACCTCCCCATGCTGACCACCCCGCAGTTCTTTTCTCCATCCTATATTGCCACTCACTGCGTATCCTAATTCAGTCCCTCCGATTCACACCACCCCGTGATGTTTTTCTGACTCCTACTAGTAAATGTAATGTTACACACCAATACAATGCGCACCACACCGCGATGTTTTTCTCACTCCTACTAGTGAATGTAATGTTACACACTCATACAATGCGCACCACCCCGCGATGTTTTTCAGAAACCTATCCTATTTTGCCACTGCATGTTCCCTGACCTCCCCATGCTTACCACACCGCGGTGCTTTTATCCATCCTACATTGCCACTCACTGCCTGTCCTATTTCAGACCCTCCGATTCACACGACCCCCTGATGTTTTTCTCACTCCTACTAGTGAATGTAATGTTACACACCCATACAATGCGCACCACCCCGTGATGTTTTTCTCACTCCTAATAGGGAATGTAATGTTGCACACCCTTACAATACCCACCAACCCGCGATGCTTTTCAGAAACCTATCCTACATTGCCACTGCATGTTCCCTGTCCTCCCCATTCTGACCACCCCGCAGGGCTTTTCTCCATCCTACATTGCCACTCACTGCCTATCCTAATACAGACCCTCCGATTCACAACACACCGTGATGTTTTTCTCACTCCTACTAGTGAATGTAATGTTACACACCCATACAATGCACACCACACCATGATGTTTTTCCCACTCCTACTAGTGAATGTAATTTTACACAACCATACAATGCGCACCACTCCGCAATGTTTTTCAGAAACCTATAATACATTGCTACTGCATGTTCCCTGTCCTCCACATGCTGACCACCCAGCGGTGCTTTTCTCCATTCTACATTGCCACTCACTGCCTATCCTAATTCAGACCCTCCGATTCACACCACCCCGTGATGTTTTTCTCACTCCTACTAGTGAATGTAATGTTACACACCCTTACAATGCGCACCACTCCGCGATGTTTTTCAGAAACCTATCCTATATTGCCACTGCATGTTCCCTGACCTCCCCATGCTTACCACCCCGCGGTGCTTTTATCCATCCTACATTGCCACTCACTGCCTATCCTATTTCAGATCCTCCGATTCACACCACCCCGTGATGTTTTTCTCACTCCTACTAGTGAATGTAATGTTACACATCCATACAATGCGCACCACCCCGTCATGTTTTTCTCACTCCTACTAGTGAATGTAATGTTGCACACCCACACAATACCCACCAACCCGCGCTGTTTTTCAGAAACCTATCCTACATTGCCAATGCATGTACCCTGACATCCCCATTCTGACCACTTCGCGGTGCTTATCCCCATCCTACATTGCCACTCACTGACTATCCTAATTCAGACCCTCCGATTCACCCCACCCCGTGATGTTTTTCTCACTCCCACTAGTGAATGTAATGTTACACACACATACAATGCGCACCACCCCGTGATGTTTTTCTCACTCCTACTAGTGAATGTAATGTTGCACACCCATACAATACCCACCACCCCGCGCTCTTTTTCAGAAACCTATGCTACATTGCCACTGCATGTTCCCTGTCCTCCACATGCTGACCACCCCGCGGTGCTTTTCTCCATCCTACATTGCCACTCACTGCCTATCCTAATTCAGACCCTCCGATTCACACGACACCGTGATGTTTTTCTCACTCCTACTAGTGAATGTAATGTTACACACCAATACAATGCGCACCACACCGCGATGTTTTTCTCACTCCTACTAGTGAATGTAATGTTACACACTCATACAATGCGCACCACCCCGCGATGTTTTTCAGAAAACTATCCTATTTTGCCACTGCATGTTCCCTGACCTCCCCATGCTTACCACACCGCGGTGCTTTTATCCATCCTACATTGCCACTCAATGCCTATCCTATTTCAGACCCTCCGATTCACACGACCCCCTGATGTTTTTCTCACTCCTACTAGTGAATGTAATGTTAGACACCCATACAATGCGCACCACTCCACGATGTTTTTCAGAAACCTATCCTACATTGCCACTGCATGTACCCTGACCTCCAAATTCTGACCACATTGCGGTGTTTATCCCCATCCTACAATGCCACTCACTGACTATCATAATTCAGAACCTCCGATTCACCCCACCCTGTGATGTTTTTCTCACTCTTACTAGTGAATGTAATGTTACACACCCATACAATGCGCACCACCCCGCGATGTTTTTCAGAAACCTATCCTACATTGCCACTGCATGTTCCTGAATTCCCCATGCTGACCACCCCGCGGTGTTTTCTCCACCCTACATTGCCACTCACTTCCTATGCTAATTCAGACCCTCCGATTCACACCACCCTGTGATATTTTTTTCACTCCTACTAGTGAATGTAATGTTACACACCCATACAATGCGCACCACCCCGCGATGTTTTTCAGAAACCAATCCTACATTGCCAGTGCATGTTCCCTGTCCTCCCCATGCTGACCAGCCCGCGGTGCTTTTCTCCATCCTACATTGCCACTCACTGACTATCCTAATTCAGACCCTCCGATTCACCCCACCCCGTGATGTTTTTCTCACTCCTACTAGTGAATGTAATGTTGCACACCCATACAATGCGCACCACCCCGCGATGTTTTTCAGGAACCTATCCTACATTGCCACTGCATGTTCCGTGACCTCCCCATGCTGACCACCCCGCAGTGCTTTTATACATCCTACAATGCAACTCACTGCCTATCCTAATTCAAACCCTCCGATTCACACCACCCCGTGATGTTTTTCTCACTCCTACTAGTGAATGTAATGTTGCACACCCATACAATGCCCACCACCCCGCGATGTTTTTCAGAAACCTATCCTACATTGCCACTGCATGTTCCCTGACCTCCCCATGCTGACCACCCCGCGGTTCTTTTCTCCATCCTATATTGCCACTCACTGCGTATCCTAATTCAGTCCCTCCGATTCACACCACCCCGTGATGTTTTTCTCACTCCTACTAGTAAATGTAATGTTACACACCCATACAATGCGCACCACACCGCGATGTTTTTCTCACTCCTACTAGTTAATGTAATGTTACACACCCATACAATGCGCACCACCCCGCGATGTTTTTCAGAAACCTATCCTATATTGCCACTGCATGTTCCATGACTTCCCCATGCTTACCACCCCGCGGTGCTTTTATCCATCCTACATTGCCACTCACTGCCTATCCTTTTTCAGACCCTCCGATTCACACCACCCCGTGATGTTTTTCTCACTCCTACTAGTGAATGTAATGTTACACACCCATACAATGCGCACCACTCCGCGATGTTTTTCAGAAACCTATCCTACATTGCCACTGCATGTACCCTGACTTCCCCATTCTGACCACTTCGTGGTGCTTATCCCCATCCTACATTGCCACTCACTGACTATCCTAATTCAGACCCTCCGATTCACCCCACCCCGTGATGTTTTTCTCACTCCTACTAGTGAATGTAATGTTACACACCCATACAATGCGCACCACCCAGTGATGTTTTTCTCACTCCTACTAGTGAATGTCATGTTGCACACCCATACAATACCCACCACCACGCGATGTTTTTCTCACTCCTACTAGTGAATGTAATGTTACACACCAATACAATGCACACCACACCATGATGTTTTTCCCACTCCTACTAGTGAATGTAATTTTACACAACCATACAATGCGCACCACTCCGCAATGTTTTTCAGAAACCTATCCTACATTGCTACTGCATGTTCCCTGTCCTCCCCATGCTGACCACCCAGCGGTGCTTTTCTCCATTCTACATTGCCACTCCCTGCCTATCCTAATTCAGACCCTCCGATTCACACCACCCCGTGATGTTTTTCTCACTCCTACTAGTGAATGTAATGTTACACACCCTTACAATGCGCACCACTCCGCGATATTTTTCCGAAACCTATCCTATATTGCCACTGCATGTTCCCTGACCTCCCCATGCTTACCACCCCGCGGTGCTTTTATCCATCCTACATTGCCACTCACTGCCTATCCTATTTCAGACCCTCCGATTCACACCACCCCGTGATGTTTTTCTCACTCCTACTAGTGAATGTAATGTTACACATCCATACAATGCGCACCACCCCGTGATGTTTTTCTCACTCCTACTAGTGAATGTAATGTTGCACACCCATACAATACCCACCACCCCGCGCTGTTTTTCAGAAACCTATCCTACATTGCCACTGCAT
Source organism: Cavia porcellus (assembly GCF_034190915.1). NCBI lineage: Eukaryota > Metazoa > Chordata > Mammalia > Rodentia > Caviidae > Cavia > Cavia porcellus. Next base: position 799,976 of record NW_026947539.1, on the reverse strand, counting down.
GTACCCTGACCTCCCCATTCTGACCACTTCGCGGTGCTTATCCCCATCCTACATTGCCACTCACTGACTATCCTAATTCAGACCCTCCGATTCACCCCACCCCGTGATGTTTTTCCCACTCCCACTAGTGAATGTAATGTTAAACACACATACAATGCGCACCACCCCGTGATGTTTTTCTCACTCCTACTAGTGAATGTAATGTTGCACACCCATAAAATACCCACAACCCCGCGCTGTTTTTCAGAAACCTATGCTACATTGCCACTGCATGTTCCCTGTCCTCCACATGCTGACCACCCCGCGCTGCTTTTCTCCTTCCTACATTGCCACTCACTGCCTATCCTAATTCAGACCCTCCGATTCACACGACACCGTGATGTTTTACTCACTCCTACTAGTGAATGTAATGTTACACACCCATACAGTGCACACCACCCAGAGATGTTTTGCTCACTCCTACTAGTGAATGTAATGTTACACAACCATACAATGCGCACCACCCCGCGATGTTTTTCAGAAACCTATCCTACATTGCCACTACATGTTCCCTGACCTCCCCATGCTGACCACACCGCGGTGCTTTTCTCCATGCTACATTGCCACTCACTGCCTATTCTAATTCAGAGCCTCCGATTCACACCACCCCGTGATGTTTTTCTCACTCCTACTAGTGAATGTAATGTTACACACCCATACAATGCGCACCACCCTGTGATGTTTTTCAGAAACCTATCCTACATTGCCAATGCATGTTCCATGACCTCCCCATGCTGACCACCCCGCGGTGCTCTTCTCCATCCTACATTGCCACTCACTGCCTATCCTAATTCAGACCCTCGGATTCACACCACCCCGTGATGTTTTTCTCACTCCTACTAGTGAATGTAATGTTATACACCCATACAATGCGCACCACCCCGCGATGTTTTTCAGAAACCTATCCTACATTGCCACTGCATGTTCCCTGACCTCCCCATGCTGACCACCCAGCGGTGCTTTTCTCCACCCTACATTGCCACTCACTTCGTATGCTAATTCAGACCCTCCGATTCACACCACCCTGTGATGTTTTTTCCACTCCTACTAGTGAATGTAATGTTACACACCCATACAATGCGCACCAACCCGCGATGTTTTTCAGAAACCAATGCTACATTGCCAGTGCATGTTCCCTGTCCTCCCCATGCAGATCAGCCCGCGGTGCTTTTCTCCATCCTACATTGCCACTCACTGACTATCCTAATTCAGACCCTCCGATTCACCCCACCCCGTGATGTTTTTCTCACTCCTACTAGTGAATGTAATGTTACACACCCATACAATGCGCACCACCCCGTGATGTTTTTCTCACTCCTACTAGTGAATGTAATGTTGCACACCCATACAATGCGCACCACCCCGCGATGTTTTTCAGAAACCTATCCTACAATGCCACTGCATGTTCACTGACCTCCCCATGCTGACCACCCCGCAGTGCTTCTATACATCCTACAATGCAACTCACTGCCTATCCTAATTCAAACCCTCCGATTCACACCACCCCGTGATGTTTTTCTCACTCCTACTAGTGAATGTAATGTTGCACACACATACAATGCCCACCACCCCGCGATGTTTTTCAGAAACCTATCCTACATTGCCACTGCATGTTCCCTGACCTCCCCATGCTGACCACCCCGCGGTTCTTTTCTCCATCCTATATTGCCACTCATTGCGTATCCTAATTCATTCCCTCCGATTCACACCACCCCGTGATGTTTTCCTCACTCCTACTAGTAAATGTAATGTTACACACCCATACAATGCGCACCACACCGCGATGTTTTTCTCACTCCTACTAGTGAATGTAATGTTACATACCCATACAATGCGCACCACCCGCGATGTTTTTCAGAAACCTATCCTATATTGCCACTGCATGTTCCCTGACCTCCCCATGCTTACGACCCCGCGGTGCTTTTATCCATCCTACATTGCCACTCACTGCATATCCTATTTCAGACCCTCCGATTCACACCACCCCGTGATGTTTTTCTCACTCCTACTAGTGAATGTAATGTTACACACCCATACAATGCGCACCACTCCACGATGTTTTTCAGAAACCTATCCTACATTGCCACTGCATGTACGCTGACCTCCCCATTCTGACCACTTTGCGATGCTTATCCCCATCCTACATTGCCACTCACTGACTATCCTAATTCAGACCCTCCGATTCACCCCACCTCGTGATGTTTTTCTCACTCCTACTAGTGAATGTAATGTTACACACCCATACAATGCACACCACCCCGTGATGTTTTTCTCACTCCTACTAGTGAATGTAATGTTTCACACCCATACAATACCCACCACCCCGCGATGTTTTTCCGAAACCTATCCTACATTGCCACTGCATGTTCCCTGTCCTCCCCATGCTGACCACGCCGCGGTGCTTTTCTCCATCCTACATTGCCACTCACTGCCTATCCTAATTCAGGCCCTCCGATTCACACCAGACCGTGATGTTTTTCTCACTCCTACTAGTGAATGTAATGTTACACACCCATACAATGCACACCACCGCGAGATGTTTTTCTCACTCCTACTAGTGAATGTAATGTTACACCCCCATACAATGCGCACCACCCCGCGATGTTTTTCAGAAACCTATCCTATATTGCCACTGCATGTTCCCAGACCTCCCCATGCTTACCACCCCGCGGTACTTTTATCCATCCTACATTGCCACTCAGTGCCTATCCTATTCCAGACCCTCCGATTCACACCACCCCGTGATGTTTTTCTCACTCCTACTAGTGAATGTAATGTTACACACCCATACAATGCGCACCACTCCGCGATGTTTTTCAGAAACCTATCCTACATTGCCACTGCATGTACCCTGACTTCCCCATTCTGACAACTTCGCGGTGCTTATCCCCATCCTACATTGCCACTCACTGACTATCCTAATTCAGACCCTCCGATTCACCCCACCCCGTGATGTTTTTCTCACTCCTACAAGTGAATGCAATGTTACACACCCATACAATGCGCACCACCCCGTGATGTTTTTCTCACTCCTACTAGTGAATGTAATGTTGCACACCCATACAATACCCACCACCACGCGATGTTTTTCAGAAACCTATTCTACATTGCCACTGCATGTTCCCTGTCCTCCCCATGCTGACCACCCCGCGGTGCTTTTCTCCATCCTACATTGCCACTCACTGCCTATCCTAATTCAGACCCTCCGATTCACACCACACCGTGATGTTTTTCTCACTCCTACTAGTGAATGTAATGTTACACACCCATACAATGCACACCACCCCGAGATGTTTTTCTCACTCCTACTAGTGAATGTAATGTTACACAACCATACAATGCGCACCACCCCGCGATGTTTTTCAGAAACCTATCCTACATTGCCAATGCATGTTCCATGACCTCCCCATGCTGACCAACCCGCGGTGCTTTTCTCCATCCTACATTGCCACTCAGTGCCTATCCTAATTCAGACCATCCGATTCACACCACCCCGTGATGTTTTTCTCACTGCTACTAGTGAATGTAATGTTACACACCCATACAATGCGCACCACCCCGCGAAGTTTTTCAGAAACCTATCCTACATTGTCACTGTATGTTCCCTGACCTCCCCATGCTGAAGACCCCGCGGTGCTTTTCTCCACCCTACATTGCCACTCACTTCCTATGCTAATTCAGACCCTCCGATTCACACCACCCTGTGATGTTTTTTTCACTCCTACTAGTGAATGTAATGTTACACACCCATACAATGCGCACCACCCCGCGATGTTTTTCAGAAACCAATCATACATTGCCAGTGCATGTTCCCTGTCCTGCACATGCTGACCAGCCCGCTGTGCTTTTCTACATCCTACATTGCCACTCACTGACTATCCTAATTCAGACCCTCCGATTCACACCACCCCGTGATGTTTTTCTCACTCCTACTAGTAAATGTAATGTTACACACCAATACAATGCGCACCACACAGCGATGTTTTTCAGAAACCTATCCTACATTGCCACTGCATGTTCCCTGACCTCCCCATGCTGACCACCCCGCAGTGCTTTTATACATCCTACAATGCAACTCACTGCCTATCCTAATTCAAACCCTCTGATTCACACCACCCCGGGATGTTTTTCTCACTCCTACTAGTGAATGTAATGTTGCACACCCATACAATGCCCACCACCCCGCGATGTTTTTCAGAAACCTATCCTACATTGCCACTGCATGTTCCCTGACCTCCCTATGCTGACCACCCCGCGGTTCTTTTCTCCATCCTATATTGCCACTCACTGCGTATCCTAATTCAGTCCCTCCGATTCACACCACCCCGTGATGTTTTTCTGACTCCTACTAGTAAATGTAATGTTACACACCAATACATTGCGCACCACACCGCGATGTTTTTCTCACTCCTACTAGTGAATGTAATGTTACACACTCATACAATGCGCACCACCCCGCGATGTTTTTCAGAAACCTATCCTATTTTGCCACTGCATGTTCCCTGAAATCCCCATGCTTACCACACCGCGGTGCTTTTATCCATCCTACATTGCCACTCACTGCCTATCCTATTTCAGACCCTCGGATTCACACGACCCCCTGATGTTTTTCTCACTCCTACTAGTGAATGTAATGTTACACACCCATACAATGCGCACCACTCCACGATGTTTTTCAGAAACCTATCCTACATTGCCACTGCATGTACCCTGACCTCCAAATTCTGACCACTTTGCGGTGTTTATCCCCATCCTACAATGCCACTCACTGACTATCCTAATTCAGAACCTCCGATTCACCCCACCCCGTGATGTTTTTCTCACTCCTACTAGTGAATGTAATGTTACACACCCATACAATGCGCACCACCCCGTGATGTTTTTCTCACTCCTAATAGGGAATGTAATGTTGCACACCCTTACAATACCCACCAACCCGCGATGCTTTTCAGAAACCTATCCTACATTGCCACTGCATGTTCCCTGTCCTCCCCATGCTGACCACCCCGCAGGGCTTTTCTCCTTCCTACATTGCCACTCATTGCCTATCCTAATACAGACCCTGCGATTCACAACACACCGTGATGTTTTTCTCACTCCTACTAGTGAATGTAATGTTACACACCCATACATTGCACACCACACCATGATGTTTTTCCCACTCCTACTAGTGAATGTAATTTTACACAACCATACAATGCGCACCACTCCGCAATGTTTTTCAGAAACCTATCCTACATTGCTACTGCATGTTCCCTGTCCTCCCCATGCTGACCACCCAGCGGTGCTTTTCTCCATTCTACATTGCCACTCACTGCCTATCCTAACTCAGACCCTCCGATTCACACCACCCCGTGATGTTTTTCTCACTCCTACTAGTGAATGTAATGTTACACACCCTTACAATGCGCACCACTCCGCGATGTTTTTCAGAAACCTATCCTATATTGCCACTGCATGTTCCATGACCTCCCCATGCTTACCACCCCGCGGTGCTTTTATCCATCCTACATTGCCACTCACTGCCTATCCTGTTTCAGACCCTCCGATTCACACCACCCCGTCATGTTTTTCTCACTCCTACTAGTGAATGTAATGTTACACATCCATACAATGCGCACCACCCCGTGATGTTTTTCTCACTCCTACTAGTGAATGTAATGTTGCACACCCATACAATACCCACCACCCCGCGCTGTTTTTCAGAAACCTATCCTACATTGCCACTGCATGTACCCTGACCTCCCCATTCTGACCACTTCGCGGTGCTTATCCCCATCCTACATTGCCACTCACTGACTATCCTAATTCAGACCCTCCGATTCACCACACCCCGTGATGTTTTTCTCACTCCCACTAGTGAATGTAATGTTACACACCCATACAATGCGCACCACCCCGTGATGTTTTTCAGAAACCTATCCTACATTGCCAATGCATGTTCGATGATCTCCCCATGCTGACCACCCCGCGGTGCTTTTCTCCATCCTACATTGCCACTCACTGCCTATCCTAATTCAGACCCTCGGATTCACACCACCCCGTGATGTTTTTCTCACTCCTACTAGTGAATGTAATTTTACACAACCATACAATGCGCACCACTCCGCAATGTTTTTCAGAAACCTATCCTATATTGCCACTGCATGTTCCCTGACCTCCCCATGCTTACCACCCCGCGGTGCTTTTATCCATCCTACATTGCCACTCACTGCCTATCCTATTTCAGACCCTCCGATTCACACCACCCCGTGATGTTTTTCTCACTCCTACTAGTGAATGTAATGTTACACATCCATACAATGCGCACCACCCCGTGATGTTTTTCTCACTCCTACTAGTGAATGTAATGTTGCACACCCATACAATACCCACCACCCCGCGCTGTTTTTCAGAAACCTATGCTACATTGCCACTGCATGTTCCCTGTCCTCCACATGCTGACCACCCCGCGGTGCTTTTCTCCATCCTACATTGCCACTCACTGCCTATCCTAATTCAGACCCTCCGATTCACACGACACCGTGATGTTTTTCTCACTCCTACTAGTGAATGTAATGTTACACACCCATACAATGCACACCACCCAGAGATGTTTTGCTCACTCCTACTAGTGAATGTAATGTTACACAACCATACAATGCGCACCACCCCGCGATGTTTTTCAGAAACCTATCCTACATTGCCACTACATGTTCCCTGACCTCCCCATGCTGACCACACCGCGGTGCTTTTCTCCATCCTACATTGCCACTCACTGCCTATTCTAATTCAGAGCCTCCGATTCACACCACCCCGTGATGTTTTTCTCACTCCTACTAGTGAATGTAATGTTACACACCCATACAATGCGCACCACCCTGGATGTTTTTCAGAAACCTATCCTACATTGCCAATGCATGTTCCATGACCTCCCCATGCTGACCACAACGCGGTGCTTTTCTCCATCCTACATTGCCACTCACTGACTATCCTAATTCAGACCCTCGGATTCACACCACCCCGTGATGTTTTTCTCACTCCTACTAGTGAATGTAATGTTACACACCCATACAATGCGCACCACCCCGCGATGTTTTTCAGAAACCTATCCTACATTGCCACTGCATGTTCCCTGACCTCCCCATGCTGACCACCCAGTGGTGCTTTTCTCCACCCTACATTGCCACTCACTTCCTATGCTAATTCAGACCCTCCGATTCACACCACCCTGTGATGTTTTTTCCACTCCTACTAGTGAATGTAATGTTACACACCCATACAATGCGCACCACCCCGCGATGTTTTTCAGAAACCTATCCTATATTGCCACTGCATGTTCCCAGACCTCCCCATGCTTACCACCCCGCGGTACTTTTATCCATCCTACATTGCCACTCAGTGCCTATCCTATTTCAGACCCTCCGATTCACACCACCCCGTGATGTTTTTCTCACTCCTACTAGTGAATGTAATGTTACACACCCATACAATGCGCACCACTCCGCGATGTTTTTCAGAAACCTATCCTACATTGCCACTGCATGTACCCTGACTTCCCCATTCTGACCACTTCGCGGTGCTTATCCCCATCCTACATTGCCACTCACTGACTATCCAAATTCAGACCCTCCGATTCACCCCACCCCGTGATGTTTTTCTCACTCCTACTAGTGAATGTAATGTTACACACCCATACAATGCGCACCACCCCGTGATGTTTTTCTCACTCCTACTAGTGAATGTAATGTTGCACACCCATACAATACCCACCACCACGCGATGTTTTTCAGAAACCTATTCTACATTGCCACTGCATGTTCCCTGTCCTCCCCATGCTGACCACCCCGTGGTGCTTTTCTCCATCCTACATTGCCACTCACTGCCTATCCTAATTGAGACCCTCCGATTCACACCACACCGTGATGTTTTTCTCACTCCTACTAGTGAATGTAATGTTACACACCCATACAATGCACACCACCCCGAGATGTTTTTCTCACTCCTACTAGTGAATGTAATGTTACACAACCATACAATGCGCACCACCCCGCGATGTTTTTCAGAAACCAATCATACATTGCCAGTGCATGTTCCCTGTCCTGCACATGCTGACCAGCCCGCTGTGCTTTTCTCCATCCTACATTGCCACTCACTGACTATCCTAATTCAGACCCTCCGATTCACACCACCCCGTGATGTTTTTCTCACTGCTACTAGTAAATGTAATGTTACACACCAATACAATGCGCACCACACAGCGATGTTTTTCAGAAACCTATCCTACATTGCCACTGCATGTTCCCTGACCTCCCCATGCTGACCACCCCGCAGTGCTTTTATACATCCTACAATGCAACTCACTGCCTATCCTAATTCAAACCCTCTGATTCACACCACCCCGGGATGTTTTTCTCACTCCTACTAGTGAATGTAATGTTGCACACCCATACAATGCCCACCACCCCGCGATGTTTTTCAGAAACCTATCCTACATTGCCACTGCATGTTCCCTGACCTCCCTATGCTGACCACCCCGCGGTTCTTTTCTCCATCCTATATTGCCACTCACTGCGTATCCTAATTCAGTCCCTCCGATTCACACCACCCCGTGATGTTTTTCTGACTCCTACTAGTAAATGTAATGTTACACACCAATACATTGCGCACCACACCGCGATGTTTTTCTCACTCCTACTAGTGAATGTAATGTTACACACTCATACAATGCGCACCACCCCGCGATGTTTTTCAGAAACCTATCCTATTTTGCCACTGCATGTTCCCTGACCTCCCCATGCTTACCACACCGCGGTGCTTTTATCCATCCTACATTGCCACTCACTGCCTATCCTATTTCAGACCCTCCGATTCACACGACCCCCTGATGTTTTTCTCACTCCTACTAGTGAATGTAATGTTACACACCCATACAATGCGCACCACTCCGCGATGTTTTTCAGAAACCTATCCTATATTGCCACTGCATGTTCCCTGACCTCCCCATGCTTACCACCCCGCGGTGCTTTTATCCATCCTATATTGCCACTCACTGCCTATCCTATTTCAGACCCTCCGATTCACACCACCCCGTGATGTTTTTCTCACTCCTACTAGTGAATGTAATGTTACACATCCATACAATGCGCACCACCCCGTGATGTTTTTCTCACTCCTACTAGTGAATGTAATGTTGCACACCCATACAATACCCACCACCCCGCGCTGTTTTTCAGAAACCTATCCTACATTGCCACTGCATGTACCCTGACCTCCCCATTCTGACCACTTCGCGGTGCTTATCCCCATCCTACATTGCCACTCACTGACTATCCTAATTCAGACCCTCCGATTCACCCCACCCCGTGATGTTTTTCTCACTCCCACTAGTGAATGTAATGTTACACACCCATACAATGCGCACCACCCCGTGATGTTTTTCAGAAACCTATCCTATATTGCCAATGCATGTTCGATGATCTCCCCATGCTGACCACCCCGCGGTGCTTTTCTCCATCCTACATTGCCACTCACTGCCTATCCTAATTCAGACCCTCGGATTCACACCACCCCGTGATGTTTTTCTCACTCCTACTAGTGAATGTAATTTTACACAACCATACAATGCGCACCACTCCGCAATGTTTTTCAGAAACCTATCCTATATTGCCACTGCATGTTCCCTGACCTCCCCATGCTTACCACCCCGCGGTGCTTTTATCCATCCTACATTGCCACTCACTGCCTATCCTATTTCAGACCCTCCGATTCACACCACCCCGATTTTTTTTCTCACTCCTACTAGTGAATGTAATGTTACACATCCATACAATGCGCACCACCCCGTGATGTTTTTCTCACTCCTACTAGTGAATGTAATGTTACACACCCATACAATACCCACCAGCCCGCGCTGTTTTTCAGAAACCTATGCTACATTGCCACTGCATGTTCCCTGTCCTCCACATGCTGACCACCCCGCGGTGCTTTTCTCCATCCTACATTGCCACTCACTGCCTATCCTAATTCAGACCCTCCGATTCACACGACACCGTGATGTTTTTCTCACTCCTCCTAGTGAATGTAATGTTACACACCCATACAATGCACACCACCCAGAGATGTTTTGCTCACTCCTACTAGTGAATGTAATGTTACACAACCATACAATGCGCACCACCCCGCGATGTTTTTCAGAAACCTATCCTACATTGCCACTACATGTTCCCTGACCTCCCCATGCTGACCACACCGCGGTGCTTTTCTCCATCCTACATTGCCACTCACTGCCTATTCTAATTCAGAGCCTCCGATTCACACCACCCCGTGATGTTTTTCTCACTCCTACTAGTGAATGTAATGTTACACACCCATACAATGCGCACCACCCTGGATGTTTTTCAGAAACCTATCCTACATTGCCAATGCATGTTCCATGACCTCCCCATGCTGACCACCGCGCGGTGCTTTTCTCCATCCTACATTGCCACTCACTGCCTATCCTAATTCAGACCCTCGGATTCACACCACCCCGTGATGTTTTTCTCACTCCTACTAGTGAATGTAATGTTACACACCCATACAATGCGCACCACCCCGCGATGTTTTTCAGAAACCTATCCTACATTGCCACTGCATGTTCCCTGACCTCCCCATGCTGACCACCCAGTGGTGCTTTTCTCCACCCTACATTGCCACTCACTTCCTATGCTAATTCAGACCCTCCGATTCACACCACCCTGTGATGTTTTTTCCACTCCTACTAGTGAATGTAATGTTACACACCCATACAATGCGCACCACCCCGCGATGTTTTTCAGAAACCAATGCTACATTGCCAGTGCATGTTCCCTGTCCTCCCCATGCAGACCAGCCCGCGGTGCTTTTCTCCATCCTACATTGCCACTCACTGACTATCCTAATTCAGACCCTCCGATTCACCCCACCCCGTGATGTTTTTCTCACTCCTACTAGTGAATGTAATGTTACACACCCATACAATGCGCACCACCCCGTGATGTTTTTCTCACTCCTACTAGTGAATGTAATGTTGCACACCCATACAATGCGCACCACCCCGCGATGTTTTTCAGAAACCTATCCTACAATGCCACTGCATGTTCCCTGACCTCCCCATGCTGACCACCCCGCAGTGCTTCTATACCTCCTACAATGCAACTCACTGCCTATCCTAATTCAAACCCTCCGATTCACACCACCCCGTGATGTTTTTCTCACTCCTACTAGTGAATGTAATGTTGCACACCCATACAATGCCCACCACCCCGCGATGTTTTTCAGAAACCTATCCTACATTGCCACTGCATGTACGCTGACCTCCCCATTCTGACCACTTTGCGGTGCTTATCCCCATCCTACATTGCCACTCACTGACTATCCTAATTCAGACCCTCCGATTCACCCCACCCCGTGATGTTTTTCTCACTCCTACTAGTGAATGTAATGTTACACACCCATACAATGCGCACCACCCCGTGATGTTTTTCTCACTCCTACTAGTGAATGTAATGTTGCACACCCATACAATGCCCACCACCCCGCGATGTTTTTCAGAAACCTATCCTACATTGCCACTGCATGTTCCCTGACCTCCCCATGCTGACCACCCCGCGGTTCTTTTCTCCATCATATATTGCCACTCACTGCGTATCCTAATTCAGTCCCTCCTATTCACACCACCCTGTGATGTTTTTCTGGCTCCTACTAGTAAATGTAATGTTACACACCAATACAATGCGCACCACACCGCGATGTTTTTCTCACTCCTACTAGTGAATGTAATGTTACACACTCATACAATGCGCACCACCCCGCGATGTTTTTCAGAAACCTATCCTATTTTGCCACTGCATGTTCCCTGACCTCCCCATGCTTACCACACCCGGTGCTTTTATCCATCCTACATTGCCACTCACTGCCTATCCTATTTCAGACCCTCCGAATCACACGACCCCCTGATGTTTTTCTCACTCCTACTAGTGAATGTAATGTTAGACACCCGTACAATGCGCACCACTCCACGATGTTTTTCAGAAACCTATCCTACATTGCCACTGCATGTACCCTGACCTCCAAATTCTGACCACTTTGCGGTGTTTATCCCCATCCTACAATGCCACTCACTGACTATCATAATTCAGAACCTCCGATTCACCCCACCCTTTGATGTTTTTCTCACTCCTACTAGTGAATGTAATGTTACACACCCATACAATGCGCACCACCCCGCGATGTTTTTCAGAAACCTATCCTGCATTGCCAGTGCATGTTCACTGAATTCCCCATGCTGACCACCCCGCGGTGCTTTTCTCCACCCTACATTGCCACTCACTGCCTATCCTAATTCAAACCCTCCGATTCACACCACCCCGTGATGTTTTTCTCACTCCTACTAGTGAATGTAATGTTGCACACCCATACAATGCCCACCACCCCGCGATGTTTTTCAGAAACCTATCCTACATTGCCACTGCATGTTCCCTGACCTCCCCATGCTGACCACCCCGCGGTTCTTTTCTCCATCCTATATTGCCACTCACTGCGTATCCTAATTCAGTCCCTCCTATTCACACCACCCCGTGATGTTTTTCTCACTCCTACTAGTAAATGAAATGTTACACACCCATACAATGCACACCACCCCGAGATGTTTTTCTCACTCCTACTAGTGAATGTAATGTTACACACCCATACAATGCGCACCACTCCGCAATGTTTTTCAGAAACCTATCCTACATTGCCACTGCATGTACCCTGACTTCCCCATTCTGACCAGTTCGTGGTGCTTATCCCCATCCTACATTGCCACTCACTGACTATCCTAATTCAGACCCTCCGATTCACCCCACCCCGTGATGTTTTTCTCACTCCTACTAGTGAATGTAATGTTACACACCCATACAATGCGCACCACCCCGTGATGTTTTTCTCACTCCTACTAGTGAATGTAATGTTGCACACCCATACAATACCCACCACCACGCGATGTTTTTCAGAAAGCTATCCTACATTGCCACTGCATGTTCCCTGTCCTCCCCATGCTGACCACCCTGCGGTGCTTTTCTCCATCCTACATTGCCACTCACTGCCTATCCTAATTCAGACAATCCGATTCACACCACACCGTGATGTTTTTCTCACTCCTACTAGTGAATGTAATGTTACACACCCATACAATGCACACCACCCCGAGATGTTTTTCTCACTCCTACTAGTGAATGTAATGTTACACAACCATACAATGCGCACCACCCCGCGATGTTTTTCAGAAACCTATCCTACATTGCCAATGCATGTTCCATGACCTCCCCATGCTGACCACCCCGCGGTGCTTTTCTCCATCCTACATTGCCACTCAGTGCCTATCCTAATTCAGACCCTCCGATTCACACCACCCCGTGATGTTTTTCTCACTGCTACTAGTGAATGTAATGTTACACACCCATACAATGCGCACCACCCCGCGAAGTTTTTCAGAAACCAATCATACATTGCCAGTGCATGTTCCCTGTCCTGCCCATGCTAACCAGCCCGCGGTGCTTTTCTCCATCCTACATTGCCACTCACTGACTATCCTAATTCAGACCCTCCGATTCACCCCACCCCGTGATGTTTTTCTCACTCCTACTAGTAAATGTAATGTTACACACCAATACAATGCGCACCACACCGCGATGTTTTTCAGAAACCTATCCTACATTGCCACTGCATGTTCCCTGACCTCCCCATGCTGACCACCCCGCAGTGCTTTTATACATCCTACAATGCCACTCACTGCCTATCCTAATTCAAACCCTCCGATTCACACCACCCCGGGATGTTTTTCTCACTCCTACTAGTGAATGTAATGTTGCACACCCATACAATGCCCACCACCCCGCGATTTTTTTCAGAAACCTATCCTACATTGCCAGTGCATGTTCCCTGACCTCCCCATGCTGACCACCCCGCGGTTCTTTTCTCCATCATATATTGCCACTCACTGCGTATCCTAATTCAGTCCCTCCTATTCACACCACCCTGTGATGTTTTTCTGACTCCTACTAGTAAATGTAATGTTACACACCAATACAATGCGCACCACACCGCGATGTTTTTCTCACTCCTACTAGTGAATGTAATGTTACACACTCATACAATGCGCACCACCCCGCGATGTTTTTCAGAAACCTATCCTATTTTGCCACTGCATGTTCCCTGACCTCCCCATGCTTACCACACCCGGTGCTTTTATCCATCCTACATTGCCACTCACTGCCTATCCTATTTCAGACCCTCCGATTCACACGACCCCCTGATGTTTTTCTCACTCCTACTAGTGAATGTAATGTTAGACACCCGTACAATGCGCACCACTCCACGATGTTTTTCAGAAACCTATCCTACATTGCCACTGCATGTACCCTGACCTCCAAATTCTGACCACTTTGCGGTGTTTATCCCCATCCTACAATGCCACTCACTGACTATCATAATTCAGAACCTCCGATTCACCCCACCCTTTGATGTTTTTCTCACTCCTACTAGTGAATGTAATGTTACACACCCATACAATGCGCACCACCCCGCGATGTTTTTCAGAAACCTATCCTGCATTGCCAGTGCATGTTCACTGAATTCCCCATGCTGACCACCCCGCGGTGCTTTTCTCCACCCTACATTGCCACTCACTGCCTATCCTAATTCAAACCCTCCGATTCACACCACCCCGTGATGTTTTTCTCACTCCTACTAGTGAATGTAATGTTGCACACCCATACAATGCCCACCACCCCGCGATGTTTTTCAGAAACCTATCCTACATTGCCACTGCATGTTCCCTGACCTCCCCATGCTGACCACCCCGCGGTTCTTTTCTCCATCCTATATTGCCACTCACTGCGTATCCTAATTCAGTCCCTCCTATTCACACCACCCCGTGATGTTTTTCTCACTCCTACTAGTAAATGTAATGTTACACACCCATACAATGCACACCACCCCGAGATGTTTTTCTCACTCCTACTAGTGAATGTAATGTTACACACCCATACAATGCGCACCACTCCGCAATGTTTTTCAGAAACCTATCCTACATTGCCACTGCATGTACCCTGACTTCCCCATTCTGACCAGTTCGTGGTGCTTATCCCCATCCTACATTGCCACTCACTGACTATCCTAATTCAGACCCTCCGATTCACCCCACCCCGTGATGTTTTTCTCACTCCTACTAGTGAATGTAATGTTACACACCCATACAATGCGCACCACCCCGTGATGTTTTTCTCACTCCTACTAGTGAATGTAATGTTGCACACCCATACAATACCCACCACCACGCGATGTTTTTCAGAAAGCTATCCTACATTGCCACTGCATGTTCCCTGTCCTCCCCATGCTGACCACCCTGCGGTGCTTTTCTCCATCCTACATTGCCACTCACTGCCTATCCTAATTCAGACAATCCGATTCACACCACACCGTGATGTTTTTCTCACTCCTACTAGTGAATGTAATGTTACACACCCATACAATGCACACCACCCCGAGATGTTTTTCTCACTCCTACTAGTGAATGTAATGTTACACAACCATACAATGCGCACCACCCCGCGATGTTTTTCAGAAACCTATCCTACATTGCCAATGCATGTTCCATGACCTCCCCATGCTGACCACCCCGCGGTGCTTTTCTCCATCCTACATTGCCACTCAGTGCCTATCCTAATTCAGACCCTCCGATTCACACCACCCCGTGATGTTTTTCTCACTGCTACTAGTGAATGTAATGTTACACACCCATACAATGCGCACCACCCCGCGAAGTTTTTCAGAAACCTATCCGACATTGCCATTGCATGTTCCCTGACCTCCCCATGCTGACCACCCCGCGGTGCTTTTCTCCACCCTACATTGCCACTCACTTCCTATGCTAATTCAG
The DNA here is from genome assembly GCF_034190915.1 of Cavia porcellus. Lineage (NCBI taxonomy): Eukaryota > Metazoa > Chordata > Mammalia > Rodentia > Caviidae > Cavia > Cavia porcellus. The sequence goes on along the minus strand of NW_026947539.1, from coordinate 784,015 downwards.
ACCCTCCGATTCACACCACCTTGTGATGTTTTTTCACTCCTACTAGTGAATGTAATGTTACACACCCATACAATGCGCACCACCCCGCGATGTTTTTCTCACTCCTAATAGGGAATGTAATGTTGCACACCCTTACAATACCCACCAACCCGCGATGCTCTTCAGAAACCTATCCTACATTGCCACTGCATGTTCCCTGTCCTCCCCATGCTGACCACCCCGCAGGGCTTTTCTCCATCCTACATTGCCACTCACTGCCTATCCTAATACAGACCCTCCGATTCACAACACACCGTGATGTTTTTCTCACTCCTACTAGTGAATGTAATGTTACACACCCATACAATGCACACCACACCATGATGTTTTTCCCACTCCTACTAGTGAATGTAATTTTACACAACCATACAATGCGCACCACTCCGCAATGTTTTTCAGAAACCTATCCAACATTGCTACTGCATGTTCCCTGTCCTCCCCATGCTGACCACCCAGCGGTGCTTTTCTCCATTCTACATTGCCACTCCCTGCCTATCCTAATTCAGACCCTCCGATTCACACCACCCCGTGATGTTTTTCTCACTCCTACTAGTGAATGTAATGTTACACACCCTTACAATGCGCACCACTCCGCGATGTTTTTCAGAAACCTATCCTATATTGCCACTGCATGTTCCCTGACCTCCCCATGCTTACCACCCCGCGGTGCTTTTATCCATCCTACATTGCCACTCACTGCCTATCCTATTTCAGACCCTCCGATTCACACCACCCCGTGATGTTTTTCTCACTCCTACTAGTGAATGTAATGTTACACATCCATACAATGCGCACCACCCCGTGATGTTTTTCTCACTCCTACTAGTGAATGTAATGTTGCACACCCATACAATACCCACCACCCCGCGCTGTTTTTCAGAAACCTATCCTACATTGCCACTGCATGTACCCTGACCTCACCATTCTGACCACTTCGCGGTGCTTATCCCCATCCTACATTGCCACTCACTGACTATCCTAATTCAGACCCTCCGATTCACCCCACCCCGTGATGTTTTTCCCACTCCCACTAGTGAATGTAATGTTACACACACATACAATGCGCACCACCCCGTGATGTTTTTCTCACTCCTACTAGTGAATGTAATGTTGCACACCCATACAATACCCACCACCCCGCGCTGTTTTTCAGAAACCTATGCTACATTGCCACTGCATGTTCCCTGTCCTCCACATGCTGACCACCCCGCGGTGCTTTTCTCCATCCTACATTGCCTCTCACTGCCTATCCTAATTCAGACCCTCCGATTCACACGACACCGTGATGTTTTTCTCACTCCTACTAGTGAATGTAATGTTACACACCCATACAGTGCACACCACCCAGAGATGTTTTGCTCACTCCTACTAGTGAATGTAATGTTACACAACCATACAATGCGCACCACCCCGCGATGTTTTTCAGAAACCTATCCTACATTGCCACTACATGTTCCCTGACCTCCCCATGCTGACCACACCGCGGTGCTTTTCTCCATCCTACATTGCCACTCACTGCCTATTCTAATTCAGAGCCTCCGATTCACACCACCCCGTGATGTTTTTCTCACTCCTACTAGTGAATGTAATGTTACACACCCATACAATGCGCACCACCCTGTGATGTTTTTCAGAAACCTATCCTACATTGCCAATGCATGTTCCATGACCTCCCCATGCTGACCACCCCGCGGTGCTTTTCTCCATCCTACATTGCCACTCACTGCCTATCCTAATTCAGACCCTTGGATTCACACCACCCCGTGATGTTTTTCTCACTCCTACTAGTGAATGTAATGTTATACACCCATACAATGCGCACCACCCCGCGATGTTTTTCAGAAACCTATCCTACATTGCCACTGCATGTTCCCTGACCTCCCCATGCTGACCACCCAGCGGTGCTTTTCTCCACCCTACATTGCCACTCACTTCCTATGCTAATTCAGACCCTCCGATTCACACCACCCTGTGATGTTTTTTCCACTCCTACTAGTGAATGTAATGTTACACACCCATACAATGCGCACCACCCCGCGATGTTTTTCAGAAACCAATGCTACATTGCCAGTGCATGTTCCCTGTCCTCCCCATGCAGACCAGCCCGCGGTGCTTTTCTCCATCCTACATTGCCACTCACTGACTATCCTAATTCAGACCCTCCGATTCACCCCACCCCGTGATGTTTTTCTCACTCCTACTAGTGAATGTAATGTTACACACCCATACAATGCGCACCACCCCGTGATGTTTTTCTCACTCCTACTAGTGAATGTAATGTTGCACACCCATACAATGCGCACCACCCCGCGATGTTTTTCAGAAACCTATCCTACAATGCCACTGCATGTTCCCTGACCTCCCCATGCTGACCACCCCGCAGTGCTTCTATACATCCTACAATGCAACTCACTGCCTATGCTAATTCAAACCCTCCGATTCACACCACCCCGTGATGTTTTTCTCACTCCTACTAGTGAATGTAATGTTGCACACCCATACAATGCCCACCACCCCGCGATGTTTTTCAGAAACCTATCCTACATTGCCACTGCATGTTCCCTGACCTCCCCATGCTGACCACCCCGCAGTTCTTTTCTCCATCCTATATTGCCACTCACTGCGTATCCTAATTCAGTCCCTCCGATTCACACCACCCCGTGATGTTTTCCTCACTCCTACTAGTAAATGTAATGTTACACACCCATACAATGCGCACCACACCGCGATGTTTTTCTCACTCCTACTAGTGAATGTAATGTTACATACCCATACAATGCGCACCACCCGCGATGTTTTTCAGAAACCTATCCTATATTGCCACTGCATGTTCCCTGACCTCCCCATGCTTACCACCCCGCGGTGCTTTTATCCATCCTACATTGCCACTCACTGCATATCCTATTTCAGACGCTCCGATTCACACCACCCCGTGATGTTTTTCTCACTCCTACTAGTGAATGTAATGTTACACACCCATACAATGCGCACCACTCCACGATGTTTTTCAGAAACCTATCCTACATTGCCACTGCATGTACGCTGACCTCCCCATTCTGACCACTTTGCGGTGCTTATCCCCATCCTACATTGCCACTCACTGACTATCCTAATTCAGACCCTCCGATTCACCCCACCCCGTGATGTTATTCTCACTCCTACTAGTGAATGTAATGTTACACACCCATACAATGCGCACCACCCCGTGATGTTTTTCTCACTCCTACTAGTGAATGTAATGTTTCACACCCATACAATACCCACCACCCCGCGATGTTTTTCCGAAACCTATCCTACATTGCCACTGCATGTTCCCTGTCCTCCCCATGCTGACCACGCCGCGGTGCTTTTCTCCATCCTACATTGCCACTCACTGCCTATCCTAATTCAGGCCCTCCGATTCACACCAGACCGTGATGTTTTTCTCACTCCTACTAGTGAATGTAATGTTACACACCCATACAATGCACACCACCGCGAGATGTTTTTCTCACTCCTACTAGTGAATGTAATGTTACACCCCCATACAATGCGCACCACCCCGCGATGTTTTTCAGAAACCTATCCTATATTGCCACTGCATGTTCCCAGACCTCCCCATGCTTACCACCCCGCGGTACTTTTATCCATCCTACATTGCCACTAAGTGCCTATCCTATTTCAGACCCTCCGATTCACACCACCCCGTGATGTTTTTCTCACTCCTACTAGTGAATGTAATGTTACACACCCATACAATGCGCACCACTCCGCGATGTTTTTCAGAAACCTATCCTACATTGCCACTGCATGTACCCTGACTTCCCCATTCTGACCACTTCGCGGTGCTTATCCCCATCCTACATTGCCACTCACTGACTATCCTAATTCAGACCCTCCGATTCACCCCACCCCGTGATGTTTTTCTCACTCCTACTAGTGAATGTAATGTTACACACCCATACAATGCGCACCACCCCGTGATGTTTTTCTCACTCCTACTAGTGAATGTAATGTTGCACACCCATACAATACCCACCACCACGCGATGTTTTTCAGAAACCTATCCTACATTGCCACTGCATGTTCCCTGTCCTCCCCATGCTGACCACCCCGCGGTGCTTTTCTCCATCCTACATTGCCACTCACTGCCTATCCTAATTCAGACCCTCCGATTCACACCACACAGTGATGTTTTTCTCACTCCTACTAGTGAATGTAATGTTACACACCCATACAATGCACACCACCCCGAGATGTTTTTCTCACTCCTACTAGTGAATGTAATGTTACACAACCATACAATGCGCACCACCCCGCGATGTTTTTCAGAAACCTATCCTACATTGCCAATGCATGTTCCATGACCTCCCCATGCTGACCACCCCGCGGTGCTTTTCTCCATCCTACATTGCCACTCAGTGCCTATCCTAATTCAGACCCTCCGATTCACACGACCCCCTGATGTTTTTCTCACTCCTACTAGTGAATGTAATGTTAGACACCCATACAATGCGCACCACTCCACGATGTTTTTCAGAAACCTATCCTACATTGCCACTGCATGTACCCTGACCTCCAAATTCTGACCACTTTGCGGTGTTTATCCCCATCCTACAATGCCACTCACTGACTATCATAATTCAGAACCTCCGATTCACCCCACCCTGTGATGTTTTTCTCACTCCTACTAGTGAATGTAATGTTACACACCCATACAATGCGCACCACCCCGCGATGTTTTTCAGAAACCTATCCTACATTGCCACTGCATGTTCCCTGAATTCCCCATGCTGACCACCCCGCGGTGCTTTTCTCCACCCTACATTGCCACTCACTTCCTATGCTAATTCAGACCCTCCGATTCACACCACCCTGTGATATTTTTTTCACTCCTACTAGTGAATGTAATGTTACACACCCATACATTGCGCACCACCCCGCGATGTTTTTCAGAAACCAATCCTACATTGCCAGTGCATGTTCCCTGTCCTCCCCATGCTGACCAGCCCGCGGTGCTTTTCTCCATCCTACATTGCCACTCACTGACTATCCTAATTCAGACCTTCCGATTCACCCCACCCCGTGATGTTTTTCTCACTCCTACTAGTGAATGTAATGTTGCACACCCATACAATGCGCACCACCCCGCGATGTTTTTCAGGAACCTATCCTACATTGCCACTGCATGTTCCGTGACCTCCCCATGCTGACCACCCGGCAGTGCTTTTATACATCCTACAATGCAACTCACTGCCTATCCTAATTCAAACCCTCCGATTAACACCACACCGTGATGTTTTTCTCACTCCTACTAGTGAATGTAATGTTGCACACCCATACAATGCCCACCACCCCGCGATGTTTTTCAGAAACCTATCCTACATTGCCACTGCATGTTCCCTGACCTCCCCATGCTGACCACCCCGCGGTTCTTTTCTCCATCCTATATTGCCACTCACTGCGTATCCTAATTCAGTCCCTCCAATTCACACCACCCCGTGATGTTTTTCTCACTCCTACTAGTAAATGTAATGTTTCACACCCATACAATGCGCACCACACCGCGATGTTTTTCTCACTCCTACTAGTGAATGTAATGTTACACACCCATACAATGCGCACCACCCCGCGATGTTTTTCAGAAACCTATCCTATATTGCCACTGCATGTTCCATGACTTCCCCATGCTTACCACCCCGCGGTGCTTTTATCCATCCTACATTGCCACTCACTGCCTATCCTTTTTCAGACCCTCCGATTCACACCACCCCGTGATGTTTTTCTCACTCCTACTAGTGAATGTAATGTTACACACCCATACAATGCGCACCACTCCGCGATGTTTTTCAGAAACCTATCCTACATTGCCACTGCATGTACCCTGACTTCCCCATTCTGACCACTTCGCGGTGCTTATCCCCATCCTACATTGCCACTCACTGACTATCCTAATTCAGACCCTCCGATTCACCCCACCCCGTGATGTTTTTCTCACTCCTACTAGTGAATGTAATGTTACACACCCATACAATGCGCACCACCCCGTGATGTTTTTCTCACTCCTACTAGTGAATGTAATGTTGCACACCCATACAATACCCACCACCACGCGATGTTTTTCAGAAAGCTATCCTACATTGCCACTGCATGTTCCCTGTCCTCCCCATGCTGACCACCTCGCGGTGCTTTTCTCCATCCTACATTGCCACTCACTGCCTATCCTAATTCAGACAATCCGATTCACACCACACCGTGATGTTTTTCTCACTCCTACTAGTGAATGTAATGTTACACACCCATACAATGCACACCACCCCGAGATGTTTTTCTCACTCCTACTAGTGAATGTAATGTTACACAACCATACAATGCGCACCACCCCGCGATGTTTTTCAGAAACCTATCCTACATTGCCAATGCATGTTCCATGACCTCCCCATGCTGACCACCCCGCAGTGCTTTTCTCCATCCTACATTGCCACTCAGTGCCTATCCTAATTCAGACCCTCCAATTCACAACACCCCGTGATGTTTTTCTCACTGCTACTAGTGAATGTAATGTTACACACCCATACAATGCGCACCACCCCGCGAAGTTTTTCAGAAACCTATCCTACATTGCCACTGCATGTTCCCTGACCTCCCCATGCTGACCACCCCGCGGTGCTTTTCTCCACCCTACATTGCCACTCACTTCCTATGCTAATTCAGACCCTCCGATTCACACCACCTTGTGATGTTTTTTTCACTCCTACTAGTGAATGTAATGTTACACACCCATACAATGCGCACCACCCCGCGATGTTTTTCTGAAACCAATCATACATTGCCAGTGCATGTTCCCTGTCCTGCCCATGCTGACCAGCCCGCGGTGCTTTTCTCCTTCCTACATTGCCACTCACTGACTATCCTAATTCAGACCCTCCGATTCACCCCACCCCGTGATGTTTTTCTCACTTCTACTAGTAAATGTAATGTTACACACCAATACAATGCGCACCACACCGCGATGTTTTTCAGAAACCTATCCTACATTGCCACTGCATGTTCCCTGACCTCCCCATGCTGACCACCCCGCAGTGCTTTTATACATCCTACAATGCCACTCACTGCCTATCCTAATTCAAACCCTCCGATTCACACCACCCCGGGATGTTTTTCTCACTCCTACTAGTGAATGTAATGTTGCACACCCACACAATGCCCACCACCGCGCGATGTTTTTCAGAAACCTATCCTACATTGCCACTGCATGTTCCCTGACCTCCCCATGCTGAGCACCCCGCGGTTCTTTTCTCCATCATATATTGCCACTCACTGCGTATCCTAATTCAGTCCCTCCGATTCACACCACCCCGTGATGTTTTTCTGACTCCTACTAGTAAATGTAATGTTACACACCAATACAATGCGCACCACACCGCGATGTTTTTCTCACTCCTACTAGTGAATGTAGTGTTACACACTCATACAATGCGCACCACCCCGCGATGTTTTTCAGAAACCTATCCTATTTTGCCACTGCATGTTCCCTGACCTCCCCATGCTTACAACACCGCGGTGCTTTTATCCATCCTACATTGCCACTCACTGCCTATCCTATTTCAGACCCTCCGATTCACACGACCCCCTGATGTTTTTCTCACTCCTACTAGTGAATGTAATGTTACACACCCATACAATGCGCACCACCCCGTGATGTTTTTCTCACTCCTAATAGGGAATGTAATGTTGCACACCCTTACAATACCCACCAACCCGCGATGCTCTTGAGAAACCTAACCTACATTGCCACTGCATGTTCCCTGTCCTCCCCATGCTGACCACCCCGCAGGGCTTTTCTCCATCCTACATTGCCACTCTCTGCCTATCCTAATACAGACCCTCCGATTCACAACACACCGTGATGTTTTTCTCACTCCTACTAGTGAATGTAATGTTACACACCCATACAATGCACACCACACCATGCTGTTTTTCCCACTCCTACTAGTGAATGTAATTTTACACAACCATACAATGCGCACCACTCCGCAATGTTTTTCAGAAACCTATCCTACATTGCTACTGCATGTTCCCTGTCCTCCCCATGCTGACCACCCAGCGGTGCTTTTCTCCATTCTACATTGCCACTCCCTGCCTATCCTAATTCAGACCCTCCGATTCACACCACCCCGTGATGTTTTTCTCACTCCTACTAGTGAATGTAATGTTACACACCCTTACAATGCGCACCACTCCGCGATGTTTTTAAGAAACCTATCCTATATTGCCACTGCATGTTCCCTGACCTCCCCATGCTTACCACCCCGCGGTGCTTTTATCCATCCTACATTGCCACTCACTGCCTATCCTATTTCAGACCCTCCGATTCACACCACCCCGTGATGTTTTTCTCACTCCTACTAGTGAATGTAATGTTACACATCCATACAATGCGCACCACCCCGTGATGTTTTTCTCACTCCTACTAGTGAATGTAATGTTGCACACCCATACAATACCCACCACCCCGCGCTGTTTTTCAGAAACCTATCCTACATTGCCACTGCATGTACCCTGACCTCCCCATTCTGACCACTTCGCGGTGCTTATCCCCATCCTACATTGCCACTCACTGACTATCCTAATTCAGACCCTCCGATTCACCCCACCCCGTGATGTTTTTCTCACTCCCACTAGTGAATGTAATGTTACACACCCATACAATGCGCACCACCCCGTGATGTTTTTCAGAAACCTATCCTACATTGCCAATGCATGTTCCATGACCTCCCCATGCTGACCACACCGCGGTGCTTTTCTCCATCCTACATTGCCACTCACTGCCTATCCTAATTCAGACCCTCGGATTCACACCACCCCGTGATGTTTTTCTCACTCCTACTAGTGAATGTAATTTTACACAACCATACAATGCGCACCACTCCGCAATGTTTTTCAGAAACCTATCCTATATTGCCACTGCATGTTCCCTGACCTCCCCATGCTTACCACCCCGCGGTGCTTTTATCCATCCTACATTGCCACTCACTGCCTATCCTATTTCAGACCCTCCGATTCACACCACCCCGTGATGTTTTTCTCACTCCTACTAGTGAATGTAATGTTACACATCCATACAATACCCACCACCCCGCGCTGTTTTTCAGAAACCTATCCTACATTGCCACTGCATGTACCCTGACCTCCCCATTCTGACCACTTCGCGGTGCTTATCCCTATCCTACATTGCCACTCACTGACTATCCTAATTCAGACCCTCCGATTCACCCCACCCCGTGATGTTTTTCCCACTCCCACTAGTGAATGTAATGTTACACACACATACAATGCGCACCACCCCGTGATGTTTTTCTCAGTCCTACTAGTGAATGTAATGTTGCACACCCATACAATACCCACCACCCCGCGCTTTTTTTCAGAAACCTATGCTACATTGCCACTGCATGTTCCCTGTCCTCCACATGCTGACCACCCCGCGGTGCTTTTCTCCATCCTACATTGCCACTCACTGCCTATCCTAATTCAGACCCTCCGATTCACACGACACCGTGATGTTTTTCTCACTCCTACTAGTGAATGTAATGTTACACACCCATACAGTGCACACCACCCAGAGATGTTTTGCTCACTCCTACTAGTGAATGTAATGTTACACAACCATACAATGCGCACCACCCCGCGATGTTTTTCAGAAACCTATCCTACATTGCCACTACATGTTCCCTGACCTCCCCATGCTGACCACACCGCGGTGCTTTTCTCCATCCTACATTGCCACTCACTGCCTATTCTAATTCAGAGCCTCCGATCCAAACCACCCCGTGATGTTTTTCTCACTCTTACTAGTGAATGTAATGTTACACACCCATACAATGCGCACCACCCTGTGATGTTTTTCAGAAACCTATCCTACATTGCCAATGCATGTTCCATGACCTCCCCATGCTGACCACCCCGCGGTGCTTTTCTCCATCCTACATTGCCACTCACTGCCTATCCTAATTCAGACCCTCGGATTCACACCACCCCGTGATGTTTTTCTCACTCCTACTAGTGAATGTAATGTTATACACCCATACAATGCGCACCACCCCGCGATGTTTTTCAGAAACCTATCCTACATTGCCACTGCATGTTCCCTGACCTCCCCATGCTGACCACCCAGCGGTGCTTTTCTCCACCCTACATTGCCACTCACTTCCTATGCTAATTCAGACCCTCCGATTCACACCACCCTGTGATGTTTTTTCCACTCCTACTAGTGAATGTAAAGTTACACACCCATACAATGCGCACCACCCCGCGATGTTTTTCAGAAACCAATGCTACATTGCCAGTGCATGTTCCCTGTCCTCCCTATGCAGACCAGCCCGCGGTGCTTTTCTCCATCCTACATTGCCACTCACTGACTATCCTAATTCAGACCCTCCGATTCACCCCACCCCGTGATGTTTTTCTCACTCCTACTAGTGAATGTAATGTTACACACCCATACAATGCGCACCACCCCGTGATGTTTTTCTCACTCCTACTAGTGAATGTAATGTTGCACACCCATACAATGCGCACCACCCCGCGATGTTTTTCAGAAACCTATCCTACAATGCCACTGCATGTTCCCTGACCTCCCCATGCTGACCACCCCGCAGTGCTTCTATACATCCTACAATGCAACTCACTGCCTATCCTAATTCAAACCCTCCGATTCACACCACCCCGTGATGTTTTTCTCACTCCTACTAGTGAATGTAATGTTGCACACCCATACAATGCCCACCACCCCGCGATGTTTTTCAGAAACCTATCCTACATTGCCACTGCATGTTCCCTGACCTCCCCATGCTGACCACCCCGCGGTTCTTTTCTCCATCCTATATTGCCACTCACTGCGTATCCTAATTCAGTCCCTCCGATTCACACCACCCCGTGATGTTTTCCTCACTCCTACTAGTAAATGTAATGTTACACACCCATACAATGCGCACCACACCGTGATGTTTTTCTCACTCCTACTAGTGAATGTAATGTTACATACCCATACAATGCGCACCACCCGCGATGTTTTTCAGAAACCTATCCTATATTGCCACTGCATGTTCCCTGACCTCCCCATGCTTACCACCCCGCGGTGCTTTTATCCATCCTACATTGCTACTCACTGCATATCCTATTTCAGACCCTCCGATTCACACCACCCCGTGATGTTTTTCTCACTCCTACTAGTGAATGTAATGTTACACACCCATACAATGCGCACCACTCCACGATGTTTTTCAGAAACCTATCCTACATTGCCACTGCATGTACGCTGACCTCCCCATTCTGACCACTTTGCGGTGCTTATCCCCATCCTACATTGCCACTCACTGACTATCCTAATTCAGACCCTCCGATTCACCCCACCCCGTGATGGTTTTCTCACTCCTACTAGTGAATGTAATGTTACACACCCATACAATGCGCACCACCCCGTGATGTTTTTCTCACTCCTACTAGTGAATGTAATGTTTCACACCCATACAATACCCACCACCCCGCGATGTTTTTCCGAAACCTATCCTACATTGCCACTGCATGTTCCCTGTCCTCCCCATGCTGACCACGCCGCGGTGCTTTTCTCCATCCTACATTGCCACTCACTGCCTATCCTAATTCAGGCCCTCCGATTCACACCAGACCGTGATGTTTTTCTCACTCCTACTAGTGAATGTAATGTTACACACCCATACAATGCACACCACCGCGAGATGTTTTTCTCACTCCTACTAGTGAATGTAATGTTACACCCCCATACAATGCGCACCACCCCGCGATGTTTTTCAGAAACCTATCCTATATTGCCACTGCATGTTCCCAGACCTCCCCATGCTTACCACCCCGCGGTACTTTTATCCATCCTACATTGCCACTCAGTGCCTATCCTATTTCAGACCCTCCGATTCACACCACCCCGTGATGTTTTTCTCACTCCTACTAGTGAATGTAATGTTACACACCCATACAATGCGCAACACTCCGCGATGTTTTTCAGAAACCTATCCTACATTGCCACTGCATGTACCCTGACTTCCCCATTCTGACCACTTCGCGGTGCTTATCCCCATCCTACATTGCCACTCACTGACTATCCTAATTCAGACCCTCCGATTCACCCCACCCCGTGATGTTTTTCTCACTCCTACTAGTGAATGTAATGTTACACACCCATACAATGCGCACCACCCCGTGATGTTTTTCTCACTCCTACTAGTGAATGTAATGTTGCACACCCATACAATACTAACCACCACGCGATGTTTTTCAGAAACCTATCCTACATTGCCACTGCATGTTCCCTGTCCTCCCCATGCTGACCACCCCGCGGTGCTTTTCTCCATCCTACATTGCCACTCACTGCCTATCCTAATTCAGACCCTCCGATTCACACCACACCGTGATGTTTTTCTCACTCCTACTAGTGAATGTAATGTTACACACCCATACAATGCACACCACCCCGAGATGTTTTTCTCACTCCTACTAGTGAATGTAATGTTACACAACCATACAATGCGCACCACCCCGCGATGTTTTTCAGAAACCTATCCTACATTGCCAATGCATGTTCCATGACCTCCCCATGCTGACCACCCCGCGGTGCTTTTCTCCATCCTACATTGCCACTCAGTGCCTATCCTAATTCAGACCATCCGATTCACACCACCCCGTGATGTTTTTCTCACTGCTACTAGTGAATGTAATGTTACACACCCATACAATGCCCACCACCCCGCGAAGTTTTTCAGAAACCTATCCTATATTGTCACTGCATGTTCCCTGACATCCCCATGCTGACCACCCCGCGGTGCTTTTCTCCACCCTACATTGCCACTCACTTCCTATGCTAATTCAGACCCTCCGATTCACACCACCCTGTGATGTTTTTTTCACTCCTACTAGTGAATGTAATGTTACACACCCATACAATGCGCACCACCCCGCGATGTTTTTCAGAAACCAATCATACATTGCCAGTGCATGTTCCCTGTCCTGCACATGCTGACCAGCCCGCTGTGCTTTTCTCCATCCTACATTGCCACTCACTGACTATCCTAATTCAGACCCTCCGATTCACACCACCCCGTGATGTTTTTCTCACTCCTACTAGTAAATGTAATGTTACACACCAATACAATGCGCACCACACAGCGATGTTTTTCAGAAACCTATCCTACATTGCCACTGCATGTTCCCTGACCTCCCCATGCTGACCACCCCGCAGTGCTTTTATACATCCTACAATGACACTCACTGCCTATCCTAATTCAAACCCTCTGATTCACACCACCCCGGGATGTTTTCTCACTCCTACTAGTGAATGTAATGTTGCACACCCATACAATGCCCACCACCCCGCGATGTTTTTCAGAAACCTATCCTACATTGCCACTGCATGTTCCCTGACCTCCCTATGCTGACCACCCCGCGGTTTTTTTCTCCATCCTATATTGCCACTCACTGCGTATCCTAATTCAGTCCCTCCGATTCACACCACCCCGTGATGTTTTTCTGACTCCTACTAGTAAATGTAATGTTACACACCAATACAATGCGCAACACACCGCGATGTTTTTCTCACTCCTACTAGTGAATGTAATGTTACACACTCATACAATGCGCACCACCCCGCGATGTTTTTCAGAAACCTATCCTATTTTGCCACTGCATGTTCCCTGACCTCCCCATGCTTACCACACCGCGGTGCTTTTATCCATCCTACATTGCCACTCACTGCCTATCCTATTTCAGACCCTCCAATTCACACGACCCCCTGATGTTTTTCTCACACCTACTAGTGAATGTAATGTTACACACCCATACAATGCGCACCACTCCACGATGTTTTTCAGAAACCTATCCTACATTGCCACTGCATGTACCCTGACCTCCAAATTCTGACCACTTTGCGGTGTTTATCCCCATCCTACAATGCCACTCACTGACTATCCTAATTCAGAACCTCCGATTCACCCCACCCCGTGATGTTTTTCTCACTCCTACTAGTGAATGTAATGTTACACACCCATACAATGCGCACCACCCCGTGATGTTTTTCTCACTCCTAATAGGGAATGTAATGTTGCACACCCTTACAATACCCACAAACCCGCGATGCTTTTCAGAAACCTATCCTACATTGCCACTGCATGTTCCCTGTCCTCCCCATGCTGACCACCCCGCAGGGCTTTTCTCCATCCTACATTGCCACTCATTGCCTATCCTAATACAGACCCTCCGATTCACAACACACCGTGATGTTTTTCTCACTCCTACTAGTGAATGTAATGTTACACACCCATTCATTGCACACCACACCATGATGTTTTTCCCACTCCTACTAGTGAATGTAATTTTACACAACGATACAATGCGCACCACTCCGCAATGTTTTTCAGAAACCTATCCTACATTGCTACTGCATGTTCCCTGTCCTCCCCATGCTGACCACCCAGCGGTGCTTTTCTCCATTCTACATTGCCACTCACTGCCTATCCTAATTCAGACCCTCCGATTCACACCACCCCGTGATGTTTTTCTCACTCCTACTTGTGAATGTAATGTTACACACCCTTACAATGCGCACCACTCCGCGATGTTTTTCAGAAACCTATCCTATATTGCCACTGCATGTTCCCTGACGTCCCCATGCTTACCACCCCGCGGTGCTTTTATCCATCCTACATTGCCACTCACTGCCTATCCTATTTCAGACCCTCCGATTCACACCACCCCGTGATGTTTTTCTCACTCCTACTAGTGAATGTAATGTTACACATCCATACAATGCGCACCACCCCGTGATGTTTTTCTCACTCCTACTAGTGAATGTAATGTTGCACACCCATACAATACCCACCACCCCGCGCTGTTTTTCAGAAACCTATCCTACATTGCCACTGCATGTACCCTGACCTCCCCATTCTGACCACTTCGCGGTGCTTATCCCCATCCTACATTGCCACTCACTGACTATCCTAATTCAGACCCTCCGATTCACCCCACCCCGTGATGTTTTTCTCACTCCCACTAGTGAATATAATGTTACACACACATACAATGCGCACCACCCCGTGATGTTTTTCTCACTCCTACTAGTGAATGTAATGTTGCACACCCATACAATACCCACCACCCCGCGCTGTTTTTCAGAAACCTATGCTACATTGCCACTGCATGTTCCCTGTCCTCCACATGCTGACCACCCCGCGGTGCTTTTCTCCATCCTACATTGCCACTCACTGCCTATCCTAATTCAGACCCTCCGATTCACACGACACCGTGATGTTTTTCTCACTCCTACTAGTGAATGTAATGTTACACACCCATACAATGCACACCACCCAGAGATGTTTTGCTCACTCCTACTAGTGAATGTAATGTTACACAACCATACAATGCGCACCACCCCGCGATGTTTTTCAGAAACCTATCCTACATTGCCACTACATGTTCCCTGACCTTCCCCATGCTGACCACACCGCGGTGCTTTTCTCCATCCTACATTGCCACTCACTGCCTATTCTAATTCAGAGCCTCCGATTCACACCACCCCGTGATGTTTTTCTCACTCCTACTAGTGAATGTAATGTTACACACCCATACAATGCGCACCACCCTGGATGTTTTTCAGAAACCTATCCTACATTGCCAATGCATGTTCCATGACCTCCCCATGCTGACCACCCCGCGGTGCTTTTCTCCATCCTACATTGCCACTCACTGCCTATCCTAATTCAGACCCTCGGATTCACACCACCCCGTGATGTTTTTCTCACTCCTACTAGTGAATGTAATGTTATACACCCATACAATGCGCACCACCCCGCGATGTTTTTCAGAAACCTATCCTACATTGCCACTGCATGTTCCCTGACCTCCCCATGCTGACCACCCAGCGGTGCTTTTCTCCACCCTACATTGCCACTCACTTCCTATGCTAATTCAGACCCTCCGATTCACACCACCCTGTGATGTTTTTTCCACTCCTACTAGTGAATGTAATGTTACACACCCATACAATGCGCACCACACCGCGATGTTTTTCAGAAACCAATGCTACATTGCCAGTGCATGTTCCCTGTCCTCCCCATGCAGACCAGCCCGCGGTGCTTTTCTCCATCCTACATTGCCACTCACTGACTATCCTAATTCAGACCCTCCGATTCACCCCACCCCATGATGTTTTTCTCACTCCTATTAGTGAATGTAATGTTACACACCCATACAATGCGCACCACCCCGTGATGTTTTTCTCACTCCTACTAGTGAATGTAATGTTGCACACCCATACAATGCGCACCACCCCGCGATATTTTTCAGAAACCTATCCTACAATGCCACTGCATGTTCCCTGACCTCCCCATGCTGACCACCCCGCAGTGCTTCTATACATCCTACAATGCAACTAACTGCCTATCCTAATTCAAACCCTCCGATTCACACCACCCCGTGATGTTTTTCTCACTCCTACTAGTGAATGTAATGTTGCACACCCATACAATGCCCACCACCCCGCGATGTTTTTCAGAAACCTATCCTACATTGCCACTGCATGTTCCCTGACCTCCCCATGCTGACCACCCCGCGGTTCTTTTCTCCATCCTATATTGCCACTCACTGCGTATCCTAATTCATTCCCTCCGATTCACACCACCCCGTGATGTTTTCCTCACTCCTACTAGTAAATGTAATGTTACACACCCATACAATGCGCACCACACCGCGATGTTTTTCTCACTCCTACTAGTGAATGTAATGTTACATACCCATACAATGCGCACCACCCGCGATGTTTTTCAGAAACCTATCCTATATTGCCACTGCATGTTCCCTGACCTCCCCATGCTTACCACCCCGCGGTGCTTTTATCCATCCTACATTGCCACTCACTGCATATCCTATTTCAGACCCTCCGATTCACACCACCCCGTGATGTTTTTCTCACTCCTACTAGTGAATGTAATGTTACACACCCATACAATGCGCACCACTCCACGATGTTTTTCAGAAACCTATCCTACATTGCCACTGCATGTACGCTGACCTCCCCATTCTGACCACTTTGCGGTGCTTATCCCCATCCTACATTGCCACTCACTGACTATCCTAATTCAGACCCTCCGATTCACCCCACCCCGTGATGTTTTTCCCACTCCCACTAGTGAATGTAATGTTACACACACATACAATGCGCACCACCCCGTGATGTTTTTCTCACTCCTACTAGTGAATGTAATGTTGCACACCCATACAATACTAACCACCCCGCGATGTTTTTGAGAAACCTATCCTACATTGCCACTACATGTTCCCTGACCTCCACATGCTGACCATCCCGCGGTGCTTTTCTCCATCCTACATTGCCACTCACTGCCTATCCTAGTTCTGACCCTTGGATTCACACCACCCCGTGATGTTTTTCTCACTCCTACAAGCGAATGTAAAGTTACACACCAATCAATACTCACCACCCCGTGATGTTTTTGTCACTCCTACTAGTGAATGTAATGTTACACACCCATACAATGCGCACCACCCCGTGATGTTTTTCTCACTCCTTCTAGTGAATGTAATGTTTCACACCCATAAAATACCCACCACCCCGCGATGTTTTTCCGAAACCTATCCTACTTTGCCACTGCATGTTCCCTGTCCTCCCCATGCTGACCACGCCGCGGTGCTTTTCTCCATCCTACATTGCCACTCACTGCCTATCCTAATTCAGGCCCTCCGATTCACACCAGACCGTGATGTTTTTCTCACTCCTACTAGTGAATGTAATGTTACACACCCATACAATGCACACCACCGCGAGATGTTTTTCTCACTCCTACTAGTGAATGTAATGTTACACCCCCATACAATGCGCACCACCCCGCGATGTTTTTCAGAAACCTATCCTATATTGCCACTGCATGTTCCCAGACCTCCCCATGCTTACCACCCCGCGGTACTTTTATCCATCCTACATTGCCACTCAGTGCCTATCCTATTTCAGACCCTCCGATTCACACCACCCCGTTATGTTTTTCTCACTCCTACTAGTGAATGTAATGTTACACACCCATACAATGCGCACCACTCCGCGATGTTTTTCAGAAACCTATCCTACATTGCCACTGCATGTACCCTGACTTCCCCATTCTGACCACTTCGCGGTGCTTATCCCCATCCTACATTGCCACTCACTGACTATCCTAATTCAGACCCTCCGATTCACCCCAACCCGTGATGTTTTTCTCACTCCTACTAGTGAATGTAATGTTACACACCCATACAATGCGCACCACCCCGTGATGTTTTTCTCACTCCTACTAGTGAATGTAATGTTGCACACCCATACAATACCCACCACCACGCGATGTTTTTCAGAAACCTATCCTACATTGCCACTGCATGTTCCCTGTCCTCCCCATGCTGACCACCCCGCGGTGCTTTTCTCCATCCTACATTGCCACTCACTGCCTATCCTAATTCAGACCCTCCGATTCACACCACCCCGTGATGTTTTTCTCACTGCTACTAGTGAATGTAATGTTACACACCCATACAATGCGCACCACCCCGCGAAGTTTTTCAGAAACCTATCCTACATTGTCACTGCATGTTCCCTGACCTCCCCATGCTGACCACCCCGCGGTGCTTTTCTCCACCCTACATTGCCACTCACTTCCTATGCTAATTCAGACCCTCCGATTCACACCACCCTGTGATGTTTTTTTCACTCCTACTAGTGAATGTAATGTTACACACCCATACAATGCGCACCACCCCGCGATGTTTTTCAGAAACCAATCATACATTGCCAGTGCATGTTCCCTGTCCTGCACATGCTGACCAGCCCGCTGTGCTTTTCTCCATCCTACATTGCCACTCACTGACTATCCTAATTCAGACCCTCCGATTCACCCCACCCCGTGATGTTTTTCTCACTCCTACTAGTAAATGTAATGTTACACACCAATACAATGCGCACCACACAGCGATGTTTTTCAGAAACCTATCCTACATTGCCACTGCATGTTCCCTGACCTCCCCATGCTGACCACCCCGCAGTGCTTTTATACATCCTACAATGCCACTCACTGCCTATCCTAATTCAAACCCTCTGATTCACACCACCCCGGGATGTTTTTCTCACTCCTACTAGTGAATGTAATGTTGCACACCCATACAATGCCCACCACCCCGCGATGTTTTTCAGAAACCTATCCTACATTGCCACTGCATGTTCCCTGACCTCCCTATGCTGACCACCCCGCGGTTCTTTTCTCCATCCTATATTGCCACTCACTGCGTATCCTAATTCAGTCCCTCCGATTCACACCACCCCGTGATGTTTTTCTGACTCCTACTAGTAAATGTAATGTTACACACCAATACAATGCGCACCACACCGCGATGTTTTTCTCACTCCTACTAGTGAATGTAATGTTACACACTCATACAATGCGCACCACCCCGCGATGTTTTTCAGAAACCTATCCTATTTTGCCACTGCATGTTCCCTGACCTCCCCATTCTTACCACACCGCGGTGCTTTTATCCATCCTACATTGCCACTCACTGCCTATCCTATTTCAGACCCTCCGATTCACACGACCCCCTGATGTTTTTCTCACTCCTACTAGTGAATGTAATGTTACACACCCATACAATGCGCACCACTCCACGATGTTTTTCAGAAACCTATCCTACATTGCCACTGCATGTACCCTGACCTCCAAATTCTGACCACTTTGCGGTGTTTATCCCCATCCTACCATGCCACTCACTGACTATCCTAATTCTGAACCTCCGATTCACCCCACCCCGTGATGTTTTTCTCACTCCTACTAGTGAATGTAATGTTACACACCCATACAATGCACACCACCCCGTCATGTTTTTCTCACTGCTAATAGGGAATGTAATGTTGCACACCCTTACAATACCCACCAACCCGCGATGCTTTTCAGAAACCTATAATACATTGCCACTGCATGTTCCCTGTCCTCCCCATGCTGACCACCCCGCAGGGTTTTTCTCCATCCTACATTGCCACTCACTGCCTATCCTAATTCAGACCCTCCGATTCACACCACACCGTGATGTTTTTCTCACTCCTACTAGTGAATGTAATGTTACACACCCATACAATGCACACCACACCATGATGTTTTTCCCACTCCTACTAGTGAATGTAATTTTACACAACCATACAATGCGCACCACTCCGCAATGTTTTTCAGAAACCTATCCTACATTGCTACTGCATGTTCTCTGTCCTCCCCATGCTGACCACCCAGCGGTGCTTTTCTCCATTCTACATTGCCACTCACTGCCTATCCTAATTCAGACCCTCCGATTCACACCACCCCGTGATGTTTTTCTCACTCCTACTAGTGAATGTAATGTTACACACCCTTACAATGCGCACCAATCCGCGATGTTTTTCAGAAACCTATCCTATATTGCCACTGCATGTTCCCTGACCTCCCCATGCTGACCACCCCACGGTGCTTTTCTCCATCCTACATTGCCACTCACTGCCTATCCTAATTCAGACCCTCCGATTCACACCACCCCGAGATATTTTTCTCACTCCTACTAGTGAATGTAATGTTACACACCCATACAATGCGCACCACCCCACGATGTTTTTCAGAAACCTATCCTATATTGCCACTGCATGTTCCCTTACCTCCCCATGCTTACCACCCCGCGGTGCTTTTCTCCATCCTACATTGCCACTCACTGCCTATCCTATTTCAGACCCTCCGATTCACACCACCCCGTGATGTTTTTCTCACTCCTACTAGTGAATGTAATGTTACACACCCATACAATGCGCACCACTCCGCGATGTTTTTCAGAAACCTATCCTACATTGAAACTGCATGTACCCTGACCTCCCCATTCTGACCACTTCGCGGTGATTATCCCCATCCTACATTGCCACTCACTGACTATCCTAATTCAGACCCTCCGATTCACCCCACCCCGTGATGTTTTTCTCACTCCCACTAGTGAATGTAATGTTACACACACATACAATGCGCACCACCCCGTGATGTTTTTCTCACTCCTACTAGTGAATGTAATGTTGCACACCCATACAATGCGCACCACCCTGTGATGTTTTTCAGAAACCTATCCTACATTGCCAATGCATGTTCCATGACCTCCCCATGCTGACCACCCCGCGGTGCTTTTCTCCATCCTACATTGCCACTCACTGCCTTTCCTAATTCAGACCCTCCGATTCACACCACCCCGTGATGTTTTTCTCACTCCTACTAGTGAATGTAATGTTGCACACCCATACAATGCCCACCACCCCGCGATGTTTTTCAGAAACCTATGCTACTTTGCCACTGCATGTTCCCTGACCTCCCCATGCTGACCACCCCGCGGTTCTTTTCTCCATCCTATATTGCCACTCACTGCGTATCCTAATTCAGTCCCTCCGATTCACACCACCCCGTGATGTTTTCCTCACTCCTACTAGTAAATGTAATGTTACACACCCATACAATGCGCACCACACCGCGATGTTTTTCTCACTCCTAGTAGTGAATGTAATGTTACATACCCATACAATGCGCACCACCCGCGATGTTTTTCAGAAACCTATCCTATATTGCCACTGCATGTTCCCAGACCTCCCCATGCTTACCACCCCGCGGTA
Source organism: Cavia porcellus (assembly GCF_034190915.1). Taxonomy (NCBI): domain Eukaryota; kingdom Metazoa; phylum Chordata; class Mammalia; order Rodentia; family Caviidae; genus Cavia; species Cavia porcellus. The sequence goes on along the minus strand of NW_026947539.1, from coordinate 762,279 downwards.
CTTTTATCCATCCTACATTGCCACTCACTGCCTACCCTATTTCAGACCCTCCGATTCACACCACCCCGTGATGTTTTTCTCACTCCTACTAGTGAATGTAATGTTACACACCCATACAATGCGCACCACTCCGCGATGTTTTTCAGAAACCTATCCTACATTGCCACTAAATGTACCCTGACTTCCCCATTCTGACCACTTCGCGGTGCTTATCCCCATCCTACATTGCCACTCACTGACTATCCTAATTCAGACGCTCCGATTCACCCCACCCCGTGATGTTTTTCTCACTCCTACTAGTGAATGTAATGTTACACACCCATACAATGCGCACCACCCCGTGATATTTTTCTCACTCCTACTAGTGAATGTAATGTTGCACACCCATACAATACCCACCACCACGCGATGTTTTTCAGAAACCTATCCTACATTGCCACTGCATGTTCCCTGACCTCCCCATGCTGACCACACCGCGGTGCTTTTCTCCATCCTACATTGCCACTCACTGCCTATTCTAATTCAGAGCCTCCGATTCACACCACCCGGTGATGTTTTTCTCACTCCTACTAGTGAATGTAATGTTACACACCCATACAATGCACACCACCCCGAGATGTTTTTCTCACTCCTACTAGTGAATGTAATGTTACACAACCATACAATGCGCACCACCCCGCGATGTTTTTCAGAAACCTATCCTACATTGCCACTACATGTTCCCTGACTTCCCCATGCTGACCACACCGCGGTGCTTTTCTCCATCCTACATTGCCACTCACTGCCTATTCTAATTCAGAGCCTCCGATTCACACCACCCCGTGATGTTTTACTCACTCCAACTAGTGAATGTAATGTTACACACCCATACAATGCGCACCACCCCGTGATGTTTTTCAGAAACCTATCCTACATTGCCAATGCATGTTTCATGACCTCCCCATGCTGACCACCCCGCAGTGCTTTTCTCCATCCTACATTGCCACTCAGTGCCTATCCTAATTCAGACCCTCCGATTCACACCACCCCGTGATGTTTTTCTCACTGCTACTAGTGAATGTAATGTTACACATCCATACAATGCGCACCACCCCGTCATGTTTTTCTCACTCCTACTAGTGAATGTAATGTTGCACACCCATACAATACCCACCACCCCGCGATGTTTTTCAGAAACCAATCCTACATTGCCAGTGCATGTTCCCTGTCCTGACCATGCTGACCAGCCCGCGGTGCTTTTCTCCATCCTACATTGCCACTCACTGACTATCCTAATTCAGACACTCCGATTCACCCCACCCCGTGATGTTATTCTCACTCCTACTAGTGAATGTAATGTTACACACCCATACAATGCGCACCACCCCGTGATGTTTTTCAACTCCTACTAGTGAATGTAATGTTGCACACCCATACAATACCCACAACGGCGCGATGTTTTTCAGAGTCCTATCCTACATTGCCACTGCATGTTCCCAGTCCTCCCCATTCTGACCACCCTGCGGCTCTTTTCTCCATCCTACATTGCCACTCACTGCCTATCCTAATTCAGACCCTCCGATTCACACCACACTGTGATGTTTTTCTCACTCCTACTAGTGAATGTAATGTTGCACACCCATACAATACCCACCACCCCGCGATGTTTTTCAGAAACCTATCCTACATTGCCACTGCATGTTCCCTGACCTCCCCATGCTGACCACCCCGCGGTTCTTTTCTCCATCCTATATTGCCACTCACTGCGTATCCTAATTCAGTCCCTCCGATTCACACCACCCCGTGATGTTTTTCTCACTCCTACTAGTAAATGTAATGTTACACACCCATACAATGCGCACCACACCGCGATGTTTTTCTCACTCCTACTAGTGAATGTAATGTTACACTCCCATACAATGCGCACCACCCCGCGAAGTTTTTCAGAAACCTATCCTATATTGCCACTGCATGTTCCCTGACTTCCCCATGCTTACCACCCCGCGGTGCTTTTATCCATCCTACATTGCCACTCACTGCCTATCCTATTTCATACCCTCCGATTCACACCACCCCGTGATGTTTTTCTCACTCCTACTAGTGAATGTAATGTTACACACCCATACAATGCGCACCACTCCGCGATGTTTTTCAGAAACCTATCCTACATTGCCACTGCATGTACCCTGACTTCCCCATTCTGACCACTTCGCGGTGCTTATCCCCATCCTACATTGCCACTCTCTGACTATCCTAATTCAGACCCTCCGATTCACCCCAACCCGTGATGTTTTTCTCACTCCTACTAGTGAATGTAATGTTACACACCCATACAATGTGCACCACCCCGTGATGTTTTTCTCACTCCTACTAGTGAATGTAATGTTGCACACCCATACAATACCCACCACCACGCGATGTTTTTCAGAAACCTATCCTACATGCCACTGCATGTTCCCTGTCCTCCCCATGCTGACCACCCCGCGGTGCTTTTCTCCATCCTACATTGCCACTCACTGCCTATCCTAATTCAGACCCTCCGATTCACACCACACCGTGATGTTTTTCTCACTCCTACTAGTGAATGTAATGTTACACACCCATACAATGCACACCACCCCGAGATGTTTTTCTCACTCCTACTAGTGAATGTAATGTTACACAACCATACAATGCGCACCACCCCGCGATGTTTTTCAGAAACCTATCCTACATTGCCACTACATGTTCCCTGACCTCCCCATGCTGACCACACCGCGGTGCTTTTCTCCAATCTACATTGCCACTCACTGCCTATTCTAATTCAGAGCCTCCGATTCACACCACCCCGTGATGTTTTTCTCACTCCTACTAGTGAATTTAATGTTACACACCCATACAATGCGCACCACCCCGTGATGTTTTTCAGAAACCTATCCTACATTGCCAATGCATGTTCCATGACCTCCCCATGCTGACCACCCCGCGGTGCTTTTCTCCATCCTACATTGCCACTCACTGCCTATCCTAATTCAGACCCTCGGATTCACACCACCCCGTGATGTTGTTCTCACTGCTACTAGTGAATGTAATGTTACACACCCATAAAATGCCCACCACCCCGCGAAGTTTTTCAGAAGCCTATCCTACATTGCCACTGCATGTTCCCTGACCTCCCCATGCTGACCACCCCGCGGTGCTTTTCTCCACCCTACATTGCCACTCACTTCCTATGCTAATTCAGACCCTCCGATTCACACCACCCTGTGATGTTTTTTTCACTCCTACTAGTGAATGTAATGTTACACACCCATACAATGCGCACCACCCTGCGATGTTTTTCAGAAACCAATCCTACATTGCCAGTGCATGTTCCCTGTCCTCCCCATGCTGACCAGCCCGCGGTGCTTTTCTCCATCCTACATTGCCACTCACTGCCTATCCTAATTCAGGCCCTCCGATTCACACCACACCGTGATATTTTTCTCACTCCTACTAGTGAATGTAATGTTACACACCCGTACAATGCACACCACCCCGAGATGTTTTTTCACTCCTACTAGTGAATGTAATGTTACACACCCATACAATGCGCACCAACCCGCGATGTTTTTCAGAAACCTATCCTATATTGCCACTGCATGTTCCCAGACCTCCCCATGCTTACCACCCCGCGGTACTTTTATCCATCCTACATTGCCACTCACTGCCTATCCTATTTCAGACCCTCCGATTCACACCACCCCGTGATGTTTTTCTCACTCCTACTAGTGAATGTAATGTTACACACCCATACAATGCGCACCACTCCGCGATGTTTTTCAGAAACCTATCCTACATTGCCACTGCATGTACCCTGACTTCCCCATTCTGACCACTTCGCGGTGCTTATCCCCATCCTACATTGCCACTCACTGACTATCCTAATTCAGACCCTCCGATTCACCCCACCCCGTGATGTTTTTCTCACTCCCACTAGTGAATGTAATGTTACACACCCATACAATGCGCACCATCCCGTGATGTTTTTCTCACTCCTACTAGTGAATGTAATGTTGCACACCCATACAATACCCACCACCACGCGATGTTTTTCAGAAACCTATCCTACATTGCCACTGCATGTTCCCTGTCCTCCCCATGCTGACCACCCCGCGGTGCTTTTCTCCATCCTACATTGCCACTCACTGCCTATCCTAATTCAGACCCTCCGATTCACACCACACCGTGATGTTTTTCTCACTCCTACTAGTGAATGTAATGTTACACACCCATACAATGCACACCACCCCGAGATGTTTTTCTCACTCCTACTAGTGAATGTAATGTTACACAACCATACATTGCGCACCACCCCGCGCTGTTTTTCTGAAACCTATCCTACATTGCCACTACATGTTCCCTGACCTCCCCATGCTGACCACACCGCGGTGCTTTTCTCCATCCTACATTGCCACTCACTGCCTATTCTAATTCAGAGCCGCCGATTCACACCACCCCGTGATGTTTTTCTCACTCCTACTAGTGAATGTAATGTTACTCACCCATACAATGCGCACCACCCCGTGATGTTTTTCAGAAACCTATCCTACATTGCCAATGCATGTTCCATGACCTCCCCATGCTGACCACCCCGCGGTGCTTTTCTCCATCCTACATTGCCACTCACTGCCGATCCTAATTTAGACCCTCGAATTCACACCACCCCGTGATGTTTTTCTCACTGCTACTAGTGAATGTAATGTTACACACCCATACAATGCGCACCACCCTGTGAAGTTTTTCAGGAACCTATCCTACATTGCCACTGCATGTTCCCTGACCTCCCCATGCTGACCACCCCGCGGTGCTTTTCTCCACCCTACATTGCCACTCACTTCTTATGCTAATTCAGACCCTCTGATTCACACCACCCTGTGATGTTTTTTTCACTCCTACTAGTGAATGTAATGTTACACACCCATACAATGCGCACCACCCCGCGATGTTTTTCAGAAACCAATCCTACATTGCCAGTGCATGTTCCCTGTCCTCCCCATGCTGACCAGCCCGCGGTGCTTTTCTCCATCCTACATTGCCACTCACTGACTATCCTAATTCAGACCCTCCGATTCACCCCACCCCGTGATGTTTTTCTCACTCCTACTAGTGAATGTAATGTTACACACCCATACAATGCGCACCACCCCGTGATTTTTTTCTCACTCCTGCTAGTGAATGTAATGTTGCACACCCATACAATACCCACCACCACGCGATGTTTTTCAGAAACCTATCCTACATTGCCACTGCATGTTCCCTGTCTTCCCCATGCTGACCACACCGCGGTGCTTTTCTCCATCCTACATTGCCACTCACTGCCTATCCTAATTCAGACCCTCCGATTCACACCACACCGTGATGTTTTTCTCACTCCTACTAGTGAATGTAATGTTGCACACCCATACAATACCCACCACCCCGCAATGTTTTTCAGATACCTATCCTACATTGCCACTGCATGTTCCCTGTCCTCCCCATGCTGACCACCCCGCGGTGCTTTTCTCCATCCTACATTGCCACTCACTGCCTATCCTAATTCAGACCCTCCGATTCACACCACACCGTGATGTTTTTCTCACTCCTAGTAGTGAATGTAATGTTACACACCCATACAATGCACACGACCCCGTGATGTTTTTCTCACTCCTACTAGTGAATGTAATGATACACACCCATACAATGCGCACCACCCCGCGATGTTTTTCAGAAACCTATCCTACATTGCCACTGCATGTTCCCTGACCTCCCCATGCTGACCACCCCGCGGTGCTTTGCTCCATCCTATATTGCCACTCACTGCGTATCCTAATTCAGTCCCTCCAATTCACACCACCCCACGATGTTTTTCTCACTCCTGTTAGTGAATGTAATGTTACACACCCATACAATGCGCACCACCTTTCGATGTTTTTCAGAAACCTATCCTACATTGCTACTGCATGTTCCCTGAACTCCCCATGCTGACAAACCCCGCGATGCTTTTCTCCATCGTACATTACCACTCACTGCCTATCCTAATTCAGACCTCCGATTCACACCACACCATGATGTGTTTCCCACTCCTACTAGTGAATGTAATTTTACACAATCATTCAATGCGCACCACTCCGCGATGTTTTTCAGAAACATATCCTACATTGCTACTGCATGTTCCCTGACCTCCCCATGCTGACAAACCCGCGGTGCTTTTCTCCATCCTACATTGCCACTCACTGCCTATCCTAATTCAGACCCTCCGATTCACACCACCCCGTGATGTTTTTCTCACTCCTACTAGTGAATGTAATGTTACACACCCTTACAATGCGCACCACTCCGCGATGTTTTTCAGAAACCTATCCTACATTGCCACTGCATGTACCCTGACCTCCCCATTCTGACCACTTCGCGGTGCTTATCCCCATCCTACATTGCCACTCACTGACTATCCTAATTCAGACCCTCCGATTCACCCCACCCCGTGACGTTTTTCTCACTCCTACTAGTGAATGTAATGTTACACACCCATACAATGCGCACCAACTCGTGATGTTTTCTCACTCCTACTAGTGAATGTAATGTTGCACACCCATACAATACCCACCACCCCGCGATGTTTTTCAGAAACCTATCCTACATTTCCACTGCATGTTCCCTGTCCTCCCCATGCTGACCACCCCGCGGTGCTTTTCTCCATCCTACATTGCCACGCACTGCCTATCCTAATTCAGACCCTCCGATTCACACCACACCGTGATGTTTTTATCACTCCTACTAGTGAATGTAATGTTACACACCCATACAATGCACACCACCCCGAGATGTTTTTCTCACTCCTACTAGTGAATGTAATGTTACACACCCATACAATGTGCACCACCCCGCGATGTTTTTCAGAAACCTATCCTATACTGCCACTGCATGTTCCCTGATCTCCCCATGCTTACCACCCCGCGGTGCTTTTATCCATCCTACATTGCCACTCACTGCCTATCCTATTTCAGACCCTCCGATTCACACCACCCCGTGATGTTTTTCTCACTCCTACTAGTGAATGTAATGTTACACACCCATACAATGCGTACCACCCCGCGATGTTTTTCAGAAACCTATCCTACATTGCCACTGCATGTTCTATGACCTCCCATGCTGACCACCCCGCGGTGCTTTTCTCCATCCTATATTGCCACTCACTGCGTATCCTAATTCAGTCCCTCCGATTCACACCACCCCGTGATGTTTTTCTCACTCCTACTAGTGAATGTAATGTTACACACCCATACAATGCCCAGCACCCCGCGATGTTTTTCAGAAACCTATCCTACATTGCCACTGCATGTTCCCTGACCTCCCCATGCTGACCACCTCGCTGTGCTTCTCTCCATCCTATATTGCCACTCACTGCGTATCCTAATTCAGTCCCTCCGATTCACATCACCCCTTGATGTTTTTCTCACTCCTACTAGTGAATGTAATGTTACACACCCATACAATGCGCACCACTCCGCGATGTTTTTCAGAAACCTATCCTACATTGCCACTGCATGTACCCTGACCTCCCAATGCTTACCACCCCGCGGTGCTTTTATCCATCCTACATTGCCACTCACTGCCTATCCTATTTCAGACCCTCCGATTCACACCACCCCGTGATGTTTTTCTCACTCCTACTAGTGAATGTAATGTTACACACCCATACAATGCGCACCACCCCGTGATGTTTTTCTCACTCCTACTAGTGAATGTAATGTTGCACACCCATACAATACCCACCACCACGCGATGTTTTTCAGAAACCTATGCTACATTGCCACTGCATGTTCCCTGTCCTCCCCATGCTGACCACCCCGCGGTGCTTTTCTCCATCCTACATTGCCACTCACTGCCTATCCTAATTCACACCTTCCGATTCACACCACACCGTGATGTTTTTCTCACTCCTACTAGTGAATGTAATGTTACACACCCATACAATGCACACCACCCCGAGATGTTTTTCTCACTCCTACTAGTGAATGTAATATTACACAACCATACAATGCGCACCACCCCGCGATGTTTTTTAGAAACCTATCCTACATTGCCACTACATGTTCCCTGACCTCCCCATGCTGTCCACACCGCGGTGCTTTTCTCCATCCTACATTGCCACTCACTGCCTATTCTAATTCAGAGCCTCCGATTCACACCACCCCGTGATGTTTTTCTCACTCCTACTAGTGAATGTAATGTTACACACCCATACAATGCGCACCACTTCGTGATGTTTTTCAGAAATCTCTCCTACATTGCCAATGCATATTCCATGACCTCCCCATGCTGACCACCCCGCGGTGCTTTTCTCCATCCTACATTGCCACTCACTGCCTATCCTAATTCAGACCCTCCGATTCACACCACCCCGTGATGTTTTTCTCACTGCTACTAGTGAATGTAATGTTACACCCCCATACAATGCGCACCACCCCGCGATGTTTTTCAGAATCCTATCCTACATTGCCACTGCATGTTCCCTGACCTCCCATTGCTGACCACCCCGCGGTGCTTTTCTCCACCCTACATTGCCACTCACTTCCTATGCTAATTCAGACCCTCCGATTCACACCACCCTGTGATGTTTTTTTCACTCCTACTAGTGAATGTAATGTTACACACCCATACAATGCGCACCACCCCGCGATTTTTTTCAGAAACCAATCCTACATTGCCAGTGCATGTTCCCTCTCCTCCCCATGCTGACCAGCCCGCGGTGCTTTTCTCCATCCTACATTGCCACTCACTGACTATCCTAATTCAGACCCTCCGATTCACCCCACCCCGTGATGTTTTTCTCACTCCTACTAGTGAATGTAATGTTACACAACCATACAATGCGCACCACCCCGTGATGTTTTTCTCAGTCCTACTAGTGAATTCAATTTTGCACACCCATGCAATACCCACCACCCCGCGATGTTTTTCAGAAACCTATCCTACATTGCCACTGCAAGCTCCCTGTCCTCCCCATGCTGACCACCCCGCGGTGCTTTTCTCCATCGTACCTTGCCACTCACTGCCTATCCTAATTCAGACCCTCCGATTCACACCACACCGTGATGTTTTTCTCACTCCTACCAGTGAATGTAATGTTACACACCCATACAATGCACACCACCCCGAGATGTTTTTCTCACTCCTACTAGTGAATGTAATGTTACACAACCATACAATGCGCACCACCACGCAATGTTTTTCAGAAACCTATCCTACATTGCCACTACATGTTCCCTGACCTCCCCATGCTGACCACACCGCGGTGCTTTTCTCCATCCTACATTGCCTCTCACTGCCTATTCTAATTCAGAGCCTCCGATTCACCCCACCCCGTGAGGTTTTTCTCACTCCTACTAGTGAATGTAATGTTACACACCCATACAATGCGCACCACCCCGTGATGTTTTTCAGAAACCTATCCTACATTGCCAATGCATGTTCCATGCCCTCCCCATGCTGACCACCCCGCGGTGCTTTTCTCCATCCTACTTTGCCACTCACTGCCTATCCTAATTCAGACCCTCGAAATCACACCACCCCGTGATGTTTTTCTCACTGCTACTAGTGAATGTAAGGTTACACACCCATACAATGCGCCCCACCACGCGATGTTTTTCAGAAACCTATCCTACATTGCAACTGCATGTTCCCTGACCTCCCCATGCTGACCACCCCGCGGTGCTTTTCTCCACCCTACATTGCCACTCACTTCCTATGCTAATTCAGACCCTCCGATTCACACCACCCTGTGATGTTTTTTTTCACTCCTACTAGTGAATGAAATGTTACACACCCATACAATGCGCACCACCCCGCGATGTTTTTCAGAAACCAATCCTATATTGCCAGTGCATGTTCCCTGTCCTCCCCATGCTGACCAGCCCGCGGTGCTTTTCTCCATCCTACATTGCCACTCACTGACTATCCTAATTCAGACCCTCCGATTCACCCCACCCCGTGATGTTTTTCTCACTCCTACTCGTGAATGTAATGTTACACACCCATACAATGCGCACCACCCCATGATGTTTTTCTCACTCCTACTAGTGAATGTAATGTTGCACACCCATACAATACCCACCACCCCGCAATGTTTTTCAGATACCTATCCTACATTGCCACTGCATGTTCCCTGTCCTCCCCATGCTGACCACCCCGCGGTGCTTTTCTCCATCCTACATTGCCACTCACTGCCTATCCTAATTCAGACCCTCTGATTCACACCACACCGTGATGTTTTTCTCACTCCTACTAGTGAATGTAATGTTACACACCCATACAATGCACACGACCCCGTGATGTTTTTCTCACTCCTACTAGTGAATATAATGATACACACCCATACAATGCGCACCACCCCGCGATGTTTTTCAGAAACCTATCCTACATTGCCACTGCATGTTCCCTGACCTCCCCATGCTGACCACCCCGCGGTGCTTTGCTCCATCCTATATTGCCACTCACTGCGTATCCTAATTCAGTCCCTCCAATTCACACCACCCCACGATATTTTTCTCACTCCTGTTAGTGAATGTAATGTTACACACCCATACAATGCGCACCACCTTTCGATGTTTTTCAGAAACCTATCCTACATTGCTACTGCATGTTCCCTGACCTCCCCATGCTGACAAACCCGCGGTGCTTTTCTCCATCCTACATTGCCACTCACTGCCTATCCTAATTCAGACCCTCCGATTCACACCACCCCGTGATGTTTTTCTCACTCCTACTAGTGAATGTAATGTTACACACCCTTACAATGCGCACCACTCCGCGATGTTTTTCAGAAACCTATCCTACATTGCCACTGCATGTACCCTGACCTCCCCATTCTGACCACTTCACGGTGCTTATCCCCATCCTACATTGCCACTCACTGACTATCCTAATTCAGACCCTCCGATTCACCCCACCCCGTGACGTTTTTCTCACTCCTACTAGTGAATGTAATGTTACACACCCATACAATGCGCACCACCTCGTGATGTTTTTCTCACTCCTACTAGTGAATGTAATGTTGCACACCCATACAATACCCACCACCCCGCGATGTTTTTCAGAAACCTATCCTACATTTCCACTGCATGTTCCCTGTCCTCCCCATGCTGACCACCCCGCGGTGCTTTTCTCCATCCTACATTGCCACGCACTGCCTATCCTAATTCAGACCCTCCGATTCACACCACACCGTGATGTTTTTGTCACTCCTACTAGTGAATGTAATGTTACACACCCATACAATGCACACCACCCCGAGATGTTTTTCTCACTCCTACTAGTGAATATAATGTTACACACCCATACAATGCGCACCATCCCGCGATGTTTTTCAGAAACCTATCCTATACTGCCACTGCATGTTCCCTGATCTCCCCATGCTTATCACCCCGCGGTGCTTTTATCCATCCTACATTGCCACTCACTGCCTATCCTATTTCAGACCCTCCGATTCACACCACCCCGTGATGTTTTTCTCACTCCTACTAGTGAATGTAATGTTACACACCCATACAATGCGTACCACCCCGCGATGTTTTTCAGAAACCTATCCTACATTGCCACTGCATGTTCTATGACCTCCCCATGCTGACCACCCCGCGGTGCTTTTCTCCATCCTATATTGCCACTCACTGCGTATCCTAATTCATTCCCTCCGATTCACACCACCCCGTGATGTTTTTCTCACTCCTACTAGTGAATGTAATGTTACACACCCATACAATGCCCAGCACCCCGCGATGTTTTTCAGAAACCTATCCTACATTGCCACTGCATGTTCCCTGACCTCCCCATGCTGACCACCCCGCTGTGCTTCTCTCCATCCTATATTGCCACTCACTGCGTATCCTAATTCAGTCCCTCCGATTCACACCACCCCTTGATGTTTTTCTCACTCCTACTAGTGAATGTAATGTTACACACCCATACAATGCGCACCACTCCGCGATGTTTTTCAGAAACCTACCCTACATTGCCACTGCATGTACCCTGACCTCCCAATGCTTACCACCCCGCGGTGCTTTTATCCATCCTACATTGCCACTCACTGCCTATCCTATTTCAGACCCTCCGATTCACACCACCCCGTGATGTTTTTCTCACTCCTACTAGTGAATGTAATGTTACACACCCATACAATGCGCACCACCCCGTGATGTTTTTCTCACTCCTACTAGTGAATGTAATGTTGCACACCCATACAATACCCACCACCACGCGATGTTTTTCAGAAACCTATGCTACATTGCCACTGCATGTTCCCTGTCCTCCCCATGCTGACCACCCCGCGGTGCTTTTCTCCATCCTACATTGCCACTCACTGCCTATCCTAATTCAAACCTTCCGATTCACACCACACTGTGATGTTTTTCTCACTCCTACTAGTGAATGTAATGTTACACACCCATACAATGCACACCACCCCGAGATGTTTTTCTCACTCCTACTAGTGAATGTAATGTTACACACCCTAACAATGCGCACCACTCCGCGATGTTTTTCAGAAACCTATCCTACATTGCCACTGCATGTTCCCTGACCTCCCCATGCTGACCACCCCACGGTGCTTTTCTCCATCCTACATTGTCACTCACTGCCTATCCTAATTCAGACCCTCCGATTCACACCACTCCGAGATGTTTTTCTCACTCCTACTAGTGAATGTAATGTTACACACCCATACAATGCGCACCACCCCGCGATGTTTTTCAGAATCCTATCCTACATTGCCACTACATGTTCCCTGACCTCCCCATGCTGACCACCCCGCGGTGCTTTTCTCCATCTTACATTGCCACTCACTGCCTATTCTAATTCAGACCCTCCGAATCACACCACCCCGTGATGTTTTTCTCACTCCTACTAGTGAATGTAATGTTACAAACCCCTACAATGCACACAACCCCGAGATGTTTTTCTCACTCCTACTAGTGAATGTAATTTTACACACCCATACAATGCGCACCACCCCGTGATGTTTTTCAGAAACCTATCCTACATTGCCAATGCATGTTCCATGACCTCCCCATGCTGACCACCCCGCGGTGCTTTTCTCCATCCTACATTGCCACTCACTGCCTATCCTAATTCAGACCCTCGGATTCACACCACCCCGTGATGTTTTTCTCACTCCTACTAGTGAATGTAATGTTACAAACACATACAATGCACACCTCCCCGCGATGTTTTTCAGAAACCTATCCTACATTGCCACTGCATGTTCCCTGACCTCCCCATGCTGCCCACCCCGCGGGGCTTTTCTCCACCCTACATTGCCACTCACTTCCTATGCTAATTCACACCCTCCGATTCACCCCACCCCGTGATGTTTTTCTCACTCCTACTAGTGAATGTAATGTTACACACCCATACAATGCGCACCACCCCGTGATGTTTTTTTCACTCCTACTAGTGAATGTAATGTTACACACCCATGCAATGCGCACCACCCCGCGATGTTTTTCAGAAACCAATTGTACATTGCCAGTGCATGTTCCCTGTCCTCCCCATGCTGACCAGCACGCGGTGCTTTTCTCCATCCTACATTGCCACTCCCTGACTATCCTAATTCAGACCCTTCGATTCACACCACCCCGTGATGTTTTTATCACTCCTACTAGTGAATGTAATGTTACACACCCATACAATGCGCACCACCCCGTGATGTTTTTCTCACTCCCACTAGGGAATGTAATGTTGCACACCCATACAATGCCCAGCACCCCGCGATGTTTTCAGAAACCTATCCTACATTGCCGCTGCATGTTCCCTGACCTCCCCATGCTGACCACCCCGCGGTGCTTTTCTCCATCCTATATTGCCACTCACTGCGTATCCTAATTCAGTCCCTCCGATTCACACCACCCCGTGATGTTTTTCTCACTCCTACAAGTGAATGTAATGTTACACCCCCATACAATGCGCACCACCCCACGATGTTTTTCAGAACATTGCTACTGCATGTTTCCTGACCTCCCCATGATGACAAACCCGCGGTGCTTTTCTCCATCCTACATTGCCACTCACTGCCTATCCTAATTCAGACCCTCCGATTCACACCACCCCGTGATGTTTTTCTCACTCCTTCTAGTGAATGTAATGTTACACACCCATACAATGCGCACCACCCCGCGATGTTTTTCAGAACCCTATCCTACGTTGCCACTGCATGTTCCCTGACCTCCCCATGCTGACCACCCCCGGTGCTTTTCTCCATCCTACATTGCCAATCACTGCCTATCCTAATTCAGACCCTCCGATTCACACCACCCCGAGATGTTTTTCTCACTCCTACTAGTCAATGTAATGTTACACACCCATACAATGCGCACCACCCCGCGATGTTTTTCAGAAACCTATCCTACATTGCCACTACATGTTCCCTGACCTCCCCATGCTGACCACCCCGCGGTGCTTTTCTCCATCCTACATTGCCACTCACTGCCTATTCTAATTCAGACCCTCCGATTCACACCACCCCGTGATGTTTTTCTCACTCCTACTAGTTAATGTAATGGTACACACCCATACAATGCGCACCACCCCGCGATGTTTTTCAGAACCCTATCCTACGTTGCCACTGCATGTTCCATGACCTCCCCGTACTGACCACCCCGCGGTGCTTTTCTCCATCCTACATTGCCACTCACTGCCTATCCTAATTGAGACCCTCAGATTCACACCACGCCATGATGTTTTTCTCAATTATACTAGTGAATGTAATGTTACACACCCATACAATGCGCACCACCCTGCGATGTTTTTCAGAAAACTATTTTACATTGCCACTTCATATTCCCTGACTTCCCCATGCTGACCACCCCGCGGTGCTTTTCTCCATCCTACATTGCCACTCACTGCCTATACTAATTCAGTCTCTCCGATTGACAACACCCCGTGATGTTTTTCTCACTCCTACTAGTGAATGTAACGTTACACACCCATACAATGCGCACCACCCCGCAATGATTTTCAGAAACCTATCCTACATTGCCACTGCATGTTCCCTGACCTCCCCATGCTGACCACCCCGTGGTGATTTTCTCCATCCTACATTGCCACTCACTGCCTATCCTATTCAGACCCTCCGATTGACACCACCCAGTTATGGATTTCTCACTCCAACTAGTGAATGTAATGTTACACACCCATACAATGCGCACCACACCGCGATGTTTTTAAGAAACCTATCCTACATTGTCACTGTATGTTCCCTGACCTCGACATGCTGACCACCCTGCGGTGCTTTTCTCCATCCTACATTGCCACACACTGCCTATCCTAATTCAGACCCTCCGATTCACACCACCCCGTGATGTTTTTCTCACTGCTACAAGTGAATGTAATGTTACACACCCACACAATGCGCACCACCCCGCGATGTTTTTCAGAAATCTATCCTACATTTCCACTGCATGTTCCCTGACCTCCCCATGCTGACCACCCCGAGGAGCTTTTCTCTATCCTACATTGCCACACTGCCTTTCCTAATTCAGACCCTACGATTCACACCACCCCGTGATATTTTTCTCACTCCTACTAGTAAATGTAATGTTACACACCCATACAATGCGCACCACACCGCGATGATTTTCTCACTCCTACTAGTGAATGTAATGTTTCACACCCATACAATGCGCACCACCCCCAATGTTTTTCAGAAACCTATCCTATATTGCCACTGCATGTTCCCTGACCTCCCCATGCTTACCACCCCGCGGTGCTTTTATCCATCCTACATTGCCACTTACTTCCTATCCTATTTCAGACCTTCCGATTCACACCACCCCGTGATGTTTTTCTCACTCCTACTAGTGAATGTAATGTTAAACACCCATAAAATGCGCACCACTCCACGATGTTTTTCAGAAAACTGTCCTACATTGCCACTGGATGTACCCTGACCTCCCCATTCTGACCACCTCGCGGTGCTTATCCCCATCTTACATTGCCACTCACTGACTATCCTCATTCAGACCCTCCGATTCACACCACCCCGTGATGTTTTTCTCACTCCTACTAGTGAATGTAATGTTACACACCCATACAATGCGCACCACCCCGTGATGTTTTTCTCACTCCTACTAGTGAATGTAATGTTGCACACCCATACAATGCCCAACACCCCGCGATGTTTTTCAGAAACCTATCCTACATTGCCACTGCATGTTCCCTGACCTCCACATGCTGACCACCCCACGGTGCTTTTCTCCATCCTACATTGCCACTCTCTGCCTAACCTTATTCAGACCCTCCGATTCACACCACACCGTGATGTTTTTCTCACTCCTACTAGTGAAGGTAATGTTACACACCCGTACAATGCACACCACCCCGTGATGTTTTTCTCACTCCTACTAGTGAATGTAATGATACACACCCATACAATGCGCACCACCCCGCGATGTTTTTCAGAAACTTATCCTATATTGCCACTGCATGTTCCCTGACCTCCCCATGCTGACCACCCCGCGGTGCTTTGCTCCATCCTATATTGCCACTCACCGCGTATCCTAATTCAGTCCCTCCGATTCACACCACCCCGTGATTTTTTTCTCACTCCTACAAGTGAATGTAATGTTACACCCCCATACAATGCGCAGCACCCCACGATGTTTTTCTCACTCCTATTAGTGAATGTAATGTTACACACCCATACAATGCGAACCACCCTTCGATGTTTTTCAGAAACCTATCCTACATTGCTACTGCATGTTCCCTGACCTCCCCATGCTGACAAACCCCGCGGTGCTTTTCTCCACCCTACATTACCACTCACTGCCTATCCTAATTCAGACCTCCGATTCACACCACACCATGATGTTTTTCCCACTCCTACTAGTGAATGTAATTTTACACAACCATACAATGCGCACCACTCCGCGATGTTTTTCAGAAACCTATCCTACATTGCCACTGCATATTCCCTGACCTCCCCATGATGAAACCCCGCGGTGCTTTTCTCTATCCTACATTGCCACTCACTGTCTATCCTAATTCAGACCCTCCGATTCACACCACCCCGTGATGTTTTTCTCACTCCTACTAGTGAATGTAATGTTACACACCCATACAATGCGCACCACTCCGCGATGTTTTTCAGAAACCTATCCTACATTGCCACTGCATGGTCCGTGACCTCCCGATGCTGACCACCCCGCGGTGCTTTTCTCCATCCTATATTGCCACTCAGTGCCTATCCTAATTCAGACCCTCCGATTCACACCTCCCCGTGATGTTTTTCTCACTCCTACTAGTGAATGTAATGTTACACACCCATACAATGCGCACCACCCCGCGATGTTTTTCAGAAACCAATCCTACATTGCCAGTGCATGTTCCCTGTCCTCCCCATGCTGACCAGCCCGCGGTGCTTTTCTCCATCCTACACTGCCACTCACTGCCTATCCTAATTCAGACCTTCCGATTCACATCACCCCATGATGTTTTTCTGACTGCTACTAGTGAATGTAATGTTACACACCCATACAATGCGCACCACCCTGAGATATTTTTCAGAAACCTATCCTACATTGCCACTGCATGTTCCATGACCTCCCCATGCTGACCAACCCGCGGTGATTTTCTCCATGCTACATTGCCACTCACTTCCTATGCTAATTCAGACCCTCCGATTCACACCACCCTGTGATGTTTTTTTCACTCCTACTAGTGAATGTAATGTTACACACCCATACAATGCGCACCGCCCCGCGATGTTTTTCAGAAACCAATCCTACATTGCCAGTGCATGTTCCCTGTCCTCCCCATGCTGACCAGCTCGCGGTGCTTTTCTCCATCCTACACTGCCACTCACTGCCTATCCTAATTCAGACCCTCTTATTCACATCACCCCATGATGTTTTTCTGACTGCTACTAGTGAATGTAATGTTACACACCCATACAATGCGCACCACCCCGCGATGTTTTTCAGAAACCTATCCTACATTGCCACTGCATGTTCCCTGACCTCCCCATGCTGACCACCCCGCGGTGCTTTCCTCCATCCTACATTGCCACTCACTGCCTATCCTAATTCAGACCCACCGATTCACACCCCCCGTGATGTTTTTGTCACTCCTACTAGTGAATGTAATGTTACACACCCATACAATGCGCACAACCCCGTGATGTTTTTCAGAAACCTATCCTACATTGCCACTGCATATTCCCTGACCTCCCCATGCGGACCACCCCGCGGTGCTTTTCTCCATCCTACATTGGCACTCACTGCCTATCCTAATTCAGACCCTCCGATTCACACCACCCCGTGATGTTTTTCTCACTCCTACTAGTGTATGTAATATTACACACCCATACAATGCGCAGCACCCTGTGATGTTTTTCAGAAAACTGTCCTATATTGCCACTGCATGTTCCCTGACCTGCCCATGCTGACCACCCCGCGGTGCTTATCTCCATCCTAAATTGCCAGTCACTGCCTAACCTAATTCAGACCCTCCGATTCACACCACCCCGTGATGTTTGTCTCACTCCTACTAGTGAATGTAATGTTACACACCCATACAATGCGCACCACCTCGCGATGATTTTCAGAAACGTATCCTATATTGCCACTGCATGTTCCCTAACCTCCCCATGTTGACCGTCCCGCGGTGCTTCTCTCCATCCTACATTGCCACTCACTGCTTATCCTAATTCAGACCCTTTGATTCACACCACCCTGTGATGTTTTTCTCACTCTTACTAGTGAATGTAATGTTACACACCCATACAATGCGTACCACCCCTGGATGTTTTTCAGAAACCTATCCTACATTGCCACTGCTTGTTCTCTGACCTCCCCATGCTGACCACCCCGCGGTGCTTTTCTCCATCCTACATTGCCATTCACTGCCTATCCTAATTCAGACCCTCTGATTCACACCACCCCGTGATGTTTTTGTCACTCCTACTAGTGAATGTAATGTTACAAACCCATACAATGCGCACCAACCCGCGATGTTTTTCAGAAACCTATCCTACATTGCCACTGCATGTTCCCTGACCTCCCCATGCTGAAACCCCGCGGTGCTTTTCTCCATCCTACATTGCCACTCACTGCCTATCCTAATTCAGACCCTCCGTTTCACACCACCCTGTGATGTTTTTCTCACTGCTACTAGTGAATGTAATGTTACACACCCACATAATGCGCACCACCCCGCGATGTTTTTCAGAAATCTATCCTACATTTCCACTGCATGTTCCCTGACCTCCCCATGCTGACCACCCCGAGGAGCTTTTCTCTATCCTACATTGCCACTCACTGCCTTTCCTAATTCAGACCCTACGATTCACACCACCCCGTGATGTTTTTCTCACTCCTACTAGTAAATGTAATGTTACACACCCATACAATGCGCACCACACCGCGATGCTTTTCTCGCTCCTACTAGTGAATGTAATGTTACACACCCATACAATGCGCACCACCCCGCGATGTTTTTCAGAAACCTATCCTATATTGCCACTGCATATTCCCTGACCTCCCCATGCTTACCACCCCGCGGTGCTTTTATCCATCCTACATTGCCACTTACTGCCTATCCTATTTCAGACCCTCCGATTCACACCACCCCGTGATGTTTTTCTCACTCCTACTAGTGAATGTAATGTTACACACCCATAAAATGCGCACCACTCCGCGATGTTTTTCAGAAACCTATCCTACATTGCCACTGCATGTACCCTGACCTCCCCATTCTGACCACCGCGCGGTGCTTATCCCCATCTTACATTGCCACTCACTGACTATCCTCATTCAGACCGTCCGATTCACACCACCCCGTGATGTTTTTCTCACTCGTACTAGTGAATGTAATGTTACACACCCATACAATGCGCACCACCCTGTGATGTTTTTCTCACTCCTACTAGTGAATGTAATGTTGCACACCCATACAATGCCCAACACCCCGCGATGTTTTTCAGATACCTATCCTACATTGCCACTGCATGTTCCATGACCTCCCCATGCTGACCACCCCGCGGTGCTTTTCTCCATCCTACATTGCCATTCACTGCCTATCCTAATTCAGACCCTCCGATTCACACCACCCCGTGATGTTTTTCTCACTCCTTAGAGAATGTAATGTTACACACCCATACAATGCGCATCACCCCGCAATGTTTTTCAGAAACCTATCCTACATTGCCACTGCATGTTTCCTGACCTCCCCATGGAGACCAACCCGCAGTGCTTTCATACATCCTACAATGCCACTCACTGCCTATCGTAATTCAGACCCTCCGATTCACACCACCCCGTGATGTTTTTCTCACTCCTACTAGTGAATGTAATGTTACACACCCATAAAATGCGCACCACTCCGCGATGTTTTTCAGAAACCTATCCTACATTGCCACTGCATGTACCCTGACCTCCCCATTCTGACCACCTCGCGGTGCTTATCCCCATCTTACATTGCCACTCACTGACTATCCTCATTCAGACCGTCCGATTCACACCACCCCGTGATGTTTTTCTCACTCATACTAGTGAATGTAATGTTACACACCCATACAATGCGCACCACCCCGTGATGTTTTTCTCACTCCTACTAGTGAATGTAATGTTGCACACTCATACAATGCCCAACACCCCGCGATGTTTTTCAGAAACCTATCCTACATTGCCACTGCATGTTCCCTGACCTCCCCATGCTGACCACCCCGCGGTGCTTTTCTCCATCCTACATTGCCACTCACTGCCTATCCTAATTCAGACCCCCCGATTCACACCCCCCGTGATGTTTTTCTCGCTCCTACTAGTGAATGTAATGTTACACACCCATACAATGCGCACCACCCCGTGATGTTTTTCAGAAACCTATCCTACATTGCCACTGCATCTTCCCTGACCTCCCCATGCTGACCACCCCGCGGTGCTTATCTCCATCCTACATTGCCAGTCACTGCCTAAACTAATTAAGACCCTCCGATTCAGACCACCCCGTGATGTTTTTCTCACTCCTACTAGTGAATGTAATGTTACACACCCATACAATGCGCACCACCTCGCGATGTTTTTCAGAAACCTATCCTATATTGCCACTGCATGTTCCCTAACCTCCCCATGCTGACCATCCCGCTGTGCTTCTCTTCATCCTACATTGCCACTCACTGCTTATCCTAATTCAGACCCTTTGATTCACACCACCCTGTGATGTTTTTCTCACTCTTACTAGTGAATGTAATGTTACACACCCATACAATGCGTACCACCCCAGGATGTTTTTCAGAAACCTATCCTACATTGCCACTGCTTGTTCTCTGACCTCCCCATGCTGACCACCCCGCGGTGCTTTTCTCCATCCTACATTGCCATTCACTGCCTATCCTAATTCAGACCCTCTGATTCACACCACCCCGTGATGTTTTTGTCACTCCTACTAGTGAATGTAATGTTACACACCCATACAATGCGCACCACCCCGCGATGTTTTTCAGAAACCTATCCTACATTGCCACTGCATGTTCCCTGACCTCCCCAAGCTGAAACCCCGCGGTGGTTTCCTCCATCCTACATTGCCACTCACTGCCTATCCTAATTCAGACCCTCCGATTCACACCACCCCGTGATGTTTTACTCACTGCTACTAGTGAATGTAATGTTACACACCCACACAGTGCGCACCACCCCGCGATGTTTCTCAGAAATCTATCCTACATTTCCACTGCATGTTCCCTGACCTCCCCATGCTGACCACCCCGAGGAGCTTTTCTCTACCCTACATTGCCACTCACTGCCTTTCCTAATTCAGACCCTACGATTCACACCACCCCGTAATGTTTTTCTCACTCCTACTAGTGAATGTAATGTTACACACCCATACAATGCGCACCACCCCGCGATGTTTTTCAGAAACCTATCCTACATTGCCACTGCATGTACCCTGACCTCCCCATTCTGACCACCTCGCGGTGCTTATCCCCATCTTACATTGCCACTCACTGACTATCCTCATTCAGACCGTCCGATTCACACCACCCCGTGATGTTTTTCTCACTCCTACTAGTGAATGTAATGTTACACACCCATACAATGCGCACCACCCCGTGATGTTTTTCTCACTCCTACTAGTGAATGTAATGTTACACACCCATACAATGCGCACCACCCCGTGATGTTTTTCTCACTCCTACTAGTGAATGTAATGTTACACACCCATACAATGCGCACCACCCCGTGATGTTTTTCTCACTCCTACTAGTGAATGTAATGTTGCACACCCATACAATGCCCAACACCCCGCGATGTTTTTCAGAAACCTATCCTACATTGCCACTGCATGTTCCCTGACCTCCCCATGCTGACCACCCCGCGGTGCATTTCTCCATCCTACATTGCCTCTCTCTGCCTAACCTAATTCAGACCCTCCGATTCACACCACACCGTGATGTTTTTCTCACTCCTACTAGTGAATGTAATGTTACACACCCATACAATGCGCACCACTCCGCGATGTTTTTCAGAAACCTATCCTACATTGCCACTGCATGTTCCGTGACCTCCCCATGCTGACCACCCCGCGGTGCTTTTCTCCATCCTATATTGCCACTCAGTGCCTATCCTAATTCAGACCCTCCAATTCACACCACACCGACATGTTTTTTTCACTCCTACTAGTGAATGTAATGTTACACACCCATAAAATGCGCACCAGCCCGCGATGTTTTTCAGAAAACTATTCTACATTGCCACTACATATTCCCTGAACTCCCCATGCTGACCACCCCGCGGTGCTTATCTCCATCCTACATTGCCAGTCACTGCCTAAACTAATGAAGACCCTCCGATTCAGACCACCCCGTGATGTTTTTCTCACTCCTACTAGTGAATGTAATGTTACACACCCATACAATGCGCACTATCCCGTGATGTTTTTCAGAAACCTATCCTACATTGCCAATGCATGTTCCATGACCTCCCCATGCTGACCACCCCGCGGTGCTTTTCTCCATCCTACATTGCCACTCACTGTCTATACTAATTCAGACCTTCCGATTCACACCACCCCGTTATGTTTTTCTCACTTCTACTAGTGAATGTAATGTTACACACCCATACAATGCGCACCACCCCGTGATGTTTTTCAGAATCCTATCCTACATTGCCACTGCATTTTCCCTGACCTCCCCAGGCTGACCACCCCACGGTGCTTTTCTCCATCCTACATTGCCACTCAATGCGTATTCTAATTCAGACCCTCCGATTCACACCACCCCGTGAGGTTTTTCTCACTCCTTAGAGAATGTAATGTTACAAACACATACAATGCGCATCACCCCGCAATGTTTTTCAGAAACCTATCCTACATTGCCACTGCATGTTTCCTGACCTCCCCATGGAGACCACCCCGCAGTGCTTTCATACATCCTACAATGCCACTCACTGCCTATCGTAATTCAGACCCTCCGATTCACACCACCCCGTGATGTTTTTCTAACTCCTACTAGTGAATGTAATGTTACACATCCATACAACGCGAACCACCCCGCGATATTTTTCAGAAACCTATCCAACATTGCCACTGCATTTTCCCTGACCTCCCCATGCTGACCACCCCGCGGTGCTTTTCTCCACCCTACATTGCCACTCACTTCCTATGCTAATTCAGACCCTCCGATTCACACCACCCTGTGATGTCTTTTTCACTCCTACTAGTGAATGTAATGTTACACACCCATACAATGCGCACCACCCCGCGATGTATTTCAGAAACCAATCCTACATTGCCAGTGCATGTTCGCTGTCCTCCCCAGCTGACCAGCCCGCGGTGCTTTTCTCCATCCTACACTGCCACTCACTGCCTATCCTAATTCAGACCCTCCGATTCACATCACCCCATGATGTTTTTCTGACTGCTACTAGTGAATGTAATGTTACACACCCATACAATGCGCACCACCCTGAGATATTTTTCAGAAACCTATCCTACATTGCCACTGCATGTTCCATGACCTGCCGATGCTCACCAACCCGCGGGTGCTTTTCTCCATCCTACATTGCCACTCACTGCCTATCGTAATTCAGACCCTCCGATTCACACCACCCCGTGATGTTTTTCTCACTCCTACAATGAATGTAATGTTACACACCTATACAATGCGCACCACCCTGTGATGTTTTTCTCACTCCTGCTAGTGAATGTAATGTTACACACCCATAAAATGCACACCACTCCGCGATGTTTTTCAGAAACCTATCCTACATTGCCACTGCATGTACCCTGACCTCCCCATGCAGACCACCCCGAGGAGCTTTTCTCTATCCTACATTGCCACTCACTGCCTTTCCTAATTCAGACCCTACGATTCACACCACCCCGTGATGTTTTTCTCACTCCTACTAGTAAATGTAATGTTACACACCCATACAATGCGCACCACACCGCGATGCTTTTCTCGCTCCTACTAGTGAATGTAATGTTACACACCCATACAATGCGCACCACCCCGCGATGTTTTTCAGAAACCTATCCTATATTGCCACTGCAGGTTCCCTGACCTCCCCATGCTTACCACCCTGCGGTGCTTTTATCCATCCTACATTGCCACTTACTGCCTATCCTATTTCAGACCCTCCGATTCCACCACCCAGTGATGTTTTTCTCACTCCTACTAGTGAATGTAATGTTACACACCCATAAAATGCGCACCACTCCGCGATGTTTTTCAGAAACCTATCCTACATTGCCACTGCATGTACCCTGACCTCCCCATTCTGACCACCTCGCGGTGCTTATCCCCATCTTACATTGCCACTCACTGACTATCCTCATTCAGACCGTCCGATTCACACCACCCCGTGATGTTTTTCTCACTCCTACTTGTGAATGTAATGTTACACACCCATACAATGCGCACCACCCCGTGATGTTTTTCTCACTCCTACTAGTGAATGTAATGTTGCACACCCATACAATGCCCAACTCCCCGCGATGTTTTTCAGAAACCTATCCTACATTGCCACTGCATGTTCCATGACCTCCCCATGCTGACCACCCCGCGGTGCTTTTCTCCATCCTACATTGGCACTCACTGCCTATCCTAATTCAGACCCCCCGATTCACACCCCCCGTGATGTTTTTCTCACTCCTACTAGTGAATGTAATGTTACACACCCATACAATGCGCACCACCCCGTGATGTTTTTCAGAAACCTATCCTACATTGCCACTGCATCTTCCCTGACCTCCCCATGCTGACCACCCCGCGGTGCTTATCTCCATCCTACATTGCCAGTCACTGCCTAAACTAATTAAGAGCCTCCGATTCAGACCACCCCGTGATGTTTTTCTCACTCCTACTAGTGAATGTAATGTTACACACCCATACAATGCGCACCACCTCGCGATGTTTTTCAGAAACCTATCCTATATTGCCACTGCATGTTCCCTAACCTCCCCATGCTGACCATCCCACTGTGCTTCTCTTCATCCTACATTGCCACTCACTGCTTATCCTAATTCAGACCCTTTGATTCACACCACCCTGTGATGTTTTTCTCACTCTTACTAGTGAATGTAATGTTACACACCCATACAATGCGTACCACCCCAGGATGTTTTTCAGAAACCTATCCTACATTGCCACTGCTTGTTCTGTGACCTCCCCATGCTGACCACCCCGCGGTGCTTTTCTCCATCCTACATTGCCATTCACTGCCTATCCTAATTCAGACCCTCTGATTCACACCACCCCGTGATGTTTTTGTCACTCCTACTAGTGAATGTAATGTTACACACCCATACAATGCGCACCACCCCGCGATGTTTTTCAGAAACCTATCCTACATTGCCACTGCATGTTCCCTGACCTCCCCATGCTGAAACCCCGCGGTGCTTTCCTCCATCCTACATTGCCACTCACTGCCTATCCTAATTCAGACCCTCGGATTCACACCACACCGTGATGTTTTTCTCACTGCTACTAGTAATTGTAATGTTACACACCCATACAATGCGCACCACACCGCGATGCTTTTCTCGCTCCTACTAGTGAATGTAATGTTACACACCCATACAATGCGCACCACCCCGTGATGTTTTTCTCACTCCTACTAGTGAATGTAATGTTGCACACCCATACAATGCCCAACACCCCGCGATGTTTTTCAGAAACCTATCCTACATTGCCACTGCATGTTCCCTGACCTCCCCATGCTGACCACCCCGCGGTGCATTTCTCCATCCTACATTGCCACGCTCTACCTAACCTAATTCAGACCCTCCGATTCACACCACACCGTGATGTTTTTCTCACTCCTACTAGTGAATGTAATGTTACACACCCATACAATGCGCACCACTCCGCGATGTTTTTCAGAAACCTATCCTACATTGCCACTGCATGTTCCGTGACCTCCCCATGCTGACCACCCCGCGGTGCTTTTCTCCATCCTATATTGCCACTCAGTGCCTATCCTAATTCAGACCCTCCAATTCACACCACACCGACATGTTTTTTTCACTCCTACTAGTGAATGTAATGTTACACACCCATAAAATGCGCACCAGCCCGCGATGTTTTTCAGAAACCTATTCTACATTGCCACTACATATTCCCTGACCTCCCCATGCTGACCACACCGCGGTGCTTTTCTCGATCCTACATTGCCACTCACTGCCTATCCTAATTCAGACCCCCTGATTCACACCCCCCGTGATGTTTTTCTCACTCCTACTAGTGAATGTAATGTTACACACCCATACAATGCGCACCACCCCGTGATGTTTTTCAGAAACCTATCCTACATTGCCACTGCATCTTCCCTGACCTCCCCATGCTGACCACCCCGCGGTGCTTATCTCCATCCTACATTGCCAGTCACTGCCTAAACTAATTAAGACCCTCCGATTCAGACCACCCCGTGATGTTTTTCTCACTCCTACTAGTGAATGTAATGTTACACACCCATACAATGAGCACCACCTCGCGATGTTTTTCAGAAACCTATCCTATATTGCCACTGCATTTTCCCTAACCTCCCCATGCTGACCATCCCGCTGTGCTTCTCTTCATCCTACATTGCCACTCACTGCTTATCCTAATTCAGACCCTTTGATTCACACCACCCTGTGATGTTTTTCTCACTCTTACTAGTGAATGTAATGTTACACACCCATACAATTCGTACCACCCCAGGATGTTTTTCAGAAACCTATCCTACATTGCCACTGCTTGTTCTCTGACCTCCCCATGCTGACCACCCCGCGGTGCTTTTCTCCATCCTACATTGCCATTCACTGCCTATCCTAATTCAGACCCTCTGATTCACACCACCCCGTGATGTTTTTGTCACTCCTACTAGTGAATGTAATGTTACACACCCATACAATGCGCACCACCCCGCGATGTTTTTCAGAAACCTATCCTACATTGCCACTGCATGTTCCCTGACTTCCCCAAGCTGAAACCCCGCGGTGCTTTCCTCCATGCTACATTGCCACTCACTGCCTATCCTAATTCAGACCCTCCGATTCACACCACCCCGTGATGTTTTTCTCACTGCTACTAGTGAATGTAATGTTACACACCCACACAGTGCGCACCACCCCGCGATGTTTCTCAGAAATCTATCCTACATTTCCACTGCATGTTCCCTGACCTCCCCATGCTGACCACCCCGAGGAGCTTTTCTCTACCCTACATTGCCACTCACTGCCTTTCCTAATTCAGACCCTACGATTCACACCACCCCGTAATGTTTTTCTCACTCCTACTAGTGAATGTAATGTTACACACCCATACAATGCGCACCACCCCGTGATGTTTTTCTCACTCCTACTAGTGAATGTAATGTTACACACCCATACAATGCGCACCACCCCGTGATGTTTTTCTCACTCCTACTAGTGAATGTAATGTAACACACCCATACAATGCGCACCACCCCGTGATGTTTTTCTCACTCCTACTAGTGAATGTAATGTTGCACACCCATACAATGCCCAACACCCCGCGATGTTTTTCAGAAACCTATCCTACATTGCCACTGCATGTTCCCTGACCTCCCCATGCTGACCACCCCGCGGTGCATTTCTCCATCCTACATTGCCACTCTCTGCCTAACCTAATTCAGACCCTCCGATTCACACCACACCGTGATGTTTTTCTCACTCCTACTAGTGAATGTAATGTTACACACCCATACAATGCGCACCACTCCGCGATGTTTTTCAGAAACCTATCCTACATTGCCACTGCATGTTCCGTGACCTCCCCATGCTGACCACCCCGCGGTGCTTTTCTCCATCCTATATTGCCACTCAGTGCCTATCCTAATTCAGACCCTCCAATTCACACCACACCGACATGTTTTTTTCACTCCTACTAGTGAATGTAATGTTACACACCCATAAAATGCACACCAGCCCGCGATGTTTTTCAGAAACCTATTCTACATTGCCACTACATATTCCCTGAACTCCCCATGCTGACCACACCACGGTGCTTTTCTCCATCCTACATTGCCACTCACTGCCTATTCTAATTCAGAGCCTCCGATCCAAACCACCCCGTGATGTTTTTCTCACTCCTACTAGTGAATGTAATGTTACACACCCATACAATGCGCACTACCCCGTGATGTTTTTCAGAAACCTATCCTACATTGCCAATGCATGTTCCATGACCTCCCCATGCTGACCACCCCGCGGTGCTTTTCTCCATCCTACATTGCCACTCACTGTCTATACTAATTCAGACCTTCCGATTCACACCACCCCGTTATGTTTTTCTCACTTCTACTAGTGAATGTAATGTTACACACCCATACAATGCGCACCACCCCGTGATGTTTTTCAGAATCCTATCCTACATTGCCACTGCATTTTCCCTGACCTCCCCAGGCTGACCACCCCACGGTGCTTTTCTCCATCCTACATTGCCACTCAATGCGTATTCTAATTCAGACCCTCCGATTCACACCACCCCGTGAGGTTTTTCTCACTCCTTAGAGAATGTAATGTTACACACCCATACAATGCGCATCACCCCGCAATGTTTTTCAGAAACCTATCCTACATTGCCACTGCATGTTTCCTGACCTCCCCATGGAGACCACCCCGCAGTGCTTTCATACATCCTACAATGCCACTCACTGCCTATCGTAATTCAGACCCTCCGATTCACACCACCCCGTGATGTTTTTCTAAGTCCTACTAGTGAATGTAATGTTACACACCAATACAACGCGAACCACCCCGCGATATTTTTCAGAAACCTATCCAACATTGCCACTGCATTTTCCCTGACCTCCCCATGCTGACCACCCCGCGGTGCTTTTCTCCACCCTACATTGCCACTCACTTCCTATGCTAATTCAGACCCTCCGATTCACACCACCCTGTGATGTCTTTTTCACTCCTACTAGTGAATGTAATGTTACACACCCATACAATGCGCACCACCCCGCGATGTATTTCAGAAACCAATCCTACATTGCCAGTGCATGTTCCCTGTCCTCCCCAGCTGACCAGCCCGCGGTGCTTTTCTCCATCCTACACTGCCACTCACTGCCTATCCTAATTCAGACCCTCCGATTCACATCACCCCATGATGTTTTTCTGACTGCTACTAGTGAATGTAATGTTACACACCCATACAATGCGCACCACCCTGAGATATTTTTCAGAAACCTATCCTACATTGCCACTGCATGTTCCATGACCTGCCGATGCTGACCAACCCGCGGGTGCTTTTCTCCATCCTACATTGCCACTCACTGCCTATCGTAATTCAGACCCTCCGATTCACACCACCCCGTGATGTTTTTCTCACTCCTACAATGAATGTAATGTTACACACCTATACAATGCGCACCACCCTGTGATGTTTTTCTCACTCCTGCTAGTGAATGTAATGTTACACACCCATAAAATGCACACCACTCCGCGATGTTTTTCAGAAACCTATCCTACATTGCCACTGCATGTACCCTGACCTCCCCATGCAGACCACCCCGAGGAGATTTTCTCTATCCTACATTGCCACTCACTGCCTTTCCTAATTCAGACCCTACGATTCACACCACCCCGTGATGTTTTTCTCACTCCTACTAGTAAATGTAATGTTACACACCCATACAATGCGCACCACACCGCGATGCTTTTCTCGCTCCTACTAGTGAATGTAATGTTACACACCCATACAATCCGCACCACCCCGCGATGTTTTTCAGAAACCTATCCTATATTGCCACTGCAGGTTCCCTGACCTCCCCATGCTTACCACCCTGCGGTGCTTTTATCCATCCTATATTGCCACTTACTGCCTATCCTATTTCAGACCCTCCGATTCCACCACCCAGTGATGTTTTTCTCACTCCTACTAGTGAATGTAATGTTACACACCCATAAAATGCGCACCACTCCGCGATGTTTTTCAGAAACCTATCCTACATTGCCACTGCATGTACCCTGACCTCCCCATTCTGACCACCTCGCGGTGCTTATCCCCATCTTACATTGCCACTCACTGACTATCCTCATTCAGACCGTCCGATTCACACCACCCCGTGATGTTTTTCTCACTCCTACTAGTGAATGTAATGTTACACACCCATACAATGCGCACCACCCCGTGATGTTTTTCTCACTCCTACTAGTGAATGTAATGTTGCACACCCATACAATGCCCAACTCCCCGCGATGTTTTTCAGAAACCTATCCTACATTGCCACTGCATGTTCCCTGACCTCCCCATGCTGACCACCCCGCGGTGCTTTTCTCCATCCTACATTGCCACTCACTGCCTATCCTAATTCAGACCCCCCGATTCACACACCCCGTGATGTTTTTCTCACTCCTACTAGTGAATGTAATGTTACACACCCATACAATGCGCACCACCCCGTGATGTTTTTCTGAAACCTATCCTACATTGCCACTGCATCTTCCCTGACCTCCCCATGCTGACCACCCCGCGTTGCTTTTCTCCATCCTACAATGGCACTCACTGCCTATCCTAATTCCGACCCTCCAATTCACACCACCCCGTGATGTTTTTCTCACTCCTACTAGTGTATGCAATATTACACACCCATACAATGCGCAGCTCCCTGTGAATTTTTTCAGAAAACTATCCTACATTGCCACTGCATGTTCCCTGACCTGCCCATGCTGACCACCCCGCAGTGCTTATCTCCATCCTACTTTGCCAGTCACTGCCTAAACTAATTAAGACCCTCCGATTCACACCACCCCGTGATGTTTTTCTCACTCCTACTAGTGAATGTAATGTTACACACCCATACAATGCGCACCACCTCGCGATGTTTTTCAGAAACCTATCCTATATTGCCACTGCATGTTCCCTAACCTCCCCATGCTGACCATCCCGCGGTGCTTCTCTCCATCCTACATTGCCACTCACTGCTTATCCTAATTCAGACCCTTTGATTCACACCACCCTGTGATGTTTTACTCACTCTTACTAGTGAATGTAATGTTACACACCCATACAATGCGTACCACCCTTGGATGTTTTTCAGAAGCCTATCCTACATTGCCACTGCTTGTTCTCTGAGCTCCCCATGCTGACCACCCCGCGGTGCTTTTCTCCATCCTACATTGCCATTCAATGCCTATCCTAATTCAGACCCTCTGATTCACACCACCCCGTGATGTTTTTGTCACTCCTACTAGTGAATGTAATGTTACACACCCATACAATGCGCATCACCCCGCGATGTTTTTCAGAAACCTATCCTACATTGCCACTGCATGTTCCCTGACCTCCCCATGCTGAAACCCCACGGTGCTTTTCTCCATCCTACATTGCCACTCACTGCCTATCCTAATTCAGACCCTCCGATTCACACCACCCCGTGATGTTTTTCTCACTGCTACTAGTGAATGTAATGTTACACACCCACACAATGCGCACCACCCCGCGATGTTTCTTAGAAATCTATCCTACATTTCCACTGCATGTTCCCTGACCTCCCCATGCTGACCACCCCGAGGAGCTTTTCTCTATCCTACATTGCCACTCACTGCGTTTCCTAATTCAGACCCTACGATTCACACCACCCCGTGATGTTTTTCTCACTGCTACTAGTGAATGTAATGTTACACACCCACACAATGCGCACCACCCCGCGATGTTTCTCAAAAATCTGTCCTACATTTCCACTGCATGTTCCCTGACCTCCCCATGCTGACCACCCTGCGGTGCTTTTATCCATCCTACATTGCCACTTACTGCCTATCCTATTTCAGACCCTCCGATTCACACCACCCCGTGATGTTTTTCTCACTCCTACTAGTGAATGTAATGATACACACCCATACAATGCGCACCACACCGCGATGTTTTTCAGAAACCTATCCTACATTGCCACTGCATGTTCCATGACCTCCCCATGCTGACCACCCCGCGGTGCTTTTCTCCATCCTACATTGGCACTCACTGCCTATCCTAATTCAGACCCCCCGATTCACACCCCCCGTGATGTTTTTCTCACTCCTACTAGTGAATGTAATGTTACACACCCATACAATGCGCACCACCCCGTGATGTTTTTCAGAAACCTATCCTACATTGCCACTGCATCTTCCCTGACCTCCCAATGCTGACCACCCCGCGGTGCTTATCTCCATCCTACATTGCCAGTCACTGCCTAAACTAATTAAGAGCCTCCGATTCAGACCACCCCGTGATGTTTTTCTCACTCCTACTAGTGAATGTAATGTTACACACCCATACAATGCGCACCACCTCGCGATGTTTTTCAGAAACCTATCCTATATTGCCACTGCATGTTCCCTAACCTCCCCATGCTGACCATCCCACTGTGCTTCTCTTCATCCTACATTGCCACTCACTGCTTATCCTAATTCAGACCCTTTGATTCACACCACCCTGTGATGTTTTTCTCGCTCTTACTAGTGAATGTAATGTTACACACCCATACAATGCGTACCACCCCAGGATGTTTTTCAGAAACCTATCCTACATTGCCACTGCTTGTTCTGTGACCTCCCCATGCTGACCACCCCGCGGTGCTTTTCTCCATCCTACATTGCCATTCACTGCCTATCCTAATTCAGACCCTCTGATTCACACCACCCTGTGATGTTTTTGTCACTCCTACTAGTGAATGTAATGTTACACACCCATACAATGTGCACCACCCCGCGATGTTTTTCAGAAACCTATCCTACATTGCCACTGCATGTTCCCTGACCTCCCCATGCTGAAACCCCGCGGTGCTTTCCTCCATCCTACATTGCCACTCACTGCCTATCCTAATTCAGACCATCCGATTCACACCACACCGTGATGTTTTTCTCACTGCTACTAGTAAATGTAATGTTACACACCCATACAATGCGCAAAACACCGCGATGCTTTTCTCGCTCCTACTAGTGAATGTAATGTTACACACCCATACAATGCGCACCACCCCGTAATGTTTTTCTCACTCCTACTAGTGAATGTAATGTTGCACACCCATACAATGCCCAACACCCCGCGATGTTTTTCAGAAACCTATCCTACATTGCCACTGCATGTTCCCTGACCTCCCCATGCTGACCACCCCGCGGTGCATTTCTCCATCCTACATTGCCACTCTCTGCCTAACCTAATTCAGACCCTCCGATTCACACCACACCGTGATGTTTTTCTCACTCCTACTAGTGAATGTAATGTTACACACCCATACAATGCGCACCACTCCGCGATGTTTTTCAGAAACCTATCCTACATTGCCACTGCATGTTCCGTGACCTCCCCATGCTGACCACCCCGCGGTGCTTTTCTCCATCCTATATTGCCACTCAGTGCCTATCCTAATTCAGACCCTCCAATTCACACCACACCGACATGTTTTTTTCACTCCTACTAGTGAATGTAATGTTACACACCCATAAAATGCGCACCAGCCTGCGATGTTTTTCAGAAACCTATTCTACATTGCCACTACATATTCCCTGACCTCCCCATGCTGACCACACCGCGGTGCTTTTCTCCATCCTACATTGCCACTCACTGCCTATTCTAATTCAGAGCCTCTGATCCAAACCACCCCGTGATGTTTTTCTCACTCCTACTAGTGAATGTAATGTTACACACCCATACAATGCGCACTACCCCTTGATGTTTTTCAGAAACCTATCCTACATTGCCAATGCATGTTCCATGACCTCCCCATGCTGACCACCCCGCGGTGCTTTTCTCCATCCTACATTGCCACTCACTGTCTATACTAATTCAGACCTTCCGATTCACACCACCCCGTTATGTTTTTCTCACTTCTACTAGTGAATGTAATGTTACACACCCATACAATGCGCACCACCCCGCGATGTTTTTCAGAATCCTATCCTACATTGCCACTGCATTTTCCCTGACCTCCCCAGGCTGACCACCCCACGGTGCTTTTCTCCATCCTACATTGCCACTCACTGCCTATTCTAATTCAGACCCTCCGATTCACACCACCCCGTGATGTTTTTCTCACTCCTTAGAGAATGTAATGTTACACACCCATACAATGCGCATCACCCGCAATGTTTTTCAGAAACCTATCCTACATTGCCACTGCATGTTTCCTGACCTCCCCATGGAGACCAACCCGCAGTGCTTTCATACATCCTACAATGCCACTCACTGCCTATCGTAATTCAGACCCTCCGATTCACACCACTCCGTGATGTTTTTCTCACTCCTACTAGTGAATGTAATGTTACACACCCATACAATGCGCACCACTCCGCGATGTTTTTCAGAAACCTATCCTACATTGCCACTGCATGTACCCTGACCTCCCCATTCTGACCACCTCGCGGTGCTTATCCCCATCTTACATTGCCACTCACTGACTATCCTCATTCAGACCGTCCGATTCACACCACCCCGTGATGTTTTTCTCACTCGTACTAGTGAATGTAATGTTACACACCCATACAATGCGCACCACCCCGTGATGTTTTTCTCACTCCTACTAGTGAATGTAATGTTGCACACCCATACAATGCCCAACACCCCGCGATGTTTTTCAGAAACCTATCCTACATTGCCACTGCATGTTCCCTGACCTCCCCATGCTGACCACCCCGCGGTGCTTTTCTCCATCCTACATTGCCACTCACTGCCTATCCTAATTCAGACCCCCCGATTCCCACCCCCCGTGATGTTTTTCTCACTCCTACTAGTGAATGTAATGTTACACACCCATACAATGCGCACCACCCCGTGATGTTTTTCAGAAACCTATCCTACATTGCCACTGCATCTTCCCTGACCTCCCCATGCTGACCACCCCGCAGTGCTTATCTCCATCCTACATTGTCAGTCACTGCCTAAACTAATTAAGACCCTCCGATTCAGACCACCCCGTGATGTTTTTCTCACTCCTACTAGTGAATGTAATGTTACACACCCATACAATGCGCACCACCTCGCGATGTTTTTCAGAAACCTATCCTACATTGCCACTGCTTGTTCTCTGACCTCCCCATGCTGACCACCCCGCGGTGCTTTTCTCCATCCTACATTGCCATTCACTGCCTATCCTAATTCAGACCCTCTGATTCACACCACCCCGTGATGTTTTTGTCACTCCTACTAGTGAATGTAATGTTACACACCCATACAATGCGCACCACCCCGCGATGTTTTTCAGAAACCTATCCTACATTGCCACTGCATGTTCCCTGACCTCCCCAAGCTGAAACCCCGCGGTGCTTTCCTCCATCCTACATTGCCACTCACTTCCTATCCTAATTCAGACCCTCTGATTCACACCACCCCGTGATGTTTTTCTCACTGCTACTAGTGAATGTAATGTTACACACCCACACAGTACGCACCACCCCACGATGTTTCTCAGAAATCTATCCTACATTTCCACTGCATGTTCCCTGACCTCCCCATGCTGACCACCCCGAGGAGCTTTTCTCTACCCTACATTGCCACTCACTGCCTTTCCTAATTCAGACCCTACGATTCACACCACCCCGTAATGTTTTTCTCACTCCTACTAGTGAATGTAATGTTACACACCCATACAATGCGCACCACCCCGCGATGTTTTTCAGAAACCTATCCTACATTGCCACTGCATGTACCCTGACCTCCCCATTCTGACCACCTCGCGGTGCTTATCCCCATCTTACATTGCCACTCACTGACTATCCTCATTCAGACCGTCCGATTCACACCACCCCGTGATGTTTTTCTCACTCCTACTAGTGAATGTAATGTTACACACCCATTCAATGCGCACCACCCCGTGATGTTTTTCTCACTCCTACTAGTGAATGTAATGTTACACACCCATACAATGCGCACCACCCCGTGATGTTTTTCTCACTCCTACTAGTGAATGTAATGTTACACACCCATACAATGCGCACCACCCCGTGATGTTTTTCTCACTCCTACTAGTGAATGTAATGTTGCACACCCATACAATGCCCAACACCCCGCGATGTTTTTCAGAAACCTATCCTACATTGCCACTGCATGTTCCCTGACCTCCCCATGCTGACCACCCCGCGGTGCATTTCTCCATCCTACATTGCCACTCTCTGCCTAACCTAATTCAGACCCTCCGATTCACACCACACCGTGATGTTTTTCTCACTCCTACTAGTGAATGCAATGTTACACACCCATACAATGCGCACCACTCCGCGATGTTTTTCAGAAACCTATCCTACATTGCCACTGCATGTTCCGTGACCTCCCCATGCTGACCACCCCGCGGTGCTTTTCTCCATCCTACATTGCCACTCACTGTCTATACTAATTCAGACCTTCCGATTCACACCACCCCGTTATGTTTTTCTCACTTCTACTAGTGAATGTAATGTTACACACCCATACAATGCGCACCACCCCGTGATGTTTTTCAGAATCCTATCCTACATTGCCACTGCATTTTCCCTGACCTCCTCAGGCTGACCACCCCACGGTGCTTTTCTCCATCCTACATTGCCACTCAATGCGTATTCTAATTCAGACCCTCCGATTCACACCACCCCGTGATGTTTTTCTCACTCCTTAGAGAATGTAATGTTACACACCCATACAATGCGCATCACCCCGCAATGTTTTTCAGAAACCTATCCTACATTGCCACTGCATGTTTCCTGACCTCCCCATGGAGACCACCCCGCAGTGCTTTCATACATCCTACAATGCCACTCACTGCCTATCGTAATTCAGACCCTCTGATTCACACCACCCCGTGATGTTTTTCTAACTCCTACTAGTGAATGTAATGTTACACACCCATACAACGCGAACCACCCCGCGATATTTTTCAGAAACCTATCCAACATTGCCACTGCATTTTCCCTGACCTCCCCATGCTGACCACCCCGCGGTGCTTTTCTCCACCCTACATTGCCACTCACTTCCTATCCTAATTCAGACCCTCCGATTCACACCACCCTGTGATATCTTTTTCACTCCTACTAGTGAATGTAATGTTACACACCCATACAATGCGCACCACCCCGCGATGTATTTCAGAAACCAATCCTACATTGCCAGTGCATGTTCCCTGTCCTCCCCAGCTGACCAGCCCGCGGTGCTTTTCTCCATCCTACACTGCCACTCACTGCCTATCCTAATTCAGACCCTCCGATTCACATCACCCCATGATGTTTTTCTGACTGCTATTAGTGAATGTAATGTTACACACCCATACAATGCGCACCACCCTGAGATATTTTTCAGAAACCTATCCTACATTGCCACTGCATGTTCCATGACCTGCCGATGCTGACCAACCCGCGGGTGCTTTTCTCCATCCTACATTGCCACTCACTGCCTATCGTAATTCAGACCCTCCGATTCACACCACCCCGTGATGTTTTTCTCACTCCTACAATGAATGCAATGTTACACACCTATACAATGCGCACCACCCTGTGATGTTTTTCTCACTCCTACTAGTGAATGTAATGTTACACACCCATAAAATGCACACCACTCCGCGATGTTTTTCAGAAACCTATCCTACATTGCCACTGCATGTACCCTGACCTCCCCATGCAGACCACCCCGAGGAGCTTTTCTCTATCCTACATTGCCACTCACTGCCTTTCCTTATTCAGACCCTACGATTCACACCACCCCGTGATGTTTTTCTCACTCCTACTAGTAAATGTAATGTTACACACCCATACAATGCGCACCACACCGCGATGCTTTTCTCGCTCCACTAGTGAATGTAATGTTACACACCCATACAATGCGCACCACCCCGCGATGTTTTTCAGAAACCTATCCTATATTGCCACTGCAGGTTCCCTGACCTCCCCATGCTTACCACCCTGCGGTGCTTTTATCCATCCTACATTGCCACTTACTGCCTATCCTATTTCAGACCCTCCGATTCCACCACCCAGTGATGTTTTTCTCACTCCTACTAGTGAATGTAATGTTACACACCCATAAAATGCGCACCACTCCGCGATGTTTTTCAGAAACCTATCCTACATTGCCACTGCATGTACCCTGACCTCCCCATTCTGACCACCTCGCGGTGCTTATCCCCATCTTACATTGCCACTCACTGACTATCCTCATTCAGACCGTCCGATTCACACCACCCCGTGATGTTTTTCTCACTCCTACTAGTGAATGTAATGTTACACACCCATACAATGCGCACCACCCCGTGATGTTTTTCTCACTCCTACTAGTGAATGTAATGTTGCACACCCATACAATGCCCAACTCCCCGCGATGTTTTTCAGAAACCTATCCTACATTGCCACTGCATGTTCCCTGACCTCCCCATGCTGACCACCCCGCGGTGCTTTTCTCCATCCTACATTGGCACTCACTGCCTATCCTAATTCCGACCCTCCGATTCACACCACCCCGTGATGTTTTTCTCACTCCTACTAGTGTTTGCAATATTACACACCCATACAATGCGCAGCTCCCTGTGATGTTTTTCAGAAAACTATCCTACATTGCCACTGCATGTTCCCTGACCTGCCCATGCTGACCACCCCGCGGTGCTTATCTCCATCCTACTTTGCCAGTCACTGCCTAAACTAATTAAGACCCTCCGATTCACACCACCCCGTGATGTTTTTCTCACTCCTACTAGTGAATGTAATGTTACACACCCATACAATGCGCACCACCTCGCGATGTTTTTCATCAACCTATCCTATATTGCCACTGCATGTTCCCTAACCTCCCCATGCTGACCATCCCGCGGTGCTTCTCTCCATCCTACATTGCCACTCACTGCTTATCCTAATTCAGACCCTTTGATTCACACCACCCTGTGATGTTTTTCTCACTCTTACTAGTGAATGTAATGTTACACACCCATACAATGCGTACCACCCTTGGATGTTTTTCAGAAACCTATCCTACATTGCCACTGCTTGTTCTCTGAGCTCCCCATGCTGACCACCCCGCGGTGCTTTTCTCCATCCTACATTGCACTTCACTGCCTATCCTAATTCAGACCCTCTGATTCACACCACCCCGTGATGTTTTTGTCACTCCTACTAGTGAATGTAATGTTACACACCCATACAATGCGTATCACCCCGCGATGTTTTTCAGAAACCTATCCTACATTGCCACTGCATGTTCCCTGACCTCCCCATGCTGAAACCCCGCGGTGCTTTTCTCCATCCTACATTGCCACTCACTGCCTATCCTAATTCAGACCCTCCGATTCACACCACCCCGTGATGTTTTTCTCACTGCTACTAGTGAATGTAATGTTACACACCCACACAATGCGCACCACCCCGCGATGTTTCTTAGAAATCTATCCTACATTTCCACTGCATGTTCCCTGACCTCCCCATGCTGACCACCCCGAGGAGCTTTTCTCTATCCTACATTGCCACTCACTGCGTTTCCTAATTCAGACCCTACGATTCACACCACCCCGTGATGTTTTTCTCACTGCTACTAGTGAATGTAATGTTACACACCCACACAATGCGCACCACCCCGCGATGTTTCTCAAAAATCTATCCTACATTTCCACTGCATGTTCCCTGACCTCCCCATGCTGACCACCCTGCGGTGCTTTTATCCATCCTACATTGCCACTTACTGCCTATCCTATTTCAGACCCTCCGATTCACACCACCCCATGATGTTTTTCTCACTCCTACTAGTGAATGTAATGATACACACCCATACAATGCGCACCACCCCGCGATGTTTTTCAGAAACCTATCCTACATTGCCACTGCATGTACCCTGACCTCCCCATTCTGACCACCTCGCGGTGCTTATCCCCATCTTACATTGCCACTCACTGACTATCCTCATTCAGACCGTCCGATTCACACCACCCCGTGATGTTTTTCTCACTCCTACTAGTGAATGTAATGTTACACACCCATACAATGCGTACCACCCCGTGATGTTTTTCTCACTCCTACTAGTGAATGTAATGTTACACACCCATACAATGCGCACCACCCCGTGATGTTTTTCTCACTCGTACTAGTGAATGTAATGTTGCACACCCATACAATGCCCAACACCCCGCGATGTTTTTCAAAAACCTATCCTACATTGCCACTGCATGTTCCCTGACCTCCCCATGCTGACCACCCCGCGGTGCTTTTCTCCATCCTACATTGCCACTCTCTGCCTAAGCTAATTCAGACCCTCCGATTCACACCACACCGTGATGTTTTTCTCGCTCCTACTAGTGAATGTAATGTTACACACCCATACAATGCACACCACCCCGTGATGTTTTTCTCACTCCTACTAGTGAATGTAATGATACACACCCATACAATGCGCACCACCCCGCGATGTTTTTCAGAAACCTATCCTACATTGCCACTGCATGTTCCCTGACCTCCCCATGCTGACCACCCCGCCGTGCTTTGCTCCATCCTATATTGCCACTCACTGCGTATCCTAATTCAGTCCCTCCGATTCACACCACCCCTTGATTTTTTTTTCACTCCTACAAGTGAATGTAATGTTACACCCCCATACAATGCGCAGCACCCCACGATGTTTTTCTCACTCCTATTCGTGAATGTAATGTTACACACCCATACAATGCGAACCACCCTTCGATGTTTTTCAGAAACCTATCCCACATTGCTACTGCATGTTCCCTGACCTCCCCATGCTGACAAACCCCGCGGTGCTTTTCTCCACCCTACATTACCACTCACTGCCGATCCTAATTCAGACCTCCGATTCACACCACACCATGATGTTTTTCCCACTCCTACTAGTGAATGTAATTTTACACAACCATACAATGCGCACCACTCCGCGATGTTTTTCAGAAACCTATCCTACATTGCCACTGCATGTTCCCTGACCTCCCCATGCTGAAACTCCGCGGTGCTTTTCTCCATCCTACATTGCCACTCACTGTCTATCCTAATTCAGACCCTCCGATTCACACCACCCCGTGATGTTTTTCTCACTCCTACTAGTGAATGTAATGTTACACACCCATACAATGCGCACCACTCCGCGATGTTTTTCAGAAACCTATCCTACATTGCCACTGCATGTTCCGTGACCTCCCCATGCTGACCACCCCGCGGTGCTTTTCTCCATCCTATATTGCCACTCAGTGCCTATCCTAATTCAGACCCTCCAATTCACACCACACCGACATGTTTTTTTCACTCCTACTAGTGAATGTAATGTTACACACCCATAAA
Organism: Cavia porcellus; assembly: GCF_034190915.1. Taxonomy (NCBI): domain Eukaryota; kingdom Metazoa; phylum Chordata; class Mammalia; order Rodentia; family Caviidae; genus Cavia; species Cavia porcellus. Next base: position 720,603 of record NW_026947539.1, on the reverse strand, counting down.
ATGCGCACCAGCCCGCGATGTTTTTCAGAAACCTATTCTACATTGCCACTACATGTTCGCTGACCTCCCCATGCTGACCACACCGCGGTGCTTTTCTCCATCCTACATTGCCACTCACTGCCTATTCTAATTCAGAGCCTCCGATTCACACCACCCCGAGATGTTTTTCTCACTCCTACTAGTGAATGTAATGTTACACACCCATACAATGCGCACTACCCCGTGATGTTTTTCTGAAACCTATCCTACATTGCCAATGCATGTTCCATGACCTCCCCATGCTGACCACCTCGCGGTGCTTTTCTCCATCCTACATTGCCACTCACTGTCTATACTAATTCAGACCTTCCGATTCACACCACCCCGCTATGTTTTTCTCACTTCTACTAGTGAATGTAATTTTACACACCCATACAATGCGCACCACCCCGCGATGTTTTTCAGAAACCTATCCTACATTGCCACTGCATTTTCCGTGACCTCCCCAGGCTGACCACCCCACGGTGCTTTTCTCCATCCTACATTGCCACTCAATGCGTATTCTAATTCAGACCCTCCGATTCACACCACCCCGTGATGTTTTTCTCACTCCTTAGAGAATGTAATGTTACACACCCATACAATGCGCATCACCCCGCAATGTTTTTCAGAAACCTATCCTCCATTGCCACTGCATGTTTCCTGACCTCCCCATGGAGACCACCCCGCAGTGCTTTCATACATCCTACAATGCCACTCACTGCCTATCGTAATTCAGACCCTCCGATTCACACCACCCCGTGATGTTTTTCTCACTCCGACTAGTGAATGTAATGTTACACACCCATACAACGCGAACCAGCCCGCGATGTTTTCAGAAACCTATCCAACATTGCCACTGCATTTTCCCTGACCTCCCCATGCTGACCACCCCGCGGTGCTTTTCTCCACCCTACATTGCCACTCACTTCCTATGCTAATTCAGACCCTCCGATTCACACCACCCTGTGATGTCTTTTTCACTCCTACTAGTGAATGTAATGTTACACACCCATACAATGGGCACCACCCCGTGATGTTTTTCTGAAACCTATCCTACATTGCCACTGCATCTTCCCTGACCTCCCCATGCTGACCACCCCGCGGTGCTTTGCTCCATCCTACATTGGCACTCACTGCCTATCCTAATTCCGACCCTCCGATTCACACCACCCCGTGATGTTTTTCTCACTCCTACTAGTGTATGCAATATTACACACCCATACAATGCGCAGCACCCTGTGATGTTTTTCAGAAAACTATCCTACATTGCCACTGCATGTTCCCTGACCTGCCCATGCTGACCACCCCGCGGTGCTTATCTCCATCCTACTTTGCCAGTCACTGCCTAAACTAATTAAGACCCTCCGATTCACACCACCCCGTGTTTTTCTCACTCCTACTAGTGAATGTAATGTTACACACCCATACAATGCGCACCACCTCGCGATGTTTTTCAGAAACCTATCCTATATTGCCACTGCATGTTCCCTAACCTCCCCATGCTGACCATCCCGCGGTGCTTCTCTCCACCCTACATTGCCACTCACTGCTTATACTAATTCAGACCCTTTGATTCACACCACCCTGTGATGTTTTTCTCACTCTTACTAGTGAATGTAATGTTACACACCCATACAATGCGTACCACCCTTGGATGTTTTTCAGAAACCTATCCTACATTGCCACTGCTTGTTCTCTGACCTCCCCATGCTGACCACCCCGCGGTGCTTTTCTCCATCCTACATTGCAATTCACTGCCTATCCTAATTCAGACCCTCTGATTCACACCACCCCGTGATGTTTTTGTCACTCCTACTAGTGAATGTAATGTTACACACCCATACAATGCGCATCACCCCGCGATGTTTTTCAGAAACCTATCCTACATTGCCACTGCATGTTCCCTGACCTCCCCATGCTGAAACCCCGCGATGCTTTTCTCCATCCTACATTGCCACTCACTGCCTATCCTAATTGAGACCCTCCGATTCACACCACCCCGTGATGTTTTTCTCTCTGCTACTAGTGAATGTAATGTTACACACCCACACAATGCGCACAACCCCGCGATGTTTCCTAGAAATCTATCCTACATTTCCACTGCATGTTCCCTGACCTCCCCATGCTGACCACCCCGAGGAGCTTTTCTCTATCCTACATTGCCACTCACTGCCTTTCCTAATTCAGACCCTACAATTCACACCACCCCGTGATGTTTTTCTCACTGCTACTAGTGAATGTAATGTTACACACCCACACAATGCGCACCACCCCGCGATGTTTCTCAGAAATCTATCCTACATTTCCACTGCATGTTCCCTGACCTCCCCATGCTGACCACCCTGCGGTGCTTTTATCCATCCTACATTGCCACTTTCTGCCTATCCTATTTCAGACCCTCCGATTCACACCACCCCGTGATGTTTTTCTCACTCCTACTAGTGAATGTAATGATACACACCCATACAATGCGCACCAACCCGCGATGTTTTTCAGAAACCTATCCTACATTGCCACTGCATGTACAACTGACCTCCCCATTCTGACCACCTCGCGGTGCTTATCCCCATCTTACATTGCCACTCACTGACTATCCTCATTCAGACCATCCGATTCACACCACCCCGTGATGTTTTTCTCACTCCTACTAGTGAATGTAATGTTACACACCCATACAATGCGTACCACCCCGTGATGTTTTTCTCACTCCTACTAGTGAATGTAATGTTACACACCCATACAATGCGCACCACCCCGTGATGTTTTTCTCACTCGTACTAGTGAATGTAATGTTGCACACCCATACAATGCCCAACACCCCGCGATGTTTTTCAAAAACCTATCCTACATTGCCACTGCATGTTCCCTGACCTCCCCATGCTGACCACCCCGCGGTGCTTTTCTCCATCCTACATTGCCACTCTCTGCCTAACCTAATTCAGACCCTCCGATTCACACCACACCGTGATGTTTTTCTCACTCCTACTAGTGAATCTAATGTTACACACCCATACAATGCACACCACCCCGTGATGTTTTTCTCACTCCTACTAGTGAATGTAATGATACACACCCATACAACGCGCACCACCCCGCGATGTTTTTCAGAAACCTATCCTACATTGCCACTGCATGTTCCCTGACCTCCCCATGCTGACCACCCCAAGGTGCTTTGCTCCATCCTATATTGCCACTCACTGCGTATCCTAATTCAGTCCCTCCGATTCACACCACCCCGTGATTTTTTTTTCACTCCTACAAGTGAATGTAATGTTACACCCCCATACAATGCGCAGCACCCCACGATGTTTTTCTCACTCCTATTAGTGAATGTAATGTTACACACCCATACAATGCGAACCACCCTTCGATGTTTTTCAGAAACCTATCCTACATTGCTACTGCATGTTCCCTGACCTCCCCATGCTGACAAACCCCGCGGTGCTTTTCTCCACCCTACATTACCACTCACTGACTATTCTGATTCAGGCCCTCCGATTCACACCACCCCGTGATGTTTTTCTCACTCCTCTTAGTGAATGGCCTGTGAGACACCCTTACAATGCGCACCACCCCACGACGGTTTTCAGAAACGTATCCTACATTGCCACTGCATGTTTCCTGAACTCCACATCCTGACAACCCAGTGGTGCTTTTTTCCATCTTACTTTGCCACTCACTGCCTATCCTGATGCAGGTCATCCGAATCACATCACCCCGTGATGTTTTTCTCACTCCTACTTGTGAATGGCCTGTTAGAAACCCATAAATGCGCACCACACCGTGATGTTTTGCTCGCTCCTAGTAGTCAATGGCCTGTTAGAAAACCTTACAATTCGCAACACCCCGCGATGTTTTTCAGAAACCTGTCCTACATTGCCAATACATGTTTCCTGACCTCCCCATGATGACCAAACCGTGGTGCTTTTCTCCATCCTTCATGGCCACTCACGGCCTATCCTAATTCAGGCCCTAGGATTACACCGCGCCGTGATGTTTTTCTCACTCCTACTAGTGAATGGCCTGTTAGAAACCCTTACAATGCGCACCACCCTCGTTGTTTTTCAGAAACCTATCCTACATTGCCACTGCGTGTTTCCTGACCTCCCCATGCTGATCACCCCATGGTGCTTTTCTTAATTTTACATTGCCACTCACTGCCTATCCTGATTCAGGCCCTCCGATACACACCATCCTGTGATGTTTTTCTCACTCCTATTAGTGAATGGCCTGTTAGAAACTATTTCAATGCGCACCACCAAACGATTTTTTTCAGAAACCTACCTTACATTGCCACTGCATGTTTCCTGCCCTCCTCATGCTGACCACACCGTGGTGCTTTTCTCCATCCTACATTGCCACTTACTGCCTATCCTGATTCAGCCCCTCTGATTCACACCACATCGTGATGTTTTTCTCGCTCGTACTAGTCAATGGCCTGTTAGAAAACCTTACAATTCGCAACACCCCGCGATGTTTTTCAGAAACCTGTCCTACATTGCCAATGCATGTTTCCTGACTTAACCATGATGAGCAAACCATGTTGCTTTTCTCCATCCTTCATTGCCACTCACCGCCTATCCTAATTCAGGCCCTCGGATTCACACCGCCCCGTGATGTTTTTCTCACTCTAACTAGTGAATGGCCTGTTAGAAACACTTACAATGCGCACCACCCCGCGATATTTTTCAGAAACCTATTCTACAGTGCCACTGCATGTTTTGTGACCTCCCAATCCTGACCATTTTCTGGTGCTTTTCTCCATGCTACATTGCCAGTCACTGCCTTTCCTAATTCAGAACATCTGATTCACACCACCCCGTGATGTTTTTCTCACTCCTACCAATGAATGGCCTTTTAAAAAACCCTTACAATGCGCACCAGGCCGTGATAATTTTCAGAAAAATATCCTACATTGCCACTGCATGTTTCCTGCCCTCCCCATGCTGACGACCCCTGGTGCTTTTCTCCATCCTACATTGCCACTTACTGCCTATCCTGATTCAGCCCCTCTGATTCACACCACAACGTGATATTTTTCTCGCTCCTACTAGTGAATGGCCTGTTAGAAACCCTTACAGTGCGCATCACTCCGCGATGTTTTTCAGAAACCTGTCCTACATTCCCAATGCATGTTTCTTGACCTCCCCATGAGGACAAAACCGTGGTGCTTTTCTCCATCCTTCATTGCCACTCACCGCGTATCCTAATTCAGGCCCTTGGATTCACACCGCCCCGTGATGTTTTTCTCACTCCTACTACTGAATGGCCTGTTAGAAACCCTTACAATTCTCACCACTCCGCGATGTTTTTCAGAAACCTATCCTACATTGCCACTGCATGTTTCCTGCCCTCCCCATGCTGACCACCCCTGGTGCTTTTCTCCATCCTACATTACCACTTACTGCCTATCGTGATTCAGCCCCTCCGATTCACACCACACCGTGATGTTTTTCTCGCCCCTACTAGTGAAAGGCCTGTTAGAAACCCTTACAATGTGCACCACCCCACGATGTTTTTCACAAACCTAACCTACATTGCCACTGCATGTTTCCTGACCTCCCAATGCTGACCACCCCCGGGTGCTTTTCTCCATCCTACATTGCCACTCACTGACTATTCTGATTCAGGCCCTCCGATTCACACCACCCCGTGATGTTTTTCTCACTCATCTTAGTGAATGGCCTGTGAGACACCCTTACAATGCGCACCACCCCACGACGATTTTCAGAAATATATCCTACATTGCCACTGCATGTTTCCTGAACTCCACATCCTGACCACCCAGTGGTGCTTTTTTCCATCTTACATTGCCACTCACTGCCTATCCTGATGCAGGCCATCCGAATCACATCACCCCGTGATGTTTTTCTCACTCCTACTTGTGAATGGCCTGTTAGACACCCATAAATGCGCACCACACCGTGATGTTTTGCTCGCTCCTAGTAGTCAATGGCCTGTTAGAAAACCTTACAATTCGCAACACCCCGCGATGTTTTTCAGAAACCTGTCCTACATTGCCAATACATGTTTCCTGACCTCCCCATGATGACCAAACCGTGGTGCTTTTCTCCATCCTTCATTGCCACTCAGGGCCTATCCTAATTCAGGCCCTAGGATTACACCGCGCCGTGATGTTTTTCTCACTCCTACTAGTGAATGGCCTGTTAGAAACCCTTACAATGCGCACCACCCTCGTTGTTTTTCAGAAACCTATCCTACATTGCCACTGCGTGTTTCCTGACCTCCCCATGCTGATCACCCCATGGTGCTTTTCTTAATTTTACATTGCCACTCACTGCCTATCCTGATTCAGGCCCTCCGATACACACCAACCTGTGATGTTTTTCTCACTCCTATTAGTGAATGGCCTGTTAGAAACTATTTCAATGCGCACCACCAAACGATTTTTTTCAGAAACCTATCTTACATTGCCACTGCATGTTTCCTGCCCTCCCCATGCTGACCACCCGTGGTGCTTTTCTCCATGCTACATTACCATTCACTGTCTATCCTGATTTAGGCCCTTTGATTCACACCACACCATGATGTATTTCTCACTCCTACTACTGAATGGCCAGTTAGAAACCCTGACAATGGGCACCACCCCGCAATGTTTTTCAGAAACCTATCCTACATTGCCACTGCATGTTTCCTGACCTCCCCATGCTGACCACCCCTTTTTGGTTTTCTCAATCCTACATTGCCACTTACTGCCTATCCTGATTCAGACCCTCGGATTCACACCATTCCCTGATGATTTTCTCACTCCTACTAGTGAAAGGCCTGATAGAAACCCTTACAATGTGCACCACCCCACGATGATTTTCACAAACCTAACCTACATTGCCACTGCATGTTTCCTGACCTCCCAATGCTGACCACCCCCGGTGCTTTTCTCCATCCTACATTGCCACTCACTGACTATTCTGATTCAGGCCCTCCGATTCACACCACCCCGTGATGTTTTTCTCACTCCTCTTAGTGAATGGCCTGTGAGACACCCTTACAATGTGCACCACCCCACGACGATTTTCAGAAACGTATCCTACATTGCCACTGCATGTTTCCTGAACTCCACATCCTGATCACCCAGTGGTGCTTTTTTCCATCTTACATTGCCACTCACTGCCTATCCTGATGCAGGCCATCCGAATCACATCACCCCGTGATGTTTTTCTCACTCCTACTTCTGAATGGCCTGTTAGAAACCCATAAATGCACACCACACCGTGATGTTTTGCTTGCTCCTAGTAGTCAATGGCCTGTTAGAAAACCTTACAATTCGCAACACCCCGCGATGTTTTTCAGAAACCTGTCCTACATTGCCAATACATGTTTCCTGACCTCCACATGATGACCAAACCGTGGTGCTTTTCTCCATCCTTCATTGCCACTCACGGCCTATCCTAATTCAGGCCCTAGGATTACACCGCGCCGTGATGTTTTTCTCACTCCTACTAGTGAATGGCCTGTTAGAAACCCTTACAATGCGCACCACCCTCGTTGTTTTTCAGAAACCTATCCTACATTGCCACTGCGTGTTTCCTGACCTCCCCATGCTGATCACCCCATGGTGCTTTTCTTAATTTTACATTGCCACTCACTGCCTATCCTGATTCAGGCCCTCCGATACACACCAACCTGTGATGTTTTTCTCACTCCTATTAGTGAATGGCCTGTTAGAAACTATTTCAATGCGCACCACCAAACGATTTTTTTCAGAAACCTATCTTACATTGCCACTGCATGTTTCCTGCCCTCCCCATGCTGACCACCCGTGGTGCTTTTCTCCATGCCACATCACCATTCACTGTCTATCCTGATTTAGGCCCTTTGATTCACACCACACCATGATGTATTTCTCACTCCTAATACTGAATGGCCAGTTAGAAACCCTGACAATGGGCACCACCCCGCAATGTTTTTCAGAAACATATCCTACATTGCCACTGCATGTTTCCTGACCTCCCCATGCTGACCACCCCTTGTTGCTTTTCTCCATCCTACATTGCCACTTACTGCCTATCCTGATTCAGACCCTCGGATTCACACCACCCCGTGATGTTATTCTCACTCCTACTAGTGAATGGCCTGTCAGAAAACCTTACAATTCGCACTACCCACGTTGTTTTTCAGAAACCTATCCTACATTGCCACTGCGTGATTCCTGACCTCCCCATGCTGACCACCCCGTGTTGCTTTTCTCCATCCCACATTGCCACACACTGCCTATCGTAATTCAGGCCCTCCGATTCAATCCACCCTGTGACGTATTTCTCACTCCTACTATTGAATGGCCTGTTAGAAACACGTACAATGCGCACCACCCCGCGATGATTTTCAAAACCTATCCTACATTGCCACTGCATGTTTCCTGACCTCCCCATGCTGACCACCCCGTGTTGCTTTTCTTCATCCTACATTGCCACTCACTGCCTATCCTAATTCAGGACCTCTGATTCACACCAGCCCGGGATGTTATTCTGAATCCTACTAGTGAATAGCCTGTTAGAAACACTTACAATGCGCACCACGCAGGCGATGTTTTTCAGAAACCTATCCTATATTGCCACTGCATGTTTCCTGACCTCCCCATTCTGACCAACTTGTGGAGCTTTTCTCCATGCTACATTGCCAATCACTGCCTATCCTATTCAGAACATATGATTCACACCACCCCGTGATGTTTTTCTCCCTCCTCCTTGTGAATGGCCTGTAAGAAACCCTTACAATGCGCACCACCCCGTGATGTTTTTCAGAAAAATATCCTAAATTGCCACTGCATGTTTCCTGCCCTCCTCATGCTGACCTCCCCTGGTGATTTTCTCCATCCTACATTGCCACTTACTGCCTATCCTGATTCAGCCCCTCTGATTCACACCACATCGTGATGTTTTTCTCGCTCGTACTAGTCAATGGCCTGTTAGAAAACCTTACAATTCGCAACACCCCGCGATGTTTTTCAGAAACCTGTCCTACATTGCCAATGCATGTTTCCTGACTTAACCATGATGAGCAAACCATGTTGCTTTTCTCCATCCTTCATTGCCACTCACCGCCTATCCTAATTCAGGCCCTCGGATTCACACCACCCCGTGATGTTTTTCTCACTCTAACTAGTGAATGGCCTGTTAGAAACACTTACAATGCGCACCACCCCGCGATATTTTTCAGAAACCTATTCTACAGTGCCACTGCATGTTTTGTGACCTCCCAATCCTGACCATTTTCTGGTGCTTTTCTCCATGCTACATTGCCAGTCACTGCCTTTCCTAATTCAGAACATCTGATTCACACCACCCCGTGATGTTTTTCTCACTCCTACCAATGAATGGCCTTTTAAAAAACCCTTACAATGCGCACCAGCCCGTGATAATTTTCAGAAAAATATCCTACATTGCCACTGCATGTTTCCTGCCCTCCCCATGCTGACGACCCCTGGTGCTTTTCTCCATCCTACATTGCCACTTACTGCCTATCCTGATTCAGCCCCTCTGCTTCACACCACAACGTGATATTTTTCTCGCTCCTACTAGTGAATGGCCTGTTAGAAACCCTTACAGTGCGCATCACTCCGCGATGTTTTTCAGAAACCTGTCCTACATTCCCAATGCATGTTTCTTGACCTCCCCATGAGGACAAAACCGTGGTGCTTTTCTCCATCCTTCATTGCCACTCACCGCCTATCCTAATTCAGGCCCTTGGATTCACACCGCCCCGTGATGTTTTTCTCACTCCTACTACTGAATGGCCTGTTAGAAACCCTTACAATTCTCACCACTCCGCGATGTTTTTCAGAAACCTATCCTACATTGCCACTGCATGTTTCCTGCCCTCCCCATGCTGACCACCCCTGGTGCTTTTCTCCATCCTACATTACCACTTACTGCCTATCGTGATTCAGCCCCTCCGATTCACACCACACCGTGATGTTTTTCTCGCCCCTACTAGTGAATGGCCTGTTAGAAACCCTTACAGTGCGCATCACTCCGCGATGTTTTTCAGAATCCTATCCTACATTGGCACTGCATGTTTCTTTAATTCCTCATCCTGACCACACCGTGGTGCTTTTCTCTTTCCTACGTTGCCACTCAGTGCCTATCCTAATTCAGGCCCTCCGATTCACACAACCCCGTATTGTTTTTCTCACTCCTACAAGTGAATGGCCTCTTAAAAACCCTTACAATGCGCACCACCCCGGGATTATTTTCAGAAACATATCCTACATTGCCACTGCATGTTTCCTGACATCTCCATGCTGACCACCCCGTGGTGCTTTTCTCCATCCTACATTGCCACTCACTGCCTATTCTAATTCAGCCCCTCCGATTCACACCCCCCCATGATGTTTTTCTCACTCCTACTAGTGAATGGCCTTTTAGAAACCCTTTCAATGGGCACCAACAAGCGATTTTTTTCAGAAACCTATCTTACATTGTCCCTGCATGTTTCCTGACTTCCACATCCTAATCAACCCGTGGTGCTTTTCTACATCCTACATTGCCACTCACGGCCTATCCTGATTCAGGGCGTCCGATTTGCACCACCCTGTGATGTTTTTCTCACACCTACTTGTGAATGGCCTGTTAGAAACGCTTACAATTCGCACCACCCCACGATGTTTTTGAGAAAACTAACCTACATTGTCATTGCATGTTTCCTGACTTGTCCACGCTGACCAACCCGTGGTGCTTTTCTCCTTCCTACATTGCCACTGACTGCCTATCCGAATTCAGGCCCTCCGATTCGCACCACCCCGTGATGTTTTTCTCACTCCTACTAGTGAATTGTCTGTTAGAAACCCTTACAATGCGCACCACCCCGCGATGTTTTTCAGAAACCTATCCTACATTGCCACTGCATGTTTCCTGACCTCCCCATGCTGACCAACCCATGGTGCTTTTCTCAATCCTACATTGTCACTCACTGCCTATCCTAATTCGGGCCTTCCGATTCACACCACCCCTGATGTTTTTCTGACTCCTACTACTGAATGGCCTGTTAGAAAACTTACAATGTGCACCACCGGGTGATGTTTTTCAGAAACCAATCGTACATTTCCACTGCAAGTTTCCTGACCTCCCCATATTGACCGCCCATTGGAGCTTTACTCCATCCTACATTGCCACTCACTGCCTATCCTAATTCAGGCCCTCCGATTCACACCACCACGTGATGTTTTTCTCACTCCTACTAGTGAATGGCGTGTAAGAAACCCTTACAATGCGCACCGGCCCGCTATTTTTTTGAGAAACCTATTCTACATTGCCACTGCATGTTTTCTGACTTCCCCATGCCGACCACGCCGTGGTGCTTTTCTCCGTCTTTTATTGCCACTCACTGCCTATTCAGATTCAGGCCTTCCGATTCACACCACCCGGTTATGTTTTTATCACTCCTACTAGTGAATGACCTTTTAGAAACCCTTACAATGCGCACCACCCCGCGATGTTTTTCAGAAACCTATCCTACGTTGCCACTCCATGTTTCTTGCCCTCCCCATGCTGACCACCACTGGTGCTTTTCTCCATCCTACATTGCCACTTACTGGCTATCCTGATTCAGCCCCTCCGATTCACACCACACTGTGATGTTTTTCTCGCTCCTAATATTCAATGGCCTGTTAGAAACCCTTACAATGGGCACCACCCCGCGGTGGTTTCAGAAACCTATCCTACATTGGCAATGCATGTTTCCTGACCTCCCCAGGCGGACCAACCCGTGGTGATTTTCTCCATCCTACATTGCCACTCACTGCCTATCCTAATTCAGGTCCTCTGATTAACACCACCCTGTGATGTTTTTCTCACGCCTACTAGTGAATGGCCTGTTAGAAAGCCTTACAATGCGCACCACCCGGCGATGTTTTTCAGAAACCTACCCTATTTGCCTACTGAACGTTTCCTGACCTCTACATGCTGAACACGCCTGGTGCTTTTCTCCTTCCTACATTGTCACTTACTGCCGATCCTATTTCAGGCCCTCCGATGCACAACACCCCTGATGTTTTTCTCACTCCTACTAGTGAAGGGCCTTTAAGAAACCCTTACAAAGCGCACCACAACACGATGTTTTTCAGAAACATATCCTACGTTGCCACTCCATGTTTCTTGCCCTCCCCATGCTGACCACCCCTGGTGCTTTTCACCATCCTACTTTGCCACTTACTGCCTATCCTGATTCAGCCACTCCAATTCACACCACACCGTGATGTTTTTCTCGCTCCTAATATTGAATGGCCTGTTAGAAAGCCTTACAATGAGAACCACCCCGCGGTGTTTTTCAGAAACCTATACTACATTGGCAATGCATGTTTCCTGACCTCCCCCGGCTGACCATCCCGTGGTGCTTTTCTCCATCCTACATTGCCACTCACTGCCTATCCTAATTCAGGCCCTCCGATTCACACAACCCCGTGATGTTTTTCTCACTCATACTAGTGAATGGCCTGTTAGAAAGACTTACAATGCTCACCACCCGGCGATGTTTTTCAGAAAACTATCCTTCATTGCCACTGCATGTTTTCTGACCTCCCCATGCTGACCACCCGCTGGTGCTTTTGTCCATCCTGCATTGCCACTCACTGCCTATCCTAATTCAGGCCCTACGATTCACACCACCCCGTGATGATTTTCTCACTCCTACAAGTGAATTGCCTGTTGGCAAACCTTACAATGCGCACCACCCTTCGATGTTTTTCAGAAACCTATCCTACATTTCCACTGCATGTTTCCTGACCTCCCCATGCTGGCCACGCTGTGGGGATTTCTGCATGCTTCATTGTCACTCCGACTATCCTTATTTTGGCCCTCCAATTCACACCTCCCCAGGATGTTTTTCTCACTCCTAATACTGAATGGCCTGTTAGAAACCCTTACAATGCGCACCACCCCGCTATGTTTTTCAGAAACCTATCCTATATTGCCACTGCATGCTTCCTGACTTCCCCATGCTGACAACGCCGTGGGACTTTTCTCCATCCTTCATTGTCACTCACTGCCTATCCTAATTCAGGCCCTCCGATTCACACGACCCCTGATGATTTTCTCACTCCTACAAGTGAATGGCCTGTTAGAAAACTTTACAATGCGCACCACCGGGCGATGATATTCAGAAACCTATCCTACATTGCCACTGCAAGTTTCCTGCCCTCCCCATGTTGACTGCCCCATGGTGCTTTTCTCCATCCTACATTGCCATTCACTGAGTATCCAAATTCAAGCCCTCCGGTTCACACCACCCCTGATGATTTTCTCACTCCTACTAGTGAAAGGCCTGTTAGAAACCCTTACAATGTGCACCACCCCACGATGTTTTTCACAAACCTAACCTACATTGCCACTGCATGTTTCCTGACCTCCCAATGCTGACCACCCCCGGGTGCTTTTCTCCATCCTACATTGCCACTCACTGACTATTCTGATTCAGGCCCTCCGATTCACACCACCCCGTGATGTTTTTCTCACTCCTCTTAGTGAATGGCCTGTTAGACACCCTTAAAATGCGCACCACCCCACGACGATTTTCAGAAACGTATCCTGCATTGCCACTGCATGTTTCCTGAACTCCACATCCTGACCACCCAGTGGTGCTTTTTTCCATCTTACATTGCCACTCACTGCCTATCCTGATGCAGGCCATCCGAATCACATCACCCCGTGATGTTTTTCTCACTCCTACTTGCGAATGGCCTGTTAGAAACCCATAAATGCGCACCACACCGTGATGTTTTTCCGAAACCTATCCTACATTGCCACTGCATTTTTCCTGAACTCCCCATGCTGACCACCCCATGGTGCTTTTCTCCTTCCTACAATGCCAGTCACTGCCTAATATAATTCAGGCTCTCCGATTCACACAACGCCGTGATGTTTTTCTCACTCCTACTAGTGAATGGCCTGTTAGAAACCCTTACAATACACACCACCCCGCAATGTTTTTCAGAAAACTATCCTACATTGCCACTGCATGTTTCATGACCTCTCCATGCTGACCAACCTGTGATGCTTTTCTCTATTCTACATTGCCACTCACTGCCTATTCTAATTCAGGCCCTCCGATTCACACCAAACCGTGATGTTTTTCTCACTCCTACTAGTGAATAGCCTGTTAGACACCCTTACAATGTGCACCACCCCGCGATGTTTCTCAGAAACCAATCCAACATTGCCACTGCATGTTTCCTGACCTCCCCATGCTGACCACCCTGTGGTGCTTTTTTCCATCCTACATTGCCACTCACTGCCTAAACTAATTCAGGCTCTCCGATTCACACCACCCCGTGATGTTTTTCTCACTCCTACTAGTGAATGGCCTGTTAGAAACCCTTACTTTGCGCACAACCCAGCGAAGTTTTTCAGAAACATGTCATACATTGATAATGCATGTTTCCTGACCTCCGCATGCTCACCAGCCCGTGGTGCTTTTCTCCATCCTACATTGCCACTCACGGTCTAACTTGATTCAGGCCCCCCAATTCACACCACACCATGATGTATTTCCCTCTTCTACTAGTAAATGGCCTGTTAGAAACCATTACCATGCGCACTACTCAGCGATGTTTTTCAGAAACCTATCCTACATTGCCACTGAATGTTTCCTGACCTCCCCATGTTGGCCACCCCATGGTGCTTTTCTCAATTCTACATTGCCACTCACTGCTTATCCTAATCCAGGCCCTCTATTTCACAACACCCCGTGATGTTTTTCTCACTTCTACTAGTGAAGCGCCTTTAAGAAACCATACAATGCTCACCACCCCACGATGTTTCTCAGAAACCTAACCTACATTGCCATTACATGTTTCCTGCCCTCCCCATGCTGAAGACCCCTGGTGTTTTTTTCCATCCTACATTACCACTCACTGCCTATCCTAATTCAGGTCCTCCGACTCACACCACACCGTGATGTTTTTCTCACTCCTACTAGTGAATGGCCTGTTAGAAACACTTACAATGCGCACCACACCACGGTGTTTTTCAGAAAACTATCCTAAATTGCCACTGCCTGTGTCCTGACCTCCCCATGCTGAACCACCCCGTGGTACTTTTCTTCATGCTACATTGCCACTCACTGTCTATCCTAATTCAGGCCCTCCAATTCACACCACCACGTGATGTTTTTCTCACTCCTACTAGTGAATGGCTTGTTAGAAACCCGTACAATGCGCACCACCCCGCGATGTTTTACAGAAACCTGTCCTACATTGCCACTGCATGTTTCCTGACCTCCACATGGTGACCACCCCATGGTGCTTTTCTCTTTTCTACATTGACACTCACTGCCTATCCTAATTCAGGCCCTCCGATTCACACAACCCCGTGATGTTTTTCTCACTCCTACTAGTGAATGGCCTGTTAGAAACCCTTACAATGCACACCAACCTGAGATGTTTTTCAGAAACATATCCTACATTGCCACTGCATGTTTCCTGCATCTCCATGCTGACCACCCCGTGGTGCTTTTCTCCATCCTACATTGCCACGACTGCCTATCCTAATTCTGCCCCTCCGATTCACACCACCCCATGATGTTTTTCTCACTCCTACTAGTGAATGGCCTTTTGAAACCATTACAATGCGCACCACCCCGCGATTTTTTTCAGAAACCTATCCTAGATTGGCACTGCATGTTCTCTGACTTCCACATGCTGACCACCCAGTGGTGCTTTTCTCCATCTTACATTGCCACTCACTGCCTATCCTGATGCAGGCCACCCGAATCACAGCACCCCGTGAAGTTTTTCTCACTCTTACTCCTGAATAGCCTGTTAGAAACCCATAAATGCGCACCACCCCGCGATGTTTTTCAGAAACCTATCCTACATTGCCACTGCTTGTTTCCTGAACTCCCCATGCACAACCCGTGGTGCTTTTCTCCATCCTACATTGCCACTCAATGGTTATCCTAATTCTGCCCCTCCGATTCACACCACCCCATGATGTTTTTCTCACTCCTACTAGTGAATGGCCTGTTAGAAACCTTTTCAATGGGCACCACCACGCGATTTTTTTCAGAAACCTATCTTATATTGGCCCTGCATGTTTCCTGACTTCACATCCTAATCACCCCGTGGTACTTTTCTCCATCCTACACTGCCACTCACTGCCTATCCTGATTCAGGCCCTCTGATTCACACCACCCGGTGATGTTCTTATCACGCCTACTAGTGAATGGCCTGTTAGAAACCCTTACAATGCGCACCATCTCGCGATGTTTTTCATAAACCTATCCTAGATTGGCACTGCATGTTCTCTGACTTCCACATGCTGACTACCCAGTGTTGCTTTTCTCCATCTTACATTGCCACTCACTGCCTATCCTGATGCAGGCATCCGATTCACAGCACGCCGTGATGTTTTTCTCACCCTTACTCGTGAATGGCCTGTCAGAAACCCATAAATGCGCACCACCCCGCGATGTTTTTCAGCAACCTATCCTACATTGCCACTGCATGTTTCCTGACCTCCCCATGCTGACCACTCCGTGGTGTTTTTCTCCTTCCTACATTGCCACTCACTGCCTAATATAATTCAGGCCCTCTGATTCACACAACCCCGTGATGTTTTTCTCACTCCTACTAGTGAATGGCCTGTTAGAAACCCTTACAATGCGCACCGCCCCACGATGTTTTTCAGAAACATTTCCTGCATTTCCACTGCATGTTTCCTGACATCTCCATGCTCACCACACCGTGGTGCTTTTCTCCATTCTACATTGCCTCTCACTGGCTATTCTAATTAAGCCCCTCCATTTCACACCACCCCTTGATGTTTTTCTCACTACTACTAGTGAATGGCCTGTTAGAAACCCTTTCAATGGGCACCACCACGCGATTTTTTTCAGAAACCCATCTTTCATTGTCCCTGCATGTTTCCTGACTTCCACATTCTAATCACCCCGTGGTGCTTTTCTACATCCTACATTGCCACTCACTGCCTATCCTGATGCAGGCCGTCCGATTCACACCACCCCGTGATGTTTTTCTCAATCCTACTTGTGAATGGCCTGTTAGAAATCCATACAATGCGCACCACCCCGCGATGTTTTTCAGAAACCTATCCTACATTGCCACTGCATGTTCCCTGACCTCCCCATGCTGACCACCCCGCCATGCTTTTCTCCATCCTACATTACCACTCACTGCCTATCCAAATTCAGGGCCTTCAATTCACACAACACTCTGATGTTTTTCTCACTCCTACTAGTGAATGGCCTCTTAGAAACCCTTACAATGCGCACCAACACGCTATTTTTTTCAGAAACCTATCCTACATTGCCATGGCAAGTTTCCTGACCTCCCAATGTTGACCGCCCCATGGTGATTTTCTCCATTCTATATTGCCACTCACTGCCTATCCTAAGTCAGCCCTGCGATTCACACCACCTCATGATGTTTTTCTCACTCCTACTAGTGAATCGTCTGTTAGAAACCCTTTCAATGTGCACCACCACGCGATTTTTCTCTGAAACCTATCTTACTTTGGCACTGCATGTTTCCTGACTTCCACATCCTAATCACCCCGTGGTGCTGTTCTATATACTACATTGCCACTCACTGCCTATCCTGATTCAGGCCCCCAATTCACACCACCCCATGATGTTTTTCTCACTCCTACTTGTGAATGGCCTGTTAGAAACACTTACAATTCGCAACACCCCACGATGTTATTCAGAAAACTATCCTACATTTCCACTGCATGTTTCCTGACCTCCCCATGGTAACCAGCGTGTGGTGTTTTCCTCCTTCCTACCTTGCCACTCACTGCCTATCCTAATTCACGCCTCCCGATTCACTCCAAACCATGATGTTTTTCTCACTCCTACTAGTGTAGTGCCTTTAAGAAACCTTACAAAGCTCACCACCCCACGATGTTTTTCAGAAACCTATCCTACATTGCCACTGCATGTTTCCTGACCTCCCTATGCTAACCAGCGTGTGGTGCTTTTCTCCTTCCTACTTTGCCACTCACTGCCTAATATAATTCAGGCCCTCCGATTCACACAATCCCGTGATGTTTTTCTCACTCCTACTAGTGAATGGCCTGTTAGAAACCCTTACAATGTGCACGACCCCGCGATGTTTTTCAGAAACATATCGTGCATTGCCACTGCATGTTTTCTGACATCTCCATGCTGACCACACCGTGGTGCTTTTCTCCATCCTACATTGCCACTCACTGCCTATCCTAATTCAGCAACCCCGATTCACACCACTCCATGATGTTTTTCTAACTCCTACTATGAATGGCCTGTTAGAAACCCTTTCAATGGGCACCACCACACGATTTTTTTCAGAAACCTATCTTACATTGGCCCTGCATGTTTCCTAACCTCCACATCCTAATCACCCCGTGGTGCTTTTCTACATACTACATTGCCACTCACTGCCTATCCTGATTCAGGCCGTCCGATTCACACCACCCCGTGATGTTTTTCTCACTCCTACTTGTGAATGGCCTGTTAGAAACACTTACAATTTGCACCACCCCGCCATGTCTTTCAGAATACTATCCTACATTGCCACTGCATGTTTCCTGACCTGTCCATGCTGACCAACCCGTGGTGCTGTTCTCCATCCTACATTGCCACTAACTGCTTATCCTAATCCAGGCCCTCCGATTCACAACACCCTGTGATGTTTTTCTCACTCCTACTAGTGAATGGCCTGTTAGAAACACTTAAAATGCGTACCACCCCCCGATGTTTTTCAGAATCCTATCCTACATTGACACTGCATGTGTCCTGAACACCCCATGCTGAACCACCCCGTTGTACTTTTCTCCATGCTACATTGCCACTCAGTGCGTATCCTAATTCAGGCCCTCCAATTCACACCACCACGTGTTTTCCTCACTCCTACTAGTGAATGGCATGTTAGAAACCCGTACAATGCGCACCACCCCTCGATGTTTTTCAGAAACTTATCCTACATTGCCACTGCATGTTTCCTGACCTCCCCATGATGACCACCCCATGGTGCTTTTCTCCTCCCTAAATTGCCACTCACTGCCTATCCTAATTCCGGCACTCCGATTCACACAACCCCGTGATGTTTTTCTCACTCTTACTAGTGAATGGCCTGTTAGAAACCCTTACAATGCTCAGCACCGCACGATATATTTCAGAAACATATCCGACATTGCCACTGCATGTTTCCTGACCTCGCCATGCTAACCAACCCATGGTGTTTTTCTCCATCCTACATCGCCACTCGATGCCTATCATAATTCAGGCCTTCCGATTCACACCACCCCGTGATGTTTTTCTCACTCCTACTAGTGAAACGCCTTTAAGAAACCTTACAATGCTCACCACCCCACGATGTTTTTCAGAAACCTAACCTACAGTGCCACTGCATGTTTCCTGCCCTCCCCATGCTGAACACCCCTGGTGCTTTTCTTCATCCTACATTACCACTTACTGCCTATTCTGATTCAGCCCCTCCAATTCACACCACACCGTGATGTTTTTTTCGCCCCTACTAGTGAGTTGCCTGTTAGAAACCCTTACAGTGCGCACAACCCTGCGATGTTTTTCAGAAACATATCCTACCTGCCACGGCATATTTCCAGACCTCCCCATGCTGACCACCCTATGGTGCTTTTCTCCTCCTACACTGCCACTCCATGCCTATCCTAACTAAGTCCCTCCAATTCACACCACCCCGTGATGTCTTTCTCACTCCTACTAGTGAATGGCCTGTTAGAAACCCTTACAATGCACACCGCCCCGCGATGTTTTTCAGAAACATATCCAACATAGCCACTGCATGTTTCCTGACATCTCCAGGCTGACCACCCCGTGGTGCTTTTCTCCATCCTACACTGCCACTCACTGCCTATCCTAATTCAGGCCCTCTGATTCACACCACCCGGTGATGTTCTTATCTCGCCTACTAGTGAATGGCCTGTTAGAAACACTTACAATGCGCACCATCTCGCGATGATTTTCAGAAACCTATCCTAGTTTGGCACTGCATGTTCTCTGACTTCCACATGCTGACTACCCAGTGGTGCTTTTCTCCATCTTACATTGCCACTCACTGCCTATCCTGATGCAGGCATCCGGTTCACAGCACCCTGTGATGTTTTTCTCACCCCTACTCGTGAATGGCCTGTTAGAAACCCATAAATGCGCACCACCCCGCGATGTTTTTCAGAAACCTATCCTACATTGCCACTGCATGTTTCCTGACCTCCCCATGCTGACCACCCCGTGGTGTTTTTCTCCTTCCTACATTGCCACTCACTGCCTAATATAATTCAGGCCCTCTGATTCACACAACCCCGTGATGTTTTTCTCACTCCTACTAGTGAATGGCCTGTTAGAAACCCTTACAATGCGCACCGCTCTGTGATGTTTTTCAGAAACATATCCTGCATTTCCACTGCATGTTTCCTGACCTCCCCATGCTGACCACCCCACGGTGCTTTTCTCCATCCAACATTGCCACTCACTGCCTATCCAAATTCAGGCCCTTCGATTCACACAACACTCTGTTTTTCTCACTCCTACTAGTGAATGGCCTGTTAGAAACCCTTACAATGCGCACCAACACGCTATTTTTTTCAGAAACCTATCCTACATTGCCACTGCAAGTTTCCTGACCTCCCCATGTTGACCGCCACATGGTGATTTTCTCCATCCTATATTGCCACTCACTGCCTATCCTAAGTCAGCCCTGCGATTCACACCACCCCATGATGTTTTTCTCACTCCTACTAGTGAATGGTCTGTTCGAAACCCTTTAAATGGGCACCACCACGAGATTTTTTTCAGAAACCCATCTTGCATTGTCCCTGCATGTTTCCTGACTTCCACATTCTAATCACTCCGTGGTGCTTTTCTACATCCTACATTGCCACTCACTGCCTATCCTGATGCAGGCCGTCCAATTCACACCACCCCGTGATGTTGTTCTCACTCCTACTTGTGAATGGCCTGTTAGAAACACTTACAATTCGCAACACCCCGCAATGTTATTCAGAAAACTATCCTACATTGCCACTGCATGTTTCCTGACCTCCCCATGCTAACCAGCGTGTGGTGTTTTTCTCCATCCTACATTACCACTCACTGCCTATCCTAATTCAGGTCCTCCGACTCACACCACACCGTGATGTTTTTCTCACTCCTAGTCGTGAATGGCATGTTAGAAACCTTTACAAAGCGCACCACCCCACGATGCTTTTCAGAAACATATCCTGCATTGCCACTGCATGTTTTCTAACATCTCCATGCTGACCAAGCTGTGGTGCTTTTCTCCATCCTACATTGTCACTCACTGCCTATCCTAATTCAGCCCCTAGGATTCCCACCACCCCATGATGTTTTTCTCACTCCTACTAGTGAATGGCCTGTTAGAAACCCTTACAATGCGCACCACACCGCGGTGTTTTTCAGAAAACTATCATAAATTGCCACTGCATGTGTCCTGACCTCCCCATGCTGACCCACCCCGTGGTACTTTTCTTCATGCTACATTGCCAATCACTGTCTATCCTAATTCAGGCCCTCCAATTCACACCACCACGTGATGTTTTTCTCACTCCTACTAGTGAATGGCTTGTTAGAAACCCGTACAATGCGCACCACCCCGCGATGTTTTACAGAAACCTGTCCTACATTGCCACTGCATGTTTTCTGACCTCCACATGGTGACCACCCCATGGTGCTTTTCTCTTTTCTACATTGCCACTCACTGCCTATCCTAATTCAGGCCCTCCGATTCACACAACACCGTGATGTTTTTCTCACTCCTACTAGTGAATGGCCTGTTAGAAACCCTTTCAATGCACACCAACCTGCGATGTTTTTCAGAAACATATCCTACATTGCCACTGCATGTTTCCTGCATCTCCATGCTGACCACCCCGTGGTGCTTTTCTCCATCCTACATTGCCACGACTGCCTATCCTAATTCTGCCCCTTCGATTCACACCACCCCATGATGTTTTTCTCACTCCTACTAGTGAATGGCCTGTTGAAACCCTTACAATGCGCACCACCCCGCGATTTTTTTCAGAAACCTAAATTACATTGGCCCTGCATGTTTCGTGACTTCCACATGCTGACCACCCAGTCGTGCTTTTCTCCATCCTACATTGCCACTCACGGCCTATCCTGATTCAGGCCATCCGATTCACACCACCCCGTGTTGTTTTTCTCACTCCTACTAGTGAATGGCCTGCTAGAAACACTTACAATGCGCACCACGCCGCGATGTTTTTCAGAAACATATCCTACATTGCCACTGCATGTTTCCTGACGTCCACATGTTGACCACCCCGTGGTGCTTTTCTCCAACTTACATTGCCACTCACTGCCTATCCAGATTCAGGCCCTCTGATTCACACCACCCGTGATGTTCTTCTCACTCCTACTAGTGAATGGCCTGTTAGAAACCCTTACATTGCGCACAATCCTGCAATGTTTTTCAGAAACCTATCCTAGATTTGCACTGCATGTTCTCTGACTTCCACATGCTGACCACCGAGTGGTGCTTTTTTCCATCTTACATTGCCAGTCACTGCCTATCCTGATGCAGGCCACCCGAATCACAGCACCCCGTGATGTTTTTCTCACTCTTACTCGTGAATGGCCTGTTACAAACCCATAAATGCGCACCACCCCACGATGTTTTTCAGAAACCTATCCTACATTGCCACTGCTTGTTTCCTGAACTCCCCATGCACAACCCGTGGTGCTTTTCTCCATCCTACATTGCCACTAACTGCTTATCCTAAACCAGGCCCTCCGATTCACAACACCTTGTGATGGTTTTCTCACTCCTACTGGTGAATGGCCAGTTAGAAACACTTACAATGCGTACCACCCCGCGATGTTTTTCAGAATCCTATCCTACATTGACAATGCATGTGTCCTGAACTCGCCATGCTGAACCACCCCATTGTAGTTTTCTCCATGCTACATTGCCACTCACTGCGTATCCTAATTCAGGCTCTCCAATTCACACCACCACGTGTTTTCATCACTCCTACTAGTGAATGGCCTGTTAGAAACCCGTACAATGCGCACCACCCCTCGATGTTTTTCAGAAACTTATCCTACATTGCCACTGCATGATTCCTGACCTCCCCATGATGACCACACCGTGGTGCTTTTCTCCTTCCTAAATTGCCACTCACTGCCTATCCTAATTCAGGCACTCCGATTCACACAACCCCGTGATGTTTTTCTCACTCTTACTAGTGAATGGCCTGTTAGAAACCCTTACAATGCTCCGCACCGCACAATATATTTCAGAAACATATCCGACATTGCCACTGCATGTTTCCTGACCTCGCCATGCTAACCACCCCGTGGTGTTTTTCTCCATCCTACATTGCCACTCGATGCCTATCCTAATTCAGGCCTTCCGATTCACACCACCCCGTGATGTTTTTCTCACTCCTACTAGTGAAATGCCTTTAAGAAACCTTACAATGCTCACCACCCCACGATGTTTTTCAGAAACCTAACGTACATTGCCACTGCATGTTTCCTGACCTCGCCATGCTAACCACCCCGTGGTGTTTTTCTCCATCCTACATTGCCACTCGATGCCTATCCTAATTCAGGCCTTCCGATTCACACCACCCCGTGATGTTTTTCTCACTCCTACTAGTGAAATGCCTTTAAGAAACCTTACAATGCTCACCACCCCACGATGTTTTTCAGAAACCTAACGTACATTGCCACTGCATGTTTCCTGCCCTCCCCATGATGACCACCCCGTGGTGCTTTTCTCCTTCCTAAATTGCCACTCACTGCCTATCCTAATTCAGGCCTTCCGATTCACACCACCCCTTGATGTTTTTCTCACTCCTACTAGTGAAACGCCTTTAAGAAACCTTACAATGCTCACCACACCACGATGTTTTTCAGAAACCTAACCTACAGTGCCACTGCATGTTTCCTGCCCTCCCCATGCTGAACACCCCTGGTGCTTTTCTTCATCCTACATTACCACTTACTGCCTATTCTGATTCAGCCCCTCCAATTCACACCACACCGTGATGTTTTTTTCGCCCCTACTAGTGAGTTGCCTGTTAGAAACCCTTACAGTGCGCACAACCCTGCGATGTTTTTCAGAAACATATCCTACCGGCCAATGCATATTTCCAGACCTCCCAATGCTGACCACCCTATGGTGCTTTTCTCCTCCTACACTGCAACTCCATGCCTATACTCACTAAGTCCCTCCAAATCACACCACCCCGTGATGTCTTTCTCACTCCTACTAGTGAATGGCTTGTTAGAAACCCTTACAATGTGCACCACCCCGCGATGGTTTTCAGAAACCTATCCTACATTGCCACTGCATGTTTCCTGACCTGTCCATGCTGACCAACCCGTGGTGCTGTTCTCCATCCTACATTGCCACTAACTGCTTATCCTAATCCAAGCCCTCCGATTCACAACACCCTGTGATGTTTTTCTCACTCCTACTAGTGAATGGCCTGTTAGAATCCCTTACAATGCGCACCACCCCGCGATGTTTTTCAGAAACATATCCTACATAGCCACTGCATGTTTCCTGACATCTCCATGCTGACCACCCCGTGGTGCTTTTCTCCATCCTACATTGCCACTCACTGCCTATCCTAATTCTGCCCCTCCGATTCACACCACCCCATGATGTTTTTCTCCCTCCTACTAGTGAATGGCCTGTTGAAACCTTTTCAATGTGCACAACCACGCGATTTTTTTCAGCAACCTATCTTACATTGGCCCTGCATGTTTCCTGAGTTCACATCCTAATCACCCCGTGGTACTTTTCTCCATCCTACACTGCCATTCACTGCCTATCCTGATTCAGGCCCTCTGATTCATACCACCCGGTGATGTTCTTATCACGCCTACTAGTGATTGGCCTGTTAGAAACCCTTACAATTCGCACCATCTCACGATGTTTTTCAGAAACCTATCCTAGATTGGCACTGCATGTTCTCTGACTTCCACATGCTGACTACCCAGTGGTGCTTTTCTCCATCTTACATTGCCACTCACTGCCTATCCTGATGCAGGCATCCGATTCACAGCACCCCGTGATGTTTTTCTCACCCCTACTCGTGAATGGCCTGTTAGAAAACCATAAATGCGCACCACGCTGAGATGTTTTTCAGAAACCTATCCTACATTGCCACTGCATGTTTCCTGACCTCCCCACGCTGACCACCCCGTGGTGTTTTTCTCCTTCCTACATGGCCACTCACTGCCTAATATAATTCAGGCCCTCTGATTCACACAACCCCGTGATGTTTTTCTCACTCCTACTAGTGAATGGCCTGTTAGAAACCCTTACAATGCGCACCGCCCCGCGATGTTTTTCAGAAACATATCCTGCAATGCCACTGCATGTTTCCTGACATCTCCATGCTCACTACACCGTGGTGCTTTTCTCCATTCTACATTGCCTCTCACTGGCTATTCTAATTAAGCCCCTCTGTTTCACACCACCCTTTGATGTTTTTCTCACTACTACTAGTGAATGGCCTGTTAGAAACCCTTTCAATGGGCACCACCACGAGATTTTTTTCAGAAACCCGTCTTGCATTGTCCCTGCATGTTTCCTGACTTCCACATTCTAATCACCCCGTGGTGCTTTTCTACATCCTACATTGCCACTCACTGCCTATCCTGATGCAGGCCGTCCGGTTCACACCACCCCGTGATGTTTTTCTCAATCCTACTTGTGAATGGCCTGTTAGAAATCCATACAATGCGCACCACCCCGCGATGTTTTTCAGAAACCTATCCTACATTGCCACTGCATGTTCCCTGACCTCCCCATGCTGACCACCCCGCGGTGCTTTTCTCCATCCTACATTGCCACTCACTGCCTATCCAAATTCAGGCCCTTCGATTCACACAACACTCTGATGTTTTTCTCACTCCTACTAGTGAATGGCCTCTTAGAAACCCTTACAATGCGCACCAACACACTATTTTTTTTCAGAAACCTATCCTACATTGCCACTGCAAGTTTCCTGTCCTCCCCATGTTGACTGCCCCATGGTGATTTTCTCCATCCTATATTGCCACTCACTGCCTATCCTAAGTCAGCCCTGCGATTCACACCACCCCATGATGTTTTTCTCACTCCTACTAGTGAATGGTGTTTTAGAAACCCTTTCAATGTGCACCACCACGCGATTTTTCTCAGAAACCTATCTTACTTTGGCACTGCATGTTTCCTGACTTCCACATCCTAATCACCACGTAGTGCTGTTCTATATACTACATTGCCACTCACTGCCTATCCTGATTCAGGCCCCCGATTCACACCACCCCGTGATGTTTTTTTCACTCCTACTTGTGAATGGCCTGTTAGAAACACTTACAATTCGCAACAACCCGCGATGTTATTCAGAAAACTATCCTACATTGCCACTGCATGTTTCATGACCTCCCCATGCTAACCAGCGTGTGGTGTTTTTCTCCATCCTACATTGCCACTCACTGCCTATCCTAATTCACGCCTTCCGTTTCATTCCACCCCGTGATGTTTATCTCACTCCTACTAGTGAAGTGCCTTTAAGAAACCTTACAATGCTCACCACACCACGATGTTTTTCAGAAACCTAACCTACATTGCCACTGCATGTTTCCTGCCCTCCCCATGCTGACCACCCCTGGTGCTTTTGTCCATCCTACATTACCACTCACTGCCTATCCTAATTCAGGTCCTCCGACTCACACCACACCGTGATGTTTTTCTCACTCCGGCTCGTGAATGGGATGTTAGAAACGTTTACAAAGCGCACCACCCCACGATGCTTTTCAGAAACATATCCTGCATTGCCACTGCATGTTTTCTAACATCTCCATGCTGACCGAGCTGTGGTGCTTTTCTCCATCCTACATTGTCACTCACTGCCTATCCTAATTCAGCCCCTAGGATTCCCACCACCCCATGATGTTTTTCTCACTCCTACTAGTGAATGGCCTGTTAGAAACCCTTACAATGCGCACCACACCGTGGTGTTTTTCAGAAAACTATCCTACATTGCCACTGCATGTGTCCTGACCTCCCCATGCTGACCCACCCCGTGGTACTTTTCTTCATGCTACATTGCCAATCACTGTCTATCCTAATTCAGGCCCTCCAATTCACACCACCACGTGATGTTTTTCTCACTCCTACTAGTGAATGGCTTGTTAGAAACCCGTACAATGCGCACCACCCCGCGATGTTTTACAGAAACCTGTCCTACATTGCCACTGCATGTTTCCTGACCTCCACATGGTGACCACCCCATGGTGCTTTTCTCTTTTCTACATTGCCACTCACTGCCTATCCTAATTCAGGCCCTCCGATTCACACAACCCCGTGATGTTTTTCTCACTCCTACTAGTGAATGGCCTGTTAGAAACCCTTACAATGCACACCAACCTGCGATGTTTTTCAGAAACATATCCTACATTGCCACTGCATGTTTCCTGCATCTCCATGCTGACCACCCCGTGGTGCTTTTCTCCATCCTACATTGTCACTCACTGCCTATCCTATTTCAGCAACCCCGATTCACACCACTCCATGATGTTTTTCTAACTCCTACTAGTGAATGGCCTGTTAGAAACCCATTCAATGGGCACCCCCGCGCGATTTTTTTCAGAAACCTATCTTACATTGGCCCTGCATGTTTCCTAACCTCCACATCCTAATCACCCCGTGGTGGTTTTCTACATACTACATTGCCACTCACTGCCTATCCTGATTCAGGCCGTCCGATTCACACCACCCCGTGATGTTTTTCTCACTCCTACTTGTGAATGGCCTGTTAGAAACACTTACAATTTGCACCACCCCGCCATGTCTTTCAGAATACTATCCTACATTGCCACTGCATGTTTCCTGACCTGTCCATGCTGACCACCCCGTGGTGCTGTTCTCCATCCTACATTGCCACTAACTGCTTATCCTAATCCAGGCCCTCCGATTCACAACACCTTGTGATGGTTTTCTCACTCCTACAAGTGAATGGCCTGTTAGAAACACTTACAATGCGTACCACCCCGCGAAGTTTTTCAGAATCCTATCCTACATTGACACTGCATGTGTCCTGAACTCCCCATGCTGAACCACCCCGTTGTACTTTTCTCCATGCTACATTGCCACTCACTGCGTATCCTAATTCAGGCCCTCCAATTCACACCACCACGTGTTTTCCTCACTCCTACTAGTGAATGGCCTGTTAGAAACCCGTACAATGCGCACCACCCCTCGATGTTTTTCAGAAACTTATCCTACATTGCCACTGCATGTTTCCTGACCTCCCCATGATGACCACCCCGTGGTGCTTTTCTCCTTCCTAAATTGCCACTCACTGCCTATCCTAATTCAGGCACTCCGATTCACACAACCCCGTGATGTTTTTCTCACTCTTACTAGTGAATGGCCTGTTAGAAACCCTTACAATGCTCCGCACCGCACGATATATTTCAGAAACATATCCGACATTGCCACTGCATGTTTCCTGACCTCGCCCTGCTAACCACCCCGTGGTGTTTTTCTCCATCCTACATTGCCACTCAGTGCCTATCCTAATCCAGGCCTTCCGATTCACACCACCCCGTGATGTTTTTCTCACTCCTACTAATGAAACGCCTTTAAAAACCTTACAATGCTCACCACCCCACGATGTTTTTCAGAAACCTAACGTACATTGCCACTGCATGTTTCCTGACCTCCCCATGATGACCACCCCGTGGTGCTTTTCTCCTTCCTAAATTGCCACTCACTGCCTATCCTAATTCAGGCCTTCCGATTCACACCATCCCGTGATGTTTTTCTCACTCCTACTAGTGAAACGCCTTTAAGAAACCTTACAATGCTCACCACCCCACGATGTTTTTCAGAAATCTAACCTACAGTGCCACTGCATGTTTCCTGCCCTCCACATGCTGAACACCCTTGGTGCTTTTCTTCATCCAACATTACCACTTACTGCCTATTCTGATTCAGCCTCTCCAATTCACACGACACAGTGATGTTTTTTTCGCCCCTACTAGTGAGTTGCCTGTTAGAAACCCTTACAGTGCGCACAACCCCGCGATGTTTTTCAGAAACATATCCTACCTGCCAATGCATATTTCCAGACCTCCCAATGCTGACCACCCTATGGTGCTTTTCTCCTCCTACACTGCCACTCCATGCCTATCCTAACTAAGTCCCTCCAATTCACACCACCCCGTGATGTCTTTCTCACTCCTACTAGTGAATGGCCTGTTAGAAACCCTTACAATGTGCACCACCCCGCGATGGTTTTCAGAAACCTATCCTACATTGCCACTGCAAGTTTCCTGACCTCGCAATGTGGACCGCCCCATGCTGCTTTTCTCCATACTACATTGCCACTCACTGCTTATTCTAATCCAGGCCCTCCGATTCACAACACCCTGTGATGTTTTTCTCACTCCTACTAGTGAATGGCCTGTTAGAAACGCTTACAATGTGCACCACCCCGCGATGGTTTTCAGAAACCTATCCTACATTGCCACTGCAAGTTTCCTGACCTCGCAATGTGGACCGCCCCATGCTGCTTTTCTCCATACTACATTGCCACTCACTGCTTACCCTAAACCAGGCCCTCCAATTCACAACACCCTGTGATGTTTTTCTCACTCCTACTTGTGAATCGCCTGCTAGAAACGCTTATATTTCGCACAACCCCGTGATGTTTTTCAGAAACCTAAGCTACATTGCCACTGCATGTTTCCTGACTTCCACATGCTGACCACCCATGGGTGCTTTTCTCCATCCTACATTGCCACTCACTGCCTATCCTGATTCAGGCCCTCCGATTCACCCCACCTCGTGATGTTCTTCTAACTCCTTCTCGTGAATGGCCTTTTAGAAACCTATAAATGTGCACCACCCCGCGATGTTTTTCAGAAACCTATCCTACATTGCCACTGAATGTTTCCTGACGTCCCCATGCTGGCCACCCCGTGGTGCTTTTCTCCTTCCTACATTGCCACTCACTGCCTAATATAATTCAGGCCCTCTGATTCACACAACCCCGTGATGTTTTTCTCACTCCTACTAGTGAATGGCCTGTTAGAAACCCTTACAATGCGCACCACCCTGCGATGTTTTTCAGAAACATATCCTGCATTGTCACTTCATGTTTCCTGACATCTCCATGCTCACCACACCGTGGTGCTTTTCTCCATTCTACATTGCCTCTCACTGCCTATCCTATTTAAGCCCCTCCATTTCATACCACCCATTGATGTTTTTCTCACTACTACTAGTGAATGGCCTTTTAGAAACGCTTTCAATGGGCACCACCACTCGATTTTTTTCAGAAACCCATCTTACATTGGCCCTGCATGTTTCCTGACGTCCACATCCTAATCACCCCGTGGTGCTTTTCTACATCCTACATTGCCACTCACTGCCTATCCTGATGCAGGCCATCCGATTCACACCACCCCGTGATGTTTTTCTCACTCCTACTTGTGAATGGCCTGTTAGAAACCCGTATAATGCGCACCACCCCGCAATGTTTTTCAGAAACCTATCCTACATTGAAACTGCATGTTTCCTGACCTCCCCATGATGATCATCCCGAGGTGCTTTTCTCTTTCCTACATTGCACTCACTGCCTATTCTAATTCAGGCCCTCCGATTCACACAAACCCGTGATGATTTTCTCACTCCTACTAGTGTATGGCCTGTTAGAAACCTTTACAATGCGCACCACCCCGCAATGTTTTTCAGAAACATATCCAACATTGCTACTGCATGTTTGCTGCATCTCCATGCTGACCACCCCGTGATGCTTTTCTCCATCCTACATTGCCACTCACTGCTTATCCTAATTCTGCCCCTCCGATTCACACCACCCCATGATATTTTTCTCACTCCTACTAGTGAATGGCCTGTTAGAAACCTTTTCAATGGGCACCACCACGCGATTTTTTTCAGAAACCTATCTTACATTGGCCCTGCATGTTTCCTAACTTTCACATCCTAATCACCCCGTGGTGCATATCTACATCCTACATTGCCTCTCACTGCCTATCTTGATTCAGGCTGTCCGATTGACACCACCCCGTGTTGTTTTTCTCACTCCTACTTGTGAATGGCCTTTTAGAAACGCTTACAATTCGCACCACCCCACGATGTTTTTCAGAAACGTATCCTACATTGCCACTGCATGTTTCCTGACCTCCCCATGCTGACCACCCAGTGGTGCTTTTCTCTTTCCTTCATTGCCACTCACTGCCTATTCTAATTCAGGCCCTACGATTCACACAACCCCGTGATATTTTTTATCACTCCTACTAGTGTATGGCCTGTTAGAAACCTTTAAAATGCGCACCAACCAGCGATGTTTTTCAGAAACATATCCTACATTGCTGCTGCATGTTTCCTGCATCTCCATGCTGACCACCCCGTGATGCTTTTCTCCATCCTACATTGCCACTCACTGCTTATCCTAATTCTGCCCCTCCGATTCACACCACCCCATGATGTTTTTCTCACTCCTACTAGTGAATGGCCTGTTAGAAACCTTTTCAATGGGCACCACCACGCGATTTTTTTCAGAAACCCATCTTACATTGGCCCTGCATGTTTCCTGACTCTCACATCCTAATCACCCTGTGGTGCATATCTACATACTACATTGCCTCTCACTGCCTATCCTGATTCAGGCCGTCCAATTGACACCACCCCGTGTTGTTTTTCTCACTCCTACTTGTGAATGGCCTGTTAGAAACGCTTACAATTAGCACCACCCCGCGATGTTTTTCAGAAACCTATCCTACATTGCCACTGCATGTTTCCTGACCTCCCCATGCTGAACCAACCCGTGGTACTTTTCCCATTTTACATTGCCACTCACTGCCTATCCTAATTCAGGCACTCGAATTCACACCACCACATGATGTTTTTGTCACTCCTACTAGTGAATGGCCTGTTAGAAAACTGTACAATGCGCAACACCCCGCGATGTTTTTCAGAAACATATCCTACATTGCCACTGCATGTTTCCTGACATCTCCATGCTGACCACCCCGTGGTGCTTTTCTCCATCCTACATAGCCACTCACTGCCTATCCTAATTCTGCCTATCCAATTCACACCACCCCATGATGTTTTTCTCACTCCTACTAGTGAATGGCCTGTTAGAAACCTTTTTAATGGGCACCACCTTGCGATTTTTTTCCGAAACCTATCTTACATTGGCCCTGCATGTTTCCAGACTTCCACCGGCTCATCACCCCGTGGTACTTTTCTACATCCTACATTGCCACTCACTGCCTATCCTGATTCTGGCCATCTGATTCACACCACCCCATGTTCTTTTTCTCACTCCTACTTGTGAATGGCCTGCTAGAAACGCTTATATTTCACACAACCCCGCGATGTTTTTCAGAAACCTATACTACATTGCCACTGCATGTTTCCTGACTTCCACATGCTGACCACCCAAGGGTGCTTTTCTCCATCCTACATTGCCACTCACTGGCTATTCTGATTCAGGCCATCCGATTCACACCACCCCTTGATGTTTCTCTCACTCCTATTAGTGAATGGCCTGTTAGAAACCCTTACAATGCGCACAACCCCGCGATGGTTTTCTGAAACCTATCCTACATTGCCACTGCATGTTTCCTGACCTCAGCATCCTGACCACCCCGTGATGCTTTTCTCCATCCAACATTGCCACTCACTGCCTATCCTGATTCAGGCCCCCCGATTCACACCACCTCGTGATGTTCTTCTAACTCCTACTCGTGAATGGCCTTTTAGAAACCTATAAATGTGCACCACCACGCGATGCTTTTCAGAAACCTATCCTGCATTGCCACTGAATGTTTCCTGACCTCCCCATGCTGACCACAACGTGGTGCTTTTCTTCTTTCTACATTGCCACTCACTGCCTAATATAATTCAGGCCCTCTGATTCACACAACCCCGTGATGTTTTTCTCACTCCTACTAGTGAATGGCCTGTTAGAAACCCTTACAATGCGCACCACCCTGCGATGTTTTTCAGAAATATATCCTGCATTGCCACTGCATGTTTCCTGACATCTCCATGCTCACCACACAGTGGTGCTTTTCTCCATTCTACATTGCCTCTCACTGCCTATCCTAATTAAGCCCCTCCATTTCACACCACCCATTGATGTTTTTCTCACTACTACTAGTGAATGGCCTGTTAGAATCGCTTTCAATGGGCACCACCACGTGATTTTTTTTAGAAACCAATCTTACATTGGCCCTGCATGTTTCCTGACGTCCACATCCTAATCACCCTGTGGTGCTTTTCTACATCCTACATTGCCACTCACTGCCTATCCTGATGCAGGCCGTCCGATTCACACCACCCCGTGACGTTTTTCTCACTCCTACTTGTGAATGGCCTGTTAGAAACCCGTACAATGCACACCACCCCGCGATGTGTTTCAGAAACCTATCCTACATTGCCACTACATGTTTCCTGACCTCCCCATGCTGACCATCCCGTGGTGCTTTTCTCTTTCCTACATTGCCACTCACTGCCTATTCTAATTCAGGCCCTCCGAATCACACAACCCCGTGATGTTTTTCTCACTCCTACTAGTTAATGGCCTGTTAGATACCCTTACAATGCGCACCACCCCGCTGTGTTTTTCAGAAACATATCCTACATTGCCACTGCATGTTTGCTGCATCTCCATGCTGACCACCCCGTGGTGCTTTTCTCCATCCTACAATGCCATTCACTGCTTATCCTAATTCTGCCCCTCCGATTGACACCACCCCGTGATGTTTTTCTCACTCCTACTTATGAATGGCCCGTTAGAAACCCGTACAATGAGCACCACCCTGCGATGTTTTTCAGAAACATATCCTGCATTGCCACTGCATGTTTCCTGACATCTCCATGCTCACCACACCGTGGTGCTTTTCTGCATTCTACATTGCCTCTCACTGCCTATTCTAATTAAGCCCCTCCATTTCACACCAACCATTGATGTTTTTCTCATTACTACTAGTGAATGGACTGTTAGAAACGCTTTCAATGGGCACCATCACGCGATTTTTTTCAGAAACCAATCTTACATTGGCCCTGCATGTTTCCTGACGTCCACATCCTTATCACCCTGTGGTGCTTTTCTACATCCTACATTGCCACTCACTGCCTATCCTGATGCAGGCCGTCTGATTCACATCACCCCGTGATGTTTTTCTCACTCCTACTTCTGAATGGCCTGTTAGAAACCCGTACAATGCGCACCACCCCGCGATGTTTTTCAGAAACCTATCCTACATTGCCACTGCATGTTTCCTGACCTCCCCATGCTGACCATCCCGAGGTGCTTTTCTCTTTCCTACATTGCCACTCACTGCCTATTCTAATTCAGGCCCTCTGATTCACACAAACCCGTGATGTTTTTCTCACTGCTACTAGTTTTTGGCCTGTTAGAAACCTTTACAATGCGCATCAACCAGCGATGTTTTTCAGAAACATATCCTACATTGCTACTGCATGTTTGCTACATCTCCATGCTGACCACCCCGTGATGCTTTTCTCCATCCTACATTGCCACTCACTGCTTATCCTAATTCTGCCCCTCCGATTCACACCACGCCATGATGTTTTTCTCACTCCTACTAGTGAATGGCCTGTTAGAAACCTTTTCAATGGGCACCACCACGCGATTTTTTTCAGAAACCCATCTTACATTGGCCCTGCATGTTTCCTGACTTTCACATCCTAATCACCCCGTGGTGCTTTTCTCCATCCTACATTGCCACTCACTGCCTATCCTAATTCTGCCCCTCCGATTCACACCACCCCATGATGTTTTTCTCCCTCCTACTAGTGAATGGCCTGTTGAAACCTTTTCAATGTGCACAACCACGCGATTTTTTTCAGCAACCTATCTTACATTGGCCCTGCATGTTTCCTGAGTTCACATCCTAATCACCCCGTGGTACTTTTCTCCATCCTACACTGCCATTCACTGCCTATCCTGATTCAGGCCCTCTGATTCATACCACCCGGTGATGTTCTTATCACGCCTACTAGTGATTGGCCTGTTAGAAACCCTTACAATTCGCACCATCTCACGATGTTTTTCAGAAACCTATCCTAGATTGGCACTGCATGTTCTCTGACTTCCACATGCTGACTACCCAGTGGTGCTTTTCTCCATCTTACATTGCCACTCACTGCCTATCCTGATGCAGGCATCCGATTCACAGCACCCCGTGATGTTTTTCTCACCCCTACTCGTGAATGGCCTGTTAGAAAACCATAAATGCGCACCACGCTGAGATGTTTTTCAGAAACCTATCCTACATTGCCACTGCATGTTTCCTGACCTCCCCACGCTGACCACCCCGTGGTGTTTTTCTCCTTCCTACATGGCCACTCACTGCCTAATATAATTCAGGCCCTCTGATTCACACAACCCCGTGATGTTTTTCTCACTCCTACTAGTGAATGGCCTGTTAGAAACCCTTACAATGCGCACCGCCCCGCGATGTTTTTCAGAAACATATCCTGCAATGCCACTGCATGTTTCCTGACATCTCCATGCTCACCACACCGTGGTGCTTTTCTCCATTCTACATTGCCTCTCACTGGCTATTCTAATTAAGCCCCTCTGTTTCACACCACCCTTTGATGTTTTTCTCACTACTACTAGTGAATGGCCTGTTAGAAACCCTTTCAATGGGCACCACCACGAGATTTTTTTCAGAAACCCGTCTTGCATTGTCCCTGCATGTTTCCTGACTTCCACATTCTAATCACCCCGTGGTGCTTTTCTACA
This sequence comes from Cavia porcellus, assembly GCF_034190915.1. Lineage (NCBI taxonomy): Eukaryota > Metazoa > Chordata > Mammalia > Rodentia > Caviidae > Cavia > Cavia porcellus. Next base: position 684,790 of record NW_026947539.1, on the reverse strand, counting down.
TCCTACATTGCCACTCACTGCCTATCCTGATGCAGGCCGTCCGGTTCACACCACCCCGTGATGTTTTTCTCAATCCTACTTGTGAATGGCCTGTTAGAAATCCATACAATGCGCACCACCCCGCGATGTTTTTCAGAAACCTATCCTACATTGCCACTGCATGTTCCCTGACCTCCCCATGCTGACCACCCCGCGGTGCTTTTCTCCATCCTACATTGCCACTCACTGCCTATCCAAATTCAGGCCCTTCGATTCACACAACACTCTGATGTTTTTCTCACTCCTACTAGTGAATGGCCTCTTAGAAACCCTTACAATGCGCACCAACACACTATTTTTTTTCAGAAACCTATCCTACATTGCCACTGCAAGTTTCCTGTCCTCCCCATGTTGACTGCCCCATGGTGATTTTCTCCATCCTATATTGCCACTCACTGCCTATCCTAAGTCAGCCCTGCGATTCACACCACCCCATGATGTTTTTCTCACTCCTACTAGTGAATGGTGTTTTAGAAACCCTTTCAATGTGCACCACCACGCGATTTTTCTCAGAAACCTATCTTACTTTGGCACTGCATGTTTCCTGACTTCCACATCCTAATCACCACGTAGTGCTGTTCTATATACTACATTGCCACTCACTGCCTATCCTGATTCAGGCCCCCGATTCACACCACCCCGTGATGTTTTTTTCACTCCTACTTGTGAATGGCCTGTTAGAAACACTTACAATTCGCAACAACCCGCGATGTTATTCAGAAAACTATCCTACATTGCCACTGCATGTTTCATGACCTCCCCATGCTAACCAGCGTGTGGTGTTTTTCTCCATCCTACATTGCCACTCACTGCCTATCCTAATTCACGCCTTCCGTTTCATTCCACCCCGTGATGTTTATCTCACTCCTACTAGTGAAGTGCCTTTAAGAAACCTTACAATGCTCACCACACCACGATGTTTTTCAGAAACCTAACCTACATTGCCACTGCATGTTTCCTGCCCTCCCCATGCTGACCACCCCTGGTGCTTTTGTCCATCCTACATTACCACTCACTGCCTATCCTAATTCAGGTCCTCCGACTCACACCACACCGTGATGTTTTTCTCACTCCGGCTCGTGAATGGGATGTTAGAAACGTTTACAAAGCGCACCACCCCACGATGCTTTTCAGAAACATATCCTGCATTGCCACTGCATGTTTTCTAACATCTCCATGCTGACCGAGCTGTGGTGCTTTTCTCCATCCTACATTGTCACTCACTGCCTATCCTAATTCAGCCCCTAGGATTCCCACCACCCCATGATGTTTTTCTCACTCCTACTAGTGAATGGCCTGTTAGAAACCCTTACAATGCGCACCACCCCTCGATGTTTTTCAGAAACTTATCCTACATTGCCACTGCATGTTTCCTGACCTCCCCATGATGACCACCCCGTGGTGCTTTTCTCCTTCCTAAATTGCCACTCACTGCCTATCCTAATTCAGGCACTCCGATTCACACAACCCCGTGATGTTTTTCTCACTCTTACTAGTGAATGGCCTGTTAGAAACCCTTACAATGCTCCGCACCGCACGATATATTTCAGAAACATATCCGACATTGCCACTGCATGTTTCCTGACCTCGCCCTGCTAACCACCCCGTGGTGTTTTTCTCCATCCTACATTGCCACTCAGTGCCTATCCTAATCCAGGCCTTCCGATTCACACCACCCCGTGATGTTTTTCTCACTCCTACTAATGAAACGCCTTTAAAAACCTTACAATGCTCACCACCCCACGATGTTTTTCAGAAACCTAACGTACATTGCCACTGCATGTTTCCTGACCTCCCCATGATGACCACCCCGTGGTGCTTTTCTCCTTCCTAAATTGCCACTCACTGCCTATCCTAATTCAGGCCTTCCGATTCACACCATCCCGTGATGTTTTTCTCACTCCTACTAGTGAAACGCCTTTAAGAAACCTTACAATGCTCACCACCCCACGATGTTTTTCAGAAATCTAACCTACAGTGCCACTGCATGTTTCCTGCCCTCCACATGCTGAACACCCTTGGTGCTTTTCTTCATCCAACATTACCACTTACTGCCTATTCTGATTCAGCCTCTCCAATTCACACGACACAGTGATGTTTTTTTCGCCCCTACTAGTGAGTTGCCTGTTAGAAACCCTTACAGTGCGCACAACCCCGCGATGTTTTTCAGAAACATATCCTACCTGCCAATGCATATTTCCAGACCTCCCAATGCTGACCACCCTATGGTGCTTTTCTCCTCCTACACTGCCACTCCATGCCTATCCTAACTAAGTCCCTCCAATTCACACCACCCCGTGATGTCTTTCTCACTCCTACTAGTGAATGGCCTGTTAGAAACCCTTACAATGTGCACCACCCCGCGATGGTTTTCAGAAACCTATCCTACATTGCCACTGCAAGTTTCCTGACCTCGCAATGTGGACCGCCCCATGCTGCTTTTCTCCATACTACATTGCCACTCACTGCTTATTCTAATCCAGGCCCTCCGATTCACAACACCCTGTGATGTTTTTCTCACTCCTACTAGTGAATGGCCTGTTAGAAACGCTTACAATGTGCACCACCCCGCGATGGTTTTCAGAAACCTATCCTACATTGCCACTGCAAGTTTCCTGACCTCGCAATGTGGACCGCCCCATGCTGCTTTTCTCCATACTACATTGCCACTCACTGCTTACCCTAAACCAGGCCCTCCAATTCACAACACCCTGTGATGTTTTTCTCACTCCTACTTGTGAATCGCCTGCTAGAAACGCTTATATTTCGCACAACCCCGTGATGTTTTTCAGAAACCTAAGCTACATTGCCACTGCATGTTTCCTGACTTCCACATGCTGACCACCCATGGGTGCTTTTCTCCATCCTACATTGCCACTCACTGCCTATCCTGATTCAGGCCCTCCGATTCACCCCACCTCGTGATGTTCTTCTAACTCCTTCTCGTGAATGGCCTTTTAGAAACCTATAAATGTGCACCACCCCGCGATGTTTTTCAGAAACCTATCCTACATTGCCACTGAATGTTTCCTGACGTCCCCATGCTGGCCACCCCGTGGTGCTTTTCTCCTTCCTACATTGCCACTCACTGCCTAATATAATTCAGGCCCTCTGATTCACACAACCCCGTGATGTTTTTCTCACTCCTACTAGTGAATGGCCTGTTAGAAACCCTTACAATGCGCACCACCCTGCGATGTTTTTCAGAAACATATCCTGCATTGTCACTTCATGTTTCCTGACATCTCCATGCTCACCACACCGTGGTGCTTTTCTCCATTCTACATTGCCTCTCACTGCCTATCCTATTTAAGCCCCTCCATTTCATACCACCCATTGATGTTTTTCTCACTACTACTAGTGAATGGCCTTTTAGAAACGCTTTCAATGGGCACCACCACTCGATTTTTTTCAGAAACCCATCTTACATTGGCCCTGCATGTTTCCTGACGTCCACATCCTAATCACCCCGTGGTGCTTTTCTACATCCTACATTGCCACTCACTGCCTATCCTGATGCAGGCCATCCGATTCACACCACCCCGTGATGTTTTTCTCACTCCTACTTGTGAATGGCCTGTTAGAAACCCGTATAATGCGCACCACCCCGCAATGTTTTTCAGAAACCTATCCTACATTGAAACTGCATGTTTCCTGACCTCCCCATGATGATCATCCCGAGGTGCTTTTCTCTTTCCTACATTGCACTCACTGCCTATTCTAATTCAGGCCCTCCGATTCACACAAACCCGTGATGATTTTCTCACTCCTACTAGTGTATGGCCTGTTAGAAACCTTTACAATGCGCACCACCCCGCGATGTTTTTCAGAAACATATCCAACATTGCTACTGCATGTTTGCTGCATCTCCATGCTGACCACCCCGTGATGCTTTTCTCCATCCTACATTGCCACTCACTGCTTATCCTAATTCTGCCCCTCCGATTCACACCACCCCATGATATTTTTCTCACTCCTACTAGTGAATGGCCTGTTAGAAACCTTTTCAATGGGCACCACCACGCGATTTTTTTCAGAAACCTATCTTACATTGGCCCTGCATGTTTCCTAACTTTCACATCCTAATCACCCCGTGGTGCATATCTACATCCTACATTGCCTCTCACTGCCTATCTTGATTCAGGCCGTCCGATTGACACCACCCCGTGTTGTTTTTCTCACTCCTACTTGTGAATGGCCTTTTAGAAACGCTTACAATTCGCACCACCCCACGATGTTTTTCAGAAACGTATCCTACATTGCCACTGCATGTTTCCTGACCTCCCCATGCTGACCACCCAGTGGTGCTTTTCTCTTTCCTTCATTGCCACTCACTGCCTATTCTAATTCAGGCCCTACGATTCACACAACCCCGTGATATTTTTTATCACTCCTACTAGTGTATGGCCTGTTAGAAACCTTTAAAATGCGCACCAACCAGCGATGTTTTTCAGAAACATATCCTACATTGCTGCTGCATGTTTCCTGCATCTCCATGCTGACCACCCCGTGATGCTTTTCTCCATCCTACATTGCCACTCACTGCTTATCCTAATTCTGCCCCTCCGATTCACACCACCCCATGATGTTTTTCTCACTCCTACTAGTGAATGGCCTGTTAGAAACCTTTTCAATGGGCACCACCACGCGATTTTTTTCAGAAACCCATCTTACATTGGCCCTGCATGTTTCCTGACTCTCACATCCTAATCACCCTGTGGTGCATATCTACATACTACATTGCCTCTCACTGCCTATCCTGATTCAGGCCGTCCAATTGACACCACCCCGTGTTGTTTTTCTCACTCCTACTTGTGAATGGCCTGTTAGAAACGCTTACAATTAGCACCACCCCGCGATGTTTTTCAGAAACCTATCCTACATTGCCACTGCATGTTTCCTGACCTCCCCATGCTGAACCAACCCGTGGTACTTTTCCCATTTTACATTGCCACTCACTGCCTATCCTAATTCAGGCACTCGAATTCACACCACCACATGATGTTTTTGTCACTCCTACTAGTGAATGGCCTGTTAGAAAACTGTACAATGCGCAACACCCCGCGATGTTTTTCAGAAACATATCCTACATTGCCACTGCATGTTTCCTGACATCTCCATGCTGACCACCCCGTGGTGCTTTTCTCCATCCTACATAGCCACTCACTGCCTATCCTAATTCTGCCTATCCAATTCACACCACCCCATGATGTTTTTCTCACTCCTACTAGTGAATGGCCTGTTAGAAACCTTTTTAATGGGCACCACCTTGCGATTTTTTTCCGAAACCTATCTTACATTGGCCCTGCATGTTTCCAGACTTCCACCGGCTCATCACCCCGTGGTACTTTTCTACATCCTACATTGCCACTCACTGCCTATCCTGATTCTGGCCATCTGATTCACACCACCCCATGTTCTTTTTCTCACTCCTACTTGTGAATGGCCTGCTAGAAACGCTTATATTTCACACAACCCCGCGATGTTTTTCAGAAACCTATACTACATTGCCACTGCATGTTTCCTGACTTCCACATGCTGACCACCCAAGGGTGCTTTTCTCCATCCTACATTGCCACTCACTGGCTATTCTGATTCAGGCCATCCGATTCACACCACCCCTTGATGTTTCTCTCACTCCTATTAGTGAATGGCCTGTTAGAAACCCTTACAATGCGCACAACCCCGCGATGGTTTTCTGAAACCTATCCTACATTGCCACTGCATGTTTCCTGACCTCAGCATCCTGACCACCCCGTGATGCTTTTCTCCATCCAACATTGCCACTCACTGCCTATCCTGATTCAGGCCCCCCGATTCACACCACCTCGTGATGTTCTTCTAACTCCTACTCGTGAATGGCCTTTTAGAAACCTATAAATGTGCACCACCACGCGATGCTTTTCAGAAACCTATCCTGCATTGCCACTGAATGTTTCCTGACCTCCCCATGCTGACCACAACGTGGTGCTTTTCTTCTTTCTACATTGCCACTCACTGCCTAATATAATTCAGGCCCTCTGATTCACACAACCCCGTGATGTTTTTCTCACTCCTACTAGTGAATGGCCTGTTAGAAACCCTTACAATGCGCACCACCCTGCGATGTTTTTCAGAAATATATCCTGCATTGCCACTGCATGTTTCCTGACATCTCCATGCTCACCACACAGTGGTGCTTTTCTCCATTCTACATTGCCTCTCACTGCCTATCCTAATTAAGCCCCTCCATTTCACACCACCCATTGATGTTTTTCTCACTACTACTAGTGAATGGCCTGTTAGAATCGCTTTCAATGGGCACCACCACGTGATTTTTTTTAGAAACCAATCTTACATTGGCCCTGCATGTTTCCTGACGTCCACATCCTAATCACCCTGTGGTGCTTTTCTACATCCTACATTGCCACTCACTGCCTATCCTGATGCAGGCCGTCCGATTCACACCACCCCGTGACGTTTTTCTCACTCCTACTTGTGAATGGCCTGTTAGAAACCCGTACAATGCACACCACCCCGCGATGTGTTTCAGAAACCTATCCTACATTGCCACTACATGTTTCCTGACCTCCCCATGCTGACCATCCCGTGGTGCTTTTCTCTTTCCTACATTGCCACTCACTGCCTATTCTAATTCAGGCCCTCCGAATCACACAACCCCGTGATGTTTTTCTCACTCCTACTAGTTAATGGCCTGTTAGATACCCTTACAATGCGCACCACCCCGCTGTGTTTTTCAGAAACATATCCTACATTGCCACTGCATGTTTGCTGCATCTCCATGCTGACCACCCCGTGGTGCTTTTCTCCATCCTACAATGCCATTCACTGCTTATCCTAATTCTGCCCCTCCGATTGACACCACCCCGTGATGTTTTTCTCACTCCTACTTATGAATGGCCCGTTAGAAACCCTTACAATGAGCACCACCCTGCGATGTTTTTCAGAAACATATCCTGCATTGCCACTGCATGTTTCCTGACATCTCCATGCTCACCACACCGTGGTGCTTTTCTGCATTCTACATTGCCTCTCACTGCCTATTCTAATTAAGCCCCTCCATTTCACACCAACCATTGATGTTTTTCTCACTACTACTAGTGAATGGACTGTTAGAAACGCTTTCAATGGGCACCATCACGCGATTTTTTTCAGAAACCAATCTTACATTGGCCCTGCATGTTTCCTGACGTCCACATCCTTATCACCCTGTGGCGCTTTTCTACATCCTACATTGCCACTCACTGCCTATCCTGATGCAGGCCGTCTGATTCACATCACCCCGTGATGTTTTTCTCACTCCTACTTCTGAATGGCCTGTTAGAAACCCGTACAATGCGCACCACCCCACGATGTTTTTCAGAAACCTATCCTACATTGCCACTGCATGTTTCCTGACCTCCCCATGCTGACCATCCCGAGGTGCTTTTCTCTTTCCTACATTGCCACTCACTGCCTATTCTAATTCAGGCCCTCTGATTCACACAAACCCGTGATGTTTTTCTCACTGCTACTAGTTTTTGGCCTGTTAGAAACCTTTACAATGCGCATCAACCAGCGATGTTTTTCAGAAACATATCCTACATTGCTACTGCATGTTTGCTACATCTCCATGCTGACCACCCCGTGATGCTTTTCTCCATCCTACATTGCCACTCACTGCTTATCCTAATTCTGCCCCTCCGATTCACACCACGCCATGATGTTTTTCTCACTCCTACTAGTGAATGGCCTGTTAGAAACCTTTTCAATGGGCACCACCACGCGATTTTTTTCAGAAACCCATCTTACATTGGCCCTGCATGTTTCCTGACTTTCACATCCTAATCACCCCGTGGTGCATATCTACATCCTACATTGCCTCTCACTGCCTATCCTGATTCAGGCCATCCAATTGACACCACCCCGTGTTGTTTTACTCACTCCTACTTGTGAATGGCCTGTTAGAAACGCTTACAATTCGCACCACCCCGCGATGTTTTTCAGAAAACTATCCTACATTGCCACTGCATGTTTCCTGACCTCCCCATGCTGAACTAACCCGTGGAAGTTTTCTCCATTCTACATTGCCACTCACTGCCTATCCTAATTCAGGCACTCCAATTCACACCACCACGTGATGTTTTTCTCACTCCTACTCGTGAATGGCCTGTTAGATACCCGTACAATGCGCACCAACCCGGGATGTTTTTCAGAAACATATCCTACATTGCCACTGCATGTTTCCTGACCTCCCCATGCTGACCACCCCGTGGTGCTTTGCTCCTTCCTACATTGCCACTCACTGCCTAATATAATTCAGGTCTTCTGATTCACACAACCCGTGATGTTTTTCTCACTGCTACTAGTGAATGGCCTGTTAGAAACCCTTACAATGCGCACCACCCTGCGATGTTTTTCAGAAATATATCCTGCATTGCCACTGCATGTTTCCTGACATCTCCATGCTCACCACACCGTGGTGCTTTTCTCCATTCTATATTGCCTCTCACTGCCTATCCTAATTAAGCCCCTCCATTTCACACCACCCATTGATGTTTTTCTCACTACTACTAGTGAATGGCCTGTTAGAAACGCTTTCAATGGGCACCACACGCAATTTTTTTCAGAAACCCGTCTTACATTGGCCCTGCATGTTTCCTGACGTCCACATCATAATCACCCCGTGGTGCTTTTCTACATCCTACATTGCCACTCACTGCCTATCCTGATGCAGGCCGTCCGATTCACACCACCCCGTGATGTTTTTCTCACTCCTACTGGTGAATGCCCTGTTAGAAACCCGTACAATGCGCACCACCCCGCGATGTTTTTCAGAAACCTAACCTACATTGCCACTACATGTTTCCTGACCTCTCCATCCTGACCATCCCGTGGTGCATTTCTCTTTCCTACATTGCCACTCCCTGCCTATTCTAATTCAGGCGCTCCGAATCACACAACCCCGTGATGTTTTTCTCACTCCTACTAGTGAATGGCCTGTTAGATATCTTTACAATGCGCACCACCCCGCGGTGTTTTTCAGAAACATATCCTACATTGCCACTGCATGTTTACTGCATCTCCATGTGACCACACCGTGGTGCTTTTCTCCATCCTACATTGCCATTCACTGCTTATCCTAATTCTGCCCCTCCGATTCACACCACCCCGTGATGTTTTTCTCACTTCTACTTATGAATGGCCTGTTAGAAACCCTTACAATGCGCACCACCCTGCGATGTTTTTCAGAAACATATCCTGCATTGCCACTGCATGTTTCCTGACATCTCCATGCTCACCACACCATGGTGCTTTTCTCCATTCTACATTGCCTCTCACTGCCTATCCTAATTAAGCCCCTCCATTTTACACCACGCATTGATGTTTTTCTCACTACTACTAGTGAATGGCCTGTTAGAAACGCTTTCAATGGGCACCACTACTCGATTTTTTTCAGAAACCCATCTTACATTGGCCCTGCATGTTTCCTGACGTCCACATCCTAATCACTCCGTGGTGCTTTTCTATATCCTACATTGCCACTCACTGCTTATCCTGATGCAGGCCATCTGATTCACACCACCCCGTGATGTTTTTCTCACTCCTACTTGTGAATGGCCTGTTACAAACCCGTACAATGCGCACCACCCTGCGATGTTTTTCAGAAACCTATCCTAAATTGCCACTGCATGTTTGCTGCATCTTCATGCTGACCACCCCGTGATGCTTTTCTCCATCCTACATTGCCACTCACTGCTTATCCTAATTCTGCCCCTCCGATTCACACCACCCCATGATGTTTTTCTCACTCCTACTAGTGAATGGCCTGTTAGAAACCTTTTCAATGGGCACCAACACGCGATTTTTTTCAGAAACCCATCTTACATTGGCCCTGCATGTTTCCTGACTTTCACATCCTAATCACCCCGTGGTGCATATCTACATCCAACATTGCCTCTCACTGCCTATCCTGATTCAGGCCATCCAATTGACAACACCCCGTGTTGTTTTTCTCACTCCTACTTGTGAGTGGCCTGTTAGAAATGATTACAATTCGCACCACCCCGCAATGTTTTTCAGAAACCTATCCTACATTGCCATTGCATGTTTCCTGACCTCCCCATGCTGAACTAACCCGTGGAAGTTTTCTCCATTCTACATTGCCACTCACTGCCTATCCTAATTCAGGCACTCCAATTCACACCACCACGTGATGTTTTTGTCACTCCTACTAGTGAATGGCCTGTTAGAAACCCGTACAATGCGCACCACCCCGCGATGTTTTTCAGAAACCTATCCTAAATTGCCACTGCATGTTTCCTGACATCTCCATGCTGACCACCCCGTGGTGCTTTTCTCCATCCTACATTGCCACTCACTGCCTATCCTAATTCTGCCCATCCGATTCACACCACCCCATGATGTTTTACTCACTCCTACTAGTGAATGGCCTGTTAGAAACCTTTTTAATGGGCACCACCACGCGATTTTTTTCAGAAACCTATCTTACATTGGCCCTGCATGTTTCCAGAGTTCCACATCCTCATCACCCCGTGGTACTTTTCTACATCCTACATTGCCACTCACTGCCTATCCTGATTCAGGCCGTCTGATTCACACCACCCCATGTTGTTTTTCTCACTCCTACTTGTGAATGGCCTGCTAGAAACGCTTATATTTCGCACAACCCCGCGATGTTTTTCAGAAACCTATGCTACATTGCCACTGCATGTTTCCTGACTTCCACATGCTGACCACCCATGGGTGCTTTTCTCCATCCTACATTGCCACTCACTGACTGTTCTGATTGAGGCCCTCCAATTCACACCACCCCGTGATGTTTCTCTCACTCCTATTTGTGAATGGCCTGTTAGAAACCCTTCCAAAGCACACAACCCCGCGATGGTTTTCAGAAACATATCCTACATTGCCACTGCATGTTTCCTGACCTCAACATCCTGACCACCCCGTGGTTCTTTTTTCCATCCTACATTGCCACTCACTGCCTATCCTGATTCAGGCCCTCCGATTCACACCACCTCGTGATGTTCTTCTAACTCCTACTCGTGAATGGCATTTTAGAAACCTATAAATGTGCACCACCCCGCGATGTTTTTCAGAAACCTATCCTACATTGCCACTGAATGTTTCCTGACCTCCCCATGCTGGCCACCCCGTGGTGCTTTTCTCCTTCCTACATTGCCACTCACTGCCTAATATAATTCAGGCCCTCTGATTCACACAACCCCGTGATGTTTTTCTCACTCCTACTAGTGAATGGCCTGTTAGAAACCCTTACAATGCGCAGAACCTTGCGATGTTTTTCCGAAACATATCCTGCATTGCCACTGCATGTTTCCTGACATCTCCATACTCACCACACCGTGGTGCTTTTCTCCATTCTACATTGCCTCTCACTGCCTATACTAATTAAGCCCCTTCATTTCACACCACCCATTGATGTTTTTCTCACTACTACTAGTGAATGGCCTGTTAGAAACGCTTTCAATGGGCACCACCACTCGATTTTTTTCAGAAACACATCTTACATTGGCCCTGCATGTTCCTGACGTCCATATCGAATCACCCAGTGGTGCTTCTCTACATCCTACATTGCCACTCACTGCCTATCATGATTCAGGCCGTCCCATTCACACCACCCCATGTTGTTTTTCTCACTCCTTCTTGTGAATGGCCTGCTAGAAACCCGTACAATGCGCACCACCCCGCGATGTTTTTCAGAAACCTATCCTACATTGCCACTACATGTTTCCTGACCTCCCCATGCTGACCATACCGTGGTGCTTTTCTCTTTCCTACATTGCCTCTCACTGCCTATTCTAATTCAGGCCCTCCGAATCACACAACCCCGTGATGTTTTTCTCACTCCTACTAGTGAATGGCCAGTTAGATACCCTTACAATGCGGACCACCCCGCGGTGTTTTTCAGAAACATATCCTACATTGCCAATGCATGTATCCTGCATCTACATGCTGACCACCCCGTGGTGCTTTTCTCCATCCTACATTTCCATTCACTGCTTATACTAATTCTGCCCCTCCGATTCACACCACCCCGTGATGTTTTTCTCACTCCTACTTGTGAATTGCCTGTTAGAAACCCGTACAATGCGCACCACCCCGCGATGTTTTTCAGAAACCTATCCTAAATTGCCACTACATGTTTCCTGACCTCCCCATGCTGACCATCCCGAGGTGCTTTTCTCTTTCCTACATTGCCACTCACTGCCTATTCTAATTCAGGCCCTCCGATTCACACAAACCCGTGATGTTTTTCTCACTCCTACTAGTGTATGGCCTGTTAGAAACCTTTACAATGAGCACCACCCCGCGATGTTTTTCAGAAACATATCCTACATTGCTACTGCATGTATGCTGCATCTCCATGCTGACCACCCCGTGATGCTTTTCTCCATCCTAAATTGCCACTCATTGCTTATCCTAATTCTGCCCCTCCGATTCACACCACCCCATGATGTTTTTCTCCCTCCTACTAGTGAATGGCCTGTTAGAAACCTTTTCAATGGGCACCACCACGCGATTTTTTTCAGAAACCCATCTTACATTGGCCCTGCATGTTTCCTGACTTTCACATCCTAATCACCCCGTGGTGCATATCTACATTCTACATTGCCTCTCACTGCCTATCCTGATTCAGGCCATCCAATTGACACCACCCCGTGTTGTTTTTCTCACTCCTACTTGTGAATGGCCTGTTAGAAACGCTTACAATTCGCACCACCCCGCAATGTTTTTCAGAAACCTATCCTACATTGCCACTGCATGTTTCCTGACCTCCCCATGCTGAACTAACCCGTGGAAGTTTTCTCCATTCTACATTGCCACTCACTGCCTATCCTAATTCAGGCAATCAATTCACACCACCACGTGATGTTTTTGTCACTCCTACTAGTGAATGGCCTGTTAGAAACCTGTACAATGCGCACCACCCTGCGATGTTTTTCAGAAACATATCCTACATTGCCACTGGATGTTTCCTGACATCTCCATGCTGACCACCCCGTGGTACTTTTCTCCATCCTACATTGCCCCTCACTACCTATCCTAATTCTGCCCATCAGATTCACACCACCCCATGATGTTTTTCTCACTCCTACTAGTGAATGGCCTGTTAGAATCCTTTTTAATGGGCACCACCACGCGATTTTTTTCAGAAACCTATCTTACACTGGCCCTGCATGTTTCCAGACTTCCACATCCTCATCACCCCGTGGTACTTTTCTAGATCCTACATTGCCACTCACTGCCTATCCTAATTCAGGCGGTCTGATTCACACCACCCCATGTTGTTTTTCTCACTCCTACTTGTGAATGACCTGCTAGAAATGCTTATATTTCGCACAACCCCGCGACGTTTTTCAGAAACCTATGCTACATTGCCATTGCATGTTTCCTGACTTCGACATGCTGACCACCCATGGGTGGTTTTCTCCATCCTACATTGCCACTCACTGACTATTCTGATTCAGGCCCTCCGATTCACACCACCCCGTGATGTTTCTCTCACTCGTATTAGTGAATGGCCTGTTAGAAACCCTTACTATGCGCACAACACCGCGATGGTTTTCAGAAACCTATCCTACATTGCCACTGCATGTTTCCTGACCTCAACATCCTGACCAACCCGTGGTGCTTTTCTCCATCCTACATTGCCACTCACTGCCTATCCTGATTCAGGCGGTCTGATTCACACCACCCCATGTTGTTTTTCTCACTCCTACTTGTGAATAACCTGTTAGAAATGCTTATATTTCGCACAACCCCGCTACGTTTTTCAGAAACCTATGCTACATTGCCACTGCATGTTTCCTGACTTCGACATGCTGACCACCCATGGGTGGTTTTCTCCATCCTACATTGCCACTCACTGACTATTCTGATTCAGGCCCTCCGATTCACACCACCCCGTGATGTTTCTCTCACTCCTATTAGTGAATGGCCTGTTAGAAACCCTTACAATGCGCACTACCCCACGATGGTTTTCAGAAACCTATCCTGCATTGCCACTGCATGTTTCCTGACCTCAACATCCTGACCAACCCGTGGTGCTTTTCTCCATCCTACATTGCCACTCACTGCCTATCCTGATTCAGGCCCTCCGATTCACACCACCTCGTGATGTTCTTCTAACTCCTATTCATGAATGGCATTTTAGAAACCTATAAATGTGCACCAGCCCGCGATGTTTTTCAGAAACCTATCCTACATTCCCACTGAATGTTTCCTGACCTCCCCATGCTGGCCACCCCGTGGTGCTTTTCTCCTTCCTACATTGCCACTCACTGCCTAATATAATTCAGGCCCTCTGATTCACACAACCCTGTGATGTTTTTCTCACTCCTACTAGTGAATGGCCTGTTAGAAACCCTTACAATGCGCACCACCATGCGATGTTTTTTAGAAACATATCCGGCATTGCCACTGCATGTTTCCTGACATCTCCATGCTCACCAAACCGTGGTGCTTTTCTCCATTCTCCATTGCCTCTCACTGCCTATCCTAATTAAGCCCCTCCATTTCACACCACCCATTGATGTTTTTCTCACTACTACTAGTGAATGGCCTGTTAGAAACGCTTTCAATGGGCACCACCACGTGATTTTTTTCAGAAACACATCTTACATTGGCCCTGCATGTTCCTGACGTCCACATCCTAATCACTCCGTGGTGCTTTTCTCTTTCCTACATTGCCACTCACTGCCTATCCTGATGCAGGCCGTCCGATTCACACCACCCCGTGATGTTTTTCTCACTCCTACTTTGAATGGCCTGTTAGAAACCCGTACAATGCGCACCACCCCCCGATGTTTTTCAGAAACCTATCCTACATTGCCACTACATGTTTCCTGACCTCCCCATGCTGACCACACCGTGGTGCTTTTCTCTTTCCTACATTGCCACTCACTGCCTATTCTAATTCAGGCCCTCCGAATCACACAACCCCGTGATGTTTTTCTCACTCCTACTAGTGAATGTCCTGTTAAATACCCTTACAATGCGCACCACCCCGCGGTGTTTTTCAGAAACATATCCTACATTGCCAATGCATGTTTCCTGCATCTCCATGCTGACCACCCCGTGGTGCTTTTCTCCATCCTACATTGCCATTCACTGCTTATCCTATTCTGCCCCTCCGATTCACACCACCCCGTGATGTTTTTCTCACTTCTACTTATGAATGGCCTGTTAGAAACCCTTACAATGCGCACCACCCTGCGATGCTCTTCAGAAACATATCCTGCATTGCCACTGCATGTTTCCTGACATCTCCATGCTCACCACACCGTGGTGCTTTTCTGCATTCTACATTGCCTCTCACTGCCTATCCTAATTAAGCCCCTCCATTTCACACCACCGATTGATGTTTTTCTCACTACTACTAGTGAATGGCCTGTTAGAAACGCTTTCAATGGGCACCACCACTCGATTTTTTTTAGAAACCCATCTTACATTGGCCCTGCATGTTTCCTGACCTCCCCATGCTGACCATCCCGTGGTGCTTTTCTCTTTCCTACATTGCCACTCACTGCCTATCCTGATGCAGGCCATCCGATTCACACCACCCCGTGATGTTTTTCTCACTCCTACTTGTGAATGGCCTGTTAGAAACCCGTACAATGCGCACCACCCCGCTATGTTTTTCAGAAACCTATCCCACATTGCCACTGCATGTTTCCTCACCTCCCCATGCTGACCATCCCGTGGTGCTTTTCTCTATCCTACGTTGCCACTCACTGCCTATTCTAATTCAGGCCCTCCGTTTCACATAACCCCATGATGTTTTTCTCACTCCTACTAGTGAATGGCCTGTTAGATACCCTTACAGTGCGCACCACCCCGCGATGTTTTTCAGAAACCTATCCTACCATGCGAGTGCATATTTCCAGACCTCCCCATGCTGACCACCCTATGGTGCTTTTCTCCTCCTACATTGCCTCTCCCTGCCTATCTTAAATATGCCCTCCAATTCACACCACCGGGTGATGTCTTTCTCACTCTTACTAGTGAATGGCCTGTTGGAAACCCTTACAATGCACACTACCCCATGAAGGTTTTCAGAAACCTATCCTACATTGCCACTGCATGTTTCCTGACTTCAACATCCTGACCACCCCGTGGTGCTTTTCTCCATCCTACATTGCCACTCACTGCTTATCCTAATCCAGGCCCTCCAATTCACACCAGCACGTGATGTTTTTCTCACTCCTACTAGTGAATGGCCGGTTAGAAACCCATACAATGCGCACCACCCCACGATGTTTTTCAGAAACCTATCCTACATTGCCACTGCATGTTTCCTGACCTCCCCATGCTGACCTCCCCGTGGTGCTTTTCTCCTTCCTACATTGCCACTCACTGACTATTCTAATTCAGGCCCTCCGATTCACACAACCCTGTGGTGTTTTTCTCACTCCTACTAGAGAATGGCCATTTAGAAACCCGTACAGTGCGCACCACCCCCCGATGTTTTTCAGAAACCTATCCTACATTGCCACTGAATGTTTCCTGACCTCCCCATGATGACCACCCCGTGGTGCTTTTCTCCATTTTACATTGCCACTCACTGCCTATCCTAATTCAGTCCCTCCGATTCACACCACCCCGTGATGTTTTTCTCACTCCTTCTAGTGAATGGCCTGTTAAAAGCCTTACAATGGGCACCACCCCGTGATGTTTTTCATATTATCCTACATTGCAACTGCATGTTTCCTCACCTCCCCATGCTGACCACCCTGTGGTGCTTTTCTCCATCCTATATGGCCACTTACTGCCTATTTTATTTAAGGCCCTCCGATTCACACCAGCCCGTGATGTTTTTCTCACTCCTACTAGTGAAAGGCCTGTTAGAAACACTTACAATGTGCAACACCCCGCTTTTTTTTTTTTCCAGAAACCTATCCTACATTGCCTCGGCATGTTTTCTGACCTCCCCATGCTGACCAACCTGTGGTGATTTTCTCCATCCTACATTGCCACTCATAGCCTAACCTAATTCAGGCCCTCCGATTCACACCACCCCGTGATGTTTTTTTCAATCCTACTTGTGAATTGCTTGTTAGAAACCCTTACAATGTGCACCACCCCGTGATGTTTTTCAGAAACCTATCCTACATTGCCATTGCATGTTTCCTGACCTCCTCATGTTGACCACCACATGGTGCTTTTCTCCATTCTTCATTGCCTCTCACTGCCTATCCTAATTCAGGCCCTCCCATTCACACCAACCCGTGATGATTTTCTCACTCCTACTAGTCAATGGCCTGCTACAAACACTTACAATGCGCACCACCCCGCGATGTTTTGCAGAAACTTTTCCTACATTGCCACTGCATGTTTCCTGACCTCCCCATGCTGATCACACCGTGGTGCTTTTCTCCATTTTATGTTGCCACTCACTGCCTATCCTAATTCAGGCCCACCGATTCACACCACCACGTGATGTTTTTCTCATCCTACTGGTGAATGGCCTGTTAGAAAGCCTTACAATGCACACCACCCCGCGATGTTTTTGAGAAACCTATCCTACATTGCCAATGCATGTTTCCTGACCTCCCCATGGTGACCACCCCGTGGTGCTTTTCTCCATCCTACATTGCCACTCACTGCCTATCCTAATTCAGACCCTCCGATTCACACCACCCAGTGATGTTTTTCTCACTCCTACGAGTGAATGCCCTGTTAGAAACCCTTACAAGGCGCACCACCCCGTGATGTTTTTCAGAAAACTATCCTACATTGCCACTGCATGATTCCTGTCCTCCCCATGATGACCACCCCGTGGTGCTTTTCTCCATTTTACATTGCCACTCACTGCCTATACTAAATCAGGCCCTCCGATTCACACCACCACGTGATGTTTTTCTGACTCCTACTAGTGAATGGCCTATTAGAAAACCTTACAATGCGCACCACCCCGGTTTTTTTTTTTTTCAAAAACTTATCTCACATTGCCACTGCATGTTTCATGACCTCCCATGCTGACCACCCCGTGGTGATTTTCTCCATCCTACATTGCCACTCACTGCCTATCCTAAATCAGGCCCTCCGATTCACACCACCCTGTGATGTTTTTCTCACGCCTACTAGTGAATGGGCTTTTAGAAACCCTTACAAAGCGCACCACCCCGTGATGTTTTTCAGAAAAGTATCCTACATTGCCACTGTATGTTTCCTGACCTCCCCATGCTGACCATCCTGTGGAGCTTTTCTCCATCCTACATTGCCACTCACTGCCTATCCTAATTCAGGCCCTCCGATTTACACAACCCTGTGATGTTTTTCTCACTCCTACTAGTGAATGGCCTGTTAGAAACACTTACAATGTGCAATACCCAGCTTTTTTTTTCACAAATATATCCTACATTGCCACGGCGTGTTTTCTGACCTCCCCATGCTGACCATCCTGCGGTGATTTTCTCCATCCTACATTGCAACTCACTGCCTAACCTAATTCACGCCCTCCGATTCACACCACCCCGTGATGTTTTTCTCACTCCTACTAGTGAATGGCCTGTTAGAAAGCCTTACAATGAGCACCACAAGCGATGCTTTTCAGAAACCTATCCTACATTGCCAATGCATGTTTCCCGACCTCCCCATGCTGACCACCCCATTGTGCTTTTCTCCATTCTTCATTGCCACCCACTGCCTGTCCTAATTCAGGCCCACCCTTTCAAACCACCCCGTGATGATTTTCTCACTCCTACTTGTGAATGGCCTGTTAGAAACCCTTACAATTCGCACCAACCCGTAATGTTTTTCAGAAAACTATCCCACATTGCCACTGCATGTTTCCTGATCTCCCCATTCTGACCAACCTGTGGTCCTTTTCTCCATCCTACATTGCCACTCACTATATATCCTAATACAGAACGTCTGATTCAAATCACCCCGTGATGTTTTTTCTCAATCCTACTAGTAAATGGCCTGTTAGAAACCCTTACAATGCGCACCACCCCGTGATGTTTTTCAGAAAACTATCCTACATTGCCACTGCATGTTTCCTGACCTCCCAATGCTGACCACCCTGTGGTGCTTTTCTCCATCCTACATTGCCACTCACTGCCTATCCTTATTCAGGCCCTCCGATTCACACCACCCCGTGATGTTTTTCTCACTCCTACTAGTGAATGACCTGTGAGAAACACTTACATTGTGCAACACCTCGCTTTTTTTTCTTCATAAACCTATCCTACATTGCCACGGCATGTTTTCTGACCTCCCCATGCTGACCACCCTGTGTTGATTTTCTCCATCCTACATTGCCACTCAGTGCCTAACCTAATTCAGGCCCTCCGATTCACACCACCCCATGATGTTTTTTTCAGTCCCACTTGTGAATGGCTTGTTAGAAACCCTTACAATGCGCACCACGCCGCGATGTTTTTCAGAAACCTATCCTACATTGCCATTGCATGTTTCCTGACCTCCCCATTTTGACCACCCCATTGTGCTTTTCTCCATTCTTCATTGCCACTCACTGCCTATCCTAATTCAGGCCCTCCCATTCTCACCACCCCGTGATGATTTTCTCACTCCTACTAGTGAATGGCCTGTTAGAAACCCTTACAATGCGCACCACATGGCGATGTTTTTCAGAAACCTAAACTACATTGCCACTGAATGTTTCCTGACCTCCCCATGCTGACCATGCCATGGTGCTTTTCTCCATCCTACATTGCCACCCACGGCCTATCCTAATTCAGGCACTGCGATTCACACCACGCCGTGATGTTTTTCTCACTCCAACTAGTGAAAGGCATTTTAGAAACCCCTACAATGAGCACCACCCCGCAATGTTTTTGAGAAACCTATCCTACATTGCCACTGCATGTGGCACCTCCCCATGCTGACCTCCCCATGCTGACCACACCGTGGTGCTTTTCTCCATTTTATGTTGCCACTCACTGCCTAAACTAATTCAGGCCCTCGGATTGACACCACCCCATGATGTTTTTCTCACTCCTACTAGTGAATGGCCTGTTACAAAGCCTTACAATGGGCACCACCCCGTGATGTTTTTCAGAAAACTGTCCTACTTTGCCACAGCATGTTTCCTGACCTCCTTATGCTGAATACCTCGTGGTGCTTTTCTCCATCCTACATTGCCACTCACTGCCTATCCTAAATCAGGCCCTCCGATTCACACCACCCCGTGAGGTTTTTCTCACTCCTACTAGTTAATGGCCTGTTAGAAACCCTTACAAGGCGCACCACCCCGAAGTTTTTTTCAGAAACTTATCCTAAATTGCCACTGCATGTTTCCTGACCTCCCCTTGCTGACTACCCCGTGGTGCTTTTCTCCATCCTACATTGCCACTCACTGCTTACCATAATTCAGGCCCTCTGATTCACACCACCCCATGATGTTTTTCTCAGTCCTACTAGTGAATGGCCTGTTAGAAAGCCTTACAATTCTCACCACTAGCGATGTTTTCCAGAAACCTATCCTACATTGCCACTGCATGTGTCCTGACCTCCCCATGATGACCACCCTTAGATGCTTTTCTCCATCCTACATTGCCACTCATTGCCTATCCTGATTCAGGCCCTCCAATTCACACCACGCCGTGATGTTTTTCTGACTCCTACTAGTGAATGGCCTGTTAGAAACTCTTACAATGCGCACCAACCCGTAATGTTTTTCAGAAAGCTATCCCACATTGCCACTGCACGTTTCCTGACCTCCCCATGCTGACCACCCCGTGGTGCTTTTCGACATTCTACATTGCCACTCACTGCCTATCCTTATTCAGGCCCTCCGATTCACACCACCCCGTGATGTTTTTCTCACTCCTACTAGTGAATGGTCTGTTAGAAACCCTTACAATGTGCACCACCCCGCGATGTTTTTCAGAAACCTATACTACATTGCCACTAAATTTTTCCTGACCTCCCCATGCTGACCATGCCGTGGTGCTTTTCTGCATCCTACATTGCCACTCACTGCCTATCCTGATTCAGGCTTTTCGATTCACACCCTCCCGTGATATATCTCTCACTCCTACCAGGGATTGGCCTGTTAGAAACCCTTACAATATGCACCTCCCCACTTTTTTTTTAAGAAACCTATCCTACATTGCCACGGAATGTTTTCTGACCTCCCCATGCTGAAAACCCTGTGGTGATTTTCTCCATCCTACATTGCCACTCACTGCCTAACCTAATTCAGGCCCTGCGATTCACACCACCCCGTGATGTTTTTCTCACTCCTACTAGTGAATGGCTTGTTAGAAAGCCTTACAACGCGCAACACCCCGTGATGTTTTTCAGAAACCTATCCTACATTGCCACGGCATGTTTCCTGAAATCCCATGTTGACCACCCCATGGTGCTTTTCTCCATTCTTTATTACCACTCACTGCCTATTCTAATTCAGGCCCTCCCATTCGCCCCACCCCGTGATGATTTTCTCACTCCTACTAGTGAATGGCCTGCTACAAAGCATTACAATGCGCACCACCCCGCGGTGTTTTTCAGAAACCTTTCCTACATTGCCTCTGCATGTTTCCTGACCTCACCATCCTGACCACACCATGGTGCTATTCTCCATTTTATGTTGCCAGTCACTGCCTATCCTAATTCAGGACCACCGATTCACACCACCCCGTGATGTTTTTCTCACTCCTACTAGTGATTGGCCTGTTAGAAACCTTGACAATGCGCACCACCCGGCGTTGTTTTTCAGAAACCTATCCTACATTGCCACTGCATGTTTCCTGACCTCCCCATGTTGACCACCCCGTGGTGCTTTTCTCCATCCTACATTGCCACTCACTGCATATCCTGATTCAGGCCCTATAATTCACACCACCCCGTTATATTTTTCTCACTCCTACTAGTGAATGGCCTGTTAGAAACCCTTACAATGCGCACCACCCCGTGATGTTTTTCAGAAACCTATCCTACATTGCCACGGCATGTTTCCTGACCTCCCCATGTTGACCACAACGTGGTGCTTTTCTCCATTTTACATTTCCACACACTGCCTATCATAATTCAGGCCCTCTGATTCACACCACCCCGTGATGTTTTTCTCACTCCTACTAGTGAAGGGCCTGTTAGAAAGACTTACAATGCAAACCATCCCGCGAAGTTTTTCAGAAACCTATCCTACATTGCCAATGCATGTTTCCTGACCTCCACATGCTGACCACCCCGTGATGCTCTTCTCCATCCTACATTGCCACTCACTGCCTATCGTAATTCAGAATATCTTGTGCACACGACCCCGTGATGTTTTTCTCACCCCTACTTGTGAATGGCCTGTTAGAAACCCTTAAAATGCGTACCACCCCGTGATGTTTTTCAAAAAATATCCTACATTGCCATTGCATGTTACCTGACCTCCCCATGATGACCACCCCATGGTGCTTTTCTCCATCCTACGTTGCCACTCACTGCCTATTCTAATTCACGACCTCCGATTCACACCACCCCGTGAAGTTTTTCTCACTACTACTAGTGAATGGCCTGTTAGAAACCCTTACAATGCGCACCACCCGGCGATGTTTTTCAGAAACCTATCCTACATTGCCACTGCATGTTTCCTGACCTCCCCATGCTGACCACCCCGTGGTGCTTTTCTCCATCCTTCATTGCCAATCACTGCCGATCCTGCTTCAGGCCTTCCAATTCACACCATCCCATTACATTTTTCTCACTCCTAGTAGTGAATGTCCTGTTAGAAAATATTACCATGTGCACCACCCCCTGATGTTTTTCAGAAACCTATCCTACATTGCCACTGCATGTTTCCTGACCTCCCCATGCTGCCCACACCATGGTGCTTTGCTCCATTTTACGTTTCCACTCACTGCCTATCAGAACTGAGGCCCTCCGATTCACACCACCCCGTGATGTTTTTCTCACTCCTACTAGTGAATGGCCTGTTAGAAATCCTTACAATGCGCACCACCCCGCTTTTTTTTTAGAAACCTCTCCTACATTGCCACTGCATGTTTCGTGACCTCCCCATGCTTAGCACCCCGGGATGCTTTTCTCCATTCTACATTGCCACTCACTGCCTGTCTTAATTCAGGCACTCGGATTCACACCACCCCGTGATGTTTTTCTCACTCCTACTAGTGAATGGCCTGATAGAAATCCTTACAATCCTCACCACCCGCGATGTTTTTCAGAAACCTATCCTACATTGCCACTGCATGTTTCCTGACCTCCACATGCTGACCACCCCGTGGTGCTTTTCTCCATCCTACATTGCCACTCACTGCTTACCATAATTCAGGCCCTCTGATTCACACCACCCTGTGATATTTTTCTCACTCCTACTAGTCAATGGCCTTTTAGAAACCCTTACAATTCTCACCACCAGCGATGTTTTTCAGAAACCTACCCTACACTGCCACTGCATGTTTCCTGGCCTCCTCATGCTGACCACCCTGTGGTGCTTTTCTACATCCTACATTGCCACGCAATGCCTATCCTAATTCACGCCCTCCGAATCACGCCACCCCGTGATATTCTTCTCACTCCTACTAGTGAATGGCCTGTTAGAAACCCTTACAATGCCCACCACCCAGCAATGTTTATCAGAAACCTATTTTCCATTGCCACTGCATGTTTCCTTGCCTCCCAATGCTCACCAACCCGTTTTGTTTTTGTCCATCCTACATTGCCACTAACTGTCTATCTTGATTCAGGCCCTCCGTTTCACACCACACCATGATGTATTTTGCACTCCTACTAGTGAATGACCTGTTAGAAACCCTTACAATGCGCACTACCCCGCGATGTTTTTCAGAAACCTATCCAATATTGCCACTGCATGTTTCATGACCTCCACATCCTGACCACCCCGTGGTGCTTTTGTCCATCCTACATTGCCACTCACGGCCTATCCTGATTCAGGCCCTCCGATTCACACCACTCCGTGATGTTTTTCTTACTCCAACTAGTGAAAGGCCTTTTAGAAACCCTTACAATGAGCACCACCCCGCGATGTTTTTTAGAAACCTATCCTACATTGCCATTCATGTTTCTTGACCTCCCCATGCTGACCACACCGTGGTGCATTTCTCCATTTTACGTTTCCACACACTGCCTATCATAATTCAGGCCCTCCGATTCACACCACCCCGTGATGTTTTTCTCACTCCTACTAGTATATGGCCTGTTAGAAAGCCTTACAATGCGCAATACCCGGTGATGTTTTTCAGAAACCTATCCTACGTTGCCAATGCATGTTTCCTGACCTCCCCATGCTGACCAACCCGTGGTGCTTTTTTCATTCCTACATTGCACTCACTGCCTATCATAAATCAGAACATCATATTCACACCACCCAGTGATGTTTTTCTCACTCCTACTAGTGAATGGCCTGTTAGAAACCCTTACAATGTGCACCACCCCGTGATGTTTTTAAGAAAACTTTCCTACATTGCCACTGCATGGTTCCTGTCCTCCACATGATGACCACCCCGTGGTGCTTTTCTCCATTTTACATTGCCACTCACTGCCTATCCTAAATCAGGCCCTCCGATTCACACCATCCCGTGATGTTTTTCTCACTCCTACTAGTGAATGGCCTGTTAGAAACACTTACAATGTGCACCACCCCGCTTTTTTTTTCAGAAACCTATCCTACATTACCACTGCATGTTTCCTGACCTCCCCATGTTGACGACCCTGTGGTGTTTTCTCCATCCTAAATTGCCACTCACTGCCTATCCTAATTCAGGGCCTCCGATTCACACCACCGCGTGATGTTGTTCTCACTCCTACTAGTGAATGGCCTGTTAGAAACCCTTACAGTGCACACTACCCAGCGATGCTTATCAGGAACCTATTCTACATTGCCGTTGCATGTTTCCTTAACTCCCCATGCTGACAAAACCGTGGTGCTTTTCTCCATCCTACATTGCCACTCACAGCCTATCCTAATTCTGACCCTCCGATTCACACCACCCTGTGATGTTTTTTTCACTCCTACTTGTGAATGGCTTGTTAGAAAACCTTGCAATGTGCACCACCTCGTGATGTTTTTCAGAAACCTAACCTACATTGCCATTACATGTTTCCTGACCTCCCAATGTTGACCACCCCGTGGTGCTTTTCTCCATTCTTTATTGCCAGTCACTGCCTATTCTTATTCAGCCCGTCCGATTCACACCACCACGTGATGTTTTTCTTACTCCTACTAGTGAATGGCCTTCTACAAACCCTTACAATGCGAACAACCCTGCGACCTTTTTCAGAAACCTATCCTACATTACCACTGCATGTTTCCTGACTTCCCCATATTGACCACCCTGTGGTGTTTTCTCCATCCTAAATTGCCACTCACTGCCTATCATAATTCAGAACATCTGATTCACACCACCCAGTGATGTTTTTCTGACTCCTAGTAGTGAATGGCCTGTTAGAAACCCTTACAATGAACACCACCCCGTGATGTTTTTCAGAAAACTATCCTACATTGCCACTGCATGTTTCCTGTCCTCCCCATGATGACCACCCCGTGGTGCTTTTCTCCATTTTACATTGCCACTCACTGCCTATCCTAAATCAGGCCCTCCGATTCACACCACCCCGTGATGTTGTTCTGACTCCTACTAGTGAATGGTTGGTTCCAAAATCTTAAAATGCGCACCACCCCGCTTTTTTTTCAGAAACCTATCCTACATTGCCACTGCATGTTTCCTGACCTCCGCATGCTGAGCACCCCGTGGTACTTTTTTCCATCCTACATTGCTACTGCTATCCTGATTCAGGCCCTCCGATTCACACCACGCCTTGATGTTTTTTTCACTCCTACTAGTGAATGGCCTGTTAGAAACCCTTGCAATGCGCACCAACCCGTAATGTTTTTCGGAAAGCTATCCCACATTGCCACTGCATGTTTCCTGACCTCCCCATGCTGACCACCTGGGGGTGCTTTTCTCCATCCTACATTGCCACTCACTGCCTATCCTAATTCTGAACATCTGATTCAAACCACCCCGTGATGCTTTTCTCACTCCTACTAGTGAATGGGCTTTTAGAAACCCTTACGATGCGCACCACCCCGTAATGTTTTTCAGAAAACTATCCTACATTGCCACTGCATTTTTCCTGACGTCCCCTTGCAGACCACCCTGTGGTGCTTTTTTCCATCCTACAATGCCGCTCATTGCCTATGCTAAATCTGGCCCTGTGATGCACACCACGCCGTGATGTTTTTTTCACTCCTACTCATGAATGGCCTGTTAGAAACCCTTACAACGCGCACCACCCCCTTTTTTTTCAGAAACCTATCCTACATTACCACTGCATGATTCCTGACCTCCCAATGCTGACCACCCTGTGGTGTTTTCTCCATCCTAAATTGCCACTCACTGCCTATCCTAATTCAGGGCCTCCGATTCACAACACCGCGTGATGCTGTTCTCACTCCTACTAGCGAATGGCCTGTTAGAAACCCTTACAATGCGCACCAGCCAGCGATGCTTATCAGAAACCTATTCCACATTGCCTCTCCATGTTTCCTTACCTCCCCATGCTGACAAAACCGTGGTGCTTTTCTCCATTCTTCATTGCCACTCACAGCCTATCCTAATTCAGACCCTCCCAATCACACCACCCTGTGATGTTTTTCTCACTCCTACTAGTGAATGGCCTGTTAAAACCCTTACAATGTGCACCACCCCGTGATGTTTTTCAGAAACCTATCCTACATTGCCATTACATGTTTCTTGACCTCCCCATGTTGACCACCCCGTGGTGCTTTTCTCCATTCTTCATTGCCACTCACTGCCTATCCTATTTCAGCCACTCCGAATGGCACCACCACGTGATGTTTTTCTCACTCCTACTAGTGAATGGCGTTCTAGAAACTCTTACAATGCGAACAACCCCTCGACGTTTTTCAGACACCTACCGTACATTGCCAATGCATGTTTCCTGACCTCCCCATGCTGACCACCCCGTGGTGCTTTTCTCCATCCTACATTGCCACTCACTGCCTTTCCTAATTCAGAACATCTGATTCACAGCACCCAGTGATGTTTTTCTCACTCCTACTAGTGAATGGCCTGTTAGAAACCCTTCCAATGCACAACACCCCGTGATGTTTTTCAGAAAACTGTCCTACATTGCCACTGAATGTTTCCTGTCCTCCCCATGATGACCACCCCGTGGGGCTATTCTCCATTTTGCATTGCCACTCACTGCCTATCCTAAATCAGGGCCTCCGATTCACACCACCCCGTGATGTTTTTCAGACTCCTACTAGTGAATGGCCTGTTAGAAAACCTTACAATGCGCACCACCCCGCTTTTTTTTTTCAGAAACCTATCCTACATTGCAACTGCATGTTTCTTGACCTCCCCATGCAGACCACCCTGTGGAGCTTTTCTCCGTCCTACATTGCCACTCACTGCCTTTCCTAATTCAGAACATCTGATTCACACCACCCCGTGATGTTTTTCTCACTCCTACTAGTGATTGGCCTGTTAGAAACCCTGACAATGCACACCACCCCGTGATGTTTTTCAGAAAACTGTCCTACATTGCCACTGAATGTTTCCTGTCGTCCCCATGATGTCCACCCCGTGGTGCTTTTCTCCATCCTACATTGCCACTCACGGCCTATCCTGATTCAGGCCCTCCGATTCACACCACGCCGTGACGTTTTTCTCACTCCTACTAGTGAATGGCCTGTTAGAAACCCTTGCAATGCACACCAACCCGTAATGTTTTTCGGAAAGCTATCCCACATTGCCACTGCATGTTTCCTGACCTCCCCATGCTGACCACACCGAGGTGCTTTTCTCCATCCTACATGGCCACTCACTGCCTATACTAATTCAGAGCATCTGATTCAAACCACGCCGTGATGCTTTTCTCACTCCTACTAGTGAATGGCCTTTTATAAACCCATACAATGCGCTTCACCCCGTCATGTTTTTCAGAAAACTATCCTACATTGCCACTGCATGTTCCCTGACCTCCCCTTGCAGACCACCCTCTGGCGCTTTTCTCCATCCTACATTGCCACTCACTGCCTATCCTAATTCAGGCCCTCCGATTCACACCACGCCGTGATGTTTTTTTCACTCCTAAAAATGAATGGCCTGTTAGAAACACTTACAATGCGCACCACCCCGCTTTTTTTTCATAAACCTATCTTACATTACCACTGCATGTTTCCTTACCTCCCCATGTTGACAAACCCGTGGTGCTTTTCTCCATCCTACATTGCCACTCACAGCCTATCCTAAATCAGACCCTCCAATTCACACCACCCTGTGATGTTTTTTTCACTCCTACTTGTGAATGGCTTTTTAGAAAGCCGTACAATGTGCACCACCCCGTGATGTTTTTCAGAAACCTATCCTACCTTGCCATTACATGTTTCCTGACATCCCAATGTTGACCACTCCGTGGTGCTTTTCTCCATTCTTCATTGCCACTCACTGCCTATCCTAATTCAGCCCCTCCGATTCACACCACCCTGTGATGTTTTTTTCACTCCTACTAGGGAATGGCCTTTTAGAAACCCTTGCAATGCGCACCACCCCGTCATGATTTTCAGAAAACTATCCTACATTGCCACTGCATGTTTCCTGACCTCGCCATGCAGCCCAACCTGTATAGCTTTTCTCCATCCTACATTGCCACTCACTGCCTATCCTTATTCAGGCCCACTGATTCACACCACCCCGTGATGTTTTTCTTACTCCTAATAGTGAATGGCCTGTTAGAAACCCTTACAATGGGCACCATCCCGCTTTTTTTTTCAGAAACCTATCCTACAGAAGCACTGGATGTTTCCTGACCTCCCCATGCTGACCACCCTGTGGTGTTTTCTCCATCCTAAATAGCCACTCACTGCCTATCCTAATTCAGGGCCTGCGATTCACACCACCGCGTGATGTTGTTTTCACTCCTACTAGTGAGTGGCCTGTTAGAAACACTTACAATGCTCACCACCCAGCGATGCTTATCAGAAACCTATTCTACATTACCACTGCATGTTTCCTTGCTTCCCCATGCTGACAAACCCGTGGTGCTTTTCTCCATCCTACATTGCCACTCACAGCCTATCCTAATTCAGAAACTCCGATTCACACCACCCCGTGATGTTTTTATCACTCCTACTAGTGAACGGCCTGTTAAAAAGCCTTACAATGCGCATTACCCGGTGATGTTTTTCAGAAACCTATTCTATTTTGCCAATACATGTTTCCTGACTCCCCATGCTGACCACCCCGTGGTGCTTTTCTCCATTCTTCATTCCCACTCACTGCCTATCCTAATTTAGGCCCTCCGATTCACACCAACCCGTGATGATTTTCTAACTCTTACTAGTGAATGGCCTGCTACAAACCCTTACAATGCGCACAACCCCACAATGTTTTTCAGAAGCCTATCCTACAATGCCATTGGATATTTCCTGCCCTCTCCATGCTCACCATCCCGTGGTGCTTTTCCCCATCCTACATTGCCACCCACGGCCTATCCTGACTCAGGCCCTGTGATTCCCACCACCCTGTGATGTTTTTCTCACTCCTACTGGTGAAAGGCATTTTAGAAACCCTTACAATGAGCACCAGCCCACAATGTTTTTCAGAAACCTATCCTACATTGCCACATCATGTTTAATGACCTCCCCATCCTGACCACCCCGTGTTGCTTTTCTCCATCCTACATTGCCACTCACTGCCTATCCTGATTCAAGCACTCGGATTCACACCACCCTGTTATATTTTTCTCATTCCTACTAGTGAATGGCCTGTTAGAAACCCTTACAATGCGCACCACCCCACTTTTTTCCAGAAAACTATCCTACATTGCCACTGCAAGTTTACTGACCTCCCCATGCTAACCACCCTGTGGTGCTTTTCTCCATCCTAATTTGCCACTCAATGATTATCCTAATTCAGGCTCTCCGATTCACACCACACCATGATCTTTTTCTCACTCCTACTAGTGAATGGCCTGTTAGAAACCCTTACAATTCGCAGCACCTGGTGAGGTTTTTCAGAAACGTATCTACATTGCCAATGCATGTTTCCTGACCTCCCCATGCTGACCACCCTCTGGTGCTTTTCTCCATCCTACTTTGCCACTCAATGCTTATCCTAATTCAGGCCCTCGGTTTCACACCACACCGTGATGTTTTTCACACTCCTACTAGTAAATGGCCTGTTAGAAACCCTTATAATGCTCAAAACTCTGCCATGTTTTTCAGAAACGTATCCTACATTGCCACTACATGTTTCCTGACCTCCCCATGCTGACCACACCGTGGTGCTTTTCCCCATTTTACGATGCCAGTCACTGCCTATCCTAATTCAGGCCCTCCGATTCACACCACGCCGTATGTTATTCTCACTCCTACTAGTGAATGTCCTGTTAGAAAGCCTTACAATGCGCAGCACCTGGTGATGTTTTTCAGAAACATATCCTACATTGCCAATGCATGTTTCCTGACCTCCCCAAGCTGACCACACCATGGTGCTTTTCTCCATCCTACATTGCCACTCACTGCCAATCCTAATTCAAGCCCTAATATTCACACCACCCCGTGATGTTTTTCACACTCCTACTAGTGAATGGCCGGTTAGAAACCCATACCATGCACACCACCCCGTGACGTTTTTCAGAAAACTATCCTACATTGCCATTGTATGTTTCCTCACCTCCCCATCCTGAATACCCTGTGGTGCTTTTCTCCATCCTACATTGCCACTCACTGCCTATCTTGATTCAGGCTCTCCAATTCACACGACCCTGTGATGTTTTTCTCACTTCTACTAGTGAATGGCCTGTTAGAAACCCTTACAATGGGCACCACCCCGCGATGTTTTTCAGAAACCTATCCTACATTGGCACTGCATGTTTCCTGACCTCACCATGCTGTCCACCCCGTGGTCCTTTTCTCCATCCTACATTACCACTCACTGCCTATCATAATTCAGGCCCTCCGATTCACACCACCCCGTTAAGTTTTTCTCACTCCTACTAGTGAATGGCCTGTTAGAAAGACTTACAATGCGCACCACGCGGCAATGTTTTGCAGATACCTATCCTACATTGCCAATGCATGTGTCCTGACCTCCGCATGCTGACCACCCCGTGGTGCTTTTCTCCATCCTACATTGCCACTGACTGCCTATTCTAATTCAGGGCCTCCGATTCACACCACCACGTGATGTTGTTCTCACTCCTACTAGTGAATGGCCTGTTTGCAACCCTTACAATGCGCACAACCCCTCGATGTTTTTCAGAAACCTATCCTACATTGCCAATGCATGTTTCCTGACACCCCCAAGCTGACCACACCGTGGTAATTTTCGCCATCCTACATTGCCACTCACTGCCTATCCTAATTCAGAGCATCTGATTCACACCACCCCCTGATGTTTTTCTCACTCCTACTAGTGAATGACCTGTTAGAATCCCTTACAATGCGCACCACCCCGTGATGTTTTTCAGAAAACTATCCTACATTGCCACTGCATGTTTCCTGACCTCCCCATGATGACCACCCCGATGTGCTTTTCTCCATCCTTCATTGCCACTCACTGCCAATCCTAATTCAAGCCCTAAGTTTCACTCCACCCCGTGATAATTTTCTCACTCCTACTAGTGAATGGCCTGTTAGAAACCCTTACCATACGCACCACCCCGTGATGTTTTTCATAAATCTCTCCTACATTGCCACTATATGTTTCATGTTCTCCCCATGCTGACCACCCTGTGGTGCTTTTCTCCATCCTACATTGCCACTCACTGCTTATCGTGATTCAGGCCCTCCGATTCACACCAACCTGTTATATTTTTCTCACTCGTACTAGTGAATGGCCTGTTAGAAACCCTTACCATGCGCACCACCTCGCGATGTTTTTCAGAAACCTATCCTACATTGCCACTGCATGTTTGCAGACCTCCGCATGATGACCACACCGTGGTGCTTTTCTCCATCCTACATTGCCACTCACAGCTTATACTAATTCAGGCCCTCCGATTCACAACACCATGTTATGTTGTTTTCACTCCTACTTGTGGGTGGCTTGTTAGAAAGCCTTACAATGCGCACCAGCCCGCGATGTTTTTCATAAACCTGTCCTACATTGCCACTGCATGTTTCCTGTCCTCCCCATGTTGACCACCCCATGGTGCTTTTATCCATTCTTCATTGACACTCACAGCCTACACTAATTCAGGCACTCTGATTCACACCACCCGGTGATGTTTTTCTCAATCTTGCTAGTGAATGGCGTGTTAGAAACTCTTACAATGCGCCCCACCCCGCGATGTTTTTCAGTAACCTATCCTACATTGCCACTGCATGTTTCCTGACCTCCCCATCCTGAATACCCTGTGGTGCTTTTCTCCATTCTTCATTGCCATTCACTGCCTATCCTAACTCAGGTACTCTGATTCACACCACCCCGTGATGTTTTTCTCACTCCTAATAGTGAATGGCCTGTTAGAAACCCTTACAATGTGCCCCACCCCGCGATGTTTTGCAGAAACCTATCCTACATTGCCACTGCATGTTTCCTGACCTCCCCATCCTGAATACCCTGTGGTGCTTTTCTCCATCCTACATTGCCCCTCACTGCCTATCCTGATTTAGGCCCTCCAATTCACACCACCCCGTGCTGTTTTTCTAACGTCTACTAGTGAATGGCCTGTTAGAAACCCTTACAATGCGCACCACCCCGCGATGTTTTTCAGAAACCTATCCTACATTGCCACTGCAGGTTTCCTGACCTCACCATGCTATCCACCCCGTGGTCCTTTTCTCTATCCTACATTGCCACTCACTGCCTATCATAATTCAGGCCCTCCGATTCACACCACCCCGTGATGTTTTTCTCACTCCTACCTGTGAATCGGCTGTCAGAAACCCTTAAAATGAGCACCACCCGAGGATGTTTTTTAAAAACCTATCCTACATTGCCAATGCATGTTTTATGACCTCCCCATGCTGACCACCCTGTGCTGCTTTTCTCCATCCTACATTGCCACTCACTGCCTATCATAATTCAGAACATCTGATTCACACCATCCCGTGATGTTTTTCTCACTACTCCTAGTGAATGGTCTGATAGAAACCCTTAAAATGCGCACTACCCCGTGATGTTTTTCAGAAAACTATCCTACATTGCCACTGCATGTTTCCTGTCCTTCCCATGATAACCACCCCGTGGTGCTTTTCTCCATCCTACATTGCCACTCAATGCCTATCCTAAATCAGGCGCTCCGATTCACACCACCCCGTGATGTTTTTCTGACTCCTACAGATGAATGGCCTGTTAGAAACCCTTACAATGCGCACCACCCGGCTTTTTTTTTTTTTTTCAGAAACCTATCCTACTTTGCCACTGCATGTTTCATGACCTCCCCATGCTTACCACCCGTGGTGCTTTTCTCCATCCTACATTGCCACTAACTGCCTATCCTAATTCAGAACATCTGATTCACACCACCCGTGATGTTTTTCTCACTCCTACTAGTGAATGGCCTGTTAGAAACCCATAAAATTCTCACCACCCGCGATGTTTTTCAGAAACCTATCCTACATTGCCACTGCCTGAGTCCTGACCTCCCCATGATGACCATCCCGTGGTGCTTTTCTCCATCCTACATTGCAACTCACTGCCTGTCCTCATTCAGGCCCTCCAATTCACACCACGCCGTGATATTTTTCTCACTCCTACTAGTGAATGGAATGTTAGAAAGCCTGACAATGCGCACCATCCCGTGACGTTTTTCAGAAACCTATCCTAAATTGCCATTACATCTTTCCTGACCTCCCCATGTTGACCACCCCATGGTGCTTTTCTACATCCTACATTGCCCCTCAATACTTATCCTAATTCAGGCCCTCCGATTCACACCACGCCGTGATATTTTTCTCACTCCTACTAGTGAATGGCCTGTTAGAAAGTCTTACAATGCGCAATTTCCGGCGATGCTTTTCAGAAACATATCATACTTTGCCAATCATATTTCTTGACCTCCCCATGCTGACCACCCCGTGGTGCTTTTCTCCATCCTACATTGCACTCATTGCCTATCATAATTCAGAACATCTGATTCACACGACCCCGTGATATTTTACTCACTCCTACTAGTGAAAGGCCTTTAAGAAACCCTTACAATGCGCCCCACCCTGCGATGTTTTTCAGAAACCTATCCTACATTTCCACTGCATGTTTTCTGACCTCCCCATCTGACCACCCCTTGATCCTTTTCTCCATCCTACATTGTCACTCACTGCCTATCCTGATTCAGGCCCTCCAATTCACACCACCCTGTGATGTTTTTCTCACTTCTACTAGGGAATGCTCTGTTAGAAACAGTTACAATGCACACAACCCCGCGATGTTTTTCAGAAACCTATCCTACATTGCCACTGCATGTTTCCTGAGCTCCCCATGCTGAACATGCTGTGCTGATTTTCTCTATCCTACATTGCCTCTCAATGCCTATCCTAATTCAGGCCCACCGATTCACACACCCCCGTGATGTTTTTCTCACTCCTAGTAGTGAATGGCCTGTTAGAAACCCCTACAATGCGCACCACCCGGCGATGTTTTTCAGAAACCTATCCTACATTGCCACTGCATGTTTCCTGAGCTCCCAATGCTGAACATGCTGTGCTGATTTTCTCTATCCTACATTGCCACTCACTGCTTTTCCTAATTCAGGCCCTTTGACTCACACCACCCCGTGATGTTTTTTTCACTCCTACTTGTGAATGGCTTGTTAGAAATCCTTACAATGGACACCACCCCACGATGTTTTTCAGAAACCTATCCTACATTGTCACTGTATGTTTCCTGACTTCCCCATGTTGATCACCACGTGGTGCTTTTCTCCATCCTACATTGCCACTCACTGCCTATCCTAATTCAGGCCCTCCGATTCAGACTACCCCGTGATGTTTTTCTCACTCCTGCTAGTGAATGGCCTGTTACATACCCTTACAATGCGTCCAACCACGTGATGTTTTTCAGAAACTGATCCTGCATTGCCACTGCATGTTTTCTGACCTTCCCATCCTGACCACCCCGTGGTGCTTTTCTCCCTCCTACATTGCCACCCACGGCCTATCCTGACTCAGGCCCTTCGATTCACAACACCCCGTGATGTTTTTCTCACTCCTACTAGGGAAAGGCATGCTACAAACCTTTACCATGCGCACCACCCCGCGATGTTTTTCAGAAACATATCCTACATTGCCACTGCATGATTCCTGACCTCCCCATGTTGACCACCCCATGGTGCTTTTCTCCATCCTACGTTGCCACTCACGGCCTATCCTATTTCAGGCCCTCCTATTCACACCACCCCGTGATGTTTTTCTCACTCCTACTAGTGAATGTCCTGTTAGAAAGCCTTACAATGCACACCACCCTGCGATGTTTTTCAGAAACCTATCCTACATTGAAAATGCATGGGTCCTGACCTCCCCATGCTCACCACCCTGTGGTGCTTTTCTCCATCCTACATTGCCACTCACTGCCTATCCTAATTCAGGCCCTCCGATTCACAAAACCCCGTGATATTTTAATCACTCCTCCAAGTGAATGGCCTGTTAGAAACCCTTACAATGCGCACCACCCCGCTTTTTTTTTCAGAAACCTATCCTACATTACCACTGCATGTTTCATGACCACCCAATGTTGAACACCCTGTGATGCTTTTCTCCATTCTTCATTGCCACTCACTGCCTGTCCTCATTCAGACTGTCTTATTCACACCACCCCGTGATGTTTTTTTCACTTATACTTGGGAATGCCTTGTTAGAAAGCCTTACAATGCGCACCACCCCGCGATGTTTTTCAGAAACCTATAATACATTGCCATTGCATGTTTCCTGACCTCGCCATGCTGACCACCCTGTGGTGCTTTTCTCCATCCTACATTGCCACTCACAGCCTATCCTAAGTCAGGCCCTCCGATTCACACCACCTTCTGATGTTTTTTCTCTCCTTCTCGTGAATGGCTTGTTAGAAAGCCTTACAATGCGCACCACACCGCGATGTTTTTAAGAAACCTATCCTAAATTGCCATTTCATGTTTCCTGAACTCCCCATGTTGATGACCCCGTGGTGCTTTTCTGCATTCTTCATTGCCATTCACTGCCTATCCTAATTCAGCCCCTCCGATTCACACCACCCCGTGATGTTTTTCTCACTCCTACTAGTGAATGGCCTGTTAGAAACCCTTACAATGCGCACCACCCACATTTTTTTTTCAGAAACCTATCCTACATTGCCACTGCATGTTTCCTCACCTCCCATGCTGACCACCCTGTGGTGCTTTTCTCCATCCTACATTGCCAATCAATGCTTATCCTAATTCAGGCCCTCCGATTCACATGACCCAGTGATGTTTTTCTCACTCCTACAAGAGAATGGCCTGGTAAAAACCCTTACAATGCACATCACCTGGCGATGTTTTTCAGAAACCTATCCTACATTGCCAATGCATGTTTCCGGACCTCCCCATGCTGACCACCACGTTGTGCTTTTCTCCATTATACATTGCCACTCCCAGCCTATCCTGATTCAGGCCCTCCAATTCATACCACCCCGTGATGTTTTTTTCACTCCTAATTGTGAACGGCTTGTTAGAAATCCTTACAATGTGCACCACCCCGCGATGTTTTTCAGAAACCTATCCTACATTGCCATTGCATGTTTCCTGTCCTCCCCATGCTCAAGAACCCGTGGTGCTTTTCTCGTTCCTACATTGCCACTCACTGTCTATCTTGATTCAGGCCCTCCGATTCACACCACACCATGATGTATTTCTCACTCCTACTAGTGAATGGCCTGTTAGAAACCCTTACAATGTTCACTACCCCGGGATGTTTTTCAGAAACCTATCATACATTGAAACTGCATGTTTCCTGACCTCCCCATGTTGACCACCCTGTGGTGCTTTTCTCCATTCTTTATTGCCACTCACTGCCTATCCTAATTCAGGCTGTCTTATTCACAACACCCCGTGATGTTTTTTTCACTTATACATGGGAATTGCTTGTTAGAAAGCCTTACAATGCGCACTACCCACGATGTTTTTCAAAAACCTATCCTACATTGCCATTGCATGTTTCCTGACCTCCCCATGCTGACCACCCTGGGGTGCTTTTCTCCATCATACATTGCCACTCACTGCCTATCCTAATTCAGGCCCTCTGATTCACAAAACCCCGTGATATTTTAATCACTCCTCCAAGTGAATGGCCTGTTAGAAACCCTTACAATGCGCACCACCACGCTTTTTTTTTTCAGAAACCTATCCTACATTACCACTGCATGTTTCCTGACCACCCAATGTTGAACACCCTGTGATGCTTTTCTCCATTCTTCATTGCCACTCACTGCCTATCCTCATTCAGGCTGTCTTATTCACACCACCCCGTGACGTTTTTTTCACTTCTACTTGGGAATGGCTTGTTAGAAAGCCTTACAATGCGCACCACCCCGCGATGGTTTTCAGAAACCTATAATACATTGCCATTGCATGTTTCCTGACCTCGCCATGCTGACCAACCTGTGGTGCTTTTCTCCAACCTACATTGCCACTCACAGCCTATCCTTAGTCAGGCCTTCCGATTCACACCACCTTCTGATGTTTTTTCTCTCCTTCTCGTGAATGGCTTGTTAGAAAGCATTACAATGCGCACCACCCCGCGATGTTTTTAAGAAACCTATCCTAAATTTCCATTACATGTTTCCTGACCTCCCCATGTTGATGACCCCGTGGTGCTTTTCTCCATTCTTCATTGCCATTCACTGCCTATCCTATTTCAGCCCCTCCAATTCACACCACCCCGTGATGTTTTTCTCACTCCTACTAGTGAATGGCCTGTTAGAAACCCTTACAATGCGCAACACCCACTTTTTTTTTTCAGAAACCTATCCTACATTGCCACTGCATGTTTCCTCACCTCCCCATGCTGACCACCCTGTGGTGCTTTTCTCCATCCTACATTGCCAATCAATGCTTATCCTAATTCAGGCCCTCCGATTCACATGACCCAGTGATGTTTTTCTCACTCCTACAAGAGAATGGCCTGGTAAAAACCCTTACAATGCACATCACCCGGCGATGTTTTTCAGAAACCTATCCTACATTGCCAATGCGTGTTTCCGGACCTCCCCATGCTGACCACCACGTGGTGCTTTTCTCCATTATACATTGCCACTCCCAGCCTATCCTGATTCAGGCCCTCCAATTCACACCACCCCGTGATGTTTTTTTCACTCCTAATTGTGAATGGCTTGTTAGAAATCGTTACAATGCGCACCACCCCGCGATGTTTTTCAGAAACTTATCCTACATTGCCATTGCATGTTTCCTGTCCTCCCCATGCTCAAGAACCCGTGGTGCTTTTCTCGTTCCTACATTGCCACTCACTGTCTATCTTGATTCAGGCCCTCCGATTCACACCACACCATGATGTATTTCTCACTCCTACTAGTGAATGGCCTGTTCGAAACCCTTACAATGTTCACTACCCTGGGATGTTTTTCAGAAACCTATCCTACATTGACACTGCATGTTTCCTGACCTCCCCATGTTGACCACCCTGTGGTGCTTTTCTCCATTCTTCATTGCCACTCACTGCGTATCCTAATTCAGGCTGTCTTATTCACACCACCCCGTGATGTTTTTTTCACTTCTACTTGGGAATGGCTTGTTAGAAAGCCTTACAATGCGCACTACCCACGATGTTTTTCAAAAACCTATCCTACATTGCCATTGTATGTTTCCTGACCTCCCCATGCTGACCACCCTGTGGTGCTTTTCTCCATCCTACATTGCCACTCACAGCCTATCCTAATTCAGGCCCTCCGATTCACACCACCTTCTGAAGTTTTTTCGCTCCTACTTGTGAATGGCTTGTTAGAAAGCCTTACAATGCGCACCACCCCGCGATGTTTTTCAGAAACCTATCCAAAATTGCCATTACATGTTTCCTGACCTCCCCATGTTGACCACCCCGTGGTGCTTTTCTCCATTCTTCATTGCCATTCACTGCCTATCCTAATTCAGCCCCTCCGATTCACACCACCCCGTGATGTTTTTTTCACTCCTACAAGTGAATGGCCTGTTAGAAACCCTTACAATGCGCACCACCCCACTTTTTTTTTTCAGAAACCTATCCTACATTGCCACTGCATGTTTCCTCACCTCCCCATACTGACCACCCTGTGGTGCTTTTCTCCATCCTACATTGCCACTCAATGCTTATCCTAATTCAGGCCCTCCGATTCACACCAGCCAGTGATGTTTTTCTCACTCCTACAAGAGAATGGCCTGTTAAAAACCCTTACAGTGCACACCACCCGGCGATGTTTTTCAGAAACCTATCCTACATTGCCAATGCATGTTTCCTGACCTCCCCATGCGCACCACCCTGTGGTGCTTTTCTCCATCCTACATTGTCACTCACAGCGTATACTAATTCAGGCCCTTCGATTCACACCACCCGGTGATGTTTTTTTCACTCCTACTTGTGAATGGCTTGTTAGAAATTCTTACAATGGGCACCACCCCGCGATGTTTTTCAGAAACCTATCCTAAATTGCCACTGCATGTTTCCTGACCTCCCCATGTTGACCACCCCGTGTTGCTTTTCTCCATTCTTCATTGCCACTCGCTGCCTATCCTAATTGAGGCCTTCCTATTCATACCACCAGGTGATGTTTTTCTCACTCTTACTAGTGAATGACCTGCTACAAATCCTTACAATGCGCACCACCCCGCGA
Source organism: Cavia porcellus (assembly GCF_034190915.1). Classification (NCBI taxonomy): domain Eukaryota; kingdom Metazoa; phylum Chordata; class Mammalia; order Rodentia; family Caviidae; genus Cavia; species Cavia porcellus. The sequence continues at coordinate 644,981 of NW_026947539.1, read as the reverse complement.
TGTTTTTCAGAAACCTATTCTTCATTGCCAATGCATGTTTCCTGTCCTCCCCATGCTCAAGAACCCGTGGTGCTTTTCTCCATCCTACATTGCCACTCACTGTCTATCTTGATTCAGGCCCTCCGATTCACACCACACCATGATTATTTCTCACTCCTACTAGTGAATGGCCTGTTAGAAACCCTTACAATGCGCACTACCCTGGGATGTTTTTCAGAAACCTATCCTACATTGCCACTGCATGTTTCCTGACCTCCCCATCCTGACCACCCCGTGGTGCTTTTCTCCATCCTACATTGCAACTCACAGCCTATCCTGATTCAGGCCCTCCGATTCACACAACCCTGTGATGTTTTTCTCCCTCCTACTAGTGAAAGGCCTTTTAGAAATTCTTACAATGAGCACCACCATGCGATGTTTTTCGGAATCCTATGCTACATTGCCACTGCATGTTTCCTGACCTCCCCATGCTGACCACCCCGTGGTGCTTTTCTCCATCCAATATTGCCACTCACTGTCTATCTTGATTCAGGCCATCCGATTTACACCACACCATGATGTATTTCTCACTTCTACTATTGAATGGCCTGTTAGAAACCCTTACAATGCGCCCCACCACGCGATGTTTTTTAGAAACCTGTCCTACATTGCCACTGCATGTTTTCTGACCTCCCCATCCTGACCACACCTTGGTCCTTTTCTCCATCCTACATTGCCACTCAGTGCCTATCCTGATTCAGGCCCTCCAATTCACACCACCCCGTTATATTTTTCTCACACCTTCTAGTGAATGGCCTGTTAGAAACCCTTACAATGCGCACCACCCCGCGATGTTTTTCAGAAACCTATCCTACATTGCCACTGCATGTTTCCTTGCCTCGCCATGATGACCATCCTGTGGTGGTTTTCTCCGTCCTACATTGCCACTCACAGCCTATCCTAAATCAGGCCCTTCGAATCACACCACCCCGTGATGTTTTTTTCACTCCTATTTGTGAATGGCTTGTTAGAAATCCTTACAATGGGCACCACCCCACGATGTTTTTCAGAAACCTATCCTACATTGTCACTGTATGTTTCCTGACTTCCCCATGTTGACCACCCCGTGGTGCTTTTATCCATCCTACATTGCCACTCACTGCCTATCCTAATTCAGGCCCTCCGATTCAGACCACCCCGTGATGTTTTTCTCACTCCTACTAGTGAATGGCCTGTTACATACCCTTACAATACGTCCAACCCCGTGATGTTTTTCAGAAACTGATCCTGCATTGCCACTGCATGTTTTCGGACCTTCCCATCCTGACCACCCCGTGGTGCTTTTCTCCCTCCTACATTGCCACCCACGGCCTATCCTGACTCAGGCCCTTCGATTCACAACACCCCGTGATGTTTTTCTCACTGCTACTAGGGAAAGGCATGCTACAAACCTTTACCATGCGCACCACCCCGCGAGGTTTTTGAGAAACATATCCTATATTGCCACTGCATGATTCCTGACGTCCCCATGCTGACCACCCCATGGTGCTTTTCTCCATCGTACGTTGCCACTCACTGCCTATCCTAATTCAGGCCCTCTATTCACACTACCCCGTGATGTTTTTCTCACTCCTACTAGTGAATGGCCTGTTAGAAAGCGTTACAATGCTCACCACCCAGCGATGTTTTTCAGAAACCTATCCTAAATTGCCTATGCATGTTTCCTGACCTCCGCATGCTGACCACCCCTTGGTGCATTTCTCCATCCTACATTGCCACTCACTGTCTATCGTAATTCAGAACATCTGATTCAAACCGCCCCGTGATGTTTTTCTCACTCCTACTAGTGAATGGCCTGTTAGAAAAAACCTTACAATGCGCACCACCCCTGATGTATTTCAGAAAACTATCCTACATTGCCACTGCATGTTTCCTGACCTCAACATGCTGACCACCCTGTGGTGCTTTTCTCCATCCTACATTGCCACTCACTGCCAATGCTAATTCAGGCCGCCCGATTCACACCACCCCGTGATGTTTTTTTCACTTCTACTTGGGAATGGCTTGTTAGAAAGCCTTACAATGCGCACCACCCCGCAATGTTTTTCAGAAACCTATCCTACATTGCCATTGCATGTTTCCTGACCTCCCCATGCTGACCACCCTGTGGTGCTTTTCTCCATCCTACATTGCCACCCACAGCCTATCCTAATTCAGGCCCACCGATTCACCCCAACTTCTGATGCTTTTTCACTCCTACTTGTGAATGGCTTGTTAGAAAGCCTTAAAATGTGCACCACACCGCGATGTTTTTAAGAAACCTAAGCAAAATTTCCGTTACATGTTTCCTGGCCTCCCCATGTTGACCACCCCGTGGTGCTTTTCTCCATTCTTTATTGCCATTCACTGCCTATTCTAATTCAGCCCCTCCGATTCACACCACCCCTTGATGTTTTTCTCACTCCTACAAGTGAATGGCCTGTTAGAAACCCTTACAATGTGCACCACCCCACTTTTTTTTTCAGAAACCTATCCTACTTTGCCACTGCATGTTTCCTCACCTCCCCATGCTGACCACACCATGGTGCTTTTCTCCATCGTACATTGCCACTAACAGCCTATACTAATTCAGGCCCTTCTATTCACACCACCCGGTGATGTTTTTTTCACTCCTACTTGTGAATGGCTTGTTAGAAATCCTTACAATGGGCACCACCCCGCGATGTTTTTCAGAAACCTATCCTAAATTGCCAGTGCATGTTTCCTGACCTCCCCATGCAGACCACCCAGTGGTGCTTTTCTCCATCCTGCATTGCCACTCACTGCCTATCCTGATTCAGGCCCTCCGATTCACACCACCCTCTGATGTTTTTCTCACTTCTACTCGTGAATGGCCGGTTAGAAACCCTTACAATGCGCAACACCCGGCGATGTTTTTCAGAAACCTATTCTACATTGCCAATGCATGTTTCCTGACCTCCCCATGCTGACTACCACGTGGTGCTTTTCTCCATCCTACATTGCCGCTCAGTGCCTAACCTGATTCAGGCCCTCCAATTCACACCACCCCGTTATATTTTTCTCACTCCTTCTACTGAATGGCCTGTTAGAAACTCTTACAATGCCCACAACCCTTTGATGTTTTTCAGAAACCTATACTACATTGCCACTGCATTTTGTCTTGCCTCCCCATGATGACCATTCCGTGGTGCGTTTCTCCATCCTACATTGCCACTCACAGCCTATCCTCATTCAGGCCCTTCGATTCACAACACCCCGTGATGTTTTTTCACTCTTATTTGTGAATGGCTTTTTAGAAATCCTTACAATGGGCACCACCCCGCGATGTTTTTCAGAAACCTATCCTACATTGCCACTGCATGTTTCCTGACCTCCCCATATTGACCACCCCGTTGTGCTTTTCTCCATTCTTCATTGCCACTCATTGCCTATCCTAATTCAGGCCATCCGATTCACACCACCCCGTGATGTTTTTCTCAATCCTACTAGTGAAAGACCTTTTAGAAACCCTTACAATGTACACCACCCCGCAATGTTTTTCAGAAACCTATCCTACCCTGCCACTGCATGTTTCCTGACCTCCACATCCTTAGCACCCCGTGGTGCCCTTCTCCATCCTACGTTGCCACTCACTGCCGATCCTGATTCAGGCCCTCCGATTCACACCAGCCCATTATATTTTTCTCACTCCTACTAGGGAATGCCCCCACTCCGCGATGTTTTTCAGAAACCTATCCTACATTGCCACTGCATGATTCCTGACCTCCCCATGTTGACCACCCCATGGTGCTTTTCTCCATCCTACGTTGCCACTCACGGCCTATCCTATTTCAGGCCCTCCTATTCACACCACCCCTTGATGTTTTTCTCACTCCTACTAGTGAATGTCCTGTTAGAAAGCCTTACAATGCACACCACCCGGCGATGTTTTTCAGAAACCTATCCTACATTGCCAATGCATGGGTCCTGACCTCCCCATGCTGACCACCCTGTGGTGCTTTTCTCCATCCTACATTGCCACTCACTGCCTATCCTAATTCAGGCCCTCCGATTCACAAAACCCCGTGATATTTTTCTCACTCCTCCAAGTGAATGGCCTGTTAGAAACCCTTACAATGCACACCACCCCGCTTTTTTTTTCAGAAACCTATCCTACATTACCACTGCATGTTTCCTGACCACCCAATGTTGAATAACCTGTGATGCTTTTCTCCATTCTTCATTGCCACTCACTGCCTATCCTCATTCAGGCTGTCTTATTCACACCACCCCGTGATGTTTTTTTCACTTCTACTTGGGAATGGCTTGTTAGAAAGCCTTACAATGCGCACCACCCCGCGATGTTTTTCAGAAACCTATAATACATTGCCATTGCATGTTTCCTGACCTCGCCATGCTGACCACCCTGTGGTGCTTTTCTCCATCCTACATTGCCACTCACAGCCTATCCTAATTCAGGCCCTCCGATTCACACCACCTTCTGATGTTTTTTTCTCTCCTTCTCGTGAATGGCGTGTTAGAAAGCCTTAAAATGCGCACCACCCCGCGATGTTTTTTTTTAGAAACCTATCCTAAATTGCCATTACATGTTTCCTGACCTCCCCATGTTGATGACCCCGTGGTGCTTTTCTGCATTCTTCATTGCCATTCACTGCCTATCCTAATTCATCCCCTCCGATTCACACCACCCCGTGATGTTTTTTCTCACTCCTACTAGTGAATGGCCTGTTAGAAACCCTTACAATGCGCACCACCCACTTTTTTTTTCAGAAACCTATCCTACATTGCCACTGCATGTTTCCTCACCTCCCCATGCTGACCACCCTGTGGTGCTTTTCTCCATCCTACATTGCCAATCAATGCTTATCCTAATTCAGGCCCTCCGATTCACATGACCCAGTGATGTTTTTCTCACTCCTACAAGAGAATGGCCTGGTAAAAACCCTTACAATGCACATCACCCGGCGATGTTTTTCAGAAACCTGTCCTACATTGCCAATTCATGTTTCCGGACCTCCCCATGCTGAACACCACGTGGTGCTTTTCTCCATTATACATTGCCACTCCCAGCCTGTCCTGATTCAGGCCCTCCAATTCACACCCCCCCGTGATGTTTTTTTCACTCCTAATTGTGAATGGCTTGTTAGAAATCCTTACAATGTGCACCACCCCGTGATGTTTTTCAGAAACCTATCCTACATTGCCATTGCATGTTTCCTGTCCTCCCCATGCTCAAGAACCCGTGGTGCTTTTCTCGTTCCTACATTGCCACTCACTGTCTATCTTGATTCAGGCCCTCTGATTCACACCACACCATGATGTATTTCTCACTCCTACTAGTGAATGGCCTGTTAGAAACACTTACAATGTTCACTACCCCGGGATGTTTTTCAGAAACCTATCCTACATTGAAACTGCATGTTTCCTGACCTCCCCATGTTGACCACCCTGTGGTGCTTTTCTCCATTCTTTATTGCCACTCACTGCCTATCCTAATTCAGGCTGTCTTATTCACAACACCCCGTGATGTTTTTTTCACTTATACATGGGAATTGCTTGTTAGAAAGCCTTACAATGCGCACTACCCACGATGTTTTTCAAAAACCTATCCTACATTGCCATTGCATGTTTCCTGACCTCCCCATGCTGACCACCCTGGGGTGCTTTTCTCCATCATACATTGCCACTCACTGCCTATCCTAATTCAGGCCCTCCGATTCACAAAACCCCGTGATATTTTAATCACTCCTCCAAGTGAATGGCCTGTTAAAAACCCTTACAATGCGCACCACACCGCTTTTTTTTTTCAGAAACCTATCCTACATTACCACTGCATGTTTCCTGACCACCCAATGTTGAACACCCTGTGATGCTTTTCTCCATTCTTCATTGCCACTCACTGCCTATCCTCATTCAGGCTGTCTTATTCACACCACCCCGTGACGTTTTTTTCACTTCTACTTGGGAATGGCTTGTTAGAAAGCCTTACAATGCGCACCACCCCGCGATGGTTTTCAGAAACCTATAATACATTGCCATTGCATGTTTCCTGACCTCGCCATGCTGACCACCCTGTGGTGCTTTTCTCCAACCTACATTGCCACTCACAGCCTATCCTTAGTCAGGCCCTCCGATTCATACCACCTTCTGATGTTTTTTCTCTCCTTCTCGTGAATGGCTTGTTAGAAAGCCTTACAATGCGCACCACCCCGCGATGTTTTTAAGAAACCTATCCTAAATTGCCATTACATGTTTCCTGACCTCCCCATGTTGACGACCCCGTGGTGCTTTTCTCCATTCTTCATTGCCATTCACTGCCTATCCTAATATAGCCCCTCCAATTCACACCACCCCGTGATGTTTTTCTCACTCCTACTAGTGAATGGCCTGTTAGAAACACTTACAATGTTCACTACCCCGGGATGTTTTTCAGAAACCTATCCTACATTGCCACTGCATGTTTCCTCACCTCCCCATGCTGACCACCCTGTGGTGCTTTTCTCCATCCTACATTGCCAATCAATGCTTATCCTAATTCAGGCCCTCCGATTCACATGACCCAGTGATGTTTTTCTCACTCCTACAAGAGAATGGCCTGGTAAAAACCCTTACAATGCACATCACCCGGCGATGTTTTTCAGAAACCTATCCTACATTGCCAATGCGTGTTTCCGGACCTCCCCATGCTGACCACCACGTGGTGCTTTTCTGCATTATACATTGCCACTCCCAGCCTATCCTGATTCAGGCCCTCCAATTCACACCAGCCCGTGATGTTTTTTTCACTCCTAATTGTGAATGGCTTGTTAGAAATCGTTACAATGCGCACCACCCCGCGATGTTTTTCAGAAACTTATCCTACATTGCCATTGCATGTTTCCTGTCCTCCCCATGCTCAAGAACCCGTGGTGCTTTTCTCGTTCCTACATTGCCACTCACTGTCTATCTTGATTCAGGCCCTCTGATTCACACCACACCATGATGTATTTCTCACTCCTACTAGTGAATGGCCTGTTCGAAACCCTTACAATGTTCACTACCCTGGGATGTTTTTCAGAAACCTATCCTACATTGACACTGCATGTTTCCTGACCTCCCCATGTTGACCTCCCTGTGGTGCTTTTCTCCATTCTTCATTGCCATTCACTGCCTATCCTAATTCAGCCCCTCCGATTCACACCACCCCGTGATGTTTTTCTCACTCCTACAAGTGAATGGCCTGTTAGAAACCCTTACAATGCGCACCACCCCACTTTTTTTTTCAGAAACCTATCCTACATTGCCACTGCATGTTTCCTCACCTCCCCATGCTGACCACCCTGTGGTGCTTTTCTCCATCCTACATTGCCACTCATTGCTTATCCTAATTCAGGCCCTCCGATTCACACCACCAGTGATGTTTTTCTCACTCCTACAAGAGAATGGCCTGTTAAAAACCCTTACAGTGCACACCACCCTGCGATGTTTTTCAGAAACCTATCCTACATTGCCAATGCATGTTTCCTGATCTCCCCATGCGCACCACACCATGGTGCTTTTCTCCAACCTACATTGCCACTCACAGCCTATACTAATTCAGGCCCTTCGATTCACACCACCCGGTGATGTTTTTTTCACTCCTACTTGTGAATGGCTTGTTAGAAATTCTTACAATGGGCACCACCCCGCGATGTTTTTCAGAAACCTATCCTAAATTGCCACTGCATGTTTCCTGACCTCCCCATGTTGACCACCCCATGTTGCTTTTCTCCATTCTTCATTGCCACTCGCTGCCTATCCTAATTGAGGCCTTCCTATTCATACCACCAGGTGATGTTTTTCTCACTCTTACTAGTGAATGACCTGCTACAAATCCTTACAATGTGCACCACCCCGCGACGGTTTTCAGAAACCTATTCTTCATTGCCAATGCATGTTTCCTGTCCTCTCCATGCTCAAGAACCCGTGGTGCTTTTCTCCATCCTACATTGCCACTCACTGTCTATCTTCATTCAGGCCCTCCGATTCACACCACACCATGATTATTTCTCACTCCTACTAGTGAATGGCCTGTTAGAAACCCTTACAATGCGCACTACCCTGTGATGTTTTTCAGAAACCTATCCTACATTGCCACTGCATGTTTCCTGACCTCCCCATCCTGACCACCCCGTGGTGCTTTTCTCCATCCTACATTGCAACTCACGGCCTATCCTGATTCAGGCCCTCCGATTCACACAACCCTGTGATGTTTTTCTCCCTCCTACTAGTGAAAGGCCTTTTAGAAATTCTTACAATGAGCACCACCATGCGATGTTTTTCGGAATCCTATGCTACATTGCCACTGCATGTTTCCTGACCTCCCCATGCTGACCACCCCGTGGTGCTTTTCTCCATCCGATATTGCCACTCACTGTCTATCTTGATTCAGGCCATCCGATTTACACCACACCATGATGTATTTCTCACTTCTACTATTGAATGGCCTGTTAGAAACCCTTACAATGCGCCCCACCACGCGATGTTTTTTAGAAACCTATCCTACATTGCCACTGCATGTTTTTTGACCTCCCCATCCTGACCACACCTTGGTCCTTTTCTCCATCCTACATTGCCACTCAGTGCCTATCCTGATTCAGGCCCTCCAATTCACACCACCCCGTTATATTTTTCTCACTCCTTCTAGTGAATGGCCTGTTAGAAACCCTTACAATGCGCACCACCCCGCGATGTTTTTCAGAAACCTATCCTACATTGCCACTGCATGTTTCCTTGCCTCGCCATGATGACCATCCTGTGGTGGTTTTCTCCGTCCTACATTGCCACTCACAGCCTATCCTAAATCAGGCCCTTCGAATCACACCACCCCGTGATGTTTTTTTCACTCCTATTTGTGAATGGCTTGTTAGAAATCCTTACAATGGGCACCACCCCACGATGTTTTTCAGAAACCTATCCTACATTGTCACTGTATGTTTCCTGACTTCCCCATGTTGACCACCCCGTGGTGCTTTTATCCATCCTACATTGCCACTCACTGCCTATCCTAATTCAGGCCCTCCGATTCAGACCACGCCGTGATGTTTTTCTCACTCCTACTAGTGAATGGCCTGTTACATACCCTTACAATACGTCCAACCCCGTGATGTTTTTCAGAAACTGATCCTGCATTGCCACTGCATGTTTTCGGACCTTCCCATCCTGACCACCCCGTGGTGCTTTTCTCCCTCCTACATTGCCACCCACGGCCTATCCTGACTCAGGCCCTTCGATTCACAACACCCCGTGATGTTTTTCTCACTGCTACTAGGGAAAGGCATGCTACAAACCTTTACCATGCGCACCACCCCACGAGGTTTTTCAGAAACATATCCTATATTGCCACTGCATGATTCCTGACGTCCCCATGCTGACCACCCCATGGTGCTTTTCTCCATCGTACGTTGCCACTCACTGCCTATCCTAATTCAGGCCCTCTATTCACACTACCCCGTGATGTTTTTCTCACTCCTACTAGTGAATGGCCTGTTAGAAAGCGTTACAATGCTCACCACCCAGCGATGTTTTTCAGAAACCTATCCTACATTGCCTATGCATGTTTCCTGACCTCCGCATGCTGACCACCCCTTGGTGCATTTCTCCATCCTACATTGCCACTCACTGTCTATCGTAATTCAGAACATCTGATTCAAACCGCCCCGTGATGTTTTTCTCACTCCTACTAGTGAATGGCCTGTTAGAAAAAACCTTACAATGTGCACCACCCCTGATGTATTTCAGAAAACTATCCTACATTGCCACTGCATGTTTCCTGACCTCAACATGCTGACCACCCTGTGGTGCTTTTCTCCATCCTACATTGCCACCCACAGCCTATCCTAATTCAGGCCCACCGATTCACCCCAACTTCTGATGCTTTTTCACTCCTACTTGTGAATGGCTTGTTAGAAAGCCTTAAAATGTGCACCACACCGCGATGTTTTTAAGAAACCTAAGCAAAATTTCCGTTACATGTTTCCTGGCCTCCCCATGTTGACCACCCCGTGGTGCTTTTCTCCATTCTTTATTGCCATTCACTGCCTATTCTAATTCAGCCCCTCCGATTCACACCACCCCTTGATGTTTTTCTCACTCCTACAAGTGAATGGCCTGTTAGAAACCCTTACAATGTGCACCACCCCACTTTTTTTTTTTCAGAAACCTATCCTACTTTGCCACTGCATGTTTCCTCACCTCCCCATGCTGACCACACCATGGTGCTTTTCTCCATCCTACATTGCCACTAACAGCCTATACTAATTCAGGCCCTTCTATTCACACCACCCGGTGATGTTTTTTTCACTCCTACTTGTGAATGGCTTGTTAGAAATCCTTACAATGGGCACCACCCCGCGATGTTTTTCAGAAACCTATCCTAAATTGCCAGTGCATGTTTCCTGACCTCCCCATGCAGACCACCCAGTGGTGCTTTTCTCCATCCTGCATTGCCACTCACTGCCTATCCTGATTCAGGCCCTCCGATTCACACCACACTCTCATGTTTTTCTCACTTCTACTCGTGAATGGCCGGTTAGAAACCCTTACAATGCGCACCACCCGGCGATGTTTTTCAGAAACCTATTCTACATTGCCAATGCATGTTTCCTGACCTCCCCATGCTGACTACCACGTGGTGCTTTTCTCCATCCTACATTGCCGCTCAGTGCCTAACCTGATTCAGGCCCTCCAATTCACACCACCCCGTTATATTTTTCTCACTCCTTCTACTGAATGGCCTGTTAGAAACTCTTACAATGCCCACAACCCTTTGATGTTTTTCAGAAACCTATACTACATTGCCACTGCATTTTGTCTTGCCTCCCCATGATGACCATTCCGTGGTGCGTTTCTCCATCCTACATTGCCACTCACAGCCTATCCTCATTCAGGCCCTTCGATTCACAACACCCCGTGATGTTTTTTCACTCTTATTTGTGAATGGCTTTTTAGAAATCCTTACAATGGGCACCACCCCGCGATGTTTTTCAGAAACCTATCCTACATTGCCACTGCATGTTTCCTAACCTCCTCATATTGACCACCCCGTGGTGCCTTTCTCCATTCTTCATTGCCACTCATTGCCTATCCTAATTCAGGCCATCCGATTCACACCACCCCGTGATGTTTTTCTCAATCCTACTAGTGAAAGACCTTTTAGAAACCCTTACAATGTACACCACCCCGCAATGTTTTTCAGAAACCTATCCTACCCTGCCACTGCATGTTTCCTGACCTCCGCATCCTGAGCACCCCGTGGTGCCCTTCTCCATCCTACGTTGCCACTCACTGCCTATCCTGATTCAGGCCCTCCAATTCACACCAGCCCATTATATTTTTCTCACTCCTACTAGGGAATGCCCCCACTCCGCGATGTTTTTCAGAAACCTATGCTACATTGCCACTGCATGATTCCTGACCTCCCCATGTTGACCACCCCATGGTGCTTTTCTCCATCCTACATTGCCACTCACGGCCTATCCTATTTCAGGCCCTCCTATTCACACCACCCCTTGATGTTTTTCTCACTCCTACTAGTGAATGTCCTGTTAGAAAGCCTTACAATGCACACCACCCGGCGATGTTTTTCACAAACCTATCCTACATTGCCAATGCATGGGTCCTGACCTCCCCATGCTGACCACCCTGTGGTACTTTTCTCCATCCTACATTGCCACTCACTGCCTATCCTAATTCAGGCCCTCCGATTCACAAAACCCTGTGATATTTTTCTCACTCCTCCAAGTGAATGGCCTGTTAGAAACCCTTACAATGCGCACCACCCCGCTTTTTTTTTTTCAGAAACCTAGCCTACATTACCACTGCATGTTTCCTGACCACCCAATGTTGAACAACCTGTGATGCTTTTCTCCATTCTTCATTGCCACTCACTGCCTATCCTCATTCAGGCTGTCTTATTCACACCACCCCGTGATGTTTTTTTCACTTCTACTTGGGAATGGCTTGTTAGAAAGCCTTACAATGCGCACCACCCCGCGATGTTTTTCAGAAACCTATAATACATTGCCATTGCATGTTTCCTGACCTCGCCATGCTGACCACCCTGTGGTGCTTTTCTCCATCCTACATTGCCACTCACAGCCTATCCTAAGTCAGGCCCTCCGATTCACACCACCTTCTGATGTTTTTTCTCTCCTTCTCGTGAATGGCTTGTTAGAAAGCTTTACAATGCGCACCACCCCGCGATGTTTTTAAGAAACCTATCCTAAATTGCCATTACATGTTTCCTGACCTCCCCATGTTGATGACCCCGTGGTGCTTTTCTCCATTCTTCATTGCCATTCACTGCCTATTCTAATTCAGCCCCTCCGATTCACACCACCCCGTGATGTTTTTTCTCACTCCTACTAGTGAATGGCCTGTTAGAAACCCTTACAATGCGCACCACCCACTTTTTTTTTCAGAAACCTATCCTACATTGCCACTGCATGTTTCCTCACCTCCCCATGCTGACCACCCTGTGGTGCTTTTCTCCATCCTACATTGCCAATCAATGCTTATCCTAATTCAGGCCCTCCGATTCACATGACCCAGTGATGTTTTTCTCACTCCTACAAGAGAATGGCCTGGTAAAAACCCTTACAATGCACATCACCCGGCGATGTTTTTCAGAAACCTATCCTACATTGCCAATGCATGTTTCCGGACCTCCCCATGCTGACCACCACGTGGTGCTTTTCTCCATTATACATTGCCACTCCCAGCCTATCCTGATTCAGGCCCTCCAATTCACACCACCCCGTGATGTTTTTTTCACTCCTAATTGTGAATGGCTTGTTAGAAATCCTTACAATGTGCACCACCCCGCGATGTTTTTCAGAAACCTATCCTACATTGCCATTGCATGTTTCCTGTCCTCCCCATGCTCAAGAACCCGTGATGCTTTTCTCGTTCCTACATTGCCACTCACTGTCTATCTTGATTCAGGCCCTCTGATTCACACCACACCATGATGTATTTCTCACTCCTACTAGTGAATGGCCTGTTAGAAACCCTTACAATGTTCACTACCCCGGGATGTTTTTCAGAAACCTATCCTACATTGAAACTGCATGTTTCCTGACCTCCCCATGTTGACCACCCTGTGGTGCTTTTCTCCATTCTTTATTGCCACTCACTGCCTATCCTAATTCAGGCTGTCTTATTCACAACACCCCGTGATGTTTTTTTCACTTATACATGGGAATTGCTTGTTAGAAAGCCTTACAATGCGCACTACCCACGATGTTTTTCAAAAACCTATCCTACATTGCCATTGCATGTTTCCTAACCTCCCCATGCTGACCACCCTGGGGTGCTTTTCTCCATCATACATTGCCACTCACTGCCTATCCTAATTCAGGCCCTCCGATTCACAAAACCACGTGATATTTTAATCACTCCTCCAAGTGAATGGCCTGTTAGAAACCCTTACAATGCACACCACCCCCTTTTTTTTTTCAGAAACCTATCCTACATTACCACTGCATGTTTCCTGACCACCCAATGTTGAACAACCTGTGATGCTTTTCTCCATTCTTCATTGCCACTCACTGCCTATCCTCATTCAGGCTGTCTTATTCACACCACCCCGTGACGTTTTTTTCACTTCTACTTGGGAATGGCTTGTTAGAAAGCCTTACAATGCGCACCACCCCGCGATGGTTTTCAGAAACCTATAATACATTGCCATTGCATGTTTCCTGACCTCGCCATGCTGACCACCCTGTGGTGGTTTTCTCCAACCTACATTGCCACTCACAGCCTATCCTTAGTCAGGCCCTCCGATTCACACCACCTTCTGATGTTTTTTCTCTCCTTCTCGTGAATGGCTTGTTAGAAAGCCTTACAATGTGCACCACCCCGCGATGTTTTTAAGAAACCTATCCTAAATTGCCATTACATGTTTCCTGACCTCCCCATGTTGACGACCCCGTGGTGCTTTTCTCCATTCTTCATTGCCATTCACTGCCTATCCTAATTCAGCCCCTCCAATTCACACCACCCCGTGATGTTTTTCTCACTCCTACTAGTGAATGGCCTGTTAGAAACCCTTACAATGCGCACCACCCACTTTTTTTTTTTCAGAAACCTATCCTACATTGCCACTGCATGTTTCCTCACCTCCCCATGCTGACCACCCTGTGGTGCTTTGCTCCATCCTACATTGCCAATCAATGCTTATCCTAATTCAGGCCCTCCGATTCACATGACCCAGTGATGTTTTTCTCACTCCTACAAGAGAATGGCCTGGTAAAAACCCTTACAATGCACATCACCCGGCGATGTTTTTCAGAAACCTATCCTACATTGCCAATGCGTGTTTCCGGACCTCCCCATGCTGACCACCACGTGGTGCTTTTCTCCATTATACATTGCCACTCCCAGCCTATCCTGATTCAGGCCCTCCAGTTCACACCACCCCGTGATGTTTTTTTCACTCCTAATTGTGAATGGATTGTTAGAAATCGTTACAATGCGCACCACCCCGCGATGTTTTTCAGAAACTTATCCTACATTGCCATTGCATGTTTCCTGTCCTCCCCATGCTCAAGAACCCGTGGTGCTTTTCTCGTTCCTACATTGCCACTCACTGTCTATCTTGATTCAGGCCCTCCGATTCACACCACACCATGATGTATTTCTCACTCCTACTAGTGAATGGCCTGTTCGAAACCCTTACAATGTTCACTACCCTGGGATGTTTTTCAGAAACCTATCCTACATTGACACTGCATGTTTCCTGACCTCCCCATGTTGACCACCCTGTGGTGCTTTTCTCCATTCTTCATTGCCACTCACTGCCTATCCTAATTCAGGCTGTCTTATTCACACCACCCCGTGATGTTTTTTTCACTTCTACTTGGGAATGGCTTGTTAGAAAGCCTTACAATGCACACTACCCACGATGTTTTTCAAAAACCTATCCTACATTGCCATTGCATGTTTCCTGACCTCCCCATGCTGACCACCCCGTGGTGCTTTTCTCCATCCTACATTGCCACTCACAGCCTATCCTAATTCAGGCCCTCCGATTCACACCACCTTCTGAAGTTTTTTCGCTCCTACTTGTGAATGGCTTGTTAGAAAGCCTTACAATGCGCACCACCCCGCGATGTTTTTCAGAAACCTATCCTAAATTGCCATTACATGTTTCCTGACCTCCCCATGTTGACCACCCCGTGGTGCTTTTCTCCATTCTTCATTGCCATTCATTGCCTATCCTAATTCAGCCCCTCCGATTCACACCACCCCGTGATGTTTTTCTCACTCCTACAAGTGAATGGCCTGTTAGAAACCCTTACAGTGCGCACCACCCCACTTTTTTTTTCAGAAACCTATCCTACATTGCCACTGCATGTTTCCTCACCTCCCCATGCTGACCACCCTGTGGTGCTTTTCTCCATCCTACATTGCCACTCAATGCTTATCCTAATTCAGGCCCTCCGATTCACACCAGCCAGTGATGTTTTTCTCACTCCTACAAGAGAATGGCCTGTTAAAAACCCTTACAGTGCACACCACCCGGCGATGTGTTTCAGAAACCTATCCTACATTGACACTGCATGTTTCCTGACCTCCCCATGTTGACCACCCTGTGGTGCTTTTTTCCATTCTTCATTGCCACTCACTGCCTATCCTAATTCAGGCTGTCTTATTCACACCACCCCGTGATGTTTTTTTCACTTCTACTTGGGAATGGCTTGTTAGAAAGCCTTACAATGCGCACTACCCACGATGTTTTTCAAAAACCTATCCTACATTGCCATTGCATGTTTCCTGACCTCCCCATGCTGACCACCCCGTGGTGCTTTTCTCCATCCTACATTGCCACTCACAGCCCATCCTAATTCAGGCCCTCCGATTCACACCACCTTCTGAAGTTTTTTCGCTCCTACTTGTGAATGGCTTGTTAGAAAGCCTTACAATGCGCACCACCCCGCGATGTTTTTCAGAAACCTATCCTAAATTGCCATTACATGTTTCCTGACCTCCCCATGTTGACCACCCCGTGGTGCTTTTCTCCATTCTTCATTGCCATTCACTGCCTATCCTAATTCAGCCCCTCCGATTCACACCACCCCGTGATGTTTTTCTCACTCCTACAAGTGAATGGCCTGTTAGAAACCCTTACAATGCGCACCACCCCACTTTTTTTTTCAGAAACCTATCCTACATTGCCACTGCATGTTTCCTCACCTCCCCATGCTGACCACCCTGTGGTGCTTTTCTCCATCCTACATTGCCACTCAATGCTTATCCTAATTCAGGCCCTCCGATTCACACCAGCCAGTGATGTTTTTCTCACTCCTACAAGAGAATGGCCTGTTAAAAACCCTTACAGTGCACACCACCCGGCGATGTTTTTCAGAAACCTATCCTACATTGCCAATGCATGTTTCCTGACCTCCCCATGCGTACCACACCATGGTGCTTTTCTCCATCCTACATTGCCACTCACAGCCTATACTAATTCAGGCCCTTCGATTCACACCACCCGGTGATGTTTTTTTCACTCCTACTTGTGAATGGCTTGTTAGAAATTCTTAAAATGGGCACCACCCCGCGATGTTTTTCAGAAACCTATCCTAAATTGCCACTGCATGTTTCCTGACCTCCCCATGTTGACCACCCCGTGTTGCTTTTCTCCATTCTTCATTGCCACTCGCTGCCTATCCTAATTGAGGCCTTCCTATTCATACCACCAGGTGATATTTTTCTCACTCTTACTAGTGAATGACCTGCTACAAATCCTTACAATGCGCACCACCCCGCGATGTTTTTCAGAAACCTATTCTTCATTGCCAATGCATGTTTCCTGTCCTCCCCATGCTCAAGAACCCGTGGTGCTTTTCTCCATCCTACATTGCCACTCACTGTCTATCTTGATTCAGGCCCTCCAATTCACACCACACCATGATTATTTCTCACTCCTACTAGTGAATGGCCTGTTAGAAACCCTTACAATGCGCACTACCCTGGGATGTTTTTCAGAAACCTATCCTACAGTGCCACTGCATGTTTCCTGACCTCCCCATCCTGACCACCCCGTGGTGCTTTTCTCCATCCTACATTGCAACTCACGGCCTATCCTGATTCAGGCCCTCCGATTCACACAACCCTGTGATGTTTTTCTCCCTCCTACTAGTGAAAGGCCTTTTAGAAATTCTTACAATGAGCACCACCATGCGATGTTTTTCGGAATCCTATGCTACATTGCCACTGCATGTTTCCTGACCTCCCCATGCTGACCACCCCATGGTGCTTTTCTCCATCCGATATTGCCACTCACTGTCTATCTTGATTCAGGCCATCCGATTTACACCACACCATGATGTATTTCTCACTTCTACTATTGAATGGCCTGTTAGAAACCCTTACAATGCGCCCCACAACGCGATGTTTTTTAGAAACCTATCCTACATTGCCACTGCATGTTTTCTGACCTCCCCATCCTGACCACACCTTGGTCCTTTTCTCCATCCTACATTGCCACTCAGTGCCTATCCTGATTCAGGCCCTCCAATTCACACCACCCCGTTATATTTTTCTCACTCCTTCTAGTGAATGGCCTGTTAGAAACCCTTACAATGCGCACCACCCCGCGATGTTTTTCAGAAACCTATCCTACATTGCCACTGCATGTTTCCTTGCCTCGCCATGATGACCATCCTGTGGTGGTTTTCTCCGTCCTACATTGCCACTCACAGCCTATCCTAAATCAGGCCCTTCGAATCACACCACCCCGTGATGTTTTTTTCACTCCTATTTGTGAATGGCTTGTTAGAAATCCTTACAATGGGCACCACCCCACGATGTTTTTCAGAAACCTATCCTACATTGTCACTGTATGTTTCCTGACTTCCCCATGTTGACCACCCCGTGGTGCATTTATCCATCCTACATTGCCACTCACTGCCTATCCTAATTCAGGCCCTCCGATTCAGACCACCCCGTGATGTTTTTCTCACTCCTACTAGTGAATGGCCTGTTACATACCCTTACAATACGTCCAACCCCGTGATGTTTTTCAGAAACTGATCCTGCATTGCCACTGCATGTTTTCGGACCTTCCCATCCTGACCACCCCGTGGTGCTTTTCTCCCTCCTACATTGCCACCCACGGCCTATCCTGACTCAGGCCCTTCGATTCACAACACCCCGTGATGTTTTTCTCACTGCTACTAGGGAAAGGCATGCTACAAACCTTTACCATGCGCACCACCCCGCGAGGTTTTTGAGAAACATATCCTATATTGCCACTGCATGATTCCTGACGTCCCCATGCTGACCACCCCATGGTGCTTTTCTCCATCGTACGTTGCCACTCACTGCCTATCCTAATTCAGGCCCTCTATTCACACTACCCTGTGAAGTTTTTCTCACTCCTACTAGTGAATGGCCTGTTAGAAAGCGTTACAATGCTCACCACCCAGCGATGTTTTTCAGAAACCTATCCTACATTGCCTATGCATGTTTCCTGACCTCCGCATGCTGACCACCCCTTGGTGCATTTCTCCATCCTACATTGCCACTCACTGTCTATCGTAATTCAGAACATCTGATTCAAACCGCCCCGTGATGTTTTTCTCACTCCTACTAGTGAATGGCCTGTTAGAAAAAACCTTACAATGCGCACCACCCCTGACGTATTTCAGAAAACTATCCTACATTGCCACTGCATGTTTCCTGACCTCAACATGCTGACCACCCTGTGGTGCTTTTCTCCATCCTACATTGCCACTCACTGCCAATGCTAATTCAGGCCGCCCGATTCACACCACCCCGTGATGTTTTTTTCACTTCTACTTGGGAATGGCTTGTTAGAAAGCCTTACAATGCGCACCACCCCGCGATGTTTTTCAGAAACCTATCCTACATTGCCATTGCATGTTTCCTGACCTCCCCATGCTGACCACCCTGTGGTGCTTTTCTCCATCCTACATTGCCACCCACAGCCTATCCTAATTCAGGCCCCCCGATTCACCCCACCTTTTGATGTTTTTTCACTCCTACTTGTGAATGGCTTGTTAGAAAGCCTTACAATGTGCACCACACCGCGATGTTTTTAAGAAACCTAAGCAAAATTTCCGTTACATGTTTCTTGACCTCCCCATGTTGACCACCCCGTGGTGCTTTTCTCCATTCTTCATTGCCATTCACTGCCTATTCTAATTCAGCCCCTCCGATTCACACCACCCCTTGATGTTTTTCTCACTCCTACAAGTGAATGGCCTGTTAGAAACCCTTACAATGTGCACCACCCCACTTTTTTATTCAGAAACCTATCCTACTTTGCCACTGCATGTTTCCTCACCTCCCCATGCTGACCACACCATGGTGCTTTTCTCCATCGTACATTGCCACTAACAGCCTATACTAATTCAGGCCCTTCTATTCACACCACCCGGTGATGTTTTTTTCACTCCTACTTGTGAATGGCTTGTTAGAAATCCTTACAATGGGCACCACCCCGCGATGTTTTTCAGAAACCTATCCTAAATTGCCAGTGCATGTTTCCTGACCTCCCCATGCAGACCACCCAGTGGTGCTTTTCTCCATCCTGCATTGCCACTCACTGCCTATCCTGATTCAGGCCCTCCGATTCACACCACACTCTCATGTTTTTCTCACTTCTACTCGTGAATGGCCGGTTAGAAACCCTTACAATGCGCACCACCCGGCGATGTTTTTCAGAAACCTATTCTACATTGCCAATGCATGTTTCCTGACCTCCCCATGCTGACTACCACGTGGTGCTTTTCTCCATCCTACATTGCCGCTCAGTGCCTAACCTGATTCAGGCCCTCCAATTCACACCACCCCGTTATATTTTTCTCAATCCTTCTACTGAATGGCCTGTTAGAAACTCTTACAATGCCCACAACCCTTTGATGTTTTTCAGAAACCTATACTACATTGCCACTGCATTTTGTCTTGCCTCCCCATGATGACCATTCCGTGGTGCGTTTCTCCATCCTACATTGCCACTCACAGCCTATCCTCATTCAGGCCCTTCGATTCACAACACCCCGTGATGTTTTTTCACTCTTATTTGTGAATGGCTTTTTAGAAATCCTTACAATGGGCACCACCCCGCGATGTTTTTCAGAAACCTATCCTACATTGCCACTGCATGTTTCCTGACCTCCCCATATTGACCACCCCGTGGTGCTTTTCTCCATTCTTCATTGCCACTCATTGCCTATCCTAATTCAGGCCATGCGATTCACACCACCCCGTGATGTTTTTCTCAATCCTACTAGTGAAAGACCTTTTAGAAACCCTTACAATGTACACCACCCCGCAATGTTTTTCAGAAACCTATCCTACCCTGCCACTGCATGTTTCCTGACCTCCGCATCCTGAGCACCCCGTGGTGCCCTTCTCCATCCTACGTTGCCACTCACTGCCTATCCTGATTCAGGCCCTCCGATACACACCAGCCCATTATATTTTTCTCACTCCTACTAGGGAATGCCCCCACTCCGCGATGTTTTTCAGAAACCTATCCTACATTGCCACTGCATGATTCCTGACCTCCCCATGTGGACCAACCCATGGTGCTTTTCTCCATCCTACGTTGCCACTCACGGCCTATCCTATTTCAGGCCCTCCTATTCACACCACCCCTTGATGTTTTTCTCACTCCTACTAGTGAATGTCCTGTTAGAAAGCCTTACAATGCACAGCACCCGGCGATGTTTTTCAGAAACCTATCCTACATTGCCAATGCATGGGTCCTGACCTCCCCATGCTGACCACCCTGTGGTGCTTTTCTCCATCCTACATTGCCACTCACTGCCTATCCTAATTCAGGCCCTCCGATTCACAAAACCCCGTGATATTTTTCTCACTCCTCCAAGTGAATGGCCTGTTAGAAACCCTTACAATGCGCACCACCCCGCTTTTTTTTTCAGAAACCTATCCTACATTACCACTGCATGTTTCCTGACCACCCAATGTTGAACAACCTGTGATGCTTTTCTCCATTCTTCATTGCCACTCACTGCCTATCCTCATTCAGGCTGTCTTATTCACACCACCCCGTGATGTTTTTTTCACTTCTACTTGGGAATGGCTTGTTAGAAAGCCTTACAATGCGCACCACCCCGCGATGTTTTTCAGAAACCTATAATACATTGCCATTGCATGTTTCCTGACCTCGCCATGCTGACCACCCTGTGGTGCTTTTCTCCATCCTACATTGCCACTCACAGCCTATCCTAAGTCAGGCCCTCCGATTCACACCACCTTCAGATGTTTTTTCTCTCCTTCTCGTGAATGGCTTGTTAGAAAGCCTTACAATGCGCACCACCCCGCGATGTTTTTAAGAAACCTATCCTAAATTGCCATTACATGTTTCCTGACCTCCCCATGTTGATGACCCCGTGGTGCTTTTCTCCATTCTTCATTGCCATTCACTGCCTATTCTAATTCAGCCCCTCCGATTCACACCATCCCGTGATGTTTTTTCTCACTCCTACTAGTGAATGGCCTGTTAGAAACCCTTACAATGCGCACCACCCACTTTTTTTTTTCAGAAACCTATCCTACATTGCCACTGCTTGTTTCCTCACCTCCCCATGCTGACCACCCTGTGGTGCTTTTCTCCATCCTACATTGCCAATCAATGCTTATCCTAATTCAGGCCCTCCGATTCACATGACCCAGTGATGTTTTTCTCACTCCTACAAGAGAATGGCCTGGTAAAAACCCTTACAATGCACATCACCCGGCGATGTTTTTCAGAAACCTATCCTACTTTGCCAATGCATGTTTCCGGACCTCCCCATGCTGACCACCACGTGGTGCTTTTCTCCATTATACATTGCCACTCCCAGCCTATCCTGATTCAGGCCCTCCAATTCACACCACCCCGTGATGTTTTTTTCACTCCTAATTGTGAATGGCTTGTTAGAAATCCTTACAATGTGCACCACCCCGCGATGTTTTTCAGAAACCTATCCTATATTCCCATTGCATGTTTCCTGTCCTCCCCATGCTCAAGAACCCGTGGTGCTTTTCTCGTTCCTACATTGCCACTCACAGTCTATCTTGATTCAGGCCCTCCGATTCACACCACACCATGATGTATTTCTCACTCCTACTAGTGAATGGCCTGTTCGAAACCCTTACAATGTTCACTACCCCGGGATGTTTTTCAGAAACCTATCCTACATTGAAACTGCATGTTTCCTGACCTCCCCATGTTGACTACCCTGTGGTGATTTCTCCATTCTTTATTGCCACTCACTGCCTATCCTAATTCAGGCTGTCTTATTCATAACACCCCGTGATGTTTTTTTCACTTATACATGGGAATTGCTTGTTAGAAAGCCTTACAATGCGCACTACCCACGATGTTTTTCAAAAACCTATCCTACATTGCCATTGCATGTTTCCTGACCTCCCCATGCTGACCACCCTGTGGTGCTTTTCTCCATCCTACATTGCCACTCACTGCCTATCCTAATTCAGGCCCTCCGATTCACAAAACCCCGTGATATTTTAATCACTCCTCCAAGTGAATGGCCTGTTAGAAACCCTTACAATGCGCACCACCCCGCTTTTTTTTTCAGAAACCTATCCTACATTACCACTGCATGTTTCCTGACCACCCAATGTTGAACAACCTGTGATGCTTTTCTCCATTCTTCATTGCCACTCACTGCCTATCCTCATTCAGGCTGTCTTATTCACACCACCCCGTGATGTTTTTTTCACTTCTACTTGGGAATGGCTTGTTAGAAAGCCTTACAATGCGCACCACCCCGCGATGTTTTTCAGAAACCTATAATACATTGCCATTGCATGTTTCCTGACCTCGCCATGCTGACCACCCTGTGGTGCTTTTCTCCAACCTACATTGCCAATCACAGCCTATCCTTAGTCAGGCCCTCCGATTCACACCACCTTCTGATGTTTTTTCTCTCCTTCTCGTGAATGGCTTGTTAGAAAGCCTTACAATGCGCACCACCCCGCGATGTTTTTAAGAAACCTATCCTAAATTGCCATTACATGTTTCCTGACCTCCCCATGTTGACGACCCCGTGGTGCTTTTCCCCATTCTTCATTGCCATTCACTGCCTATCCTAATTCAGCCCCTCCAATTCACACCACCCCGTGATGTTTTTCTCACTCCTACTAGTGAATGGCCTGTTAGAAACCCTTACAATGCGCACCACCCACTTTTTTTTTTCAGAAACTTATCCTACATTGCCACTGCATGTTTCCTCACCTCCCCATGCTGACCACCCTGTGGTGCTTTTCTCCATCCTACATTGCCAATCAATGCTTATCCTAATTCAGGCCCTCCAATTCACATGACCCAGTGATGTTTTTCTCACTCCTACAAGAGAATGGCCTGGTAAAAACCCTTACAATGCACATCACCCGGCGATGTTTTTCAGAAACCTATCCTACATTGCCAATGCGTGTTTCCGGACCTCCCCATGCTGACCACTACGTGGTGCTTTTCTCCATTATACATTGCCACTCCCAGCCTATCCTGATTCAGGCCCTCCAATTCACACCACCCCGTGATGTTTTTTTCACTCCTAATTGTGAATGGCTTGTTAGAAATCGTTACAATGCGCACCACCCCGCGATGTTTTTCAGAAACTTATCCTACATTGCCATTGCATGTTTCCTGTCCTCCCCATGCTCAAGAACCCGTGGTGCTTTTCTCGTTCTTACATTGCCACTCACTGTCTATCTTGATTCAGGCCCTCCGATTCACACCACACCATGATGTATTTCTCACTCCTACTAGTGAATGGCCTGTTCGAAACCCTTACAATGTTCACTACCCTGGGATGTTTTTCAGAAACCTATCCTACATTGACACTGCATGTTTCCTGACCTCCCCATGTTGACCACCCTGTGGTGCTTTTCTCCATTCTTCATTGCCACTCACTGCCTATCCTAATTCAGGCTGTCTTATTCACACCACCCCGTGATGTTTTTTTCACTTCTACTTGGGAATGGCTTGTTAGAAAGCCTTACAATGCGCACTACCCCCGATGTTTTTCAAAAACCTATCCTACATTGCCATTGCATGTTTCCTGACCTCCCCATGCTGACCACCCTGTGGTGCTTTTCTCCATCCTACATTGCCACTCACAGCCTATCCTAATTCAGGCCCTCCGATTCACACCACCTTCTGAAGTTTTTTCGCTCCTACTTGTGAATGGCTTGTTAGAAAGCCTTACAATGCGCGCCACCCCGCAATGTTTTTCAGAAACCTATCCTAAATTGCCATTACATGTTTCCTGACCTCCCCATGTTGACCACCCCGTGGTGCTTTTCTCCATTCTTCATTGCCATTCACTGCCTATCCTAATTCAGCCCCTCCAATTCACACCACCCCGTGATGTTTTTCTCACTCCTACTAGTGAATGGCCTGTTAGAAACCCTTACAATGCGCACCACCCACTTTTTTTTTTTCAGAAACCTATCCTACATTGCCACTGCATGTTTCCTCACCTCCCCATGCTGACCACCCTGTGGTGCTTTTCTCCATCCTACATTGCCAATCAATGCTTATCCTAATTCAAGCCCTCCGATTCACATGACCCAGTGATGTTTTTCTCACTCCTACAAGAGAATGGCCTGGTAAAAACCCTTACAATGCACATCACCCGGCGATGTTTTTCAGAAACCTATCCTACATTGCCAATGCGTGTTTCTGGACCTCCCCATGCTGACCACCACGTGGTGCTTTGCTCCATTATACATTGCCACTCCCAGCCTATCCTGATTCAGGCCCTCCAATTCACACCACCCCGTGATGTTTTTTTCACTCCTAATTGTGAATGGCTTGTTAGAAATCGTTACAATGCGCACCACCCCGCGATGTTTTTCAGAAACTTATCCTACATTGCCATTGCATGTTTCCTGTCCTCCCCATGCTCAAGAACCCATGGTGCTTTTCTCGTTCCTACATTGCCACTCACTGTCTATCTTGATTCAGGCCCTCCGATTCACACCACACCATGATGTATTTCTCACTCCTACTAGTGAATGGCCTGTTCGAAACCCTTACAATGTTCACTACCCTGGGATGTTTTTCAGAAACCTATCCTACATTGACACTGCATGTTTCCTGACCTCCCCATGTTGACCACCCTGTGGTGCTTTTCTCCATTCTTCATTGCCACTCACTGCCTATCCTAATTCAGGCTGTCTTATTCACACCACCCCGTGATGTTTTTTTCACTTCTACTTGGGAATGGCTTGTTAGAAAGCCTTACAATGCGCACTACCCAAGATGTTT
The DNA here is from genome assembly GCF_034190915.1 of Cavia porcellus. NCBI lineage: Eukaryota > Metazoa > Chordata > Mammalia > Rodentia > Caviidae > Cavia > Cavia porcellus. The sequence goes on along the minus strand of NW_026947539.1, from coordinate 619,687 downwards.
TTCAAAAACCTATCCTACATTGCCATTGCATGTTTCCTGACCTCCCCATGCTGACCACCCTGTGGTGCTTTTCTCCATCCTACATTGCCACTCACAGCCTATCCTAATTCAGGCCCTCCGATTCACACCACCTTCTGAAGTTTTTTCGCTCCTACTTGTGAATGGCTTGTTAGAAAGCCTTACAATGCGCACCACCCCGCGATGTTTTTCAGAAACCTATCCTAAATTGCCATTACATGTTTCCTGACCTCCCCATGTTGACCACCCCGTGGTGCTTTTCTCCATTCTTCATTGCCATTCACTGCCTATCCTAATTCAGCCCCTCCGATTCACACCACCCCGTGATGTTTTTCTCACTCCTACAAGTGAATGGCCTGTTAGAAACCCTTACAATGCGCACCACCCCACTTTTTTTTTCAGAATCCTATCCTACATTGCCACTGCATGTTTCCTCACCTCCCCATGCTGACCACCCTGTGGTGCTTTTCTCCATCCTACATTGCCACTCAATGCTTATCCTAATTCAGGCCCTCCGATTCACACCAGCCAGTGATGTTATTCTCACTCCTACAAGAGAATGGCCTTTTAAAAACCCTTACAGTGCACACCACCCGGCGATGTTTTTCAGAAACCTATCCTACATTGCCAATGCATGTTTCCTGACCTCCCCATGCGCACCACATCATGGTGCTTTTCTCCATCCTACATTGCCACTCACAGCCTATACTAATTCAGGCCCTTCGATTCACACCACCCGGTGATGTTTTTTTCACTCCTACTTGTGAATGGCTTGTTAGAAATTCTTACAATGGGCATCACCCCGCGATGTTTTTCAGAAACCTATCCTACATTGCCACTGCATGTTTCCTGACCTCCCGATGTTGACCACCCCGTGGTGCTTTTCTCCATTCTTCATTGCCACTCGCTGCCTATCCCAATTGAGGCCTTCCTATTCATACCACCAGGTGATGTTTTTCTCACTCTTACTAGTGAATGACCTGCTACAAAGCCTTACAATGCACACCACCCCGCGATGTTTTTCAGAAACCTATTCTTCATTGCCAATGCATGTTTCCTGTCCTCCCCATGCTAAAGAACCCGTGGTGCTTTTCTCCATCCTACATTGCCACTCACTGTCTATCTTGATTCAGGCCCTCCGATTCACACCACACCATGATTATTTCTCACTCCTACTAGTGAATGGCCTGTTAGAAACCCTTACAATGCGCACTACGCCGGGATGTTTTTCAGAAACCTATCCAACATTGCCACTGCATGATTCCTGACCTCCCCATCCTGACCACCCCGTGGTGCTTTTCTCCATCCGATATTGCCACTCACTGTCTATCTTGATTCAGGCCATCCGATTTACACCACACCATGATGTATTTCTCACTTCTACTATTGAATGGCCTGTTAGAAACCCTTACAATGCGCCCCACCACGCGATGTTTTTTAGAAACCTATCCTACATTGCCACTGCATGTTTTCTGACCTCCCCATCCTGACCACACCTTGGTCCTTTTCGCCATCCTACATTGCCACTCAATGCCTATCCTGATTCAGGCGCTCCGATTCACACCACCCTGTGATGTTTTTCTCACTTCTACTCGTGAATGGCCTGTTACAAACCCTTACAATGAGCACCACCCGGCGATGTTTTTCAGAAAACTATCCTACATTGCCAATGCCTGTTTCCTGACCTCCCCATGCTGACCACCCCGTGTGCTTTTCTCCATCCTACATTGCCACTCAGTGCCTATCCTGATTCAGGCCCTCGAATTCACACCACCCCGTTATATTTTTCTCACTCCTTCTAGTGAATGGCCTGTTAGAAACCCTTACACTGCGCACCACCCCGCGATGTTTTTCAGAAACCTATCCTACATTGCCACTGCATGTTTCCTTGCCTCGCCATGATGACCATCCTGTGTTGCTTTTCTCCGTCCTACATTGCCACTCACAGCCTATCCTAATTCAGGCCCTTCGAATCACACCACCCCGTGATGTTTTTTTCACTCCTATTTGTGAATGGCTTGTTAGAAATCCTTACAATTGGCACCACCCCACGATGTTTTTCAGAAACCTATCCTACATTGCCACTGCATGATTCCTGACCTCCCCATGTTGACCACCCCATGGTGCTTTTCTCCATCCTACGTTGCCACTCACGGCCTATCCTATTTCAGGCCCTCCTATTCACACCACCCCGTGATGTTTTTCTCACTCCTACTAGTGAATGTCCTGTTAGAAAGCCTTACAATGCACACCACCCTGCGATGTTTTTCAGAAACCTATCCTACATTGCCAATGCATGGGTCCTGACCTCCCCATGCTGACCACCCTGTGGTGCTTTTCTCCATCCTACATTGCCACTCACTGCCTATCCTAATTCAGGCCCTCCAATTCACAAAACCCCGTGATATTTTTCTCACTCCTCCAAGTGAATGGCCTGTTAGAAACCCTTACAATGCGCACCACCCCGCTTTTTTTTTCAGAAACCTATCCTACATTACCACTGCATGTTTCCTGACCACCCAATGTTGAACAACCTGTGATGCTTTTCTCCATTCTTCATTGCCACTCACTGCCTATCCTCATTCAGGCTGTCTTATTCACACCACCCCGTGATGTTTTTTTCACTTCTACTTGGGAATGGCTTGTTAGAAAGCCTTACAATGCGCACCACCCCGCGATGTTTTTCAGAAACCTATAATACATTGCCATTGCATGTTTCCTGACCTCGCCATGCTGACCACCCTGTGGTGCTTTTCTCCATCCTACATTGCCACTCACAGCCTATCCTAAGTCAGGCCCTCCGATTCACACCACCTTCTGATGTTTTTTCTCTCCTTCTCGTGAATGGCTTGTTAGAAAGCCTTACAATGCGCACCACCCCGCGATGTTTTTAAGAAACCTATCCTAAATTGCCATTACATGTTTCCTGACCTCCCCATGTTGATGACCCCGTGGTGCTTTTCTCCATTCTTCATTGCCATTCACTGCCTATTCTAATTCAGCCCCTCCGATTCACACCATCCCGTGATGTTTTTTCTCACTCCTACTAGTGAATGGCCTGTTAGAAACCCTTACAATGCGCACCACCCACTTTTTTTTTTCAGAAACCTATCCTACATTGCCACTGCTTGTTTCCTCACCTCCCCATGCTGACCACCCTGTGGTGCTTTTCTCCATCCTACATTGCCAATCAATGCTTATCCTAATTCAGGCCCTCCGATTCACATGACCCAGTGATGTTTTTCTCACTCCTACAAGAGAATGGCCTGGTAAAAACCCTTACAATGCACATCACCCGGCGATGTTTTTCAGAAACCTATCCTACTTTGCCAATGCATGTTTCCGGACCTCCCCATGCTGACCACCACGTGGTGCTTTTCTCCATTATACATTGCCACTCCCAGCCTATCCTGATTCAGGCCCTCCAATTCACACCACCCCGTGATGTTTTTTTCACTCCTAATTGTGAATGGCTTGTTAGAAATCCTTACAATGTGCACCACCCCGCGATGTTTTTCAGAAACCTATCCTATATTCCCATTGCATGTTTCCTGTCCTCCCCATGCTCAAGAACCCGTGGTGCTTTTCTCGTTCCTACATTGCCACTCACTGTCTATCTTGATTCAGGCCCTCCGATTCACACCACACCATGATGTATTTCTCACTCCTACTAGTGAATGGCCTGTTCGAAACCCTTACAATGTTCACTACCCCGGGATGTTTTTCAGAAACCTATCCTACATTGAAACTGCATGTTTCCTGACCTCCCCATGTTGACTACCCTGTGGTGATTTCTCCATTCTTTATTGCCACTCACTGCCTATCCTAATTCAGGCTGTCTTATTCATAACACCCCGTGATGTTTTTTTCACTTATACATGGGAATTGCTTGTTAGAAAGCCTTACAATGCGCACTACCCACGATGTTTTTCAAAAACCTATCCTACATTGCCATTGCATGTTTCCTGACCTCCCCATGCTGACCACCCTGTGGTGCTTTTCTCCATCCTACATTGCCACTCACTGCCTATCCTAATTCAGGCCCTCCGATTCACAAAACCCCGTGATATTTTAATCACTCCTCCAAGTGAATGGCCTGTTAGAAACCCTTACAATGCGCACCACCCCGCTTTTTTTTTCAGAAACCTATCCTACATTACCACTGCATGTTTCCTGACCACCCAATGTTGAACAACCTGTGATGCTTTTCTCCATTCTTCATTGCCACTCACTGCCTATCCTCATTCAGGCTGTCTTATTCACACCACCCCGTGATGTTTTTTTCACTTCTACTTGGGAATGGCTTGTTAGAAAGCCTTACAATGCGCACCACCCCGCGATGTTTTTCAGAAACCTATAATACATTGCCATTGCATGTTTCCTGACCTCGCCATGCTGACCACCCTGTGGTGCTTTTCTCCAACCTACATTGCCAATCACAGCCTATCCTTAGTCAGGCCCTCCGATTCACACCACCTTCTGATGTTTTTTCTCTCCTTCTCGTGAATGGCTTGTTAGAAAGCCTTACAATGCGCACCACCCCGCGATGTTTTTAAGAAACCTATCCTAAATTGCCATTACATGTTTCCTGACCTCCCCATGTTGACGACCCCGTGGTGCTTTTCCCCATTCTTCATTGCCATTCACTGCCTATCCTAATTCAGCCCCTCCAATTCACACCACCCCGTGATGTTTTTCTCACTCCTACTAGTGAATGGCCTGTTAGAAACCCTTACAATGCGCACCACCCACTTTTTTTTTTCAGAAACTTATCCTACATTGCCACTGCATGTTTCCTCACCTCCCCATGCTGACCACCCTGTGGTGCTTTTCTCCATCCTACATTGCCAATCAATGCTTATCCTAATTCAGGCCCTCCAATTCACATGACCCAGTGATGTTTTTCTCACTCCTACAAGAGAATGGCCTGGTAAAAACCCTTACAATGCACATCACCCGGCGATGTTTTTCAGAAACCTATCCTACATTGCCAATGCGTGTTTCCGGACCTCCCCATGCTGACCACTACGTGGTGCTTTTCTCCATTATACATTGCCACTCCCAGCCTATCCTGATTCAGGCCCTCCAATTCACACCACCCCGTGATGTTTTTTTCACTCCTAATTGTGAATGGCTTGTTAGAAATCGTTACAATGCGCACCACCCCGCGTTGTTTTTCAGAAACTTATCCTACATTGCCATTGCATGTTTCCTGTCCTCCCCATGCTCAAGAACCCGTGGTGCTTTTCTCGTTCCTACATTGCCACTCACTGTCTATCTTGATTCAGGCCCTCCGATTCACACCACACCATGATGTATTTCTCACTCCTACTAGTGAATGGCCTGTTCGAAACCCTTACAATGTTCACTACCCTGGGATGTTTTTCAGAAACCTATCCTACATTGACACTGCATGTTTCCTGACCTCCCCATGTTGACCACCCTGTGGTGCTTTTCTCCATTCTTCATTGCCACTCACTGCCTATCCTAATTCAGGCTGTCTTATTCACACCACCCCGTGATGTTTTTTTCACTTCTACTTGGGAATGGCTTGTTAGAAAGCCTTACAATGCGCACTACCCCCGATGTTTTTCAAAAACCTATCCTACATTGCCATTGCATGTTTCCTGACCTCCCCATGCTGACCACCCTGTGGTGCTTTTCTCCATCCTACATTGCCACTCACAGCCTATCCTAATTCAGGCCCTCCGATTCACACCACCTTCTGAAGTTTTTTCGCTCCTACTTGTGAATGGCTTGTTAGAAAGCCTTACAATGCGCGCCACCCCGCAATGTTTTTCAGAAACCTATCCTAAATTGCCATTACATGTTTCCTGACCTCCCCATGTTGACCACCCCGTGGTGCTTTTCTCCATTCTTCATTGCCATTCACTGCCTATCCTAATTCAGCCCCTCCAATTCACACCACCCCGTGATGTTTTTCTCACTCCTACTAGTGAATGGCCTGTTAGAAACCCTTACAATGCGCACCACCCACTTTTTTTTTTTCAGAAACCTATCCTACATTGCCACTGCATGTTTCCTCACCTCCCCATGCTGACCACCCTGTGGTGCTTTTCTCCATCCTACATTGCCAATCAATGCTTATCCTAATTCAAGCCCTCCGATTCACATGACCCAGTGATGTTTTTCTCACTCCTACAAGAGAATGGCCTGGTAAAAACCCTTACAATGCACATCACCCGGCGATGTTTTTCAGAAACCTATCCTACATTGCCAATGCGTGTTTCTGGACCTCCCCATGCTGACCACCACGTGGTGCTTTGCTCCATTATACATTGCCACTCCCAGCCTATCCTGATTCAGGCCCTCCAATTCACACCACCCCGTGATGTTTTTTTCACTCCTAATTGTGAATGGCTTGTTAGAAATCGTTACAATGCGCACCACCCCGCGATGTTTTTCAGAAACTTATCCTACATTGCCATTGCATGTTTCCTGTCCTCCCCATGCTCAAGAACCCATGGTGCTTTTCTCGTTCCTACATTGCCACTCACTGTCTATCTTGATTCAGGCCCTCCGATTCACACCACACCATGATGTATTTCTCACTCCTACTAGTGAATGGCCTGTTCGAAACCCTTACAATGTTCACTACCCTGGGATGTTTTTCAGAAACCTATCCTACATTGACACTGCATGTTTCCTGACCTCCCCATGTTGACCACCCTGTGGTGCTTTTCTCCATTCTTCATTGCCACTCACTGCCTATCCTAATTCAGGCTGTCTTATTCACACCACCCCGTGATGTTTTTTTCACTTCTACTTGGGAATGGCTTGTTAGAAAGCCTTACAATGCGCACTACCCAAGATGTTTTTCAAAAACCTATCCTACATTGCCATTGCATGTTTCCTGACCTCCCCATGCTGACCACCCTGTGGTGCTTTTCTCCATCCTACATTGCCACTCACAGCCTATCCTAATTCAGGCCCTCCGATTCACACCACCTTCTGAAGTTTTTTCGCTCCTACTTGTGAATGGCTTGTTAGAAAGCCTTACAATGCGCACCACCCCGCGATGTTTTTCAGAAACCTATCCTAAATTGCCATTACATGTTTCCTGACCTCCCCATGTTGACCACCCCGTGGTGCTTTTCTCCATTCTTCATTGCCATTCACTGCCTATCCTAATTCAGCCCCTCCGATTCACACCACCCCGTGATGTTTTTCTCACTCCTACAAGTGAATGGCCTGTTAGAAACCCTTACAATGCGCACCACCCCACTTTTTTTTTCAGAATCCTATCCTACATTGCCACTGCATGTTTCCTCACCTCCCCATGCTGACCACCCTGTGGTGCTTTTCTCCATCCTGCATTGCCACTCAATGCTTATCCTAATTCAGGCCCTCCGATTCACACCAGCCAGTGATGTTATTCTCACTCCTACAAGAGAATGGCCTTTTAAAAACCCTTACAGTGCACACCACCTGGCGATGTTTTTCAGAAACCTATCCTACATTGCCAATGCATGTTTCCTGACCTCCCCATGCGCACCACATCATGGTGCTTTTCTCCATCCTACATTGCCACTCACAGCCTATACTAATTCAGGCCCTTCGATTCACACCACCCGGTGATGTTTTTTTCACTCCTACTTGTGAATGGCTTGTTAGAAATTCTTACAATGGGCATCACCCCGCGATGTTTTTCAGAAACCTATCCTACATTGCCACTGCATGTTTCCTGACCTCCCGATGTTGACCACCCCGTGGTGCTTTTCTCCATTCTTCATTGCCACTCGCTGCCTATCCCAATTGAGGCCTTCCTATTCATACCACCAGGTGATGTTTTTCTCACTCTTACTAGTGAATGACCTGCTACAAAGCCTTACAATGCACACCACCCCGCGATGTTTTTCAGAAACCTATTCTTCATTGCCAATGCATGTTTCCTGTCCTCCCCATGCTAAAGAACCCGTGGTGCTTTTCTCCATCCTACATTGCCACTCACTGTCTATCTTGATTCAGGCCCTCCGATTCACACCACACCATGATTATTTCTCACTCCTACTAGTGAATGGCCTGTTAGAAACCCTTACAATGCGCACTACGCCGGGATGTTTTTCAGAAACCTATCCAACATTGCCACTGCATGATTCCTGACCTCCCCATCCTGACCACCCCGTGGTGCTTTTCTCCATCCGATATTGCCACTCACTGTCTATCTTGATTCAGGCCATCCGATTTACACCACACCATGATGTATTTCTCACTTCTACTATTGAATGGCCTGTTAGAAACCCTTACAATGCGCCCCACCACGCGATGTTTTTTAGAAACCTATCCTACATTGCCACTGCATGTTTTCTGACCTCCCCATCCTGACCACACCTTGGTCCTTTTCGCCATCCTACATTGCCACTCACTGCCTATCCTGATTCAGGCGCTCCGATTCACACCACCCTGTGATGTTTTTCTCACTTCTACTCGTGAATGGCCTGTTACAAACCCTTACAATGAGCACCACCCGGCGATGTTTTTCAGAAAACTATCCTACATTGCCAATGCCTGTTTCCTGACCTCCCCATGCTGACCACCCCGTGTGCTTTTCTCCATCCTACATTGCCACTCAGTGCCTATCCTGATTCAGGCCCTCGAATTCACACCACCCCGTTATATTTTTCTCACTCCTTCTAGTGAATGGCCTGTTAGAAACCCTTACACTGCGCACCACCCCGCGATGTTTTTCAGAAACCTATCCTACATTGCCACTGCATGTTTCCTTGCCTCGCCATGATGACCATCCTGTGTTGCTTTTCTCCGTCCTACATTGCCACTCACAGCCTATCCTAATTCAGGCCCTTCGAATCACACCACCCCGTGATGTTTTTTTCACTCCTATTTGTGAATGGCTTGTTAGAAATCCTTACAATTGGCACCACCCCACGATGTTTTTCAGAAACCTATCCTACATTGCCACTGCATGATTCCTGACCTCCCCATGTTGACCACCCCATGGTGCTTTTCTCCATCCTACGTTGCCACTCACGGCCTATCCTATTTCAGGCCCTCCTATTCACACCACCCCGTGATGTTTTTCTCACTCCTACTAGTGAATGTCCTGTTAGAAAGCCTTACAATGCACACCACCCTGCGATGTTTTTCAGAAACCTATCCTACATTGCCAATGCATGGGTCCTGACCTCCCCATGCTGACCACCCTGTGGTGCTTTTCTCCATCCTACATTGCCACTCACTGCCTATCCTAATTCAGGCCCTCCGATTCACAAAACCCCGTGATATTTTTCTCACTCCTCCAAGTGAATGGCCTGTTAGAAACCCTTACAATGCGCACCACCCCGCTTTTTTTTTCAGAAACCTATCCTACATTACCACTGCATGTTTCCTGACCACCCAATGTTGAACAACCTGTGATGCTTTTCTCCATTCTTCATTGCCACTCACTGCCTATCCTCATTCAGGCTGTCTTATTCACACCACCCCGTGATGTTTTTTTCACTTCTACTTGGGAATGGCTTGTTAGAAAGCCTTACAATGCGCACCACCCCGCGATGTTTTTCAGAAACCTATAATACATTGCCATTGCATGTTTCCTGACCTCGCCATGCTGACCACCCTGTGGTGCTTTTCTCCATCCTACATTGCCACTCACAGCGTATCCTAAGTCAGGCCCTCTGATTCACACCACCTTCTGAGGTTTTTTCTCTCCTTCTCGTGAATGGCTTGTTAGAAAGCCTTACAATGTGCACCACCCCGCGATGTTTTTAAGAAACCTATCCTAAATTGCCATTACATGTTTCCTGACCTCCCCATGTTGATGACCCCGTGGTGCTTTTCTCCATTCTTCATTGCCATTCACTGCCTATCCTAATTCAGCCCCTCCGATTCACACCACCCCGTGATGTTTTTCTCACTCCTACTAGTGAATGGCCTGTTAGAAACCCTTACAATGCGCACCACCCACTTTTTTTTTCAGAAACCTATCCTACATTGCCACTGCATGTTTCCTCACCTCCCCATGCTGACCCCCCTGTGGTGCTTTTCTCCATCCTACATTGCCAATCAATGCTTATCCTAATTCAGGCCCTCCGATTCACATGACCCAGTGATGTTTTTCTCACTCCTACAAGAGAATGGCCTGGTAAAAACCCTTACAATGCACATCACCCGGCGATGTTTTTCAGAAACCTATCCTACGTTGCCAATGCATGTTTCCGGACCTCCCCATGCTGACCACCACGTGGTGCTTTTCTCCATTATACATTGCCACTCCCAGCCTATCCTGATTCAGGCCCTCCAATTCACACCACCCCGTGATGTTTTTTTCACTCCTAATTGTGAATGGCTTGTTAGAAATCCTTACAATGTGCACCACCCCGCGATGTTTTTCAGAAACCTATCCTACATTGCCATTGCATGTTTCCTGTCCTCCTCATGCTCAAGAACCCGTGGTGCTTTTCTCGTTCCTACATTGCCACTCACTGTCTATCTTGATTCAGGCCCTCCGATTCACACCACAACATGATGTATTTCTCACTTCTACTAGTGAATGGCCTGTTAGAAACCCTTACAATGTTCACTACCCCGGGATGTTTTTCAGAAACCTATCCTACATTGAAACTGCATGTTTCCTGACCTCCCCATTTTGACCACCCTGTGGTGCTTTTCTCCATTCTTCATTGCCACTCACTGCCTACCCTAATTCAGGCTGTCTTATTCACACCACCCCGTGATGTTTTTTTCACTTATACTTGGGAATGGCTTGTTAGAAAGCCTTACAATGCGCACTACCCACGATGTTTTTCAAAAACCTAACCTACATTGCCATTGCATGTTTCCTGACCTCCCCATGCTGACCACCCTGTGGTGCTTTTCTCCATCCTACATTGCCACTCACTGCCTTTCCTAATTCAGGCCCTCCGATTCACAAAACCCCGTGATATTTTAATCACTCCTCCAAGTGAATGGCCTGTTAGAAACCCTTACAATGCGCACCACCCCGCTTTTTTTTTTTCAGAAACCTATCCTACATTACCACTGCATGTTTCCTGACCACCCAATGTTGAACACCCTGTGATGCTTTTCTCCATTCTTCATTGCGACTCACTGCCTATCCTCATTCAGGCTGTCTTATTCACACCACCCCGTGATGTTTTTTTCACTTCTACTTGGGAATGGCTTGTTAGAAAGCCTTACAATGCGCACCACCCCGCGATGTTTTTCAGAAACCTATAATACATTGCCATTGCATGTTTCCTGACCTCGCCATGCTGACCACCCTGTGGTGCTTTTCTCCAACCTACATTGCCACTCACAGCCTATCCTAAGTCAGGCCCTCCGATTCACACCACCTTCTGATGTTTTTTCTCTCCTTCTCGTGAATGGCTTGTTAGAAAGCCTTACAATACCCACCACCCCGCGATGTTTTTAAGAAACCTATCCTAAATTGCCATTACATGTTTCCTGACCTCCCCATGTTGACGACCCTGTGGTGCTTTTCTCCATTCTTCATTGCCATTCACTGCCTATCCTAATTCAGCCCCTCCGATTCACACCACCCCGTGATGTTTTTCTCACTCCTACTAGTGAATGGCCTGTTAGAAACCCTTACAATGCGCACCACCCACTTTTTTTTTTTTTCAGAAACCTATCCTACATTGCCACTGCATGTTTCCTCACCTCCCCATGCTGACCACCCTGTGGTGCTTTTCTCCATCCTACATTGCCAATCAATGCTTATACTAATTCAGGCAGTCCGATTCACATGACCCAGTGATGTTTTTCTCACTCCTACAAGAGAATGGCCTGGTAAAAACCCTTACAATGCACATCACCCGTCGATGTTTTTCAGAAACCTATCCTACATTGCCAATGCATGTTTCCTGTCCTCCCCATGCTCAAGAACCCGTGGTGCTTTTCTCGTTCCTACATTGCAACTCACTGTCTATCTTGATTCAGGACCTCTGATTCACACCACACCATGATGTATTTCTCACTCCTACTAGTGAATGGCCTGTTCGAAACCCTTACAATGTTCACTACCCTGGGATGTTTTTCAGAAACCTATCCTACATTGACACTGCATGTTTCCTGACCTCCCCATGTTGACCACCCTGTGGTGCTTTTCTCCATTCTTCATTGCCACTCACTGCCTATCCTAATTCAGGCTGTCTTATTCACACCACCCCGTGATGTTTTTTTCACTTCTACTTGGGAATGGCTTGTTAGAAAGCCTTTCAATGCGCACTACCCACGATGTTTTTCAAAAACCTATCCTACATTGCCATTGCATGTTTCCTGACCTCCCCATGCTGACCACCCTGTGGTGCTTTTCTCCATACTACATTGCCACTCATAGCCTATCCTAATTCAGGCCCTCCGATTCACACCACCTTCTGAAGTTTTTTCGCTCCTACTTGTGAATGGCTTGTTAGAAAGCCTTACAACGCGCACCACCCCGCGATGTTTTTCAGAAACCTATCCTAAATTGCCATTACATGTTTCCTGAACTCCCCATGTTGACCACCCCGTGGTACTTTTCTCCATTCTTCATTGCCATTCATTGCCTATCCTAATTCAGCCCCTCTGATTCACACCACCCCGTGATGTTTTTCTCACTCCTACAAGTGAATGGCCTGTTAGAAACCCTTACAATGTGCACCACCCCACTTTTTTTTTTCAGAAACCTATCCTACTTTGCCATTGCATGTTTCCTCACCTCCCCATGCTGACCACACCATGGTGCTTTTCTCCATTCTACATTGCCACTAACAGCCTATACTAATTCAGGCCCTTCTATTCACACCACCCGGTGATGTTTTTTTCACTTCTACTTGTGAATGGCTTGTTAGAAATCCTTACAATGGGCACCACCCCGCGATGTTTTTCAGAAACCTATCCTAAATTGCCAGTGCATGTTTCCTGACCTCCCCATGCAGACCACCCAGTGGTGCTTTTCTCCATCCTGCATTGCCACTCACTGCCTATCCTGATTCAGGCCCTCCGATTCACACCACACTCTCATGTTTTTCTCACTTCTACTCGTGAATGGCCGGTTAGAAACCCTTACAATGCGCACCACCCGGCGATGTTTTTCAGAAAGCTATTCTACATTGACAATGCATGTTTCCTGACCTCCCCATGCTGACTACCACGTGGTGCTTTTCTCCATCCTACATTGCCACTCAGTGCCTAACCTGATTCAGGCCCTCCAATTCACACCACCCCGTTATATTTTTCTCACTCCTTCTACTGAATGGCCTGTTAGAAACTCTTACAATGCCCACAACCCTTTGATGTTTTTCAGAAACCTATACTACATTGCCACTGCATTTTGTCTTGCCTCCCCATGATGACCATTCCGTGGTGCCTTTCTCCATCCTACATTGCCACTCACAGCCTATCCTCATTCAGGCCCTTCGATTCACACCACCCCGTGATGTTTTTTCACTCTTATTTGTGAATGGCTTTTTAGAAATCCTTACAATGGGCACCACCCCGCGATGTTTTTCAGAAACCTATCCTACATTGCCACTGCATGTTTCCTGACCTCCCCATATTGACCACCCCGTTGTGCTTTTCTCCATTCTTCATTGCCACTCATTGCCTATCCTAATTCAGGCCATCTGATTCACACCACCCCGTGATGTTTTTCTCAATCCTACTAGTGAAAGATCTTTTAGAAACCCTTACAATGTACACGACCCTGCAATGTTTTTCAGAAACCTATGCTACCCTGCCACTGCATGTTTCCTGACCTCCGCATCCTGAGCAACCCGTGGTGCCCTTCTCCATCCTACGTTGCCACTCACTGCCTATCCTGATTCAGGCCCTCCAATTCACACCAGCCCATTATATTTTTCTCACTCCTACTAGGGAATGCCCCCACCCCGCGATGTTTTTCAGAAACCTATCCTACACTGCCACTGCATGATTCCTGACCTCCCCATGTTGACCACCCCATGGTGCTTTTCTCCATCCTACGTTGCCACTCACGGCCTATCCTATTTCAGGCCCTCCTATTCACACCACCCCTTGATGTTTTTCTCACTCCTACTAGTGAATGTCCTGTTAGAAAGCCTTACAATGCACACCACCCGGCGATGTTTTTCAGAAACCTATCCTACATTGCCAATGCATGGGTCCTGACCTCCCCATGCTGACCACCCTGTGGTGCTTTTCTCCATCCTACATTGCCACTCACTGCCTATCCTAATTCAGGCCCTCCGATTCACAAAACCCCGTGATATTTTTCTCACTCCTCCAAGTGAATGGCCTGTTAGAAACCCTTACAATGCGCACCACCCCGCTTTTTTTTTTTCAGAAACCTATCCTACATTACCACTGCATGTTTCCTGACCAGCCAATATTGAACAACCTGTGATGCTTTTCTCCATTCTTCATTGCCACTCACTGCCTATCCTCATTCAGGCTGTCTTATTCACACCACCCCGTGATGTTTTTTTCACTTCTACTTGGGAATGGCTTGTTAGAAAGCCTTACAATGCGCACCACCCCGCGATGTTTTTCAGAAACCTATAATACATTGCCATTGCATGTTTCCTGACCTCGCCATGCTGACCACCCTGTGGTGCTTTTCTCCATCCTACATTGCCACTCACAGCCTATCCTAAGTCAGGCCCTCCGATTCACACCACCTTCTGATGTTTTTTCTCTCCTTCTCGTGAATGGCTTGTTAGAAAGCCTTACAATGCGCACCACCCCGCGATGTTTTTAAGAAACCTATCCTAAATTGCCATTACATGTTTCCTGACCTCCCCATGTTGATGACCCCGTGGTGCTTTTCTCCATTCTTCATTGCATTCACTGCCTATCCTAATTCAGCCCCTCCGATTCACACCACCCCGTGATGTTTTTCTCACTCCTACTAGTGAATGGCCTGTTAGAAACCCTTACAATGCGCACCACCCACTTTTTTTTTTCAGAAACCTATCCTACATTGCCACTGCATGTTTCCTCACCTCCCCATGCTGACCACCCTGTGGTGCTTTTCTCCATCCTACATTGCCAATCAATGCTTATCCTAATTCAGGCAGTCCGATTCACATGACCCAGTGATGTTTTTCTCACTCCTACAAGAGAATGGCCTGGTAAAAACCCTTACAATGCACATCACCCGTCGATGTTTTTCAGAAACCTATCCTACATTGCCAATGCATGTTTCCTGTCCTCCCCATGCTCAAGAACCCGTGGTGCTTTTCTCGTTCCTACATTGCAACTCACTGTCTATCTTGATTCAGGACCTCCGATTCACACCACACCATGATGTATTTCTCACTCCTACTAGTGAATGGCCTGTTCGAAACCCTTACAATGTTCACTACCCTGGGATGTTTTTCAGAAACCTATCCTACATTGACACTGCATGTTTCCTGACCTCCCCATGTTGACCACCCTGTGGTGCTTTTCTCCATTCTTCATTGCCACTCACTGCCTATCCTAATTCAGGCTGTCTTATTCACACCACCCCGTGATGTTTTTTTCACTTCTACTTGGGAATGGCTTGTTAGAAAGCCTTTCAATGCGCACTACCCACGATGTTTTTCAAAAACCTATCCTACATTGCCATTGCATGTTTCCTGACCTCCCCATGCTGACCACCCTGTGGTGCTTTTCTCCATACTACATTGCCACTCATAGCCTATCCTAATTCAGGCCCTCCGATTCACACCACCTTCTGAAGTTTTTTCACTCCTACTTGTGAATGGCTTGTTAGAAAGCCTTACAATGTGCACCACCCCGCAATGTTTTTCAGAAACCTATCCTAAATTGCCATTACATGTTTCCTGAACTCCCCATGTTGACCACCCCGTGGTACTTTTCTCCATTCTTCATTGCCATTCATTGCCTATCCTAATTCAGCCCCTCCGATTCACACCACCCCGTGATGTTTTTCTCACTCCTACAAGTGAATGGCCTGTTAGAAACCCTTACAATGTGCACCACCCCACTTTTTTTTTTCAGAAACCTATCCTACTTTGCCATTGCATGTTTCCTCACCTCCCCATGCTGACCACACCATGGTGCTTTTCTCCATCCTACATTGCCACTAACAGCCTATACTAATTCAGGCCCTTCTATTCACACCACCCGGTGATGTTTTTTTCACTTCTACTTGTGAATGGCTTGTTAGAAATCCTTACAATGGGCACCACCCCGCGATGTTTTTCAGAAACCTATCCTAAATTGCCAGTGCATGTTTCCTGACCTCCCCATGCAGACCACCCAGTGGTGCTTTTCTCCATCCTGCATTGCCACTCACTGCCTATCCTGATTCAGGCCCTCCGATTCACACCACACTCTCATGTTTTTCTCACTTCTACTCGTGAATGGCCGGTTAGAAACCCTTACAATGCGCACCACCTGGCGATGTTTTTCAGAAAGCTATTCTACATTGCCAATGCATGTTTCCTGACCTCCCCATGCTGACTACCACGTGGTGCTTTTCTCCATCCTACATAGCCACTCAGTGCCTAACCTGATTCAGGCCCTCCAATTCACACCACCCCGTTATATTTTTCTCACTCCTTCTACTGAATGGCCTGTTAGAAACTCTTACAATGCCCACAACTCTTTGATGTTTTTCAGAAACCTATACTACATTGCCACTGCATTTTGTCTTGCCTCCCCATGATGACCATTCCGTGGTGCGTTTCTCCATCCTACATTGCCACGCACAGCCTATCCTCATTCAGGCCCTTCGATTCACACCACCCCGTGATGTTTTTTCACTCTTATTTGTGAATGGCTTTTTAGAAATCCTTACAATGGGCACCACCCCGCGATGTTTTTCAGAAACCTATCCTACATTGCCACTGCATGTTTCCTGACCTCCCCATATTGACCACCCCGTTGTGCTTTTCTCCATTCTTCATTGCCACTCATTGCCTATCCTAATTCAGGCCATCTGATTCACACCACCCCGTGATGTTTTTCTCAATCCTACTAGTGAAAGACCTTTTAGAAACCCTTACAATGTACACGACTCTGCAATGTTTTTCAGAAACCTATGCTACCCTGCCACTGCATGTTTCCTGACCTCCGCATCCTTAGCAACCCGTGGTGCCCTTCTCCATCCTACGTTGCCACTCACTGCCTATCCTGATTCAGGCCCTCCAATTCACACCAGCCCATTATATTTTTCTCACTCCTACTAGGGAATGCCCCCACCCCGCGATGTTTTTCAGAAACCTATCCTACACTGCCACTGCATGATTCCTGACCTCCCCATGTTGACCACCCCATGGTGCTTTTCTCCATCCTACGTTGCCACTCACGGCCTATCCTATTTCAGGCCCTCCTATTCACACCACCCCTTGATGTTTTTCTCACTCCTACTAGTGAATGTCCTGTTAGAAAGCCTTACAATGCACACCACCCGGCGATGTTTTTCAGAAACCTATCCTACATTGCCAATGCATGGGTCCTGACCTCCCCATGCTGACCACCCTGTGGTGCTTTTCTCCATCCTACATTGCCACTCACTGCCTATCCTAATTCAGGCCCTCCGATTCACAAAACCCCGTGATATTTTTCTCACTCCTCCAAGTGAATGGCCTGTTAGAAACCCTTACAATGCGCACCACCCCGCTTTTTTTTTTCAGAAACCTATCCTACATTACCACTGCATGTTTCCTGACCAGCCAATATTGAACAACCTGTGATGCTTTTCTCCATTCTTCATTGCCACTCACTGCCTATCCTCATTCAGGCTGTCTTATTCACACCACCCCGTGATGTTTTTTTCACTTCTACTTGGGAATGGCTTGTTAGAAAGCCTTACAATGCGCACCACCCCGCGATGTTTTTCAGAAACCTATAATACATTGCCATTGCATGTTTCCTGACCTCGCCATGCTGACCACCCTGTGGTGCTTTTCTCCATCCTACATTGCCACTCACAGCCTATCCTAAGTCAGGCCCTCCGATTCACACCACCTTCTGATGTTTTTTTCTCTCCTTCTCGTGAATGGCTTGTTAGAAAGCCTTACAATGCGCACCACCCCGCGATGTTTTTAAGAAACCTATCCTAAATTGCCATTACATGTTTCCTGACCTCCCCATGTTGATGACCCCGTGGTGCTTTTCTCCATTCTTCATTGCATTCACTGCCTATCCTAATTCAGCCCCTCCGATTCACACCACCCCGTGATGTTTTTCTCACTCCTACTAGTGAATGGCCTGTTAGAAACCCTTACAATGCGCAACACCCACTTTTTTTTTCAGAAACCTATCCTACATTGCCACTGCATGTTTCCTCACCTCCCCATGCTGACCACCCTGTGGTGCTTTTCTCCATCCTACATTGCCAATCAATGCTTATCCTAATTCAGGCAGTCCGATTCACATGACCCAGTGATGTTTTTCTCACTCCTACAAGAGAATGGCCTGGTAAAAACCCTTACAATGCACATCACCCGTCGATGTTTTTCAGAAACCTATCCTACATTGCCAATGCATGTTTCCTGTCCTCCCCATGCTCAAGAACCCGTGGTGCTTTTCTCGTTCCTACATTGCAACTCACTGTCTATCTTGATTCAGGACCTCCGATTCACACCACACCATGATGTATTTCTCACTCCTACTAGTGAATGGCCTGTTCGAAACCCTTACAATGTTCACTACCCTGGGATGTTTTTCAGAAACCTATCCTACATTGACACTGCATGTTTCCTGACCTCCCCATGTTGACCACCCTGTGGTGCTTTTCTCCATTCTTCATTGCCACTCACTGCCTATCCTAATTCAGGCTGTCTTATTCACACCACCCCGTGATGTTTTTTTCACTTCTACTTGGGAATGGCTTGTTAGAAAGCCTTTCAATGCGCACTACCCACGATGTTTTTCAAAAACCTATCCTACATTGCCATTGCATGTTTCCTGACCTCCCCATGCTGACCACCCTGTGGTGCTTTTCTCCATACTACATTGCCACTCATAGCCTATCCTAATTCAGGCCCTCCGATTCACACCACCTTCTGAAGTTTTTTCGCTCCTACTTGTGAATGGCTTGTTAGAAAGCCTTACAACGCGCACCACCCCGCGATGTTTTTCAGAAACCTATCCTAAATTGCCATTACATGTTTCCTGAACTCCCCATGTTGACCACCCCGTGGTACTTTTCTCCATTCTTCATTGCCATTCATTGCCTATCCTAATTCAGCCCCTCCGATTCACACCACCCCGTGATGTTTTTCTCACTCCTACAAGTGAATGGCCTGTTAGAAACCCTTACAATGTGCACCACCCCACTTTTTTTTTTTCAGAAACCTATCCTACTTTGCCATTGCATGTTTCCTCACCTCCCCATGCTGACCACACCATGGTGCTTTTCTCCATCCTACATTGCCACTAACAGCCTATACTAATTCAGGCCCTTCTATTCACACCACCCGGTGATTTTTTTTTCACTTCTACTTGTGAATGGCTTGTTAGAAATCCTTACAATGGGCACCACCCCGCGATGTTTTTCAGAAACCTATCCTAAATTGCCAGTGCATGTTTCCTGACCTCCCCATGCAGACCACCCAGTGGTGCTTTTCTCCATCCTGCATTGCCACTCACTGCCTATCCTGATTCAGGCCCTCCGATTCACACCACACTCTCATGTTTTTCTCACTTCTACTCGTGAATGGCCGGTTAGAAACCCTTACAATGCGCACCACCTGGCGATGTTTTTCAGAAAGCTATTCTACATTGCCAATGCATGTTTCCTGACCTCCCCATGCTGACTACCACGTGGTGCTTTTCTCCATCCTACATTGCCACTCAGTGCCTAACCTGATTCAGGCCCTCCAATTCACACCACCCCGTTATATTTTTCTCACTCCTTCTACTGAATGGCCTGTTAGAAACTCTTACAATGCCCACAACCCTTTGATGTTTTTCAGAAACCTATACTACATTGCCACTGCATTTTGTCTTGCCTCCCCATGATGACCATTCCGTGGTGCGTTTCTCCATCCTACATTGCCACTCACAGCCTATCCTCATTCAGGCCCTTCGATTCACACCACCCCGTGATGTTTTTTCACTCTTATTTGTGAATGGCTTTTTAGAAATCCTTACAATGGGCACCACCCCGCGATGTTTTTCAGAAACCTATCCTACATTGCCACTGCATGTTTCCTGACCTCCCCATATTGACCACCCCGTTGTGCTTTTCTCCATTCTTCATTGCCACTCATTGCCTATCCTAATTCAGGCCATCTGATTCACACCACCCCGTGATGTTTTTCTCAATCCTACTAGTGAAAGACCTTTTAGAAACCCTTACAATGTACACGACCCTGCAATGTTTTTCAGAAACCTATGCTACCCTGCCACTGCATGTTTCCTGACCTCCGCATCCTTAGCAACCCGTGGTGCCCTTCTCCATCCTACGTTGCCACTCACTGCCTATCCTGATTCAGGCCCTCCAATTCACACCAGCCCATTATATTTTTCTCACTCCTACTAGGGAATGCCCCCACCCCGCGATGTTTTTCAGAAACCTATCCTACACTGCCACTGCATGATTCCTGACCTCCCCATGTTGACCACCCCATGGTGCTTTTCTCCATCCTACGTTGCCACTCACGGCCTATCCTATTTCAGGCCCTCCTATTCACACCACCCCTTGATGTTTTTCTCACTCCTACTAGTGAATCTCCTGTTAGAAAGCCTTACAATGCACACCACCCGGCGATGTTTTTCAGAAACCTATCCTACATTGCCAATGCATGGGTCCTGACCTCCCCATGCTGACCACCCTGTGGTGCTTTTCTCCATCCTACATTGCCACTCACTGCCTATCCTAATTCAGGCCCTCCGATTCACAAAACCCCGTGATATTTTTCTCACTCCTCCAAGTGAATGGCCTGTTAGAAACCCTTACAATGCGCACCACCCCGCTTTTTTTTTTGCAGAAACCTATCCTACATTACCACTGCATGTTTCCTGACCAGCCAATATTGAACAACCTGTGATGCTTTTCTCCATTCTTCATTGCCACTCACTGCCTATCCTCATTCAGGCTGTCTTATTCACACCACCCCGTGATGTTTTTTTTCACTTCTACTTGGGAATGGCTTGTTAGAAAGCCTTACAATGCGCACCACCCCGCGATGTTTTTCAGAAACCTATAATACATTGCCATTGCATGTTTCCTGACCTCGCCATGCTGACCACCCTGTGGTGCTTTTCTCCATCCTACATTGCCACTCACAGCCTATCCTAAGTCAGGCCCTCCGATTCACACCACCTTCTGATGTTTTTTCTCTCCTTCTCGTGAATGGCTTGTTAGGAAGCCTTACAATGCGCACCACCCCGCGATGTTTTTAAGAAACCTATCCTAAATTGCCATTACATGTTTCCTGACCTCCCAATGTTGATGACCCCGTGGTGCTTTTCTCCATTCTTCATTGCATTCACTGCCTATCCTAATTCAGCCCCTCCGATTCACACCACCCCGTGATGTTTTTCTCACTCCTACTAGTGAATGGCCTGTTAGAAACCCTTACAATGCGCACCACCCACTTTTTTTTTTCAGAAACCTATCCTACATTGCCACTGCATGTTTCCTCACCTCCCCATGCTGACCACCCTGTGGTGCTTTTCTCCATCCTACATTGCCAATCAATGCTTATCCTAATTCAGGCAGTCCGATTCACATGACCCAGTGATGTTTTTCTCACTCCTACAAGAGAATGGCCTGGTAAAAACCTTACAATGCACATCACCCGTCGATGTTTTTCAGAAACCTATCCTACATTGCCAATGCATGTTTCCTGTCCTCCCCATGCTCAAGAACCCGTGGTGCTTTTCTCGTTCCTACATTGCAACTCACTGTCTATCTTGATTCAGGACCTCCGATTCACACCACACCATGATGTATTTCTCACTCCTACTAGTGAATGGCCTGTTCGAAACCCTTACAATGTTCACTACCCTGGGATGTTTTTCAGAAACCTATCCTACATTGACACTGCATGTTTCCTGACCTCCCCATGTTGACCACCCTGTGGTGCTTTTCTCCATTCTTCATTGCCACTCACTGCCTATCCTAATTCAGGCTGTCTTATTCACACCACCCCGTGATGTTTTTTTCACTTCTACTTGGGAATGGCTTGTTAGAAAGCCTTTCAATGCGCACTACCCACGATGTTTTTCAAAAACCTATCCTACATTGCCATTGCATGTTTCCTGACCTCCCCATGCTGACCACCCTGTGGTGCTTTTCTCCATACTACATTGCCACTCATAGCCTATCCTAATTCAGGCCCTCCGATTCACACCACCTTCTGAAGTTTTTTCGCTCCTACTTGTGAATGGCTTGTTAGAAAGCCTTACAACGCGCACCACCCCGCGATGTTTTTCAGAAACCTATCCTAAATTGCCATTACATGTTTCCTGAACTCCCCATGTTGACCACCCCGTGGTACTTTTCTCCATTCTTCATTGCCATTCATTGCCTATCCTAATTCAGCCCCTCCGATTCACACCACCCCGTGATGTTTTTCTCACTCCTACAAGTGAATGGCCTGTTAGAAACCCTTACAATGTGCACCACCCCACTTTTTTTTTTTCAGAAACCTATCCTACTTTGCCATTGCATGTTTCCTCACCTCCCCATGCTGACCACACCATGGTGCTTTTCTCCATCCTACATTGCCACTAACAGCCTATACTAATTCAGGCCCTTCTATTCACACCACCCGGTGATGTTTTTTTCACTTCTACTTGTGAATGGCTTGTTAGAAATCCTTACAATGGGCACCACCCCGCGATGTTTTTCAGAAACCTATCCTAAATTGCCAGTGCATGTTTCCTGACCTCCCCATGCAGACCACCCAGTGGTGCTTTTCTCCATCCTGCATTGCCACTCACTGCCTATCCTGATTCAGGCCCTCCGATTCACACCACACTCTCATGTTTTTCTCACTTCTACTCGTGAATGGCCGGTTAGAAACCCTTACAATGCGCACCACCTGGCGATGTTTTTCAGAAAGCTATTCTACATTGCCAATGCATGTTTCCTGACCTCCCCATGCTGACTACCACGTGGTGCTTTTCTCCATCCTACATTGCCACTCAGTGCCTAACCTGATTCAGGCCCTCCAATTCATACCACCCCGTTATATTTTTCTCACTCCTTCTACTGAATGGCCTGTTAGAAACTCTTACAATGCCCACAACCCTTTGATGTTTTTCAGAAACCTATACTACATTGCCACTGCATTTTGTCTTGCCTCCCCATGATGACCATTCCGTGGTGCGTTTCTCCATCCTACATTGCCACTCACAGCCTATCCTCATTCAGGCCCTTCGATTCACACCACCCCGTGATGTTTTTTCACTCTTATTTGTGAATGGCTTTTTAGAAATCCTTACAATGGGCACCACCCCGCGATGTTTTTCAGAAACCTATCCTACATTGCCACTGCATGTTTCCTGACCTCCCCATATTGACCACCCCGTTGTGCTTTTCTCCATTCTTCATTGCCACTCATTGCCTATCCTAATTCAGGCCATCTGATTCACACCACCCCGTGATGTTTTTCTCAATCCTACTAGTGAAAGACCTTTTAGAAACCCTTACAATGTACACGACCCTGCAATGTTTTTCAGAAACCTATGCTACCCTGCCACTGCATGTTTCCTGACCTCCGCATCCTGAGCAACCCGTGGTGCCCTTCTCCATCCTACGTTGCCACTCACTGCCTATCCTGATTCAGGCCCTCCAATTCACACCAGCCCATTATATTTTTCTCACTCCTACTAGGGAATGCCCCCACCCCGCGATGTTTTTCAGAAACCTATCCTACACTGCCACTGCATGATTCCTGACCTCCCCATGTTGACCACCCCATGGTGCTTTTCTCCATCCTACGTTGCCACTCACGGCCTATCCTATTTCAGGCCCTCCTATTCACACCACCCCTTGATGTTTTTCTCACTCCTACTAGTGAATGTCCTGTTAGAAAGCCTTACAATGCACACCACCCGGCGATGTTTTTCAGAAACCTATCCTACATTGCCAATGCATGGGTCCTGACCTCCCCATGCTGACCACCCTGTGGTGCTTTTCTCCATCCTACATTGCCACTCACTGACTATCCTAATTCAGGCCCTCCGATTCACAAAACCCCGTGATATTTTTCTCACTCCTCCAAGTGAATGGCCTGTTAGAAACCCTTACAATGCGCACCACCCCGCTTTTTTTTTTTCAGAAACCTATCCTACATTACCACTGCATGTTTCCTGACCAGCCAATATTGAACAACCTGTGATGCTTTTCTCCATTCTTCATTGCCACTCACTGCCTATCCTCATTCAGGCTGTCTTATTCACACCACCCCGTGATGTTTTTTTCACTTCTACTTGGGAATGGCTTGTTAGAAAGCCTTACAATGCGCACCACCCCGCGATGTTTTTCAGAAACCTATAATACATTGCCATTGCATGTTTCCTGACCTCGCCATGCTGACCACCCTGTGGTGCTTTTCTCCATCCTACATTGCCACTCACAGCCTATCCTAAGTCAGGCCCTCCGATTCACACCACCTTCTGATGTTTTTTCTCTCCTTCTCGTGAATGGCTTGTTAGGAAGCCTTACAATGCGCACCACCCCGCGATGTTTTTAAGAAACCTATCCTAAATTGCCATTACATGTTTCCTGACCTCCCCATGTTGATGACCCCGTGGTGCTTTTCTCCATTCTTCATTGCATTCACTGCCTATCCTAATTCAGCCCCTCCGATTCACACCACCCCGTGATGTTTTTCTCACTCCTACTAGTGAATGGCCTGTTAGAAACCCTTACAATGCGCACCACCCACTTTTTTTTTTCAGAAACCTATCCTACATTGCCACTGCATGTTTCCTCACCTCCCCATGCTGACCACCCTGTGGTGCTTTTCTCCATCCTACATTGCCAATCAATGCTTATCCTAATTCAGGCAGTCCGATTCACATGACCCAGTGATGTTTTTCTCACTCCTACAAGAGAATGGCCTGGTAAAAACCCTTACAATGCACATCACCCGTCGATGTTTTTCAGAAACCTATCCTACATTGCCAATGCATGTTTCCTGTCCTCCCCATGCTCAAGAACCCGTGGTGCTTTTCTCGTTCCTACATTGCAACTCACTGTCTATCTTGATTCAGGACCTCCGATTCACACCACACCATGATGTATTTCTCACTCCTACTAGTGAATGGCCTGTTCGAAACCCTTACAATGTTCACTACCCTGGGATGTTTTTCAGAAACCTATCCTACATTGACACTGCATGTTTCCTGACCTCCCCATGTTGACCACCCTGTGGTGCTTTTCTCCATTCTTCATTGCCACTCACTGCCTATCCTAATTCAGGCTGTCTTATTCACACCACCCCGTGATGTTTTTTTCACTTCTACTTGGGAATGGCTTGTTAGAAAGCCTTTCAATGCGCACTACCCACGATGTTTTTCAAAAACCTATCCTACATTGCCATTGCATGTTTCCTGACCTCCCCATGCTGACCACCCTGTGGTGCTTTTCTCCATACTACATTGCCACTCATAGCCTATCCTAATTCAGGCCCTCCGATTCACACCACCTTCTGAAGTTTTTTCGCTCCTACTTGTGAATGGCTTGTTAGAAAGCCTTACAACGCGCACCACCCCGCGATGTTTTTCAGAAACCTATCCTAAATTGCCATTACATGTTTCCTGAACTCCCCATGTTGACCACCCCGTGGTACTTTTCTCCATTCTTCATTGCCATTCATTGCCTATCCTAATTCAGCCCCTCCGATTCACACCACCCCGTGATGTTTTTCTCACTCCTACAAGTGAATGGCCTGTTAGAAACCCTTACAATGTGCACCACCCCACTTTTTTTTTTCAGAAACCTATCCTACTTTGCCATTGCATGTTTCCTCACCTCCCCATGCTGACCACACCATGGTGCTTTTCTCCATCCTACATTGCCACTAACAGCCTATACTAATTCAGGCCCTTCTATTCACACCAATCGGTGATGTTTTTTTCACTTCTACTTGTGAATGGCTTGTTAGAAATCCTTACAATGGGCACCACCCCGCGATGTTTTTCAGAAACCTATCCTACACTGCCACTGCATGATTCCTGACCTCCCCATGTTGACCACCCCATGGTGCTTTTCTCCATCCTACGTTGCCACTCACGGCCTATCCTATTTCAGGCCCTCCTATTCACACCACCCCTTGATGTTTTTCTCACTCCTACTAGTGAATGTCCTGTTAGAAAGCCTTACAATGCACACCACCCGGCGATGTTTTTCAGAAACCTATCCTACATTGCCAATGCATGGGTCCTGACCTCCCCATGCTGACCACCCTGTGGTGCTTTTCTCCATCCTACATTGCCACTCACTGCCTATCCTAATTCAGGCCCTCCGATTCACAAAACCCCGTGATATTTTTCTCACTCCTCCAAGTGAATGGCCTGTTAGAAACCCTTACAATGCGCACCACCCCGCTTTTTTTTTCAGAAACCTATCCTACATTACCACTGCATGTTTCCTGACCAGCCAATATTGAACAACCTGTGATGCTTTTCTCCATTCTTCATTGCCACTCACTGCCTATCCTCATTCAGGCTGTCTTATTCACACCACCCCGTGATGTTTTTTTCACTTCTACTTGGGAATGGCTTGTTAGAAAGCCTTACAATGCGCACCACCCCGCGATGTTTTTCAGAAACCTATAATACATTGCCATTGCATGTTTCCTGACCTCGCCATGCTGACCACCCTGTGGTGCTTTTCTCCATCCTACATTGCCACTCACAGCCTATCCTAAGTCAGGCCCTCCGATTCACACCACCTTCTGATGTTTTTTCTCTCCTTCTCGTGAATGGCTTGTTAGAAAGCCTTACAATGCGCACCACCCCGCGATGTTTTTAAGAAACCTATCCTAAATTGCCATTACATGTTTCCTGACCTCCCCATGTTGATGACCCCGTGGTGCTTTTCTCCATTCTTCATTGCATTCACTGCCTATCCTAATTCAGCCCCTCCGATTCACACCACCCCGTGATGTTTTTCTCACTCCTACTAGTGAATGGCCTGTTAGAAACCCTTACAATGCGCACCACCCACTTTTTTTTTTCAGAAACCTATCCTACATTGCCACTGCATGTTTCCTCACCTCCCCATGCTGACCACCCTGTGGTGCTTTTCTCCATCCTACATTGCCAATCAATGCTTATCCTAATTCAGGCAGTCCGATTCACATGACCCAGTGATGTTTTTCTCACTCCTACAAGAGAATGGCCTGGTAAAAACCCTTACAATGCACATCACCCATCGATGTTTTTCAGAAACCTATCCTACATTGCCAATGCATGTTTCCTGTCCTCCCCATGCTCAAGAACCCGTGGTGCTTTTCTCGTTCCTACATTGCAACTCACTGTCTATCTTGATTCAGGACCTCCGATTCACACCACACCATGATGTATTTCTCACTCCTACTAGTGAATGGCCTGTTCGAAACCCTTACAATGTTCACTACCCTGGGATGTTTTTCAGAAACCTATCCTACATTGACACTGCATGTTTCCTGACCTCCCCATGTTGACCACCCTGTGGTGCTTTTCTCCATTCTTCATTGCCACTCACTGCCTATCCTAATTCAGGCTGTCTTATTCACACCACCCCGTGATGTTTTTTTCACTTCTACTTGGGAATGGCTTGTTAGAAAGCCTTTCAATGCGCACTACCTACGATGTTTTTCAAAAACCTATCCTACATTGCCATTGCATGTTTCCTGACCTCCCCATGCTGACCACCCTGTGGTGCTTTTCTCCATACTACATTGCCACTCATAGCCTATCCTAATTCAGGCCCTCCGATTCACACCACCTTCTGAAGTTTTTTCGCTCCTACTTGTGAATGGCTTGTTAGAAAGCCTTACAACGCGCACCACCCCGCGATGTTTTTCAGAAACCTATCCTAAATTGCCATTACATGTTTCCTGAACTCCCCATGTTGACCACCCCGTGGTACTTTTCTCCATTCTTCATTGCCATTCATTGCCTATCCTAATTCAGCCCCTCCGATTCACACCACCCCGTGATGTTTTTCTCACTCCTACAAGTGAATGGCCTGTTAGAAACCCTTACAATGTGCACCACCCCACTTTTTTTTTTTCAGAAACCTATCCTACTTTGCCATTGCATGTTTCCTCACCTCCCCATGCTGACCACACCATGGTGCTTTTCTCCATCCTACATTGCCACTAACAGCCTATACTAATTCAGGCCCTTCTATTCACACCACCCGGTGATGTTTTTTTCACTTCTACTTGTGAATGGCTTGTTAGAAATCCTTACAATGGGCACCACCCCGCGATGTTTTTCAGAAACCTATCCTACACTGCCACTGCATGATTCCTGACCTCCCCATGTTGACCACCCCATGGTGCTTTTCTCCATCCTACGTTGCCACTCACGGCCTATCCTATTTCAGGCCCTCCTATTCACACCACCCCTTGATGTTTTTCTCACTCCTACTAGTGAATGTCCTGTTAGAAAGCCTTACAATGCACACCACCCCGCGATGTTTTTCAGAAACCTATCCTACACTGCCACTGCATGATTCCTGACCTCCCCATGCTGACCACCCTGTGGTGCTTTTCTCCATACTACATTGCCACTCATAGCCTATCCTAATTCAGGCCCTCCGATTCACACCACCTTCTGAAGTTTTTTCGCTCCTACTTGTGAATGGCTTGTTAGAAAGCCTTACAACGCGCACCACCCCGCGATGTTTTTCAGAAACCTATCCTAAATTGCCATTACATGTTTCCTGAACTCCCCATGTTGACCACCCCGTGGTACTTTTCCCCATTCTTCATTGCCATTCATTGCCTATCCTAATTCAGCGCCTCCAATTCACACCACCCCGTGATGTTTTTCTCACTCCTCCAAGTGAATGGCCTGTTAGAAACCCTTACAATGTGCACCACCCCACTTTTTTTTTTTCAGAAACCTATCCTACTTTGCCATTGCATGTTTCCTCACCTCCCCATGCTGACCACACCATGGTGCTTTTCTCCATCCTACATTGCCACTAACAGCCTATACTAATTCAGGCCCTTCTATTCACACCACCCGGTGATGTTTTTTTCACTTCTACTTGTGAATGGCTTGTTAGAAACCCTTACAATGCGCACCACCCCGCTTTTTTTTTCAGAAACCTATCCTACATTACCACTGCATGTTTCCTGACCAGCCAATATTGAACAACCTGTGATGCTTTTCTCCATTCTTCATTGCCACTCACTGCCTATCCTCATTTAGCTTGTCTTATTCACACCACCCCGTGATGTTTTTTTCACTTCTACTTGGGAATGGCTTGTTAGAAAGCCTTACAATGCGCACCACCCCGCGATGTTTTTCAGAAACCTATAATACATTGCCATTGCATGTTTCCTGATCTCGCCATGCTGACCACCCTGTGGTGCTTTTCTCCATCCTACATTGCCACTCACAGCCTATCCTAAGTCAGGCCCTCCGATTCACACCACCTTCTGATGTTTTTTTCTCTCCTTCTCGTGAATGGCTTGTTAGAAAGCCTTACAATGCGCACCACCCCGCGATGTTTTTAAGAAACCTATCCTAAATTGCCATTACATGTTTCCTGACCTCCCCATGTTGATGACCCCGTGGTGCTTTTCTCCATTCTTCATTGCATTCACTGCCTATCCTAATTCAGCCCCTCCGATTCACACCACCCCGTGATGTTTTTCTCACTCCTACTAGTGAATGGCCTGTTAGAAACCCTTACAATGCACACCACCCACTTTTTTTTTTCAGAAACCTATCCTACATTGCCACTGCATGTTTCCTCACCTCCCCATGCTGACCACCCTGTGGTGCTTTTCTCCATCCTACATTGCCAATCAATGCTTATCCTAATTCAGGCAGTCCGATTCACATGACCCAGTGATGTTTTTCTCACTCCTACAAGAGAATGGCCTGGTAAAAACCCTTACAATGCACATCACCCGTCGATGTTTTTCAGAAACCTATCCTACATTGCCAATGCATGTTTCCTGTCCTCCCCATGCTCAAGAACCCGTGGTGCTTTTCTCGTTCCTACATTGCAACTCACTGTCTATCTTGATTCAGGACCTCCGATTCACACCACACCATGATGTATTTCTCACTCCTACTAGTGAATGGCCTGTTCGAAACCCTTACAATGTTCACTACCCTGGGATGTTTTTCAGAAACCTATCCTACATTGACACTGCATGTTTCCTGACCTCCCCATGTTGACCACCCTGTGGTGCTTTTCTCCATTCTTCATTGCCACTCACTGCCTATCCTAATTCAGGCTGTCTTATTCACACCACCCCGTGATGTTTTTTTCACTTCTACTTGGGAATGGCTTGTTAGAAAGCCTTTCAATGCGCACTACCCACGATGTTTTTCAAAAACCTATCCTACATTGCCATTGCATGTTTCCTGACCTCCCCATGCTGACCACCCTGTGGTGCTTTTCTCCATACTACATTGCCACTCATAGCCTATCCTAATTCAGGCCCTCCGATTCACACCACCTTCTGAAGTTTTTTCGCTCCTACTTGTGAATGGCTTGTTAGAAAGCCTTACAACGCGCACCACCCCGCGATGTTTTTCAGAAACCTATCCTAAATTGCCATTACATGTTTCCTGAACTCCCCATGTTGACCACCCCGTGGTACTTTTCTCCATTCTTCATTGCCATTCATTGCCTATCCTAATTCAGCCCCTCTGATTCACACCACCCCGTGATGTTTTTCTCACTCCTACAAGTGAATGGCCTGTTAGAAACCCTTACAATGTGCACCACCCCACTTTTTTTTTTTCAGAAACCTATCCTACTTTGCCATTGCATGTTTCCTCACCTCCCCATGCTGACCACACCATGGTGCTTTTCTCCATCCTACATTGCCACTAACAGCCTATACTAATTCAGGCCCTTCTATTCACACCACCCGGTGATGTTTTTTTCACTTCTACTTGTGAATGGCTTGTTAGAAATCCTTACAATGGGCACCACCCCGCGATGTTTTTCAGAAACCTATCCTACACTGCCACTGCATGATTCCTGACCTCCCCATGTTGACCACCCCATGGTGCTTTTCTCCATCCTACGTTGCCACTCACGGCCTATCCTATTTCAGGCCCTCCTATTCACACCACCCCTTGATGTTTTTCTCACTCCTACTAGTGAATGTCCTGTTAGAAAGCCTTACAATGCACACCACCCGGCGATGTTTTTCAGAAACCTATCCTACATTGCCAATGCATGGGTCCTGACCTCCCCATGCTGACCACCCTGTGGTGCTTTTCTCCATCCTACATTGCCACTCACTGCCTATCCTAATTCAGGCCCTCCGATTCACAAAACCCCGTGATATTTTTCTCCCTCCTCCAAGTGAATGGCCTGTTAGAAACCCTTACAATGCGCACCACCCCGCTTTTTTTTTTCAGAAACCTATCCTACATTACCACTGCATGTTTCCTGACCAGCCAATATTGAACAACCTGTGATGCTTTTCTCCATTCTTCATTGCCACTCACTGCCTATCCTCATTCAGGCTGTCTTATTCACACCACCCCGTGATGTTTTTTTCACTTCTACTTGGGAATGGCTTGTTAGAAAGCCTTACAATGCGCACCACCCCGCGATGTTTTTCAGAAACCTATAATACATTGCCATTGCATGTTTCCTGACCTCGCCATGCTGACCACCCTGTGGTGCTTTTCTCCATCCTACATTGCCACTCACAGCCTATCCTAAGTCAGGCCCTCCGATTCACACCACCTTCTGATGTTTTTTCTCTC
Organism: Cavia porcellus; assembly: GCF_034190915.1. NCBI lineage: Eukaryota > Metazoa > Chordata > Mammalia > Rodentia > Caviidae > Cavia > Cavia porcellus. The sequence continues at coordinate 587,827 of NW_026947539.1, read as the reverse complement.
CTTCTCGTGAATGGCTTGTTAGAAAGCCTTACAATGCGCACCACCCCGCGATGTTTTTAAGAAACCTATCCTAAATTGCCATTACATGTTTCCTGACCTCCCCATGTTGATGACCCCGTGGTGCTTTTCTCCATTCTTCATTGCATTCACTGCCTATCCTAATTCAGCCCCTCCGATTCACACCACCCCGTGATGTTTTTCTCACTCCTACTAGTGAATGGCCTGTTAGAAACCCTTACAATGCGCACCACCCACTTTTTTTTTTCAGAAACCTAACCTACATTGCCACTGCATGTTTCCTCACCTCCCCATGCTGACCACCCTGTGGTGCTTTTCTCCATCCTACATTGCCAATCAATGCTTATCCTAATTCAGGCAGTCCGATTCACATGACCCAGTGATGTTTTTCTCACTCCTACAAGAGAATGGCCTGGTAAAAACCCTTACAATGCACATCACCCGTCGATGTTTTTCAGAAACCTATCCTACATTGCCAATGCATGTTTCCTGTCCTCCCCATGCTCAAGAACCCGTGGTGCTTTTCTCGTTCCTACATTGCAACTCACTGTCTATCTTGATTCAGGACCTCCGATTCACACCACACCATGATGTATTTCTCACTCCTACTAGTGAATGGCCTGTTCGAAACCCTTACAATGTTCACTACCCTGGGATGTTTTTCAGAAACCTATCCTACATTGACACTGCATGTTTCCTGACCTCCCCATGTTGACCACCCTGTGGTGCTTTTCTCCATTCTTCATTGCCACTCACTGCCTATCCTAATTCAGGCTGTCTTATTCACACCACCCCGTGATGTTTTTTTCACTTCTACTTGGGAATGGCTTGTTAGAAAGCCTTTCAATGCGCACTACCCACGATGTTTTTCAAAAACCTATCCTACATTGCCATTGCATGTTTCCTGACCTCCCCATGCTGACCACCCTGTGGTGCTTTTCTCCATACTACATTGCCACTCATAGCCTATCCTAATTCAGGCCCTCCGATTCACACCACCTTCTGAAGTTTTTTCGCTCCTACTTGTGAATGGCTTGTTAGAAAGCCTTACAACGCGCACCACCCCGCGATGTTTTTCAGAAACCTATCCTAAATTGCCATTACATGTTTCCTGAACTCCCCATGTTGACCACCCCGTGGTACTTTTCTCCATTCTTCATTGCCATTCATTGCCTATCCTAATTCAGCCCCTCCGATTCACACCACCCCGTGATGTTTTTCTCACTCCTACAAGTGAATGGCCTGTTAGAAACCCTTACAATGTGCACCACCCCACTTTTTTTTTTTCAGAAACCTATCCTACTTTGCCATTGCATGTTTCCTCACCTCCCCATGCTGACCACACCATGGTGCTTTTCTCCATCCTACATTGCCACTAACAGCCTATACTAATTCAGGCCCTTCTATTCACACCACCCGGTGATGTTTTTTTCACTTCTACTTGTGAATGGCTTGTTAGAAATCCTTACAATGGGCACCACCCCGCGATGTTTTTCAGAAACCTATCCTAAATTGCCAGTGCATGTTTCCTGACCTCCCCATGCAGACCACCCAGTGGTGCTTTTCTCCATCCTGCATTGCCACTCACTGCCTATCCTGATTCAGGCCCTCCGATTCACACCACACTCTCATGTTTTTCTCACTTCTACTCGTGAATGGCCGGTTAGAAACCCTTACAATGCGCACCACCCGGCGATGTTTTTCAGAAAGCTATTCTACATTGCCAATGCATGTTTCCTGACCTCCCCATGCTGACTACCACGTGGTGCTTTTCTCCATCCTACATTGCCACTCAGTGCCTAACCTGATTCAGGCCCTCCAATTCACACCACCCCGTTATATTTTTCTCACTCCTTCTACTGAATGGCCTGTTAGAAACTCTTACAATGCCCACAACCCTTTGATGTTTTTCAGAAACCTATACTACATTGCCACTGCATTTTGTCTTGCCTCCCCATGATGACCATTCCGTGGTGCGTTTCTCCATCCTACATTGCCACTCACAGCCTATCCTCATTCAGGCCCTTCGATTCACACCACCCCGTGATGTTTTTTCACTCTTATTTGTGAATGGCTTTTTAGAAATCCTTACAATGGGCACCACCCCGCGATGTTTTTCAGAAACCTATCCTACATTGCCACTGCATGTTTCCTGACCTCCCCATATTGACCACCCCGTTGTGCTTTTCTCCATTCTTCATTGCCACTCATTGCCTATCCTAATTCAGGCCATCTGATTCACACCACCCCGTGATGTTTTTCTCAATCCTACTAGTGAAAGACCTTTTAGAAACCCTTACAATGTACACGACCCTGCAATGTTTTTCAGAAACCTATGCTACCCTGCCACTGCATGTTTCCTGACCTCCGCATCCTGAGCAACCCGTGGTGCCCTTCTCCATCCTACGTTGCCACTCACTGCCTATCCTGATTCAGGCCCTCCAATTCACACCAGCCCATTATATTTTTCTCACTCCTACTAGGGAATGCCCCCACCCCGCGATGTTTTTCAGAAACCTATCCTACACTGCCACTGCATGATTCCTGACCTCCCCATGTTGACCACCCCATGGTGCTTTTCTCCATCCTACGTTGCCACTCACGGCCTATCCTATTTCAGGCCCTCCTATTCACACCACCCCTTGATGTTTTTCTCACTCCTACTAGTGAATGTCCTGTTAGAAAGCCTTACAATGCACACCACCCGGCGATGTTTTTCAGAAACCTATCCTACATTGCCAATGCATGGGTCCTGACCTCCCCATGCTGACCACCCTGTGGTGCTTTTCTCCATCCTACATTGCCACTCACTGCCTATCCTAATTCAGGCCCTCCGATTCACAAAACCCCGTGATATTTTTCTCACTCCTCCAAGTGAATGGCCTGTTAGAAACCCTTACAATGCGCACCACCCCGCTTTTTTTTTTCAGAAACCTATCCTACATTACCACTGCATGTTTCCTGACCAGCCAATATTGAACAACCTGTGATGCTTTTCTCCATTCTTCATTGCCACTCACTGCCTATCCTCATTCAGGCTGTCTTATTCACACCACCCCGTGATGTTTTTTTCACTTCTACTTGGGAATGGCTTGTTAGAAAGCCTTACAATGCGCACCACCCCGCGATGTTTTTCAGAAACCTATAATACATTGCCATTGCATGTTTCCTGACCTCGCCATGCTGACCACCCTGTGGTGCTTTTCTCCATCCTACATTGCCACTCACAGCCTATCCTAAGTCAGGCCCTCCGATTCACACCACCTTCTGATGTTTTTTCTCTCCTTCTCGTGAATGGCTTGTTAGAAAGCCTTACAATGCGCACCACCCCGCGATGTTTTTAAGAAACCTATCCTAAATTGCCATTACATGTTTCCTGACCTCCCCATGTTGATGACCCCGTGGTGCTTTTCTCCATTCTTCATTGCATTCACTGCCTATCCTAATTCAGCCCCTCCGATTCACACCACCCCGTGATGTTTTTCTCACTCCTACTAGTGAATGGCCTGTTAGAAACCCTTACAATGCGCACCACCCACTTTTTTTTTTCAGAAACCTATCCTACATTGCCACTGCATGTTTCCTCACCTCCCCATGCTGACCACCCTGTGGTGCTTTTCTCCATCCTACATTGCCAATCAATGCTTATCCTAATTCAGGCAGTCCGATTCACATGACCCAGTGATGTTTTTCTCACTCCTACAAGAGAATGGCCTGGTAAAAACCCTTACAATGCACATCACCCGTCGATGTTTTTCAGAAACCTATCCTACATTGCCAATGCATGTTTCCTGTCCTCCCCATGCTCAAGAACCCGTGGTGCTTTTCTCGTTCCTACATTGCAACTCACTGTCTATCTTGATTCAGGACCTCCGATTCACACCACACCATGATGTATTTCTCACTCCTACTAGTGAATGGCCTGTTCGAAACCCTTACAATGTTCACTACCCTGGGATGTTTTTCAGAAACCTATCCTACATTGACACTGCATGTTTCCTGACCTCCGCATGTTGACCACCCTGTGGTGCTTTTCTCCATTCTTCATTGCCACTCACTGCCTATCCTAATTCAGGCTGTCTTATTCACACCACCCCGTGATGTTTTTTTCACTTCTACTTGGGAATGGCTTGTTAGAAAGCCTTTCAATGCGCACTACCCACGATGTTTTTCAAAAACCTATCCTACATTGCCATTGCATGTTTCCTGACCTCCCCATGCTGACCACCCTGTGGTGCTTTTCTCCATACTACATTGCCACTCATAGCCTATCCTAATTCAGGCCCTCCGATTCACACCACCTTCTGAAGTTTTTTCGCTCCTACTTGTGAATGGCTTGTTAGAAAGCCTTACAACGCGCACCACCCCGCGATGTTTTTCAGAAACCTATCCTAAATTGCCATTACATGTTTCCTGAACTCCCCATGTTGACCACCCCGTGGTACTTTTCTCCATTCTTCATTGCCATTCATTGCCTATCCTAATTCAGCCCCTCCGATTCACACCACCCCATGATGTTTTTCTCACTCCTACAAGTGAATGGCCTGTTAGAAACCCTTACAATGTGCACCACCCCACTTTTTTTTTTTCAGAAACCTATCCTACTTTGCCATTGCATGTTTCCTCACCTCCCCATGCTGACCACACCATGGTGCTTTTCTCCATCCTACATTGCCACTAACAGCCTATACTAATTCAGGCCCTTCTATTCACACCACCCGGTGATGTTTTTTTCACTTCTACTTGTGAATGGCTTGTTAGAAATCCTTACAATGGGCACCACCCCGCGATGTTTTTCAGAAACCTATCCTAAATTGCCAGTGCATGTTTCCTGACCTCCCCATGCAGACCACCCAGTGGTGCTTTTCTCCATCCTGCATTGCCACTCACTGCCTATCCTGATTCAGGCCCTCCGATTCACACCACACTCTCATGTTTTTCTCACTTCTACTCGTGAATGGCCGGTTAGAAACCCTTACAATGCGCACCACCCAGCGATGTTTTTCAGAAAGCTATTCTACATTGCCAATGCATGTTTCCTGACCTCCCCATGCTGACTACCACGTGGTGCTTTTCTCCATCCTACATTGCCACTCAGTGCCTAACCTGATTCAGGCCCTCCAATTCACACCACCCCGTTATATTTTTCTCACTCCTTCTACTGAATGGCCTGTTAGAAACTCTTACAATGCCCACAACCCTTTGATGTTTTTCAGAAACCTATACTACATTGCCACTGCATTTTGTCTTGCCTCCCCATGATGACCATTCCGTGGTGCGTTTCTCCATCCTACATTGCCACTCACAGCCTATCCTAAGTCAGGCCCTCCGATTCACACCACCTTCTGATGTTTTTTCTCTCCTTCTCGTGAATGGCTTGTTAGAAAGCCTTACAATGCGCACCACCCTGCGATGTTTTTAAGAAACCTATCCTAAATTGCCATTACATGTTTCCTGACCTCCCCATGTTGATGACCCCGTGGTGCTTTTCTCCATTCTTCATTGCCACTCATTGCCTATCCTAATTCAGGCCATCTGATTCACACCACCCCGTGATGTTTTTCTCAATCCTACTAGTGAAAGACCTTTTAGAAACCCTTACAATGTACACGACCCTGCAATGTTTTTCAGAAACCTATGCTACCCTGCCACTGCATGTTTCCTGACCTCCGCATCCTGAGCAACCCGTGGTGCCCTTCTCCATCCTACGTTGCCACTCACTGCCTATCCTGATTCAGGCCCTCCAATTCACACCAGCCCATTATATTTTTCTCACTCCTACTAGGGAATGCCCCCACCCCGCGATGTTTTTCAGAAACCTATCCTACACTGCCACTGCATGATTCCTGACCTCCCCATGTTGACCACCCCATGGTGCTTTTCTCCATCCTACGTTGCCACTCACGGCCTATCCTATTTCAGGCCCTCCTATTCACACCACCCCTTGATGTTTTTCTCACTCCTACTAGTGAATGTCCTGTTAGAAAGCCTTACAATGCACACCACCCGGCGATGTTTTTCAGAAACCTATCCTACATTGCCAATGCATGGGTCCTGACCTCCCCATGCTGACCACCCTGTGGTGCTTTTCTCCATCCTACATTGCCACTCACTGCCTATCCTAATTCAGGCCCTCCGATTCACAAAACCCCGTGATATTTTTCTCCCTCCTCCAAGTGAATGGCCTGTTAGAAACCCTTACAATGCGCACCACCCCACTTTTTTTTTTCAGAAACCTATCCTACATTACCACTGCATGTTTCCTGACCAGCCAGTATTGAACAACCTGTGATGCTTTTCTCCATTCTTCATTGCCACTCACTGCCTATCCTCATTCAGGCTGTCTTATTCACACCACCCCGTGATGTTTTTTTCACTTCTACTTGGGAATGGCTTGTTAGAAAGCCTTACAATGCGCACCACCCCGCGATGTTTTTCAGAAACCTATAATACATTGCCATTGCATGTTTCCTGACCTCGCCATGCTGACCACCCTGTGGTGCTTTTCTCCATCCTACATTGCCACTCACAGCCTATCCTAAGTCAGGCCCTCCGATTCACACCACCTTCTGATGTTTTTTCTCTCCTTCTCGTGAATGGCTTGTTAGAAAGCCTTACAATGCGCACCACCCCGCGATGTTTTTAAGAAACCTATCCTAAATTGCCATTACATGTTTCCTGACCTCCCCATGTTGATGACCCCGTGGTGCTTTTCTCCATTCTTCATTGCATTCACTGCCTATCCTAATTCAGCCCCTCCGATTCACACCACCCCGTGATGTTTTTCTCACTCCTACTAGTGAATGGCCTGTTAGAAACCCTTACAATGCGCACCACCCACTTTTTTTTTTCAGAAACCTATCCTACATTGCCACTGCATGTTTCCTCACCTCCCCATGCTGACCACCCTGTGGTGCTTTTCTCCATCCTACATTGCCAATCAATGCTTATCCTAATTCAGGCAGTCCGATTCACATGACCCAGTGATGTTTTTCTCACTCCTACAAGAGAATGGCCTGGTAAAAACCCTTACAATGCACATCACCCGTCGATGTTTTTCAGAAACCTATCCTACATTGCCAATGCATGTTTCCTGTCCTCCCCATGCTCAAGAACCCGTGGTGCTTTTCTCGTTCCTACATTGCAACTCACTGTCTATCTTGATTCAGGACCTCCGATTCACACCACACCATGATGTATTTCTCACTCCTACTAGTGAATGGCCTGTTCGAAACCCTTACAATGTTCACTACCCTGGGATGTTTTTCAGAAACCTATCCTACATTGACACTGCATGTTTCCTGACCTCCCCATGTTGACCACCCTGTGGTGCTTTTCTCCATTCTTCATTGCCACTCACTGCCTATCCTAATTCAGGCTGTCTTATTCACACCACCCCGTGATGTTTTTTTCACTTCTACTTGGGAATGGCTTGTTAGAAAGCCTTTCAATGCGCACTACCCACGATGTTTTTCAAAAACCTATCCTACATTGCCATTGCATGTTTCCTGACCTCCCCATGCTGACCACCCTGTGGTGCTTTTCTCCATACTACATTGCCACTCATAGCCTATCCTAATTCAGGCCCTCCGATTCACACCACCTTCTGAAGTTTTTTCGCTCCTACTTGTGAATGGCTTGTTAGAAAGCCTTACAATGTGCACCACCCCGCAATGTTTTTCAGAAACCTATCCTAAATTGCCATTACATGTTTCCTGAACTCCCCATGTTGACCACCCCGTGGTACTTTTCTCCATTCTTCATTGCCATTCATTGCCTATCCTAATTCAGCCCCTCCGATTCACACCACCCCGTGATGTTTTTCTCACTCCTACAAGTGAATGGCCTGTTAGAAACCCTTACAATGTGCACCACCCCACTTTTTTTTTTCAGAAACCTATCCTACTTTGCCATTGCATGTTTCCTCACCTCCCCATGCTGACCACACCATGGTGCTTTTCTCCATCCTACATTGCCACTAACAGCCTATACTAATTCAGGCCCTTCTATTCACACCACCCGGTGATGTTTTTTTCACTTCTACTTGTGAATGGCTTGTTAGAAATCCTTACAATGGGCACCACCCCGCGATGTTTTTCAGAAACCTATCCTAAATTGCCAGTGCATGTTTCCTGACCTCCCCATGCAGACCACCCAGTGGTGCTTTTCTCCATCCTGCATTGCCACTCACTGCCTATCCTGATTCAGGCCCTCCGATTCACACCACACTCTCATGTTTTTCTCACTTCTACTCGTGAATGGCCGGTTAGAAACCCTTACAATGCGCACCACCTGGCGATGTTTTTCAGAAAGCTATTCTACATTGCCAATGCATGTTTCCTGACCTCCCCATGCTGACTACCACGTGGTGCTTTTCTCCATCCTACATAGCCACTCAGTGCCTAACCTGATTCAGGCCCTCCAATTCACACCACCCCGTTATATTTTTCTCACTCCTTCTACTGAATGGCCTGTTAGAAACTCTTACAATGCCCACAACTCTTTGATGTTTTTCAGAAACCTATACTACATTGCCACTGCATTTTGTCTTGCCTCCCCATGATGACCATTCCGTGGTGCGTTTCTCCATCCTACATTGCCACGCACAGCCTATCCTCATTCAGGCCCTTCGATTCACACCACCCCGTGATGTTTTTTCACTCTTATTTGTGAATGGCTTTTTAGAAATCCTTACAATGGGCACCACCCCGCGATGTTTTTCAGAAACCTATCCTACATTGCCACTGCATGTTTCCTGACCTCCCCATATTGACCACCCCGTTGTGCTTTTCTCCATTCTTCATTGCCACTCATTGCCTATCCTAATTCAGGCCATCTGATTCACACCACCCCGTGATGTTTTTCTCAATCCTACTAGTGAAAGACCTTTTAGAAACCCTTACAATGTACACGACTCTGCAATGTTTTTCAGAAACCTATGCTACCCTGCCACTGCATGTTTCCTGACCTCCGCATCCTTAGCAACCCGTGGTGCCCTTCTCCATCCTACGTTGCCACTCACTGCCTATCCTGATTCAGGCCCTCCAATTCACACCAGCCCATTATATTTTTCTCACTCCTACTAGGGAATGCCCCCACCCCGCGATGTTTTTCAGAAACCTATCCTACACTGCCACTGCATGATTCCTGACCTCCCCATGTTGACCACCCCATGGTGCTTTTCTCCATCCTACGTTGCCACTCACGGCCTATCCTATTTCAGGCCCTCCTATTCACACCACCCCTTGATGTTTTTCTCACTCCTACTAGTGAATGTCCTGTTAGAAAGCCTTACAATGCACACCACCCGGCGATGTTTTTCAGAAACCTATCCTACATTGCCAATGCATGGGTCCTGACCTCCCCATGCTGACCACCCTGTGGTGCTTTTCTCCATCCTACATTGCCACTCACTGCCTATCCTAATTCAGGCCCTCCGATTCACAAAACCCCGTGATATTTTTCTCACTCCTCCAAGTGAATGGCCTGTTAGAAACCCTTACAATGCGCACCACCCCGCTTTTTTTTTTCAGAAACCTATCCTACATTACCACTGCATGTTTCCTGACCAGCCAATATTGAACAACCTGTGATGCTTTTCTCCATTCTTCATTGCCACTCACTGCCTATCCTCATTCAGGCTGTCTTATTCACACCACCCCGTGATGTTTTTTTCACTTCTACTTGGGAATGGCTTGTTAGAAAGCCTTACAATGCGCACCACCCCGCGATGTTTTTCAGAAACCTATAATACATTGCCATTGCATGTTTCCTGACCTCGCCATGCTGACCACCCTGTGGTGCTTTTCTCCATCCTACATTGCCACTCACAGCCTATCCTAAGTCAGGCCCTCCGATTCACACCACCTTCTGATGTTTTTTTCTCTCCTTCTCGTGAATGGCTTGTTAGAAAGCCTTACAATGCGCACCACCCCGCGATGTTTTTAAGAAACCTATCCTAAATTGCCATTACATGTTTCCTGACCTCCCCATGTTGATGACCCCGTGGTGCTTTTCTCCATTCTTCATTGCATTCACTGCCTATCCTAATTCAGCCCCTCCGATTCACACCACCCCGTGATGTTTTTCTCACTCCTACTAGTGAATGGCCTGTTAGAAACCCTTACAATGCGCAACACCCACTTTTTTTTTCAGAAACCTATCCTACATTGCCACTGCATGTTTCCTCACCTCCCCATGCTGACCACCCTGTGGTGCTTTTCTCCATCCTACATTGCCAATCAATGCTTATCCTAATTCAGGCAGTCCGATTCACATGACCCAGTGATGTTTTTCTCACTCCTACAAGAGAATGGCCTGGTAAAAACCCTTACAATGCACATCACCCGTCGATGTTTTTCAGAAACCTATCCTACATTGCCAATGCATGTTTCCTGTCCTCCCCATGCTCAAGAACCCGTGGTGCTTTTCTCGTTCCTACATTGCAACTCACTGTCTATCTTGATTCAGGACCTCCGATTCACACCACACCATGATGTATTTCTCACTCCTACTAGTGAATGGCCTGTTCGAAACCCTTACAATGTTCACTACCCTGGGATGTTTTTCAGAAACCTATCCTACATTGACACTGCATGTTTCCTGACCTCCCCATGTTGACCACCCTGTGGTGCTTTTCTCCATTCTTCATTGCCACTCACTGCCTATCCTAATTCAGGCTGTCTTATTCACACCACCCCGTGATGTTTTTTTCACTTCTACTTGGGAATGGCTTGTTAGAAAGCCTTTCAATGCGCACTACCCACGATGTTTTTCAAAAACCTATCCTACATTGCCATTGCATGTTTCCTGACCTCCCCATGCTGACCACCCTGTGGTGCTTTTCTCCATACTACATTGCCACTCATAGCCTATCCTAATTCAGGCCCTCCGATTCACACCACCTTCTGAAGTTTTTTCGCTCCTACTTGTGAATGGCTTGTTAGAAAGCCTTACAACGCGCACCACCCCGCGATGTTTTTCAGAAACCTATCCTAAATTGCCATTACATGTTTCCTGAACTCCCCATGTTGACCACCCCGTGGTACTTTTCTCCATTCTTCATTGCCATTCATTGCCTATCCTAATTCAGCCCCTCCGATTCACACCACCCCGTGATGTTTTTCTCACTCCTACAAGTGAATGGCCTGTTAGAAACCCTTACAATGTGCACCACCCCACTTTTTTTTTTTCAGAAACCTATCCTACTTTGCCATTGCATGTTTCCTCACCTCCCCATGCTGACCACACCATGGTGCTTTTCTCCATCCTACATTGCCACTAACAGCCTATACTAATTCAGGCCCTTCTATTCACACCACCCGGTGATTTTTTTTTCACTTCTACTTGTGAATGGCTTGTTAGAAATCCTTACAATGGGCACCACCCCGCGATGTTTTTCAGAAACCTATCCTAAATTGCCAGTGCATGTTTCCTGACCTCCCCATGCAGACCACCCAGTGGTGCTTTTCTCCATCCTGCATTGCCACTCACTGCCTATCCTGATTCAGGCCCTCCGATTCACACCACACTCTCATGTTTTTCTCACTTCTACTCGTGAATGGCCGGTTAGAAACCCTTACAATGCGCACCACCTGGCGATGTTTTTCAGAAAGCTATTCTACATTGCCAATGCATGTTTCCTGACCTCCCCATGCTGACTACCACGTGGTGCTTTTCTCCATCCTACATTGCCACTCAGTGCCTAACCTGATTCAGGCCCTCCAATTCACACCACCCCGTTATATTTTTCTCACTCCTTCTACTGAATGGCCTGTTAGAAACTCTTACAATGCCCACAACCCTTTGATGTTTTTCAGAAACCTATACTACATTGCCACTGCATTTTGTCTTGCCTCCCCATGATGACCATTCCGTGGTGCGTTTCTCCATCCTACATTGCCACTCACAGCCTATCCTCATTCAGGCCCTTCGATTCACACCACCCCGTGATGTTTTTTCACTCTTATTTGTGAATGGCTTTTTAGAAATCCTTACAATGGGCACCACCCCGCGATGTTTTTCAGAAACCTATCCTACATTGCCACTGCATGTTTCCTGACCTCCCCATATTGACCACCCCGTTGTGCTTTTCTCCATTCTTCATTGCCACTCATTGCCTATCCTAATTCAGGCCATCTGATTCACACCACCCCGTGATGTTTTTCTCAATCCTACTAGTGAAAGACCTTTTAGAAACCCTTACAATGTACACGACCCTGCAATGTTTTTCAGAAACCTATGCTACCCTGCCACTGCATGTTTCCTGACCTCCGCATCCTTAGCAACCCGTGGTGCCCTTCTCCATCCTACGTTGCCACTCACTGCCTATCCTGATTCAGGCCCTCCAATTCACACCAGCCCATTATATTTTTCTCACTCCTACTAGGGAATGCCCCCACCCCGCGATGTTTTTCAGAAACCTATCCTACACTGCCACTGCATGATTCCTGACCTCCCCATGTTGACCACCCCATGGTGCTTTTCTCCATCCTACGTTGCCACTCACGGCCTATCCTATTTCAGGCCCTCCTATTCACACCACCCCTTGATGTTTTTCTCACTCCTACTAGTGAATGTCCTGTTAGAAAGCCTTACAATGCACACCACCCGGCGATGTTTTTCAGAAACCTATCCTACATTGCCAATGCATGGGTCCTGACCTCCCCATGCTGACCACCCTGTGGTGCTTTTCTCCATCCTACATTGCCACTCACTGCCTATCCTAATTCAGGCCCTCCGATTCACAAAACCCCGTGATATTTTTCTCACTCCTCCAAGTGAATGGCCTGTTAGAAACCCTTACAATGCGCACCACCCCGCTTTTTTTTTTGCAGAAACCTATCCTACATTACCACTGCATGTTTCCTGACCAGCCAATATTGAACAACCTGTGATGCTTTTCTCCATTCTTCATTGCCACTCACTGCCTATCCTCATTCAGGCTGTCTTATTCACACCACCCCGTGATGTTTTTTTTCACTTCTACTTGGGAATGGCTTGTTAGAAAGCCTTACAATGCGCACCACCCCGCGATGTTTTTCAGAAACCTATAATACATTGCCATTGCATGTTTCCTGACCTCGCCATGCTGACCACCCTGTGGTGCTTTTCTCCATCCTACATTGCCACTCACAGCCTATCCTAAGTCAGGCCCTCCGATTCACACCACCTTCTGATGTTTTTTCTCTCCTTCTCGTGAATGGCTTGTTAGGAAGCCTTACAATGCGCACCACCCCGCGATGTTTTTAAGAAACCTATCCTAAATTGCCATTACATGTTTCCTGACCTCCCAATGTTGATGACCCCGTGGTGCTTTTCTCCATTCTTCATTGCATTCACTGCCTATCCTAATTCAGCCCCTCCGATTCACACCACCCCGTGATGTTTTTCTCACTCCTACTAGTGAATGGCCTGTTAGAAACCCTTACAATGCGCACCACCCACTTTTTTTTTTCAGAAACCTATCCTACATTGCCACTGCATGTTTCCTCACCTCCCCATGCTGACCACCCTGTGGTGCTTTTCTCCATCCTACATTGCCAATCAATGCTTATCCTAATTCAGGCAGTCCGATTCACATGACCCAGTGATGTTTTTCTCACTCCTACAAGAGAATGGCCTGGTAAAAACCTTACAATGCACATCACCCGTCGATGTTTTTCAGAAACCTATCCTACATTGCCAATGCATGTTTCCTGTCCTCCCCATGCTCAAGAACCCGTGGTGCTTTTCTCGTTCCTACATTGCAACTCACTGTCTATCTTGATTCAGGACCTCCGATTCACACCACACCATGATGTATTTCTCACTCCTACTAGTGAATGGCCTGTTCGAAACCCTTACAATGTTCACTACCCTGGGATGTTTTTCAGAAACCTATCCTACATTGACACTGCATGTTTCCTGACCTCCCCATGTTGACCACCCTGTGGTGCTTTTCTCCATTCTTCATTGCCACTCACTGCCTATCCTAATTCAGGCTGTCTTATTCACACCACCCCGTGATGTTTTTTTCACTTCTACTTGGGAATGGCTTGTTAGAAAGCCTTTCAATGCGCACTACCCACGATGTTTTTCAAAAACCTATCCTACATTGCCATTGCATGTTTCCTGACCTCCCCATGCTGACCACCCTGTGGTGCTTTTCTCCATACTACATTGCCACTCATAGCCTATCCTAATTCAGGCCCTCCGATTCACACCACCTTCTGAAGTTTTTTCGCTCCTACTTGTGAATGGCTTGTTAGAAAGCCTTACAACGCGCACCACCCCGCGATGTTTTTCAGAAACCTATCCTAAATTGCCATTACATGTTTCCTGAACTCCCCATGTTGACCACCCCGTGGTACTTTTCTCCATTCTTCATTGCCATTCATTGCCTATCCTAATTCAGCCCCTCCGATTCACACCACCCCGTGATGTTTTTCTCACTCCTACAAGTGAATGGCCTGTTAGAAACCCTTACAATGTGCACCACCCCACTTTTTTTTTTTCAGAAACCTATCCTACTTTGCCATTGCATGTTTCCTCACCTCCCCATGCTGACCACACCATGGTGCTTTTCTCCATCCTACATTGCCACTAACAGCCTATACTAATTCAGGCCCTTCTATTCACACCACCCGGTGATGTTTTTTTCACTTCTACTTGTGAATGGCTTGTTAGAAATCCTTACAATGGGCACCACCCCGCGATGTTTTTCAGAAACCTATCCTAAATTGCCAGTGCATGTTTCCTGACCTCCCCATGCAGACCACCCAGTGGTGCTTTTCTCCATCCTGCATTGCCACTCACTGCCTATCCTGATTCAGGCCCTCCGATTCACACCACACTCTCATGTTTTTCTCACTTCTACTCGTGAATGGCCGGTTAGAAACCCTTACAATGCGCACCACCTGGCGATGTTTTTCAGAAAGCTATTCTACATTGCCAATGCATGTTTCCTGACCTCCCCATGCTGACTACCACGTGGTGCTTTTCTCCATCCTACATTGCCACTCAGTGCCTAACCTGATTCAGGCCCTCCAATTCATACCACCCCGTTATATTTTTCTCACTCCTTCTACTGAATGGCCTGTTAGAAACTCTTACAATGCCCACAACCCTTTGATGTTTTTCAGAAACCTATACTACATTGCCACTGCATTTTGTCTTGCCTCCCCATGATGACCATTCCGTGGTGCGTTTCTCCATCCTACATTGCCACTCACAGCCTATCCTCATTCAGGCCCTTCGATTCACACCACCCCGTGATGTTTTTTCACTCTTATTTGTGAATGGCTTTTTAGAAATCCTTACAATGGGCACCACCCCGCGATGTTTTTCAGAAACCTATCCTACATTGCCACTGCATGTTTCCTGACCTCCCCATATTGACCACCCCGTTGTGCTTTTCTCCATTCTTCATTGCCACTCATTGCCTATCCTAATTCAGGCCATCTGATTCACACCACCCCGTGATGTTTTTCTCAATCCTACTAGTGAAAGACCTTTTAGAAACCCTTACAATGTACACGACCCTGCAATGTTTTTCAGAAACCTATGCTACCCTGCCACTGCATGTTTCCTGACCTCCGCATCCTGAGCAACCCGTGGTGCCCTTCTCCATCCTACGTTGCCACTCACTGCCTATCCTGATTCAGGCCCTCCAATTCACACCAGCCCATTATATTTTTCTCACTCCTACTAGGGAATGCCCCCACCCCGCGATGTTTTTCAGAAACCTATCCTACACTGCCACTGCATGATTCCTGACCTCCCCATGTTGACCACCCCATGGTGCTTTTCTCCATCCTACGTTGCCACTCACGGCCTATCCTATTTCAGGCCCTCCTATTCACACCACCCCTTGATGTTTTTCTCACTCCTACTAGTGAATGTCCTGTTAGAAAGCCTTACAATGCACACCACCCGGCGATGTTTTTCAGAAACCTATCCTACATTGCCAATGCATGGGTCCTGACCTCCCCATGCTGACCACCCTGTGGTGCTTTTCTCCATCCTACATTGCCACTCACTGACTATCCTAATTCAGGCCCTCCGATTCACAAAACCCCGTGATATTTTTCTCACTCCTCCAAGTGAATGGCCTGTTAGAAACCCTTACAATGCGCACCACCCCGCTTTTTTTTTTTCAGAAACCTATCCTACATTACCACTGCATGTTTCCTGACCAGCCAATATTGAACAACCTGTGATGCTTTTCTCCATTCTTCATTGCCACTCACTGCCTATCCTCATTCAGGCTGTCTTATTCACACCACCCCGTGATGTTTTTTTCACTTCTACTTGGGAATGGCTTGTTAGAAAGCCTTACAATGCGCACCACCCCGCGATGTTTTTCAGAAACCTATAATACATTGCCATTGCATGTTTCCTGACCTCGCCATGCTGACCACCCTGTGGTGCTTTTCTCCATCCTACATTGCCACTCACAGCCTATCCTAAGTCAGGCCCTCCGATTCACACCACCTTCTGATGTTTTTTCTCTCCTTCTCGTGAATGGCTTGTTAGGAAGCCTTACAATGCGCACCACCCCGCGATGTTTTTAAGAAACCTATCCTAAATTGCCATTACATGTTTCCTGACCTCCCCATGTTGATGACCCCGTGGTGCTTTTCTCCATTCTTCATTGCATTCACTGCCTATCCTAATTCAGCCCCTCCGATTCACACCACCCCGTGATGTTTTTCTCACTCCTACTAGTGAATGGCCTGTTAGAAACCCTTACAATGCGCACCACCCACTTTTTTTTTTCAGAAACCTATCCTACATTGCCACTGCATGTTTCCTCACCTCCCCATGCTGACCACCCTGTGGTGCTTTTCTCCATCCTACATTGCCAATCAATGCTTATCCTAATTCAGGCAGTCCGATTCACATGACCCAGTGATGTTTTTCTCACTCCTACAAGAGAATGGCCTGGTAAAAACCCTTACAATGCACATCACCCGTCGATGTTTTTCAGAAACCTATCCTACATTGCCAATGCATGTTTCCTGTCCTCCCCATGCTCAAGAACCCGTGGTGCTTTTCTCGTTCCTACATTGCAACTCACTGTCTATCTTGATTCAGGACCTCCGATTCACACCACACCATGATGTATTTCTCACTCCTACTAGTGAATGGCCTGTTCGAAACCCTTACAATGTTCACTACCCTGGGATGTTTTTCAGAAACCTATCCTACATTGACACTGCATGTTTCCTGACCTCCCCATGTTGACCACCCTGTGGTGCTTTTCTCCATTCTTCATTGCCACTCACTGCCTATCCTAATTCAGGCTGTCTTATTCACACCACCCCGTGATGTTTTTTTCACTTCTACTTGGGAATGGCTTGTTAGAAAGCCTTTCAATGCGCACTACCCACGATGTTTTTCAAAAACCTATCCTACATTGCCATTGCATGTTTCCTGACCTCCCCATGCTGACCACCCTGTGGTGCTTTTCTCCATACTACATTGCCACTCATAGCCTATCCTAATTCAGGCCCTCCGATTCACACCACCTTCTGAAGTTTTTTCGCTCCTACTTGTGAATGGCTTGTTAGAAAGCCTTACAACGCGCACCACCCCGCGATGTTTTTCAGAAACCTATCCTAAATTGCCATTACATGTTTCCTGAACTCCCCATGTTGACCACCCCGTGGTACTTTTCTCCATTCTTCATTGCCATTCATTGCCTATCCTAATTCAGCCCCTCCGATTCACACCACCCCGTGATGTTTTTCTCACTCCTACAAGTGAATGGCCTGTTAGAAACCCTTACAATGTGCACCACCCCACTTTTTTTTTTCAGAAACCTATCCTACTTTGCCATTGCATGTTTCCTCACCTCCCCATGCTGACCACACCATGGTGCTTTTCTCCATCCTACATTGCCACTAACAGCCTATACTAATTCAGGCCCTTCTATTCACACCAATCGGTGATGTTTTTTTCACTTCTACTTGTGAATGGCTTGTTAGAAATCCTTACAATGGGCACCACCCCGCGATGTTTTTCAGAAACCTATCCTACACTGCCACTGCATGATTCCTGACCTCCCCATGTTGACCACCCCATGGTGCTTTTCTCCATCCTACGTTGCCACTCACGGCCTATCCTATTTCAGGCCCTCCTATTCACACCACCCCTTGATGTTTTTCTCACTCCTACTAGTGAATGTCCTGTTAGAAAGCCTTACAATGCACACCACCCGGCGATGTTTTTCAGAAACCTATCCTACATTGCCAATGCATGGGTCCTGACCTCCCCATGCTGACCACCCTGTGGTGCTTTTCTCCATCCTACATTGCCACTCACTGCCTATCCTAATTCAGGCCCTCCGATTCACAAAACCCCGTGATATTTTTCTCACTCCTCCAAGTGAATGGCCTGTTAGAAACCCTTACAATGCGCACCACCCCGCTTTTTTTTTCAGAAACCTATCCTACATTACCACTGCATGTTTCCTGACCAGCCAATATTGAACAACCTGTGATGCTTTTCTCCATTCTTCATTGCCACTCACTGCCTATCCTCATTCAGGCTGTCTTATTCACACCACCCCGTGATGTTTTTTTCACTTCTACTTGGGAATGGCTTGTTAGAAAGCCTTACAATGCGCACCACCCCGCGATGTTTTTCAGAAACCTATAATACATTGCCATTGCATGTTTCCTGACCTCGCCATGCTGACCACCCTGTGGTGCTTTTCTCCATCCTACATTGCCACTCACAGCCTATCCTAAGTCAGGCCCTCCGATTCACACCACCTTCTGATGTTTTTTCTCTCCTTCTCGTGAATGGCTTGTTAGAAAGCCTTACAATGCGCACCACCCCGCGATGTTTTTAAGAAACCTATCCTAAATTGCCATTACATGTTTCCTGACCTCCCCATGTTGATGACCCCGTGGTGCTTTTCTCCATTCTTCATTGCATTCACTGCCTATCCTAATTCAGCCCCTCCGATTCACACCACCCCGTGATGTTTTTCTCACTCCTACTAGTGAATGGCCTGTTAGAAACCCTTACAATGCGCACCACCCACTTTTTTTTTTCAGAAACCTATCCTACATTGCCACTGCATGTTTCCTCACCTCCCCATGCTGACCACCCTGTGGTGCTTTTCTCCATCCTACATTGCCAATCAATGCTTATCCTAATTCAGGCAGTCCGATTCACATGACCCAGTGATGTTTTTCTCACTCCTACAAGAGAATGGCCTGGTAAAAACCCTTACAATGCACATCACCCGTCGATGTTTTTCAGAAACCTATCCTACATTGCCAATGCATGTTTCCTGTCCTCCCCATGCTCAAGAACCCGTGGTGCTTTTCTCGTTCCTACATTGCAACTCACTGTCTATCTTGATTCAGGACCTCCGATTCACACCACACCATGATGTATTTCTCACTCCTACTAGTGAATGGCCTGTTCGAAACCCTTACAATGTTCACTACCCTGGGATGTTTTTCAGAAACCTATCCTACATTGACACTGCATGTTTCCTGACCTCCCCATGTTGACCACCCTGTGGTGCTTTTCTCCATTCTTCATTGCCACTCACTGCCTATCCTAATTCAGGCTGTCTTATTCACACCACCCCGTGATGTTTTTTTCACTTCTACTTGGGAATGGCTTGTTAGAAAGCCTTTCAATGCGCACTACCTACGATGTTTTTCAAAAACCTATCCTACATTGCCATTGCATGTTTCCTGACCTCCCCATGCTGACCACCCTGTGGTGCTTTTCTCCATACTACATTGCCACTCATAGCCTATCCTAATTCAGGCCCTCCGATTCACACCACCTTCTGAAGTTTTTTCGCTCCTACTTGTGAATGGCTTGTTAGAAAGCCTTACAACGCGCACCACCCCGCGATGTTTTTCAGAAACCTATCCTAAATTGCCATTACATGTTTCCTGAACTCCCCATGTTGACCACCCCGTGGTACTTTTCTCCATTCTTCATTGCCATTCATTGCCTATCCTAATTCAGCCCCTCCGATTCACACCACCCCGTGATGTTTTTCTCACTCCTACAAGTGAATGGCCTGTTAGAAACCCTTACAATGTGCACCACCCCACTTTTTTTTTTTCAGAAACCTATCCTACTTTGCCATTGCATGTTTCCTCACCTCCCCATGCTGACCACACCATGGTGCTTTTCTCCATCCTACATTGCCACTAACAGCCTATACTAATTCAGGCCCTTCTATTCACACCACCCGGTGATGTTTTTTTCACTTCTACTTGTGAATGGCTTGTTAGAAATCCTTACAATGGGCACCACCCCGCGATGTTTTTCAGAAACCTATCCTACACTGCCACTGCATGATTCCTGACCTCCCCATGTTGACCACCCCATGGTGCTTTTCTCCATCCTACGTTGCCACTCACGGCCTATCCTATTTCAGGCCCTCCTATTCACACCACCCCTTGATGTTTTTCTCACTCCTACTAGTGAATGTCCTGTTAGAAAGCCTTACAATGCACACCACCCCGCGATGTTTTTCAGAAACCTATCCTACACTGCCACTGCATGATTCCTGACCTCCCCATGCTGACCACCCTGTGGTGCTTTTCTCCATACTACATTGCCACTCATAGCCTATCCTAATTCAGGCCCTCCGATTCACACCACCTTCTGAAGTTTTTTCGCTCCTACTTGTGAATGGCTTGTTAGAAAGCCTTACAACGCGCACCACCCCGCGATGTTTTTCAGAAACCTATCCTAAATTGCCATTACATGTTTCCTGAACTCCCCATGTTGACCACCCCGTGGTACTTTT
Source organism: Cavia porcellus (assembly GCF_034190915.1). Taxonomy (NCBI): domain Eukaryota; kingdom Metazoa; phylum Chordata; class Mammalia; order Rodentia; family Caviidae; genus Cavia; species Cavia porcellus. The sequence continues at coordinate 567,033 of NW_026947539.1, read as the reverse complement.
CCCCATTCTTCATTGCCATTCATTGCCTATCCTAATTCAGCGCCTCCAATTCACACCACCCCGTGATGTTTTTCTCACTCCTCCAAGTGAATGGCCTGTTAGAAACCCTTACAATGTGCACCACCCCACTTTTTTTTTTTCAGAAACCTATCCTACTTTGCCATTGCATGTTTCCTCACCTCCCCATGCTGACCACACCATGGTGCTTTTCTCCATCCTACATTGCCACTAACAGCCTATACTAATTCAGGCCCTTCTATTCACACCACCCGGTGATGTTTTTTTCACTTCTACTTGTGAATGGCTTGTTAGAAACCCTTACAATGCGCACCACCCCGCTTTTTTTTTCAGAAACCTATCCTACATTACCACTGCATGTTTCCTGACCAGCCAATATTGAACAACCTGTGATGCTTTTCTCCATTCTTCATTGCCACTCACTGCCTATCCTCATTTAGCTTGTCTTATTCACACCACCCCGTGATGTTTTTTTCACTTCTACTTGGGAATGGCTTGTTAGAAAGCCTTACAATGCGCACCACCCCGCGATGTTTTTCAGAAACCTATAATACATTGCCATTGCATGTTTCCTGATCTCGCCATGCTGACCACCCTGTGGTGCTTTTCTCCATCCTACATTGCCACTCACAGCCTATCCTAAGTCAGGCCCTCCGATTCACACCACCTTCTGATGTTTTTTTCTCTCCTTCTCGTGAATGGCTTGTTAGAAAGCCTTACAATGCGCACCACCCCGCGATGTTTTTAAGAAACCTATCCTAAATTGCCATTACATGTTTCCTGACCTCCCCATGTTGATGACCCCGTGGTGCTTTTCTCCATTCTTCATTGCATTCACTGCCTATCCTAATTCAGCCCCTCCGATTCACACCACCCCGTGATGTTTTTCTCACTCCTACTAGTGAATGGCCTGTTAGAAACCCTTACAATGCACACCACCCACTTTTTTTTTTCAGAAACCTATCCTACATTGCCACTGCATGTTTCCTCACCTCCCCATGCTGACCACCCTGTGGTGCTTTTCTCCATCCTACATTGCCAATCAATGCTTATCCTAATTCAGGCAGTCCGATTCACATGACCCAGTGATGTTTTTCTCACTCCTACAAGAGAATGGCCTGGTAAAAACCCTTACAATGCACATCACCCGTCGATGTTTTTCAGAAACCTATCCTACATTGCCAATGCATGTTTCCTGTCCTCCCCATGCTCAAGAACCCGTGGTGCTTTTCTCGTTCCTACATTGCAACTCACTGTCTATCTTGATTCAGGACCTCCGATTCACACCACACCATGATGTATTTCTCACTCCTACTAGTGAATGGCCTGTTCGAAACCCTTACAATGTTCACTACCCTGGGATGTTTTTCAGAAACCTATCCTACATTGACACTGCATGTTTCCTGACCTCCCCATGTTGACCACCCTGTGGTGCTTTTCTCCATTCTTCATTGCCACTCACTGCCTATCCTAATTCAGGCTGTCTTATTCACACCACCCCGTGATGTTTTTTTCACTTCTACTTGGGAATGGCTTGTTAGAAAGCCTTTCAATGCGCACTACCCACGATGTTTTTCAAAAACCTATCCTACATTGCCATTGCATGTTTCCTGACCTCCCCATGCTGACCACCCTGTGGTGCTTTTCTCCATACTACATTGCCACTCATAGCCTATCCTAATTCAGGCCCTCCGATTCACACCACCTTCTGAAGTTTTTTCGCTCCTACTTGTGAATGGCTTGTTAGAAAGCCTTACAACGCGCACCACCCCGCGATGTTTTTCAGAAACCTATCCTAAATTGCCATTACATGTTTCCTGAACTCCCCATGTTGACCACCCCGTGGTACTTTTCTCCATTCTTCATTGCCATTCATTGCCTATCCTAATTCAGCCCCTCTGATTCACACCACCCCGTGATGTTTTTCTCACTCCTACAAGTGAATGGCCTGTTAGAAACCCTTACAATGTGCACCACCCCACTTTTTTTTTTTCAGAAACCTATCCTACTTTGCCATTGCATGTTTCCTCACCTCCCCATGCTGACCACACCATGGTGCTTTTCTCCATCCTACATTGCCACTAACAGCCTATACTAATTCAGGCCCTTCTATTCACACCACCCGGTGATGTTTTTTTCACTTCTACTTGTGAATGGCTTGTTAGAAATCCTTACAATGGGCACCACCCCGCGATGTTTTTCAGAAACCTATCCTACACTGCCACTGCATGATTCCTGACCTCCCCATGTTGACCACCCCATGGTGCTTTTCTCCATCCTACGTTGCCACTCACGGCCTATCCTATTTCAGGCCCTCCTATTCACACCACCCCTTGATGTTTTTCTCACTCCTACTAGTGAATGTCCTGTTAGAAAGCCTTACAATGCACACCACCCGGCGATGTTTTTCAGAAACCTATCCTACATTGCCAATGCATGGGTCCTGACCTCCCCATGCTGACCACCCTGTGGTGCTTTTCTCCATCCTACATTGCCACTCACTGCCTATCCTAATTCAGGCCCTCCGATTCACAAAACCCCGTGATATTTTTCTCCCTCCTCCAAGTGAATGGCCTGTTAGAAACCCTTACAATGCGCACCACCCCGCTTTTTTTTTTCAGAAACCTCTCCTACATTACCACTGCATGTTTCCTGACCAGCCAATATTGAACAACCTGTGATGCTTTTCTCCATTCTTCATTGCCACTCACTGCCTATCCTCATTCAGGCTGTCTTATTCACACCACCCCGTGATGTTTTTTTCACTTCTACTTGGGAATGGCTTGTTAGAAAGCCTTACAATGCGCACCACCCCGCGATGTTTTTCAGAAACCTATAATACATTGCCATTGCATGTTTCCTGACCTCGCCATGCTGACCACCCTGTGGTGCTTTTCTCCATCCTACATTGCCACTCACAGCCTATCCTAAGTCAGGCCCTCCGATTCACACCACCTTCTGATGTTTTTTCTCTCCTTCTCGTGAATGGCTTGTTAGAAAGCCTTACAATGCGCACCACCCCGCGATGTTTTTAAGAAACCTATCCTAAATTGCCATTACATGTTTCCTGACCTCCCCATGTTGATGACCCCGTGGTGCTTTTCTCCATTCTTCATTGCATTCACTGCCTATCCTAATTCAGCCCCTCCGATTCACACCACCCCGTGATGTTTTTCTCACTCCTACTAGTGAATGGCCTGTTAGAAACCCTTACAATGCGCACCACCCACTTTTTTTTTTCAGAAACCTATCCTACATTGCCACTGCATGTTTCCTCACCTCCCCATGCTGACCACCCTGTGGTGCTTTTCTCCATCCTACATTGCCAATCAATGCTTATCCTAATTCAGGCAGTCCGATTCACATGACCCAGTGATGTTTTTCTCACTCCTACAAGAGAATGGCCTGGTAAAAACCCTTACAATGCACATCACCCGTCGATGTTTTTCAGAAACCTATCCTACATTGCCAATGCATGTTTCCTGTCCTCCCCATGCTCAAGAACCCGTGGTGCTTTTCTCGTTCCTACATTGCAACTCACTGTCTATCTTGATTCAGGACCTCCGATTCACACCACACCATGATGTATTTCTCACTCCTACTAGTGAATGGCCTGTTCGAAACCCTTACAATGTTCACTACCCTGGGATGTTTTTCAGAAACCTATCCTACATTGACACTGCATGTTTCCTGACCTCCCCATGTTGACCACCCTGTGGTGCTTTTCTCCATTCTTCATTGCCACTCACTGCCTATCCTAATTCAGGCTGTCTTATTCACACCACCCCGTGATGTTTTTTTCACTTCTACTTGGGAATGGCTTGTTAGAAAGCCTTTCAATGCGCACTACCCACGATGTTTTTCAAAAACCTATCCTACATTGCCATTGCATGTTTCCTGACCTCCCCATGCTGACCACCCTGTGGTGCTTTTCTCCATACTACATTGCCACTCATAGCCTATCCTAATTCAGGCCCTCCGATTCACACCACCTTCTGAAGTTTTTTCGCTCCTACTTGTGAATGGCTTGTTAGAAAGCCTTACAACGCGCACCACCCCGCGATGTTTTTCAGAAACCTATCCTAAATTGCCATTACATGTTTCCTGAACTCCCCATGTTGACCACCCCGTGGTACTTTTCTCCATTCTTCATTGCCATTCATTGCCTATCCTAATTCAGCCCCTCCGATTCACACCACCCCGTGATGTTTTTCTCACTCCTACAAGTGAATGGCCTGTTAGAAACCCTTACAATGTGCACCACCCCACTTTTTTTTTTTCAGAAACCTATCCTACTTTGCCATTGCATGTTTCCTCACCTCCCCATGCTGACCACACCATGGTGCTTTTCTCCATCCTACATTGCCACTAACAGCCTATACTAATTCAGGCCCTTCTATTCACACCACCCGGTGATGTTTTTTTCACTTCTACTTGTGAATGGCTTGTTAGAAATCCTTACAATGGGCACCACCCCGCGATGTTTTTCAGAAACCTATCCTAAATTGCCAGTGCATGTTTCCTGACCTCCCCATGCAGACCACCCAGTGGTGCTTTTCTCCATCCTGCATTGCCACTCACTGCCTATCCTGATTCAGGCCCTCCGATTCACACCACACTCTCATGTTTTTCTCACTTCTACTCGTGAATGGCCGGTTAGAAACCCTTACAATGCGCACCACCCGGCGATGTTTTTCAGAAAGCTATTCTACATTGCCAATGCATGTTTCCTGACCTCCCCATGCTGACTACCACGTGGTGCTTTTCTCCATCCTACATTGCCACTCAGTGCCTAACCTGATTCAGGCCCTCCAATTCACACCACCCCGTTATATTTTTCTCACTCCTTCTACTGAATGGCCTGTTAGAAACTCTTACAATGCCCACAACCCTTTGATGTTTTTCAGAAACCTATACTACATTGCCACTGCATTTTGTCTTGCCTCCCCATGATGACCATTCCGTGGTGCGTTTCTCCATCCTACATTGCCACTCACAGCCTATCCTCATTCAGGCCCTTCGATTCACACCACCCCGTGATGTTTTTTCACTCTTATTTGTGAATGGCTTTTTAGAAATCCTTACAATGGGCACCACCCCGCGATGTTTTTCAGAAACCTATCCTACATTGCCACTGCATGTTTCCTGACCTCCCCATATTGACCACCCCGTTGTGCTTTTCTCCATTCTTCATTGCCACTCATTGCCTATCCTAATTCAGGCCATCTGATTCACACCACCCCGTGATGTTTTTCTCAATCCTACTAGTGAAAGACCTTTTAGAAACCCTTACAATGTACACGACCCTGCAATGTTTTTCAGAAACCTATGCTACCCTGCCACTGCATGTTTCCTGACCTCCGCATCCTGAGCAACCCGTGGTGCCCTTCTCCATCCTACGTTGCCACTCACTGCCTATCCTGATTCAGGCCCTCCAATTCACACCAGCCCATTATATTTTTCTCACTCCTACTAGGGAATGCCCCCACCCCGCGATGTTTTTCAGAAACCTATCCTACACTGCCACTGCATGATTCCTGACCTCCCCATGTTGACCACCCCATGGTGCTTTTCTCCATCCTACGTTGCCACTCACGGCCTATCCTATTTCAGGCCCTCCTATTCACACCACCCCTTGATGTTTTTCTCACTCCTACTAGTGAATGTCCTGTTAGAAAGCCTTACAATGCACACCACCCGGCGATGTTTTTCAGAAACCTATCCTACATTGCCAATGCATGGGTCCTGACCTCCCCATGCTGACCACCCTGTGGTGCTTTTCTCCATCCTACATTGCCACTCACTGCCTATCCTAATTCAGGCCCTCCGATTCACAAAACCCCGTGATATTTTTCTCACTCCTCCAAGTGAATGGCCTGTTAGAAACCCTTACAATGCGCACCACCCCGCTTTTTTTTTTCAGAAACCTATCCTACATTACCACTGCATGTTTCCTGACCAGCCAATATTGAACAACCTGTGATGCTTTTCTCCATTCTTCATTGCCACTCACTGCCTATCCTCATTCAGGCTGTCTTATTCACACCACCCCGTGATGTTTTTTTCACTTCTACTTGGGAATGGCTTGTTAGAAAGCCTTACAATGCGCACCACCCCGCGATGTTTTTCAGAAACCTATAATACATTGCCATTGCATGTTTCCTGACCTCGCCATGCTGACCACCCTGTGGTGCTTTTCTCCATCCTACATTGCCACTCACAGCCTATCCTAAGTCAGGCCCTCCGATTCACACCACCTTCTGATGTTTTTTCTCTCCTTCTCGTGAATGGCTTGTTAGAAAGCCTTACAATGCGCACCACCCCGCGATGTTTTTAAGAAACCTATCCTAAATTGCCATTACATGTTTCCTGACCTCCCCATGTTGATGACCCCGTGGTGCTTTTCTCCATTCTTCATTGCATTCACTGCCTATCCTAATTCAGCCCCTCCGATTCACACCACCCCGTGATGTTTTTCTCACTCCTACTAGTGAATGGCCTGTTAGAAACCCTTACAATGCGCACCACCCACTTTTTTTTTTCAGAAACCTATCCTACATTGCCACTGCATGTTTCCTCACCTCCCCATGCTGACCACCCTGTGGTGCTTTTCTCCATCCTACATTGCCAATCAATGCTTATCCTAATTCAGGCAGTCCGATTCACATGACCCAGTGATGTTTTTCTCACTCCTACAAGAGAATGGCCTGGTAAAAACCCTTACAATGCACATCACCCGTCGATGTTTTTCAGAAACCTATCCTACATTGCCAATGCATGTTTCCTGTCCTCCCCATGCTCAAGAACCCGTGGTGCTTTTCTCGTTCCTACATTGCAACTCACTGTCTATCTTGATTCAGGACCTCCGATTCACACCACACCATGATGTATTTCTCACTCCTACTAGTGAATGGCCTGTTCGAAACCCTTACAATGTTCACTACCCTGGGATGTTTTTCAGAAACCTATCCTACATTGACACTGCATGTTTCCTGACCTCCGCATGTTGACCACCCTGTGGTGCTTTTCTCCATTCTTCATTGCCACTCACTGCCTATCCTAATTCAGGCTGTCTTATTCACACCACCCCGTGATGTTTTTTTCACTTCTACTTGGGAATGGCTTGTTAGAAAGCCTTTCAATGCGCACTACCCACGATGTTTTTCAAAAACCTATCCTACATTGCCATTGCATGTTTCCTGACCTCCCCATGCTGACCACCCTGTGGTGCTTTTCTCCATACTACATTGCCACTCATAGCCTATCCTAATTCAGGCCCTCCGATTCACACCACCTTCTGAAGTTTTTTCGCTCCTACTTGTGAATGGCTTGTTAGAAAGCCTTACAACGCGCACCACCCCGCGATGTTTTTCAGAAACCTATCCTAAATTGCCATTACATGTTTCCTGAACTCCCCATGTTGACCACCCCGTGGTACTTTTCTCCATTCTTCATTGCCATTCATTGCCTATCCTAATTCAGCCCCTCCGATTCACACCACCCCATGATGTTTTTCTCACTCCTACAAGTGAATGGCCTGTTAGAAACCCTTACAATGTGCACCACCCCACTTTTTTTTTTTCAGAAACCTATCCTACTTTGCCATTGCATGTTTCCTCACCTCCCCATGCTGACCACACCATGGTGCTTTTCTCCATCCTACATTGCCACTAACAGCCTATACTAATTCAGGCCCTTCTATTCACACCACCCGGTGATGTTTTTTTCACTTCTACTTGTGAATGGCTTGTTAGAAATCCTTACAATGGGCACCACCCCGCGATGTTTTTCAGAAACCTATCCTAAATTGCCAGTGCATGTTTCCTGACCTCCCCATGCAGACCACCCAGTGGTGCTTTTCTCCATCCTGCATTGCCACTCACTGCCTATCCTGATTCAGGCCCTCCGATTCACACCACACTCTCATGTTTTTCTCACTTCTACTCGTGAATGGCCGGTTAGAAACCCTTACAATGCGCACCACCCAGCGATGTTTTTCAGAAAGCTATTCTACATTGCCAATGCATGTTTCCTGACCTCCCCATGCTGACTACCACGTGGTGCTTTTCTCCATCCTACATTGCCACTCAGTGCCTAACCTGATTCAGGCCCTCCAATTCACACCACCCCGTTATATTTTTCTCACTCCTTCTACTGAATGGCCTGTTAGAAACTCTTACAATGCCCACAACCCTTTGATGTTTTTCAGAAACCTATACTACATTGCCACTGCATTTTGTCTTGCCTCCCCATGATGACCATTCCGTGGTGCGTTTCTCCATCCTACATTGCCACTCACAGCCTATCCTAAGTCAGGCCCTCCGATTCACACCACCTTCTGATGTTTTTTCTCTCCTTCTCGTGAATGGCTTGTTAGAAAGCCTTACAATGCGCACCACCCTGCGATGTTTTTAAGAAACCTATCCTAAATTGCCATTACATGTTTCCTGACCTCCCCATGTTGATGACCCCGTGGTGCTTTTCTCCATTCTTCATTGCCACTCATTGCCTATCCTAATTCAGGCCATCTGATTCACACCACCCCGTGATGTTTTTCTCAATCCTACTAGTGAAAGACCTTTTAGAAACCCTTACAATGTACACGACCCTGCAATGTTTTTCAGAAACCTATGCTACCCTGCCACTGCATGTTTCCTGACCTCCGCATCCTGAGCAACCCGTGGTGCCCTTCTCCATCCTACGTTGCCACTCACTGCCTATCCTGATTCAGGCCCTCCAATTCACACCAGCCCATTATATTTTTCTCACTCCTACTAGGGAATGCCCCCACCCCGCGATGTTTTTCAGAAACCTATCCTACACTGCCACTGCATGATTCCTGACCTCCCCATGTTGACCACCCCATGGTGCTTTTCTCCATCCTACGTTGCCACTCACGGCCTATCCTATTTCAGGCCCTCCTATTCACACCACCCCTTGATGTTTTTCTCACTCCTACTAGTGAATGTCCTGTTAGAAAGCCTTACAATGCACACCACCCGGCGATGTTTTTCAGAAACCTATCCTACATTGCCAATGCATGGGTCCTGACCTCCCCATGCTGACCACCCTGTGGTGCTTTTCTCCATCCTACATTGCCACTCACTGCCTATCCTAATTCAGGCCCTCCGATTCACAAAACCCCGTGATATTTTTCTCCCTCCTCCAAGTGAATGGCCTGTTAGAAACCCTTACAATGCGCACCACCCCACTTTTTTTTTTCAGAAACCTATCCTACATTACCACTGCATGTTTCCTGACCAGCCAGTATTGAACAACCTGTGATGCTTTTCTCCATTCTTCATTGCCACTCACTGCCTATCCTCATTCAGGCTGTCTTATTCACACCACCCCGTGATGTTTTTTTCACTTCTACTTGGGAATGGCTTGTTAGAAAGCCTTACAATGCGCACCACCCCGCGATGTTTTTCAGAAACCTATAATACATTGCCATTGCATGTTTCCTGACCTCGCCATGCTGACCACCCTGTGGTGCTTTTCTCCATCCTACATTGCCACTCACAGCCTATCCTAAGTCAGGCCCTCCGATTCACACCACCTTCTGATGTTTTTTCTCTCCTTCTCGTGAATGGCTTGTTAGAAAGCCTTACAATGCGCACCACCCCGCGATGTTTTTAAGAAACCTATCCTAAATTGCCATTACATGTTTCCTGACCTCCCCATGTTGATGACCCCGTGGTGCTTTTCTCCATTCTTCATTGCATTCACTGCCTATCCTAATTCAGCCCCTCCGATTCACACCACCCCGTGATGTTTTTCTCACTCCTACTAGTGAATGGCCTGTTAGAAACCCTTACAATGCGCACCACCCACTTTTTTTTTCAGAAACCTATCCTACATTGCCACTGCATGTTTCCTCACCTCCCCATGCTGACCACCCTGTGGGGCTTTTCTCCATCCTACATTGCCAATCAATGCTTATCCTAATTCAGGCAGTCCGATTCACATGACCCAGTGATGTTTTTCTCACTCCTACAAGAGAATGGCCTTGTAAAAACCCTTACAATGCACATCACCCGTCGATGTTTTTCAGAAACCTATCCTACATTGCCAATGCATGTTTCCTGTCCTCCCCATGCTCAAGAACCCGTGGTGCTTTTCTCGTTCCTACATTGCAACTCACTGTCTATCTTGATTCAGGACCTCCGATTCACACCACACCATGATGTATTTCTCACTCCTACTAGTGAATGGCCTGTTCGAAACCCTTACAATGTTCACTACCCTGGGATGTTTTTCAGAAACCTATCCTACATTGACACTGCATGTTTCCTGACCTCCCCATGTTGACCACCCTGTGGTGCTTTTCTCCATTCTTCATTGCCACTCACTGCCTATCCTAATTCAGGCTGTCTTATTCACACCACCCCGTGATGTTTTTTTCACTTCTACTTGGGAATGGCTTGTTAGAAAGCCTTTCAATGCGCACTACCCACGATGTTTTTCAAAAACCTATCCTACATTGCCATTGCATGTTTCCTGACCTCCCCATGCTGACCACCCTGTGGTGCTTTTCTCCATACTACATTGCCACTCATAGCCTATCCTAATTCAGGCCCTCCGATTCACACCACCTTCTGAAGTTTTTTCGCTCCTACTTGTGAATGGCTTGTTAGAAAGCCTTACAACGCGCACCACCCCGCGATGTTTTTCAGAAACCTATCCTAAATTGCCATTACATGTTTCCTGAACTCCCCATGTTGACCACCCCGTGGTACTTTTCTCCATTCTTCATTGCCATTCATTGCCTACCCTAATTCAGCCCCTCCGATTCACACCACCCCGTGATGTTTTTCTCACTCCTACAAGTGAATGGCCTGTTAGAAACCCTTACAATGTGCACCACCCCACTTTTTTTTTTTCAGAAACCTATCCTACTTTGCCATTGCATGTTTCCTCACCTCCCCATGCTGACCACACCATGGTGCTTTTCTCCATCCTACATTGCCACTAACAGCCTATACTAATTCAGGCCCTTCTATTCACACCACCCGGTGATGTTTTTTTCACTTCTACTTGTGAATGGCTTGTTAGAAATCCTTACAATGGGCACCACCCCGCGATGTTGTTCAGAAACCTATCCTAAATTGCCAGTGCATGTTTCCTGACCTCCCCATGCAGACCACCCAGTGGTGCTTTTCTCCATCCTGCATTGCCACTCACTGCCTATCCTGATTCAGGCCCTCCGATTCACACCACACTCTCATGTTTTTCTCACTTCTACTCGTGAATGGCCGGTTAGAAACCCTTACAATGCGCACCACCCGGCGATGTTTTTCAGAAAGCTATTCTACATTGCCAATGCATGTTTCCTGACCTCCCCATGCTGACTACCACGTGGTGCTTTTCTCCATCCTACATTGCCACTCAGTGCCTAACCTGATTCAGGCCCTCCAATTCACACCACCCCGTTATATTTTTCTCACTCCTTCTACTGAATGGCCTGTTAGAAACTCTTACAATGCCCACAACCCTTTGATGTTTCTCAGAAACGTATACTACATTGCCACTGCATTTTGTCTTGCCTCCCCATGATGACCATTCCGTGGTGCGTTTCTCCATCCTACATTGCCACTCACAGCCTATGCTCATTCAGGCCCTTCGATTCACACCACCCCGTGATGTTTTTTCACTCTTATTTGGAAATGGCTTTTTAGAAATCCTTACAATGGGCACCACCCCGCGATGTTTTTCAGAAACCTATCCTACATTGCCACTGCATGTTTCCTGACCTCCCCATATTGACCACCCCGTTGTGCTTTTCTCCATTCTTCATTGCCACTCATTGCCTATCCTAATTCAGGCCATCTGATTCACACCACCCCGTGATGTTTTTCTCAATCCTACTAGTGAAAGACCTTTTAGAAACCCTTACAATGTACACGACCCTGCAATGTTTTTCAGAAACCTATGCTACCCTGCCACTGCATGTTTCCTGACCTCCGCATCCTGAGCAACCCGTGGTGCCCTTCTCCATCCTACGTTGCCACTCACTGCCTATCCTGATTCAGGCCCTCCAATTCACACCAGCCCATTATATTTTTCTCACTCCTACTAGGGAATGCCCCCACCCCGCGATGTTTTTCAGAAACCTATCCTACACTGCCACTGCATGATTCCTGACCTCCCCATGTTGACCACCCCATGGTGCTTTTCTCCATCCTACGTTGCCACTCACGGCCTATCCTATTTCAGGCCCTCCTATTCACACCACCCCTTTATGTTTTTCTCACTCCTACTAGTGAATGTCCTGTTAGAAAGCCTTACAATGCACACCACCCGGCGATGTTTTTCAGAAACCTATCCTACATTGCCAATGCATGGGTCCTGACCTCCCTATGCTGACCACCCTGTGGTGCTTTTCTCCATCCTACATTGCCACTCACTGCCTATCCTAATTCAGGCCCTCCGATTCACAAAACCCCGTGATATTTTTCTCACTCCTCCAAGTGAATGGCCTGTTAGAAACCCTTACAATGCGCACCACCCCGCTTTTTTTTTTCAGAAACCTATCCTACATTACCACTGCATGTTTCCTGACCAGCCAATATTGAACAACCTGTGATGCTTTTCTCCATTCTTCATTGCCACTCACTGCCTATCCTCATTCAGGCTGTCTTATTCACACCACCCCGTGATGTTTTTTTCACTTCTACTTGGGAATGGCTTGTTAGAAAGCCTTACAATGCGCACCACCCCGCGATGTTTTTCAGAAACCTATAATACATTGCCATTGCATGTTTCCTGACCTCGCCATGCTGACCACCCTGTGGTGCTTTTCTCCATCCTACATTGCCACTCACAGCCTATCCTAAGTCAGGCCCTCCGATTCACACCACCTTCTGATGTTTTTTCTCTCCTTCTCGTGAATGGCTTGTTAGAAAGCCTTACAATGCGCACCACCCCGCGATGTTTTTAAGAAACCTATCCTAAATTGCCATTACATGTTTCCTGACCTCCCCATATTGATGACCCCGTGGTGCTTTTCTCCATTCTTCATTGCATTCACTGCCTATCCTAATTCAGCCCCTCCGATTCACACCACCCCGTGATGTTTTTCTCACTCCTACTAGTGAATGGCCTGTTAGAAACCCTTACAATGCGCACCACCCACTTTTTTTTTCAGAAACCTATCCTACATTGCCACTGCATGTTTCCTCACCTCCCCATGCTGACCACCCTGTGGTGCTTTTCTCCATCCTACATTGCCAATCAATGCTTATCCTAATTCAGGCAGTCCGATTCACATGACCCAGTGATGTTTTTCTCACTCCTACAAGAGAATGGCCTGGTAAAAACCCTTACAATGCACATCACCCGTCGATGTTTTTCAGAAACCTATCCTACATTGCCAATGCATGTTTCCTGTCCTCCCCATGCTCAAGAACCCGTGGTGCTTTTCTCGTTCCTACATTGCAACTCACTGTCTATCTTGATTCAGGACCTCCGATTCACACCACACCATGATGTATTTCTCACTCCTACTAGTGAATGGCCTGTTCGAAACCCTTACAATGTTCACTACCCTGGGATGTTTTTCAGAAACCTATCCTACATTGACACTGCATGTTTCCTGACCTCCCCATGTTGACCATCCTGTGGTGCTTTTCTCCATTCTTCATTGCCACTCACTGCCTATCCTAATTCAGGCTGTCTTATTCACACCACCCCGTGATGTTTTTTTCACTTCTACTTGGGAATGGCTTGTTAGAAAGCCTTTCAATGCGCACTACCCACGATGTTTTTCAAAAACCTATCCTACATTGCCATTGCATGTTTCCTGACCTCCCCATGCTGACCACCCTGTGGTGCTTTTCTCCATACTACATTGCCACTCATAGCCTATCCTAATTCAGGCCCTCCGATTCACACCACCTTCTGAAGTTTTTTCGCTCCTACTTGTGAATGGCTTGTTAGAAAGCCTTACAACGCGCACCACCCCGCGATGTTTTTCAGAAACCTATCCTAAATTGCCATTACATGTTTCCTGAACTCCCCATGTTGACCACCCCGTGGTACTTTTCTCCATTCTTCATTGCCATTCATTGCCTATCCTAATTCAGCCCCTCCGATTCACACCACCCCGTGATGTTTTTCTCACTCCTACAAGTGAATGGCCTGTTAGAAACCCTTACAATGTGCACCACCCCACTTTTTTTTTTTCAGAAACCTATCCTACTTTGCCATTGCATGTTTCCTCACCTCCCCATGCTGACCACACCATGGTGCTTTTCTCCATCCTACATTGCCACTAACAGCCTATACTAATTCAGGCCCTTCTATTCACACCACCCGGTGATGTTTTTTTCACTTCTACTTGTGAATGGCTTGTTAGAAATCCTTACAATGGGCACCACCCCGCGATGTTTTTCATAAACCTATCCTAAATTGCCAGTGCATGTTTCCTGACCTCCCCATGCAGACCACCCAGTGGTGCTTTTCTCCATCCTGCATTGCCACTCACTGTCTATCCTGATTCAGGCCCTCCGATTCACACCACACTCTCATGTTTTTCTCACTTCTACTCGTGAATGGCCGGTTAGAAACCCTTACAATGCGCACCACCCGGCGATGTTTTTCAGAAAGCTATTCTACATTGCCAATGCATGTTTCCTGACCTCCCCATGCTGACTACCACGTGGTGCTTTTCTCCATCCTACATTGCCACTCAGTGCCTAACCTGATTCAGGCCCTCCAATTCACACCACCCCGTTATATTTTTCTCACTCCTTCTACTGAATGGCCTGTTAGAAACTCTTACAATGCCCACAACCCTTTGATGTTTTTCAGAAACCTACACTACATTGCCACTGCATTTTGTCTTGCCTCCCCATGATGACCATTCCGTGGTGCATTTCTCCATCCTACATTGCCACTCACAGCCTATCCTCATTCAGGCCCTTCGATTCACACCACCCCGTGATGTTTTTTCACTCTTATTTGTGAATGGCTTTTTAGAAATCCTTACAATGGGCACCACCCCGTGATGTTTTTCAGAAACCTATCCTACATTGCCACTGCATGTTTCCTGACCTCCCCATATTGACCACCCCATTGTGCTTTTCTCCATTCTTCATTGCCACTCATTGCCTATCCTAATTCAGGCCATCTGATTCACACCACCCCGTGATGTTTTTCTCAATCCTACTAGTGAAAGACCTTTTAGAAACCCTTACAATGTACACGACCCTGCAATGTTTTTCAGAAACCTATGCTACCCTGCCACTGCATGTTTCCTGACCTCCGCATCCTGAGCAACCCGTGGTGCCCTTCTCCATCCTACGTTGCCACTCACTGCCTATCCTGATTCAGGCCCTCCAATTCACACCAGCCCATTATATTTTTCTCACTCCTACTAGGGAATGCCCCCACCCCGCGATGTTTTTCAGAAACCTATCCTACACTGCCACTGCATGATTCCTGACCTCCCCATGTTGACCACCCCATGGTGCTTTTCTCCATCCTACGTTGCCACTCACGGCCTATCCTATTTCAGGCCCTCCTATTCACACCACCCCTTGATGTTTTTCTCACTCCTACTAGTGAATGTCCTGTTAGAAAGCCTTACAATGCACACCACCCGGCGATGTTTTTCAGAAACCTATCCTACATTGCCAATGCATGGGTCCTGACCTCCCCATGCTGACCACCCTGTGGTGCTTTTCTCCATCCTACATTGCCACTCACTGCCTATCCTAATTCAGGCCCTCCGATTCACAAAACCCCGTGATATTTTTCTCACTCCTCCAAGTGAATGGCCTGTTAGAAACCCTTACAATGCACACCACCCCTCTTTTTTTTTTCAGAAACCTATCCTACATTACCACTGCATGTTTCCTGACCAGCCAATATTGAACAACCTGTGATGCTTTTCTCCATTCTTCATTGCCACTCACTGCCTATCCTCATTCAGGCTGTCTTATTCACACCACCCCGTGATGTTTTTTTCACTTCTACTTGGGAATGGCTTGTTAGAAAGCCTTACAATGCGCACCACCCCGCGATGTTTTTCAGAAACCTATAATACATTGCCATTGCATGTTTCCTGACCTCGCCATGCTGACCACCCTGTGGTGCTTTTCTCCATCCTACATTGCCACTCACAGCCTATCCTAAGTCAGGCCCTCCGATTCACACCACCTTCTGATGTTTTTTCTCTCCTTCTCGTGAATGGCTTGTTAGAAAGCCTTACAATGCGCACCACCCCGCGATGTTTTTAAGAAACCTATCCTAAATTGCCATTACATGTTTCCTGACCTCCCCATGTTGATGACCCCGTGGTGCTTTTCTCCATTCTTCATTGCATTCACTGCCTATCCTAATTCAGCCCCTCCGATTCACACCACCCCGTGATGTTTTTCTCACTCCTACTAGTGAATGGCCTGTTAGAAACCCTTACAATGCGCACCACCCACTTTTTTTTTTTCAGAAACCTATCCTACATTGCCACTGCATGTTTCCTCACCTCCCCATGCTGACCACCCTGTGGTGCTTTTCTCCATCCTACATTGCCAATCAATGCTTATCCTAATTCAGGCAGTCCGATTCACATGACCCAGTGATGTTTTTCTCACTCCTACAAGAGAATGGCCTGGTAAAAACCCTTACAATGCACATCACCCGTCGATGTTTTTCAGAAACCTATCCTACATTGCCAATGCATGTTTCCTGTCCTCCCCATGCTCAAGAACCCGTGGTGCTTTTCTCGTTCCTACATTGCAACTCACTGTCTATCTTGATTCAGGACCTCCGATTCACACCACACCATGATGTATTTCTCACTCCTACTAGTGAATGGCCTGTTCGAAACCCTTACAATGTTCACTACCCTGGGATGTTTTTCAGAAACCTATCCTACATTGACACTGCATGTTTCCTGACCTCCCCATGTTGACCACCCTGTGGTGCTTTTCTCCATTCTTCATTGCCACTCACTGCCTATCCTAATTCAGGCTGTCTTATTCACACCACCCCGTGATGTTTTTTTCACTTCTACTTGGGAATGGCTTGTTAGAAAGCCTTTCAATGCGCACTACCCACGATGTTTTTCAAAAACCTATCCTACATTGCCATTGCATGTTTCCTGACCTCCCCATGCTGACCACCCTGTGGTGCTTTTCTCCATACTACATTGCCACTCATAGCCTATCCTAATTCAGGCCCTCCGATTCACACCACCTTCTGAAGTTTTTTCGCTCCTACTTGTGAATGGCTTGTTAGAAAGCCTTACAACGCGCACCACCCCGCGATGTTTTTCAGAAACCTATCCTAAATTGCCATTACATGTTTCCTGAACTCCCCATGTTGACCACCCCGTGGTACTTTTCTCCATTCTTCATTGCCATTCATTGCCTATCCTAATTCAGCCCCTCCGATTCACACCACCCCATGATGTTTTTCTCACTCCTACAAGTGAATGGCCTGTTAGAAACCCTTACAATGTGCACCACCCCACTTTTTTTTTTTCAGAAACCTATCCTATTTGCCATTGCATGTTTCCTCACCTCCCCATGCTGACCACACCATGGTGCTTTTCTCCATCCTACATTGCCACTAACAGCCTATACTAATTCAGGCCCTTCTATTCACACCACCCGGTGATGTTTTTTTCACTTCTACTTGTGAATGGCTTGTTAGAAATCCTTACAATGGGCACCACCCCGCGATGTTTTTCAGAAACCTATCCTAAATTGCCAGTGCATGTTTCCTGACCTCCCCATGCAGACCACCCAGTGGTGCTTTTCTCCATCCTGCATTGCCACTCACTGCCTATCCTGATTCAGGCCCTCCGATTCACACCACACTCTCATGTTTTTCTCACTTCTACTCGTGAATGGCCGGTTAGAAACCCTTACAATGCGCACCACCCAGCGATGTTTTTCAGAAAGCTATTCTACATTGCCAATGCATGTTTCCTGACCTCCCCATGCTGACTACCACGTGGTGCTTTTCTCCATCCTACATTGCCACTCAGTGCCTAACCTGATTCAGGCCCTCCAATTCACACCACCCCGTTATATTTTTCTCACTCCTTCTACTGAATGGCCTGTTAGAAACTCTTACAATGCCCACAACCCTTTGATGTTTTTCAGAAACCTATACTACATTGCCACTGCATTTTGTCTTGCCTCCCCATGATGACCATTCCGTGGTGCGTTTCTCCATCCTACATTGCCACTCACAGCCTATCCTAAGTCAGGCCCTCCGATTCACACCACCTTCTGATGTTTTTTCTCTCCTTCTCGTGAATGGCTTGTTAGAAAGCCTTACAATGCGCACCACCCTGCGATGTTTTTAAGAAACCTATCCTAAATTGCCATTACATGTTTCCTGACCTCCCCATGTTGATGACCCCGTGGTGCTTTTCTCCATTCTTCATTGCATTCACTGCCTATCCTAATTCAGCCCCTCCGATTCACACCACCCCGTGATGTTTTTCTCACTCCTACTAGTGAATGGCCTGTTAGAAACCCTTACAATGCGCACCAACCACTTTTTTTTTCAGAAACCTACCCTACATTGCCACTGCATGTTTCCTCACCTCCCCATGCTGACCACCCTGTGGTGCTTTGCTCCATCCTACATTGCCAATCAATGCTTATCCTAATTCAGGCCCTCCGATTCACATGACCCAGTGATGTTTTTCTCACTCCTACAAGAGAATGGCCTGGTAAAAACCCTTACAATGCACATCACCCAGCGATGTTTTTCAGAAACCTATCCTACATTGCCAATGCATGTTTCCGGACCTCCCCATGCTGACCACCACGTGGTGCTTTTCTCCATTATACATTGCCACTCCCAGCCTATCCTGATTCAGGCCCTCCAATTCACACCACCCCGTGATGTTTTTTTCACTCCTAATTGTGAATGGCTTGTTAGAAATCCTTACAATGTGCACCACCCGGCGATGTTTTTCAGAAACCTATCCTACATTGCCATTGCATGTTTCCTGTCCTCCCCATGCTCAAGAACCCGTGGTGCTTTTCTCGTTCCTACATTGCCACCACTGTCTATCTTGATTCAGGCCCTCCGATTCACACCACACCATGATGTATTTCTCACTCCTACTAGTGAATGGCCTGTTAGAAACCCTTACAATGTTCACTACCCCGGGATGTTTTTCAGAAACCTATCCTACATTGAAACTGCATGTTTCCTGACCTCCCCATGTTGACCACCCTGTGGTGCTTTTCTCCATTCTTCATTGCCATTCACTGCCTATCCTAATTCAGGCTGTCTTATTCACACCACCCCGTGATGTTTTTTTCACTTCTACTTGGGAATGGCTTGTTAGAAAGCCTTACAATGCACACTACCCACGATGTTTTTCAAAAACCTATCCTACATTGCCATTGCATGTTTCCTGACCTCCCCATGCTGACCACCCTGTGGTGCTTTTCTCCATCCTACATTGCAACTCACTGCCTATCCTAATTCAGGCCCTCGAATTCACAAAACCCCGTGATATTTTAATCACTCCTCCAAGTGAATGGCCTGTTAGAAACCCTTACAATGCGCACCACCCCGCATTTTTTTTTCAGAAACCTATCCTACATTACCACTGCATATTTCCTGACCACCCAATGTTGAACACCCTGTGATGCTTTTCTCCATTCTTCATTGCCAATCACTGCCTATCCTCATTCAGGCTGTCTTATTCACACCACCCCGTGATGTTTTTTTCACTTCTACTTGGGAATGGCTTGTTAGAAAGCCTTACAATGCGCACCACCCCGCGATGTTTTTCAGAAACTTATCCTACATTGCCATTGCATGTTTCCTGTCCTCCCCATGCTCAAGAACCCGTGGTGCTTTTCTCGTTCCTACATTGCCACTCACTGTCTATCTTGATTCAGGCCCTCCGATTCACACCACACCATGATGTATTTCTCACTCCTACTAGTGAATGGCCTGTTCGAAACCCTTACAATGTTCACTACCCTGGGATGTTTTTCAGAAACCTATCCTACATTGACACTGCATGTTACCTGACCTCCCCATGTTGACCACCCTGTGGTGCTTTTCTCCATTCTTCATTGCCACTCACTGCCTATCCTAATTCAGGCTGTCTTATTCACACCACCCCGTGATGTTTTTTTCACTTCTACTTGGGAATGGCTTGGTAGAAAGCCTTACAATGCGCACTACCCACGATGTTTTTCAAAAACCTATCCTACATTGCCATTGCATGTTTCCTGACCTCCCCATGCTGACCACACTGTGGTGCTTTTCTCCATACTACATTGCCACTCACAGCCTATCCTAATTCAGGCCCTCCGATTCACACCACCTTCTGAAGTTTTTTCGCTCCTACTTGTGAATGGCTTGTTAGAAAGCCTTACAATGCGCACCACCCCGCGATGTTTTTCAGAAACCTATACTAAATTGCCATTACATGTTTCCTGACCTCCCCATGTTGACCACCCCGTGGTGCTTTTCTCCATTCTTCATTGCCATTCACTGCCTATCCTAATTCAGCCCCTCCGATTCACACCACCCCGTGATGTTTTTCTCACTCCTACAAGTGAATGGCCTGTTAGAAACCCTTACAATGCGCACCACCCCACTTTTTTTTTTCAGAAACCTATCCTACATTGCCACTGCATGTTTCCTCACCTCCCCATGCTGACCACCCTGTGGTGCTTTTCTCCATCCTACATTGCCACTCAATGCTTATCCTAATTCAGGCCCTCCGATTCACACCACCCAGTGATGTTTTTCTCACTCCTACAAGAGAATGGCCTGTTAAAAACCCTTACCGTGCACACCACCCGGCGATGTTTTTCAGAAACCTATCCTACATGGCCAATGCATGTTTCCTGACCTCCCCATGCGCACCACACCATGGTGCTTTTCTCCATCCTTCATTGCCACTCACAGCCTATACTAATTCAGGCCCTTCGATTCACACCACCGGTGATGTTTTTTTCACTCCAACTTGTGAATGGCTTGTTAGAAATTCTTACAAAGGGCACCACCCCGCGATTTTTTCAGAAACCTATCCTAAATTGCCACTGCATGTTTCCTGACCTCCCCATGTTGACCACCCCGTGGTGCTTTTCTCCATTCTTCATTGCCACTCGCTGCCTATCCTAATTGAGGCCTTCCAATTCATACCATCAGGTGATGTTTTTCTCACTCTTACTAGTGAATGACCTGCTACAAATCCTTACAATGCGCACCACCCCGCGACGGTTTTCAGAAACCTATTCTTCATTGCCAATGCATGTTTCCTGTCCTCCCCATGCTCAAGAACCCGTGGTGCTTTTCTCCATCCTACATTGCCACTCACTGTCTATCTTGATTCAGGCCCTCCGATTCACACCACACCATGATTATTTCTCACTCCTACTAGTGAATGGCCTGTTAGAAACCCTTACAATGCGCACTACCCCGGGATGTTTTTCAGAAACCTATCCTACATTGCCACTGCATGTTTCCTGACCTCCCCATCCTGACCACCCCGTGGTGCTTTTCTCCATCCTACATTGCAACTCACGGCCTATCCTGATTCAGGCCCTCCGATTCACACAACCCTGTGATGTTTTTCTCCCTCCTACTAGTGAAAGGCCTTTTAGAAATTCTTACAATGAGCACCACCATGCGATGTTTTTCGGAATCCTATGCTACATTGCCACTGCATGTTTCATGACCTCCCCATGCTGACGACCCCGTGGTGCTTTTCTCCATCCGATATTGCCACTCACTGTCTATCTTGATTCACGCCCTCCGATTTACACCACACCATGATGTATTTCTCACTACTACTAGTGAATGGCCTGTTACATACCCTTACAATGCGTCCAACCCCGTTATGTTTTTCAGAAACTGATCCTGCTTTGCCACTGCATGTTTTCTGACCTTCCCATCCTGACCACCCCGTGGTGCTTTTCTCCCTCCTACATTGCCACCCACGGCCTATCCTGACTCAGGCACTTCGATTCACAAAACCCCGTGATGTTTTTCTCACTCCTACTAGGGAAAGGCATGCTACAAATCTTTACCATGCGCACCACCCCGCGATGATTTTCAGAAACCTATAATACATTGCCATTGCATGTTTCCTGACCTCGCCATGCTGACCACCCTGTGGTGCTTTTCTCCATCCTACATTGCCACTCACAGCCTATCCTAAGTCAGGCCCTCCGATTCACACCACCTTCTGATGTTTTTTCTCTCCTTCTCGTGAATGGCTTGTTAGAAAGCCTTACAATGCGCACCACCCCGTGATGTTTTTAAGAAACCTATCCTAAATTGCCATTACATGTTTCCTGACCTCCCCATGTTGATGACCCCGTGGTGCTTTTCTCCATTCTTCATTGCATTCACTGCCTATCCTAATTCAGCCCCTCCGATTCACACCACCCCGTGATGTTTTTCTCACTCCTACTAGTGAATGGCCTGTTAGAAACCCTTACAATGCGCACCACCCACTTTTTTTTTTCAGAAACCTATCCTACATTGCCACTGCATGTTTCCTCACCTCCCCATGCTGACCACCCCGTGGTGCTTTTCTCCCTCCTACATTGCCACCCACGGCCTATCCTGACTCAGGCCCTTCGATTCACAAAACCCCGTGATGTTTTTCTCACTCCTACTAGGGAAAGGCATGCTACAAATCTTTACCATGCGCACCACCCCGCGATGTTTTTCAGAAACATATCCTACAATGCCACTGCATGATTCCTGACGTCCCCATTCTGACCACCCCATGGTGCTTTTCTCCATCGTACGTTGCCAGTCAATGCCTATCCTAATTCAGGCCCTCTATTCACACTACCCCGTGATGTTTTTCTCACTCCTACTAGTGAATGGCCTGTTAGAAAGCGTTACAATGCTCACCACCCAGCGATGTTTTTCAGAAACCTATCCTACATTGCCTATGCATGTTTCCTGACCTCCGCATGCTGACCACCCCTTGGTGCATTTCTCCATCCTACATTGCCACTCACTGTCTATCGTAATTCAGAACATCTGATTCAAACCGCCCCGTGATGTTTTTCTCACTCCTACTAGTGAATGGCCTGTTAGAAAAAACCTTACAATGCGCACCACCCCTGATGTATTTCAGAAAACTATCCTACATTGCCACTGCATGTTTCCTGACCTCAACATGCTGCCCACCCTGTGGTGCTTTTCTCCATCCTACATTGCCACTCACTGCCTATGCTAATTCAGGCCGCCCGATTCACACCACCCCGTGATGTTTTTTTCACTTCTACTTGGGAATGGCTTGTTAGAAAGACTTACCATGCGCACCACCCCACGATGTTTTTCAGAAACCTATCCTACATTGCCATTGCATGTTTCCTGACCTCCCCATGCTGACCACCCTGTGGTGCTTTTCTCCATCCTACATTGCCACCCACAGCCTATCCTAATTCAGGCCCCCCGATTCACCCCACCTTCTGATGTTTTTTCACTCCTACTTGTGAATGGCTTGTTAGAAAGCCTTACAATGTGCACCACACCGCGATGTTTTTAAGAAACCTATGCAAAATTTCCGTTACATGTTTCTTGACCTCCCCATGTTGACCACCCCGTGGTGCTTTTCTCCATTCTTCATTGCCATTCACTGCCTATTCTAATTCAGCCCCTCCGATTCACACCACCCCGTGATGTTTTCCTCACTCCCACTACTGAATGGCCTGTTAGAAACCCTTACAATGCGCACCACCCCACTTTTTTTTTCAGAAACCTATCCTACATTGCCACTGCATGTTTCCTCACCCCCCCATGCTGACCACCCTTTTTTGCTTTTCTCGATCCTACATTGCCACTCAATGCTTATCCTAATTCAGGACCTCCGATTCACACCACCCAGTGATTTTTTTCTCACTCCTACAAGAGAATGGCCTGTTAAAAACCCTTACAATGCACACCACCAGGCGATGGTTTTCAGAAACCTATCCTACATTGCCACTGCATGTTTCCTGACCTCCCCATCCTGACCACCCCGTGGTGCTTTTTTCCATCCTACATTGCAACTCACGGCCTATCCTGATTCAGGCCCTCCGATTCACACAACCCTGTGATGTTTTTCTACCTCCTACTAGTGAAAGGCCTTTTAGAAATTCTTACAATGAGCACCACCATACGATGTTTTTCGGAATCCTATGCTACATTGCCACTGCATGTTTCCTGACCTCCCCATGCAGACCACCCCATGGTGCTTTTCTCCATCCGATATTGCCACTCACTGTCTATCTTGATTCAGGCCCTCCGATTTACACCACACCATGATGTATTTCTCACTTCTACTATTGAATGGCCTGTTACAAACCCTTACAATGCGCCCCACCACGCGATGTTTTTTAGAAACCTATCCTACATTGCCACTGCATGTTTTCTGACCTCCCCATCCTGACCACACCTTGGTCCTTTTCTCCATCCTACATTGCCACTCACTGCCTATCCTGATTCAGGCGCTCCGATTCACACCACCCTGTGATGTTTTTCTCACTTCTACTCGTGAATGGCCTGTTACATACCCTTACAATGAGCACCACCCGGCGATGTTTTTCAGAAACCTATCCTACATTGCCAATGCCTGTTTCCTGACCTCCCCATGCTGACCACCCCGCGGTGCTTTTCTCCATCCTACATTGCCACTCAGTGCCTATCCTGATTCAGGCCCTCCAATTCACACCACCCCGTTATATTTTTCTCACTCCTTCTAGTGAATGGCCTGTTAGAAACCCTTACAATGCGCACCACCCCGCGATGTTTTTCAGAAACCTATCCTACATTGCCACTGCATGTTTCCTTGCCTCGCCATGATGACCATCCCGTGGTGCTTTTCTCCATCCTACATTGCCACTCACAGCCTATCCTAATTCAGGCCCTTCGAATCACACCACCCCGTGATGTATTTTTCACTCCTATTTGTGAATGGCTTGTTAGAAATCCTTACAATGCGCACCACCCCGCGATGTTTTTAAGAAACCTATCCTACATTGCCACTGCATGTTTCCTGACCTCCGCATATTGACCACACCGTGGTGCTTTTCTCCATTCTTCATTATCACTCACTGCCTATCCTAATTCAGGCCCTCCCATTCACACCACCCCGTGATGTTTTTCTCAATCCTACCTGTGAAAGACGTTTTAGAAACCCTTACAATGAGCACCACCCCGCAATGTTTTTCAGAAACCTATCCTACATTGCCACTGCATGTTTCCTGACCTCCCCATGTTGACCACCCCGTGGTGCTTTTCTCCATTCTTCATTGCCACTTGCTACCTATCCTAATTGAGGCCTTCCAATTCATACCACCACGTGATGTTTTTCTCACTCCTACTAGGTAATGCACTGTTAGAAACCCTTACAATGCGCCCCTCCCCGCTATGTTTTTCAGAAACCTATCCTACATTGCCACTGCATGTTTCCTTACCTCCGATGCTGACCACACCGTGGTGCTTTTCTCCGTTTTACATTGCAACTCACAGCCTATCCTAATTCAGGCCCTCTGATTCGCACCACCACGTGATGTTTTTCTGAGTCCTACTAGTGAATGGCCTTTTAGAAAGCCTTACAATGCGCACCACTCCGCTTTTTTTTTCAGAATCCTATCCTACCTTGCCACTGCATGTTTCCTGAGCTCCCCATGCTCACCATGCTGTGCTGCTTTTCTCTATCCTACATTGCCACTCAATGCCTATCCTAATTCAGGCCCACCGATTCACACCACCCCGTGATGTTTTTCTCATTCCTGCTAGTGAATGGCCTGTTAGAAACCCTTACAATGCGCACCACCCGGCGATGTTTTTCAGAAACCTATCCTACATTGCCAATGCATGTTTCCTGACCTCCCCATGCTGACCACCCCGTGGTGCTTTTCTCCATCCTACATTGCCACTCAGTGCCTATCCTGATTCAGGCCCACCAATTCACACAACCCCGTTATATTTTTCTCACTCCTTCTAGTGTATCGCCTGTTAGAAACTCTTACAATGTGCACCACACTTTGATGTTTTTCAGAAACCTATCCTGCATTGCCACGGCATTTTATATTGCCTCCCCATGATGACCATCCCGTGGTGCTTTTCTCCATTCTACATTGCCACTCACAGCCTATCCTAATTCAGGCCCTTCGATTCACACCACCCCGTGATGTTTTTTCACTCCTATTTGTGAATGGCTTGTTAGAAATCCTTACAATGCGCACCACCCCGCGATGTTTTTCAGAAACCTATTCTTCATTGCCAATGCATGTTTCCTGTCCTCCCCATGCTCAAGAACCCGTGGTGCTTTTCTCCATCCTACATTGCCACTCACTGTCTATCTTGATTCAGGCACTCCGATTCACACTACACCATGATTATTTCTCACTCCTACTAGTGAATGGCCTGTTAGAAACCCTTACAATGCGCACTACACCGGGATGTTTTTCAGAAACCTATCCTACATTGCCACTGCATGTTTCCTGACCTCCCCATACTGACCACCCCGTGGTGCTTTTCTCCATCCTACATTGCAACTCATGGCCTATCCTGATTCAGGCCCTCCGATTCACACAACCCTGTGATGTTTTTCTCCCTCCTACTAGTGAAAGGCCTTTTAGAAATTCTTACAATGAGCACCACCATGCGATGTTTTTCGGAATCCTATGCTACATTGCCACTGCATGTTTCCTGACCTCCCCATGCTGACCACCCCGTGGTGCTTTTCTCCATCCGATATTGCCACTCACTGTCTATCTTGATTCAGGCCCTCCGATTTACACCACACCATGATGTATTTCTCACTTCTACTATTGAAAGGCCTGTTAGAAACGCTTACAATACGCCCCACCACGCGATGTTTTTTAGAAACCTATCCTACATTGCCACTGCATGTTTTCTGACCTCCCCATCCTGACCACACCTTGGTCCTTTTCTCCATCCTACATTGCCACTCACTGCCTATCCTGATTCAGGCGCTCCGATTCACACCACCCTGTGATGTTTTTCTCACTTCTACTCGTGAATGGCCTGTTACAAACCCTTACAATGAGCACCACCCGGCGATGTTTTTCAGAAACCATCCTACATTGCCAATGCCTGTTTCCTGACCTCCCCATGCTGACCACCGCGTGGTGCTTTTCTCCAACCTACATTGCCATTCAGTGCCTATCCTGATTCAGGCTTTCCAATTCACACCACCCCGTTATATTTTTCTCACTCCTTCTAGTGAATGGCCTGTTAGAAACCCTTACAATGCTCACCACCCCGCGATGTTTTTCAGAAACCTATCCTACATTGCCACTGCATGTTTCCTTGCCTCCCCATGATGAGCATCCCGTGGTGCTTTTCTCCATCCTACATTGCCACTCACAGCGTATCCTAATTCAGGCCCTTCGAATCACACCACCCCGTGATGTTCTTTTCACTCCTATTTGTGAATTGCTTGTTAGAAATCCTTACAATGGGCACCACCCCGCGATGTTTTTCAGAAACCTATCCTACATTGCCGCTGCATGTTTCCTTACCTCCGCATATTGACCACCCCGTGGTGCTTTTCTCCATTCTTCATTGCCACTCACTGCCTATCCTAATTCAGGCCTTCCCATTCACACCACCCCGTGATGTTTTTCTCAATCCTACCAGTGAAAGACGTTTTCGAAACCCTTACAATGAGCACCACCCCGCAATGTTTTTCAGAAACCTATCCTACATTGCCACTTCATGTTTCCTTAACTCCGATGCTGACCACACCGTGGTGCTTTTCTCCATTTTACATTGCAACTCACAGCCTATCCTAATTCAGGCCCTCCGATTCGCACCACCACGTGATGTTTTTCTGAGTCCTACTAGTGAATGGCCTTTTAGAAAGCCTTACAATGCGCACCACTCCACTTTTTTTTTCAGAATCCTATCCTACATTGCCACTGCATGTTTCCTGAGCTCCCTATGCTCACCATGCTTTGCTGCTTTTCTCTATCCTACATTGCCACTCAATGCCTATCCTAATTCAGGCCCACCGATTCACACCACCCCGTGATGTTTTTCTCATTCCTACTAGTGAATGGCCTGTTAGAAACACTTACAATGCGTACTACCCGGCGCTGTTTTTCAGAAACCTATCCTATATTGCCAATGCATGTTTCCTGACCTCCCCATGCTGACCACCCCGTGGTGCTTTTCTCCATCCTACATTGCCACTCACTGCCTATCCTGATTCAGGCCCACCAATTCACACAACCCAGTTATATTTTTCTCACTCCTTCTAGTGTATGGCCTGTTAGAAACTCTTACAATGCGCATCACCCTTTGATGTTTTTCAGAAACCTATCGTACATTGCCACTGCATTTTGTCTTGCCTCCCCATGATGACCATCCTGTGGTGCTTTTCTCCATCCTACATTGCCACTCACAGCCTATCCTAATTCAGGCCCTTCGATTCACACCACCCCGTGATATTTTTTCACTCCTATTTGTGAATGGCTTGTTAGAAATCCTTACAATGGGCACCACCCCGCGATGTTTTTCAGAATCCTTTCCGACATTGCCACTGCATGTTTCCTGACCTCCCCATATTGACCACCCCGTGGTGCTTTTCTCCATTCTTCATTGCAACTCACTGCCTATCCTAATTCAGGCCCTCCGATTCACATCACCCCGTGATGTTTTTCTCAATCCTACTAGTGAAAGGCCTTTTAGAAACCCTTACAATGAGCACCACCCCGCAATGTTTTTCAGAAAAATATCCTAAATTGCCACTGCATGTTTCCTGACCTACACATCCTGAGCACCCCGTGGTGCCCTTCTCCGTCCTACGTTGCCACTCACTGCCTATCCTGATTCAGGCCCTCCAATTCACACCAGCCCATTATATTTTTCTCACTCCTACTAGGGAATGCCCCCACCCCGCGATGTTTTTCATAAACCTATCCTACATTGCCACAGCATGATTCCTGACCTCCCCATGTTGACCACCCCATGGTGCTTTTCTCCATCCTACGTTGCCACTTACTGCCTATCCTGATTCAGGCCCTCCTATTCACACCACCCGGTGATGTTTTTCTCACTCCTACTAGTGAATGTCCTGTTAGAAAGCCTTACATGCACACCACCCGGCGATGTTTTTCAGAATCCTATCCTACACTGCCAATGCATGGGTCCTGACCTCCCCATGCTGACCACCCTGTGGTGCTTTTCTCCATCCTACATTGCCACTCACTGCCTATCCTAATTCAGGCCCTCCGATTCACAACACACCGTGATGTTTTTCTCACTCCTACAAGTGAATGGCCTGTTAGAAACCCTTACAATGCGCACCACGCCGCTTTTTTTTTTCAGAAACCTATCCTACATTACCACTGCATGTTTCCTGACCACCCCATGTTGACCACCCTGTGACGCTTTTCTCCATTCTTCATTGCCACTCACTGCCTATGCTAATTCAGGCCGTGTGATTCACACCACCCCGTGATGTATTTTGCACTTCTACTTGGGAATGGCTTGTTAGAAAGCCTTACAATGCGCACCACCCCGTGATGTTTTTCAGAAACCTATCCTACATTGGCATTACATGTTTCCTGACCTCCCCATATTGACCACCCTGTGGTGCTTTTCTGCATTCTTCATTGTCATTCACTGCCTATCCTAATTCAGCCCCTCGGATTCACACCACCCCGTGATGTTTTTCTCACTCCTACTAGTGAATGGCCTGTTAGAAACCCTTACAATGCGCACCACCACACTTTTTTTTTCAGAAACCTGTCCTACATTGCCACTGCATGTTTCCTCACCTCCCCATGCTGACCACCCAGTGGTGCTTTTCTCCATCCTACATTGCTAATCAATGCTTATTCTAATTCAGGCCCTCCGATTCACACCACCCAGTGATGTTTTTCTCACTCCTACATGAGAATGGCCTGTTAAAAACCCTTACAATGCACATCATCCGGCGATGTTTTTCAGAAACCTATCCTACATTGCCATTGCATGTTTCCTGTTCTCCCCATGCTCAAGAACCCGTGGTGCTTTTCTCGATCCTACATTGCCACTCACTGTCTATCTTGATTCAGGCCCTCCGATTCACACCACACCATGATGTATTTCTCACTCCTACTAATGAATGGCCTGTTAGAAACCCTTACAATGTGCACTACCCCGGGATGTTTTTCAGAAACCTATCCTACATTGACACTGCATGTTTCCTGACCTCCCCATGTTGACCACCCTGTGGTGCTTTTCTCCATTCTTCATTGCCACTCACTCCCTATCCTAATTCAGGCCGTCCGATTCACACCACCCCGTGATGTTTTTTTCACTTCTACTTGGGAATGGCTTGTTAGAAAGCCTTACAATGCGCACTACCCATGATGTTTTTCAAAAACCTATCCTACATTGCCATTGCATGTTTCCTGACCTCCCCATGCTGACCAGCCTGTGGTGCTTTTCTCCATCCTACATTGCCACTCACAGCCTATCCTAATTCAGGCCCTCCGATTCACACCACCTTCTGATGTTTTTTCACTCCTACCTGTGAATGGCTTGTTAGAAAGCCTTACAATGCGCACCACCCCGCGATGTATTTCAGAAACCTATCTTAAATTGCCATTACATGTTTCCTGACCTCCCCATGTTGACCACCCCGTGGTGCTTTTCTCCATTCTTCATTGCAATTCACTGCTTATCCTAATTCTGCCCCTCCGATTCACACCACCCCGTGATGTTTTTCTCACTCCTACTAGTGAATTGCCTGTTAGAAACCCTTACAATGCGCACCACCCCACTTTTTTTTTTTCAGAAACCTATCCTACATTGCCACGGCATGTTTCCTCACCTCCCCATGCTGACCACCCTGTTGTGCTTTTCTCCATCCTACATTGTCACTCAATGCTTATCCTAATTCAGGCCCTCCGATTCACACCACCCAGTGATGTTTTTCTCACTCCTACAAGAGAATCGCCTGTTAAAAACCCTTACAATGCACACCACCAGGCGATGTTTTTCAGAAACCTATCCTACTTTTACAATGCATGTTTCCTGACCTCCCCATGCTCACCACACTACGGTGCTTTTCTCCATCCTACATTGCCACTCACAGCCTATACTAATTCAGGCCCTTCGGTTCACACCACCCGGTGATGTTTTTTTCACTCCTACTTGTGAATGACTTGTTAGAAATTCTTACAATGGGCACCACCCCGCGATGTTATTCAGAAACCTATTCTAAATTGCCACTGCATGTTTCCTGACCTCCCCATGTTGACCACCCCGTGGTGCTTTCCTCCATTCTTCATTGCCACTCACTGCCTATCCTAATTGAGGCCATCCGATTCATACCACCACGTGATGTTTTTCTCCCTCCTACTAGTGAATGACCTGCTACAAATCCTTACAATGAGCACCACCCCGCAATGTTTTTCAGAAACCTATCCTACATTGCCATTGCAGGTTTTCTGACCTCCCCATCCTGAGCACCCCGTGGTGCCTATCTCCATCCTATATTGCCACTCACTGCCTATCCTGATTCAGGCCCTCTGATTCACACCAGCCCATTATATTTTTCTCACTCCTACTAGGGAAAGCCCTGTTAGAAACCATTACAATGCACCCCAGCCCGCGATGTTTTTCAGAAACCTATCCTACATTGCCACTGCATGTTTCCTGACCTCCCCAAGCTGACCACACCGTGGTGAGTTTCTCCATTTTACGTTGCCACTCACTGCCTCTCCTAATTCAGGCAACCCGATTCACACCACCTCGTGATGTTTTTCTGACTCCTACTAGTGAATGGCCTTTTAGAATGCCTTACAATGCGCACTTTCCACATTTTTTTTTCAGAAACCTATCCTACATTGCCACTGCATGTTTCCTGAGCTCACCATGCTGACCACCCCGTGGTGGTTTTCTCCATCCTACATTGCCACTCACTGCCTATCATAATTCAGGCCCTTCGATTCGCACCACCCCATGATGTTTTTCTCACTCCTACTAGTGAATTGCCGGTTAGAAACCCTTACAATTCTCACCCCCCGCGATGTTTTTCAAAAACCTATCCTACATTGCCACTGCCTGTGTCCTGACCTCCCCATGCTGACCACCCTGTGGTGCATTTCTCTATCCTACATTGCCACTCAATGCCTATCCTAATTCAGGCCCCCCGATTCACACCACCCTGTGATGTTGTTCTCAATCCTACTAGTGAATGGCCTGTTAGAATCGCTTACAAAGCGCACCACCCAGCGATGTTTATCAGAAACCTATTCTACATTGCCAATGCATGTTTCCTAACCTCCCCATGCTGACAAACCCGTGATGCTTTTCTCCATCCTTCATTGCCACTCACAGCCTATCCTAATTCAGGCCCTCCAATTCACACCACCCTGTGATGTTTTTTCACTCCTAATTGTGAATGGCTTGTTGAAAGCCTTACTATACGCACCACCCCACGATGTTTTTCAGAAACCTATCCTACATTGCCATTACATGTTTCCTGACCTCCCCATGTTGACCACCCCGTGGTGCTTTATTCCATTCTTCATTGCCACTCACTGCATATCCTAATTCAGCACATCCGGTTCACACCAAAACGTGATGTTTTTCTCACTCCTACTAGTGAATGGCCCTTTAGAAACCCTTACAATGCTCACCACCCCACATTTTTTTTTTTCAGAAAACTATCCTACGTTGCCACTGCATGTTTCCTCACCTCCCCATGCTGACCACCCTGTGGTGCTTTTCTCCATCCTACATTCCCACTCAGTGCTTATCCTAAATCAGGCCCTCTGATTCACACCACCCAGTGATGTTTTTCTCACTCCTACTAGTGAGTGGCCTGTTAGAAACCCTTACAATGCGCACCAACCGGCGATGTTTTTCAGAAACCAATCCTGCATTGCCAATGCATGTTTCTTGACCTCCCCATGCTGACCACCCCGTGGTGCTTTTCTCCATCCTATACTGCCACTCACTGCCTATCGTAATTCAGGCCCTCCGATTCACACCACCCCGTGATGTTTTTTTCAATCCTACTTTTGAATGGCTAGTTAGAAATCCTTACAATGGGCACCACCCGGCGATGTTTTTCAGAAACCTATCCTACATTGCCACTGTATGTTTCCTGACCTCCCCATGTTGAGCACCCTGAGGTGCTTTTCTCCATACTACATTGCCACTCACTGTCTAACTTGATTCAGGCACTCCGATTCACACCACACCATGATGTATTTCTCACTCCTACTAGTGAATGGCCTGTTAGAAACCCTTACAATGAGCTCCAACTGGCGATGTTTTTCAGAAACCAATCCTACATTGCCAATGCATGTTTACTGACCTCCCCATCCATACCACCCCGTGGTGCTTTTATCCATCCTACATTGCCACTCACGGCCTATATGATTCAGGCCCTGAGATTCACAGCACCCCGTGATATTTTTCTCACTCCTAGTAGTGAAAGGCCTTTTAGAAACCCTTACAATGCGCCCCACCTGCGATGTTTTTCAGAAACCTAACCTACATTGCCACTGCATGTTTCCTGACTTCCCCATGCTGACCACACCGAGGTGCTTTTCTGCATTTTACGTTGCCACTCACTCCCTATCCTAATTCAGGCCCTCCGATTCACACCACCCCGTGATGTTTTGCTCACTCCTACTAGTGAATGGCCTGTTAGAAAGCCTTACAATGCGCAACACCCGGCGATGTTTTTCAGAAACCTGTCCTACATTGCCAATGCATGTTTCCTAACCTCCCCATGCAGACCACGCCGTGGTGCTTTTCTCCATCCTACATTGCCCTCACTGCCTATCCTAATTCAGAACATCTGAGTCACACGACCCCGTGATGTTTTTCTCACTCATACTACTCAATGGCCTGTTAGAAACCCTTACAATCTGCACCACCTCGTGATGTTTTTCAGAAAACTATCCTACATTGCCACGGCATGTTTCCTGACCTCCCCATGATGACCACCCCGTGGTGCTTTTCTCCATCCTACATTGCCACTCACTGCCTATCCTAATTCAGGCCCTCTGATTCACACCACCCTGTGATCTTTTTCTCACTTCTACTAGTGAAAGGCTGGTTAGAAACCCTTACAATCTGAACCACCTCGTGATGTTTTTCAGAAAGCTATCCTACATTGCCACGGCATGTTTCCTCCTTTCCCCATGCTCACCACCCTGTGGTGCTTTTCTCCATCCTACATTGCCACTCACTGCCTATCATAATTCAGGCCGTCCGATTCACAACACCGCGTGATGTTTTTCTAACTCCTACCAGTGAATGCCCTGTTAGAAAACCTTACAATTCTCACCACCCACGATGTTTTTCAGAAACCTATCCTACATTGCCACTGCATGTTTTCTGACCTCCCCATGCTGACCACACCGCGGTGCGTTTCTCCATCCTACATTGCCACTCACAGCCTATCCTGATTCAGGCCCTCTGATTCAAACCACGCTGTGATGTTTTTCTCACTCCTACTAGTAAACAGCCTGTTAGAAACCCTTACAATGCGCACCACCGCGCGATGTTTTTCAGAAACCTATCCTACACTGACACTGGATGTTTCCTGACATCCCCATGCTGACCACACCGTGGTGCTTTTCTCTAACCTAATTCAGGTCCTCCGATTCACACCACCCCGTGATGTTTTTCTCACTCCTACTAGTGAATGGCCTGTTAGAAAGCGTTACAATGCGCACCACCCACGATGTTTTTCAGAAACATATCCTATATTGCCAATGCATGTTTCCTCACATCCCCATGCTGACCCCCCTGTGGGGCTTTTCTCCATCCTACATTGCCACTCAATGCCTATCCTAATTGCGGCCCTCCGATTCACACCACCCCGTGATGTGGTTCTCACTCCTACTAGTGAATGGCCTGTTAGAAACCCTTACAATGTGTACCACCCAGCGATGTTTATCATAAACCTATTCGACATTGCCACTGCATGTTTCCTTGCCTCCCCATGTTGACAAACCCGTGGTGTTTTCTCCATCCTACATTGCCACTCACAGACTATCCTAATTCAGTCCCTCCGATTCACACCACCCCGTGATGTTTTTTTCACTCCTACTTGTGAATGGCTTGTTAGAAATCCTTACAATGCGCACCACCCCGCGATGTTTTTCAGAAACCTATCCTTCATTGCCACTGCATGTTTCCTGACCTCCCCATGTTGACAACCCCGTGGTGCTTTTCTCCATTCTTCATTGCCACTCACTGCCTATCCTAATTCTGGCCCTCCAATTCACACAACCACGTGATGTTTTTCTCACTCCTGCTAGTTAAAGGCCTGCTACAAACCCTGACAATGCGCAACACCCCGCGATGTTTTTTTCAGAAACCTATGCTATATTGCCTTTGCATGTTTCCTGACCTCCTCATGCACACCAACCCATGGTGCTTTTATCCATCCTACATTGCCACACACTGTCTATCTTGATTCATGCCCTCCGATTCACACCACACCATGATGTATTTCTCACTCCTATTAGTGAATGGCCTGTTAGAAACCCTTACAATGCGCACTACCCCACTATTTTTTTCAGAAACCTATCCTACATTGCCACTGCATGTTTCCTGACCTATCCATCCTGACCAGCCCGTGGTGATTTTCTCCATCCTACAGTGCCACTCACTGCCTAAGCTGATTCAGGCCCTCTGATTCAAACCACGCTGTGATGTTTTTCTCAGTCCTACTAGTGAATGGCCTGTTAGAAACCCTTACAATGCGCACTACCCCGAGATGTTTTTCAGAAACCTATCCTAAATTGCCACTGCATGTCTCCTGACTTACCCATCCTGACCACCCCGTGGTGCTTTTCTCCATCCTACAATGCCAGTCACGGTCTATCATGATTCAGGCCCTTCGATTCACACCATCCCGAGATGATTTTCTCACTCCTACTAGTGAATGGCCTGCTACAAACCCTTACAATGAGCACCTCCCTGCGATGTTTTTCAGAATCCTATCCTACATTGCCATTTCATGTTTCCTGACCTCACCAGGCTCACCAACCCGAGGTGCTTTTCTCCATTCTTCATTGCAATTCAGTGCCTATCCTAATTCAGGCCCTCCAATTCACACCACCCCGTAATGTTTTTCACACTCCTACTTGTGAATGGCCTGTTAGAAAGCCTTACAATGCGCACCACCCCACTTTGTTTTTCAGAAACCTATCCTATATTGCCACTGCATGTTTCCTCACCACCCGATGCTGACCACCCTGTGGTGCTTTTCTCCATCCTACATTGCCACTCACTGCCTATCCTAAATCAGGCCCTCCAATTCACACCACCCGGTGATATTTTTCTCACTCCTACTAGTCAATGGCCTGTTAGAAACCCTTACAATGGGCACCAACCCGTAATGTTTTTCAGAAAGCTATCCTACATTGCTACTGCATGTTTCCTGACCTACCCATGCTGACCACCCTGTGGTTCTTTTCTACAACTTACATTGCCACTCACTGCCTATCCTTAATCAGTCCCTCTGATTCACACCACCCCGTTATGTTTTTCTCAATCCTCCTAATGAATAGCCTGTTAGAAACCCTTACCATGCGTACAGCCCCGCGATGTTTTTCAGAAACCTATACTACATTGCCACTGAATGTTTCCTGACCTCCCCATGCTGACCATGCCGTGGTGCTTTTCTCCATCCTACATTGCCACTCACTGCCTATCTCGAATCAGGCCCTCCGATTAACACCACACTGTGATGTGTTCTCACTTCTACTAGTGAATGGCCTGTTAGAAACCCTTACAATGCGCACCACCCCACGATGTTTTTCAGCACCTATCCTACATTGCCACGGCATGTTTGCTGACCTCCCCGTGCTGACCACCCTGTGGTGCTTTTCTCCATCCTACATTGCCACTCACTGCCTATACTAATTCAGAACCTCTGATTCACACCACCCCGTAATGTTTTTCACACTCCTACTTGTGAATGGCCTGTTAGAAACCCTTACAATGCGCACCACCCAGTGATGTTTTTCAGAAAACTATCCTACATTGCCACGGCATGTTTCCTGACCTCCCCATGCTGAACACCCCGTGGTGCTTTTCTCCATCCTACATTGCCCCTCACTGCCTATCCTAATTAAGGCCCTCCGATTCACACCACCCGGTGATATTTTTCTCACTCCTACTAGTCAATGGCCTGTTAGAAACCCTTACAATGCTCAACACCTGCGATGTTTTACAGAAACATATCGTACATTGCCATCGCATGTTTCCTGACCTCATCATGCTCACCAACACGTGGTGCTTTTCTCCATTGTACATTGCAACTCACTGCCTATCCTAATTCAGGCACTCCGATTGACACCACCCCGTGATGTTTTTCTCACTCCTACTAGTGAATGGCCTGTATGCATCCCTTACAATGCGCACCACCCCTCGATGTTTTTCAGAAACCTATCCTACATTGCCATTGCATGTTTCCTGACCTCCCCATGTTGACCACCCCGTGGTGCTTTTCTCCATTCTTCATTGCCACTCAGTGCCTAACCTAATTCAGTCCCTCTGATTCACACCACCATGAGATGATTTTCTCACTCCTACTAGTGAATGGCCTGCTACAAACCCTTACAATGAGCACCTCTCTGCGATGTTTTACAGAAACCTATCCTACATTGCCATTTCATGTTTCCTGACCTCACAAGGCTGACCACCCCGTGGTGCTTTTCTCCATCCTACATTACCCTCACTGCCTATACTATTTCAGAACATCTGATTCACACGACCCCGTGATGTTTTTCTCACTCCTACTAGTAAATGGCCTGTTAGATACCCTTACAATGCGCACCACCCCATGATGTTTTTCTGAAAATTCTTCTACATTGCCACAGTATGTTTCCTGACCTCCTCATGCTGACCACCTTGTGGTGCTTTTCTCCATCCTATATTGCCACTCACTGCCTATCCTAATTCACAACATCTGATTCACACGACCCCGTGATGTTTTTCTCACTCCTACTAGTGAATGGCCTGTTAGAAACCCTTACAATGCTCAACACCTGCGATATTTTTCAGAAACCTATCCTACATTGCCATTGCATGTTTCCTGACCTCACCATGCTCACAAACCCGTGGTGCTTTTCTCCATTCTACATTGCCACTCACTGCCTATCCTAATTCAGGCCCTCTGATTCACACCACCCCGAGATGATTTTGTCACTCCTACTAGTGAATGGCCTGCTACAAACCCTTACAATGTGCACAACCCTGCAATGTTTTTCATAAACCTATCCTACCTTGCCATTTCATGTTTCCTGACCTCACCATGCTCACCAACCCGTGGTGCTTTTCTCCATTCTTCATTGCCACTCAGTGCCTATCCTAATTCATGACCTCCGATTCACAACACCCCATGATGTTTTTTTCTCTCCTACTTGTGAATGGCTTTTTAGAAAGCCTTACAATGCGCACCATCCCGCAATGTTTTTCACAAACCTATCCAACATTGCCATTGCATGTTTCCTGACCTCCCCATGTTGACCACCCCGTGTTGCTTTTCTCCATCCTACATTGACACTCAATGCTTATTCTAATTCAGGCCCTCTGATTCACACCACACCATGATGTATTTCTCACTCCTACTAGTTAAAGGCCTTTTAGAAACCCTTGCAATGAGAACCACCCCGCGATGATGTTCAGAAACCTATCCTAAATTGCTACTGCATGTTTCCTGACTTCCCCATGCTGACCACCCCGTGCTGCTTTTCTCCATCCTACAATGCCAGTCACGGCCTATCCTGATTCAGGCCATGCGATTCACACCAACACTTGATGTTTTTCTCACTCCTAATAGTGAAAGGCCTTTTAGAAACCCTTACAATGAGCACCACCCCGCGATGCTTTTCGGAATCCTATCCTAAATTGAGACTGCATGTTTCCTGACCTTCCCATGCTGACCACCCCGTGGTGCGTTTCTCCATCCGATATTGACACTGAATGTCTATCTTGATTCAGGCCCTCCAATTCACACCACACCATGATGTATTTCTCACTCCTACTAGTGAATGGCCTGTTACATATCCTTACAATGCACCCCATCGCGCGATGTTTTTCAGAAACCTATCCTACATTGCCACTGCATGTTTTCTGACCTCAGCATCCTGACCATCCCATGGTACTTTTCTCCATCCTACATTGCCTCTCACTGCCTATCTCGAATCAGGCCCTCCGATTCACACCACACTGTGATGTGTTCTCACCTCTACTAGTGAATGGCCTGTTAGAAACCCTTACAATGCGCACCACACCGCGATGATTTTCAGAAACCTATTCTACATTGCCACCGCATGATTCCAGACCTCCCCGTGCTGACCACCCCGTGGTGCTTTTCTCCATCCTACATTCCCACTCACTGCCTATCCTAATTCAGAACCTCTGATTCACACCACCCCGTAATGTTTTTCACACTCCTACTTGTGAATGGCCTGTTAGAAACCCTTACAATGCGCACCACCCAGTGATGTTTTTCAGAAAACTATCCTACATTGCCACTGCATGTTTCCTGACCTCGCCATGCTGAATACCCCGTGGTGCTTTTCTCCATCCTACATTGCCCCTCACTGCCTATCCTAATTCAGGCACTCCGATTCACACCACCCCGAGATGATTTTCTCACTCCTACTAGTGAATGGCCTGCTACAAACCCTTACAATGAGCACCTCCCTGCGATCTTTTTCAGAAACCTATCCTACATTGCCATTGCATGTATCCTGACCTCCCCATGTTGACCACCCCGTGGTGCTTTTCTCCATTCTTCATTGCCACTCAGTGCCTATCCTAATTCAGTCCCTCCGATTCACACCACCCTGAGATGATTTTCTCACTCCTACTAGTGAATGGCCTGCTAAAAACCCTTACAATGAGCACCTCTCTGCGATGTTTTTCAGAAACCTATCCTACATTGCCATTTCATGTTTCCTGACCTCACCAGGCTGACCACCCCGTGGTGCTTTTCTCCATCCTACATTGCCCTCACTGCCTATCCTAATTCAGAACATCTGATTCACACGACCCCGTGATGTTTTTCTCACTCCTACTAGTGAATGGCCTGTTAGATACCCTTACAATGCGCACCACCCCATGATGTTTTTCTGAAAAGTCTTCTACATTGCCACAGTATGTTTCCTGACCTCCTCATGCTGACCAACTTGTGGTGCTTTTCTCCATCCTATATTGCCACTCACTGCCTATCCTAATTCACAACATCTGATTCACACGACCCCGTGGTGTTTTTCTCACTCCTACTAGTGAATGGCCTGTTAGAAACCCTTACAATGCTCAACACCTGCGATATTTTTCAGAAACCTATCCTACATTGCCATTGCATGTTTCCTGACCTCACCATGTTGACCACCCCGTGTTGCTTTTCTCCATCCTACATTGACACTCAATGCTTATTCTAATTCAGGCCCTCTGATTCACACCACACCATGATGTATTTCTCACTCCTACTAGTTAAAGGCCTTTTAGAAACCCTTGCAATGAGAACCACCCCGCGATGATGTTCAGAAACCTATCCTAAATTGCTACTGCATGTTTCCTTACTTCCCCATGCTGACCACCCCGTGCTGCTTTTCTCCATCCGACATTGCCACTCACTCTCTATCTTGATTCAGGCCCTCCGATTCACACCACAACATGATGTATTTCTCACTGCTACTAGTGAAAGGCCTATTAGAAACCCTTACAATGGGCCCCACCCCCCGATGTTTTTCAGAAACCTATCCTACATTGCCTCTGCATGTTTCCTGACCTCACCATCTTGACCACGCCATGGTGCATTTCTCCATCCTACATTGCCAATCACTGCCTATCCTGATTCAGGCCCTTCGATTCACACCACCCCGTGATCTTTTTCTCACTCCTTCCAGTGAATGCCCTGTAAGAAACACTTACAATTCTAACCACCCGCGATGTTTTTCAGAAACCTATGCTATATTGCCTTTGCATGTTTCCTGACCTCCCCATGCACACCAACCCATGGTGCTTTTATCCATCCTACATTGCCACACACTGTCTATCTTGATTCATGCCCTCTGATTCACACCACACCATGATGTATTTCTCACTCCTACTAGTGAATGACCCGTTAGAAACCCTTACAATGCGCACTACCCCCTATTTTTTTCAGAAACCTATCCTACATTGCCACTGCATGTTTCCTGACCTCTCCATCCTGACCAGCCCGTGGTGCTTTTCTCCATCCTACATTGCCACTCACTGCCTAAGCTGATTCAGGCCTTCTGATTCAAACCACGCTGTGATGGTTTTCTCAATCCTACTAGTGAATGGCCTGTTAGAAACCCTTACAATGCGCACTACCCCGCGATGTTTTTCAGAAACCTATCCTAAATTGCCACTGCATGTTTCCTGACTTCCCCATGCTGACCACCCTGTGTTGCTTTTCTCCATCCTACATTGCCACTCAATGCCTATCCTAATTCAGGCCCTCCGATTCACACCACCCCATGATGTTGTTCTCACTCCTACTAGTGAATGGCCTGTTAGAAACCCTTACAATATGCACCACCCAGCGATGTTTATCAGAATCCTATTCTACATTGCCACTGCATGT
This sequence comes from Cavia porcellus, assembly GCF_034190915.1. Lineage (NCBI taxonomy): Eukaryota > Metazoa > Chordata > Mammalia > Rodentia > Caviidae > Cavia > Cavia porcellus. Next base: position 525,449 of record NW_026947539.1, on the reverse strand, counting down.
TTCATTGCCTCCCCATGCTGACAAACCCGTGGTGCTTTTCTCCATTCTACATTGCCACTCCCAGCCTATCCAAATTCAGGCCCTCTGATTCACACCACCCCGTTATGTTTTTCTCACTCCTACTACAAAATGCCCTGTTAGAAAGCCTTACAATGCGCACCACCTGGCAATGTTTTTCAGAAACCTATCCTACATTGCCAATGCATGTTTCCTGACCTCCCCATGCTGACCACCCCGTGGTGCTTTTCTCCATCCTACATTGCACTCACTGCCTATCCTGAATCAGGGCCTCTAATTCAAAACACTCCGTTATATTTTTCTCTCTCCTACTAGTGAATGGCCTGTTAGAAACCCTTATAATGCGCACCACCCCGCCATGTTTTCCAGAAACCTATCCTACATTGCCACTGCATGTTTCCTCACCTCCCCATACTGACCACACAGAGGTGCTTTTTTCCATTTTACGTTACCACTCACTGCCTATCCAACTTCAGGCCCTCCGATTCACATCACCCCCTGATGTTGTTCTCACTCGTACTAGATAATGGCCTGTTAGAAATCCTTACAATGCGCACCACCCCGCGATGTTTTTCAGAAACCTATCCTACATTGCCACTGCAAGTTTCCTAACCTCCCAATGTCGAGCACCCCGTGGTGCTTTTCTCCATTCTTCATTGCCACTCACTGCCTATCAAAATTCAGGCCCTCCGATTCACACCCCCCCCGTGATGTTTTTTTCACTCCTACTTGTGAATGACTTGTTAGAAAACCTTACAATGCACACCACCCCGCAATGTTTTTCAGAAACCTATCCAACATTGCCATTGCATGTTTCCTGACCTCCCCATGTTGACCACCCCTTGGTGCTTTTCTGAATTCTGCATTGCCACTCACGGCCTATTCTAATTCAGGCCCTCCAATTTACACCACCCCGTGATCTTTTTCTCACTCCTACTAGTGAATGCCCTGTTACAAAGCGTTACAATGCGCCCCACCTGGCGATGTTTTTCAGAAACCTATCCTACATTGTCAATGCATGTTTCCAGACCTCCCAATGCTGACCGTGCCGTGGTGCTTTTCTCCATCCTACATTGCCACTCACTGCCTATCCTGAATCAGGCCCTCCGTTTCACACCACTCCGTTATATTTTTCTGACTCCTACTAGTGAATGGCCTGTTAGAAACCCTTATAATGCGCACCACCCCGCGATGTTTTCCAGAAACCTATCCTACATTGCCACTGCATATTTCCTCACCTCCCCATACTGACCACACCGAGGTGCTTTTCTCCATTTTACGTTACTACTCACTGCCTATTAAATTCAAGCCCTCCGATTCAACCACCCCGTGATGTTTTTCTCACTCCTACTAGTGAATGGCCTGTTAGAAACCCTTACAATGCGCACCACACCGCGATGTTTTTCAGAAACCTATTCTACATTGCCACCGCATGATTCCTGACCTCCACGTGCTGACCACCCCGTGGTGCTTTTCTCCATCCTACATTGCCACACACTGCCTATCCTAATTCAGAACCTCTGATTCACAACACCCCGTAATGTTTTTCACACTCCTACTTGTGAATGGCCTGTTAGAAACACTTACAATGCGCACCACCCAGTGATGTTTTTCAGAAAACTATCCTACATTGCCATTGCATGTTTCCTGACCTCCCAATGCTGAACACCCCGTGGTGCTTTTCTCCATCCTACATTGCCCCTCACTGCCTATCCTAATTCAGGCACTCCGATTCACACCACCCCGTGATGTTTTTCTCACTCCTACTAGTGAATGGCCCTTATGCATCCCTTACAATGCGCACCACCCCTCGATGTTTTTCAGAAACCTATCCTACATTCGTTTGCATGTTTCCTGACCTCCCCATGTTGACCACGCCGTGGTGCTTTTCTCCATTCTTCATTGCCACTCAGTGCCGATCCTAATTCAGGCCCACCGATTCACACCACCCCAAGATGATTTTCTCACTCCTACTAGTGAATGGCCTGCTACAAACCCTTACAATGAGCACCTCCCTGCGATGTTTTTCAGAATCCTATCCTACATTGCCATTTCATGTTTCCTGACCTCACCATGCTCACCAACCCGAGGTGCTTTTCTCCATTCTTCATTGACACTCAGTGCCTATCCTAATTCAGGCCCTCCGATTCACACCACCCCGTAATGTTTTTTTCACTCCTACTTGTGAATGGCTTGTTAGAAAGCCTTACAATGTGCACCACCCCACTTTTTTTTTCAGAAACCTATTCTATATTGCCACTGCATGTTTCCTCACCTCCCCATGCTGACCACCCTGTGGTGCTTTTCTCCATCCTACATTGCCACTCACTGCCTATCCTAAATCAGGCCCTCCGATTCACACCACCCGGTGATATTTTTCTCACTCCTACTAGTCAATGGCCTGTTAGAAACCCTTACAATGGGCACCAACCCGTAATGTTTTTCAGAAAGCTATCCTACATTGCTACTGCATGTTTCCTGACCTTCCCATGCTGACCACGCTGTGGTTCTGTTCTACATCTTACATTGCCAATCACTGCCTATCCTTAATCAGGCCCTCTGATTCACACCACCCCGTTATGTTTTTCTCAATCCTCCTAATGAATAGCCTGTTAGAAACCCTTACAATGCGCACAACCCCGCGATGTTTTTCAGAAACCTATACTACATTGCCACTGAATGTTTCCTGACCTCCCCATGCTGACCATGCCGTGGTGCTTTTCTCCATCCTACATTGCCACTCACTGCCTATCCTGATTCAGGCCTTCCGATTCACACCACCCCATGATGTATTTCTCACTCCTATTAGTAAATGGCCTGTTAGAAACCATTACATTGCGCACCACCCCGCCATGTTTTTCAGAAACCTATCCTACATTGCCACCGCATGTTTCCTGACCTCCCCATGCTGACCATTCCGTGGTGTTTTTTTCATTTTACATTGCCACTCACTGCCTATCCTAATTCAGAGCATCTGATTCAAACCACCCCGTGATGTTTTTCTCACTCCTACTAGTGAATGGCCTTTTAGAAACCCTTACAATGCTCAAAACCTGCGATATTTTTCAGAAACCTATCCTACATTGCCATTGCATGTTTCCTGACCTCCCCATGTTGACCACCCCGTGGTGCTTTTCTCCATTCTTCATTGCCACTCAGTGCCTATCCTAATTCAGGCCCTCTGATTCACACCACCCCGAGATGATTTTCTCACTCCTACTAGTGGATGGCCTGCTACAAACCCTTACAATGTGCACAACCCTGCGATGTTTTTCATAAACCTATCCTACCTTGCCATTTCATGTTTCCTGACCTCACCATGCTCACCAACCCGTGGTGCTTTTCTCCATTCTTCATTGCCACTCAGTGCCTATCCTAATTCATGACCTCCGATTCACACCACCCCGTGATGTTTTTTTCTCTCCTACTTGTGAATGGCATTTTAGAAAGCCTTACAATGCGCACCATCCCGCAATGTTTTTCACAAACCTATCCAACATTGCCATTGCATGTTTCCTGACCTCCCCATGTTGACCACCCCGTGTTGCTTTTCTCCATCCTACATTGACACTCAATGCTTATTCTAATTCAGGCCCTCTGATTCACACCACACCATGATGTATTTCTCACTCCTACTAGTTAAAGGCCTTTTAGAAACCCTTGCAATGAGCACCACCCCGCGATGATGTTCAGAAACCTATCCTACATTGCTACTGCATGTTTCCTGACCTCCCCATGCTGACCACCCCGTGCTGCTTTTCTCCATCCGACATTGCCACTCACTGTCTAACTTGATTCAGGCACTCCGATTCACACCACAACATGATGTATTTCTCACTGCTACTAGTGAAAGGCCTGTTAGAAACCCTTACAATGGGCCCCACTCCCCGATGTTTTTCAGAAACCTATCCTACATTGCCACTGCATGTTTCCTGACCTCACCATCTTGACCACGCCATGGTGCTTTTCTCCATCCTACATTGCCAATCACTGCCTATCCTGATTCAGGCCCTTCGATTCACACCACACCGTGATCTTTTTCTCACTCCTTCCTGTGAATGCCCTGTAAGAAACACTTACAATTCTCACCACCCGCGATGTTTTTCAGAAACCTATGCTATATTGCTTTTGCATGTTTCCTGACCTCCCCATGCACACCAACCCATGGTGCTTTTATCCATCCTACATTGCCACACACTGTCTATCTTGATTCATGCCCTCCAATTTACACCACACCATGATGTATTTCTCACTCCTACTAGTGAATGACCCGTTAGAAACCCTTACAATGCGCACTACCCCGCGATGTTTTTCAGAAACCTATCCTAAATTGCCACTGCATGTCTCCTGACTTCCCCATTCTGACCACCCCGTGGTGCTTTTCTCCATCCTACAATGCCAGTCACGGCCTATCCTGATTCAGGCCCTGCAATTCACACCACCACTTGATGTTTTTCTCACTCCTACTAGTGAATGACCCGTAAGAAACCCTTACAATGCGCACTACCCCACTATTTTTTTCAGAAACCTATCCTACATTGCCACTGCATGTTTCCTGACCTCTCCATCCTGACCAGCCCGTGGTGCTTTTCTCCATCCTTCATTGCCACTCACTGCCTAAGCTGATTCAGGCCTTCTGATTCAAACCACGCTGTGATGTTTTTCTCAATCCTACTAGTGAATGGCCTGTTAGAAACCCTTACAATGCACGCTACCCCGCGATGTTTTTCAGAAACCTATCCTAAATTGCCACTGCATGCCTCCTGACTTCCCCATTCTGACCACCCCGTGGTGCTTTTCTCCATCCTACAATGCAAGTCACGGCCTATCCTAATTCAGGCCCTGCGATTCACACCACCCCTTGATGTTTTTCTCACTCCTACTAGTGAAAGGCCTTTTAGAAACCCTTACAATGAGCACCACCCCGCGATGCTTTTCGGAATCCTATCCTAAATTGAGACTGCATGTTTCCTGACCTTCCCATGCTGACCACCCCGTGGTGCTTTTTTCCATCCGATATTGACACTGAATGTCTATCTTGATTCAGGCCTTCCAATTCACACCACACCATGATGTATTTCTCACTCCTACTAGTGAATGGCCTGTTAGATACCCTTACAATGCACCCCATCGCGCGATGTTTTTCAGAAACCTATCCTACATTGCCACTGCATGTTTTCTGACCTCCGCATCCTGACCACCCCATGGTCCTTTTCTCCATCCTACATTGCCTCTCACTGCCTATCTCGAATCAGGCCCTCCGAATCACACCACACTGTGATGTGTTCTCACCTCTACTAGTGAATGGCCTGTTAGAAACCCTTACAATGCGCACCACCCCGCGATGTTTTTCAGAAACCTATTCTACATTGCCACCGCATGATTCCTGACCTCCCCGTGCTGACCACCCTGTGGTGCTTTTCTCCATCCTACATTGCCACTCACTGCCTATCCTAATTCAGAACCTCTGATTCACAACACCCCGTAATGTTTTTCACACTCCTACTTGTGAATGGCCTGTTAGAAACCCTTACAATGCGCACCACCCAGTGATGTTTTTCACAAAACTATCCTACATTGCCACTGCATGTTTCCTGACCTCCCCATGCTGAACACCCCGTGGTGCTTTTCTCCATCCTACATGGCCACTCACTGCCTATCCTAATTCAGGCACTCTGATTCACACCACCCCGCGATGTTTTTCTCACTCCTACTAGTGAATGGCCCTTATGCATCGCTTACAATGCGCACCACCCCTCGATGTTTTTCAGAAACCTATCCTACATTGCCATTGCATGTTTCCTGACCTCCCCATGTTGACCACCCCGTGGTGCTTTTCTCCATTCTTCATTTCCACTCAGTGCCGATCCTAATTCAGGCCCTCCGATTCACACCACCCCGAGATGATTTATTCACTCCTACTAGTGAATGGCCTGCTACAAACCCTTACAATGAGCACCTCCCTGCGATGTTTTTCAGAATCCTATCCTACATTGCCATTTCATGTTTCCTGACCTCACCATGCTCACCAACCCGAGGTGCTTTTCTCCATTCTTCATTGACACTCAGTGCCTAACCTAATTCAGGCCCTCCGATTCACACCACCCCGTGATGTTTTTTTCACTTCTACTTGTGAATGGCTTGTTAGAAAGCCTTACAATGCGCACCACCCCACTTTTTTTTTCAGAAACCTATCCTATATTGCCACTGCATGTTTCCTCACCTCCCCATGCTGACCACCCTGTGGTGCTTTTCTCCATCCAACATCGCCACTCACTGCCTATCCAAAATCAGGCCCTCCGATTCACACCACCCGGTGATATTTTTCTCACTCCTAGTCAATGGCCTGTTAGAAACCCTTACAATGGGCACCAACCCGTAATGTTTTTCAGAAAGCTATCCTACATTGCTACTGCATGTTTCCTGACCTTCCCATGCTGACCACGCTGTGGTTCTTTTCTACATCTTACATTGCCAATCACTGCCTATTCTTAATCAGGCCCTCTGATTCACACCACCCCGTTATGTTTTTCTCAATCCTCCTAATGAATAGCCTGTTAGAAACCCTTACAATGCATACAACCCCGCGATGTTTTTCAGAAACCTATACTACATTGCCACTGAATGTTTCCTGACCTCCCCATGCTGACCATGCCGTGGTGCTTTTCTCCATCCTACATTGCCACTCACTGCCTATCCTGATTCAGGCCTTCCGATTTACACCACCCCATGACGTTTTTCTCACTCCTACTAGTGAATGGCCTGTTAGAAACCCTAACATTGCGCACCACCCCGCCATGTTTTTCAGAAACCTATCCTACATTGCCACCGCATGTTTCCTGACCTCCCCATGCTGACCATTCCGTGGTGTTTTTTCCATTTTACATTGCCACTCACTGCCTATCCTAATTCAGAGCATCTGATTCAAACCACCCCGTGATGTTTTTCTCACTCCTACTAGTGAATGGCCTGTTAGAAACCCTTACAATGCTCAACACCTGCGATATTTTTCAGAAACCTATCCTACATTGCCATCGCATGTTTCCTGACCTCACCATGCTCACGAACCCGTGGTGCTTTTCTCCATCCTACATTGCCACTCACTGCCTATCCTAAATCAGGCCCTCCGATTCACACCACCCGGTGATATTTTTCTCACTCCTACTAGTCAATGGCCTGTTATAAACCCTTACAATGGGCACCAACCCGTAATGCTTTTCAGAAAGCTATCCTACATTGCTACTGCATGTTTCCTGACCTTCCCATGCTGACCACGCTGTGGTTCTTTTCTACATCTTACATTGCCAATCACTGCCTATCCTTAATCAGGCCCTCTGATTCACACCACCCCGTTATGTTTTTCTCAATCCTCCTAATGAATAGCCTGTTAGAAACCCTTACAATGGGCACCAACCCGTAATGTTTTTCAGAAAGCTATCCTACATTGCTACTGCATGTTTCCTGACCTTCCCATGCTGACCACGCTGTGGTTCTTTTCTACATCTTACATTGCCAATCACTGCCTATCCTTAATCAGGCACTCCGATTCACACCACGCCGTGATGTTTTTCTCACTCCTACTAGTGAATGGTCTGTTTGCAACCCTTACAATGCGCACCACCCCTCGATGTTTTTCAGAAACCTATCCTACATTGCCATTGCATGTTTCCTGACCTCCCCATGTTGACCACTCCGTGGTGCTTTTCTCCATTCTTCATTGCCACTCAGTGCCTATCCTAATTCAGGCCCTCTGATTTACACCACCCCGAGATGATTTTCTCACTCCTACTAGTGAATGGACTGCTACAAACCCTTACAATGTGCACAACCCTGCAATGTTTTTCATAAACCTATCCTACCTTGCCATTTCATGTTTCCTGACTTCACCATGCTCACCAACCCGTGGTGCTTTTCTCCATTCTTCATTGCCACTCAGTGCCTATCCTAATTCAGGACCTCCGATTCACACCACCCCGTGATGTTTTTTTCTCTCCTACTTGTGAATGGCATTTTAGAAAGCCTTACAATGCGCACCATCCCGCAATGTTTTTCACAAACCTATCCAACATTGCCATTGCATGTTTCCTGACCTCCCCATGTTGACCACCCCGTGTTTCTTTTCTCCATCCTACATTGACACTCAATGCTTATTCTAATTCAGGCCCTCTGATTCACACCACACCATGATGTATTTCTCACTCCTACTAGTTAAAGGCCTTTTAGAAACCCTTGCAATGAGCACCACCCCGCGATGATGTTCAGAAACCTATCCTACATTGCTACTGCATGTTTCCTGACCTCCCCATGCTGACCACCCCGTGCTGCTTTTCTACATCCGACATTGCCACTCACTGTCTAAATTGATTCAGGCCCTCCAATTCACACCACAACATGATGTATTTCTCACTGCTACTTGTGAAAGGCCTGTTAGAAACCCTTACAATGGGCCCTACCCCCCGATGTTTTTCAGAAACCTATCCTACATTGCCACTGCATGTTTCCTGACCTCACCATCTTGACCACGCCATGGTGCTTTTCTCCATCCTACATTGCCAATCACTGCCAATCCTGATTCAGGCCCTTCGATTCACACCACCCCGTGATCTTTTTCTCACTCCTTCCAGTGAATGCCCTGTAAGAAACACTTACAATTCTCACCACCCGCGATGTTTTTCAGAAACCTATCCTATATTGCTTTTGCATGTTTCCTGACCTCCCCATGCAAACCAACCCATGGTGCTTTTATCCATCCTACATTGCCACACACTGTCTATCGTGATTCATGCCCTCCGATTCACACCACACCATGATGTATTTCTCACTCCTACTAGTGAATGTCCTGTTAGAAACCCTTACAATGCGCACTATCCCACTATTTTTTTCAGAAACCTATCCTACATTGCCACTGCAGTTTCCTGACCTCTCCATCCTGACCAGCCCGTGGTGCTTTTTCCATCCTACATTGCCACTCACTGCCTAAGCTGATTCAGGCCCTCTGATTCAAACCACGCTGTGATGTTTTCCTCAATCCTACTAGTGAATGGCCTGTTAGAAACCCTTACAATGCGCACTACCCCGCGATGTTTTTCAGAAACCTATCCTAAATTGACATTGCATGTCTCCTGATTTCCCCATTCTGACCACCCCGTGGTGCTTTTCTCCATCCTACAATGCAAGTCACGGCCTATCCTGATTCAGGCCCTGCGATTCACACCACCCCTTGATGTTTTTCTCACTCCTACTAGTGAAAGGCCTTTTAGAAACCCTTACAATGAGCACCACCCCACGATGCTTTTCGGGATCCTATCCTAAATTGAGACTGCATGTTTCCTGACCTTCCCATGCTGACCACCCCGTGGTGCTTTTCTCCATCCGATATTGACACTGAATGTCTATCTTGATTCAAGCCCTCCAATTCACACCACACCATGTTGTATTTCTCACTCCTACTAGTGAATGGCCTGTTAGATACCCTTACAATGCACCCCATCGCGCGATGTTTTTCAGAAACCTATCCTACATTGCCACTGCATGTTTTCTGACCTCCGCATCCTGACCACCCCATGGTCCTTTTCTCCATCCTACATTGCCTCTCACTGCCTATCTCGAATCAGGCCTTCCGATTCACACCACACTGTGATGTTTTCTCACTTCTACTAGTGAATGGCCTGTTAGAAACCCTTACAATGCGCACCACACCGCGATGTTTTTCAGAAACCTATCCTACATGGCCACCGCATGTTTCCTGACCTCCCCGTGCTGACCACCCCGTAGTGCTTTTCTCCATCCTACATTGCCACTCACTGCCTATCCTAATTCAGAACATCTGATTCACACCACCCCGTAATGTTTTTCACACTCCTACTTTTGAATGGCCTGTTAGAAACCCTTACAATGCGCACCACCCAGTGATGTTTTTCAAAAAACTATCCTACATTGCCACTGCATGTTTCCTGACCTCCCCATGCTGAACACCCCGTGGTGCTTTTCTCCATCCTACATTGCCACTCACTGCCTATCCTAATTAAGGCCCTCCGATTCACACCACCCGGTGATATTTTTGTCACTCCTACTAGTCAATGGCCGGTTAGAAACCCTTACAATGCTCAAAACCTGCGATGTTTTACAGAAACCTATCCTACATTGCCATCGCATGTTTCCTGACCTCATCATGCTCACCAACATGTGGTGCTTTTCTCCATTGACATTGCAACTCACTGCGTATCCTAATTCAGGCACTCCGATTCACACCACCCCGTGATGTTTTTCTCACTCCTACTAGTGAATGGCCTGTATGCATCACTTACAATGCGCACCACCCCTCGATGTTTTTCAGAAACCTATCCTACATTGCCATTGCATGTTTCCTGACCTCCCCATGTTGACCACCCCGTGGTGCTTTTCTCCATTCTTCATTGCCACTCAGTGCCTATCCTAATTCAGTCCCTCTGATTCACACCACCCCGAGATGATTTTCTCACTCCTACTAGTGAATGGTCTGTTAGAAAGCCTTACAATGCGCAACACCCTGCGATGTTTGTCAGAATCCTATCCTACATTTTCAATGCATGTTTCCTGACCTCCCCATGTTGACCACCCCGTGGTGCTTTTCTCCATCCTACATTGCACTCACTGCCTATGCTAATTCAGAACATCTGATTCACACGACCCAGTGATGTTTTTCTCACTCCTACTAGTGAATATCCAGTTACAAACCCTTACAATCCGCACCACCCCGTGATGTTTTTCAGAAAATTATCCTGCATTGCCACTGCATGTTTCCTGACATCCCCATGATAACCAGCCAGTGGTGCTTTTCTCCATCCTACATTGCCACTCACTGCCTATCCTAATTCAGGCCCTCCGATTCACACCACCCCGTGATGTTTTTCTCACTCCTACTAGTGAATGGCTTGTGAGAAACCCTTACAATGGGCACCACCCCACTTTTTTTTTTCAGAAACCTATCCTATATTGCCACTGCATGTTTCCTCACCTTCCCATTTTGACCACCCTGTGGTGCTTTTCTCCATCCTACATTGCCACTCACTGCCTATCCTAAATCAGGCCCTCCAATTTACACCACCCGGTGATATTTTTCTCACTCCTACTAGTCAATGGCCTTTTAGAAACCCTTACAATGGGCACCAACCCGTAATGGTTTTTAGAAAGCTATCCTACATTGCTACTGCATGTTTCCTGACCTCCCCATGCTGAGCACGCTGTGGTTCTTTTCTACATCCTACATTGCCACTAACTGCCTATTCTTAATCAGGCCCTCTGATTCACACCACCCGGTTATGTTTTTCTCAATTCTCCTAATGAATAGCCTGTTAGAAACCCTTACAATGCGCACCACCGCATGATGTATTTCTGAAAAGTCTTCTACATTGCCACAGTATGTTTCCTGACCTCCTCATGCTGACAACCCTGTGGTGCTTTTCTCCATTCTATATTGCCACTCACTGCCTATCCTAATTCACAACATCTGATTCACACGAACCCGTGATATTTTTCTCACTCCTACTAGTGAATGGCCTGTTAGAAACCCTTGCAATGCTCAAGACCTGCGATGTTTTTCAGAAACCTATCCTACATTGCCATCGCATGTTTCGTGACCTAAACATGCTCACCAACCCGTGGTGCTTTTCTCCATTCTACATTGCCACTCACTGCCTATCCTAATTCAGGCACTCCGATTCACACCACCCCGTGATGTTTTTCTCACTCCTACTTGTTAATGGCCTGTTTGCAACCCTTACAATGCGCACCACCCCTCGATGTTTTTCAGAAACCTATCCTACATTGCCATTGCATGTTTCCTGACCTCCCCATGTTGACCACCCCGTGGTGCTTTTCTCCATTCTTCACTGGCACTCAGTGCCTATCCTAATTCAGGCCCTCTGATTCACACCACCCCCAGATGATTTTCTCACTCCTACTAGTGAATGGCCTGCTACAAACCCTTATAATGTGCACAACCCTGCGATGTTTTTCATAATCCTATCCTACCTTGCCATTTCATGTTTCCTGACCTCACCATGCTCACCAACCAGTGGTGCTTTTCTCCATTCTTCATTGCCACTCAGTGCCTATCCTAATTCAGGACCTCCGATTCACACCACCTGGTGATGTTTTCTTCACTCCTACTTGTGAATGGCTTTTTAGAAAGCCTTACAATGCGCACCATCCCGCAATGTTTTTCACACACCTATCCAACATTGCCATTGCATGTTTCCTGACCTAGCCATGTTGACCACCCCGTGTTGCTTTTCTCCATTCTACATTGACACTCAATGCTTATTCTAATTTAGGCCCTCTGATTCACACCACACCACCATGTATTTCTCACTCCTACTAGTTAAAGGCCTTTTAGAAACCCTTGCAGTGGGCACCACACCTCGATGATGTTCAGAAACCTATCCTACATTGCCACTCAATGTTTCCTGACCTCACAATCTTGACCACGCCATGGTGCTTTTCTCCATCCTACATTGCCAATCACTGCCTATCCTGATTCAGGCCCTCCGATTCACACCACCCTGTGATGTTTTTATCACTTCTCCTAGTGAATGGCCTGTTAGAAACACTAAAAATGCGCACCACCCCGCGATGTTTTTCAGAAACCTGTCCTACATTGCCACTGCATGTTTCCTGACCTCCCCATGCTGACCACCCCATGGTGCTTTTCTCCTTCCTACATTGCCACACACTGCCTATCATAATTCAGGCCCTTCGATTCACACAACCCCGTGATCATTTTCTCACTCCTTCCAGTGAATGCCCTGTTAGAAACACTTACAATTCTCAAGACCTGCGATGTTTTTCAGAAACCTATCCTACATTGACACTGCATGTTTCCTGACCTCCTCATGCTGACCACACCGTGGTGCTTTTCTCCATCCTACATTGACACTCACTGCCCATCCTGATTCAGGCCCTCTGATTCAAACCACGCTGTGATGTTTTACTCACTGCTACTACTGAACGGCCTGTTAGAAACCGTTACAATGCGCACCACCCCGCAATGTTTTTCAGAAACCTATCCTACATTGACACTGCATGTTTCCTGACCTCCCCATGCTCACCAACCCGTGGTGCTTTTCTCCATCCTACATTGCCAATCACTGTCTAACTTGATTCAGGACCTCCGATTCACACCACCTCGTGATGTATTTCTCACTCCTACTAATGAATGGCCTGTTAGAAACCCTCCAATGAGCACCACCCGGCAATGCTTTTCAGAAACCTATCCCACATTGCCACAGCACGTTTCCTGACCTCCCCATCCTGACCACCCCGTGGTGCTTTTCTCCATCCTACATTGCCACTCACTGCCTATCCTGAATCAGGCACTCCGATTCACACCACTCCGTTATATTTTTCTCTCCTACTAGTGAATGGCCTGTTAGAAACCCTTATAATGCGCACCACCCCGCGTTGTTTTCCAGAAACCTATCCTGCATTGCCACTTCATGTTTCCTCACCTCCGCATACTGACCACACCGAGATCCTTATTTCCATTTTACGTTACCACTCACTGCCTATCCACCTTCAGGCCCTACGATTCACACCACCCCGTTACGTTTTGCTCGCTCCTACTAGTGAATGCCCTGTTAGAAAGCCTTACAATGCGCACCACCCTGCGATGTTTTTCAGAAACCTATCCTACATTGCCAATGCATGTTTCCTGACCTCCCTGTGCTAACCTTCCCGTGGTGCTTTTCTCCATCCTACATTGCACTCACTGCCTATCCTAATTCAGAACATCTGATTCACACCACCCCGTGATGTTTTTCTCACTACTACTAGTGAATGGCCTGTTAGAAAGCCTTTCAATGCGCACCACCGCATGAAGTTTTTCAGAAAACTATCCTATATTGCCACTGTGTGTTTTCTGACCGCCCCATGATGACCATCCCATGGTGCTTTTCTCCATCCTACATTGCCACTCACTGCCTATCCTAATTCAGAACATCTGATTCACACCACCCCGTAATGTTTTTCACACTCCTACTTTTGAATGGCCTGTTAGAAACCCTTACAATGCGCACCACCCAGTGATGTTTTTCAAAAAACTATCCTACATTGCCACTGCATGTTTCCTGACCTCCCCATGCTGAACACCCCGTGGTGCTTTTCTCCATCCTACATTGCCACTCACTGCCTATCCTAATTAAGGCCCTCCGATTCACACCACCCGGTGATATTTTTGTCACTCCTACTAGTCAATGGCCGGTTAGAAACCCTTACAATGCTCAAAACCTGCGATGTTTTACAGAAACCTATCCTACATTGCCATCGCATGTTTCCTGACCTCATCATGCTCACCAACATGTGGTGCTTTTCTCCATTGACATTGCAACTCACTGCGTATCCTAATTCAGGCACTCCGATTCACACCACCCCGTGATGTTTTTCTCACTCCTACTAGTGAATGGCCTGTATGCATCACTTACAATGCGCACCACCCCTCGATGTTTTTCAGAAACCTATCCTACATTGCCATTGCATGTTTCCTGACCTCCCCATGTTGACCACCCCGTGGTGCTTTTCTCCATTCTTCATTGCCACTCAGTGCCTATCCTAATTCAGTCCCTCTGATTCACACCACCCCGAGATGATTTTCTCACTCCTACTAGTGAATGGTCTGTTAGAAAGCCTTACAATGCGCAACACCCTGCGATGTTTGTCAGAATCCTATCCTACATTTTCAATGCATGTTTCCTGACCTCCCCATGTTGACCACCCCGTGGTGCTTTTCTCCATCCTACATTGCACTCACTGCCTATGCTAATTCAGAACATCTGATTCACACGACCCAGTGATGTTTTTCTCACTCCTACTAGTGAATATCCAGTTACAAACCCTTACAATCCGCACCACCCCGTGATGTTTTTCAGAAAATTATCCTGCATTGCCACTGCATGTTTCCTGACATCCCCATGATAACCAGCCAGTGGTGCTTTTCTCCATCCTACATTGCCACTCACTGCCTATCCTAATTCAGGCCCTCCGATTCACACCACCCCGTGATGTTTTTCTCACTCCTACTAGTGAATGGCTTGTGAGAAACCCTTACAATGGGCACCACCCCACTTTTTTTTTTCAGAAACCTATCCTATATTGCCACTGCATGTTTCCTCACCTTCCCATTTTGACCACCCTGTGGTGCTTTTCTCCATCCTACATTGCCACTCACTGCCTATCCTAAATCAGGCCCTCCAATTTACACCACCCGGTGATATTTTTCTCACTCCTACTAGTCAATGGCCTTTTAGAAACCCTTACAATGGGCACCAACCCGTAATGGTTTTTAGAAAGCTATCCTACATTGCTACTGCATGTTTCCTGACCTCCCCATGCTGAGCACGCTGTGGTTCTTTTCTACATCCTACATTGCCACTAACTGCCTATTCTTAATCAGGCCCTCTGATTCACACCACCCGGTTATGTTTTTCTCAATTCTCCTAATGAATAGCCTGTTAGAAACCCTTACAATGCGCACCACCGCATGATGTATTTCTGAAAAGTCTTCTACATTGCCACAGTATGTTTCCTGACCTCCTCATGCTGACAACCCTGTGGTGCTTTTCTCCATTCTATATTGCCACTCACTGCCTATCCTAATTCACAACATCTGATTCACACGAACCCGTGATATTTTTCTCACTCCTACTAGTGAATGGCCTGTTAGAAACCCTTGCAATGCTCAAGACCTGCGATGTTTTTCAGAAACCTATCCTACATTGCCATCGCATGTTTCGTGACCTAAACATGCTCACCAACCCGTGGTGCTTTTCTCCATTCTACATTGCCACTCACTGCCTATCCTAATTCAGGCACTCCGATTCACACCACCCCGTGATGTTTTTCTCACTCCTACTTGTTAATGGCCTGTTTGCAACCCTTACAATGCGCACCACCCCTCGATGTTTTTCAGAAACCTATCCTACATTGCCATTGCATGTTTCCTGACCTCCCCATGTTGACCACCCCGTGGTGCTTTTCTCCATTCTTCACTGGCACTCAGTGCCTATCCTAATTCAGGCCCTCTGATTCACACCACCCCCAGATGATTTTCTCACTCCTACTAGTGAATGGCCTGCTACAAACCCTTATAATGTGCACA
Organism: Cavia porcellus; assembly: GCF_034190915.1. Taxonomy (NCBI): domain Eukaryota; kingdom Metazoa; phylum Chordata; class Mammalia; order Rodentia; family Caviidae; genus Cavia; species Cavia porcellus. Next base: position 509,299 of record NW_026947539.1, on the reverse strand, counting down.
ACCCTGCGATGTTTTTCATAATCCTATCCTACCTTGCCATTTCATGTTTCCTGACCTCACCATGCTCACCAACCAGTGGTGCTTTTCTCCATTCTTCATTGCCACTCAGTGCCTATCCTAATTCAGGACCTCCGATTCACACCACCTGGTGATGTTTTCTTCACTCCTACTTGTGAATGGCTTTTTAGAAAGCCTTACAATGCGCACCATCCCGCAATGTTTTTCACACACCTATCCAACATTGCCATTGCATGTTTCCTGACCTAGCCATGTTGACCACCCCGTGTTGCTTTTCTCCATTCTACATTGACACTCAATGCTTATTCTAATTTAGGCCCTCTGATTCACACCACACCACCATGTATTTCTCACTCCTACTAGTTAAAGGCCTTTTAGAAACCCTTGCAGTGGGCACCACACCTCGATGATGTTCAGAAACCTATCCTACATTGCCACTCAATGTTTCCTGACCTCACAATCTTGACCACGCCATGGTGCTTTTCTCCATCCTACATTGCCAATCACTGCCTATCCTGATTCAGGCCCTCCGATTCACACCACCCTGTGATGTTTTTATCACTTCTCCTAGTGAATGGCCTGTTAGAAACACTAAAAATGCGCACCACCCCGCGATGTTTTTCAGAAACCTGTCCTACATTGCCACTGCATGTTTCCTGACCTCCCCATGCTGACCACCCCATGGTGCTTTTCTCCTTCCTACATTGCCACACACTGCCTATCATAATTCAGGCCCTTCGATTCACACAACCCCGTGATCATTTTCTCACTCCTTCCAGTGAATGCCCTGTTAGAAACACTTACAATTCTCAAGACCTGCGATGTTTTTCAGAAACCTATCCTACATTGACACTGCATGTTTCCTGACCTCCTCATGCTGACCACACCGTGGTGCTTTTCTCCATCCTACATTGACACTCACTGCCCATCCTGATTCAGGCCCTCTGATTCAAACCACGCTGTGATGTTTTACTCACTGCTACTACTGAACGGCCTGTTAGAAACCGTTACAATGCGCACCACCCCGCAATGTTTTTCAGAAACCTATCCTACATTGACACTGCATGTTTCCTGACCTCCCCATGCTCACCAACCCGTGGTGCTTTTCTCCATCCTACATTGCCAATCACTGTCTAACTTGATTCAGGACCTCCGATTCACACCACCTCGTGATGTATTTCTCACTCCTACTAATGAATGGCCTGTTAGAAACCCTCCAATGAGCACCACCCGGCAATGCTTTTCAGAAACCTATCCCACATTGCCACAGCACGTTTCCTGACCTCCCCATCCTGACCACCCCGTGGTGCTTTTCTCCATCCTACATTGCCACTCACTGCCTATCCTGAATCAGGCACTCCGATTCACACCACTCCGTTATATTTTTCTCTCCTACTAGTGAATGGCCTGTTAGAAACCCTTATAATGCGCACCACCCCGCGTTGTTTTCCAGAAACCTATCCTGCATTGCCACTTCATGTTTCCTCACCTCCGCATACTGACCACACCGAGATCCTTATTTCCATTTTACGTTACCACTCACTGCCTATCCACCTTCAGGCCCTACGATTCACACCACCCCGTTACGTTTTGCTCGCTCCTACTAGTGAATGCCCTGTTAGAAAGCCTTACAATGCGCACCACCCTGCGATGTTTTTCAGAAACCTATCCTACATTGCCAATGCATGTTTCCTGACCTCCCTGTGCTAACCTTCCCGTGGTGCTTTTCTCCATCCTACATTGCACTCACTGCCTATCCTAATTCAGAACATCTGATTCACACCACCCCGTGATGTTTTTCTCACTACTACTAGTGAATGGCCTGTTAGAAAGCCTTTCAATGCGCACCACCGCATGAAGTTTTTCAGAAAACTATCCTATATTGCCACTGTGTGTTTTCTGACCGCCCCATGATGACCATCCCATGGTGCTTTTCTCCATCCTACATTGCCACTCACTGCCTATCCTAATTATGGCCCTCCGATTCACACCACGTCATGATGTTTTTCTCTCTCCTACTAGTGAATGGCCTGTTGGAAACCCTTACAATGCGCACCACCCCGCTTTTTTTTTTTTCAGAAACCTATCCTACATTGCCACTGCATGTTTCCTCACCTCCCCATGCTGACCACAATGTGGTGCTTTTCTCCATCCTACATTGCCACTCAATGCCTATCCTAATTCAGGCTCTCCGATTCACACCAACCCGTGATGTTGTTCTCACTCCTACTAGTGAATGGCCTGTTAGCAACCCTTACAATGCGAACCACCCAGCGATGTTTATCAATAACCTATTCTACATTGCCACTGAATGTTTCCTTGCCTCCCCATGCTGACAAACCCCTGGTGCTTTTCTCCATGTTACATTGCCACTCACAGCCTATGCTAATTCAGGCCCTCTGATTCACACCATCCCGTGATGTTTTTTTCACTCCTACTTGTGAATGGCATGTTAGAAATCCTTAGTATGTGCACCACCCTGCGATGTTTTTCAGAAACCTATCCTACATTGCCATTGCATGTTTCCTGACCTCCCCATGCTCACCAACCCGTGGTGCTTTTCTCCAATCTACATTGCCACTCACTGTCTATCTTGATTCAGGCCCTCTCATTCACACCACACCATGATGTATTTCTCACTCCTACTACTGAATGGCCTGTTAGAAAGCCTTACAATCCACACTACAGAGCAATGTTTTACAGAAAGCTATCTTACATTGCCACTGCATGTTTTCTGACCTCCCCATCCTGACCACCCCGTTGTGCTTTTCTCCATTCTTCATTGCCACTCACGGCCTATCCTGATTCAGGCCCTCCGATTCACACCACCCCGTGATGTTTTTCCCAATCCTACTAGTGATAGATCCTTTGGAAACCCTTACAATGAGCACCACACCGCGATGTTTTTCAGAACCCAATCCTATATTGCCACTGCATGTTTCCTGACATCCACATGCTAACCACCCCGTGGTGCTTTTCTCCAGCTGACATTGCCACTCACTGTCTATCTTGATTCAGGCCCTCCGATTTAAACCACCCTGTGATGTTTTTCTCACTTCATCTAGTGAATGGCCTGTTAGAAATCCTTACAATGCGCAGCACCCCGCGATATGTTTCAGAAACCTATCCTACATTCCCACTGCATGTTTCCTAACCTCCCCATGCTAACCACCCCGTGGCACTTTTCTCTATGCTACATTGCCACTCACTGCCTATCCTAATTCAGAACATCTGATTCACACCACCCCGTGATGTTTTTCTCACTCCTACTAGTGAATGGCCTGTTAGAAACCCTTACATTGCGCAGCACCCCGCGATGTTTTTCAGAATCCTATCCTACATTGCCACCGCATGTTTCCTGACCTCCCCATGCTGACCTCTCCGTGGTGTTTTTTTCCATTTTACATTGCCACTCACTGCCTATCCTAATTCAGAGCATCTGATTCAAACCACCCCATGATGTTTTTCACACTCCTACTAGTGAATGGCCTGTTAGAAACCATTACAATGCTCAACACCTGCGATGTTTTTCAGAAACCTATCCTATATTGCCATCGCACGTTTCCTGACCTCACAATGCTCACCAACTCATAGTGCTTTTCTTCATGCCACATTGCCATTCACTGCCTATCCTAATTCAGGCACTCCGATTCACACCACCCCATGATGTTTTTCTCACTCCTTCTAGTGAATGGCCTGTTTGCAACCCTTACAATGTGCACCACCGCTCGATGTTTTTCACAAACCTAACCTACATTGCCATTGCATGTTTCCTGACCTCCCCATGTTGACCACCCCGTGGTGCTTTTCTCCATTCTTCATAGCCACTCAGTGCCTATCCTAATTCAGGCCCTCTGATTCACACCACCCCAAGATGATTTTCTCACTCCTAATAGTGAATGGCCTGCTACAAACCCTTACAATGTGCACAACCCTGCGATGTTTTTCAGAAACCTATCCTACACTGCCATTTCATGTTTCCCTGACCTCACCATGTTGACCAACCCGTGGTGCTATTCTGCATTCTTCATTGCCACTCACTGCCTATCCTAATTCAGGCACTCCGATTCACACCACCCCGTGATGTTTTTCTCACTCCTACTGGTGAATGGCCTGTTTGCAACCCTACAATGTTCACCACCCCTCGTTGTTTTTCAGAAACCTATCCTACATTGCCATTGCATGTATCCTGACCTCCCCGTGTTGACCACCCCGTGGTGCTGTTCTCCATTATTCATTGCCACTCAGTGCCTGTCCTAATTCAGGCCCTCCGATTCACACCACCCCGTGATGTTTTTTCACTCCTACTTGTGAATGGCTTGTTAGAAAGCCTTATAATGCGCACCACCCCGCAAAGTTTTTCAGAAACCTATCCAACATTGCCATTGCATGTTTCCTGACCTCCCCATGTTGACCAACCCGTGGTGCTATTCTGCATTCTTCATTGCCACTCACTGCCTATCCTAATTCAGGCCCTCCAATTTGCACCACCCCGTGATGTTTTTCTCACTCCTACTAGTAAATGGCCTGTTAGAAAGCCTTACATTGCGCACCACACCGCGATGTTTTTCAGAAACCTATCCTACATTGCCAATGCATGTTTCCTGACCTTCCCATGCTGACCAACCCATGGTTCTTTTCTCCAACCTACATTGCACTCACTGTCTATCCTAATTCAGAACACCTGATTCACACGACCCCGTGATGTTTTTCTCACTCCTACTTGTGAATGGCCAGTTAGAAACCCTTACAATCCGCACCACCCCGTGATGTTTTTCAGAAAATTATCCTACGTTGACACTGCATGTATCTTGACATCCCCATGATAACCACCCCGTGGTGCTTTTCTCCATCCTACATTGCCACTCACTGCCTATCCTAATTCAGGCCCACCGATTCACACCACCCCGTGATGTTTTTCTCACTCCTACTAGTGAATGGCCTGTTAGAAACCCTTACAATGCGCACCACCCCACATTTTTTTTTCAGAAACCTATCCTACATTGCCACTGCATGTTTCCTGACCTCCCCATGCTGACCACACTGTGGTGCTTTTCTCTATCCTGCATTGCCACTCACTGCCTATCCTAATTCAGGCCCTCTGATTCACACCACCCCGTGATGTTTTTCTCACTCCTAATAGTGAATGCCCTGTTAGAAAGCCTTACAATCCGCACTACCGAGCGATGTTTTTCAGAAAGCTATCCTACATTGCCACTGCATGTTTCCTTACCTCCGCATCCTGACCACCCCGTTGTGCTTTTCTCCATTCTTCATTGCCACTCACGGCCTATCCTGATTCAGGCCCTCTTAATCACACCACCCCGTGATGTATTTCCCACTCCTACTAGTGAATGGCCTGTTAGAAACCCTTACAATGTGCACCACCCCGTGATGTTTTTCAGAAAACTATCCTACATTGCCACTGCATGTTTCCTGACCTCCCCATGCTCACCAACACGTGGTGCTTTACTCCATCCTACATTGCCAATCACTGTCTAACTTGATTCAGGCCATCCGATTCACACCACACCATGATGTATTTCTCACTCCTACTAGTGAATGGCCTGTTAGATACCCTTACAATGCGCCCAAACCAGCGATGTTTTTCAGAAACCGATCCTGCATTGCCACTGCATGTTTCCTGACCTCCCCATCCTGACCACCCCGTGGTGATTTTCTCCATTCTACATTGCCACTCACTGCCTATCCTGAATCAGGCCCTCCGATTTACACCACTCCGTTTTATTTTTCTCACTCCTACTAGTGAATGGCCTGTTAGAAACCCTTATAACACGCACCACCACGCGATGTTTTCCAGAAACCTATCCTACATTGCCCCTGCATGTTTCCTCACCTCCCCATACTGACCACACCGAGGTGCTTTTCTCCATTTTACGTTACCACTCACTGCCTATCCAAATTCAAGCCCTCCGATTCACACCACCCCGTGATGTTTTTCTCACTCCTACTAGTGACTGCCCTGTTACAAAGCTTTACAATGCGCACCACTCGGCGATGTTTTTGAGAAACCTATCCTACATTGCCAATGCATGTTTCCAGACCGCCCCATGCTGACCACCCCATGGTGCTTTTCTCCATCCTACTTTGCCACTCACTGCCTATCCTAATTCAGCAACCCCGATTCACACCACTCCATGATGTTTTTCTAACTCCTACTAGTGAATGGCCTGTTAGAAACCCTTTCAATGTGCACCACCACGCGATTTTTTTCAGAAACCTATCTTACATTGGCCCTGCATGTTTCCTAACCTCCACATCCTAATCACCCCATGGTGCTTTTCTACATACTACATTGCCACTCACTGCCTATCCTGATTCAGGCCGTCCGATTCACACCACCCCGTGATGTTTTTCTCACTCCTACTTGTGAATGGCCTGTTAGAAACACTTACAATTTGCACCACCCCGCGATGTCTTTCAGAATACTATCCTACATTGCCACTGCATGTTTCCTGACCTGTCCATGCTGACCAACCCGTGGTGCTGTTCTCCATCCAACATTGCCACTAACTGCTTATCCTAATCCAGGCCCTCCGATTCACAACACCCTGTGATGTTTTTCTCACTCGTACTAGTGAATGGCCTGTTAGAAACACTTACAATGCGTACCACCCCGCGATGTTTTTCAGAATCCTATCCTACATTGACACTGCATGTGTTCTGAACACCCCATGCTGAACCACCCCGTTGTACTTTTCTCCATGCTACATTGCCACTCACTGCGTATCCTAATTCAGGCCCTCCAATTCACACCACCACGTGTTTTCCTCACTCCTACTAGTGAATGGCCTGTTAGAAACCCATACAATGCGTACCACCCTTCGATGTTTTTCAGAAACTTATCCTACATTTCCACTGCATGTTTCCTGCCCTCCCCATGATGACCACCCCGTGGTGCTTTTCTCCTTCCTAAATTGCCACTCACTGCCTATCCTAATTCAGGCACTCCGATTCACACAACCCCGTGATGTTTTTCTCACTCTTACTAGTGAATGGCCTGTTAGAAACCCTTACAATGCTCAGCACCGCACGATATATTTCAGAAACATATCCGACATTGCCACTGCATGTTTCCTGACCTCGCCATGCTAAGCAACACGTGGTGTTTTTCTCCATCCTACATTGCCACTCGATGCCTATCATAATTCAGGCCTTCCGATTCACACCACCCCGTGATGTTTTTCTCACTCCTACTAGTGAAACGCCTTTAAGATACCTTACAATGCTCACCACCCCACGATGTTTTTCAGAAACCTAACGTACATTGCCACTGCATGTTTCCTGCCCTCCCCATGATGACCACCCCGTGGTGCTTTTCTCCTTCCTAAATTGCCACTCACTGCCTATCCTAATTCAGGCACTCTGATTCACACAACCCCGTGATGTTTTTCTCACTCTTACTAGTGAATGGCCTGTTAGAAACCCTTACAATGCTCAGCACCGCACGATATATTTCAGAAACATATCCGACATTGCCACTGCATGTTTCCTGACCTCGCCATGCTAAGCAACACGTGGTGTTTTTCTCCATCCTACATTGCCACTCGATGCCTATCATAATTCAGGCCTTCCGATTCACACCACCCCGTGATGTTTTTCTCACTCCTACTAGTGAAACGCCTTTAAGAAACCTTACAATGCTCACCACCCCACGATGTTTTTCAGAAACCTAACCTACAGTGCCACTGAATGTTTCCTGCCCTCCCCATGCTGAACACCCCTGGTGCTTTTCTTCATCCTACATTACCACTTACTGCCTATACTGATTCAGCCTCTCCAATTCACACCACACCGTGATGTTTTTTTCGCCCCTACTAGTGAGTTGCTTGTTAGAAACCCTTACGGTGCGCACAACCCTGCGATGTTTTTCAGAAACATATCCTACCTGCCACGGCATATTTCCAGACCTCCCCATGCTGACCACCCTATGGTGCTTTTCTCCTCCTACACTGCCACTCCATGCCTATCCTAACTAAGTCCCTCCAATTCACACCACCCCGTGATGTCTTTCTCACTCCTACTAGTGAATGGCCTGTTAGAAACCCTTACAATGCGCACCGCCCCGCGATGTTTTTCAGAAACATATCCAACATAGCCACTGCATGTTTCCTGACATCTCCATGCTGACCACCCCGTGGTGCTTTTCTCCATCCTACATTGCCACTCACTGCCTATCCTAATTCTGCCCCTCCGATTCACACCACCCCATGATGTTTTTCTCACTCCTACTAGTGAATGGCCTGTTAGAAACCTTTTCAATGGGCACCACCACGCGATTTTTTTCAGAAACCTATCTTACATTGGCCCTGCATGTTTCCTGACTTCACATCCTAATCACCCCGTGGTACTTTTCTCCATCCTACACTGCCACTCACTGCCTATCCTGATTCAGGCCCTCTGATTCACACCACCCGGTGATGTTCTTATCTCGCCTACTAGTGAATGGCCTGTTAGAAACACTTACAATGCGCACCATCTCGCGATGATTTTCAGAAACCTATCCTAGTTTGGCACTGCATGTTCTCTGACTTCCACATGCTGACTACCCAGTGGTGCTTTTCTCCATCTTACATTGCCACTCACTGCCAATCCTGATGCAGGCATCCGGTTCACAGCACCCTGTGATGTTTTTCTCACCCCTACTCGTGAATGGCCTGTTAGAAACCCATAAATGCGCACCACCCCGCGATGTTTTTCAGAAACCTATCCTACATTGCCACTGCATGTTTCCTGACCTCCCCATGCTGACCACCCCGTGGTGTTTTTCTCCTTCCTACATTGCCACTCACTGCCTAATATAATTCAGGCCCTCTGATTCACACAACCCCGTGATGCTTTTCTCACTCCTACTAGTGAATGGCCTGTTAGAAACCCTTACAATGCGCACCGCTCCGTGATGTTTTTCAGAAACATATCCTGCATTTCCACTGCATGTTTCCTGACCTCCCCATGCTGACCACCCCGCAGTGCTTTTCTCCATCCTACATTGCCACTCACTGCCTATCCAAATTCAGGCCCTTCAATTCACACAACACTCTGTTTTTCTCACTCCTACTAGTGAATGGCCTGTTAGAAACCCTAACAATGCGCACCAACATGCTATTTTTTTCAGAAACCTATCCTACATTGCCACTGCAAGTTTCCTGACCTCCCCATGTTGACCGCCCCATGGTGATTTTCTCCATCCTATATTGCCACTCACTGCCTATCCTAAGTCAGCCCTGCGATTCACACCACCCCATGATGTTTTTCTCACTCCTACTAGTGAATGGTCTGTTAGAAACCCTTTCAATTGGCACCACCACGAGATTTTTTTCAGAAACCCATCTTGCATTGTCCCTGCATGTTTCCTGACTTCCACATTCTAATCACCCCGTGGTGCTTTTCTACATCCTACATTGCCACTCACTGCCTATCCTGATGCTGGCCGTCCGATTCACACCACCCCATGATGTTTTTCTCACTCCTACTTGTGAATGGCCTGTTAGAAACACTTACAATTTGCACCACCCCGCGATGTCTTTCAGAATACTATCCTACATTGCCACTGCATGTTTCCTGACCTGTCCATGCTGACCAACCCGTGGTGCTGTTCTCCATCCTACATTGCCACTAACTGCTTATCCTAATCCAGGCCCTCCGATTCACAACACCCTGTTATGTTTTTCTCACTCGTACTAGTGAATGGCCTGTTAGAAACACTTACAATGCGTACCACCCCGCGATGTTTTTCAGAATCCTATCCTACATTGACACTGCATGTGTTCTGAACACCCCATGCTGAACCACCCCGTTGTACTTTTCTCCATGCTACATTGCCACTCACTGCGTATCCTAATTCAGGCCCTCCAATTCACACCACCACGTGTTTTCCTCACTCCTACTAGTGAATGGCCTGTTAGAAACCCGTACAATGCGCACCACCCTTCGATGTTTTTCAGAAACTTATCCTACATTGCCACTGCATGTTTCCTGACCTCCCCATGATGACCACCCCGTGGTGCTTTTCTCCTTCCTAAATTGCCACTCACTGCCTATCCTAATTCAGGCACTCCGATTCACACAACCCCGTGATGTTTTTCTCACTCTTACTAGTGAATGGCCTGTTAGAAACCCTTACAATGCTCAGCACCGCACGATATATTTCAGAAACATATCCGACATTGCCACTGCATGTTTCCTGACCTCGCCATGCTAAGCAACACGTGGTGTTTTTCTCCATCCTACATTGCCACTCGATGCCTATCATAATTCAGGCCTTCCGATTCACACCACCCCATGATGTTTTTCTCACTCCTACTAGTGAAACGCCTTTAAGATACCTTACAATGCTCACCACCCCACGATGTTTTTCAGGAACCTAACGTACATTGCCACTGCATGTTTCCTGCCCTCCCCATGATGACCACCCCGTGGTGCTTTTCTCCTTCCTAAATTGCCACTCACCGCCTATCCTAATTCAGGCCTTCCGATTCACACCACCCCGTGATGTTTTTCTCACTCCTACTAGTGAAACGCCTTTAAGAAATCTTACAATGCTCACCACCCCACGATGTTTTTCAGAAACCTAACCTACAGTGCCACTGAATGTTTCCTGCCCTCCCCATGCTGAACACCCCTGGTGCTTTTCTTCATCCTACATTACCACTTACTGCCTATACTGATTCAGCCTCTCCAATTCACACCACACCGTGATGTTTTTTTCGCCCCTACTAGTGAGTTGCTTGTTAGAAACCCTTACAGTGCGCACAACCCTGCGATGTTTTTCAGAAACATATCCTACCTGCCACGGCATATTTCCAGACCTCCCCATGCTGACCACCCTATGGTGCTTTTCTCCTCCTACACTGCCACTCCATGCCTATCCTAACTAAGTCCCTCCAATTCACACCACCCCGTGATGTCTTTCTCACTCCTACTAGTGAATGGCCTGTTAGAAACCCTTACAATGCGCACCGCCCCGCGATGTTTTTCAGAAACATATCCAACATAGCCACTGCATGTTTCCTGACATCTCCATGCTGACCACCCCGTGGTGCTTTTCTCCATCCTACATTGCCACTCACTGCCTATCCTAATTCTGCCCCTCCGATTCACACCACCCCATGATGTTTTTCTCACTCCTAATAGTGAATGGCCTGTTAGAAACCTTTTCAATGGGCACCACCACGCGATTTTTTTCAGAAACCTATCTTACATTGGCCCTGCATGTTTCCTGACTTCACATCCTAATCACCCCGTGGTACTTTTCTCCATCCTACAATGCCACTCACTGCCTATCCTGATTCAGGCCCTCTGATTCACACCACCCGGTGATGTTCTTATCTCGCCTACTAGTGAATGGCCTGTTAGAAACACTTACAATGCGCACCATCTCGCGATGATTTTCAGAAACCTATCCTAGTTTGGCACTGCATGTTCTCTGACTTCCACATGCTGACTACCCAGTGGTGCTTTTCTCCATCTTACATTGCCACTCACTGCCTATCCTGATGCAGGCATCCGGTTCACAGCACCCTGTGATGTTTTTCTCACCCCTACTCGTGAATGGCCTGTTAGAAACCCATAAATGCGCACCACCCCGCGATGTTTTTCAGAAACCTATCCTACATTGCCACTGCATGTTTCCTGACCTCCCCATGCTGACCACCCCGTGGTGTTTTTCTCCTTCCTACATTGCCACTCACTGCCTAATATAATTCAGGCCCTCTGATTCACACAACCCCGTGATGTTTTTCTCACTCCTACTAGTGAATGGCCTGTTAGAAACCCTTACAATGCGCACCGCTCCGTGATGTTTTTCAGAAACATATCCTGCATTTCCACTGCATGTTTCCTGACCTCCCCATGCTGACCACCCCGCAGTGCTTTTCTCCATCCTACATTGCCACTCACTGCCTATCCAAATTCAGGCCCTTCAATTCACACAACACTCTGTTTTTCTCACTCCTACTAGTGAATGGCCTGTTAGAAACCCTAACAATGCGCACCAACACGCTATTTTTTTCAGAAACCTATCCTACATTGCCACTGCAAGTTTCCTGACCTCCCCATGTTGACCGCCCCATGGTGACTTTCTCCATCCTATATTGCCACTCACTGCCTATCCTAAGTCAGCCCTGCGATTCACACCACCCCATGATGTTTTTCTCACTCCTACTAGTGAATGGTCTGTTAGAAACCCTTTCAATTGGCACCACCACGAGATTTTTTTCAGAAACCCATCTTGCATTGTCCCTGCATGTTTCCTGACTTCCACATTCTAATCACCCCGTGGTGCTTTTCTACATCCTACATTGCCACTCACTGCCTATCCTGATGCTGGCCGTCCGATTCACACCACCCCGTGATGTTTTTCTCACTCCTACTTGTGAATGGCCTGTTAGAAACACTTACAATTCGCAACACCCCGCAATGTTATTCAGAAAACTATCCTACATTGCCACTGCATGTTTCCTGACCTCCCCATGCTAACCAGCGTGTGGTGTTTTTCTCCATGCTACATTACGACTCACTGCCTATCCTAATTCAGGTCCTCCGACTCACACCACACCCTGATGTTTTTCTCACTCCTAGTCGTGAATGGCATGTTAGAAACCTTTACAAAGCGCACCACCCCACGATGCTTTTCAGAAAAATATCCTGCATTGCCACTGCATGTTTTCTAACATCTCCATGCTGACCAAGCTGTGGTGCTTTTCTCCATCCTACATTGTCACTCACTGCCTATCCTAATTCAGCCCCTAGGATTCCCACCACCCCATGATGTTTTTCTCACTCCTACTAGTGAATGGCCTGTTAGAAACCCTTACAATGCGCACCACACCGCGGTGTTTTTCAGAAAACTATCCTACATTGCCACTGCATGTGTCCTGACCTCCCCATGCTGACCCACCCCGTGGTACTTTTATTCATGCTACATTGCCAACCACTGTGTATCCTAATTCAGGCCCTCCAATTCACACCACCACGTGATGTTTTTCTCACTCCTACTAGTGAATGGCTTGTTAGAAACCCATACAATGCGCACCACCCCGCGATGTTTTACAGAAACCTGTCCTACATTGCCACTGCATGTTTCCTGACCTCCACATGGTGACCACCCCATGGTGCTTTACTCTTTTCTACATTGCCACTCACTGCCTATCCTAATTCAGGCCCTCCGATTCACACAACACCGTGATGTTTTTCTCACTCCTTCTAGTGAATGGCCTGTTAGAAACCCTTACAATGCACACCAACCTGCGATGTTTTTCAGAAACATATCCTACATTGCCACTGCATGTTTCCTGCATCTCCATGCTGACCACCCTGTGGTGCTTTTCTCCATCCTACATTGCCACGACTGCTTATCCTAATTCTGCCCCTCCGATTCACACCACCACATGATGTTTTTCTCACTCCTACTAGTGAATGGCCTGTTGAAACCCTTACAATGCGCACCAACCCGCGATTTTTTTCAGAAACCTAAATTACATTGGCCCTGCATGTTTCGTGACTTCCACATGCTGACCACCCAATGGTGCTTTTCTCCATCTTACATTGCCACTCACTGCCTCTCCTGATTCAGGCCATCCGATTCACACCACCCCGTGTTGTTTTTCTCACTCTTACTTGTGAATGGCCTGTTAGAAACACTTACAATGCGCACCACGCCACGATGTTTTTCAGAAACACATCCTACATTGCCACTGCATGTTTCCTGACCTCCACATGCTCACCAACCCGAGGTGCTTTTCTCCATTCTTCATTGACACTCAGTGCCTATCCTAATTCAGGCCCTCCGATTCACACCACCCCGTGATGTTTTTCTCACTCCTACTAGTGAATGGCCAGTTAGAAACCCTTACAATGCGCACCACTCTGTGATGTTTTTCAAAAAATTATCCTACATTGCCACGGCATGTTTCCTGCCCTCCGCATGATGACCACCCCATGGTGCTTTTCTCTATCCTACATTGCCACTCACTGCCTATCCTAATTTAGGCCCTCCGAATCACACCACCCGTGATGTTTTTCTCACTTCTTCTAGTGAATTGACTGTTAGAAAGCCTTACAATGCGCACTACCCCACTTTGTTTCCCGAAATCTATCCTACATTGCCACTGCATGTTTCCTCACCTCCCAATGCTGACCACCCTGTGGTGCTTTTCTCCATCCTACATTGCCACTCAATGCCTATCCTAATTCAGGCCCTCCGATTCACACCACCCCATGATGTTGTTCTCACTCCTACTAGTGAATGGCCTGTTAGAAACCCTTACAAAGTGCACCACCCAGCGATGTTTATCAGAAACCTATTCTACATTGCCACTGCATGATTCCTTGCCTCCCCATGCTGACAAACCCCAGGTGCTTTTCTCCATCTTACATTGCCACTCACAGCCTATCCTAATTCAGGCCCTCTGATTCACACCATCCCGTGATGTGTTTTTCACTCCTACTTGTGAATGGCATGTTAGAAATCCTTAGTATGCGCACAACCCTGTGATGTTTTTCAGAAACCTATCCTACATTGCCATTGCATGTTTCCTGACCTCCCCATGCTACCAACCAGTGGTGCTTTTCTCCATCCTACATTGCCATTCACTGTCTAACTTGATTCTGGCCCTCTGATTCACACCACCCCGAGATGATTTTCTCACTCCTAATAGTGAATGGCCTGCTACAAACCCTTACAATGTGCACAACCCTGGGATGTTTTTCAGAAACCTATCCTACACTGCCATTTCATGTTTCCTGACCTCACCATGCTCACCATCCCATGGTGCTTTTCTCCATTCTTCATTGCCACTCAGTGCCTATCCTAATTAAGTCCCTCCGATTCACACCACCCCGTGATGTTTTTTCACTCCTACTTGTGAATGGCTTGTTAGAAAGCCTTACAATGCGCACCACCACACAATGTTTTTCAGAAACCTATCCAACATTGCCATTGCATGTTTCCTGACCTCCCCATGTTGACCTCCCCGTCGTGCTTTTCTGCATTCTTCATTGCCACTCACTGCCTATCCTAATTCAGGCCCTCCAATTTACACCACCCCGTGATGTTTTTCTCACTCCTACTAGGGAATGGCCTGTTAGATAGCCTTACAATGCGCAACACCCGGCGATGTTTTTCAGAAACCTATCCTACATTGCCAATGCATGTTTCCTGACCTGCCCATGCTGACCACCCAGTGGTGCTTTTCTCCATCCTACATTGCACTCACTGCCTATCCTAATTCAGGCCCTCCGATTCACATCACCCCTTGATGTTTTTCTCACTCCTACTAGTGAATGGCCTGTTAGAAACCCTTACAAAGCGCACCTCCCCACTGTTTTTTTTTTCAGAAACCTATCCTACATTGCCACAGCATGTTTCATCACCTCCCCATGCTGACCACCCTGTGGTGCTTTTCTCCATCCTACATTGACACTCAATGCTTATTCTAATTCAGGCCCTCCGATTCACACCACACCATGATGTATTTCTCATTCCTACTAGTTCAAGGCCTTTTAGAAACCCTTGCAATGAGCACCACCTCGCGATGTTCTTTTTTTTTTTTTTTTTTTTTTTTATTATTTAAGAGGAAAAAGAGAAAAACACAAAACAAGACAAAGCAGTGTAAGGTTACACATAATACAGAACTACAAAAAAAAAATAAACATAACAGTAAGAAATCACCTGTTAATAGATTACATAATATCATCTTGGAAATAGTTGCTCAAATCACAGTATCAAAGAATACAAAGTAGACATTCAAACGGAGAGACTGCAAACAGCTGTGTTCAATGATCCAAAAACATTAATATAGTCAGCTATTTAACATCCCTAAACACACTTGTTGTTATATCCGTTAGAGCTCTTTTTTTTTTTCCCTCCCTCTCTTTTTTATAACAAAATTTACACATTTTGGATTTTATTACTCCTCAGTTCTCATTACTCTCTTGGGGGGGAGATAATAAAGTCAAATATGGCAAAACAAAGCTGTAAGTCCAAACCAAGGATAGACATAGCACATGATGTAGAACAGAGTACAAGGTCATCAACAATGGTTATCAACATTGTCTCTTGTTTCCTTAAAAGGAATTGTCTATCTCATTAGATATTATAAAGTTGGACAAAACAGTGGAGAGCAAGACCAATAAAACTTAGGCATTGTGAACATTGCAGGACTTCCAAAGGAGACAATAGTCAAACCAGAATGGGCATCTTTGTGAATCTTATTGCCTTCAAATTAGTTGCCTATACCTTCAAACTTGCTACTGTCGCACAGAATGGAACAGAGTCTAATCAGTCAAAACAAGATCTTGGGAGTATTACAGGACTTCAAAACAAGTTAATAGGAGATCAAAAAGAGTTACTACTATATATCCTAATTTTTTAAGTTTTTCCCTTAATTAAAATAAACATAAGAAATAGCTAAATAATTTTTTTTAAAGAATAGTAGTTACCATAGTGTCTGTCTTTTTCCTTAAAATATTCGGATAAAACTTCATATACTATAGCTTCAAATATTTCCATATCAAAAAGCCCAGAGTAAAGCCTTTCTAATTAATAAGTGAAAATTTTATAAGGCTTCAAGGCCACATAATGGGGAATCATGATTATCACATATTTTTATATATTTGAATCATTACTTACATTAGGGAAACTATTCGGTATTCATACATGCGAGATTGATTTATTTCACTTATGAGTATGGTCTCAAGCTGCGCCCATTTATTGATAAATATCTCAATGCAATCCTTCTTTATAGCTGAATAATACTCCATTGTATAGAAATACCACAACTTTTTTATCCATTCCTCAGTTGATGGACACTTGGGTTGTTTCCAAGATCTGGCGATTACAAATTGTGCTGCTATAAACATAGGTGCACATATATCCCTGTGGTATGATGCTTTCAGTTCTTCTGGGAATATGCCTAGAAGTGGAATAGCTGGAATAAATGGGATTTCCAATCCCAACTTTTTGAGAAACCTCCAGACAGATCTCCACAAAGGCTGTACCAGTCTACACTCCCACCAACAGTGCAGGAGAGTTCCTTTTTCCCCACAGCCTCTCCAGCATTTGTTGTTGTTGGTTTTCTTGATCCTGGCCATTCTTTCAGGAGTGAGATGGTATCTCAGTGTGGTTTTAATTTGCATTTCTCTAATGGCCAATGATGATGAGCATTTTTTCATGTATTTATTTGCCATTTGCATTTCTTCATCTGAGAATTGCGTATTCATCTCAGATGCCCATTTTTGGATTGGATCTTTGAATTTTGAAGGTCTGAGTTTTTTTAATTCTTTATATGTTTTAGACAAGAGGCCCTTGTCTGAGAGAGAGTTCACTAAAATCTTTTCCCAGTTTGTGGGTTTTCTTTTCACTATGCTGGAGATTTCTTTTGACATGCAAAAACTTTTTAATAAGAAGAGGTCCCAGTTATTGATTCTGGGAAGTATTTCCCGTGCAGTTTGAGTCCTATTCATGAATTCTCTACCTACTCCTATGCCTCCAAGGTTTCTACCCAATTTGTCTTCCAATAGATTTAGCGTTTCTGTTTTAATATTCAGATCTTTGACCCATTTAGATTTTAATTTAGTACATGGTGATAGACATGGGTCTAGCTTTAGTTTTCGGCAAATGGAGAGCCAGTTTTTCCAGCACCATTTATTAAAGAGACTGTCGTTCTTCCAGTGAACCTGCTTGGCTCCTTTATCGAAGATAAGGTGGTTGAGTGTGTTTGTAGTTGTGGTTGTATCTTCTAATCTATTCCATTGATCTTCAGCTCTGTTTTGATTCCAATACCATGTTGATTTTACTACTGTTGCTTTGTAGTATAATTTCAAGTCAGGGATTGTGATGCCTCCTGCTTTGTCTTTGCTGCTTAGAATTGCTTTTGCGATTCTAGGTCTCTTCTGGTTCCAGATGAAATTTAGGAGTGATTTCTCTAGATCTATATGGTATGTTGATGGTATTTCTATTGGGATTGCATTGAATCTGTATAAGAGTTTTGGGAGAATGGCCATCTTCACAATGTTTGTTCTTCCTATCCATGAGCAAGGGATGTCTTTCCATTTTCTGAGATCATCTTCAATTTCCTTTTTCAGTGTAATATAGTTTTCACTGTATAAGTCTTTCACTTCTTTTGTAAGAGTAATTCCTAAATATTTCATTTTTTTGCTTGCTAATGTGAATAGACCAGTTTCCCTTATTTCCCTCTCTGTGGTTTTGTTGTTTGTGTATAGGAATGCTATTGATTTCTGAGTATTGATTTTGTATCCAGCCACATTACTGAATTTATTTATTGTATCTAAGAGTCTTTCAATGGAGCTTAGGGGGTCTTCTATGTAGAGTATCATGTCATCTGCAAACAATGACAACTTAACTTCTTCTTTTCCTATCTTTACCCCTTTTATTTCTCTTTCTTGCCTAATTGCTCTGGCTAGTACTTCCAGTACTATATTAAATAGGAGTGGTGATAAAGGACATCCTTGTCTTGTGCCTGATTTTAAAGTAAAGGCTTTCAATTTTTGGCCATTTAGTATGATGCTGTCTGTTGGTTTGTCATAAATGGCCTTTATTATATTGAGGTAAAGACCATCTATTCCAATTTTCTGTAGAGTTTTTATCATGAATGAATGTTGGACCTTATCGAAGGCTTTTTCTGCATCTATAGAAATGATCATGTGATTCTTATTTTTGGCTTTATTGATATGGTGAATTACA
The DNA here is from genome assembly GCF_034190915.1 of Cavia porcellus. Classification (NCBI taxonomy): domain Eukaryota; kingdom Metazoa; phylum Chordata; class Mammalia; order Rodentia; family Caviidae; genus Cavia; species Cavia porcellus. The sequence goes on along the minus strand of NW_026947539.1, from coordinate 490,557 downwards.
TTTATTGATTTGCGTATGTTGAACCATCCTTGCATTCCTGGGATGAATCCCACTTGGTCATGGTGTATAATCTTCTTGATGATTTGCTGGATCCTATTTGCCAATATTTTATTGAGGATTTTTGCATCTGTGTTCATTAGGGAGATCGGTCTATAGTTCTCTTTTTTAGTTGGGTCTTTCTCAGGTTTTGGTACTAGAGTGATATTTGCTTCCAGGAATGACTTAGGCAGGATTGCTTCCCTTTCAATTTCATTGAATAGTTTGAGGAGTGTCGGCATTAGGTCTTCTTTGTATTTCTTGTAGAATTCTGCAGTGAATCCATCTGGGCCTGGGCTCTTCTTGGTGGGTAAGGACTTAATTACATTTTCAATTTCAGTAACCGAGATTGGGTTATTCAACAGTTTTACATCCTCTTGATCTAGCTTTGGCACTTCATATGCTTCTAAGAAACTGTCTATTTCTTCTGTGTTATCAAACTTTTGAGAGTAGAGGTTTTCAAAATAGGTGTTGATGATCTTCTGTATTTCTATTGGGTCTGTAGTGACTTCTCCTTTTTCATTTCTTATTGCATGAATTTGAGCTTTTTCTTCCCTTTTTTTAATAAGGTTGGCTAGGGGCTTATCGATTTTATTTATTCTTTCAAAGAACCAACTCTTTGATTTGTTGATCCTTTGGATTGTTTTCTTAGTCTCTATTGCATTGATTTCTGCTCTGATTTTTATAATTTCCTCTCTTCTTTTGGCTTTGGGCTTGACTTGCTCTTCCTTTTCTAGCTGTTTGAGGTGTAGCATCAAGTTATTTATTTGTATTCGTTCTGTTTTCCTGATGTGGGAACTCAGTGCAATAAATTTTCCTCTCAGAACGGCTTTCATTGTATCCCACAGATTCCGGTAAGTTGTATCTGCATTTTCATTTTCTTTTAGGTATTGTTTGATTTCTTCTTTAATTTCTTCTGTGACCCACTGATTACTCAAGAGTGTGTTATTCAGTTTCCATGTGTTTGTGGGATTTTTGCGGTATCTTTTATCATTAATTTCTAATTTCAGAGCGCTGTGATCCGATAACATGCAAGGGATGATTTCAGCTCTTTTGCACTTGTTTAAATATGTTTTATGAGCTAATATATGGTCTATTTTAGAAAATGATCCATGTACTGCTGAGAAGAATGTGTATTCTGATGTTGTTGGGTGGAACATTCTGTATATGTCTATCAAACCCATTTGTTCACAGGTATGATTCAGTTCTGTTATTTCTTTACTCATTTTCTGTCTGGTCGATCTGTCCCTTGGTGTCAATGGCGTATTAAGGTCTCCCGTTACAATTGTGTTACTGATAATTTGAGTTTTCATTTCTGTTAATAATTGTTTTATATAACTGGGCGCTCTGGAGTTTGGTGCGTATATATTTAAGATAGTTATCTCTTCCTCTTGGAGTTTTCCCCTTACGAGTATGTAGTGACCTTCTTTGTCCTTTATGGTCATTGTTGGTTTAAAGTTCACGTTGTCTGCAAACAGAATGGCTACTCCTGCCTTTTTTTGGATTCCTGCTGCATGAAGAATTGTTTTCCATCCTTTGACTTTCAGTCTGTGAGTATCCTTCTGGGTTAGATGGGTTTCCTGTAAACAGCATATGGTTGGATTTTGTTTCTTGATCCATTCTGCTAGTCTGTTTCTTTTGATTGGTGCATTGAGACCATTTACATTAATGGTTATTACTGTTAAATGTTGTTTAATTGTAGGATTCTTATCTCTCTGCTGTTGCATCTTTATCTTTCTGTTCTGTTTAATTATTTGCTTTGCTTACCTTCGGTGAGCGGAGGAGGAGCTGCGCGGACCCGGAGCCGCCTGCAGAGGCCCCGTCCTTTGTCTGGAGGAGGAGGGGTCCCGGGTTCCTGGGGCACCTCGGCCCGTACCCAGCAGCGCCTGGCCGTCGGTGTGCGGAGGAGGAGCTGCGCGGACCCGGAGCCGCCTGCAGAGGCCCCCGTCCTTTGTCTGGAGGAGGAGGGGTCCCGGGTTCCTGGGGCACCTCGGCCCGTACCCAGCAGCGCCTGGCCGTCGGTGTGCGGAGGAGGAGCTGCGCGGACCCGGAGCCGCCTGCAGAGGCCCCTTCCTTTGTCTGGAGGAGGAGGGGTCCCGGGTTCCTGAGGCACCTCGGCCTGAGCCCAGCCGCGCATAGCCATCTGCGTGCAGAGGAGGAGCGGGGTAGATCCGGAGTGCCCGCAGGAGGCCCTTCCTTTGTCTGGAGGTTTGTGGATATCTCTGCCAGCAGGGAGGGATCACAGGCTCCTGAGGCACTGCGGTCTGTGGTGAGTACCCTAACCCGGCTGCGATCCAAGAGCTGTGGATCTACCAAGGGGCAGGTGGGTGCACAGTGTCCCTGAGGCCCAGCTTGTCTGGAACCGCGGAGTTCTGATCAAGCAGAGAAGGGCCATTGGTTCTGCAGGCCCAATGGCCTGGGGTAGAGGGGTGCCAGAGTCTCAGTAGCTGCAAACATAGAAGGGGATTTTCAACAGATCCTGAGGAGGCTTTCAAATAACACTTGAAACACAGAAATATAGGAAAATGACAAAACGAAAGACCAAATTACAACCTCAAACCTCCAGCCCAACTCAGGAAACCCTAGGAGAAGTGTATTTAGAAGAAAATATATCCCATCCTCCTCATATATTAGACACAATAGCTACTGAAGTTGACAAGCAACTCCAGGAAGCTTTAAAGAAATTCAAACTCGAAATAATTTCTCAGATAAAAGAAGAAATGATAAAAGAAATGAAAGAGATTCTAAATATATCTAAAGAAAACACAGATAAAAAATTGGAGGAATTAAACAAAAAGATAGAATCCCTAGACGAGCAATATAAGAAACAAACAGAATACATAATGCAGATGCACAGAGATATACAGGAAATAAAAAACTCCACTGAAAGTTGTAAAAACCGCCTTAATGAAAGTGAAGACAGAATTTCAGACCTTGAAGACAGGATTGCAGCAAGTGAACAGGAAAGGAAAGATCTTTTAAAAATAACAAGGAATCAGGAAATAACAATTCAACAACTGCAAGATGATGCAAAGAAGAATAACATAAGAATGATAGGGATTAATGAAAAAGAAGGAGACAACATAAAGGATATCAAGAGGATATTTAGAGAAGCAATAGCTGAAAACTTCCCAAGCATGAGATCAGAAACTGACATCAGGATCAGTGAAGCATATAGAACTCCAAATAGTCATAACCAAAATAAAACTACACCCAGACATATAATAATCACCATCCCAGAAATCCAACACAAGAATAGATTATTAAAAGCTGTCAGAGAGAAAAGACAGATCACTTATAAAGGAAAACCTATCAGAATCACAGCAGACTTCTCAGCACAAACAATAAAGTCAAGAAGAGCATGGAGTGAAGTATTCCAGATCCTAAAGCAAAATGATTTCCAACCTAGACTGATATATCCTGCAACACTATCATTTAAAATAGATGGTGAAATACGAAACTTCCATGACAAAGAACAGCTGAAGAACTTCATGAACACCAAACCAACCCTGCAAAAAATATTGAAAGACAGTTTAGATACACAAAGGAAAAAACCACTAACCTCGCGATGTTCTTCAGAAACCTATCCTACATTGCTACTGCATGTTTCATGACCTCCCAATGCTGACCACCCCGTGGTGCTTTTGTCCATCCGACGTTGCTAATCACTGTCTATCTTGATTCAGGCCCTCCGATTCACACCACAACATGATGTATTTCTCACTGCTACTAGTGAATTGCCTGTTAGAAACCATTACAATGGGCCCCACCCACCGATGTTTTTCAGAAACCTATCCTATATTGCCACTGCATGTTTACTGACCTCACCATCTTGACCACGCCATGGTGCTTTTCTCCATCCTACATTGCCACTCACTGCCTATCCTGATTCAGGCCGTCCGATTCACACCACCCTGTGATGTTTTTATCACTTCTCCTAGTGAATGGCCTGTTAGAAACACTAACAATGCGCACCACCCCCCGATGTTTTTCAGAAACCTGTCCTACATGGCCACTGCATGTTTCCTGAACTCCCCATGCTGACCACACCATTGTGCTTTTCTCCTTCCTACATTGCCACACACTGCCTAACATAATTCAGGCGCTTCGATTCACACCACCCCCTGATCTTTTTCTCACTCCTTCCAGTGAATGCCCTGTTAGAAACCCTTACAATTCTCTCCACCCCCGATGGTTTTCAGATACCTATCCTACATTGACACTGCATGTTTCCTGACCTCCCCATGCTGACCACACCGTGGTGCTTTTCTCCATCCTACATTGCCACTCACTGCCTATCCTGATTTAGGCCCCTGATTCAAACCACGCTGTGATGTTTTACTCACTCTTACTAGTGAATGGCCTGTTAGAAACCGTTATGATGCGCACCACCCCGCGATGTTTTACAGAAACCTATCCTACATTGACACTGCATGTTTCCTGACCTCCCCATGCTGACCACACCATGGTGCTTTTCTCTATCCTGCATTGCCACTCACTGCCTATACTAATTCAGGCCCTCCGATTCACACCACCCCGTGATGTTTTTCTCACTCCTACTAGTGAATGGCCTGTTAGAAAGCGTTACAATGTGCACCACCTGGCGATATTTTTCAGAAACCTATCCTACATTGTCAATGCATGTTTCCAGACCTCCCGATGGTGAACGTGCCGTGGTGCTTTTCTCCATCCTACATTGCCACTCACTGCCTATCCTGACTCAAGCCTTCAGATTCACACCCCCCCGTGATGTATTTCTCACTCCTACTAGTGAATGGCCTGTGAGAAACCCTTACAATGCGCACCACCCTTTGATGTTTTTCAGAAAACTATCCTACATTGCCACTGCATGTTTCCTGACCTCCCCATGCTCACCAACCCGTGGGGCTTTTCTCCATCCTACATTGCCAATCACTGTCTAACTTGATTCAGGCCCTCTGATTCACACCACACCATGATGTATTTCTCACTCCTACTAGTGAATGGCCTGTTAGATACCCTTACAATGCGCCCAACACCGCGATGTTTTTCAAAAAAATTATCCTACATTGCCACTGCATGTTTCCTGACCTCCCCATGATGACCACCCCATGGTGCTTTTCTCTATCTTACATTGCCACTCACTGCCTATCTTAATTTAGGCCCTCGGATTCACACCACCCGTGATGTTTTTCTCACTTCTTCTAGTGAATTGACTGTTAGAAAGCCTTACAATGCGCACTACCACACTTTTTTTCCCGAAACCTATCCTACATTGCCACTGCATGTTTCCTCACCTCCCCATGCTGACCACCCTGTGGTGCTTTTCTCCATCCTACATAGCCACTCAATGCCTATCCTAATTCAGGCACTCCGATTCACACCACCCCCTGATGTTTTACTCACTCCTACTAGTGAATGGCCTGTTAGAAACCCTTACAATGCGCACCACCCAGCGATGTTTATCAGAAACCTATTCTACATTGCCACTGCATGTTTCCTTGACTCCCCATGCTGACAAACCCCAGGTGCTTTTCTCCATCTTACATTGCCACTCACAGCCTATCCTAATTCAGGCCCTCTGATTCACACCATCCCGTGATGTTTTTTTCACTCCTACTTGTGAATGGCATGTTAGAAATCCTTAGTATGCGCACCACCCTGCGATGTTTTTCAGTAACCTATCCTACACTGCCATTGCATGTTTCCTGACCCCCCATGCTCACCAACACGTGGTGCTTTTCTTCATCCTACATTGCCACTCACTGTCTATCTTGATTCAGGCCCTCTGATTCACACCACACCATGATGTATTTCTCACTCCTACTTGTGAATGGCCTGTTAGAAAGCCTTCCAATCCGCACTACCGAGCGATGTTTTTCAGAAAGCTATCCTACATTGCCACTGCATGTTTCCTGACCTCCCCATCCTGACCACCCCGTTGAGCTTTTCTCCATTCTTCATTGCCACTCACTGCCTATTCTGATTCTGAGCCTCCGATTCACACAACCCCGTGATGTTTTTCCCACTCCTACTAATGAAAGATCCTTTGGAAACCCTTACAATGAGCACCACACCACGATGGTTTTCAGAACCCTATCCTATATTGCCACTGCATGTTTCCTGACATCCACATGCTAACCAACCCGTGGTGCTTTTCTGCAGCTGACATTGCCACTCACTGTCTATCTTAATTCAGGCCATCCGATTCAAATCACCCTGTGATGTTTTTCTCACTTCATCTAGTGAATGGCCTGTTGGAAACCCTTACAATGCGCAGCACCCCCGATATGTTTCAGAAACCTATCCTACATTCCCACTGCATATTTCCTGACCTCCCAATGCTGACCACCCCGTGGCGCTTTTCTCTATGCTACAATGCCACGCACTGCCTATCCTAATTCAGAGCATCTGATTCAAACCACCCCGTGATGTTTTTCTCATGCCTACTAGTGAATGGCCTGTTAGAAACCCTTACGATGCTCAAGACCTGTGATGTTTTTCAGAAACCTATCCTGCATTGCCATCGCATGATTCCTGACCTCACCATGCTCCCCAACCCGTGGTGCTTTTCTCCATTCTGCATTGCCACTCACTGACTATCCTAATTCAGGCACTCCGATTCACACCACCCCGTGATGTTTTTCTCACTCCTACTAGTGAATGGCCTGTTTGCAACGCTTACAATGTGCACCACCCCACGATGTTTTTCAGAAACCTATCCTACATTGATATTGCATGTTTCCTGACTTCGCCATGTTGACCATCCCGTGGTGCTTTTCTCCATTCTTCATTGCCACTCAGTGCCTATCCTAATTCAGGCCCTCCGATTCACACCACCCCGAGATGATTTTCTCACTCCTAATAGTGAATGGCCTTCTACAAACCCTTACAATGTGCACAACCCTGCAATGTTTTTCAGAAACCTATCCTACACTGCCATTTTATGTTTCCTGACCTCACCATGCTCAACAATCCGTGGTGCTTTTCTCCATTTTTCATTGCCACTCAGTGCCTATCCTAATTCAGGCCCTCCGATTCACACCACCCGGTGATGTTTTTCTCACTGCTTCTAGTGAATGGCCTGTTAGAAACCCTTACATTGCGCACCACCCCGCGATGTTTTTCAGAATCCTATCCAACATTTCCACCGCATGTTTCCTGACCTCCCCATGCTGACCACTCCGTGGTGTTTTTTCCATTTTACATTGCCACTCACTGCCTATCCTAATTCAGAGCATCTGTTTCAAACCACCCCGTGATGTTTTTCTCACTCCTACTAGTGAATGCCCTGTTAGAAACCCTTACAATGCTCAACACCTGCGATGTTTTTCAGAAACCTATCCTACATTGCCATCGCTTGTTTCCTGACGTCACCATGCTCACAAACCCGTGGTGCTTTTCTCCATTCTACATTGCCACTCACTGCCCATCCTAATTCAGGCACTCCGATTCACACCACCCCGTGATGTTTTTCTCACTCCTACTAGTGAATGGCCTGTTTGCAACCCTTACAATGTGCACCACCCCTCGATGTTTTTCAGAAACCTATCCTACATTGCCATTGCATGTTTCCTGACCTCCCCATGTTGACCACCCCGTGGTGCTTTTCTCCATTCTTCATTGCCACTCAGTGCCTATCCTAATTCAGGCCCTCCGATTCACACCACCCCGAGATGATTTTCTCACTCCTAATAGTGAATGGCCTGCTACAAACCCTTACAATGTGCACAACCCTGCGATGTTTTTCAGAAACCTATCCTACACTGCCATTTCATGTTTCCTGACCTCACCATGCTCACCAACCCGTGGTGCTTTTCTCCATTCTTTATTGCCACTCAGTGCCTATCCTAATTCAGGCCCTCCGATTCACAACACCCCTTGATGTTTTTTCACTCCTTCTTGTGAATGTCTTTTTAGAAAGTCTTCCAATGCGCACCACCCCGCAATGTTTTTCAGAAACCTATCCAACATTGCCATTGCATGTTTTCTGACCTCCCCATGTTGACCACCCCCTAGTGCTTTTCTGCATTCTTCATTGCCACTCACTGCCTATCCTAATTCAGGCCCTCCAATTTACACCACCCCGTGATGTTTTTCTCACTCCTACTAGTGAATGGCCTGTTAGAAAGCCTTACAATGCGCAACACCCGGGAATGTTTTTCAGAAACCTATCCTACATTGCCAATGCATGTTTCCTGACTTCCCCATGCTGACCACCCCGTCGTGCTTTTCTCCATCCTACATTCCACTCAATGCCTATCCTAATACAGAACATCTGATTCACACGACCCCGTGATATTTTTCTCACTCCTACTAGTGAATGGCCTGTTAGAAACCCTTACAATGCGCACCACCCCACATTTTTTTTCAGAAACCTATTCAACATTGCCACTGCATGTTTCCTCACCTCCCCATGCTGACCAACCTGTGGTGCTTTTCTCCATCCTACATTGACACTCAATGCTTATTCTAATTCAGGCCCTCCAATTCACACCACACCATGATGTATTTCTAACTCCTACTAGTTAAAGGCCTTTTAGAAAACCTTGCAATGAGCACCACCCCGCGATGTTTTTCAGAAACCTATCCTACATTGCCACTGCATGTTTCCTGCCCTCCCCATGCTGACCACCCTGTGGTGCTTTTCTCCATCCGACATTGTCACTCACTTTCTATCTTGATTCAGGCCCTCCGATTCACACCACAACATGATGTATTTCTCACTGCTACTAGTGAAAGCCTGTTAGAAACCCTTACAATGCACACCACCCCACATTTTTTTTCAGAAACCTATCCTACATTGCCACTGCATGTTTCCTCACCTCCCCATGCTGAACACCCTGTGGTGCTTTTCTCCATCCTACATTGACACTCAATCCTTATTCTAATTCAGGCTCTCCGATTCACAACACAACATGATGTATTTCTCACTCCTACTAGTTAAAGGCCTTTTAGAAACCCTTGCAATGAGCACCACCCCGCGATGTTTTTCAGAAACATATCCTACATTGCTACTGCATGTTTCCTGAACTCCCCATGCTGAACACCCCGTGGTGCTTTGCTCCATTCTACATTGCCACTCACTGCCTATCCTGAATCAGGACCTCCAATTCATACTACTCTGTTATATTTTTCTCACTCCTACTAGTGAATGGCCTGTTAGAAACTCTTATAATGCGCACCACCCAGCGATGTTTTCCAGAAACCTATCCTACATTGCCACTGCATGTTTCCTAACCTCCCCATACTGACCACACCGAGTTGCTTTTCTCCATTTTACGTTACCACTCACTGCCTATCCAAATTCAGGCCCTCCAATTCACACCACCCCGTTATGTTTTGCTCACTCCTACTAGTGAATGCCCTGTTAGAAAACCTTACAATGCGCACCACCCGGCGATGTTTTTCAGAAACCTATCCTACATTGCCAATGCATGTTTCCAGACCTCCCCATGCTGACCACCCCGTCGTGCTTTTCTCCATCCTACATTGCCACTCACTGCCTATCCTAATTCAGAACATCTGATTCACACCACCCGTGATGTTTTTCTCACTCCTACTAGTGAATGGCCAGTTAGGAACCCTTACAATGCGCACCAGTCTGTGATATTGTTCAAAAAATTATCCTACATTGCCACTGCATGTTTCCTGACCTCCCCATGATGACCAATCCATGGTGCTTTTCTCTATCCTACATTGCCACTCACTGCCTATCCTAATTTAGGCCCTCCGATTTACACCACCCGGGATGTTTTTCTCACTTCTTCTAGTGAATTGACTGTTAGAAAGCCTTACAATGCGCACTACCCCACTTTTTTTCCTGAAACCTATCCTACATTGCCACTGCATGTTTCCTCACCTCCCCATGCTGACCACCCTGCAGTGCTTTTCTCCATCCTACATTACTACTCAATGCCTATCCTAATTCAGGCCCTCCAATTCACACCACCCCATGTTGTTGTTCTCACTCCTACTAGTGAATGGCCTGTTAGAAACCCATACAAAGCGCACAGCCCACCGATGTTTATTAGAAACCTATTCTATATTGCCACTGCATGTTTCCTTGCCTCCCCATGCTGACAAACCCGTGGTGCTTTTCTCCATTCTTCATTGCCACTCACTGCCTATCCTAATTCAGGCCCTCCGATTCATACCACCACGTGATGTTTTTCTCAATCCTACTAGCGAATGACCTGCTACAAATCCTTACAATGCGCACCACCCTGTGATGATTTTCAGAAACCTATCCTACATTGCCATTGCATGTTTCTGACCTCCCTATGCACACCAACCCGTGGTGCTTTTCTCCATCCTACATTGCCACTCACTGTCTATCTTGATTCAGTCCCTCCGATTCACACCACACAATGTTGTATTTCTCACTGCTACTAGTGAATGGCCTCTTAGAAAGTCTTACAATCCGCACTACCGAGCGATGTTTTTCAGAAAGCTATCCTACATTACCACTGCATGTTTCCTGACCTCCCCATCCTGACCACCCCGTTGTGCTTTTCTCCATTCTTCAATGCCACTCACGGCCTATCCTGATTCAGGGCCTCCGAATCACACCACCCCGTGATGTTTTTCCCACTCCTACTAGTGAAAGATCCTTTGGAAACCCTTACAATGTGCACCACACCGCGATGTTTTCCAGAACCCTATCCTATATTGCCACTGCATGTTTCCTGACATCCACATGCTAACCACCCCGTGGTGCTTTTCTCCAGCTGACATTGCCACTCACTGTCTATCTTGATTCAGGTCCTCCTATTCAAACCACCCTGTGATGTTTTTCTCACTTCATCTAGTGAATGGCCTGTTAGAAACCCTTACAATGCGCAGCACCCCACGATATGTTTCAGAAACCTATCCTACATTCCCACTGCATGTTTCCTAACCTCCCCATGCTGACCACCCCGTGATGCTTTTCTCTATGCTACATTGCCACTCACTGCCTATCCTAATTCAGGCCCTCAGATTCACACCACCCGGTGATGTTTTTCTCACTGCTTCTAGTGAATGGCCTGTTATAAAGCCTTACAATGCGCACCACCCCGCGATGTTTTTCAGAATCCTATCCTACATTGCCACCGCATGTTTCCTGACCTCCCCATGCTGACCACTCCGTGGTGTTCTTTCCATTTTACATGGCCACTCACTGCCTATCCTAATTCAGAGCATCTGATTCAAAGCACCCCATGATGTTTTTCTCACTCCTACTAGTGAATGGCCTGTTAGAAACACTTACAGTGCTCAACACCTGCGATGTTTTTCAGAAACCTATCCTACATTTCCATCGCATGTTTCCTGACCTCACAATGCTCACCAACCCGTGGCACTTTTCTCCATTCTACATTACCACTCACTGCCTATCCTAATTCAGGCACTCTGATTCACACCACCCCGTGATGTTTTTCTCACTCCTACTAGTGAATGGCCTGTTTGCAACCCTTATAATGTTCACCACACCTCGATGTTTTTCGGAAACCTAAACTACTTTGCCATTGCATGTTTCCTGACCTCCCAATGTTGACCACCCCGTGGTGCTTTTCTCCATTCTTCATTGCCACTCAGTGCCTATCCTAATTCAGGCCCTACGATTCACACCACCCCGTGATGTTTTTTCACTCCTACTTGTGAATGGCTTGTTAGAAAGCCTTACAATGCGCACCACCCCGCAATGTTTTTCAGAAACCTATCCAACATTGCCATTGCATGTTTCCTGGCCTCCCCATGAGACCACCCCGTGGTGCTTCTCTGCGGTCTTCATTGCCACTACCTGCCTATCCTAATTCAGGCCCTCCAATTTATACCACCCCATGATGTTTTTCTCACTCCTACTAGTGAATGGCCTGTTAAAACGCCTTACAGTGCGCAACACCCTGCGATGTTTTTCAGAAACCTATCCTACATTGCCAATGCATGTTTCATGACCTCCCCATGCTGACCACCCCGTGGTGCTTTTCTCCATCCTACATTGCACTCCCTGCCTATCCTAATTCAGAACATCTGATTCACACGACCCCGTGATGTTTTTCTCACTCCTACTAGTGAATGGCCAGTTAGAAACCCTTACAATCCGCACCACCCCGTGATGTTTTTCAGAAAATTATCCTACATTGCCACTGCATGTTTCCTGACATCCGCATGATAACCACCCCGTGGTGCTTTTCTCAATCCTACATTGCCACTCACTGCCTATCCTAATTCAGGCCCTCCGATTCACACCACCCCGAGATGTTTTTCTCACTCCTACTAGTGAATGGCCTGTGAGAAAACCTTACAATGCGCACCATCCCACATTTTTTTTTCAGAAACCTATCCTTCTTTGCCACTGCATGTTTCCTCAGCTCTCCATGCTGACCACACTGTGGTGCTTTTCTCCATCCTACATTGACACTCAATGCTTATTCTAATTCAGGCCCTCCGATTCACACCACACCATGATGTATTTCTCAATCCTACTAGTGAATGGCCTGGTAGAAAGCCTTACAATCCGCACTACCGAGCGATGTTTTTCAGAAAGCTATCCTACATTGCCACTGCATGTTTCCTTACCTCCCCATCCTGACCACTCCGTTGTGCTTTTCTCCATTCTTCATTGCCACTCACGGCCTATCCTGATTCAGGCCCTCCTAATCACACCACCCCGTGATGTTTTTCCCACTCCTACTACTGAAAGATCCTTTGGAAACCCTTACAATGAGCACCACGCCATGATGTTTTTCAGAACCCTATCCTATATTGCCACTGCATGTTTCCTGACATCCACAAGCTAACCACCCCGTGGTGCTTTTCTCCAGCTGACATTGCCTCTCACTGTCTATCTTGATTCAGGCCCTCCGATTCAAACCACCCTGTGATGTTTTTCTCACTTCATCTAGTGAATGGCCTGTTAGATCCCTTTACAATGCGCAGCACCCCGCGATATGTTTCAGAAACCTATCCTACATTCCCACTGCATGTTTTTTAACCTCTCCATGATGACCACCCCGTGGGACTTTTCTCTATGCTACATTGCCACTCACTGCCTATCCTAATTCAGGCCCTCCGATTCACACCAAACGGTGATGTTTTTCTCACTGCTTCTAGTGAATGGACTGTTATAAAGCCTTACAGTGCGCACCACCGGCGATGTTTTTCAGAAACCTATCCTACATTGCCAATGCATGTTTCCTAACCTCGCCATGCTGACAACCCTGTGGTGCTTTTCTCCATCCTACATTGCCACTCACTGCCTATCCTAATTCAGGCCCTCCGATTCACACCACCCCTTGATGTTTTTCTCACTCCTACTCGTGAATGGCCTGTTAGAAACCCTTACATTGCGCACCACCCCGCGATGTTTTTCAGAATCCTATCCTACATTGCCACTGCATGTTTCCTGACCTCCCCATGCTGACCACTCCGTGTTGTTTTTTCCATTTTACATTGCCACTCACTGCCTATCCTAATTCAGAGCATCTGATTCAAACCACCCCGTGATGTTTTTCTCACTCCTACTAGTGAATGGCCTGTTAGAAACACTTACAATGCTCAAGACCTGCGATGTATTTCAGAAACCTATGCTACATTGCCATCGCATGTTTCCTGACCTCACCATGCTCACCAACTCGTGGTGCTTTTCTCCATTCTACATTAACACTCACTGCCTATCCTAATTCAGGCACTCCGATTCACACCACCCCGTGATGTTTTTCTCACTCCTACTAGTGAAAGGCCTGTTTGCAACCCTTACAATGTGCACCACCGCTCGATGTTTTTCACAAACCTAACCTACATTGCCATTGCATGTTTCCTGACCTCCCCATGTTGACCACCCCGTTTTGCTTTTCTCCATTCTTCATTGCCACTCAGTGCCTATCCTAATTCAGGCCCTCCGATTCACACCACCCCGCGATAATTTTCTCACTCCTAATAGTGAATGGCCTGCTACAAACACTTACAATGTGCCCAACCATGCGATGTTTTTCAGAAACCTGTCCTACACTGCCATTTCATGTTCCCTGACCTCACCATGCTCACCAACCCATGGTGCTTTTCTCCATTCTTCATTGCCACTCAGTGCCTATCCTAATTCAGGCCCTCCGATTCACACCACCCCGTGATGTTTTTTCACTCCTACTTGTGAATGGCTTGTCAGAAAGCCTTACAATGCGCACCACCCCGCAATGTTTTTCAGAAACTTATCCAACATTGCCATTGCATGTTTCCTGACCTCCTCATGTTGACCACCCCGTGGTGCTTCTCTGCATTCTTCATTGCCACTCCCTGCCTATCCTAATTCAGGCCCTCCAATTCACACCACACCATGATGTATTTCTCACTCCTACTGGTTAAAGGCCTTTTAGAAACCCTTGCAATGAGCACCACCTCGCGATGTTTTTCAGAAACCTATCCTACATTGCAAATTCATGTATCCTCACCTCCCCATACTGACCATACCGATTTGCTTTTCTCCATTTTACGTTACCACTCACTGCCTATCCAAATTCAGGTCCTCCGAATCACACCACCCCATTATGTTTTGCTCATTGCTACTAGTGAATGCCCTGTTAGAAAGCCTTACAATGCGCACCACCCTGCGATGATTTCAGAAACCTATCCTACATTGCCACTGCATGTTTCCTGATCTCCCCATCCTGACCACCCCGTGGTGCTTTTCTACATCCTACGTTGACACTCACTGCCTATCCTGATTAAGGCCCTGCGATTCACAACACCCCGTGATGTTTTTCTCACTCCTACTATTGAAAGGCCTTTCAGAAACCCTTACAATGCGAACCACCCCGCGATGTTTTTCAGAAACCTATCCTACATTGCCACTGCATGTTTCCTGACCTCCCCATGCTGACCACACCATGGTGCTTTTCTCCATTTTTCATTGCCCTTCACTGCCTATCCTAATTCAGGCCCTCCATTCACACCACACCGTGATATTTTTCTCTATCCTACTAGTGAATGGCCTGTTAGATAGCCTTACAATGCGCACCACCTGGCGATGTTTTTCAGAAACCTATCCTACATTGCCAATGCATGTTTCCAGACCTCCCCATGCTGACCACCCTGTGGTGCTTTTCTCCATCCTACATTGCCACTCACTGCCTATCCTAATTCAGAACATCTGATTCACACCACCCGTGATGTTTTTCTCACTCCTACTAATGAATGGCCAGTTAGAAACCCTTACAATGCGTACCACTCCGTGATGTTTTTCAAAAAGTTATTCTACATTGCCACTGCATGTTTCCTGACCTCCCCATAATGACCACCCTATGGTGTTTTTCTCTATCCTACATTGCCACACACTGCCTATCCAAATATAGGCCCTCCGATTCACACCACCCATGATGTTTTTCTCACTTCTTCTAGTGAATTGACTGTTAGAAAGCCTTACAATGCTCACTACCCCACTTTTTTTCTCGAAACCTATCCTACATTGCCACTGCATTTTTCCTCACCTCCCCATGCTGACCACCCTGTGGTGCTTTTCTCCATCCTACATTGCCACTCAATGCCTATCCTAATTCAGGCCCTCCGATTCACACCACCCCGTGATGTTGTTCTCACTCCTACTAGTGAATTGCCTGTTAGAAACCCTTACAATGCGCACCACCCAGCGATGTTTATCAGAAACCAATTCTACATTGCCACTGCATGTTTCCTTGCCTCCCCATGCTGACAAACCCGTGGTGCTTTTCTCCATCTTACATTGCCCCTCACAGCCTACTCTAATTCAGGCCCTCCGATTCACACCACCCCGTGATGTTTTTCCCACTCCTTCTAGTGAAAGATCCTTTGGAAACCCTTACAATGAGCACCAAACCGCGATGTTTGTCAGAAACCTATTCTATATTGCAACTGCATGCTTCCTGACATCCACATGCTAACCACCCCGTGGTGCTTTTCTCCAGCTGACATTGTCACTCACTGTCTATCTTGATTCAGGCCCTCCAATTCAAACCACCCTGTGATGTTTTTCTCACTTCATCTAGTGAATGGCCTGTTAGAAACCCTTACCATGCGCAGCACCCCGCGATATGTTTCAGAAACCTATCCTTCATTCCCACTGCATGTTTCCTGACCTACCCATGCTGACCACCCAGTGGCGCTTTTCTGTATGCTACATTGCCACTCAGTGCCTATCCTAATTCAGGCCCTCCGATTCACACCACCCGGTGATGTTTTTCTCACTGCTTCTAGGGAATGGCCTGTTATAAAGCCTTACAATGCGTACCGCATGGCGATGTTTTTCAGAAACCTATCCTACATTGCCAATGCATTTTTCCTGACCTCCCCATGCTGACCACCCTGTGGTGCTTTTCTCTATCCTACATTGCCACTCACTGCCTATCCTAATTCACAACATCTGATTCACACCACCCCATGATGTTTTTCTCACTCCTACTAGTGAATGTCCTGTTAGAAACCCTTACAATGCGCAGTACACCGTGATGTTTTTCAGAAAACTATCCTACATTGCCACTGCATGTTTCCTGACCTCCCCATGCTGACCACCCTGTGGTGCTTTTCTCCATTCTTCATTCCCACTCACTGTGTATCCTAATTCAGGCCCTCCGATTCACACCACCCCGTGATGTTTTTCTCACTCCTAACTAGTGAATGGCCGGTTAGAAACCCTTACAATGCGCACGACCCCGCTTTTTTTTTCAGAAACCTATCCTACATTGCCACTGCATGTTTCCTGACCTCCCCATGCTTACAACCCTGTGGTGCTTTTCTCCATCCTACATTGCCACTCAATGCCGATCCTAATTCAGGCCCTCCGATTCACACCACCCCATGTTGTTGTTCTCACTCCTACTAGTGAATGGCCTGTTAGAAACCCATACAAAGCGCACAGCCCACCGATGTTTATTAGAAACCTATTCTACATTGCCACTGCATGTTTCCTTGCCTCCCCTTGCTGACAAACCGTGGTGCTTTTCTCCATTCTTCATTGCCACTCACTGCCTATCCTAATTCAGGCCCTCCGATTCATACCACCACGTGATGTTTTCCTCACTCCTACTAGCGAATGACCTGCTACAAATCCTTACAATGCGCACCACCCTGTGATGATTTTCAGAAACCTATCCTACATTGCCATTGCATGTTTCCTGACCTCCCTATGCACACCAACCCGTGGGGCTTTTCTCAATCCTACATTGCCACTCACTGTCTATCTTTATTCAGGCTCTCCGATTCACACCACACCATGATGTATTTCTCACTCCTACTAGTGAATGGCCCGTTAGAAACCCTTACAATGCGCACTACCCCACGATGTTTTTTAGAAACCTATCCTACATTGCCACTGCATGTTTGCTGAGCTCCCCATGCACACCCACCCATGTTGCTTTTCTCCATCCTACATTGCCAATCACTGTCTAACTTGATTCAGGCCCTTCTGATTCACACCACACCATGATGTATTTCTCACTCCTACTAGTGAATGGCCTGTTAGAAACCCTTACAATGCGCCCAACCCCGCGATGTTTTTCAGAAACTGATCCTGCATTGCCACTGCATGTTTCCTGACCTCCGCTTCCTGACCACCCCGTGGTGCTTTTCTCCATCCTACATTGCCACTCACTGCCTATTCTGAATCAGGCCCTCCGATTCACACCACTCCGTTATATTTTTCTCACTCCTACTAGTGACTGGCCTTTTAGAAACCCTTATAATGCGCACTACCCCACGATGTTTTCCAGAAACCTATCCTACATTGCCACTTCATGTATCCTCACCTCCCCATACTGACCATACCGAGGTGCTTTTCTCCATTTTACGTTACCACTCACTGCCTATCCAAATTCAGGCCCTCCGATTCACACCACCACATTATGTTTTGCAAACTCCTACTAGGGAATGGCCAGTTAGAAACCCTTACAATGTGCACCACCCTGCGATGTTTTTCAGAAACCTATCCTACATTGCCACTGCATGTTTCCTGATCTCCCCATTCTGACCACCCCGTGGTGCTTTTCTCCATCCTACATTGACACTCATTGCCTATCCTGATTCATGCCCTGCGATTCACAACAGCCCGTGATGTTTTTCTCACTCCTACTAGTGAAAGGCCTTTCAGAAACCCTTACAATGCGAACCACCCCGCGATGTTTCTCAGAAACCTATCCTACATTGCCACTGCATGTTTCCTGACCTCCCCATGCTGACCACACCATGGTGCTTTTCTCCATTTTTCATTGCCCCTTACTGCCTATCCTAAATCAGACCCTCCATTCACACCACCCCGTGATATTTTTCTCTATCCTACTAGTGAATGGCCTGTTAGATAGCCTTACAATGCGCACCACCCGGCGATGTTTTTCAGAAACCTATCCTACATTGCCAATGCATGTTTCCAGAACTCCCCATGCTGACCACCCCGTGGTGCTTTTCTCCATCCTACATTGCCACTCACTGCCTATCCTAATTCAGAACATCTGATTCACACAACCCGTGATGTTTTTCCCACTCCTACTAGTGAATGGCCAGTTAGAAACCCTTACAATGCGCACAACTCCGTGATGTTTTTCAAAAAATTATCCTACATTGCCACTGCATGTTTCCTGACCTCCCAATGATGACCACCCCATGGTGTTTTTCTCTATCCTACATTGCCACTCACTGCCTATACAAATATAGGCCCTCCGATTCACACCACCCGTAATGTGTTTCTCACTTCTTCTAGTGAATTGACTGTTAGAAAGCCTTACAATGCTCACTACCCCACTTTTTATCTCGAACCTATCCTACATTGCCACTGCATGTTTCTTCACCTCCCCATGCTGACCACCCTGTGTTGCTTTTCTCCATCCTACATTGCCACTTAATGCCTATCCTAATTCAGGCCCTCCGATTCACACCACCCCATGATGTTGTTCTCACTCCTACTAGTGAATGGCCTGTTAGAAACCCTTACAATGCGCACCACCCAGCGATGTTTATCAGAAACCTATTCTACATTGCCACTGCATGTTTCCTTGCCTCCCCATGCTGACAAACCCGTGGTGCTTTCTCCATCTTACATTGCCCCTCACAGCCTATCCTAATTCAGGCACTCTGATTGACACCATCCCGTGATGTTTTTTTCACGCCTACTTGTGAATGGCATGTTAGAAATCCTTAGAATGCGCACCACCCTGTGATGTTTTTCAGAAACCTATCCTACATTGCCATTGCATGTTTCCTCACCTACCCATGCTCACCAACCCGTGGTGCTTTTCTCCATCCTACATTGCCACTCACTGTCTATCTTGATTCAGGCCCTCCGATTCACACCACACCAGGATGTATTTCTCACTCCTACTAGTGAATGGCCTTTTAGAAAGACTTACAATCCGCACTACCGAGCGATGTTTTTCAGAAAGCTATCTTACATTGCCAAAGCATGTCTCCTGACCTCCCCATCCTGACCTCCCCGTGGTGCTTTTCTCCATTCTTCATTGCCACTCACGGCCTAACCTGATTCAGGCCCTTCGATTCACACCACCCCGTGATGTTTTTCCCACTCCTTCTAGTGAACGATCCTTTTGAAACCCTTACAATGAGCACCAAAACGCGATGTTTTTCAGAAACCTATTCTATATTGCCACTGCATGTTTCCTGGCATCCACATGCTAACCACCCCGTGGTGCTTTTCTCCAGCTGACATTGTCACTCACTGTCTATCTTGATTCAGGCCCTCCGATTCAAACTACCCTGTGATGATTTTCTCACTTCATCTAGTGAATGGCCTGTTAGAAACCCTTACCATGCGCAGCACCCCGCGATATGTTTCAGAAACCTATCCTTCATTCCCACTGCATGTTTCCTGACCTCCCCATGCTGACCACCCCGTGGCGCTTTTCTCTATGCTACATTGCCACTCAGTGCTTATCCTAATTCAGGCCCTCCGATTCTCACCACCCGGTGATGTTTTTCTCACTGCTTCTAGTGAATGGCCTGTTATAAAGCCTTACAATTCATACCGCCCGGCAATGTTTTTCAGAAACCTATCCTACATTGCCAATGCATTTTTCCTGACCTCCCCATGCTGACCACCCTGTGGTGCTTTTCTCCATCCTACATTGCCACTCACTGCCTATCCTAATTCACAACATCTGATTCACACCACCCCGTGATGTTTTTCTCACTCCTACTAGTGAATGTCCTGTTAGAAACCCTTACAATGCGCAGTACACTGTGACGTTTTTCAGAAAACTATCCTACATTGCCACTGCATGTTTCCTGACCTCCCGATGCTGACCACCCTGTTGTGCTTTTCTCCATCCTACATTGCCACACAATGCCGATTCTAATTCAGGCCCTCTGATTCACACCACCCCATGTTGTTGTTCTCACTCCTACTAGTGAATGGCCTGTTAGAAACACATACAAAGCACACAGCCCAGCGATGTTTATTAGAAACCTATTCTATATTGCCACTGCATGTTTCCTTTCCTCCGCATCCTGACAAACCCGAGGTGCTTTACTCCATTCTTCATTGCCACTCACTGCCTATCCTAATTCAGGCCCTCCGATTCATACCACCACGTGATGTTTTTCTCACTCCTACTAGCGAATGACCTGCTACAAATCCTTACAATGCGCACCACCCTGTGATGTTTTTCAGAAACCTATCCTACTTTGCCATTGCATGTTTCCTGACCTCCCTATGCACACCAACCCGTGGGGCTTTTCTCAATCCTACATTGCCACTCAATGTCTATCTTGATTCAGGCTCTCCGATTCACACCACACCATGATGTATTTCTCACTCCTACTAGTGAATGGCCCGTAAGAAACCCTTACAATGCGCACTACCCCACGATGTTTTTCAGAAACATATCCTACATTGCCACTACTTGTTTCCTGACCTCCCCATCCTGACCACCCCGTGGTGCTTTTTTCCATCCTACATTGCCACTCACTGCCTATCCTGATTCAGGCAATCCGATTCACACCATCCTGTGATGTTTTTCTCACTTCTACTAGTGAATGGCCGGTTAGAAACACTTACAATGCGCATCACCCCGCGATGTTTTTCAGAAACCTATCCTACATTGCCACTGCATGTTTCCTGCCCTCCCCATGTTAACCACCCTGTGGTGCGTTTCTCAATGCTACATTGCCACTCACTGCCTATCCTAATTCAGGCCCTCGGATTCAAACCACCCCGTGATGATTTTCTGACTCCTACTAGTGAATGCCCTGTCAGAAAGCGTGACAATGCGCACCACCTGGCGATGTTTTTCAGAAACCTATCCTGCATTGTAAATGCATGTTTGCAGACCTCACCATGCTGACCGTGCCGTGGTGCTTTTCTCCATCCTACATTGCCACTCAATGCCTATCCTGATTCAATCCTTCCGATTCACACCACCCCGTGATGTATTTCTCACTCCTACTAGTGAATGGCCTGTTAGAAACCCTTACGATGTGCACCACCCCGTGATCCTTTTCAGAAAACTATCCTACATTGCCACTGCATGTTTCCTGACCACCCCATGCATACCCACCTGTGGTGCTTTTCTCCATCCTACATTGCCAATCACTGTCTAACTTGATTCAGGCCCTCCGATTCACACCACACCATGATGTATTTCTCACTCCTACTAGTGAATGGCCTGTTAGATAGCCTTACAATGCGCCCAACCCCGCGATGTTTTTCAGAAACCGATCCTGCATTGCCACTGCATGCTTCCTGACCTCCCCATCCTGACCACCCCGTGGTGCTTTTCTCCATCCTACATTGCCACTCCCTGCCTATCCTGAATCAGGCCCTCCGATTCACACCACTCCGTTATATTTTTCTCACTCCTACTAGTGACTGGCCTGTTAGAAACCCTTATAATGCGCATCACCCCGCGATGTTTTCTAGAAACCTATCCTACATTGCCACTTCATGTATCCTCACCTCCCCATACTGACCATACCGAGGCTCTTTTCTCCATTTTACGTTACCACTCACTGCCTATCCAAATTCAGGCCCTCCGATTCACACCACCCCATTATGTTTTGCTCATTCCTACTAGTGAATGCTCTGTTAGAAAGCCTTACAATGCGCAGCACCCTGCGATGTTTTTTAGAAACCTATCCTACATTGCCACTGCATGTTTCCTGATCTCCCCATCCTGACCACCCCGTGGTTATTTTCTCCATCCTACATTGACACTGACTGCCTATCCTGATTCAGGCCCTGCGATTCACAACAGCCCGTGATGTTTTTCTCACTCCTACTAGTGAAAGGCCTTTTAGAAACCCTTACAATGCGAACCACCCCGCGATGTTTTTCAGAAACCTATCCTACATTGCCACTGCATGTTTCCTGACCTCCCCATGCTGACCACACCATGGTGCTTTTCTCCATTTTTCATTGCCCCTCACTGCCTATCCTAATTCAGGCCCTCCATTCACACCACCCCGTGATATTTTTCTCTATCCTACTAGTGAATGGCCTGTTAGATAGCCTTACAATGCGCACCACCCGGCGATGTTTTTCAGAAACCTATCCTACATTGCCAATGCATGTTTCCAGAACTCCCCATGCTGACCACCCCGTGGTGCTTTTCTCCATCCTACATTGCCACTCACTGCCTATCCTAATTCAGAACATCTGATTCACACCACCCGTGATGTTTTTCTCACTCCTACTAGTGAATGGCCAGTTAGAAACCCTTACAATGCGCACCACTCCGTGATGTTTTTCAAAAAATTATCCTACATTGCCACTGCATGTTTCCTGACCTCCCCATGATGACCACCCCATGGTGTTTTTCTCTATCCTACACTTCCACTCACTGCCTATCCAAATACAGGCCCTCCGATTCACACCACCCGTGATGTGTTTCTCACTTCTTCTAGTGAATTGACTGTTAGAAAGCCTTACAATGCTCACTACCCCACTTTTTTTCTCGAAACCTATCCTACATTGCCACTGCATGTTTCCTCACCTCCCCATGCTGACCACCCTGTGTTGCTTTTCTCCATTCTTCATTGCCACTCAATGCCTATCCTAATTCAGGCCCTCCGATTCACATCACCCCGTGATGTTGTTCTCACTCCTACTAGTGAATGGTCTGTTAGAAACCCTTACAATGCGCACAACCCAGCGATGTTTATCAGAAACCTTTTCTACATTGCCACTGAATGTTTCCTTGCCTCCCCATGCTGACAAACCCGTGGTGCTTTTCTCCATCTTACATTGCCCCTCACAGCCTATCCTAATTCAGGCCCTCTGATTCACACCATCCCGTGATGTTTTTTTCTCTCCTACTTGTGAATGGCATGTTAGAAATCCTTAGAATGCGCACCACCCTGTGATGTTTTTCAGAAACCTATCCTACATTGCCATTGCATGTTTCCTCACCACCCCATGCTCACCACACCGTGGTGCTTTTCTCCATCCTACATTGCCACTCACTGTCTATCTTGATTCAGGCCCTCCGATTCACACCACACCAGGATGTATTTCTCACTCCTACTAGTGAATGGCCTTTTAGAAAGCCTTATAATCCGCACTACCGAGCGATGTTTTTCATAAAGCTATCCTACCTTGCCACTGCATGTCTCCTGACCTCCCCATCCTGACCTCCCCGTGGTGGTTTTCTCCATTCTTCATTGCCACTCACGGCCTATCCTGATTCAGGCCCTTCGATTCACACCACCCCGTGATGTATTTCCCTCTCCTTCTAGTGAAAGATCCTTTGGAAACCCTTACAATGAGCACCAAACCGCGATGTTTTTCAGAAACCTATTCTATATTGCCACTGCATGTTTCCTGACATCCACATGCTAACCACCCCGTGGTGCTTTTCTCCAGCTGACATTGTCACTCAGTGTCTATCTTGATTCAGGCCCTCCGATTCAAACCACCCTGTGATGTTTTTCTCACTTCATCTTGTGAATGGCCTGTTAGAAACCCTTACAATGCGCAGCACCCCACGATATGTTTCAGAAACCTATCCTTCATTCCCACTGCATGTTTCCTGACCTCCCCATGCTGACCACCCCGTGGCGCTTTTCTCTATGCTACATTGCCACTCAGTGCCTATCCTAATTCAGGCCCTCCGATTCACACCACCTGGTGATGTTTTTCTCACTGCTTCTAGAGAATGGCCTGTTATAAAGCCTTACAAGTGCACCACCCGGCGATGTTTTCAGAAACCTATCCTACATTGCCAATGCATTTTTCCTGACGTCCCCATGCTGACCACCCTGTGGTGCTTTTCTCCATCCTACATTGCCACTCACTGCCTATCCTAATTCAGAACATCTGATTCACATACCCCGTGATGTTTTTCTCACTCCTACTAGTGAATGTCCTGTTAAAAACCCTTACAATGCGCAGTACACTCTGATATTTTTCAGAAAACTATCCTACATTGCAACTGCATGTTTCCTGACATCCTAATGCTGACCACCCTGTGATGCTTTTCTCCAATCTTCATTGCCACTCACTGTGTATCCTAATTCAGGCCCTCCGATTCACACCACCCCGTGATGTTTTTCTCACTCCTACTAGTGAATGGCCTGTTAGAAACGCTTACAATGCGCACGACCCCGCTTTTTTTTTTCAGAAACCTATCCTACATTGCCACTGCATGTTTCCTGCCCTCCCAATGTTGAACACCCTGTGGTGCTTTTCTCCATTCTTCATTGCCACTCACTGCCTATCCTAATTCAGGCCCTCCGATTCATACCACCACGTGATGTTTTCCTCACTCCTACTAGCGAATGACCTGCTACAAATCCTTACAATGCGCACCACCCTGTGATGTTTTTCAGAAACCTATCCTACATTGCCATTGCATGTTTCCTGACCTCCCTATGCACACCAACCAGTGGGGCTTTTCTCCATCCTACATTGCCACTCAATGTCTATCTTGATTCAGGCTCTCCCATTTACACCACACCATGATGTATTTCTCACTACTACTAGTGAATGGCCCGTTAGAAACCCTTACAATGCGCACTACCCCACGATGTTTTTCAGAAACCTATCCTATTTGCCACTGCATGTTTCCTGACCTCCCCATCCTGACCACCCCGTGGTGCTTTTCTCCATCCTACATTGCCACTCACTGCCTATCCTGATTCAGGCAATCCGATTCACACCACCCTGTGATGTTTTTTTCACTTCTACTAGTGAATGGCTGGTTAGAAACACATACAATGCGCATCACCCCGCGATGTTTTTCAGAAACCTATCCTACATTGCCACTGCATGTTTCCTGCCCTCCCAATGTTGAACACCCTGTGGTGCTTTTCTCCATCCTACATTGCCACTCACTGCCTATCATAATTCAGTCCGTCCGATTCACACCACCCCGTGATGTTTTTCTCACTCCTACTAGTGAATGGTCTGTTAGAAAGCGTTACAATGCGCACCACACGCGATGTTTTTCAGAAACCTATCCTACAGTGCCACTGCATGTTTCCTCACTTCTCCGTGCTGACCACCCTGTGGTGCTTTTCTCCATTCTACATTGCCACTCAATGCCAATCCTAATTGAGGCCCTCCGTTTCACACCTCTCCGTGATGTTGTTCTCACTCCTACTAGTGAACGGCCTGTTAGAAACCCTTACAATGCGTAGCACCCAGCGATGTTTATCAGAAACCTATTCGACATTGCCACGGCATGTTTCCTTGCCTCCCCATGCTGACAAACCCTTGGTGTTTTCTCCATCCTACATTGCCACTCACAGACTATCCTAATTCAGTCCCTCCGATTCAAACCACCCCGTGATGTTTTTCTCACTCCTACTTGTGAATGGCTTGTTAGAAATCCTTACAATGCGCACCGCCCCGCGATGTTTTTCAGAAACCTATCCTTCATTGCCACTGCACGTTTCCTGACCTCCGCATGCTGACCACACCGTGGTGCTTTTCTCCATCCTACATTGCCTCTCACTGCCTATCCTAATTCAGGCCCTCTGATTCATGCCACCCGTGATGTTTTTCTCAATCCTACTTGTGAATGGCCTTTTAGAAACCCTTACAATGCGCACAACCCCGCTTTTTTTTTTTTTCAGAAACCTATGCTACATTGCCAATGCATGTTTCCTGACCTCACCATGCTCACCAACCCGTGGTGCTTTTCTCCATCCTACATTGCCCCTCACTGTCTATCTTGATTCATGCACTCCGATTCACACCACACCATGATGTATTTCTCACTCCTACTAGTGAATGGCCTGTTAGAAACCCTTACAATGCGCACTACCCCACTATTTCTTTCAGAAACCTATCCTACAGTGCCACTGCATGTTTCCTGACCTCTCCATACTGACCACCCCGTGGAGCGTTTCTCCATCCTACATTGCCACTCACGGCCTATCCTGATTCAGGCCCTCCGATTCACACCACCCCGTGATGTTTTTCTCACTCCTACTAGTGAATGGCCTGTTAGAAAGGGTTACAATGCGCACCACCCGCGATGTTTTTCAGAAACCTATCCTACATTACCACTGCATGTGTCCTGACATCCAAATGATGACCATCCCATGGTGCTTTTCTCCATCCTACATTGCCACTCACTGCCTATCATAATTCTGGCCCTCCGATTCACACCACCCCATGATGTTTTTCTCACTCCTGCTAGTCAATGGCCTGTTATAAACCCTTACAAAGCGCACTACCCCACTATTTTTTTCAGAAACCTATCCTACATTGCCACTGCATGTTTCCTGACCTCCCCATCCTGACCACCGCGTGGTGCTTTCCTCCATCCTACATTGTCACTCACTGCCTATCCTGATTCAGGCCCTCCGATTCACACCACCCTGCGATGTATTTCTACTTCTACCAATGAATGGCCTGTTAGAAACCATTACAATGCACACAACCCCGCGATGTTTTTCAGAAACCTGTCCTACATAGCCACTGCATGTGTCCTGACATCCCCATGCTGACCACACCGTGGTGCTTCTCTCCATCCTACATTGCCACTCACTGCCTATCCTGACTCTGGCCCTCCGATTCACACCACCCTGCGATGTTTTTCTATTTCTACTAGTGAATGGCCTGTTAGAAACCATTACAATGCACACAACCCCGCGATGTTTTTCAGAAACCTGTCCTACATAGCCACTGCATGTGTCCTGACATCCCCATGCTGACCACACCGTGGTGCTTCTCTCCATCCTACATTGCCACTCACTGCCTATCCTGATTCAGCCCCTCTTATTCAAAGCACGCCGTGATGTTTTTCTCACTCCTTCTAGTGAATGGCCTGTTAGAAACCCTTAAAATGCGCACCACTCCGTGATGTTTTTCAAAAAACTATTCTACATTGCCACTGCATGTTTCCTGACCTCCCCATGATGACCACCCCGTGGTGCTTTTCTCTATCCTACATTGCCACTCACTTCCTATCCTAAATCAGGCCCTTCGATTAACACCACCCCGTGATGTTTTTTTCACTCCTGCTAGTGAATGGCCTGTTACAAAGCCTTACATTGCGAACCACACTGCTTATTTTTTCAGAAACCTATCCTAAATTGCCACTGCATGTTTCCTGACCTCCCCATGCTGACCACCCGGTGGTGGTTTTCTCCATCCTACTTTGCCACTCACTGCCTATCCTAAATCAGGCCCTTCGATTCACACCACCCCGTGATGTTGTTCTCACTCATACTATTGAATGGCCTGTTAGAAACCCTTACAATGCGCACCACCCAGAGATGTTCATCTGAAACCTATTCTACATTGCCACTGCATGTTTCCTTGCCTCCCCATGCTGACAAACCCATGGTGCTTTTCTCCATCCTACATTGCCACTCACTGCCTATCCTAATTCAAGTCCTTCGATTCACACCACCCCGTGATGTTTTTCTCACTCCTAATAGTGAAAGGCCTTTTAGAAACCCTTACAATGCGAACCACCCCGCGATGTTTTTCAGAAACCTATCCAACATGCTACTGCATGTTTCCTCACCTCCCCATGCTGACCAAATCGTCATGCTTTTCTCCATTTTACATTGCCACTCACTGCCTCTCCTAATTCAGGCCCTCTGATTCAAACCACCCCGTGACATTTTTCTCTATTCTACTAGTGAATGGCCTGTTAGATATCCTTACAATGCACACCACTCGGCGATGTTTTTCAGAAACCTATCCTACATTGCCAATGCATGTTTCCAGACCTCCCCATGCTGACCACCCCGTGGTGCTTTTCTCCATCCTACATTGCCCTCACTGCCTATCCTAATTCAGAACATCTGATTCACACTAGCTGTGATGTTTTTCTCCCTCCTACTAGTGAATGGCCAGTTAGAAACCCTTACAATGCACACCACTCCGTGATGTTTTTCAAAAAACTATTCTACATTGCCATTGCATGTTTCCTGACCTGCCCATGATGACCACCCCGTGGTGCTTTTCTCTATCCTACATTGGCACTCACTGCCTATCCTAATTCAGGCCCTCTGATTCACACCACCCGTGATGATTTTCTCACTCCTACTAGTGAATTGCCTGTTAGAAAACCTTACAGTGCGCACTACCCCGCTTTTTTTCCGAAACCTATCCTACATTGCCACTGCATGTTTACTCACCTCCCCATGCTGACCACCCTGTGGTGCTTTTCTCCATCCTACATTGCCACTCACTGCCTATCCTAATTCAGGCCCTCTGATTCACACCACCCCATGATGTTTTTCTCACTCCTACTAGTGAATGGCCTGTTAGAAAGTGTTACAATGCGCACCACCCGCTATGTTTTTCAGAAACCTATCCTACATTACCACTGCATGTGTCCTGACCTCCAAATGATGACCATCCCATGGTGCTTTTCTCCATCCTACATTGCCACTCACTGCCTATCATAGTTCTGGCCCTCCGATTCTCACTACCCCATGATGTTTTTCTCATTCCTGCTAGTCAATGGCCTGTTAGAAACAATTACAATGCGCACTACCCCACTATTTTTTTCAGAAACCTATCCTACATTGCCACTGCATGTTTACTCACCTCCCCATGCTGACCACCCTGTGGTGCTTTTCTCCATCCTACATTGCCACTCACTGCCTATCCTAATTCAGGCCCTCTGATTCACACCACCCCATGATGTTTTTCTCACTCCTACTAGTGAATGGCCTGTTAGAAAGTGTTACAATGCGCACCACCCGCTATGTTTTTCAGAAACCTATCCTACATTACCACTGCATGTGTCCTGACCTCCAAATGATGACCATCCCATGGTGCTTTTCTCCATCCTACATTGCCACTCACTGCCTATCATAGTTCTGGCCCTCCGATTCTCACTACCCCATGATGTTTTTCTCATTCCTGCTAGTCAATGGCCTGTTAGAAACAATTACAATGCGCACTACCCCACTATTTTTTTCAGAAACCTATCCTACATTGCCACTGCATGTTTCCTGACCTCCCCATCCTGACCACCCCGTGGTGCTTTCCTCCATCCTACATTGCCACTCACTGCCTATCCTGATTCTGGCCCTCCGATTCACACCACCCTGCGATGTTTTTCTATTTCTACTAGTGAATGGCCTGTTAGAAACCATTACAATGCACACAACCCCGCGATGTTTTTCAGAAACCTGTCCTACATAGCCACTGCATGTGTCCTGACATCCCCATGCTGACCACACCGTGGTGCTTCTCTCCATCCTACATTGCCACTCACTGCCTATCCTGATTCAGCCCCTCTTATTCAAAGCACGCCGTGATGTTTTTCTCACTCCTTCTAGTGAATGGCCTGTTAGAAACCCTTAAAATGCGCACCAACCCGTGATGTTTTTCAGAAAACTATCCAACATACCCACTGCATGTGTCCTGACCTCCCCATCCTGACCACCCCGTGGTGTTTTCCTCCATCCTACATTGCCACTCACTTCCTATCCTAAATCAGGCCCTTCAATTAACACCACCCCGTGATGTTTTTTTCACTCCTACTAGTGAATGGCCTGTTAAAAAGCCTTACAATGCGAACCACACCGCTTTTTTTTTCAGAAACCTATCCTAAATTGCCACTGCATGTTTCCTGACTTCCCCATGCTGACCACCCCATGGTGCTTTTCTCCATCCTACTTTGCCACTCACTGCCTATCCTAAATCAGGCCCTTCGATTTACACCACCCCATGATGTTGTTCTCACTTGTACTATTGAATGGCCTGTTAGAAACCCTTACAATGCGCACCACCCAGAGATGTTTATCCGAAACCTATTCTACAATGCCACTGCATGTTTTCTTGCCTCCCCATGCTGACAAACCCATGGTGCTTTTCTCCATCCTACATTGCCACTCACTGCCTATCCTAATTCAAGTCCTTCGATTCACACCACCCCGTGATGTTTTCCTCACTCCTAATAGTGAAAGGCCTTTTAGAAACCCTTACAATGCGAACCACCCCACGATGTTTTTCAGAAACCTATCCAACATTGCTACTGCATGTTTCCTCACCTCCCCATGCTGACCAAACCGTCGTGCTTTTCTCCATTTTACATTGCCACTCACTGCCTCTCCTAATTCAGGCCCTCCGATTCAAACCACCCCATGACATTTTTCTCTATTCTACTAGTGAATGGCCTGTTAGATATCCTTACAATGCGCACCACCCGGCGATGTTTTTCAGAAACCTATCCTACATTACCAATGCATGTTTCCAGACCTCCCCATGCTGACCACCCCGTGGTGCTTTTCTCCATCCTACATTGCACTCACTGCCTATCCTAATTTAGAACATCTGATTCACACTAGCTGTGATGTTTTTCTCCCTCCTACTAGTGAATGGCCAGTTAGAAACCCTTACAATGCTCACCACTCCCTGATGTTTTTCAAAAAACTATTCTACATTGCCACTGCATGTTTCCTGACCTCCCCATGATGACCACCCCATGGTGCTTTTCTCTAACCTACATTGCCACTCACTGCCTATCCTAATTCAGGCCCTCTGATTCACACCACCCGTGATGATTTTCTCACTCCTACTAGTGAATTGCCTGATAGGAATCCTTACAGTGCGCACTACCCCGCTTTTTTTCCGAAACCTATCCTACATTGCCACTGCATGTTTACTCACCTCCCCATGCTGACCACCCTGTGGTGCTTTTCTCCATCCTACATTGCCACTCAATGCCTATCCTAATTCAGCCCCTCCGATTCACACCACACCGTGATGTTGTTCTCACTCCTACTAGTGAATGGCCTGTAAGAAACCATTACACTGCGCACCACCCAGCGATGTTTTTCAGAAACCTATCCTACATTGCCATTGCATGTTTCCTGACCTCCCCATGCTCACCAACCCGTGGTGCTTTACTCCATCCTACATTGCCACTCACAGTCTATCTTGATTCAGACCCTCCATTTCACACCACCCCGTGATGTTTTTTTCACTCCTACTTGTGAATGGCTTGTTAGAAAGCCTTAAAATTCGCACCACCCCGCGATTTTTTCCAGTAACCTATCCTACATTGCCATTGCATGTTTCCTGACCTCCCCATGTTGACCATCCAATGGTGCTTTTCTCCATTCTTCATTGCCACTCACTGCCTATCCTAATTCAGGCCCTCTGATTCACACCACCCCGTGATGTTTTTATCACTCCTACTTGTGAATGGCCTGCAACAAACCCTTAGAATGCGCATAACCCCGCGATGTTTTTCAGAAAGCTATCCTACATTGCCATTGCATGTTTCCTGACCTCCCATGCTCACCAACCCGTGGTGCTTTACTCCATCCTACATTGCCACTCACAGTCTATCTTGATTCAGACCCTCCATTTCACACCACCCCGTGATGTTTTTTTCACTCCTACTTGTGAATGGCTTGTTAGAAAGCCTTAAAATGCGCACCACCCCGTGATGTTTTCCAGTAACCTATCCTACATTGCCATTGCATGTTTCCTGACCTCCCCATGTTGACCATCCAATGGTGCTTTTCTCCATTCTTCATTGCCACTCACTGCCTATCCTAATTCAGCCCCTCTGATTCACACGACCCCGTGATGTTTTTATCACTCCTACTTGTGAATGGCCTGCAACAAACCCTTAGAATGCGCATCACCCCGCGATGTTTTTCAGAAACCTATCCTACATTGCCATTGCATGTTTCCTGACCTCCCATGCTCACCAACCCGTGGTGCTTTACTCCATCCTACATTGCCACTCACAGTCTATCTTGATTCAGACCCTCCATTTCACACAATCCCGTGATGTTTTTTTCACTCCTACTTGTGAATGGCTTCTTAGAAAGCCTTAAAATGCGCACCACCCCGTGATGTTTTCCAGTAACCTATCCTACATTGCCATTGCATGTTTCCTGACCTCCCCATGTTGACCATCCCATGGTGCATTTCTCCATTCTTCATTGCCAGTCACTGCCTATCCTAATTCAGTCCCTCCGATTTACACCACCCCGTGATGTTTTTCTCACTCCTACTAGTGAATGGCCTGCTACAAACCCTTACAATGCGCCCCACCGCGCGACGTTTTTCAGAAACCTATCCTACATTGCCAATGCATGTTTCCTGACCTCCCCATGCTCACCAACTCATGGTGCTTTTCTCCATCCTACATTGCCACTCACTGTCTAACTTGATTCAGGCCCTCCGATTCACACCATACCCTGTTGTATTTCTCACTCCTAATAGTGAATGGCATGTTAGAAACCCTTAAAATTCGCACTACGCTGCGATGTTTTTCAGAAACCTATCTTACATTGCCACTGCATGTTTCCTGACCTCCCCATACTGACCACCCCGTGGTGCTTTTCTCCATTCTACATTGCACTCACTGCCTATCCTAATTCAGAACATCTGATTCACACCACCCCGTGATGTTTTTCTCACTCAAACTAGTGAATGGCCTGTTAGAAAACCTTACAATGCGCACCACCCCTTGATGTTTTTCCGAAAACTATCCTATATTGCCACTGCGTGTTTCCTGACCTCCCCATGATGACCACCCCATGGTGCTTTTCTCCATCCTACATTGCCACTCATTGCCTATACTTATTATGGCTCTCCGATTCACACCACCCGGGATGTTTTTCTCACTCCTACTAGTGAATGGACTGGAAGAAACCCTTACAATGCCCACCACCCCACTTTTTTTTCAGAAACCTATCCTACTTTGCCACTGCATGTTTCCTCACCTCCCCATGCTGACGAACCTGTGGTGCTTGTCTCCATCCTACATTGACACTCAATGCTTATTCTAACTCAGGCCCACCGATTCACACCACACCATGATGTATTTCTCACTCCTACTAGTTAAAGGCCTTTTAGAAACCCTTGCAATGAGCACCACCACGCGATGTTTTTCAGAAACCTATCCTACATTGCTACTGCATGTTTCCTGACCTCCCCATGCTGAGAACCCCGTGGTGCTTTTATCCATGCGACATTGCCACTCACTGCCTATCCTGATTCAGGTCCTCCAATTCACACCACCCTGTGATGTTTTTTCTCACTTCTCCTAGGGAATGGCCTGTTAGAAACACTAACAATGCACAACACCACGCGATGTTTTTCAGAACCCTGTCCTATATTGCCACTGCATGTTTCCTGACCTCCCCATGCTGACCACCCCATGGTGCTTTTCTCCATCCTGCATTGCCACTCAATGCCTATCATAATTCAGGCCCTTCGATTCACACCACCCCGTGATCTTTTTCTCACTCCTTCCAGTGAATGCGCTGTTAGAAACCCTAACAATTCTCACCACCCGCAATGTTTTTCATAAACCTATCCTACATTGACACTGCATGTTTCCTGACCTCCCCATGCTGACCACACCGTGGTGCTTTTCTCTATCCTACATTGCCACTCACTGCCTATCCTGATTCAAGCTTTCCAAATCACACCACCCCGTGATGTATTTCTCACTCCTACTAGTGAATGGCCTGTTAGAAACCCTTACAATGCGCACCACCCTGTGATGTTTTTCAGAAAACTATCCTACATTGCCACTGCATGTTTCCTGACCTCCCCATGCTCACCAAGCCGTGGTGCTTTTCTCCATCCTACATTGCCAATCACTGTCTAACTTGATTCAGGCCCTCCGATTCACACCACCCCGTGATGTATTTCTCACTCCTACTAGTGAAAGGCCTTTTAGAAACACTTACAATGAGCACCACCCTACAATGTTTTTCAGAAACCTATCCAACATTGCCACTGCAAGTTTCCTGACCTCCCCATCATGACCACCCCGTGGTGCTTTTCTCCATCTTACATTGCCACTCACTGCCTATCCTGAATCAGACCCTCCGATTCACACCACCCCGTGATGTTTTTTTCACTCCTACTTGTGAATGGCATGTTAGAAATCCTTAGTATGCGCACCACCCTGCGATGTTTTTCAGAAACCTATCCTACATTGCCAATGCATGTTTCCTGACCTCCCCGTGCTGACCATCCGGTGGTACTTTTCTCCATCCTACATTGAACTCACTGCCTATCCTAATTCAGAACATCTGATTCACACCACCCCGTGATGTTTTTCTCACTCCTACTAGTGAATGGCTTGTTAGAAACACTTACAATGCGCACCACCGCATGATGTTTTTCAGAAAACTATCCTATATTGCCACTCCGTGTTTCCTGACCTCCCCATGATCACCACCCTATAGTGCTTTGGTCCATCCTACCTTGCCACTCAATGCCTATCCTAATTCAGGCCCTCGGATTCACACCACCCCCTGATGTTGTTCTCACTCGTACTAGATAATGGCCTGTTAGAAATCCTTACAATGTGCACCACCCTGCGATGTTTTTCAGAAACCTATCCTACATTGCCACTGCATGTTTCCTGACCTCCCCATGTCGACCACCCCGTGGTGCTTTTCTCCATTCTTCATTGCCACTCACTGGCTATCATAATTCAAGCCCTCCGATTCACACCACCCCTTGATGTTTTTCTCACTCCTACTAGTGAATGGCCTACTACAAACCCTGACAATGCGCACCACCCGGCGATGTTTTTCAGAAACCTATCCTACATTGCCAGTGCATGTTTCCTGATCTCCCCATCCTGACCACCCCGTGGTGCTTTTGACCATCCTACATTGACACTCACTGCCTATCCTGATTCAGGCCCTGTGATTCACACCAGCCCGTGATGTTTTTCTCACTCCTACTAGATAAACCTTTTAGAAACCCTTATAATGCGAACCACCCCGTGATGTTTTTCAGAAACCTATCCTACATTGCAACTGCATGTTTCCTGACCTCCCCATGCTGACCACACCATGGTGCTTTTCTCCATTTTTCATTGCCCCTCACTGCCTATCCTAATTCAGGCCCTCCATTCACACCACCCCGTGATATTTTTCTCTATCCTACTAGTGAATGGCCTTTTAGATAGCTTTACAATGCGCACCACCCGGCGATGTTTTTCAGAAACCTATCCTACATTGCCAATGCATGTTTCCAGACCTCCCCATGCTGACCACCCCGTGGTGCTTTTCTCCATCCTACATTGCCACTCACTGCCTAATCCTAATTCAGAACAACTGATTCACACCACCCGTGATGTTTTTCTCCCTCATATTAGTGAATGGCCTGTTAGAAACCCTTACAATGCGCACCGCTCCATGATGTTTTTCAAAAAACTATCCCACATTGCCACTGCATGTTTCCTGACCTCCTCTTGATGACCACCCCATGCTGCTTTTCTCTATCCTACATTGCCACACACTGCCTATCCTAATTCAGGCCCTCCGATTCACACCACCCGTGATGTGTTTCTCACTTCTTCGAGTGAATCGACTGTTAGAAAGCCTTACAATGTGCACTACCCCACTTTTTTTCCCGAAACCAATCCTACATTGCCACTGCATTTTTCCTCACCTCCCCATGCTGACCACCCTGTGGTGCTTTTCTCCATCCTACATTGCCACTCAATGCCTATCCTAATTCAGGCCCTCCGATTCACACCACCCTGTGATGTTGTTCTCACTCCTAGTAGTGAATGGCCTGTTAGAAACCGTTACAATGCGCACCACCCAGCGATGTTTATCAGAAAACTATTCTACCTTGCCACTGCATGTTTCCTTGTCTCCCCATGCTGACAAACCTGTGGTGCTTTTCTCCATCCTACATTGCCACTCACAGCCTATCCTAATTCAGGCCCTCTCATTCACACCATCCCGTGATGTTTTTTTCACTCCTACTTGTGAATGGCATGTTAGAATTCCTTAGAAAGCGCACCACAACGCGATGTTTTTCAGAAACCGATCCTACATTGCCATTGCATGTTTCCTGACTTCCCCATGCTCACCAACCCGTGGTACTTTTCTCCATCCTACATTGCCACTCACTGTCTATCTTGATTCAGGCCCTCCGATTCACACCACTCCATGATTTATTTCTCACTCCTACTAGTGAATGGCCTGTTAGAAAGCCTTACAATGCGCACTACCGAGCGATGTTTTTCAGAAAGCTATCCTACATTGCCACTGCATGTTTCCTGACCTCCCCATTCTGACCACCCCGTGGTGCTTTTCTCCATTCTTCATTGCCACTCACGGCCTATCCTTAATCAGTCCCTCAGATTCACACCACCCCGTGATGTTTTTCCTACTCCTACTAGTGAAAAATGCTTTGGAAACCCTTACAATGAGCACCACACCGCGATGTTTTTCAGAAACCTATCCTACATTGCCAATGCATGTTTCCTGACATCCACATGCTAACCACCCCGTGGTGCTTTTCTCCATCCTACATTGCCACTCACTGCGTATCCTGATTCAGGCCCTCCGATTCAAACGACCCTGTCATGTTTTTCTCACTTCATCTAGTGAATAGCCTGTTAGAAACCCTTACAATGCGCAGCACCTCGCGATATGTTTCAGAATCCTATCCTACATTCCCACTGCATGTTTCCTGACCTCGCCATGCTGAACACCCCATGGCGCTTTTCTCTGTGCTACATTGCCACTCACTGCCTATACTAAATCAGGCCCTCCGATTCACACCACCCGGTGATGTTTTTCTCACTAGTACTAGTGAATGGCCTGTTATAAAGCCTTACAATGCGCACGACCCTGCGATGTTTTTCAGAAACCTATCCTACATTGCCAATGCATGTTTCCTGACCTCCCCATGCTGACCACGCTGTGGTGCTTTTCTCCATCCTACATTGCCACTCACTGCCTATCCTAATTCAGAACATCTGATTCACACCACCCCGTGATGTTTTTCTCACTCCTACTAGTGAATGGCCTGTTAAAAACCGTTACAATGCGCACCACACCGTGATGTTTTTCAGAAAACTATCCTACATTACCACTGCATGTTTCCTGACCTCCCCATGCTGACCACCCTGTGGTGCTTTTCTCCATTCTTCATTGCCACTCACTGCGTATCATAATTCAGGCCCTCCGATTCACACCACCCCATGATGTATTTCTCACTCCTACTAGTGAATGGCCTGTTAGAAACCCTTACAATGCGCACGACCCTGCTTTTTTTTTTCATAAACCTATCCTGCATTGCCACTGCATGTTTTCTGACATCCCCATGCTTACCACCCTGTGGGGCTTTTATCCATCCTACATTGCCAATCAATGCCGATCCTAATTCAGGCCCTCCGATTCACACCACCCCATGTTGTTGTTCTCACTCCTACTAGTGAATGGCCTGTTAGAAACACATACAACGCGCAGCACCCAGCGATGTTTATTAAAAACCTATTGTATATTGCAACTGCATGTTTCCTTGCCTCCCCATGCTGACAAACCCGTGGTGCTTTTCTCCATCCTACATTGCCATTCACAGCCTATCCTAATTGAAGCCCTCTGATTCACACCACCCTGTGATGTTTTTTTCACTCCTACTTGTGAATGGCTTGTTAGAAAGCCTTACAATTCTCACCACCCCGTGATGTTTTTCAGAAACCTATCCTACATTGCCATTGCATGTTACCTGACCTAGCCATGTTGACCACCCCTTTTTGCTTTTCTCCATTCTTCATTGCCACTCACCGCCTATCCTAATTCAGGCACTATGATTCACACCACTGCTTGATGTTTTTTCACTCCTACTAGTGAATGGCCTGCTACAACCCATTACAATGCCCACCACCCGGCGATGATTTTCAGAAACCTATCCTACAATGCCATTGCATGTTTCCTGACTTCCCTATGCACACCAACCCATGGTGCTTTTCTCCATCCTACATTGCCACTCACTATCTATCTTCATTCAGGCTCTCCGATTCACACCACAGAATGATGTATTTCTCACTCCTACTAGTGAATGGCCCGTTAGAAACGCTTACAATGCGCACTACCCCACGAGGTTTCTCAGAAACCTATCCTACATTGCCACTGCATGTTTCCTGACCTCCCCATCCTGACCACGCCGTGGTGCTCTTCTCCATCCTACATTGCCACTCACTGCCTATCCTGATTCAGGCCCTCCGATTCACACCACCCTGTGATGTTTTTCTCACTTCTACTAGTGAATGGCCTGTTAGAAACACTTACAATGCACACCACCCCGCGATGTTTTACAGAAAACTATCCTACATTGCCACTGCATGTTTCCAGCCCTCCCCATGCTGACCACCCTGTGGTGCTTTTCTCCATCGTACATTGCCACTCACTGCCTATCATAATTCAGGCCGTCCGATTCACACCACCCCGTGATGTTTTTCTCTCTCCTACCAGTGAATGGCCTGTTAGAAAGCCTTACAATTCTCACCACTTGCGATGATTTTCAGAAAAATATCCTACACTGCCACTGCATGTGTCCTGACCTCCCATGCTGACCACACCGTGGTGCTTTTTTCCATCCTACATTGCCACTCACTGCCTATAGTGATTCAGGCCCTCTGATTCAAACCACGCTGTGATGTTTTTCTCACTCCTACTAGTGAATGGCCTGTTAGAAACCCTTACAATGCGCACCAACCCGCGATGTTTTTCAGAAACCTATCCTACATTGACACTGCATGTTTCCTGATATCCCCATGCTGACCACACCATTGTGCTTTTCTCTAACCTAATTCAGGCCCTCCGATTCACACCTCCCCGTGATGTTTTTCTCACTCCTACTAGTGAATGGCCTGTTATAAAAGGTTACAATGCGCACCACCCGCGATCTTTTTCAGAAACCTATCCTACATTGAAAATGCATGTGGCCTGACCTCCCCATGATGACCATCCCATGGTGCTTTTCTCCATCCTACATTGCCACTCACTGCCTATCATAATTCTGGCCCTCTGATTCACACCACCCCATGATGTTTTTCTCACTCCTACTAGTGAATGGCCAGTTTGAAACCCTTACATTGCGCACCATTCCACTTTTTTTTTTTTTCAGAAACCTATCCTACATTGCCAACTCATGTTTCCTCATCTCCCCATGGTGACCACCCTGTGGTGCTTTTCTCCATCCTACCTTGCAACTCAATGCCTATCCTAATTGAGGCCAACCGATTCACAACACCCCGTGATGTTGTTCTCACTCCTACTAGTGAACGTCCTGTTAGAAATCCTTAAAATGTGTACCACCCAGCGATGTTTATCTGAAACCTATTCGACATTGCCACTGCATGTTTCCTTGCCTCCCCATTCTGACAAAACCGTGGTGTTTTCTAGATCCTACATTGCCACTCACAGACTATCCTAATTCAGTCCATCCGATTCACACAACCCCGTTTTGTTTTTCTCACTCCTACTTGTGAATGGCTTGTTAGAAATCCTTACAATGCGCACCACTCCGCGATGTTTTTCAGAAACCTGTCCTACATTGCCACTGCATGTATCCTGACCTCCGCATGCTGACAACACCGTGGTGCTTTTCTCCATCCTACATTGCCACTCAGTGCCTATCCTAATTCAGGCCCTCCGATTCACACCACCCGTAATGTTTTTCTCACTCCTGCTAATGAATGGCCTGTGAGAAACGATTACAATGCGCACTACCCCACTATTTTTTTCAGAAACCTATCGTACATTGCCACTGCATGTTTCCTGACCTCTCCATACTGACCACCCCGTGGAGCTTTTCTCCATCCTACATTGCCACTCACGGCCTATCCTGATTCAGGCCCTCCGACTCACACCACCCCGTGATGTTTTTCTCACTCCTACTACTGAATGGCCTGTTAGAAATGGTTACAATGTGCACCACCAGCGATGTTTTTCAGAAACCTATCCTACATTACCATTGCATGTGTCCTGACCTCCCCATGATGACCATCCCATGGTGCTTTTCTCCATCCTACATTGCCACTCACTGCCTATCATAATTCTGGCCCTCCGATTCAAACCACCCCATGATGTTTTTCTCACTCCTACTAGTCAATGGCCTGTTAGAAACCCTTACAATGCGCACTACCCCACTATTTTTTTCAGAAACCTATCCTACATTGGCACTGCATGTTTCCTGACCTCTCCATCCTGACCAC
Organism: Cavia porcellus; assembly: GCF_034190915.1. NCBI lineage: Eukaryota > Metazoa > Chordata > Mammalia > Rodentia > Caviidae > Cavia > Cavia porcellus. Next base: position 450,166 of record NW_026947539.1, on the reverse strand, counting down.
CACGTGGAGCTTTTCTCGATCTAACATTGCCTCTCACGGCCTATCCTGATTCAGGCCCTCCGATTCACACCACCCCGTGATGTTTTTCTCACTCCTACTAGTGAATGGCCTGTTAGAAACCCTTACAATGCGCACTACCCCGCCATGTTTTTCAGAAACCTATCCTTCATTGCCACTGCATGTTTCCTGACCTCCCCATGCTGAGCACCCCGTGGTGCTTTTCTCCATCCGACGTTGCCACTCACTGTCTATCTTTATTCAGGCCCTCCGATTCACACCACACCATGATGTATTTCTCACTCCTATTAGTGAATGGCCTGTTAGGAAACCTTACAATGCGCACCACCCCGCAAAGTTTTTTAGAAACCAATCCAACACTGCCACTGCATGTTTCCTGACCTCCCCATCCTGACCACCCCGTGGTGCTTTTCTCCATCCTACATTGCCACTCACTGCCTATCCTGATTCAGTCCCTCTTATTCAAATCACGCCGTGATGTTTTTCTCACTCCTACTAGTGAATGGCCTGTTAGAAACCTTTAAAATGCGCACCAACCCGTGATGTTTTTCAGAAAACTCTCCTACATAGCCACTGCATGTGTCCTGACCTCCCCATCCTGACCACCCTGTGGTGTTTTCCTCCATCCTACATTGCCACTCACTTCCTATCCTAAATCAGGCACTTCGATTAACACCACCCTGTGATGTTTTTTCACTCCTACTAGTTAATGGCCTGTTAGAAAGCCTTACAATGCGAACCACCCCCCTTGTTTTTTCAGAAACCTATACTACATTGCCACTGCATGTTTCCTGACCTCCCCATGCTGACCACCCCGTGGTGTTTTCCTCCATCCTACATTGCCACTCACTTCCTATCCTAAATCAGGCCCTTTGATTAACACCACCCCGTGATATTTTTTTCACTCCTACTAGAGAATGGCCTGTTAGAAAGCCTTACAATGCGAACCACCCCACTTTTTTTTTTCAGAAACCTATAATACATTGCCACTGTATGTTTCCTGACCTCCCCATGCTGACCAGCCCGTGGTGCTTTTCTCCAATCAACTTTGCCACTCACTGCCTATCCTAAATCAGGCCCTTCGATTCACACCACCCCGTGATGTTGTTATCACTGTACTATTGAATGGCCTGGTAGAAAGCCTTACAATGCTCACCACCCAGAGATGTTTATCTGAAACCTATACTACTTTGCCACTGCATGTTTCCTAGCCTCCCCATGATGACAAACCCGTGGTGCTTTTCTCCATCCTACATTGCCACTCACTTTCTATCCTAATTCAAGTTCTTCGATTCACACCACCCCGTGATGTTTTTCCGACTCCTACTAGTGAAAGGCCTTTTAGAAACCCTTACAATGCGAACAACCCCGCAATGTTTTTCAGAAACCTATCCTACATTGCCACTGCATGTTTCCTGACCTCCCCATGTTGGCCACCCCGTGGTGCTTTTCTCCATTCTTCATTGCCACTCACTGCCTATCCTGATTCAGGCCCTCCAATTAACACCAGCACATTATATTTTTCTCAATCCTACTAGTGAATCGCCTGTTAGAAAACCTTACAATGCGCACTACCCCGCCATGTTTTTCAGAAACCTATCCTTCATGGCCACTGCATGTTTCCTGACCTCCCCATGCTGACCACCCCGTGGTGCTTTTCTCCATCCGACGTTGCCACTCACTGTCTATCTTTATTCAGGCCCTCCGATTCACACCACACCATGATGTATTTCTCACTCCTATTAGTGAATGGCCTGTTAGGAAACCTTACAATGCGCACCACCCCGCAATGTTTTTTAGAAACAAATCCAACATTGCCACTGCATGTTTCCTAACCTCCCCATCCTGACCACCCCGTGGTGCTTTTCTCCATCCTACATTGCCACTCACTGCCTATCCTGATTCAGTCCCTCTTATTCAAATCACGCCGTGATGTTTTTCTCACTCCTACTAGTGAATGGCTTGTTAGAAACCTTTAAAATGCGCACCAACCGGTGATGTTTTTCAGAAAACTATCCTACATAGCCACTGCATGTGTCCTGACATCCCCATCCTGACCACCCCGTGGTGTTTTCCTCCATCCTACATTGCCACTCACTTCCTATCCTAAATCAGGCCCTTCGATTAACACCACCCCGTGATGTTTTTTTCACTCCTACTAGAGAATGGCCTGTTAGAAAGCCTTACAATGCGAATCACCCCGCTTTTTTTTTCAGAAACCTATACTACATTGCCACTGCATGTTTCCTGACCACCCCAGGCTGACCACATCGTGGTGCTTTTCTCCATCCAACTTTGCCACTCACTGCCTATCCTAAATCAGGCCCTTCGATTCACACCACCCCGTGATGTTGTTATCACTCGTACTATTGAATGGCCTGTTAGAAAGCCTTACAATGCGCAACACCCAGAGATGTTTATCTGAAACCTATTCTACTTTGCCACTGCATGTTTCCTAGCCTCCCCATGATGACAAACCCGTGGTGCTTTTCTGCATCCTACATTGCCACTCACTGCCTATCCTAATTCAAGTCCTTCGATTCACACCACCCCGTAATGTTTTTCTGACTCCTACTAGTGAAAGGCATTTTAGAAAGCCTTACAATGCGAACCACCCCGTGATGTTTTTCAGAAACCTATCCTACATTGCCACTGCATGTTTCCTGACCTCCCCATGTTGACCACCACATGGTGCTTTTCTCCATTCTTCATTGCCACTCACTGCCTATCCTAATTCAGGCCCTCCAATTCACACCACCCCGTGATGTTTTTATCACTCCTACTAGTGAATGGCCTGCAACAGACCCTTAGAATGTGCATCACCCCACGATGTTTTTCAGAAACCTGTCCTACATTGCCATTGCATGTTTCCTGAATTCCCCTTGCTCACAAACCCGTGGTGCTTTTCTCCATCCTACATTGCCACTCACAGTCTATCTTGATTCAGATCCTCCGTTTCACACCACCCCGTGTTGTTTTTTTCACTCCTACTTGTGAATGGCTTGTTAGAAACCCTTACAATGCGCAACACCCAGCGATGTTTATTAGAAACCTATTCTACATTTCCACTGCTTGTTCCTTGCCTCCCCATGCTGACAAACCCGTGGTGCTTTTGTCCATCCTACATTGCCCCTCACAGTCTATTCTAATTCAGGCCCTCCAATTCACACCACCCCGTGATGTTTTTTTCACTCCTACTTGTGAATAGCTTGTTAGAAAGCCTTACAATGTGCACAACTCCGCGATGTTGTTCAGAAACCTATCTTACATTGCCATTGCATGTTTCCTGACCTCCCCATGCTCACCAACCTGTGGTGGTTTTCTCCATCCTACATTGCCACTCACTGTCTAACTTGACTCAAGCTCTCCGATTCACACCACACCGTGATGTTTTTCTCACTTCTACTAGTAAATGGCCTGTTAGAAACCCTTACAATGCGCTCCAACCCGCGATGTTTTTCAGAAACTTATCTTACATTGCCACTGCATGTGTCCTGAACTCCCCATGCTGACCACTCCGTGTTGCTTTTCTCCTTCCTACATTGCCACTCACTGCCTATCCTAATTCAGGCCCTCCGATTCACACCACGCCGTGAGGTTTTTCTCATTCCTACTAGTGAATGGCCTGTTAGAAACAGTTACAATGCGAACCAACCCTCGATGTTTTTCAGAAAGCTATCCAACATTGCCACTGCATGTTTCCTGACCTCCCCATGCTGTCCACCTCGTGGTGCTTTTCTCCATCCGACATTGCAAATAACTGTCTATCTTTATTCAGGCCCTCCGATTCACACCACACCATGATGTATTTCTCACTCCTACTAGTGAATGGCCCTTTAGAAACCCTTACAAGGCGCCCCACCCCGCGAAGTTTTTCAGAAACTTTTCCTACATTGCCACTGCATCTTTCTGACCTCCCCATCCTGCGAACCCTGTGGTGCTTTTCTCCATCCTACATTGCCACTCACTGCCTATCCTGATTCAGGCCCTCTGATTCACACCACCCCGTGATGTTTTTCTCACTTCTACTAGTAAATGGCCTGTTAGAAACCCTTACAATGCGCACCAACCCGCGATGTTTTTCAGAAACCTATCCTACATTGCCACTGCGTGTTTCGTGACCTCCACATGCTGACAACTCCGTGGTGCTTTTCTCAATCCTAGATTTCCACTCACTTCCTATCATTATTCAGGCCCTCTAATTCACACCACCCTGTGATGTTTTTCTCACACCTACTAGTCAATGGCCTTTTAGAAACCCTTACAATTCTCACCACTAGTGATGTTTTTCAGAAACGTACCCTACATTGCCACTGCATGTGTCCTGACCTCCCCATGCTGACCACACTGTGGCGCTTTTCTCCATCCTACATTGGCACTCACTGCCTATCCTGATTCACGCCCTCTGATTCAAACCACGCAGTGATGTTTTTCCCACTCCTACTAGTGAATGGCCTGTGCGAAACCCTTAAAATGCGCACCACCCCACTTTTTTTTTTTCAGAAACCTATGGTACATTGCCACTGCATATTCCTGACCTCCCCATGCTGACCACCCTTTGGTGCTTTTCTCCATCCGACATTGCCACTAACTGTCTATCTTGATTCAGGCCCTCCGTTTCAAACCATACCATGATGTATTTCGCACTCCTACTAGTGAATGACCTGTTAGAAACCAGTACAATGCGCACTAGCCCGCGATGTTTTTCAGAAACTTATCAACCATTGCCACTGCATGTTTCATAACCTCCCCATCCTTACCACCCCGTGGTGCTTTTGTCCATCCTACATTGCCACTCATGGCCTATCCTGATTCAGGCCCTCTGATTCACACCACTCCATGATGTTTTTTTCACTCCTACTTGTGAATGGCTTGTTAGAAAGCCTTAAAGTGCACACCACCCCGAGATGTTTTCCATTAACGTATCCTACATTGCCATTGCATGTTTCCTGACCTCCCCATGTTGACCATCCCATGGTGCTTTTCTCCATTCTTCATTGCCACTCACTGCCTATCCTAATTCAGGCCCTCCGATTTACACCACCCTGTGATGTTTTTCTCAATCCTACTAGTGAATGACCTGTTAGAAACCCTTACAATGCGCACTACCCCGCGATGTTTTTCAGAAACTTATCCACCATTGCCACTGCATGTTTCATAACCTCCCCATCCTGACCACCTCGTGGTGCTTTTGTCCATCCTACATTGCCACTCACGGCCTATCCTGATTCAGGCCCTCCGATTCACACCACTCCGTGATGTTTTTCTTACTCCAACTAGTGAAAGGCCTTTTAGAAACCCTTACAATGAGCACCACCACGCGATGTTTTCAGAAACCTATTCTGCATTGCCACTGCATATTTTCTGACCTCCCCATGCTGACCACCCCGTGGTGCTTTTGTCCATCCTACATTGCATCTCACTGCCTATCCTTATTCAGGCCCTCTGATTCAAACCACGCTGTGATGTTTTTTTCACTCCTACTAGTGAATGGCCTGTTAGAAACCCTTACAATGCGCACCACCATGCAATGTTTTGCAGAAACCTATTGTACATTGCCACTGCCTGTTTCCTGACCTCCCCATGCTGACCACCCTGTGGTGCTTTTCTCCATTTGAATTGCCACTCACTGCCTATCCTAATTCAGGCCCTCCGATTCACACCACCCCATGATGATTTTCTCACTCCTACTAGTGAATGGACTGTTAGAAAGCCTTACAATGCGCACCACCCGGCGATGTTTTTCACAAACCTATGCTACAATGCCAATGCATGTTTCCTGCCCTCCCCATGCTGACAACCCCGTGGTGCTTTTCTACATCCTACATTGCCAATCGCTGCCTAACCTGATTCAGGCCCTCCGATTCACAACACCCTGTGATGTTTTCTCACTCCTACTAGTCAATGGCCTGTTAGAAACCCTTACAATGTGCACCACCCCGTGATGTTATTCAGAAAACTATCCTACATTGCCACTGCTTGTTTCCTGACCTCGCCATGCTGACCACTCCATGGTGCTTTTCTCCATCCTAGATTGCCACTCACTGCCTATCCTAATTCAGGCACTCCGATTCACACCACCCCGTGATATTTTTCTCACTCCTACTAGTGAATGGCCTCTTAGAAGCCTTACAATGCGCACCACCCCGCTTTTTTTTTCAGAAACCTATACTACTTTGCCACTGCATGTTTCCTGACCTCTCCATGATGACTACCCTGTGGTGCTTTTCTCCATCCTACATTGCCACACAATGCCTACCTAATTCAGGCCCTCCGATTCACACCACCCCGTGATGTTGTTCTCACTCCTACTAGTGAAAGGCCTGTTAGAAACCCTTACAATGCGCACCAACCCGCGATGTTTTTCAGAAACCTATACAATATTTCCACTGAATATTTCCTGACCTCCCCATGCTGACCATGCCGTGGTGTTTTTCTCCATCCTACATTGCCACTCACTGCCTATCCTGATTCAGGCCTTCCGATTCACACCAACACGTGATGTTGTTCTCACTCCTACTAGTGAATGGCCTGTTAGAAACCATTACAATGTGCACCACCGCGATTTTTTTTTTTCAGAAACCTATACTACATTGCCACTGCATGTTTCCTGACCTCCCCATTCTGACCACCCCGTGGTGCTTTTCTCCATCTTACATTGCCACTCACTAGCTATCCTAATTCAGACACTCCGATTAACACCACCCCGTGATGTTGTTCTCACTCCTACCAATGAATGGCCTGGTAGAAACACTTACAATGCACACCACCCAGCGATGCTTATCAGAAACCTATTCTACATTGTCACTGCATGTTTCCTTGCCTCCCCATGCTGGCAAAACCGTGGTGCTTTTCTCCATCATACATTGCCACTCACAGCGTATCCTAATTCAGGCCCTCCGATTCACACCACCACATGATGTTTTTTTCACTTCTACAAGTGAATGGCCTGTTAGAAACCCTTACAATGTGCACCACCCCGTTCAGAAACGTATCCTAGATTGCCACTGCATGTTTCCAGAACTCCACATGCTGACAACCCCGTGGTGCTTTTCTCAATCCTACATTGCCACTCACGGCCTATCATAATTCAGGCCCTCCGATTCACACCACCCCGTGATGTTTTTCTTACTCCTACTAGTGAAAGGCCTTTTAGAAACCCTTACAATGAGCACCACACCGCGATGTTTTTCAGAAACCTATCCTACATTGCCTCTGCATGTTTCCTGACCTCCCCATATTGACCACACCGTGGCGCTTTTCTCCATCTGACATTGCCATTCACTTTCTATCTTGATTCAGGCCCTCCGATTCACACCACACCATGATGTATTTCTCATTCCTACTAGTGAATGGCCTGTTAGAAACCCTTACAATTCTCACCATTCGCGATGATTTTTAGAAACCTATCCTACATTGCCACTGCATGTTTCCTGACGTCCACATGTTGAACAAGTGGTTGTGCTTTCTCCATCATTCATTGCCACTCACTGCCTATCCTAATTCAGGCCCTCCGATTCACACCACCCTTGATGTTTTTCTCACTCCTAATAGTGAATGGCTTGTTAGGAACCCTTACAATGCGCACCACCCCGCGATGTTTTTTAGAAACCTATCCTACATTGCCAATGCATGTTTCCTGAAATCCCCATGCAGACCACCCCATGGTGCTTTTCTGCATCCTACATTGCCACTCACAGCCTGTGCTAATTCAGAATATCTGAATCACACCACCCCGTGATGTTTTTCTCACTCCTACTAGTGAATGACCTTTTAGAAACTCTTACAATGCTCACCACCCCGTGATGTTTTTCAGAAAACTATCCTACATTGCCACTGCATGTTTCCTGACCTCCCCATTCTGACCACCCCGTGGTGCTTTTCTCCATCTTACATTGCCACTCACTGCCTATCCTAATTCAGGCCCTCCGATTAACACCACCCCGTGATGTTGTTCTCACTCCTACCAATGAATGGCCTGGTAGATACCCTTACAATGCTCACCACCCAGCGATGTTTATCAGAAACCTATTCTACATTGCCACTGCATGTTTCATGCCGCCCCATGCTGGCAAACCTGTGGTGCTTTTATCCATCATACATTGCCACTCACAGCCTATCCTTATTCAGGCCTTCCGATTCACACCCACACGTGATGTTTTTTTTCACTCCTACTTGTGAAAGGCTTGTTAGAATTCCTTACAATGCGTACAACCACGCGATGTTATTCAGAAACCTATCCTGCATTGCCATTGCATGTGTCCTAACCTCCCCATGCTCACCACCCCGTGTTGCTTTCCTTCATCCTACATGGCCACTCACTGCCTATTCTGATTTAGGCCCTCCGATTCACACCATCCCGTGATGTTTTTTTCACTTCTACTAGTGAATGGCCTGTTAGAAACCCTTACAATGCGCACCACCCCGTGATGTTTTTCAGAAACCTATCCTACAATGCCACTGCATGTTTCCAGAACTCCACATGCTGACAACCCGTCGTGCTTTTCTCTATCCTACATTGCCACTCACTGCCTATCATAATTCAGGCCCTCCGATACACACCACCCCGTGATGTTTTTCTCACTCCTACTAGTGAATGGTCTGATAGAAACCCTAACAAGGCACACCACCCGCGATGTTTTTAAGAAACCTATCCTACATTGCCCCTGCATATGTCCTGACCTCCCCATGCTGAACACCCCGTTGTGCTTTTCTCCATCCTACATGGCCACTCACTGCCTATCCTGATTCAGCCCTTCCGATTCACACAACGACGTGAGGTTTTTCTCATTCCTACTAGTGAATGGCTTGTTAGAAACCCTTTCAATGCGCACCAACCTGCCATGTTTTTCAGAAAGCTATCCCACATTGCCACAGCATGTTTCATGACCTCCCCATGCTGACCACCCCGTGGTGCTTTGTACATCTTACATTGCCACTTACTGCCTATCCTGACTCAGGCCCTCCTATTCACACCATCCCGTGATGTATTTCTCACTCCTACTAGTGATTGGGCTGTTAGAAACCCTTACAATGCGCACTACCCCGTGATGTTTTTCAGAAACCTATCCTACATTGCCACTGCATGTTTCCTGACCTCCCCATCCTGACCAATCTTTGTGCTTTTCTCCATCCTACATGGCACTCATGGCCTATCCAGATTCAGGCCCTCCGATTCACACCACCCCGTGATGTTTTTCTTACTCCTACTAGTGAGAGGCCTTTTAGAAACCCTTACAATGAGCACCACCCCGCGATGTTTTTCAGAAACCTATCCTACATTGCCACTGCATGTTTCCTGACCTCCGCATGCTGACCACACCGTGGTGCTTTTCTCCATCTGACATTGCCACTCACTTTCTATCTTGATTCAGGCCATCCGATTCACACCACACCATGATGTATTTCTCATTCCTACTAGTGAATAGCCTGTTAGAAACCCCTACAATTCTCACCATCCACGATGTTTTTTAGAAACCTATCCTTCATTGCCACTGCATGTTTCCTGACGTCCCCATGCTGACCACACCTGGTGGTTTCCTCCATGCTACATTGCCACTCACTGTCTTTCTTCATTCAGGCCCTAGGATTCACACCAGCCCTGATGATTTTCTCACTCCTACTAGTGAGTGGCATGTTAGAAACCCTTAAAATTTGTACCACCACGCGATGTTTTACAGAATCCTATCCTACATTGCCACTGCATGTTTCCTGACGTCCCCATGCTGGCCACCCCTGGTGCTTTTCTCCATCCTACATAGCCACTCACTGCCTATCCTAAATCAGGCCCTTCGATTCACAACACCCCGTGATGTTTTTCAAACTCCTACTAGTGAATGGACTGTTAGAAACCCTTACAATGCGCACTACCCCGCGAGGTTTTTCAGAAACCTATCCTACATTGCTACTGCATGTTTCCTGACCTCCCCATGATGACCAACCAGTGGTGCTTTTCTCCATCTTACATTGTCACTCACTGCGTATCCTAATTCAGGCCCTCCTATTCACACCACCCCTGATAATTTTTTCACTCCTACTGGTCAATGGCCTCTTAGAAACCCTTACAATGCGCAACACCCCGCGATGTTTTTCAGAAACCTATCCTACATTGCCACTGCATGTTTCCTGACCTCCCCATCCTGACCGCCCCTGGTGCTTTTCTCCAACCTACCTTGTCACTTACTACCTATCCTGATTCAGCCCCTCCGATTGACACCACACCGTGGTGTTTTACTCACTCCTACTAGTGAATGGCCTGTTAGAAAACCTTGCAATGCACAACAACCCGCCATTATTTCAGAAAACTATCCTACATTGCCAATGCATGTTTCCTTATCTCCCCATGCTGACAAACCCGTGGTGCTTTTCTCCATCCTACATTGCCACTCACTGCCTATCCTAATTCAGGCCCTCCGATTCACACCACCTCGTGATGTTTTTCTCACTCCTACTAGTGAATGGCCAGTTAGAAACCCTTACAATATTCACCAACCCGCGATGTTTTTCAGAAACCTCTTCTATATTGCCACTGCATGTTTCGAACCTCCCCATGCTGACCAACCCGTGGTGCTTTTCTCCATTTTACATTGTCACGCAATGCCTTTCCTAATTCAGGCCCTCAGATTCACACCACGCCCTGATGTTTTTCTCACTCCTACTAGTTAATGGCCTGTTAGAAACCCTTACAATGCGCACCACGCCGCGATGTTTTTCAGAAACCTATCCTACATTGCCACTGCCTGTTTCCTGATATCCCCATCCTGACCACCGCGTGGTGCTTTTCTCCATTCTACATTGCCACACACTCCCTATACAGATTCAGGCCCTCTGATTCACACCACACCGTGATGTTTTTCTCACTCCTACTAGTGAATAGCCTGTTAGAAACACTTACAATGCGCACCACCCCACGATGTTTTTCAGATACCTCTCCTACATTGCCACTGCATGTTTCATGATCTCCCCATGCTGACCAACCTGTGGTGCTTTCTCCATTTTACATTACCACTCACTGCCTATCCTGATTCAGGCCCTCTGATTCACAAAACACCATGATGTATTTCTCACTCCTACTAGCTAATGGCTTGTTACAAACCCTTACAATGCGCACCACCCCACGATGTTTTTCAGAAAACTATCCTACATTGCCACTGCATGTTTCCTGACATCCCCGTCCTGACTACCCCGTGGTGCTTTTCTCCATCCTACATTGCCACTCACTGCCTATCCTGATTCAGGCCCTTCGATTCAAACCAACCCGTGATGTATTTCTCAGTCCTACTAGTAAATTTCCTGTTAGAAACCCTTACAATGCGCACCACCCAGCGATGTTTATCAGAAAACTATTCTACATTGCCACTGCATGTTTCCTTGCCTCCCCATGCTGGCAAACCCGTGGTGCTTTACTCCATCATACATTGCCACTCACAGCCTATCCTAATTCAGGCCCTCCGATTCACACCACCACGTAATGTTTTTTTCACTCCTACTTGTGAATGGCTTGTTCGAAAGCCTTACAATGCGTACAACCTCGCGATGTTATTCAGAAACCTATCCTACATTGCCATTGCATGTGTCCTAACCTCCCCATGCTCACCACCCCGTGTTGCTTTCCTTCATCCTACATGGCCACTCACTGCCTATCCTGATTCAGGCCCTCCGATTCACACCATCCCATGATGTTTTTTTCACTTCTACTAGTGAATGGCCTGTTAGAAACCCTTACAATGCGCACCACCCCGTGATGTTTTTCAGAAACCTATCCTACATTGCCACTGCATGTTTCCAGAACTCCACATGCTGACAACCCCGTGGTGCTTTTCTCAATCCTACATTGCCACTCACTGCCTATCATAATTCAGGCCCTCCGATTCACACCACCCCGTGATGTTTTTCTCACTCCTACTAGTGAATGGTCTGTTAGAAGCCCTAACAATGCTCACCACCCGCGATGTTTTTCAGAATCCTATCCTACATTGCCACTGCATGTGTCCTGACCTCCCCATGCTGAAAACCCCATGGTGCTTTTCTTCATCCTACATGGCCACTCACTGCCTATCCTGATTCAGCCCTTCCGATTCACACCACTACGTGAGGTTTTTCTCATTCCTACTAGTGAATGGCTTGTTAGAAACCCTTGCAATGCGCACCAACCCGCGATGTTTTTCAGAAAGCTATCCCACATTGCCACTGCATGTTTCCTGACCTCCCCATGCTGACCACCCCGTGGTGCTTTCTACATCTTACATTGCCACTTACTGCCTATCCTGACTCAGGCCCTCCTATTCACACCACCCCGTGATGTTTTTCTCACTCCTACTAGTGATTGGGCTGTTAGAAACCCTTGCAATGCGAACTACCCCGCGATGTTTTTCAGAAACCTATCCTACATTGCCACTGCATGTTTCCTCACCTCCCCATGCTGACCACACCGTGGTGCTTTTCTCCATCTGACATTGCCACTCACTGCCTATCCTGATTCAGACCCTCCAATTCACACCACACCATGATGTAGTTCTCAGTTCTACAATTGAATGGCCTGTTAGAAACCCTTACAATGCTCACAACCCGCGTTCTTTTTCAGAAGCATATCCTACTTTTCCACTGCATGTTTCCTGACCTCACCATACTGACCACCCTGTGGTGCTTTTCTTCATCCTACATTGCCACTCACTGCATATCCTAATTCAGGACCTCTGATTCACACCACCCCGTGATGTTTTTCTCACTCCTACTAGTGAATGGCCTGTTAGAAACACTTACAATGCGCACAACCCCCTGATGTTTTTCGGAAACCCATCCTACAGTTCCAACGCATGTTTCCTTACCTCGCAATCCTGACCACCCCGTGGTGCTTTTCTCCATTTTACCTTACAACTCACTGCCTATCCTGATTCAGACACTCCGATTCACACCACACCATGATGTAGTTCTCACTTCTACAATTGAATGGCCTGTTAGAAACACTTACATTGCGAACCACCCAGGCGATGTTTTTCAGAAACCTATCCTACATTGCCACTGCATGTTTCCTAACCTCCCCATCCTGACCAAGTTGTGAAGCTTTTCTCCATGCTACATTGCCAATCACTGCCAATGCTAATTCAGAACATCTGATTCACACCACCCCGTGAAGTTTTTCTCACTCCTACTAGTGAATGGCCTGTTAGAAACCCTTACAATGCGCACAACCCTATGATGTTTTTCAGAAAAATATCCTACATTGCCACTGCATGTTTACTGCCCTCCCCATGCTGACCACCACTGGTGATTTTCTCCATCCCACATTGCCACTTGCTGCCTATCCTGATTCAGCCCCTTCGATTCACACCACACCGCGATGTTTTTCTCGCTCTTATTAGTCAATGGCCTGTTAGAAACCCTTATAATTCGCACCACCCCGCGATGTTTTTCAGAAATCTATCCTACATTGACAATGCATGTTTCCTGACCTCCCCATGATGACCGCCCCGTGGTGCCTTTCTCCATCCTACATTGCAACTCACTGCCTATCCTAATTCAGGCCCTACGATTCACACCACCCCATTATGTTTTTCTCATTCCTACTAGTGAATGGCCTGTTAGAAACCCTTACAATTCGCACCACCCCATAATTTTTTTTCAGAAACCTATCCTACATTGCCACTGCATGTATCCTGCCCTCCCCATGCTGACGACCCCGTTGGGATTTTCTCCATTTTACATTGCCACTCACTGCCTTTCCTAATTTAGGCCCTCCGATTAACACCACCCCGTTATGTTTTTCTCATTCCTACTAGTGAATGGCCTGTTAGAAACCTTTACAATTCTGACGATCCCGCGATGTTTTTCAGAAACCTATCCTACATTACCACTGCATGTTTTATGATCTCCCCATGATGACCAACCTGTGGTGCTTTCTCCATTTTACATTACCACTCACTGCCTATCCTTATTCAGGCCCTCTGATTCACAAAACACCATGATGTATTTCTCACTCCTACTGGCTAATGGCCTGGTAGAAACCCTTACAATCCGCACCACCCCACGATGTTTTGCAGAAACCTATCCTACATTGCCACTGCATGTTTGCTGACCTCCCCATCCTGACCACCCCGTGGTGCTTTTCTCGATCCTACATTGCAACTCACTGCCTATCCTGATTCAGGCCCTCCGATTCACACCACCAGGTGATGTTTTTCTCAGTCCTACTAGTAAATTTCCTGTTATAAACATAACAATGCGCACCACCCTGTGGTGTTTATCAGAAACCTATCCTACATTGCCACTGCATGTTTCCTGACCACCCCATGCTGACCAACCTGTGGTGCTTTCTCCATTTTACATTACCACTCACTGCCTTTCCTGATTCAGGCCCTCTGATTCACACCACACCATGATGTATTTCTCACTCCTACTAGCTAATGGCCTGTTAGATAACCTTACAATGCGCACCACCCGACGATGTTTTTTCAGAAACCTATCCTACATTGCCACTGCATGTTTCCAGACAACCCCATCCTTACCAGCCTGTGGTGATTTTCTCCATCCTACATTGCCACTCACTGCATATTCTAATTCAGGACCTCCGATTCACACCACCCTGTGATGTTTTTCTCACTCCTACTATTGAATGGCCTGTTAGAAACACTTACAATGCGCACCACCCCGCGATGTTTTTCAGAAACCTATCCTACAGTGCCAGTGCATGTTTCGTGACCTCCCCATCCTGACCACCATCTGGTGCTTTTCTCCATGCTACAATGCCAGTCACTGCCTATCCTAATTCAGAACATCTGATTCACACCACCCCGTGATGTTTTTCTCACTCCTACCAATGAATGGCCTGTTAGAAACCCTTACAATACACACCAGCCCGTGATATTTTTCAGAAAAATATCCTACATTGCCTCTGCATGTTTCCTGCCCTCCCGATGCTGACCACCCCTGGTGCTTTTCTCCATCCTACATTGCCACTTACTGCCTATCATGATTCAACCCCTCTGATTCACACCACACCGTGATATTTTTCCCGCTCCTACTAGTCAATTGCCTGTTAGAAAACCTTACAATTCGCAACACCCCGCGATGTTTTTCAGAAACCTGTCCTACATTCCCAATGCATGTTTCCTGACCTCCCCATGATGACCAAACCGTGGTACTTTTCTCCATCCTTCATTGCCACTCACTGCCTATCCTAATTCAGGCCCTCGGATTGACACTGCCCCGTGATGTTTTTCTCACTCCTGCTAGTGAATGGCCTGTTAGAAACCATTTCAATGCGCACCACCAAACGATTTTTTTTCCGAAACCTATCCTACATTGCCACGGCATTTTTACTGACCTCCCCATGCTGACCACCCAGTGGTGCATTTCTCCATCCTATAATGCCATTCTCTGCCTATCGTGACTCAGGCCCTTCGATTCACACCACTCCGTGATGTTTTTCTCAGTCCTACTAGTAAATTTCCTGTTAGAAACCTTACAATGCGCACCACTCTGCGATGTTTTTCAGAAACCTATCCTACATTGCCACTGCATGTTTCCTGACCTCCCCATGCTGATCACCCCGTGGTGCTTTTCTCAATTTTACATTGCCACTCACTGCCTATACTGATTCAGGCCCTCCGATACACACCAACCTGTGATGTTTTTCTCACTCCTGTTAGTGAATGGCCTGTTAGAAACCATTTCAGTGCGCACCACCACACGATTTTTTTCAGAAACCTATCTTACATTGCCACTGCATGTTTCCTGCCCTCCCCATGCTGACCACCCGTGGTGCTTTTCTCCATGCTACATTATCATTCACTGTCTATCCTGATTTAGGCCCTTTGATTCACACCACACAATGATGTATTTCTCACTCCTACTAGTGAATGGCCTGTTAGAAACCCTTACAATGGGCAACACCCCGCAATGTTTTTCAGAAACCTATCCTACATTGCCACTGCATGTTTCCTGACCTCACCATGCTGACCACCCCGTGTTGCTTTACTCCATCCTACATTGCCACACACTGCCTATCATCATTCAGTCCCTCCGATTCAAACCACCCCATGATGTTTTTCTCACTCCTACTATCGAACGGCCTGTTAGATACACGTACAATGCGCACCACACCGCGATGATATTCAAAACCTATGTTATATTGCCACTGCATGTTTCCTGACCTCCCCATGCTGAACACCCCGTGGTGCTTTTCTCCATCCTACATTGCCACTCACTGCCTATACAGATTCAGGCCCTCTGATTCACAACACCCCATGATGTTTTTCTCACTCCTACTAGTGAATGGCCCGTTAGAAACCCTTACAATGCCCACCACCCACGTTCTTTTTCAGAAACCTATCCTACATTGCCACTGCATGTTTCTTGACCTCACCATGCTGACCACCCCGTGGTGCTTTTCTTCACCCTGCATATCCTAATTCAGGCCCTCCGATTCATACCACCCCGTGATGTTTTTCTCAGTCCTACTAGTAAATTTCCTGTTAGAAACCTTACAATGGGCACCACCCTGCGATGTTTTTCAGAAACCTATCCTACAGTGCCACTGCATGTTTCCTGACCACCCCATCCTGACCACCTTCTGGTGGTATTCTCCATGCTACATTGCCAATCACTGCCTATCCTAATTCAGAACATCTGATTCACACCACCACGTGATGTTTTTCTCACTCCTACCAATGAATGGCCTGTTAGAAACCCTTACAATGCGCACCATTACGTGATGTTTTTCCGAAAAATATCCTACATTGCCACTGCATGTTTCCTGCCCTCCCATGCTGACCACCCCTGGTGCTTTTCTCCATCCTACTTTGCCACTTACTGCCTATCCTGATTCAGCCCCTCTGATTCACACCACACCGTGATGTTTTTCTCGCTCCTACTAGTCAATGGCCTGTTAGAAAACCTTACAATTCGCAACAGCCCGCGATGTTTTTCAGAAACCTGTCCTACATTGCCTATGCATGTTTCCAGACCTCCCCATGATGACCAAACCGTGGTGCTTTTCTCCATCCTTCATTGCCACTCACCGCCTATCCTAATTCAGGCCCTCGGATTCACACCGCCCCGTGATGTTTTTCTCACTCCTACTAGTGAATGGCCTGTTAGAAACCATTACAATTCTCACCACCCCGCGATGTTTTTCAGAAACCTATCCTACATTGCCACTTCATGTTTCCTGACTTCACCATGATGACCTACACGTGGTGCTTTTCTCCATTTTACATTATCACTCACTGCCTATCCTGATTCAGGCCCTCCGATTCACACCACATCATGATATAGTTGTCACTTCTAATAGTGAATGGCCTGTTAGAAACCCTTACAATGGGCACCACCCCGCCATGTTTTTCAGAAACCTATCCTACATAGCCACTGCATGTTTCCTGACCTCCGCATGCTTACCACCCCGTGGTGCATTTCTCCATCCTAAATTGCCCCTCACTGCCTATCATAATTCAGGCCCTCTGATTCAAACCACCCCGTGATGTTTTTCTCACTCCTACTAGTTAATGGCCTGTTAGAAAACCTTATAATGCGCACCACCCTGCGATGTTTTTCAGAAACCTATCCTACATTGCCACTGCATGTTTCCTGACTTCCCCATCCTGACCACCCCGTGGTGCTTTTCTCCATCCTACAATGCGATTCACTGCCTATCCTGATTCAGGCCCTCCGATTCACACCACCCCGTGATGTTTTTCTCAGTCCTACTAGTAAATTTCCTGTTATAAACCTTACAATTCGCACCACCCTGCGATGTTTTTCAGAAACCTATCCTACATTGCCACTGCATGTTTCATGACCTCCCCATGCTGATCACCCCGTGGTGATTTTCTAAATTTTACATTGCCACTCACTGCATATCCTAATTCAGGACCTCCGATGCACACCACCCCGTGATGTTTTTCTCACTGCTGCTGGTGAATGGCCTGTTAGAAACACTTACAATGCGCACCACCTCGCGATGTTTTTCAGAAACCTATCGTACACTGCCACTGCATGTTTCGTGACCTCCTCATCCTGACCACCTTCTGGTGCTTTTATCCATGCTACATTGCCAATCACTGCCTATCCTAATTCAGAACTTCTGATTCACACTACTCTGTGATGTTTTTCTTACGCCTACCAATGAATGGCCTTTTAGAAACCCTTACAATGCACACCACCCCGTGGTGTTTTTCAGAAAAATATCCTACATTGCCACTGCATGTTTCCTGCCCTCACCATGCTGACCACCCCTGGTGCTTTTCTCCATCCTACATTGCCACTTACTGCCTATCCTGATTCAGCCCCTCAGATTCACACCACACCGTGATGTTTTTCTCGCTCCTACTAGTCAATGGCCTGTTAGAAAACTTTACAATTCGCAACACCACGCGACGTTTTTCAGAAACCTGTCCTACATTGCCAATACATGTTTCCTGACCTCCCCATGATGACCAAACCATGGTGCTTTACTCCATCCTTCATTGCCACTCACTGCCTATCCTAATTCAGGCCCTCGGATTCACACCGCGCCGTGAAGTTTTTCTCACTCTTACTAGTGAATGGCCTGTTAGAAACCCTTACAATGCGCACCACCCCATGATGTTTTTCAGATACCTATCCTACATAGCCACTGCATGTTTCCTGACATCCCCATCCTGACCACCCCATGGTGCTTTTCTCCATCCTACATTGCCACACACTGCCTATCATCATTCAGGCCCTCCGATTCAAACCACCCTGTGATGTTTTTCTCACTCCTACTATTGAATGGCCTGTTAGAAACACGTACAATGCGCACCACCCCGCGATGATTTTCAAAACGTATCCTACATTGCCACTGCATGTTTCCTGACCTCCCCATGCTGAACACCCCGTGGTGCTTTTCTTCATCCTACATTGCCACTCACTGCCTATCCTAATGCAGTACCTCGGATTCACACCAGCCCGGGATGTTTTTCTGACTCCTAATAGTGAATGGCCTGTTAGAAACACAATGCGCACCACCCGGCGATGTTTTTCAGAAACCTATCCTACATTGCAACTGCATGTTTCCTGACCTCCCCATCCTGACCAACTTGTGGAGCTTTTCTCCATGCTACATTGCCAATCACTGCCTATCCTAATTCAGAACATCTGATTCACACCACCCCGTGATGTATTTCTCACTCCTCCTTGTGAATGGCCTGTAAGAAACGCTTACAATGCGCACCACCCCGTGATGTTTCTCAGAAAAATATCCTACATTGCCACTGCATGTTTCCTGCCCTGCCCATGCTTACCAAACCTGGTGATTTTCTCCATCCTACATTGCCACTTACTGCCTATCCTGATTCAGCCCCTCTGTTTCACACCAAATCGTGAAGTTTTTCTCTCTCGTACTAGACAATGGCCTGTTAGAAACCCTTACAATTCGCACCACCCCGCGATGTTTTTCAGAAACCTATCCTACATTGACAATGCATTTTTCATGACCACCCCATGCTCACCAACCTGTGGTGCTTTCTCCATTTTACATTACCACTCACTGCCTATCCTGATTCAGGCATTCTGATTCACACCACACCATGATGTATTTCTCACTCCTACTAGCTAATGGCCTGTTAGAAACCCTTACAATGCGCACCACCCCACGATGTTTTTCATAAACCTATCCTACATTGCCACTGCATGTTTCCTGAACTCTGCATCCTTACCACCCCGTGGTGCTTTTCTCCATCCTATATTGCCACTTACTGCCTATCCTGATTCAGGCCCTCCGATTCACACCACCCCGTGATGTTTTTCTCAGTCCTACTAGTAAATTTCCTGTTATAAACCTTACAATGCGCACCACCCTGCGATGTTTATCATAAACCTATCCTACTTTGCCACTGCATGTTTCCTGACCGCCCCATGCTGACCACCTCTGGTGCTTTTCTCCATACTACATTACCACTCACTGTCTATCCTGATTCAGGCCCTCTGATTCACACCAAAGCACGATGTATTTCTCACTTCTTCTTGTGAAAGGCCTGTGTGAAACCCTGATAATACGCACCACCCGTGTTGTTTTTCAGAAACCTATGGTACATTGCCACTTCATGGTTCCCGACCTCCCCATGCTGATCATCCCGTGGTGCTTTTCTCCAACCTACATTGCCACTCACTGACTATCATCATTCAGGCCCTCCGATTCACACCACCCCATGATGTTTTTCTCTCTCCTACAAGTTCATGGTCTGTAAGAAAACATTACACTGCGCACCACCCTGCAATGTTTATCAGAAACCTATCTTACATTGTCACGGCATGTTTCCTGACCTCCACATGCTGACCACCCCATGGTGCTTTTCTCAATTTTACATTGCCACTCAATGCCTATCCTGATTCAGGCACTCCGATTCACACCACCCCGTGATGTTTTTCTCACTCCTACTAGCTCATGGCCTGTTAGAAACCCTTACAATGGGCACCACCCCACGATGTTTTTCAGAAACCTATCCTACATTGCCACTGCATGATTCCTGACCTCCCCATGCTGACCACCCCGTGGTGCGTTTCTCCTTCCGATATTGCCACTCACTGTCTATCTTGATTCAGACCCCTCCGATTTACACCACACCATGATGTATTTCTCACTCCTACTAGTGAATGGCCTGGTAGAAACCCTTACAATGCGCCCCACACATTGATGTTTTTCCGAAACCTATCATACATTGCCACTGCATGTTTTCTGACCTCCCCATCGGACCACCCCTTGGTCCTTTTCTCCATCCTACATTGCGACTCACTGCCTATCCTGATTCAGGCCCTCCGATTCACACCACCATGTGATGTTTTTCTCACTTCTACTAGTGAATGGCCTGTTAGAAACCCTTAAAATTCGCACCACCCCGCGATGTTTTTCAGAAACCTATCCTACATTGCCACTGCATGATTTCTGACCTCCCCATCCTGACCACCCCGTGGTCCTTTTCTCCATCCTACATTGCCACTCACGGCCTATACTGATTCAGGCCCTGTGATTGACACCACCCTGCGATGTTTTTCTCACTCCTACTAGTGAAAGGCCTTTGAGAAACCCTTACAATGAGCACCACCCTGCAATGTTTTTCAGAAACCTATCCTATATTGCCACTGCATGTTTTCTGACCTCCCCATCCTGAGCACCCCGTGGTGCCCTTCTCCATCCTACATTGCCACTCACTGCCTATCCTGATTCAGGCCCTCCGTTTCACACCAGCCCATTATATTTTTCTCACTCCTACTAGGGAATGCCCTGTTAGAAACAATTACAATGTGCCAAACCCCGCGATGTTTTTCAGAAACCTATCCTACATTGCCACTGCATGTTTCCTGACCTCCCCATGCTGACCACACCGTGGTGCGTTTCTAGATTTTACGTTGCCACTCACTGCCTATCCTAATTCAGGCCCCCCGATTCACACCACCCCGTGATGTTTTTCTGACTCCTACTAGTGAATGGCCTGTTAGAAAGCCTTACAATGCGCACCACTCCCCTTTTTTTTTCAGAAACCTACCCTACATTGCCACTGCATGTTTCCTGAGCTCACCATGCTGACCACCCCGTGGTGGTTTTCTCCATCCTACATTGCCACTCACTGCCTATCATAATTCAGGCCCTTCGATTCGCACCACCCCATGATGTTTTTCTCACTCCTACTAGTGAATTGTCTGTTAGAAACCCTTACAATTCTCAACACCCGCGATGCTTTTCAAAAACCTATCCTACTTTGCACTGCCTGTGTCCTGACCTCCCCATGCTGACCACCCTGTGGTGCATTTCTCTATCCTATATTGCCACTCTATACCTATCCTAATTCAGGCCCTCCGATTCACACCACCCCGTCATGTTGTTCTCAATCCTACTAGTGAATGGCCTGTTAGAATCGCTTACAATGCGCACCACCCAGCGATTTTTATCAGAAACCTATTCTTCATTGCCACTGCATGTTTCCCTGCCTCCCCATGCTGACAAACCTGTGATGCTTTTCTCCATCCTACATTGCCACTCACAGCCTATCCTAATTCAGGCCCTCCAATTCACACCACCCTGTGATGTTATTTCACTCCTACTTGTGAATGGCTTGTTGAAAGCCTTACAATGCGCACCACCCCGCGATGTTTTTCAGAAACCTATCCTACATTGCCATTACGTGTTTCCTGACCTCCCCATGTTGACCACCCCTTAGTGCTTTATTCCATTCTTGATTGCCACTCACTGCATATCCTAATTCAGCCCCTCCGGTTCACACCACAACGTGATGATTTTCTCACTCCTAATAGTGAATGGCCCTTTAGAAACCCTTACAATGCGCACCACACCACTTTTTTTTTTCAGAAACCTATCCAACATTGCCACTGCATGTTTCCACACCTCCCCATGCTGACCACCCCGTGGTGCTTTGCTCCAACCTATATTGCCACTCACTGCCTATCCTAATGCAGGCCCTTCGATTCACACCACCCCGTGATGTTTTTTTCACTCCTACTTGTGAATGGCTAGTTAGAAATCCTTACAATGGGCACCACCCCGCGATGTTTTTCAGAAAGCTATCCTACATTGCCACTGTATGTTTCTTGACCTCGCCATGTTGACCACCCCGTGGTGCTTTTCTCCATACTACATTGCCACTCCCTGTCTAACTTGATTCAGGCCCTCCGATTCACACCACACCATGATGTATTTCTCACTCCTAATAGTGAATGGCCTGTTAGAAACCCTTACAATGAGCTCCAACCGGTGATGTTTTTCAGAAACCAATCCTACAATGCCAATGCATGTTTACTGACCTCCCCATCCTGACCAGCCCGTGGTGCTTTTCTCCATCCTACATTGCCACTCACGGCCTATATGATTCAGGCCCTGAGATTCACACCACCCCGTGATGTTTTTTTCACTCCTACTAGTGAAAGGCATTTTAGAAACCCTTACAATGCGCCCCACCCGAGATGTTTTTCAGAAACCTAACCTACATTGCCACTACATGTTTCCTGACCTCCCCATGCTGACCACACCGAGGTGCTTTTCTCCATTTTACGTTGCCACTCACTGCCTATCCTAATTCAGGCCCTCCGATTCACACCACCCCGTGATGTTTTTCTCACTCCTACTAGTGAATGGCCTGTTAGAAAGCCTTACAATGCGCAACACCCGGCGATGTTTTTCAGAAACCTATCCTATATTGAAAATGCATGTTTCCTAACCTCCCCATGCTGACCTCCCCGTGGTGCTTTTCTCCATCCTACATTGCCCTCACTGCCTATCCTAATTCAGAATATCTGATTGACACAACCCCTTGATGTTTTTCTCACTCCTACTAGTGAATGGACTGTTAGAAACCCTTACAATCTGCACCGCCTCATGATGTTTTTCAGAAAACTATCCTACATTGCCACGGCATGTTTCCTGACCTCCCCATGATGACCACCCCATGGTGCTTTTCTCTATCCTACATTGCCACTCACTGCCTATCCTAATTCAGGCCCTCCGATTCAAACCACCCCGTGATGTTTTTATCACTCCTACTAGTGAATGGCCTGATAGAAAGCCTTACAATGCGCACCACCCCAGTTTTTTTTACAGAAACCTTTCCTACATTGCACTGCATGTTTCCTGACCTCCCCATCCTGACCACGCCGTGGTGCTTTTCTCCATCCTACATTGCCACTCACTGCCTATCCTGATTCAGGCCCTCAGATTCACACCACCCGGTGATATTTTTCTCACTTCTACTAGTCAATGACCTGTTAGAAACCCTTAAAATGCGCACCACCCCGCGATGTTTTTCAGAAACCTATCCTACATTGCCACTGCATGATTCCTGACCTCCCTATGCTGACCACCCTGTGGTGCTTTTCTCCATCCTACATTGCCACTCACTGCCTATCATAATTCAGGCCATCCGATTCACACCACCCCGTGATGTTTTTCTAACTCCTAACAGTGAATGCCCTGTTAGAAAACCTTACAATTCTCACCACCCTCGATGTTTTTGAGAAACCTATCCTACACTGACACTGGATGTTTCCTGACATCCCCATGCTGACCACACCGTGGTGCTTTTCTCTAACCTAATTCAGGCCCTCCGATTCACACCACCCCATGATGTTTTTCTCACTCCTACTAGTGAATGGCCTGTTAGAAAGCGTTACAATTCGCACAACCCACGATGTTTTTCAGAAACCTATCCTACATTGCCACTGCATGTGTTCTGACCTCCCCATGATGACCATCCCATGGTGCTTTTCTCCATCCTACATTGCCACTCACTGCCTATCATAATTCTGGCCCTCCGATTCAAACCACCCCATGATGTTTTTCTCACTCCTACTAATGAATGGCCTGTTGGAAACCCTTACAATGCGCACCATTCCGCTCTTTTTTTCAGAAACCTATCCTACATTGCCACTGCATGTTTCCTCACCTCCCCATGCTGACCACCCTGTAGTGCTTTTCTCCATCCTACATTGCCACTCAATGCCTATCCTAATTGAGGCCCTCCGATTCACACCACCCCGTGATGTTGTTCTCACTCCTACTAGTGAATGGCCTGTTAGAATCCCTTACAATGCATACCACCCAGCATTGTTTATCAGAAACCTATTCGACATTGCCACTGCATTTTTCCTTGCCTCCCCATGTTGACAAACCCGTGGTGTTTTCTCCATCCTACATTGCCACTCACAGAATATCCTAATTCATTCCCTCCGATTCACAGCAACGCGTGATTTTTTTTTCACTCCTACTTGTGAATGGCTTGTTTGAAATCCTTACAATGCACACCAACCCGCGATGTTTTTCAGAAACCTATCCTACATTGCCACTGCATGTTTCCTGACCTCCCCATGTTGACAACCCCGTGGTGCTTTTCTCCATGATTCATTGCCACTCACTGCCTATCCTAATTCAGGTCCTCCAATTCACACCACCCCGTGATGTTTTTCTCACTCCTGCTAGTTAAAGGCCTGCTACAAACCCTTACAATGCGCACCACCCAGCGATGTTTTTTCAGAAACATATGCTATATTGCCTTTGCATGTTTCCTGACCTCCCCATGCACACCAACCCATGGTGCTTTTATCCATCCTACATTGCCACACAGTATCTATCTTGATTCATGCCCTCCGATTCACACCACACCATGATGTATTTCTCACTCCTACTAGTGAATGGCCTGTTAGAAACACTTACTATGCGCACTACCCCACTATTTTTTTCAGAAACCTATCCTACATTGCCACTGCATGTTTCCTGACCTCTCCATCCTGACCAGCCCGTGGTGCTTTTCTCCATCCTACATTGCCACTCACTGCCTAAGCTGATTCAGTCCCTCTGATTCAAACCACGCTGTGATGTTTCTCTCAACCCTACTAGTGAATGGCCTGTTAGAAACCCTTACAATGCGCACTACCCCGCGATGTTTTTCAGAAACCTATCCTAAATTGCCACTGCATGTCTCCTGACTACCCCATCCTGACCACCCCGCGGTGCTTTTCTCCATCCTACATTGCCAGTCACGGCCTATCCTGATTCAGGCCCTCCGATTCACACCACCCCGTGATTTTTTTCTCACTCCTACTAGTGAAAGGCCTTTTAGAAACCCTTACAATGAGCACCACCCCGCGATGTTTTACGGAATCCTACCCTAAATTGCCACTGCATGTTTCCTGACCTCCCCATCCTGACCACACCGCGGTGCTTTTCTCCATCTTACATTGCCACTCACAGCCTATGCTGATTCAGGCCCTCTGATTCAAACCTCGCTGTGATGTTTTTCTCACTCCTACTAGTAAATGGCCTGTTAGAAACCCTTACAATGCGCACCACCCCGCGATGTTTTTCCGAAACGAATCCTACACTGACACTGGATTTTTCCTGACATCCCCATGCTGACCCCACCGTGGTGCTTTTCTCTAACCTAATTCAGGCCCTCCGATTCACACCACCCCGTGATGTTTTTCTCACTCCTACTAGTGAATGGCCTGTTAGAAACCGTTACAATATGCACCACCTACGTTGCTTTTCAGAAACCTATCTTACATTGCCACTGCGTGTTTCCTGACCTCCTCATGCTGACCACCCTGTGGTGTTTCTCTCCATCCTACATTGCCACTCATTGCCTACGCTAATTCAGAACATCTGATTCACATGACCCCGTGATGTTTTTCTTACTCCTACTAGTGAATGGCCTGTTAGAAACCCTTACAATGCTCAACACCTGCGATGTTTTACAGAAACCTATCCTACATTGCCATCGCATGTCTCCTGACCTCACCATGCTCACCAACCCGTGGTGCTTTTCTCCATTGTACATTGCCACTCACTGCCTATCCTAATTCAGGCACTCTGATTCACACCACCCCTTGATGTTTTTCTCACTCCTACTAGTGAAAGGCCTGTATGCATCCCTTACAATGCGCACCACCCCTCGATGTTTTTCAGAAACCTATCCTATATTGCCATTGCATGTTTCCTGACCTCCCCATGTTGACCACCCCGTGGTGCTTTTCTCCATTCTTCATTGCCACTCAGTGCCTATCCTAATTCAGGCCTTCCGTTTCACACCACCCCGAGATGATTTTCTCACTCCTACTTGTGAATGGCCTGCTAAAAACCCTTACAATGAACACAACCCTGCGATGTTTTTCAGAAACCTATCCTACATTGCCATTTCATGTTTCCTGACCTCACCAGGCTCACCAACCCGTCTTGCTTTTCTCCATTCTCCATTGCCACTCAGTGCCTATCCTAATTCAGGCCCTCCGATTCACACCACCGCGTGATGTTTTCCTCACTCCTACTAGTGAATGGCCTGTTAGAAAGCCTTACAATGCGCAACACCCGGCGATGTTTTTCAGAATCCTATCCTACATTGCCAATGCATGTTTCCTGACCTCCCCATTCAGACCACCCCGTGGTGCTTTTCTCCATCCTACATTGCACTCAATGCCTATCCTAATTCAGAACATCTGATTCACACCACCCGTGATGTTTTTCTCACTCCTACTAGTGAATGGCCAGGTACAAACCCTTACAATCCGCACCACCCCGTGATGTTTTTCAGAAAATTATCCTACATTGCCACTACATGTTTCCTGACATCCCCATGATAACCACCCCGTGGTGCTTTTCTCCATCCTACATTGCCACTCACTGCCTATCCTAATTCAGGCCCTCCGATTCACACCACCCCGTGATGTTTTTCTCACTCCTACTAGTGAATGGCCTGTGAGAAACCCTTACAATGCGCACCACCCCACTGTTTTTTTTTTTCAGAAACCTATCCTACATTGCCACTGCATGTTTCCTCACCGCCCCATGCTGACCACCCTGTGGTGCTTTTCTCCATCCTACATTGCCACTCACTGCCTATCCTAAATCAGGCCCTCCGATTCACACCACCCGGTGATATTTTTCTCACTCCTACTAGTCAATGGCCTGTTATAAACCCTTACAATGTGTACCAACCCGTAATGTTTTTCAGAAAGCTATTCTACATTGCTACTGCATGCTTCCTGACCTCCCCATGCTGACCACCCTGTGGTTCTTTTCTACATCCTACATTGCCACTCACTGCCTATCCTTAATCCGGCCGTCTGATTCACACCACCCCGTTATGTTTTTCTCAATCCTCCTAGTGAATAGCATGTTAGAAACCCTTACAATGCGCACAACCCTGCGATGTTTTTCAGAAACCTATACTACATTGCCACTGAATGTTTCCTGACCTCCCCATGCTGACCATGCCGTGGTGCTTTTCTCCATCCTACATTGCCACTTACTGCCTATCATGATTCAACCCCTCTGATTCACACCACACCGTGATATTTTTCCCGCTCCTACTAGTCAATTGCCTGTTAGAAAACCTTACAATTCGCAACACCCCGCGATGTTTTTCAGAAACCTGTCCTACATTCCCAATGCATGTTTCCTGACCTCCCCATGATAACCAAACCGTGGTACTTTTCTCCATCCTTCATTGCCACTCACTGCCTATCCTAATTCAGGCCCTCGGATTCACACTGCCCCGTGATGTTTTTCTCACTCCTGCTAGTGAATGGCCTGTTAGAAACCATTTCAATGCGCACCACCAAACGATTTTTTTTCCGAAACCTCTCCTACATTGCCACGGCATTTTTACTGACCTCCCCATGCTGACCACCCCGTGGTGCATTTCTCCATCCTATAATGCCATTCTCTGCCTATCGTGACTCAGGCCCTACGATTCACACCACCCCGTGATGTTTTTCTCAGTCCTACTAGTAAATTTCCTGTTAGAAACCTTACAATGCGCACCACCCTGCGATGTTTTTCAGAAACCTATCCTACAGTGCCACTGCATGTTTCCTGACCACCCCATCCTGACCACCTTCTGGTGGTATTCTCCATGCTACATTGCCAATCACTGCCTATCCTAATTCAGAACATCTGATTCACACCACCACGTGATGTTTTTCTCACTCCTACCAATGAATGGCCTGTTAGAAACCCTTACAATGCGCACCATTACATGATGTTTTTCCGAAAAATATCCTACATTGCCACTGCATGTTTCCTGCCCTCCCATGCTGACCACCCCTGGTGCTTTTCTCCATCCTACTTTGCCACTTACTGCCTATCCTGATTCAGCCCCTCTGATTCACACCACACCGTGATGTTTTTCTCGCTCCTACTAGTCAATGGCGTGTTAGAAAACCTTACAATTCGCAACAGCCCGCGATGTTTTTCAGAAACCTGTCCTACATTGCCTATGCATGTTTCCTGACCTCCCCATGATGACCAAACCGTGGTGCTTTTCTCCATCCTTCATTGCCACTCACCGCCTATCCTAATTCAGGCCCTCGGATTCACACCGCCCCTTGATGTTTTTCTCACTCCTACTAGTGAATGGCCTGTTAGAAACCATTACAATTCTCACCACCCCGCGATGTTTTTCAGAAACCTATCCTACATTGCCACTTCATGTTTCCTGACTTCACCATGATGACCTACACGTGGTGCTTTTCTCCATTTTACATTATCACTCACTGCCTATCCTGATTCAGGCCCTCCGATTCACACCACATCATGATATAGTTGTCACTTCTAATAGTGAATGGCCTGTTAGAAACCCTTAAAATGGGCACCACCCCGCCATGTTTTTCAGAAACCTATCCTACATAGCCACTGCATGTTTCCTGACCTCCGCATGCTTACCACCCCGTGGTGCATTTCTCCATCCTAAATTGCCCCTCACTGCCTATCATAATTCAGGCCCTCTGATTCAAACCACCCCGTGATGTTTTTCTCACTCCTACTAGTTAATGGCCTGTTAGAAAACCTTATAATGCGCACCACCCTGCGATGTTTTTCAGAAACCTATCCTACATTGCCACTGCATGTTTCCTGACTTCCCCATCCTGACCACCCCGTGGTGCTTTTCTCCATCCTACAATGCGATTCACTGCCTATCCTGATTCAGGCCCTCCGATTCACACCACCCCGTGATGTTTTTCTCAGTCCTACTAGTAAATTTCCTGTTATAAACCTTACAATGCGCACCACCCTGCGATGTTTTTCAGAAACCTATCCTACATTGCCACTGCATGTTTCCTGACCTCCCCATGCTGATCACCCCGTGGTGATTTTCTAAATTTTACATTGCCACTCACTGCATATCCTAATTCAGGACCTCCGATGCACACCACCCCGTGATGTTTTTCTCACTGCTGCTGGTGAATGGCCTGTTAGAAACACTTACAATGCGCACCACCTCGCGATGTTTTTCAGAAACCTATCGTACACTGCCACTGCATGTTTCGTGACCTCCTCATCCTGACCACCTTCTGGTGCTTTTATCCATGCTACATTGCCAATCACTGCCTATCCTAATTCAGAACTTCTGATTCACACTACTCCGTGATGTTTTTCTTACTCCTACCAATGAATGGCCTTTTAGAAACCCTTACAATGCGCACCACCCCGTGATGTTTTTCAGAAAAATATCCTACATTGCCACTGCATGTTTCCTGCCCTCACCATGCTGATCACCCCGTGGTGCTTTTCTAAATTTTACATTGCCACTCACTGCATATCCTAATTCATGACCTCTGATGCACACCACCCCGTGATGTTTTTCTCACAGCTGTTGGTGAATGGCCTGTTAGAAACACTTACAATGCGCACCACCCCGCGATGTTTTTCAGAAACCTATCGTACAATGCCACTGCATGTTTCGTGACCTCCTCATCCTGACCACCTTCTGGTGCTTTTATCCATGCTACATTGCCAATAACTGCCTATCCTAATTCAGAACTTCTGATTCACACTACTCCGTGATGTTTTTCTTACTCCTACCAATGAATGGCCTTTTAGAAACCCTTACAATGCGCACCACCCCGTGATGTTTTTCAGAAAAATATCCTACATTGCCACTGCATGTTTCCTGCCCTCCCCATGCTGACCACCCCTGGTGCTTTTCTCCATCCTACATTGCCACTTACTGCCTATCCTGATTCAGCCCCTCAGATTCACACCACACCGTGATGTTTTTCTCGCTCCTACTAGTCAATGGCCTCTTAGAAAACTTTACAATTCGCAACACCACGCGACGTTTTTCAGAAAACTGTCCTACATTGCCAATACATGTTTCCTGACCTCCCCATGATGACCAAACCGTGGTGCTTTACTCCATCCTTCATTGCCACTCACTGCCTATCCTAATTCAGGCCCTCGGATTCACACCGCGCAGTGATGTTTTTCTCACTCTTACTAGTGAATGGCCTGTTAGAAACCCTTACAATGCGCACCACCCCATGATGTTTTTCAGATACCTATCCTACATAGCCACTGCATGTTTCCTGACATCCCCATCCTGACCACCCCATGGTTCTTTTCTCCATCCTACATTGCCACACACTGCCTATCATCATTCAGGCCCTCCGATTCAAACTACCCAGTGATGTTTTTCTCACTCCTACTATTGAATGGCCTGTTAGAAACACGTACAATGCGCACCACCCCGCGATGATTTTCAAAACGTATCCTACATTGCCACTGCATGTTTCCTGACCTCCACATGCTGAACACCCCGTGGTGCTTTTCTTCATCCTACATTGCCACTCACTGCCTATCCTAATGCAGTACCTCGGATTCACACCAGCCCGGGATGTTTTTCTGACTCCTAATAGTGAATGGCCTGTTAGAAACACTTACAATGCGCACCACCCGGCGATGTTTTTCAGAAACCTATCCTACATTGCAACTGCATGTTTCCTGACCTCCCCATCCTGACCAACTTGTGGAGCTTTTCTCCATGCTACATTGCCAATCACTGCCTATCCTAATTCAGAACATCTGATTCACACCACCCCGTGATGTATTTCTCACTCCTCCTTGTGAATGGCCTGTAAGAAACGCTTACAATGCGCACCACCCCGTGATGTTTCTCAGAAAAATATCCTACATTGCCACTGCATGTTTCCTGCCCTGCCCATGCTTACCAAACCTGGTGATTTTCTCCATCCTACATTGCCACTTACTGCCTATCCTGATTCAGCCCCTCTGTTTCACACCAAATCGTGAAGTTTTTCTCTCTCGTACTAGACAATGGCCTGTTAGAAACCCTTACAATTCGCACCACCCCGCGATGTTTTTCAGAAACCTATCCTACATTGACAATGCATTTTTCATGACCACCCCATGCTCACCAACCTGTGGTGCTTTCTCCATTTTACATTACCATTCACTGCCTATCCTGATTCAGGCACTCTGATTCACACCACACCATGATGTATTTCTCACTCCTACTAGCTAATGGCCTGTTAGAAACCCTTACAATGCGCACCACCCCACGATGTTTTTCAGAAACCTATCCTACATTGCCACTGCATGTTTCCTGAACTCTGCATCCTTACCACCCCGTGGTGCTTTTCTCCATCCTACATTGCCACTTACTGCCTATCCTGATTCAGGCCCTCCGATTCACACCACCCCGTGATGTTTTTCTCAGTCCTACTAGTAAATTTCCTGTTATAAACCTTACAATGCGCACCACCCTGCGATGTTTATCATAAACCTATCCTACTTTGCCACTGCATGTTTCCTGACCTCCCCATGCTGACCACCTCTGGTGCTTTTCTCCATACTACATTACCACTCACTGTCTATCCTGATTCGGGCCCACTGATTCACACCACAGCACGATGTATTTCTCACTTCTTCTTGTGAAAGGCCTGTGTGAAACCCTGACAATACGCACCACCCGTGTTGTTTTTCAGAAACCTATGCTACATTGCCACTTCATGGTTCCAGACCTCCCCATGCTGATCACCCCGTGGTGCTTTTCTCCAACCTACATTGCCACTCACTGACTATCATAATTCAGGCCCTCCGATTCACACCACCCCATGATGTTTTTCTCTCTCCTACAAGTTCATGGTCTGTAAGAAAACCTTACACTGCACACCACCCTGCAATGTTTATCAGAAACCTATCTTACATTGTCACGGCATGTTTCCTGACCTCCACATGCTGACCACCCCATGGTGCTTTTCTCAATTTTACATTGCCCCTCAATGCCTATCCTGATTCAGGCCCTCCGATTCACACCACCCCGTGATGTTTTTCTCACTCCTACTAGCTCATGGCCTGTTAGAAACCCTTACAATGGGCACCACCCCACGATGTTTTTCAGAAACCTATCCTACATTGCCACTGCATGATTCCTGACCTCCCCATGCTGACCACCCCGTGGTGCGTTTCTCCTTCCGATATTGCCATTCACTGTCTATCTTGATTCAGACCCTCCGATTTACACCACACCATGATGTATTTCTCACTCCTACTAGTGAATGGCCTGGTAGAAACCCTTACAATGCGCCCCATACATTGATGTTTTTCCGAAACCAATCATACATTGCCACTGCATGTTTTCTGACCTCCCCATCTGACCACACCTTGGTCCTTTTCTCCATCCTACATTGCCACTCACTGCCTTTCCTGATTCAGGCCCTCCGATTCACACCACCATGTGATGTTTTTCTCACTTCTACTAGTGAATGGCCTGTTAGAAACCCTTAAAATGCGCACCACCCCGCGATGTTTTTCAGAAACCTATCCTACATTGCCACTGCATGATTTCTGACCTCCCCATCCTGACCACCCCGTGGTCCTTTTCTCCATCCTACATTGCCACTCATGGCCTATACTGATTCAGGCCCTGCGATTGACACCACCCTGCGATGTTTATCTCACTCCTACTAGTGAAAGGCCTTTTAGAAACCCTTACAATGAGCACCACCCTGCAATGTTTTTCAGAAACCTATTCTATATTGCCACTGCATGTTTTCTGACCTCCCCATCCTGAGCACCCCGTGGTGCCCTTCTCCATCCTACATTGCCACTCACTGCCTATCCTGATTCAGGCCCTCCGTTTCACACCAGCCCATTATATTTTTCTCACTCCTACTAGGGAATGCCCTGTTAGAAACCATTACAATGTGCCAAACCCCGCGATGTTTTTCAGAAACCTATCCTACATTGCCACTGCATGTTTCCTGACCTCCCCATGCTGACCACACCGTGGTGCGTTTCTAGATTTTACGTTGCCACTCACTGCCTATCCTAATTCAAGCCCCCCGGTTCACACCACCCCGTGATGTTTTTCTGACTCCTACTAGTGAATGGCCTGTTAGAAAGCCTTACAATGCGCACCACTCCCTTTTTTTTTCAGAAACCTATCCTACATTGCCACTGCATGTTTCCTGAGCTCACCATGCTGACCACCCCGTGGTGGTTTTCTCCATCCTACATTGCCACTCACTGCCTATCATAATTCAGGCCCTTCGATTCGCACCACCCCATGATGTTTTTCTCACTCCTACTAGTGAATTGTCTGTTAGAAACCCTTACAATTCTCAACACCCGCGATGCTTTTCAAAAACCTATCCTACATTTCCACTGCCTGTGTCCTGACCTCCCCATGCTGACCAGCCTGTGGTGCATTTCTCTATCCTACATTGCCACTCAATACCTATCCTAATTCAGGCCCTCCGATTCACACCACCCCGACATGTTGTTCTCATTCCTACTAGTGAATGGCCTGTTAGAATCGCTTACAATGCGCACCACCCAGCGATTTTTATCAGAAACCTATTCTGCATTGCCACTGCATGTTTCCCTGCCTCCCCATGCTGACAAACCTGTGACGCTTTTCTCCATCCTACATTGGCACTCACAGCCTATCCTAATTCAGGCCCTCCAATTCACACCACCCTGTGATGTTTTTTCACTCCTACTTGTGAATGGCTTGTTGAAAGCCTTACAATGCGCACCACCCTCGATGTTTTTCAGAAACCTATCCTACATTGCCATTACATGTTTCCTGACCTCCCCATGTTGACCACCCCGTGGTGCTTTATTCCATTCTTGATTGCCACTCACTGCATATCCTAATTCAGCCCCTCCGGTTCACACCACAACGTGATGTTTTTCTCACTCCTAATAGTGAATGGCCCTTTAGAAACCCTTACAATGCGCACCACACCACTTTTTTTTTTCAGAAACCTATCCTACATTGCCACTGCATGTTTCCACACCTCCCCATGCTGACCACCCCGTGGTGCTTTGCTCCAACCTATATTGCCACTCACTGCCTATCCTAATTCAGGCCCTCCGATTCACACCACACCGTGATGTTTTTCTCACTCCTACTAGTGAATGTAATGTAACACACACCCATACGATGCGCACCACCCCGTGATGTTTTTTTCACTCCTACTTGTGAATGGCTAGTTAGAAATCCTTACAATGGGCACCACCCCGCAATGTTTTTCAGAAAGCTATCCTACATTGCCACTGTATGTTTCTTGACCTCGCCATGTTGACCACCCCGTGGTGCTTTTCTCAATTTTACATTGCCACTCACTGCCTATACTGATTCAGGCCCTCCGATACACACCAACCTGTGATGTTTTTCTCACTCCTGTTAGTGAATGGCCTGTTAGAAACCATTTCAGTGCGCACCACCACACGATTTTTTTCAGAAACCTATCTTACATTGCCACTGCATGTTTCCTGCCCTCCCCATGCTGACCACCCGTGGTGCTTTTCTCCATGCTACATTATCATTCACTGTCTATCCTGATTTAGGCCCTTTGATTCACACCACACAATGATGTATTTCTCACTCCTACTAGTGAATGGCCTGTTAGAAACCCTTACAATGGGCAACACCCCGCAATGTTTTTCAGAAACCTATCCTACATTGCCACTGCATGTTTCCTGACCTCCCGATGCTGACCACCCCGTGTTGCTTTACTCCAACCTACATTGCCACACACTGCCTATCATCATTCAGTCCCTCCGATTCAAACCACCCCGTGATGTTTTTCTCACTCCTACTATCGAACGGCCTGTTAGATACACGTACAATGCGCAACACCCCGCGATGATATTCAAAACCTATGCTCTATTGCCACTGCATGTTTCCTGACCTCCCCATGCTGAACACCCCGTGGTGCTTTTCTCCATCCTACATTGCCACTCACTGCCTATACAGATTCAGGCCCTCTGATTCACAACACCCCATGATGTTTTTCTCACTCCTACTAGTGAATGGGCCGTTAGAAACCCTTACAATTGCCACCACCCACGTTCTTTTTCAGAAACCTATCCTACATTGCCACTGCATGTTTCCTGACCTCACCATGCTGACCACCCCGTGGTGCTTTTCTTCACCCTGCATATCCTAATTCAGGCCCTCCGATTCACACCACCCCGTGATGTTTTTCTCACTCCTACTAGTGAATGGCCTGTGAGAAACCCTTACAATGCGCACCACCCCACTGTTTTTTTTTTTCAGAAACCTATCCTACATTGCCACTGCATGTTTCCTCACCGCCCCATGCTGACCACCCTGTGGTGCTTTTCTCCATCCTACATTGCCACTCACTGCCTATCCTAAATCAGGCCCTCCGATTCACACCACCCGGTGATATTTTTCTCACTCCTACTAGTCAATGGCCTGTTATAAACCCTTACAATGTGTACCAACCCGTAATGTTTTTCAGAAAGCTATTCTACATTGCTACTGCATGCTTCCTGACCTCCCCATGCTGACCACCCTGTGGTTCTTTTCTACATCCTACATTGCCACTCACTGCCTATCCTTAATCCGGCCGTCTGATTCACACCACCCCGTTATGTTTTTCTCAATCCTCCTAGTGAATAGCATGTTAGAAACCCTTACAATGCGCACAACCCTGCGATGTTTTTCAGAAACCTATACTACATTGCCACTGAATGTTTCCTGACCTCCCCATGCTGACCATGCCGTGGTGCTTTTCTCCATCCTACATTGCCACTTACTGCCTATCATGATTCAACCCCTCTGATTCACACCACACCGTGATATTTTTCCCGCTCCTACTAGTCAATTGCCTGTTAGAAAACCTTACAATTCGCAACACCCCGCGATGTTTTTCAGAAACCTGTCCTACATTCCCAATGCATGTTTCCTGACCTCCCCATGATAACCAAACCGTGGTACTTTTCTCCATCCTTCATTGCCACTCACTGCCTATCCTAATTCAGGCCCTCGGATTCACACTGCCCCGTGATGTTTTTCTCACTCCTGCTAGTGAATGGCCTGTTAGAAACCATTTCAATGCGCACCACCAAACGATTTTTTTTCCGAAACCTCTCCTACATTGCCACGGCATTTTTACTGACCTCCCCATGCTGACCACCCCGTGGTGCATTTCTCCATCCTATAATGCCATTCTCTGCCTATCGTGACTCAGGCCCTACGATTCACACCACCCCGTGATGTTTTTCTCAGTCCTACTAGTAAATTTCCTGTTAGAAACCTTACAATGCGCACCACCCTGCGATGTTTTTCAGAAACCTATCCTACAGTGCCACTGCATGTTTCCTGACCACCCCATCCTGACCACCTTCTGGTGGTATTCTCCATGCTACATTGCCAATCACTGCCTATCCTAATTCAGAACATCTGATTCACACCACCACGTGATGTTTTTCTCACTCCTACCAATGAATGGCCTGTTAGAAACCCTTACAATGCGCACCATTACATGATGTTTTTCCGAAAAATATCCTACATTGCCACTGCATGTTTCCTGCCCTCCCATGCTGACCACCCCTGGTGCTTTTCTCCATCCTACTTTGCCACTTACTGCCTATCCTGATTCAGCCCCTCTGATTCACACCACACCGTGATGTTTTTCTCGCTCCTACTAGTCAATGGCGTGTTAGAAAACCTTACAATTCGCAACAGCCCGCGATGTTTTTCAGAAACCTGTCCTACATTGCCTATGCATGTTTCCTGACCTCCCCATGATGACCAAACCGTGGTGCTTTTCTCCATCCTTCATTGCCACTCACCGCCTATCCTAATTCAGGCCCTCGGATTCACACCGCCCCTTGATGTTTTTCTCACTCCTACTAGTGAATGGCCTGTTAGAAACCATTACAATTCTCACCACCCCGCGATGTTTTTCAGAAACCTATCCTACATTGCCACTTCATGTTTCCTGACTTCACCATGATGACCTACACGTGGTGCTTTTCTCCATTTTACATTATCACTCACTGCCTATCCTGATTCAGGCCCTCCGATTCACACCACATCATGATATAGTTGTCACTTCTAATAGTGAATGGCCTGTTAGAAACCCTTAAAATGGGCACCACCCCGCCATGTTTTTCAGAAACCTATCCTACATAGCCACTGCATGTTTCCTGACCTCCGCATGCTTACCACCCCGTGGTGCATTTCTCCATCCTAAATTGCCCCTCACTGCCTATCATAATTCAGGCCCTCTGATTCAAACCACCCCGTGATGTTTTTCTCACTCCTACTAGTTAATGGCCTGTTAGAAAACCTTATAATGCGCACCACCCTGCGATGTTTTTCAGAAACCTATCCTACATTGCCACTGCATGTTTCCTGACTTCCCCATCCTGACCACCCCGTGGTGCTTTTCTCCATCCTACAATGCGATTCACTGCCTATCCTGATTCAGGCCCTCCGATTCACACCACCCCGTGATGTTTTTCTCAGTCCTACTAGTAAATTTCCTGTTATAAACCTTACAATGCGCACCACCCTGCGATGTTTTTCAGAAACCTATCCTACATTGCCACTGCATGTTTCCTGACCTCCCCATGCTGATCACCCCGTGGTGATTTTCTAAATTTTACATTGCCACTCACTGCATATCCTAATTCAGGACCTCCGATGCACACCACCCCGTGATGTTTTTCTCACTGCTGCTGGTGAATGGCCTGTTAGAAACACTTACAATGCGCACCACCTCGCGATGTTTTTCAGAAACCTATCGTACACTGCCACTGCATGTTTCGTGACCTCCTCATCCTGACCACCTTCTGGTGCTTTTATCCATGCTACATTGCCAATCACTGCCTATCCTAATTCAGAACTTCTGATTCACACTACTCCGTGATGTTTTTCTTACTCCTACCAATGAATGGCCTTTTAGAAACCCTTACAATGCGCACCACCCCGTGATGTTTTTCAGAAAAATATCCTACATTGCCACTGCATGTTTCCTGCCCTCCCCATGCTGATCACCCCGTGGTGCTTTTCTAAATTTTACATTGCCACTCACTGCATATCCTAATTCATGACCTCTGATGCACACCACCCCGTGATGTTTTTCTCACAGCTGTTGGTGAATGGCCTGTTAGAAACACTTACAATGCGCACCACCCCGCGATGTTTTTCAGAAACCTATCGTACAATGCCACTGCATGTTTCGTGACCTCCTCATCCTGACCACCTTCTGGTGCTTTTATCCATGCTACATTGCCAATAACTGCCTATCCTAATTCAGAACTTCTGATTCACACTACTCCGTGATGTTTTTCTTACTCCTACCAATGAATGGCCTTTTAGAAACCCTTACAATGCGCACCACCCCATGATGTTTTTCAGAAAAATATCCTACATTGCCACTGCATGTTTCCTGCCCTCCCCATGCTGACCACCCCTGGTGCTTTTCTCCATCCTACATTGCCACTTACTGCCTATCCTGATTCAGCCCCTCAGATTCACACCACACCGTGATGTTTTTCTCGCTCCTACTAGTCAATGGCCTCTTAGAAAACTTTACAATTCGCAACACCACGCGACGTTTTTCAGAAAACTGTCCTACATTGCCAATACATGTTTCCTGACCTCCCCATGATGACCAAACCGTGGTGCTTTACTCCATCCTTCATTGCCACTCACTGCCTATCCTAATTCAGGCCCTCGGATTCACACCGCGCAGTGATGTTTTTCTCACTCTTACTAGTGAATGGCCTGTTAGAAACCCTTACAATGCGCACCACCCCATGATGTTTTTCAGATACCTATCCTACATAGCCACTGCATGTTTCCTGACATCCCCATCCTGACCACCCCATGGTTCTTTTCTCCATCCTACATTGCCACACACTGCCTATCATCATTCAGGCCCTCCGATTCAAACTACCCAGTGATGTTTTTCTCACTCCTACTATTGAATGGCCTGTTAGAAACACGTACAATGCGCACCACCCCGCGATGATTTTCAAAACGTATCCTACATTGCCACTGCATGTTTCCTGACCTCCACATGCTGAACACCCCGTGGTGCTTTTCTTCATCCTACATTGCCACTCACTGCCTATCCTAATGCAGTACCTCGGATTCACACCAGCCCGGGATGTTTTTCTGACTCCTAATAGTGAATGGCCTGTTAGAAACACTTACAATGCGCACCACCCGGCGATGTTTTTCAGAAACCTATCCTACATTGCAACTGCATGTTTCCTGACCTCCCCATCCTGACCAACTTGTGGAGCTTTTCTCCATGCTACATTGCCAATCACTGCCTATCCTAATTCAGAACATCTGATTCACACCACCCCGTGATGTATTTCTCACTCCTCCTTGTGAATGGCCTGTAAGAAACGCTTACAATGCGCACCACCCCGTGATGTTTCTCAGAAAAATATCCTACATTGCCACTGCATGTTTCCTGCCCTGCCCATGCTTACCAAACCTGGTGATTTTCTCCATCCTACATTGCCACTTACTGCCTATCCTGATTCAGCCCCTCTGTTTCACACCAAATCGTGAAGTTTTTCTCTCTCGTACTAGACAATGGCCTGTTAGAAACCCTTACAATTCGCACCACCCCGCGATGTTTTTCAGAAACCTATCCTACATTGACAATGCATTTTTCATGACCACCCCATGCTCACCAACCTGTGGTGCTTTCTCCATTTTACATTACCACTCACTGCCTATCCTGATTCAGGCACTCTGATTCACACCACACCATGATGTATTTCTCACTCCTACTAGCTAATGGCCTGTTAGAAACCCTTACAATGCGCACCACCCCACGATGTTTTTCAGAAACCTATCCTACATTGCCACTGCATGTTTCCTGAACTCTGCATCCTTACCACCCCGTGGTGCTTTTCTCCATCCTACATTGCCACTTACTGCCTATCCTGATTCAGGCCCTCCGATTCACACCACCCCGTGATGTTTTTCTCAGTCCTACTAGTAAATTTCCTGTTATAAACCTTACAATGCGCACCACCCTGCGATGTTTATCATAAACCTATCCTACTTTGCCACTGCATGTTTCCTGACCTCCCCATGCTGACCACCTCTGGTGCTTTTCTCCATACTACATTACCACTCACTGTCTATCCTGATTCGGGCCCACTGATTCACACCACAGCACGATGTATTTCTCACTTCTTCTTGTGAAAGGCCTGTGTGAAACCCTGACAATACGCACCACCCGTGTTGTTTTTCAGAAACCTATGCTACATTGCCACTTCATGGTTCCAGACCTCCCCATGCTGATCACCCCGTGGTGCTTTTCTCCAACCTACATTGCCACTCACTGACTATCATAATTCAGGCCCTCCGATTCACACCACCCCATGATGTTTTTCTCTCTCCTACAAGTTCATGGTCTGTAAGAAA
The DNA here is from genome assembly GCF_034190915.1 of Cavia porcellus. Taxonomy (NCBI): domain Eukaryota; kingdom Metazoa; phylum Chordata; class Mammalia; order Rodentia; family Caviidae; genus Cavia; species Cavia porcellus. The sequence continues at coordinate 409,169 of NW_026947539.1, read as the reverse complement.
ACCTTACACTGCACACCACCCTGCAATGTTTATCAGAAACCTATCTTACATTGTCACGGCATGTTTCCTGACCTCCACATGCTGACCACCCCATGGTGCTTTTCTCAATTTTACATTGCCCCTCAATGCCTATCCTGATTCAGGCCCTCCGATTCACACCACCCCGTGATGTTTTTCTCACTCCTACTAGCTCATGGCCTGTTAGAAACCCTTACAATGGGCACCACCCCACGATGTTTTTCAGAAACCTATCCTACATTGCCACTGCATGATTCCTGACCTCCCCATGCTGACCACCCCGTGGTGCGTTTCTCCTTCCGATATTGCCATTCACTGTCTATCTTGATTCAGACCCTCCGATTTACACCACACCATGATGTATTTCTCACTCCTACTAGTGAATGGCCTGGTAGAAACCCTTACAATGCGCCCCATACATTGATGTTTTTCCGAAACCAATCATACATTGCCACTGCATGTTTTCTGACCTCCCCATCTGACCACACCTTGGTCCTTTTCTCCATCCTACATTGCCACTCACTGCCTTTCCTGATTCAGGCCCTCCGATTCACACCACCATGTGATGTTTTTCTCACTTCTACTAGTGAATGGCCTGTTAGAAACCCTTAAAATGCGCACCACCCCGCGATGTTTTTCAGAAACCTATCCTACATTGCCACTGCATGATTTCTGACCTCCCCATCCTGACCACCCCGTGGTCCTTTTCTCCATCCTACATTGCCACTCATGGCCTATACTGATTCAGGCCCTGCGATTGACACCACCCTGCGATGTTTATCTCACTCCTACTAGTGAAAGGCCTTTTAGAAACCCTTACAATGAGCACCACCCTGCAATGTTTTTCAGAAACCTATTCTATATTGCCACTGCATGTTTTCTGACCTCCCCATCCTGAGCACCCCGTGGTGCCCTTCTCCATCCTACATTGCCACTCACTGCCTATCCTGATTCAGGCCCTCCGTTTCACACCAGCCCATTATATTTTTCTCACTCCTACTAGGGAATGCCCTGTTAGAAACCATTACAATGTGCCAAACCCCGCGATGTTTTTCAGAAACCTATCCTACATTGCCACTGCATGTTTCCTGACCTCCCCATGCTGACCACACCGTGGTGCGTTTCTAGATTTTACGTTGCCACTCACTGCCTATCCTAATTCAAGCCCCCCGGTTCACACCACCCCGTGATGTTTTTCTGACTCCTACTAGTGAATGGCCTGTTAGAAAGCCTTACAATGCGCACCACTCCCTTTTTTTTTCAGAAACCTATCCTACATTGCCACTGCATGTTTCCTGAGCTCACCATGCTGACCACCCCGTGGTGGTTTTCTCCATCCTACATTGCCACTCACTGCCTATCATAATTCAGGCCCTTCGATTCGCACCACCCCATGATGTTTTTCTCACTCCTACTAGTGAATTGTCTGTTAGAAACCCTTACAATTCTCAACACCCGCGATGCTTTTCAAAAACCTATCCTACATTTCCACTGCCTGTGTCCTGACCTCCCCATGCTGACCAGCCTGTGGTGCATTTCTCTATCCTACATTGCCACTCAATACCTATCCTAATTCAGGCCCTCCGATTCACACCACCCCGACATGTTGTTCTCATTCCTACTAGTGAATGGCCTGTTAGAATCGCTTACAATGCGCACCACCCAGCGATTTTTATCAGAAACCTATTCTGCATTGCCACTGCATGTTTCCCTGCCTCCCCATGCTGACAAACCTGTGACGCTTTTCTCCATCCTACATTGGCACTCACAGCCTATCCTAATTCAGGCCCTCCAATTCACACCACCCTGTGATGTTTTTTCACTCCTACTTGTGAATGGCTTGTTGAAAGCCTTACAATGCGCACCACCCTCGATGTTTTTCAGAAACCTATCCTACATTGCCATTACATGTTTCCTGACCTCCCCATGTTGACCACCCCGTGGTGCTTTATTCCATTCTTGATTGCCACTCACTGCATATCCTAATTCAGCCCCTCCGGTTCACACCACAACGTGATGTTTTTCTCACTCCTAATAGTGAATGGCCCTTTAGAAACCCTTACAATGCGCACCACACCACTTTTTTTTTTCAGAAACCTATCCTACATTGCCACTGCATGTTTCCACACCTCCCCATGCTGACCACCCCGTGGTGCTTTGCTCCAACCTATATTGCCACTCACTGCCTATCCTAATTCAGGCCCTCCGATTCACACCACACCGTGATGTTTTTCTCACTCCTACTAGTGAATGTAATGTAACACACACCCATACGATGCGCACCACCCCGTGATGTTTTTTTCACTCCTACTTGTGAATGGCTAGTTAGAAATCCTTACAATGGGCACCACCCCGCAATGTTTTTCAGAAAGCTATCCTACATTGCCACTGTATGTTTCTTGACCTCGCCATGTTGACCACCCCGTGGTGCTTTTCTCAATTTTACATTGCCACTCACTGCCTATACTGATTCAGGCCCTCCGATACACACCAACCTGTGATGTTTTTCTCACTCCTGTTAGTGAATGGCCTGTTAGAAACCATTTCAGTGCGCACCACCACACGATTTTTTTCAGAAACCTATCTTACATTGCCACTGCATGTTTCCTGCCCTCCCCATGCTGACCACCCGTGGTGCTTTTCTCCATGCTACATTATCATTCACTGTCTATCCTGATTTAGGCCCTTTGATTCACACCACACAATGATGTATTTCTCACTCCTACTAGTGAATGGCCTGTTAGAAACCCTTACAATGGGCAACACCCCGCAATGTTTTTCAGAAACCTATCCTACATTGCCACTGCATGTTTCCTGACCTCCCGATGCTGACCACCCCGTGTTGCTTTACTCCAACCTACATTGCCACACACTGCCTATCATCATTCAGTCCCTCCGATTCAAACCACCCCGTGATGTTTTTCTCACTCCTACTATCGAACGGCCTGTTAGATACACGTACAATGCGCAACACCCCGCGATGATATTCAAAACCTATGCTCTATTGCCACTGCATGTTTCCTGACCTCCCCATGCTGAACACCCCGTGGTGCTTTTCTCCATCCTACATTGCCACTCACTGCCTATACAGATTCAGGCCCTCTGATTCACAACACCCCATGATGTTTTTCTCACTCCTACTAGTGAATGGGCCGTTAGAAACCCTTACAATTGCCACCACCCACGTTCTTTTTCAGAAACCTATCCTACATTGCCACTGCATGTTTCCTGACCTCACCATGCTGACCACCCCGTGGTGCTTTTCTTCACCCTGCATATCCTAATTCAGGCCCTCCGATTCACACCACCCCGTGATGTTTTTCTCACTCCTACTAGTGAATGGCCTGTGAGAAACCCTTACAATGCGCACCACCCCACTGTTTTTTTTTTTCAGAAACCTATCCTACATTGCCACTGCATGTTTCCTCACCGCCCCATGCTGACCACCCTGTGGTGCTTTTCTCCATCCTACATTGCCACTCACTGCCTATCCTAAATCAGGCCCTCCGATTCACACCACCCGGTGATATTTTTCTCACTCCTACTAGTCAATGGCCTGTTATAAACCCTTACAATGTGTACCAACCCGTAATGTTTTTCAGAAAGCTATTCTACATTGCTACTGCATGCTTCCTGACCTCCCCATGCTGACCACCCTGTGGTTCTTTTCTACATCCTACATTGCCACTCACTGCCTATCCTTAATCCGGCCGTCTGATTCACACCACCCCGTTATGTTTTTCTCAATCCTCCTAGTGAATAGCATGTTAGAAACCCTTACAATGCGCACAACCCTGCGATGTTTTTCAGAAACCTATACTACATTGCCACTGAATGTTTCCTGACCTCCCCATGCTGACCATGCCGTGGTGCTTTTCTCCATCCTACATTGCCACTTACTGCCTATCATGATTCAACCCCTCTGATTCACACCACACCGTGATATTTTTCCCGCTCCTACTAGTCAATTGCCTGTTAGAAAACCTTACAATTCGCAACACCCCGCGATGTTTTTCAGAAACCTGTCCTACATTCCCAATGCATGTTTCCTGACCTCCCCATGATAACCAAACCGTGGTACTTTTCTCCATCCTTCATTGCCACTCACTGCCTATCCTAATTCAGGCCCTCGGATTCACACTGCCCCGTGATGTTTTTCTCACTCCTGCTAGTGAATGGCCTGTTAGAAACCATTTCAATGCGCACCACCAAACGATTTTTTTTCCAAAACCTCTCCTACATTGCCACGGCATTTTTACTGACCTCCCCATGCTGACCACCCCGTGGTGCATTTCTCCATCCTATAATGCCATTCTCTGCCTATCGTGACTCAGGCCCTACGATTCACACCACCCCGTGATGTTTTTCTCAGTCCTACTAGTAAATTTCCTGTTAGAAACCTTACAATGCGCACCACCCTGCGATGTTTTTCAGAAACCTATCCTACAGTGCCACTGCATGTTTCCTGACCACCCCATCCTGACCACCTTCTGGTGGTATTCTCCATGCTACATTGCCAATCACTGCCTATCCTAATTCAGAACATCTGATTCACACCACCACGTGATGTTTTTCTCACTCCTACCAATGAATGGCCTGTTAGAAACCCTTACAATGCGCACCATTACATGATGTTTTTCCGAAAAATATCCTACATTGCCACTGCATGTTTCCTGCCCTCCCATGCTGACCACCCCTGGTGCTTTTCTCCATCCTACTTTGCCACTTACTGCCTATCCTGATTCAGCCCCTCTGATTCACACCACACCGTGATGTTTTTCTCGCTCCTACTAGTCAATGGCGTGTTAGAAAACCTTACAATTCGCAACAGCCCGCGATGTTTTTCAGAAACCTGTCCTACATTGCCTATGCATGTTTCCTGACCTCCCCATGATGACCAAACCGTGGTGCTTTTCTCCATCCTTCATTGCCACTCACCGCCTATCCTAATTCAGGCCCTCGGATTCACACCGCCCCTTGATGTTTTTCTCACTCCTACTAGTGAATGGCCTGTTAGAAACCATTACAATTCTCACCACCCCGCGATGTTTTTCAGAAACCTATCCTACATTGCCACTTCATGTTTCCTGACTTCACCATGATGACCTACACGTGGTGCTTTTCTCCATTTTACATTATCACTCACTGCCTATCCTGATTCAGGCCCTCCGATTCACACCACATCATGATATAGTTGTCACTTCTAATAGTGAATGGCCTGTTAGAAACCCTTAAAATGGGCACCACCCCGCCATGTTTTTCAGAAACCTATCCTACATAGCCACTGCATGTTTCCTGACCTCCGCATGCTTACCACCCCGTGGTGCATTTCTCCATCCTAAATTGCCCCTCACTGCCTATCATAATTCAGGCCCTCTGATTCAAACCACCCCGTGATGTTTTTCTCACTCCTACTAGTTAATGGCCTGTTAGAAAACCTTATAATGCGCACCACCCTGCGATGTTTTTCAGAAACCTATCCTACATTGCCACTGCATGTTTCCTGACTTCCCCATCCTGACCACCCCGTGGTGCTTTTCTCCATCCTACAATGCGATTCACTGCCTATCCTGATTCAGGCCCTCCGATTCACACCACCCCGTGATGTTTTTCTCAGTCCTACTAGTAAATTTCCTGTTATAAACCTTACAATGCGCACCACCCTGCGATGTTTTTCAGAAACCTATCCTACATTGCCACTGCATGTTTCCTGACCTCCCCATGCTGATCACCCCGTGGTGATTTTCTAAATTTTACATTGCCACTCACTGCATATCCTAATTCAGGACCTCCGATGCACACCACCCCGTGATGTTTTTCTCACTGCTGCTGGTGAATGGCCTGTTAGAAACACTTACAATGCGCACCACCTCGCGATGTTTTTCAGAAACCTATCGTACACTGCCACTGCATGTTTCGTGACCTCCTCATCCTGACCACCTTCTGGTGCTTTTATCCATGCTACATTGCCAATCACTGCCTATCCTAATTCAGAACTTCTGATTCACACTACTCCGTGATGTTTTTCTTACTCCTACCAATGAATGGCCTTTTAGAAACCCTTACAATGCGCACCACCCCGTGATGTTTTTCAGAAAAATATCCTACATTGCCACTGCATGTTTCCTGCCCTCCCCATGCTGATCACCCCGTGGTGCTTTTCTAAATTTTACATTGCCACTCACTGCATATCCTAATTCATGACCTCTGATGCACACCACCCCGTGATGTTTTTCTCACAGCTGTTGGTGAATGGCCTGTTAGAAACACTTACAATGCGCACCACCCCGCGATGTTTTTCAGAAACCTATCGTACAATGCCACTGCATGTTTCGTGACCTCCTCATCCTGACCACCTTCTGGTGCTTTTATCCATGCTACATTGCCAATAACTGCCTATCCTAATTCAGAACTTCTGATTCACACTACTCCGTGATGTTTTTCTTACTCCTACCAATGAATGGCCTTTTAGAAACCCTTACAATGCGCACCACCCCGTGATGTTTTTCAGAAAAATATCCTACATTGCCACTGCATGTTTCCTGCCCTCCCCATGCTGACCACCCCTGGTGCTTTTCTCCATCCTACATTGCCACTTACTGCCTATCCTGATTCAGCCCCTCAGATTCACACCACACCGTGATGTTTTTCTCGCTCCTACTAGTCAATGGCCTCTTAGAAAACTTTACAATTCGCAACACCACGCGACGTTTTTCAGAAAACTGTCCTACATTGCCAATACATGTTTCCTGACCTCCCCATGATGACCAAACCGTGGTGCTTTACTCCATCCTTCATTGCCACTCACTGCCTATCCTAATTCAGGCCCTCGGATTCACACCGCGCAGTGATGTTTTTCTCACTCTTACTAGTGAATGGCCTGTTAGAAACCCTTACAATGCGCACCACCCCATGATGTTTTTCAGATACCTATCCTACATAGCCACTGCATGTTTCCTGACATCCCCATCCTGACCACCCCATGGTTCTTTTCTCCATCCTACATTGCCACACACTGCCTATCATCATTCAGGCCCTCCGATTCAAACTACCCAGTGATGTTTTTCTCACTCCTACTATTGAATGGCCTGTTAGAAACACGTACAATGCGCACCACCCCGCGATGATTTTCAAAACGTATCCTACATTGCCACTGCATGTTTCCTGACCTCCACATGCTGAACACCCCGTGGTGCTTTTCTTCATCCTACATTGCCACTCACTGCCTATCCTAATGCAGTACCTCGGATTCACACCAGCCCGGGATGTTTTTCTGACTCCTAATAGTGAATGGCCTGTTAGAAACACTTACAATGCGCACCACCCGGCGATGTTTTTCAGAAACCTATCCTACATTGCAACTGCATGTTTCCTGACCTCCCCATCCTGACCAACTTGTGGAGCTTTTCTCCATGCTACATTGCCAATCACTGCCTATCCTAATTCAGAACATCTGATTCACACCACCCCGTGATGTATTTCTCACTCCTCCTTGTGAATGGCCTGTAAGAAACGCTTACAATGCGCACCACCCCGTGATGTTTCTCAGAAAAATATCCTACATTGCCACTGCATGTTTCCTGCCCTGCCCATGCTTACCAAACCTGGTGATTTTCTCCATCCTACATTGCCACTTACTGCCTATCCTGATTCAGCCCCTCTGTTTCACACCAAATCGTGAAGTTTTTCTCTCTCGTACTAGACAATGGCCTGTTAGAAACCCTTACAATTCGCACCACCCCGCGATGTTTTTCAGAAACCTATCCTACATTGACAATGCATTTTTCATGACCACCCCATGCTCACCAACCTGTGGTGCTTTCTCCATTTTACATTACCACTCACTGCCTATCCTGATTCAGGCACTCTGATTCACACCACACCATGATGTATTTCTCACTCCTACTAGCTAATGGCCTGTTAGAAACCCTTACAATGCGCACCACCCCACGATGTTTTTCAGAAACCTATCCTACATTGCCACTGCATGTTTCCTGAACTCTGCATCCTTACCACCCCGTGGTGCTTTTCTCCATCCTACATTGCCACTTACTGCCTATCCTGATTCAGGCCCTCCGATTCACACCACCCCGTGATGTTTTTCTCAGTCCTACTAGTAAATTTCCTGTTATAAACCTTACAATGCGCACCACCCTGCGATGTTTATCATAAACCTATCCTACTTTGCCACTGCATGTTTCCTGACCTCCCCATGCTGACCACCTCTGGTGCTTTTCTCCATACTACATTACCACTCACTGTCTATCCTGATTCGGGCCCACTGATTCACACCACAGCACGATGTATTTCTCACTTCTTCTTGTGAAAGGCCTGTGTGAAACCCTGACAATACGCACCACCCGTGTTGTTTTTCAGAAACCTATGCTACATTGCCACTTCATGGTTCCAGACCTCCCCATGCTGATCACCCCGTGGTGCTTTTCTCCAACCTACATTGCCACTCACTGACTATCATAATTCAGGCCCTCCGATTCACACCACCCCATGATGTTTTTCTCTCTCCTACAAGTTCATGGTCTGTAAGAAAACCTTACACTGCACACCACCCTGCAATGTTTATCAGAAACCTATCTTACATTGTCACGGCATGTTTCCTGACCTCCACATGCTGACCACCCCATGGTGCTTTTCTCAATTTTACATTGCCCCTCAATGCCTATCCTGATTCAGGCCCTCCGATTCACACCACCCCGTGATGTTTTTCTCACTCCTACTAGCTCATGGCCTGTTAGAAACCCTTACAATGGGCACCACCCCACGATGTTTTTCAGAAACCTATCCTACATTGCCACTGCATGATTCCTGACCTCCCCATGCTGACCACCCCGTGGTGCGTTTCTCCTTCCGATATTGCCATTCACTGTCTATCTTGATTCAGACCCTCCGATTTACACCACACCATGATGTATTTCTCACTCCTACTAGTGAATGGCCTGGTAGAAACCCTTACAATGCGCCCCATACATTGATGTTTTTCCGAAACCAATCATACATTGCCACTGCATGTTTTCTGACCTCCCCATCTGACCACACCTTGGTCCTTTTCTCCATCCTACATTGCCACTCACTGCCTTTCCTGATTCAGGCCCTCCGATTCACACCACCATGTGATGTTTTTCTCACTTCTACTAGTGAATGGCCTGTTAGAAACCCTTAAAATGCGCACCACCCCGCGATGTTTTTCAGAAACCTATCCTACATTGCCACTGCATGATTTCTGACCTCCCCATCCTGACCACCCCGTGGTCCTTTTCTCCATCCTACATTGCCACTCATGGCCTATACTGATTCAGGCCCTGCGATTGACACCACCCTGCGATGTTTATCTCACTCCTACTAGTGAAAGGCCTTTTAGAAACCCTTACAATGAGCACCACCCTGCAATGTTTTTCAGAAACCTATTCTATATTGCCACTGCATGTTTTCTGACCTCCCCATCCTGAGCACCCCGTGGTGCCCTTCTCCATCCTACATTGCCACTCACTGCCTATCCTGATTCAGGCCCTCCGTTTCACACCAGCCCATTATATTTTTCTCACTCCTACTAGGGAATGCCCTGTTAGAAACCATTACAATGTGCCAAACCCCACGATGTTTTTCAGAAACCTATCCTACATTGCCACTGCATGTTTCCTGACCTCCCCATGCTGACCACACCGTGGTGCGTTTCTAGATTTTACGTTGCCACTCACTGCCTATCCTAATTCAAGCCCCCCGGTTCACACCACCCCGTGATGTTTTTCTGACTCCTACTAGTGAATGGCCTGTTAGAAAGCCTTACAATGCGCACCACTCCCTTTTTTTTTCAGAAACCTATCCTACATTGCCACTGCATGTTTCCTGAGCTCACCATGCTGACCACCCCGTGGTGGTTTTCTCCATCCTACATTGCCACTCACTGCCTATCATAATTCAGGCCCTTCGATTCGCACCACCCCATGATGTTTTTCTCACTCCTACTAGTGAATTGTCTGTTAGAAACCCTTACAATTCTCAACACCCGCGATGCTTTTCAAAAACCTATCCTACATTGCCACTGCCTGTGTCCTGACCTCCCCATGCTGACCACCCTGTGGTGCATTTCTCTATCCTACATTGCCACTCAATACCTATCCTAATTCAGGCCCTCCGATTCACACCACCCCGACATGTTGTTCTCATTCCTACTAGTGAATGGCCTGTTAGAATCACTTACAATGCGCACCACTCAGCGATTTTTATCAGAAACCTATTCTGCATTGCCACTGCATGTTTCCCTGCCTCCCCATGCTGACAAACCTGTGACGCTTTTCTCCATCCTACATTGGCACTCACAGCCTATCCTAATTCAGGCCCTCCAATTCACACCACCCTGTGATGTTTTTTCACTCCTACTTGTGAATGGCTTGTTGAAAGCCTTACAATGCGCACCACCCTCGATGTTTTTCAGAAACCTATCCTACATTGCCATTACATGTTTCCTGACCTCCCCATGTTGACCACCCCGTGGTGCTTTATTCCATTCTTGATTGCCACTCACTGCATATCCTAATTCAGCCCCTCCGGTTCACACCACAACGTGATGTTTTTCTCACTCCTAATAGTGAATGGCCCTTTAGAAACCCTTACAATGCGCACCACACCACTTTTTTTTTTCAGAAACCTATCCTACATTGCCACTGCATGTTTCCACACCTCCCCATGCTGACCACCCCGTGGTGCTTTGCTCCAACCTATATTGCCACTCACTGCCTATCCTAATTCAGGCCCTCCGATTCACACCACCCCGTGATGTTTTTCTCACTCCTACTAGTGAATGGCCTGTTAGAAAGCCTTACAATGCGCAACACACGGCGATGTTTTTCAGAAACCTATCCTATATTGAAAATGCATGTTTCCTAACCTCCCCATGCTGACCTCCCCGTGGTGCTTTTCTCCATCCTACATTGCCCTCACTGCCTATCCTAATTCAGAATATCTGATTGACACAACCCCGTGATGTTTTTCTCACTCCTACTAGTGAATGAACTGTTAGAAACCCTTACAATCTGCACCGCCTCGTGATGTTTTTCAGAAAACTATCCTACATTGCCACGGCATGTTTCCTGACCTCCCCATGATGACCACCCCGTGGTGCTTTTCTCTATCCTACATTTCCACTCACTGCCTATCCTAATTCAGGCCCTCCGATTCAAACCACCCCGTGATGTTTTTATCACTCCTACTAGTGAATGGCCTGATAGAAACCCTTACAATGCGCACCACCCCAGTTTTTTTTACAGAAACCTATCCTACACTGACACTGGATGTTTCCTGACATCCCCATGCTGACGACACAGTGGTGCTTTTCTCTAACCTAATTCAGGCCCTCCGATTCACACCACCCCATGATGTTTTTCTCACTCCTACTAGTGAATGGCCTGTTAGAAAGCGTTACAATGCGCACAACCCACGATGTTTTTCAGAAACCTATCCTACAATGCCACTGCATGTGTCCTGACCTCCCCATGATGACCATCCCATGGTGCTTTTCTCCATCCTACATTGCCACTCACTGCCTCTCATAATTCTGGCCCTCCGATTCAAACCACCCCATGATGTTTTTCTCACTCCTACTAATGAATGGCCTGTTGGAAACCCTTACAATGCGCACCATTCCGCTCTTTTTTTCAGAAACCTATCCTACATTGCCACTACATGTTTCCTCACCTCCCCATGCTGACCACCCTGTAGTGCTTTTCTCCATCCTACATTGCCACTCAATGCCTATCCTAATTGAGGCCCTCCGATTCACACCACCCCTTGATGTTGTTCTCACTCCTACTAGTGAATGGCCTGTTAGAATCCCTTACAATGCATACCACCCAGCGTTGTTTATCAGAAACCTATTCGACATTGCCACTGCATGTTTCCTTGCCTCCCCATGTTGACAAACCCGTGGTGTTTTCTCCATCCTACATTGCCACTCACAGACTATCCTAATTCAGTCCCTCCGATTCACAGCACCCCGTGATTTTTTTTTCACTCCTACTTGTGAATGGCTTGTTTGAAATCCTTACAATGCACACCAACCCGCGATGTTTTTCAGAAACCTATCCTACATTGCCACTGCATGTTTCCTGACCTCCCCATGTTGACAACCCCGTGGTGCTTTTCTCCATGATTCATTGCCACTCACTGCCTATCCTAATTCAGGTCCTCCAATTCACACCACCCCGTGATGTTTTTCTCACTCCTGCTAGTTAAAGGCCTGCTACAAACCCTTACAATGCGCACCACCCAGCGATGTTTTTTCAGAAACCTATGCTATATTGCCTTTGCATGTTTCCTGACCTCCCCATGCACACCAACCCATGGTGCTTTTATCCATCCTACATTGCCACACAGTATCTATCTTGATTCATGCCCTCCGATTCACACCACACCATGATGTATTTCTCACTCCTACTAGTGAATGGCCTGTTAGAAACACTTACTATGCGCACTACCCCACTATTTTTTTCAGAAACCTATCCTACATTGCCACTGCATGTTTCCTGACCTCTCCATCCTGACCAGCCCGTGGTGCTTTTCTCCATCCTACATTGCCAGTCACGGCCTATCCTGATTCAGGCCCTCCGATTCACACCACCCCGTGATTTTTTTCTCACTCCTACTAGTGAAAGGCCTTTTAGAAACCCTTACAATGAGCACCACCCCGCGATGTTTTACGGAATCCTACCCTAAATTGCCACTGCATGTTTCCTGACCTCCCCATCCTGACAACACCGCGGTGCTTTTCTCCATCTTACATTGACACTCACAGCCTATGCTGATTCAGGCCCTCTGATTCAAACCTCGCTGTGATGTTTTTCTCACTCCTACTAGTAAATGGCCTGTTAGAAACCCTTACAATGCGCACCACCCCGCGATGTTTTTCCGAAACGAATCCTACACTGACACTGGATTTTTCCTGACATCCCCATGCTGACCCCACCGTGGTGCTTTTCTCTAACCTAATTCAGGCCCTCCGACTCACACCACCCCGTGATGTTTTTCTCACTCCTACTAGTGAATGGCCTGTTAGAAACCGTTACAATATGCACCACCTACGTTGTTTTTCAGAAACCTATCTTACATTGCCACTGCGTGTTTCCTGACCTCCTCATGCTGACCACCCTGTGGTGTTTCTCTCCATCCTACATTGCCACTCATTGCCTACGCTAATTCAGAACATCTGATTCACATGACCCCGTGATGTTTTTCTTACTCCTACTAGTGAATGGCCTGTTAGAAACCCTTACACTGCTCAACACCTGCGATGTTTTACAGAAACCTATCCTACATTCCCATCGCATGTTTCCTGACCTCACCATGCTCACCAACCCGTGGTGCTTTTCTCCATTGTACATTGCCACTCACTGCCTATTCTAATTCAGGCACTCTGATTCACACCACCCCTTGATGTTTTTCTCACTCCTACTAGTGAAAGGCCTGTATGCATCCCTTACAATGCGCACCACCCCTCGATGTTTTTCAGAAACCTATCCTTCATTGCCAATGCATGTTTCCTGTCTTCCCCTTGCTGACCACCCCGTGGTGCTTTTCTCCATTTTACATTGCCACTCACTGCCTATCCTAATTCTGGCCCTCCGATTAACAAAACCCCGTGTTGATTTTCTCACTCCTACTAGTGAAAGGCCTGTTACAAAGATTTACAATGTGCACCATCTGGCGATGTTTTTCAGAATCATATCCCACATTGCCAATGCATGTTTCCTGACCTCCCCATGCTGACCACCCCGTGGTGCTTTTCTCCATCCTACATTGCACTCACTGCCTATCCTAATTCAGAACATCTGATTCACACCACCCGTGATGTTTTTCTCACTCCTACTAGTGAATGGCCAGGTACAAACCCTTACAATCCGCACCACCCCGTGATGTTTTTCAGAAAATTATCCTACATTGCCACTACATGTTTCCTGACATCCCCATGATAACCACCCCGTGGTGCTTTTCTCCATCCTACATTGCCACTCACTGCCTATCCCAATTCAGGCCCTCCGATTCACACCACCCCGTGATGTTTTTCTCACTCCTACTAGTGAATGGCCTGTGAGAAACCCTTACAATGCGCACCACCCCACTGTTTTTTTTTTCAGAAACCTATCCTACATTGCCACTGCATGTTTCCTCACCGCCCCATGCTGACCACCCTGTGGTGCTTTTCTCCATCCTACATTACCACTCACTGCCTATCCTAAATTAGGCCCTCCGATTCACACCACCCGGTGATATTTTTCTCACTCCTACTTGTCAATGGCCTGTTAAAAACCCTTACAATGTGTACCAACCCGTAATGTTTTTCAGAAAGCTATCCTACATTGCTACTGCATGCTTCCTGACCTCCCGATGCTGACCACCCTGTGATTCTTTTCTACATCCTACATTGCCACTCACTGCCTATCCTTAATCCGGCCATCTGATTCACACCACCCCGTTATGTTTTTCTCAATCCTCCTATTCAATAGCATGTTAGAAACCCTTACAATGCGCACAACCCTGCGATGTTTTTCAGAAACCTATACTACATTGACACTGATTGTTTCCTGACCTCCCCATGCTGACCATGCCGTGGTGCTTTTCTCCATCCTACATTGCCACTCACTGCCTATCTTGATTCAGGCCTTCCGATTCACACCACCCCATGATGTATTTCTCACTCCTACTAGTTAATGGCCTGTTAGAAACCATTACATTGCGCACCACCCCGCGATGTCTTTCAGAAACCTATCCTACATTGCCACCGCATGTTTCATGACCTCGCCATGCTGACCACTCCGTGGTGTTTTTTCCATTTTACATTGCCACTCACTGCCTATCCTATTTCAGAGCATCTGATTCAAACCACCCCGTGATGTTTTTCTCACTCCTACTAGTGAATGGCCTGTTAGAAACCCTTACATTGTGCACCACCCCATGATGTTTTTCTGAAAACTCTTCTACATTGCCACAGTATGTTTCCTGACCTCCTCATGCTGACCACCCTGTGGTGCTTTTCTCCATCCTACATTGCCACTCACTGCCTATCCTAATTCAGAACATCTGATTCAAACAACCCCGTGATGTTTTTCTCACTCCTACTAGTGAATGGCCTGTGAGAAACCCTTACAATGCGCACCACCCCACTGTTTTTTTTTTCAGAAACCTATCCTACATTGCCACTGCATGTTTCCTCACCGCCCCATGCTGACCACCCTGTGGTGCTTTTCTCCATCCTACATTGCCACACACTGCCTATCATAATTCAGGCCCTCTGATTCACACCACACCATGATGTATTTCTCACTCCTACTAGTTAAAGGCCTTTTAGAAACCCTTGCAATGAGCACCACCCTGCGATGTTTTTCAGAAACCTATCCTACATTGCTACTGCATGTTTCCTGACCTCCCCATGCTGACCACCCCGTGGTGCTTTTCTCCATCCGACATAGCCACTCACTGTCTATCTTGATTCATGCCCTCCGATTCACACCACAACATGATGTATTTCTCACTGCTACTAGTGAATGGCCTGTTAGAAACCCTTACAATAGGCCCCACCCCCCGATGTTTTTCAGAAACCTATCCTACATTGCCACTGCATGTTTCCTGACCTCACCATCTTGACCATAACATGGTGCTTTTCTCCATCCTACATTGCCAATCACTGCCTATCCTGATTCAGGCCCTCCGATTCACACCACCCTGTGATGTTTTTATCACTTCTCCTCGTGAATGGCCTGTTAGAAACACTAAAAATGCGCACCACCCCGCGATGTTTTTCAGAAACCTGTCCTACATTGCCACTGCATGTTTCCTCACCTCCCCATGCTGACCACCCCATGGTGCTTTTCTCCTTCCTACATTGCCACACACTGCCTATCATAATTCAGGCACTTCTATTCACACCACCCCGTGATCTTTTTCTCACTCCTTCCAGTGAATGCCCTGTTAGAAACCCTTACAATTCTCACCACCCGCAATGATTTTCAGAAACCTATCCTACATTGACACTGCATGATTCCTGACCTCCTCATGCTGACCACACCGTGGTGCTTTTCTCCATCCTACATTGCCACTCACTGCCTATCCTGATTCAGGCCCTCTGATTCAAACCACGCTGTGATGTTTTACTCACTCCTACTACTGAATGGCCTGTTAGAAACCGTTACAATGTGCACCACCCGCAATGTTTTTCAGAAACCTGTCCTACATTGACACTGCATGTTTCCTGACCTCCCCATGCTCACCAAACCGTGGTGCTTTTCTCCATCCTACATTGCCAATCACTGTGTAAATTGATTCAGGCCCTCCGATTCACACCACCCCGTGATGTATTTCTCACTCCTACTAATGAATGGCCTGTTAGAAACCCTTACAATGAGGACCACCCGGCAATGCTTTTCAGAAACCTATCCCACATTGCCACTGCAAGTTTCCTGACCTCCCCATCCTGACCACCCCGTGGTGCTTTTCTCCATCCTACATTGCACTCACTGCCTATCCTAATTAAGAACATCTGATTCACACGACCCCGTGATGTTTTTCTCACTCCTACTAGTGAATGGCCTGTTAGAAACCCTTACAACGCTCAACACCTGCGATGTTTCTCAGAAACATATCCTACATTCCCATCGCATCTTTCCTGACCTCACCATGCTCACCAACCCGTGGTGCTTTTCTCCATGTTATGTTGCGACTCACTGCCTATCCTGAATCAGGCCCTCCGATTCACACCACTCCGTTATATTTTTCTCTCTCCTACTAGTGAATGGCCTGTTGGAAACCCTTATAATGCGCACCACCCCTCGATGTTTTTCAGAAACCTATCCTACATTGCCACTGCATGTTTCCTGACATCCCCATGATAACCACCCCGTGGTGCTTTTCTCCATCCTACATTGCCACTCACTGCCTATCCTAATTCAGGCCCTCTGATGCACACCACCCCGTGATGTTTTTCTCACTCCTACTAGTGAATGGCCTGTTAGAAACCCTTACAATGCGCACCACCCCACATTTTTTTCAGAAACCTATCCTACATTGCCACTGCATGTTTCCTCACCTCCCCATGCAGACCACCCTGTGGTGCTTTTCTCCATCCTACATTGACACTCAATGCTTATTCTAATTCAGGCCCTCCGATTCACACCACACCATGATGTATTTCTCACTCCTACTAGTTAAAGGCGTATTAGAAACCCTTGCAATGAGCACCACCCCGCGATGTTTTTCAGAAACCTATCCTACATTGCTAATGCATGTTTCCTGACCCCCAATGCTGACCACCCCGTGGTGTTTCTCTCCATCCGACATTGCCACTCACTGTCTATCTTGATTCAGGCCCTCCGATTCACACCACAACATGATGTATTTCTCACTGCTACTCGTGAATTGCCTGTTAGAAACCCTTACAATGAGCCCCACCCCCCGTTGTTTTTCAGAAACCTATCCTACATTGCCACTGCATGTTTCCTGACCTCACCATCTTGACCACGCCATGGTGCTTTTGTCTATCCTACATTGCCAATCACTGCCTACCCTGATTCAGGCCCTCCAATTCACACCACCCTGTGATGTTTTTATCACTTCTCCTAGTGAATGGCCTGTTAGAAACACTAACAATGCGCACCACCCCCCGATGTTTTTCTGAAACCTGTCCTATATTGCCACTGCATGTTTCCTGACCTCCGCATGCTGACCACCCCATGGTGCTTTTGTCCTTCCTACATTGCCCCACACTGCCTATCATCATTCAGGCCCTTCGATTCACACCACCCCGTGATCTTTTTCTCACTCCTTCCAGTGAATGCCCTGTTAGAAACCCTTACAATTCTCACCACCCGCGATGTTTTTCAGAAACCTATCCTACATTGACACTGCATGTTTCCTGACCACCCCATGCTAACCACACCGTGGTGCTTTTCTCCATCATACATTGCGACTCACTGCCTATCCTGATTCAGGCCCTCTGATTCAAACCACGCTGTGATGTTTTACTCACTCCTACTAGTGAATGGCCTGTAAGAGAGCGTTACAATGCGCACCACCCCGCGATGTTTTTCAGAAACCTATCCTACATTGACACTGCATTCTTCCCGACCTCCCCATGCTGACCACACCGTGGTGCTTTTCTCTATCCTGCATTGCCACTCACTGCCTATCCTAATTCAGACCCTCCGATTCACACCACCCCGTGATGTTTTTCTCACTCCTACTAGGGAATGGCCTGTTAGAAAGCGTTACAATGTGCACCACCTGGCGATGTTTTTCAGAAACCTATCCTACATTGTCAATGCATGTTTCCAGACCTCCCCATGCTGACCGTGCCGTGGTGCTTTTCTCCATTTTACATTGCCACTCACTCCCTATCCTGATTCAAGCCTTCCGATTCACAGCAACCCGTGATGTATTTCTCATTCCTACTATTGAATGGCCTGTTAGAAACCCTTACAATGCGCACCAACCCGTGATGTTTTTCAGAAAACTATCCTACATTGCCACTGCATGTTTCCTGACCTCCCCATGCTCACCAACCCGTGGTCCTTTTCTCCATCCTACATTGCCAATCACTGTCTAACTTGATTCAGGCCCTCCAATTCACACCACACCATGATGTATTTCTCACTCCTACAAGTGAATGGCCTGTTAGATACCCTTACAATGCGCCCAACCGCGCGATGTTTGTCAGAAACCGATCCTGCATTGAAACTGAATGTTTCCTGCCCTCCCCCTCCTGACCACACCATGGTGCTTTTCTCCATCCTACATTGCCACTCACTGCCTATCTTGATTCAGGCCTTCCGATTCACACCACCCCATGATGTATTTCTCACTCCTACTAGTGAATGGCCTGTTAGAAACCATTACATTGCGCACCACCCCGCGATGTTTTTCAGAAACCTATCCTACATTGCCACCGCATGTTTCATGACCTCCCCATGCTGACCACTCCGTGGTGTTTTTTCCATTTTACATTGCCACTCACTGCCTATCCTATTTCAGAGCATCTGATTCAAACCACCCCGTGATGTTTTTCTCACTCCTACTAGTGAATGGCCTGTTAGAAACCCTTACATTGTGCACCACCCCATGATGTTTTTCTGAAAACTCTTCTACATTGCCACAGTATGTTTCCTGACCTCCTCATGCTGACCACCCTGTGGTGCTTTTCTCCATCCTACATTGCCACTCACTGCCTATCCTTATTCAGAACATCTGATTCACACAACCCCGTGATGTTTTTCTAACTCCTACTAGTGAATGGCCTGTTAGAAACCCTTACAACGCTCAACACCTGCGATGTTTCTCAGAAACCTATCCTACATTCCCATCGCATCTTTCCTGACCTCACCATGCTCACCAACCCGTGGTGCTTTTCTCCATTCTACATTGCCACTCACTGCCTATCCTTATTCAGGCACTCCGATTCACACCACCCCGTGTTTATCTCACTCCTAATAGTGAATGGCCTGTTTGCCACCCTTACAATGCGCACCACCCCTTGATGTTTTTCAGAAACCTATCCTACATTACCATTGCATGTTTCCTGACCTCCCCATGTTGACCACCCCGTGGTGCTTTTCTCCATTCTTCATTGCCACTCAGTGCCTATCCTAATTAAGGCCCTCTGATTCACACCACGCCGAGATGAGTTTCTCACTCCTACTAGTGAATAGCCTGCTACAAACCCTTACAATGTGCACAACCCTGCAATGTTTTTCAGAAACCTATCCTACCTTGCCATTTCATGTTTCCTGACCTCACCATGCTCACCAACCCGTGGTGCTTTTGTCCATTCTTCATTGCTACTCAGTGCCTATCCTAATTCAGGACCTCCGATTCACACCACCCCGTGATGTTTTTTTCACTCCTACTTGTGAATGGCTTTTTAGAAAGCCTTACAATGCGAACCACCCCGCAATGTTTTTCACAATCCTATCCAACATAGCCATTGCATGTTTCCTGACCTCCCCTTGTTGACCACCCCGTGGTGCTTTTCTCCATCCTACATTGACACTCAATGCTTATTCTAATTCAGGCCCTCTGATTCACACCACACCATGATGTATTTCTCACTCCTACTAGTTAAAGGCCTTTTAGAAACCCTTGCAATGAGCACCACCCCGCGATGTTTTTCAGAAACCCATCTTACATTGCTACTGCATGTTTCCTTACCTCCCCATGCTGACCACCCCGTGGTGCTTTTCTCCATCCGACATTGCCACTCACTGTCTATCTTGATTCATGCCCTCCGATTGACACCACAACATGATGTATTTCTTATTGCTACTAGTGAATGGCCTGTTAGAAACCCTTACAATGGGCCCCACCACCCGATGTTTTTCAGAAACCTATCCTACATTGCCACTGCATGTTTCCTGACCTCACCATCTTGACCACAACATGGTGCTTTTCTCCATCCTACATTGCCAATCACTGCCTATCCTGAATCAGGCCCTCCGATTCACACCACCCTGTGATGTTTTTATCACTTCTTCTAGTGAATGGCCTGTTAGAAACACTAAAAATGCGCACCACCCCGTGATGTTTTTCAGAAACCTGTCCTACATTGCCACTGCATGTTTCCTGACCTCCCCATGCTGACCACCCCATGGTGCTTTTCTCCTTCCTACATTGCCACACACTGCCTATCATAATTCAGGCACTTCTATTCACACCACCCCGTGATCTTTTTCTCACTCCTTCCAGTGAATGCCCTGTTAGAAACCCTTACAATTCTCACCACCCGCAATGATTTTCAGAAACCTATCCTACATTGACACTGCATGTTTCCTGACCTCCTCATGCTGACCACACCGTGGTGCTTTTCTCCATCCTACATTGCCACTCACTGCCTATCCTGATTCAGGCCCTCTGATTAAAACCACGCTGTGATGTTTTACTCACTCCTACTACTGAATGGCCTGTTAGAAACCGTTACAATGTGCACCACCCGCAATGTTTTTCAGAAACCTGTCCTACATTGACACTGCATGTTTCCTGACCTCCCCATGCTCACCAAACCGTGGTGCTTTTCTCCATCCTACATTGCCAATCACTGTGTAAATTGATTCAGGCCCTCCGATTCACACCACCCCGTGATGTATTTCTCACTCCTACTAATGAATGGCCTGTTAGAAACCCTTACAATGAGGACCACCCTGCAATGCTTTTCAGAAACCTATCCCACATTGCCACTGCATGTTTCCTGACCTCACCATCTTGACCACGCCATGGTGCTTTTGTCTATCCTACATTGCCACTCACTGCCTATCCTGTTTCAGGCCCTCCGATTCACACCACCCTGTGATGTTTTTATCACTTCTCCTAGTGAATGGCCTGTTAGAAACACTAACAATGCGCACCACCCCCCGATGTTTTTCTGAAACCTGTCCTACATTGCCACTGCATGTTTCCTGACCTCCGCATGATGACCACCCCATGGTGCTTTTGTCCTTCCTACATTGCCCCACACTGCCTATCATCATTCAGGCCCTTCGATTCACACCGGCCCGTGATCTTTTTCTCACTCCTTCCAGTGAATGCCCTGTTAGAAACCCTTACAATTCTCACCACCCACGATGTTTTTCAGAAACCTATCCTACATTGACACTGCATGTTTCCTGACCTCCCCATGCTGACCACACCGTGGTGCTTTTCTCCATCATACATTGCGACTCACTGCCTATCCTGATTCAGGCCCTCTGATTCAAACCATACTGTGATGTTTTACTCACTCCTACTAGTGAATGGCCTGTAAGAGAGCGTTACAATGCGCACCACCCCGCAATGTTTTTCAGAAACCCATCCTACATTGACACTGCATTTTTCCAGACCTCCCCATGCTGACCACACCGTGGTGCTTTTCTCTATCCTGCATTGCCACTCACTGCCTATCCTAATTCAGACCCTCCGATTCACACCACCCCGTGATGTTTTTCTCACTCCTACTAGGGAATGGCCTGTTAGAAAGCGTTACAATGTGCACCACCTGGCGATGTTTTTCAGAAACCTATCCTACATTGTCAATGCATGTTTCCAGACCTCCCCATGCTGACCGTGCCGTGGTGCTTTTCTCCATTGTACATTGCCACTCACTGCCTATCCTGATTCAAGCCTTCCGATTCACAGCAACCCGTGATGTATTTCTCACTCCTACTAGTGAATGGCCTGTTAGAAACCCTTACAATGCGCACCAACCCGTGATGTTTTTCAGAAAACTATCCTACATTGCCACTGCATGTTTCCTGACCTCCACATGCTCACCAACCCGTGGTGCTTTTCTCCATCCTACATTGCCAATCACTGTCTCACTTGATTCAGGCCCTCCGATTCACACCACACCATGATGTATTTCTCACTCCTACAAGTGAATGGCCTGTTAGATACCCTTACAATGCGCCCAACCCCGCGATGTTTGTCAGAAACCGATCCTGCATTGAAACTGCATGTTTCCTGCCCTCCCCATCCTGACCACACCGTGGTGCTTTACTCCATCCTACATTGCAACTCACTGCCTATCCTGAATCTGGCCCTGCGAGTCACACCAATTCCGTTATATTTTTCTCACTCCTACTAATGAATGGCCTGTTAGAAACCCTTATAATGCTCACCACCACGCGATGCTTTCCAGAAACCTATCCTACATTGCCACTGCATGTTTCCTCACCTCCCCATACTGACCACACCGAGGTGCTTTTCTCGATTTTACGTTACCACCACTGCCTATCCAAATTCAGGCCCTCCGTTTCACACCACCCCGTTATGTTTTAATCACTCCTACTAGTGAATGCCCTGTTAGAAAACCTTACAATGCGCACCACCCGGCGATGATTTTCAGAAACCTATCCTACATTGCCAATGCATGTTTCCAGACCTCCCCATCCTGACCACACCGTGGTGCTTTTCTCCATCCTACATTGCCACTCACTGCCTATCCTAATTCAGAACATCTGATTCACACCACTCGTGATGTTTTTCTCACTCCTACTCGTGAATGGCCAGTTAGAAACCCTTACAATGCGCACCACTCCGTGATGTTTTTCAAAAAATTATCCTACATTGCCACTGTATGTTTCCTGACCTCCCCATGATGACCACCCCATGGTGCTTTTCTCTATCCTACATTGCCACTCACTGCCTATCCTAATTTAGGCCCTCCAATTCACACCACGCGTGATGTTTTTCTCACTTCTTCTAGTGAATTGACTGTTAGAAAGCTTTACAATGCGCACTACCCCACTTTTTTTCCCGAAACCTATCCTACATTGCCACTGCATGTTTCCTCACCTCCCCATGCTGACCACCCTGTGGTGCTTTTCTCCATCCTTCATTGCCACTCAATGCCTATCCTAATTCAGGCCCTCCGATTCACACCACCCCATGATGTTGTTCTCACTCCTACTAGTGAATGGCCTGTTAGAAACCCTTACAATGCGCACCACCCACTGATGTTTATCAGAAACCTATTCTACATTGCCACTGCATGTTTCCTTGCCTCCCCAGGCTGACAAACCCCTGGTGCTTTTCTCCATCTTACACTGCCACTCACAGCCTATCCTAATTCAGGCCCTCTGATTCACACCATCCCGTGATGTTTTTTTCACTCCTACTTGTGAATGGCATGTTAGAAATCCTTAGTATGCGCACCACCCTGCTATGTTTTTCAGAAAACTATCCTACATTGCGATTGCATGTTTCCTGACCTCCCCATGCTCATCAACCCCTGGTGCTTTTCTCCATCCTACATTGCCATTCACTATCTATCTTGATTCAGGCCCTCCGATTCAAACCACACCATGATGTATTTCTCACTCCTACTAGTGAATGGCCTGTTAGAAAGCCTTACAATCCACACTACCGAGCGATGTTTTTCAGAAAGCTATCCTACATTGCCACTGCATGTTTCCTGACCTCCCCATCCTGACCACCCCGTTGTGCTTTTCTCCACTCTTCATTGCCACTCATGGCCTATCCTGATTCAGGCCCTCCGATTCACACCATCCCGTGATGTTTTTCCCACTCCTACTAGTGAAAGATCCTTTGGAAACCCTTACAATGAGCACCACACCGTGATGTTTTTCAGAACCCTATCCTATATAGCCACTGCATGTTTCCTGACATCCACATGCTAACCACCCCGTGGTGCTTTTCTCCAGCTGACATTGCCACTCACTGTCTATCTTGATTCAGGCCCTCCGATTCAAACCACCCTGTGATGTTTTTCTCACTTCATCTAGTGAATGGCCTGTTAGAAACCCTTACAATGCGCAGCACCCCGCGATATGTTTCAGAAACCTATCCTACATTCCCACTGCATGTTTCCTGACCTCCCCATGCTGACCACCCCGTGGCGCTATTCTCTATGCTACATTGTTACTCACTGCCTATCCTAATTCAGGCCCTCCAATTCACACCACCCGGTGATGTTTTTTTCACTGCTTCCAGTGAATGGCCTGTTATAAAGCCTTAAAATGCGCACCACCCGGCGATGTTTTTCAGAAACCTACCCTACATTGCCATTGCATGTTTCCTGACCTCCCCATGCTGACCACACCGTGGTGCTTTTCTCCATCATACATTGCGACTCACTGCCTATCCTGATTCAGGCCCTCTGATTCAAACCATACTGTGATGTTTTACTCACTCCTACTAGTGAATGGCCTGTAAGAGAGCGTTACAATGCGCACCACCCCGCAATGTTTTTCAGAAACCCATCCTACATTGACACTGCATTTTTCCAGACCTCCCCATGCTGACCACACCGTGGTGCTTTTCTCTATCCTGCATTGCCACTCACTGCCTATCCTAATTCAGACCCTCCGATTCACACCACCCCGTGATGTTTTTCTCACTCCTACTAGGGAATGGCCTGTTAGAAAGCGTTACAATGTGCACCACCTGGCGATGTTTTTCAGAAACCTATCCTACATTGTCAATGCATGTTTCCAGACCTCCCCATGCTGACCGTGCCGTGGTGCTTTTCTCCATTGTGCATTGCCACTCACTGCCTATCCTGATTCAAGCCTTCCGATTCACAGCAACCCGTGATGTATTTCTCACTCCTACTAGTGAATGGCCTGTTAGAAACCCTTACAATGCGCACCAACCCGTGATGTTTTTCAGAAAACTATCCTACATTGCCACTGCATGTTTCCTGACCTCCACATGCTCACCAACCCGTGGTGCTTTTCTCCATCCTACATTGCCAATCACTGTCTCACTTGATTCAGGCCCTCCGATTCACACCACACCATGATGTATTTCTCACTCCTACAAGTGAATGGCCTGTTAGATACCCTTACAATGCGCCCAACCCCGCGATGTTTGTCAGAAACCGATCCTGCATTGAAACTGCATGTTTCCTGCCCTCCCCATCCTGACCACACCGTGGTGCTTTACTCCATCCTACATTGCAACTCACTGCCTATCCTGAATCTGGCCCTGCGAGTCACACCAATTCCGTTATATTTTTCTCACTCCTACTAATGAATGGCCTGTTAGAAACCCTTATAATGCTCACCACCACGCGATGCTTTCCAGAAACCTATCCTACATTGCCACTGCATGTTTCCTCACCTCCCCATACTGACCACACCGAGGTGCTTTTCTCGATTTTACGTTACCACCACTGCCTATCCAAACTCAGGCCCTCCGTTTCACACCACCCCGTTATGTTTTAATCACTCCTACTAGTGAATGCCCTGTTAGAAAACCTTACAATGCGCACCACCCGGCGATGATTTTCAGAAACCTATCCTACATTGCCAATGCATGTTTCCAGACCTCCCCATCCTGACCACACCGTGGTGCTTTTCTCCATCCTACATTGCCACTCACTGCCTATCCTAATTCAGAACATCTGATTCACACCACTCGTGATGTTTTTCTCACTCCTACTCGTGAATGGCCAGTTAGAAACCCTTACAATGCGCACCACTCCGTGATGTTTTTCAAAAAATTATCCTACATTGCCACTGTATGTTTCCTGACCTCCCCATGATGACCACCCCATGGTGCTTTTCTCTATCCTACATTGCCACTCACTGCCTATCCTAATTTAGGCCCTCCAATTCACACCACGCGTGATGTTTTTCTCACTTCTTCTAGTGAATTGACTGTTAGAAAGCTTTACAATGCGCACTACCCCACTTTTTTTCCCGAAACCTATCCTACATTGCCACTGCATGTTTCCTCACCTCCCCATGCTGACCACCCTGTGGTGCTTTTCTCCATCCTTCATTGCCACTCAATGCCTATCCTAATTCAGGCCCTCCGATTCACACCACCCCATGATGTTGTTCTCACTCCTACTAGTGAATGGCCTGTTAGAAACCCTTACAATGCGCACCACCCACTGATGTTTATCAGAAACCTATTCTACATTGCCACTGCATGTTTCCTTGCCTCCCCAGGCTGACAAACCCCTGGTGCTTTTCTCCATCTTACACTGCCACTCACAGCCTATCCTAATTCAGGCCCTCTGATTCACACCATCCCGTGATGTTTTTTTCACTCCTACTTGTGAATGGCATGTTAGAAATCCTTAGTATGCGCACCACCCTGCTATGTTTTTCAGAAAACTATCCTACATTGCGATTGCATGTTTCCTGACCTCCCCATGCTCATCAACCCCTGGTGCTTTTCTCCATCCTACATTGCCATTCACTATCTATCTTGATTCAGGCCCTCCGATTCAAACCACACCATGATGTATTTCTCACTCCTACTAGTGAATGGCCTGTTAGAAAGCCTTACAATCCACACTACCGAGCAATGTTTTTCAGAAAGCTATCCTACATTGCCACTGCATGTTTCCTGACCTCCCCATCCTGACCACCCCGTTGTGCTTTTCTCCACTCTTCATTGCCACTCATGGCCTATCCTGATTCAGGCCCTCCGATTCACACCATCCCGTGATGTTTTTCCCACTCCTACTAGTGAAAGATCCTTTGGAAACCCTTACAATGAGCACCACACCGTGATGTTTTTCAGAACCCTATCCTATATAGCCACTGCATGTTTCCTGACATCCACATGCTAACCACCCCGTGGTGCTTTTCTCCAGCTGACATTGCCACTCACTGTCTATCTTGATTCAGGCCCTCCGATTCAAACCACCCTGTGATGTTTTTCTCACTTCATCTAGTGAATGGCCTGTTAGAAACCCTTACAATGCGCAGCACCCCGCGATATGTTTCAGAAACCTATCCTACATTCCCACTGCATGTTTCCTGACCTCCCCATGCTGACCACCCCGTGGCGCTATTCTCTATGCTACATTGTTACTCACTGCCTATCCTAATTCAGGCCCTCCAATTCACACCACCCGGTGATGTTTTTTTCACTGCTTCCAGTGAATGGCCTGTTATAAAGCCTTAAAATGCGCACCACCCGGCGATGTTTTTCAGAAACCTACCCTACATTGCCATTGCATGTTTCCTGACATCCCCATGTTGACCACCGCGTGGTGCTTTTCTCCATTCTTCATTGCCACTCAGTGCCTATACTAATTCAGGCCCTCTGATTCACACCACGCCGAGATGATTTTCTCATTCCTACTAGTGAATGGCCTGCTACAAACCCTTACAATGTACACAACCCTGCGATGTTTTTCAGAACCCTATCCTACCTTGCCATTTCATGTTTCCTGACCTCACCATGCTCACCAACCCGTGGTGCTTTTGTCCATTCTTCATTGCCACTCAGTGCCTTTCCTAATTCATGACCTCCGATTCACACCACCCCGTGATGTTTTTTTCATTCCTACTTGTGAATGGCTTTTTAGAAAGCCTTACAATGCGCACCACCCCGCAATGTTTTTCACAAACCTATCCAACATTGCCATTGCATGTTTCCTGACCTCCCCATGTTGACCACCCCGTGGTGCTTTTCGCCATCCTACATTGACACTCAATGCTTATTGTAATTCAGGCCCTCCAATTCACACCACACCATGATGTATTTCTCACTCCTACTAGTTAAAGGACTTTTCGAAACCCTTGCAATGAGCACCACACCGTGATGTTTTTCAGAAAACTATCGTACATTGCTACTGCATGTTTCCTGACCTCCCCATGCTGACCACCCCGTGGTGCTTTTCTCCATCCGACATTGCCACTCACTGTCTATCTTGATTCATGCCCTCCGATTCACACCACAACATGATGTATTTCTCACTGCTACTAGTGAATGGCCTGTTAGAAACCCTTACAATGGGCCCCACATCCCGATGTTTTTCAGAAACCTATCCTACATTGCCACTGCATGTTTCCTGACCTCACCATCTTGAACTAGGCCATGGTGCTTTTCTCCATCCTACATTGCCAATCACTGCCTATCCTGATTCAGGCGCTCCGATTCACACCACCCTGTGATGTTTTTATCACTTCTCCTAGTGAATGGCCTCTTAGAAACACTAAAAATGCGCACCACCCCGCGATGTTTTTCAGAAACCTGTCGAACATTGCCACTGCATGTTTCCTGACCTCCCCATGCTGACCACCCCATTGTGCTTTTCTCCTTCCTACATTGCCACACACTGCCTATCATAATTCAGGCCCTTCGATTCACACCACCCCGTGATCTTTTTCTCACTCCTTCCAGTGAATGCCCTGTTAGAAACCCTTACAATTCTCACCACCCGCAATGTTTTTCAGAAACCTATCCTACTTTGACACTGCATGTTTCCTGACCTCCGCATGCTGACCACCCCGTGGTGCTTTTCTCCATCCTACATTGCCACTCACTGCCTATCCTGATTCAGGCCCTCTGATTCAAACCACGCTGTGATGTTTTACTCACTCCTACTATTGAATGGCCTGTTAGAAACCGTTACAATGCGGACCACCCCGCAATGTTTTTCAGAAACCTATCCTACATTGACACTGCATGTTTCCTGACATCCCCATGCTCACCAAACCGTTGTGCTTTTCTCCATCCTACATTGCCAATCACTGTCAAATTGATTCAGGCCCTCCAATTCCTACCACCCCGTGATGTATTTCTCACTCCTACTAATGAATGGCCTGTTAGAAACCCTTACAATGAGCACCACCCTGCAATGCTTTTCAGAAACTTATCCCACATTGATACGGCAGGTTTCCTGACCTCCCTATCCTAACCACCCCGTGGTGCTTTTCTCCATCCTACATTGCCCCACACTGCCTATCCTGAATCAGGCCCTCCGATTCACACCACTCCGTTATATTTTTCTCTCTCCTACTAGTGAATGTCCTGTTAGAAACCCTTATAATACGCACCACCCCGCGATGTTTTCCAGAAACCTATCCCACATTGCCACTGCATGTTTCCTCACCTCCCCATACTGACCACACAGAGGTGCTTTTTTCCATTTTACGTTACCACTCACTGCCTATGCAACTTCAGGCCCTCCGATTCACACCACCCCCTGATGTTGTTCTCACTCGTACTAGATAATGGCCTGTTAGAAATCCTTACAATGCACACCACCCCACGATGTTTTTCAGAAACCTATCCTACATTGCTACTGCATGTTTCCTAACCTCCCCATGTCGAGCACCCCATGGTGCTTTTCTCCATTCTTCATTGCCACTCACTGCCTATCCTAATTCAGGCCATCCGATTCACACCACCCCGTGATGCTTTTTTCACACCTACTTGTGAATGGCTTGTTAGAAAGCCTTACAATGCGCACCACCCCGGAATGTTTTTCAGAAACCTATCCAACATTGCCATTGCATGTTTCCTGACCTACCCATGTTGACCACCCCTTGGTGCTTTTCTGCATTCTTCATTGCCACTCACTGCCTATTCTAATTCAGGGCCTCCAATTTATACCACCCCGTGATGTTTTTCTCACTCTTACTAGTGAATGGCCTGTTAGAAAGCCTTACAATGCGCAACACCCGGCGATTTTTTTTCAGAAACCTATAATACATTGCCAATGAATGTTTCCTGACCTCCCCATGCTGACCACCCCGTGGTGCTTTTCTCCATCCTACATTGCACTCACTGCCTATCCTAATTCAGAACATCTGATTCACACGACCCCGTGATGTTTTTCTCACTCCTACTAGTGAATGGCCTGTTAGAAATCCTTAAAATGCGCACCACCCGACATTTTTTTTTCAGAAACCTATCCTACATTGCGACTGCATGTTTCCTCACCTCCCCATGCAGACCACCCTGTCGTGCTTTTCTCCATCCTACATTGACACTCAATGCTTATTCTAATTCAGGCCCTCCGATTCACACCACACCATGATGTTTTTCTCACTCCTACTAGTTAAAGGCCTATTAGACACCCTTGCAAAGAGCACCACCCCGCGATGTTTTTCAGAATCCTATCCTACATTGACACTGCATGTTTCCTGACCTCCCCATGCTCACCAAACCGTGGTGCTTTTCTCCATCCTACATTGCCAATCACTGTCAAATTGATTCAGGCCCTCCGATTCACACCACCCCTTGATGTATTTCTCACTCCTACTAAGGAATGGCCTGTTAATAACCCTTACAATGAGCACCACCCTGCAATGCTTTTCAGAAACCTATCCCACATTGCCACTGCAAGTTTCCTGACCTACCCATCCTAACCACCCCGTGGTGCTTTTCTCCATCCTACATTGCCACACACTGCCTATCCTGAATCAGGCCCTCCGATTCACACCACTCCGTTATATTTTTCTCTCTCCTACTAGTGAATGTCCTGTAAGAAACCCTTATAATGCGCATCACCCCGCGATGTTTTCCAGAAACCTATCCTACATTGCCACTGCATGTTTCCTCACCTCCCCATACTGACCACACAGAGGTGCTTTTTTCCATTTTACGTTACCACTCACTGGCTATCCAACTTCATGCCCTCCGATTCACACCACCCCCTGATGTTGTTCTCACTCGTACTAGATAATGGCCTGTTAGAAATCCTTACAATGCACACCACCCCACGATGTTTTTCAGAAACCTATCCTACATTGCCACTGCATGTTTCCTAACCTCCCCATGTCGAGCACCCCGTGGTGCTTTTCTCCATTCTTCATTGCCACTCACTGCCTATCCTAATTCAGGCCCTCCGATTCACACCACCCCGTGATGCTTTTTTCACTCGTACTTGTGAATGGCTTGTTAGAAAGCCTTACAATGGGCACCACCCCGGAATGTTTTTCAGAAACCTATCCAACATTGCCATTGCATGTTTCCTTACCTACCCCTGTTGACCACCCCTTGGTGCTTTTCTGCATTCTTCATTGCCACTCACTGCCTATTCTAATTCAGGGCCTCCAATTTACTCCACCCCGTGATGATTTTCTCACTCATACTAGTGAAAGGCCTGTTAGAAAGCCTTACAATGCGCAACACCCCGTGATTTTTTTCAAAAACCTATAATACATTGCCAATGCATGTTTCCTGACCTCCCCATGCTGACCACCCCGTGGTGCTTTTCTCCATCCGACATTGCCACTCACTGTCTATCTTCATTCAGGCCCTCCGATTCACAAAACAACGTGATGTATTTGTCACTGCTACTAGTGAATTGCCTGTTAGAAACCCTTACAATTAGCCCCACCCCCCGATGTTTTTCAGAAACCTACCATACATTGCCACTGCATGTTTCCTGACCTCACCATCTTGACCACGCCATGGTGATTTTCTCCATCCTACATTGCCACTCACTGCCTATCCTGATTCAGGCCTTTCGATTCACACCACCCCGTGATCTTTTTCTCACTCCTTCCAGTGAATGGCCTGTTAGAAACCCTTATAATGCGCACCACCCCTCGATGTTGTTCTGAAACCTGTCCTACATTGCCACTGCATGTTTCCTGACCTACCCATGCTGACCACCCCATGGTGCTTTTCTCCTTCCTATATTGCCCCAAACTGCCTATCATTATTCAGGCCTTTGATTCACACCACCCCATGATCTTTTTCTCACTCCTTCCAGTGAATGCCCTGTTAGAAACCCTTACAATTCTCACCCCCCCGATGTTTTTCAGAAACCTATCCTACATTGACACTGCATGTTTCCTGATGTCCCCATTCTGACCACACCGTGGTGCATTTCTCCATCCTACATTGCACTCACTGCCTATCCTGATTCAGGCCCTCTGATTCAAACCACGCTGTGATGTTTTACTCACTCCTACCAGTGAATGGCCTGTAAGAGACCGTTACAATGCGCACCACCCCGCGATGTTTTTCAGAAACCTATCCTACATTGACACTGCATGTTTCCTGACGTCCCCATTCTGACCACACCGTGGTGCTTTTCTCCATCCTACATTGCCACTCACTGCCTAATCTAATTCAGAACATCTGATGCACACAACCCGTGATGTTTTTCTCACTCCTGCTAGTGAATGGCCAGTTAGAAACCCTTACATTGCGCACCACCCCGCGATGTTTTTCAGAAACCTATCCTACATTGCCACCGCATGTTTCCGGACCTCCCCATGCTGACCACTCCGTGGTTTTTTTTCCATTTTACATTGCCACTCACTGCCTATCCTAATTCAGAGCATCTGATTCAAACCACCTCGTGATGATTTTCTCACTCCTACTAGTGAATGGCCTGTTAGAAACCCTTACAATGTGCACCACCCCATGATGTTTTTCTGAAAACTCCTCTACATTGCCACAGTATGTTTCCTGACCTCCTCATGCTGACCACCTTGTGGTGCTTTTCTTCTTCCTACATTGCCACTCACTGCCTATCCTAATTCAGAACATCTGATTCACACGACCCCGTGATGTTTTTCTCACTCCTACTAGTGAATGGCCTTTTAGAAACCCTTACAATGCTCAACACCTGCGATGTTTTTCAGAAACCTATCCTACATTGCCATCGCATGTTTCCTGACCTCACCATGCTCACCAACCCGTGGTGCTTTTCTCCATTCTACATTGCCACTCACTGCCTATCCTAATTCAGGCACTCCGATTCACACCACCCCGTGATGTTTTTCTCACTCCTACTAGTGAATGGCCTGTTTGCAACCCTTACAATGCGCACCACCCCTCGATGTTTTTCAGAAACCTATCCTACATTGCCATTGCATGTTTGCTGACCTCCCCAAGTTGACCACCCCGTGGCGCTTTTCTGCATTCTTCATTGCCACTCAGTGCCTATACTAATTCAGGCCCTCTGATTCACACCACGCCGAGATGATTTTCTCACTCCTACTAGTGAATGGCCTGCTACAAACCCTTACAATGCTCAAAACCTGCGATGTTTTTCAGAAACCTATCCTACCTTGCCATTTCATGTTTCCTGACCTCACCATGCTCACCAACCCGTGGTGCTTTTCTCCTTTCTTCATTGCCACTCAGTGCCTATACTAATTCAGGACATCCGATTCACACCACCCCATGATGTTTTTCTCACTCCTACTTGTGAATGGCTTTTTAGAAAGCCTTACAATGCGCACCGCCCCACAATGTTTTTCACAAACCTATCCAACATTGCGATTGCATGTTTCCTGACCTCCCCATGTTGACCACCCCGTGGTGCTTTTCTCCATCCTACATTGACACTCAATGCTTATTCTAATTCAGGCCCTCCGATTCACACCACACCATGATGTATTTCTCACTCCTACTAGTTAAAGGCCTTTTAGAAACCCTTGCAATAAGAACCACCCCACGATGTTTTTCAGAAACCTATCCCACATTGCTACTGCTTGTTTCCTGACCTCCCCTTGCTGACCACCCCATGGTGCTTTTCTCCTTCCTACATTGCCACACACTGCCTATCATAATTCAGGCCCTTCGATTCACACCACCCCGTGATCTTTTTCTGTCTCCTTCCAGTGAATGCCCTGTTAGAAACCCTTACAATTCTCACCACCTGCAATGTTTTTCAGAAACCTATCCTACATTGACACTGCATGTTTCCTGACCTCCTCATGCTGACCACACCGTGGTGCTTTTCTCAATTTTACATTGCCACTCACTGCCTATCCTGATTCAGGCCCTCCGATACACACCACGCTGTGATGGTTTACTCACTACTACTACTGAATGGCCTGTTATAAACCGTTACAATGCGCACCACCCCGCCATGTTTTTCAGAAACCTATCCTACATTGCCACTGCATGTTTCCTGACCTCTCCATGCTCACCACCCCGTGGTGCTTTTCTCCATCCTACATTGACACTCAATGCTTTTTCTAATTCAGGCCCTCGGATTCACACCACACCATGATGTATTTCTCACTCCTACTAGTTAAAGGCCTTTTAGAAACCCTTGCAATAAGAACCACCCCACGATGTTTTTCAGAAACCTATCCCACATTGCTACTGCATGTTTCCTGACCTCCCCATGTTGACCACCCCTTGGTGCTTTTCTGCATTCTGCATTGCCACTCACTGCCTATTCTAATTCAGGCCCTCCAATTTACACCACCCCGTGATGTTTTTCTCACTCCTACTAGTGAATGCCCTGTTAGAACGCGTTACATTGCGCCCCACCTGCCGATGTTTTTCTGAAACCTATCCTACATTGTCAATGCATGTTTCGAGACCTCCCCATGCTGACAGTGCCGTGGTGCTTTTCTCCATCCTACATTGCCACTCACTGCCTATCCTGATTCCAGCCTTCCGATTCACAGCACCCCGTGATGTATTTCGCACTCCTAATAGTGAATGGCTTGTTAGAAACCCTTACAATGCGCCCAACCCCGCGATGTTTTTCAGAAACCGATCCTGCATTACCACTGCATGTTTCCTGACCTCCCCATCCTGACCAACCCATGGTGCTTTTCTCCATCCTACATTGCCACTCACTGCCTATCCTGAATCAGGCCCTCCGTTTCACACCACTCCGTTCTATTTTTCTGACTCCTACTAGTGAATGGCCTGTTAGAAACCCTTATAATGCGCACCACCCCGCCATGTTTTCCAGAAACCTATCCTACATTGCCACTGCATATTTCCTCACCTCCCCATACTGACAACACCGAGGTGCTTTTCTCCATTTTACGTTACTACTCACTGCCTATTAAATTCAAGCCCTCCGATTCAACCACCCCGTGATGTTTTTCTCACTCCTACTAGTGAATGGCATGTTAGAAACCCTTACAATGTGCACCACCCGGCGATGTTTTTCAGAAACCTATCCTACATTGCCAATGCATGTTTCCAGACCTCCCCATGCTGACCACCCCGTGGTGCTTTTCTCCATCCTACATTGCCACTCACTGCCTATCCTAATTCAGAACATCTGATTCACACCACCCGTGATGTTTTTCTCACTCCTACTAGTGAATGGCCTGTTAGAAACCCTTACAATGAGCACCACACGGCGATGTTTTTCCGAAACCTATCCTTCATTGCCAATGCATGTTTCCTGACCTCCTCATGCTGACCACCCTGTGGTAATTTTCTCCATCCTACATTGCCACTCACTGCCTATCCTAATTCCGAACATCTGATTCACACGACCCCTGATGTTTTTCTCACTCCTACTAGTGAATGGCCTGTTAGAAACCCTTACAATGCTCAACACATGCGATGTTTTTCACACACCTATCCTACATTCCCATCGCATCTTTCCTGACCTCACCATGCTCACCAACCCGTGGTGCTTTTCTCCATTCTACATTGCCACTCACTGCCTATCCTAATTCAGGCACTCCGATTCACACCACCCCGTGATGTTTTTCTCACTCCTACTAGTGAATGGCCTGTTTGCAACCCTTACAATGCGCACCACCCCTCGATGTTTTTCAGAAACCTATCCTACATTGCCATTGCATGTTTCCTGACCTCCCCATGTTGACCAACCCTTGGCGCTTTTCTCCATTCTTCATTTCCACTCAGTTCCTATACTAATTCAGGCCCTCTGATTCACACCACGCCTATATGATTTTCTCACTCCTACTAGTGAATGGCCTGCTACAAACCCTTACAATGTGCACAACCCTGCGATGTTTTTCAGAAACCTATTCTACCTTGCCATTTCATGTTTCCTGACCTCACCATGCTCACCAACCCGTGGTGCTTTTCTCCCTTCTTCATTGCCACTCAGTGCCTATCCTAATTCAGGACATCCGATTCACACCACCCCGTGAGGTTTTTTTCACTCCTACTTGTGAATGGCTTTTTAGAAAGCCTTACAATGCGCACCACCCCGCAATCTTTTTCAAAGACCTATCCAACATTGCCACTGCATGTTTCCTCACCTCCCCATACTGACCACACCGAGGTGCTTTTCTCCATTTTACGTTACCACTCACAGCCTATCCAAATTCAAGCCCTCCGATTCACACCACCCGTGATGTTTTCTCACTCCTACTAGTGAATGCCCTGTTAGAAAGCCTTACAATGCGCACCACCCGGTGATGTTTTTCAGAAACCTATCCTACATTGCCAATGCATGTTTCCAGACCTCCCCATGCTGACCACCCCGTGGTGCTTTTCTCCATCCTACATTGCCACTCACTGCCTAATCTAATTCAGAACATCTGATTCACACCACCTGTGATGTTTTTCTCACTCCTACTAGTGAATGGCCAGTTAGAAACCCTTACATTGCGCACCACCCCACGATGTTTTTCAGAAACCTATCCTACATTGCCACCGCATGTTTCCTGACCTCCTCATGCTGACCACTCCGTGGTGTTTTTTCCATTTTACATTGCCACTCACTGCCTATCCTAATTCAGAGCATCTGATTCAAACCACCTCGTGATGTTTTTCTCACTCCTACTAGTGAATGGCCTGTTAGAAACCCTTACAATGTGCACCACCCCATGATGGTTTTCTGAAAACACTTCTACATTGCCACAGTATGTTTCCAGATCTCCTCATGCTGACCACCCTGTGGTGCTTTTCTCCATCCTACATTGCCACTCACTGCCTATCCTAATTCAGAACATCTGATTCACACGACCCCGTGATGTTTTTCTCACTCCTACTAGTGAATGGCCTTTTAGAAACCCTTACAATGCTCAACACCTGCGATGTTTTTCAGAAACCTATCCTAAATTGCCGTCGCATGTTTCCTGACCTCACCATGCTCACCAACCCGTAGAGCTTTTCTCCATTCTACATTGCCACTCACTGCCTATCCTAATTCAGGCACTCCGATTCACACCACCCCGTGATGTTTTTCTCACTCCTACTAGTGAATGGCCTGTTTGCAACCCTTACAATGCGCACCACCCCTCGATGTTTTTCAGAAACCTATCCTACATTGCCATTGCATGTTTCCTGACCTCCCCATGTTGACCACCCCGTGGCGCTTTTCTGCATTCTTCATTGCCACTCAGTGCCTATACTAATTCAGGTCCTCTGATTCACACCACGCCGAGATGATTTTCTCACTCCTACTAGTGAATGGCCTGCTACAAACCCTTACAATGCTCAAAACCTGCGATGTTTTTCAGAAACCTATCCTACCTTGCCATTTCATGTTTCCTGACCTCACCATGCTCACCAACCCGTGGTGCTTTTCTCCTTTCTTCATTGCCACTCAGTGCCTATACTAATTCAGGACATCCGATTCACACCACCCCATGATGTTTTTCTCACTCCTACTTGTGAATGGCTTTTTAGAAAGCCTTACAATGCGCACCGCCCCACAATGTTTTTCACAAACCTATCCAACATTGCGATTGCATGTTTCCTGACCTCCCCATGTTGACCACCCCGTGGTGCTTTTCTCCATCCTACATTGACACTCAATGCTTATTCTAATTCAGGCCCTCCGATTCACACCACACCATGATGTATTTCTCACTCCTACTAGTTAAAGGCCTTTTAGAAACCCTTGCAATAAGAACCACCCCACGATGTTTTTCAGAAACCTATCCCACATTGCTACTGCTTGTTTCCTGACCTCCCCTTGCTGACCACCCCATGGTGCTTTTCTCCTTCCTACATTGCCACACACTGCCTATCATAATTCAGGCCCTTCGATTCACACCACCCCGTGATCTTTTTCTGTCTCCTTCCAGTGAATGCCCTGTTAGAAACCCTTACAATTCTCACCACCTGCAATGTTTTTCAGAAACCTATCCTACATTGACACTGCATGTTTCCTGACCTCCTCATGCTGACCACACCGTGGTGCTTTTCTCAATTTTACATTGCCACTCACTGCCTATCCTGATTCAGGCCCTCCGATACACACCACGCTGTGATGTTTTACTCACTACTACTACTGAATGGCCTGTTATAAACCGTTACAATGCGCACCACCCCGCCATGTTTTTCAGAAACCTATCCTACATTGCCACTGCATGTTTCCTGACCTCTCCATGCTCACCACCCCGTGGTGCTTTTCTCCATCCTACATTGACACTCAATGCTTATTCTAATTCAGGCCCTCGGATTCACACCACACCATGATGTATTTCTCACTCCTACTAGTTAAAGGCCTTTTAGAAACCCTTGCAATAAGAACCACCCCACGATGTTTTTCAGAAACCTATCCCACATTGATACTGCATGTTTCCTGACCTCCCCATGTTGACCACCCCTTGGTGCTTTTCTGCATTCTGCATTGCCACTCACTGCCTATTCTAATTCAGGCCCTCCAATTTACACCACCCCGTGATGTTTTTCTCACTCCTACTAGTGAATGCCCTGTTAGAACGCGTTACATTGCGCCCCACCTGGCGATGTTTTTCTGAAACCTATCCTACATTGTCAATGCATGTTTCGAGACCTCCCCATGCTGACAGTGCCGTGGTGCTTTTCTCCATCCTACATTGCCACTCACTGCCTATCCTGATTCCAGCCTTCCGATTCACAGCACCCCGTGATGTATTTCGCACTCCTAATAGTGAATGGCTTGTTAGAAACCCTTACAATGCGCCCAACCCCGCGATGTTTTTCAGAAACCGATCCTGCATTACCACTGCATGTTTCCTGACCTCCCCATCCTGACCAACCCATGGTGCTTTTCTCCATCCTACATTGCCACTCACTGCCTATCCTGAATCAGGCCCTCCGTTTCACACCACTCCGTTCTATTTTTCTGACTCCTACTAGTGAATGGCCTGTTAGAAACCCTTATAATGCGCACCACCCCGCCATGTTTTCCAGAAACCTATCCTACATTGCCACTGCATATTTCCTCACCTCCCCATACTGACAACACCGAGGTGCTTTTCTCCATTTTACGTTACTACTCACTGCCTATTAAATTCAAGCCCTCCGATTCAACCACCCCGTGATGTTTTTCTCACTCCTACTAGTGAATGGCCTGTTAGAAACCCTTACAATGTGCACCACCCGGCGATGTTTTTCAGAAACCTATCCTACATTGCCAATGCATGTTTCCAGACCTCCCCATGCTGACCACCCCGTGGTGCTTTTCTCCATCCTACATTGCCACTCACTGCCTATCCTAATTCAGAACATCTGATTCACACCACCCGTGATGTTTTTCTCACTCCTACTAGTGAATGGCCTGTTAGAAACCCTTACAATGAGCACCACACGGCGATGTTTTTCCGAAACCTATCCTTCATTGCCAATGCATGTTTCCTGACCTCCTCATGCTGACCACCCTGTGGTAATTTTCTCCATCCTACATTGCCACTCACTGCCTATCCTAATTCAGAACATCTGATTCACACGACCCCGTGATGTTTTTCTCACTCCTACTAGTGAATGGCCTGTTAGAAACCCTTACAATGCTCAACACATGCGATGTTTTTCACACACCTATCCTACATTCCCATCGCATCTTTCCTGACCTCACCATGCTCACCAACCCGTGGTGCTTTTCTCCATTCTACATTGCCACTCACTGCCTATCCTAATTCAGGCACTCCGATTCACACCACCCCGTGATGTTTTTCTCACTCCTACTAGTGAATGGCCTGTTTGCAACCCTTACAATGCGCACCACCCCTCGATGTTTTTCAGAAACCTATCCTACATTGCCATTGCATGTTTCCTGACCTCCCCATGTTGACCACCCCTTGGCGCTTTTCTCCATTATTCATTTCCACTCAGTTCCTATACTAATTCAGGCCCTCTGATTCACACCACGCCTATATGATTTTCTCACTCCTACTAGTGAATGGCCTGCTACAAACCCTTACAATGTGCACAACCCTGCGATGTTTTTCAGAAACCTATTCTACCTTGCCATTTCATGTTTCCTGACCTCACCATGCTCACCAACCCGTGGTGCTTTTCTCCCTTCTTCATTGCCACTCAGTGCCTATCCTAATTCAGGACATCCGATTCACACCACCCCGTGAGGTTTTTTTCACTCCTACTTGTGAATGGCTTTTTAGAAAGCCTTACAATGCGCACCACCCCGCAATCTTTTTCAAAGACCTATCCAACATTGCCACTGCATGTTTCCTCACCTCCCCATACTGACCACACCGAGGTGCTTTTCTCCATTTTACGTTACCACTCACAGCCTATCCAAATTCAAGCCCTCCGATTCACACCACCCGTGATGTTTTCTCACTCCTACTAGTGAATGCCCTGTTAGAAAGCCTTACAATGCGCACCACCCGGTGATGTTTTTCAGAAACCTATCCTACATTGCCAATGCATGTTTCCAGACCTCCCCATGCTGACCACCCCGTGGTGCTTTTCTCCATCCTACATTGCCACTCACTGCCTAATCTAATTCAGAACATCTGATTCACACCACCTGTGATGTTTTTCTCACTCCTACTAGTGAATGGCCAGTTAGAAACCCTTACATTGCGCACCACCCCACGATGTTTTTCAGAAACCTATCCTACATTGCCACCGCATGTTTCCTGACCTCCTCATGCTGACCACTCCGTGGTGTTTTTTCCATTTTACATTGCCACTCACTGCCTATCCTAATTCAGAGCATCTGATTCAAACCACCTCGTGATGTTTTTCTCACTCCTACTAGTGAATGGCCTGTTAGAAACCCTTACAATGTGCACCACCCCATGATGGTTTTCTGAAAACACTTCTACATTGCCACAGTATGTTTCCAGATCTCCTCATGCTGACCACCCTGTGGTGCTTTTCTCCATCCTACATTGCCACTCACTGCCTATCCTAATTCAGAACATCTGATTCACACGACCCCGTGATGTTTTTCTCACTCCTACTAGTGAATGGCCTTTTAGAAACCCTTACAATGCTCAACACCTGCGATGTTTTTCAGAAACCTATCCTAAATTGCCGTCGCATGTTTCCTGACCTCACCATGCTCACCAACCCGTAGAGCTTTTCTCCATTCTACATTGCCACTCACTGCCTATCCTAATTCAGGCACTCCGATTCACACCACCCCGTGATGTTTTTCTCACTCCTACTAGTGAATGGCCTGTTTGCAACCCTTACAATGCGCACCACCCCTCGATGTTTTTCAGAAACCTATCCTACATTGCCATTGCATGTTTCCTGACCTCCCCATGTTGACCACCCCTTGGCGCTTTTCTCCATTCTTCATTTCCACTCAGTTCCTATACTAATTCAGGCCCTCTGATTCACACCACGCCTATATGATTTTCTCACTCCTACTAGTGAATGGCCTGCTACAAACCCTTACAATGTGCACAACCCTGCGATGTTTTTCAGAAACCTATCCTACCTTGCCATTTCATGTTTCCTGACCTCACCATGCTCACCAACCCGTGGTGCTTTTCTCCCTTCTTCATTGCCACTCAGTGCCTATCCTAATTCAGGACATCTGATTCACACCACCCCGTGAGGTTTTTTTCACTCCTACTTGTGAATGGCTTTTTAGAAAGCCTTACAATGCGAACCACCCCGCAATCTTTTTCAAAGACCTATCCAACATTGCCACTGCATGTTTCCTCACCTCCCCATACTGACCACACCGAGGTGCTTTTCTCCATTTTACGTTACCACTCACAGCCTATCCAAATTCAAGCCCTCCGATTCACACCACCCGTGATGTTTTCTCACTCCTACTAGTGAATGCTCTGTTAGAAAGCCTTACAATGCACACCACCCGGTGATGTTTTTCAGAAACCTATCCTACATTGCCAATGCATGTTTCCAGACCTCCCCATGCTGACCACCCCGTGGTGCTTTTCTCCATCCTACATTGCCACTCACTGCCTAATCTAATTCAGAACATCTGATTCACACGACCCCGTGATGTTTTTCTCACTCCTACTAGTGAATGGCCTGTTAGAAACCCTTACAATGTGCACCACCCCATGATGGTTTTCTGAAAACACTTCTACATTGCCACAGTATGTTTCCAGATCTCCTCATGCTGACCACCCTGTGGTGCTTTTCTCCATCCTACATTGCCACTCACTGCCTATCCTAATTCAGAACATCTGATTCACACGACCCCATGATGTTTTTCTCACTCCTACTAGTGAATGGCCTTTTAGAAACCCTTACAATGCTCAACACCTGCGATGTTTTTCAGAAACCTATCCTAAATTGCCATCGCATGTTTCCTGACCTCACCATGCTCACCAACCCGTAGAGCTTTTCTCCATTCTACATTGCCACTCACTGCCTATCCTAATTCAGGCACTCCGATTCACACCACCGCGTGATGTTTTTCTCACTCCTACTAGTGAATGGCCTGTTTGCAACCCTTACAATGCGCACCACCCCTCGATGTTTTTCAGAAACCTATCCTACATTGCCATTGCATGTTTCCTGACCTCCCCATGTTGACCACCCCATGGCGCTTTTCTACATTCTTCATTGCCACTCAGCGCCTATACTAATTCAAGCCCTCTGATTCACACCACGCCGAAGTGATTTTCTCACTCCTACTAGTGAATGGCCTGCTACAAACCCTTACAATGCGCACCACCCCTCGATGTTTTTCAGAAACCTATCCTACCTTGCCATTTCATGTTTCCTGACCTCACCATGCTCACCAACCCGTGGTGCTTTTGTCCATTCTTCATTGCTACTCAGTGCCTATCCTAATTCAGGACCTCCGATTCACACCACCCCGTGATGTTTTTTTCACTCCTTCTTGTGAATGGCTTTTTAGAAAGCCTTACAATGCGCACCACGCCGCAATGTTTTTCACAAACCTATCCAACATTGCGATTGCATGTTTCCTGACCTCCCCATGTTGACCACCCCGTGGTGCTTTTCTCCATCCGACATTGCCACTCACTGTCTATCTTGATTCATGCCCTCTGATTCACACCACAACATGATGTATTTCTCACTGCTACTAGTGAATGGCCTGTTAGAAACCCTTACAATCGGCCCCACCCCCCTATGTTTTTCAGAAACCTATCCTACATTGCCACTGCATGT
The DNA here is from genome assembly GCF_034190915.1 of Cavia porcellus. Classification (NCBI taxonomy): domain Eukaryota; kingdom Metazoa; phylum Chordata; class Mammalia; order Rodentia; family Caviidae; genus Cavia; species Cavia porcellus. The sequence continues at coordinate 365,912 of NW_026947539.1, read as the reverse complement.
TTCCTGACCTCACCATCTTGACCAGGCCATGGTGCTTTTCTCCATCCTACATTGCCAATCACTGCCTATCCTGATTCAGGCCCTCCGATTCACACAACCCTGTGATGTTTTTATCACTTCTCCTAGTGAATGGCCTGTTAGAAACACTAAAAATGTGCACCACCCCGTGATATTTTTCAGAAACCTGTCCTACATTGCCACTGCAAGTTTACTGACCTCCCCATGCTGACCACCACGTGGTGCTTTTCTCCAGCCTACATTGCCACTCACTGCCTATCATAATTCAGCCCTTCCTATTCCAACAACCCCGTGATATTTTTCTCACTCCTACTAGTGAATGGACTGTTAGAAACCCTTACAATTCTCACCACCCGCAATGATTTTCAGAAACCTATCCTACATTGACATTGCATGTTTCCTGACCTCCTCATGCTGACCACACCGTGGTGCTTTTCTCAATTTTACATTGCCACTCACTGCCTATCTGATTCAGCCCCTCCGATACACACCACGCTGTGATGTTTTACTCACTACTACTACTGAATGGCCTGTTAGAAACCGTTACAATGCGCACCACCCCGCCATGTTTTTCAGAAACCTATCCTACATTGCCACTGCATGTTTCCTCACCTACGCATACTGAGCACACCGAGGTGCTTTTCTCCATTTTATGTTACTACTCACTGCCTATTAAATTCAAGCCCTCCGATTCACACCACCCCGTGATGTTTTTCTCACTCCTACTAGTGAATGGCCTGTTAGAAAACCTTACAATGCACACCACCCGGCGATGTTTTTCAGAAATCTATTCTACAATGCCAAAGCATGTTTCCAGACCTCCCCATGCTGACCACACCGTGGTGCTTTTCTCCATCCTACATTGCCACTCACTGCCTATCCTAATTCAGAACATCTGATTCACACCACACCATGATGTATTTCTCACTCCTACTAGTTAAAGGCCTTTTAGAAACCCTTGCAATAAGAACCACCCCACGATGTTTTTCAGAAACCTATCCTACATTGCTACTGCATGTTTCCTGACCTCCCCTTGCTGACCACCCCATGGTGCTTTTCTCCTTCCTACATTGCCACACACTGCCGATCATAATTCAGGCCCTTCGATTCACACCACCCCGTGATCTTTTTCTCTCTCCTTCCAGTGAATGCCCTGTTAGAAACCCTTACAATTCTCACCACCCGCAATGTTTTTCAGAAACCTATCCTACATTGACACTGCATGTTTCCTGACCTCCTCATGCTGACCACACCGTGGTGCTTTTCTCTATCCTACATTGCCACTCACTGCCTATCCTGATTCAGGCCCTCTGATTCAAACCACGCTGTGATGTTTTACTCACTACTACTACTGAATGGCCTATTAGGAACCGTTACAATGCGCACCACCTGGCAATGTTTTTCAGAAACCTATCCTACATTGACACTGCATGTTTCGTGACCTCCTCATGCTGACCACACCGTGATGCTTTTCTCCATCCTACATTGCCACTCACTGCCTATCCTAATTCAGAACATCTGATTCACACCACCCGTGATGTTTTTCTCACTCCTACTAGTGAATGGCCTGTTAGAAACCCTTACAATGAGCACCACACGACGATGTTTTTCCCGAAACCTATCCTTCATTGCCAATGCATGTTTCCTGACCTCCTCATGCTGACCACCCTGTGGTAATTTTCTCCATCCTACATTGCCACTCACTGCCTATCCTAATTCCGAACATCTGATTCACACGACCCCTGATGTTTTTCTCACTCCTACTAGTAAATGGCCTGTTAGAAACCCTTACAATGCTCAACACCTGCGATGTTTTTCACACACCTATCCTACATTCCCATCGCATCTTTCCTGACCTCACCATGCTCACCAACCCATGGTGCTTTTCTCCATTCTACATTGCCACTCACTGCCTATCCTAATTCAGGCACTCCGATTCACACCACCCCGTGATCTTTTTCTCTCTCCTTCCAGTGAATGCCCTGTTAGAAACCCTTACAATTCTCACCACCCGCAATGTTTTTCAGAAACCTATCCTACATTGACACTGCATGTTTCCTGACCTCCTCATGCTGACCACACCGTGGTGCTTTTCTCCATCCTACATTGCCACTCACTGCCTATCCTGATTCAGGCCCTCTGATTCAAACCACGCTGTGATGTTTTACTCACTACTACTACTGAATGGCCTGTTAGAAACCGTTACAATGCGCAACACCCCGCAATGTTTTTCAGAAACCTATCCTACATTGACACTGCATGTTTCCTGACCTCCCCATGCTCACCAACCCGTGGTGCTTGTCTCCATCCTACATTGCCAATCACTGTCTAAATTGATTCAGGCCCTCCGATTCACACCACCCCGTGATGTATTTCTCACTCCTACTAATGAATGGCCTGTTAGAAAACCTTACAATGAGCACCACCCTGCAATGCTTTTCAGAAACCTATCTCACATTGCCACTGCAAGTTTCCTGACCTCCCCATCCTGACCACCCCGTGGTGCTTTTCTCCAAGCTACAATGCCACTCACTGCCTATCCTGAATCAGGCCCTCCGATTCACACCACTCCGTTATATTTTTCTCTCTCCTACTAGTGAATGGCCTGTTAGAAACCCTTATAATGCGCACCACCCCGCCATGTTTTCCAGAAACCTATCCTACATTGCCACTGCATGTTTCCTCACCTCCCCATACTGACCACACAGAGGTGCTTTTTTCCATTTTACGTTACCACTCACTGCCTATCCAACTTCAGGCCCTCCGATTCACATCACCCCCTGATGTTGTTCTCACTCGTATTAGATAATGGCCTGTTAGAAATCCTTACAATGCGCACCACCCCGCGATGTTTTTCAGAAACCTATCCTACATTGCCACTGCAAGTTTCCTAACCTCCCAATGTCGAGCACCCCGTGGTGCTTTTCTCCATTCTTCATTGCCACTCACTGCCTATCCTAATTCAGGCCGTCCGATTCACACCCCCCCCGTGATGTTTTTTTCACTCCTACTTGTGAATGGCTTGTTAGAAAACCTTACAATGCACACCACCCCGCAATGTTTTTCAGAAACCTATCCAACATTGCCATTGCATGTTTCCTGACCTCCCCATGTTGACCACCCCTTGGTGCTTTTCTGAATTCTGCATTGCCACTCACTGCCTATTCTAATTCAGGCCCTCCAATTTACACCACGCCGTGATGTTTTTCTCACTCCTACTAGTGAATGCCCTGTTACAAAGCGTTACAATGCGCCCCACCTGGCGATGTTTTTCAGAAACCTATCCTACATTGTCAATGCATGTTTCCAGACCTCCCAATGCTGACCGTGCCGTGGTGCTTTTCTCCATCCTACATTGCCACTCACTGCCTATCCTGAATCAGGCCCTCCGTTTCACACCACTCCGTTATATTTTTCTCACTCCTACTAGTGAATGGCCTGTTAGAAACCCTTATAATGTGCACCACCCCGCGATGTTTTCCAGAAACCTATCCTACATTGCCACTGCATGTTTCCTCACCTCCCCATACTGACCACACCGAGGTGCTTTTCTCCATTTTACGTTACCACTCACAGCCTATCCTAATTCAAGCCCTCCAATTCACACCACCCGTGATGCTTTTCTCACTCCTACTAGTGAATGGCCAGTTAGAAACCCTTACATTGCGCACCACCCCGCGATGTTTTTCTGAAAACTCTTCTACATTGCCACAGTATGTTTCCTGACCTCCTCATGCTGACCACCCTGTGGTGCTTTTCTCCATCCTACATTGCCACTCACTGCCTATCCTAATTCAGAACATCTGATTCACACGACCCCGTGATGTTTTTCTCACTCCTACTAGTGAATGGCCTTTTAGAAACCCTTACAATGCTCAAAACCTGCGATGTTTTTCAGAAACCTATCCTACATTGCCATTGCATTTTTCCTGACCTCCCCAAGTTGACCACCCCGTGGCGCTTTTCTGCATTCTTCATTGCCACTCAGTGCCTATACTAATTCAGGTCCTCTGATTCACACCACGCCGAGATGATTTTCTCACTCCTACTAGTGAATGGCCTGCTACAAACCCTTACAATGTGCACAACCCTGCGATGTTTTTCAGAAACCTATCCTACCTTGCCATTTCATGTTTCCTGACCTCACCATGCTCACCAACCCGTGGTGCTTTTCTCCATTCTTCATTGCCACTCAGTGCCTATACTAATTCAGGACATCCGATTCACACCACCCCATGATGTTTTTTTCACTCCTACTTGTGAATGGCTTTTTAGAAAGCCTTACAATGCGCACCGCCCCGCAATGTTTTTCACAAACCTATCCAACATTGCCATTGCATGTTTCCTGACCTCCCCATGTTGACCACCCCGTGGTGCTTTTCTCCATCCTACATTGACACTCAATGCTTATTCTAATTCAGGCCCTCCGATTCACACCACACCATGATGTATTTCTCACTCCTACTAGTTAAAGGCCTTTTAGAAACCCTTGCAATAAGAACCACCCCACGATGTTTTTTAGAAACCTATCCCACATTGCTACTGCATGTTTCCTGACCTCCCCTTGCTGACCACCCCATGGTGCTTTTCTCCTTCCTACATTGCCACACACTGCCTATCATAATTCAGTCCCTTCGATTCACACCAACCCGTGATCTTTTTCTGTCTCCTTCCAGTGAATGCCTTGTTAGAAACCCTTACAATTCTCACCACCCGCAATGTTTTTCAGAAACCTATCCTACATTGACACTGCATGTTTCCTGACCTCCTCATGCTGACCACACTGTGGTGCTTTTCTCCATCCTACATTGCCACTCACTGCCTATTCTGATTCAGGCCCTCTGATTCAAACCACGCTGTGATGTTTTACTCACTACTACTACTGAATGGCCTATTAGGAACCGTTACAATTCGCACCACCTGGCAATGTTTTTCAGAAACCTATCCTACATTGACACTGCATGTTTCCTGACCTCCCCATGCTGACCACCCCGTGGTGCTTTTCTCCATCCTACATTGCCACTCACTGCCTATCCTAATTCAGAACATCTGATTCACACCACCCGTGATGTTTTTCTCACTCCTACTAGTGAATGGCCTGTTAGAAACCCTTACAATGAGCACCACACGGCGATGTTTTTCTGAAACCTATCCTTCATTGCCAATGCATGTTTCCTGACCTCCTCATCCTGACCACCCTGTGGTAATTTTCTCCATCCTACATTGCCACTCACTGCCTATCCTAATTCCGAACATCTGATTCACACGACCCCTGATGTTTTTCTCACTCCTACTAGTGAATGGCCTGTTAGAAACCCTTACAATGCTCAACACCTGCGATGTTTTACACACACCTATCCTACATTCCCATCGCATCTTTCCTGACCTCACCATGCTCACCAACCCGTGGTGCTTTTCTCCATTCTACATTGCCACTCACTGCCTATCCTAATTCAGGCACTCCGATTCACACCACCCCGTGATGTTTTTCTCACCCCTACTAGTGAATGGCCTGTTTGCAACCCTTACAATGCGCACCACCCCTCGATGTTTTTCAGAAACCTATCCTACATTGCCATTGCATGTTTCCTGACCTCCCCATGTTGACCACCCCGTGGCGCTTTTCTCCATTCTTCATTTCCACTCAGTTCCTATACTAATTCAGGACCTCTGATTCACACCACGCCTATATGATTTTCTCACTCCTACTAGTGAATGGCCTGCTACAAACCCTTACAATGTGCACAACCCTGCGATGTTTTTCAGAAACCTATCCTACCTTGCCATTTCATGTTTCCTGACCTCACCATGCTCACCAACCCGTGGTGCTTTTCTCCCTTCTTCATTGCCACTCAGTGCCTATCCTAATTCAGGACATCCGATTCACACCACCCCGTGATGTTTTTTTCACTCCTACTTGTGAATGGATTTTAGAAAGCCTTACAATGCGCACCACCCCGCAATCTTTTTCAAAGACCTATCCAACATTGCCACTGCATGTTTCCTCACCTCCCCATACTGACCACACCGAGGTGCTTTTCTCCATGTTACGTTACCACTCACAGCCTATCCAAATTCAAGCCCTCCGATTCACACCACCCGTGATGTTTTCTCACTCCTACTAGTGAATGCCCTGTTAGAAAGCCTTACAATGCGCACCACCCGGTGATGTTTTTCAGAAACCTATCCTACATTGCCAATGCATGTTTCCAGACCTCCCCATGCTGACCACCCCGTGGTGCTTTTCTCCATCGTACATTGCCACTCACTGCCTAATCTAATTCAGAACATCTGATTCACACCACCTGTGATGTTTTTCTCACTCCTACTAGTGAATGGCCAGTTAGAAACCATTACATTGCGCACCATCCCGCGATGTTTTTCAGAAACCTATCCTACATTGCCACCGCATGTTTCCTGACCTCCTCATGCTGACCACTCCGTGGTGTTTTTTCCATTTTACATTGCCACTCACTGCCTATCCTAATTCAGAGCATCTGATTCAAACCACCTCGTGATGTTTTTCTCACTCCTACTAGTGAATGGCCTGTTAGAAACCCTTACAATGTGCACCACCCCATGATGGTTTTCTGAAAACACTTCTACATTGCCACAGTATATTTCCAGATCTCCTCATGCTGACCACCCTGTGGTGCTTTTCTCCATCCTACATTGCCACTCACTGCCTATCCTAATTCAGAACATCTGATTCACACGACCCCGTGATGTTTTTCTCACTCCTACTAGTGAATGGCCTTTTAGAAACGCTTACAATGCTCAACACCTGCGATGTTTTTCAGAAACCTATCCTAAATTGCCGTCGCATGTTTCCTGACCTCACCATGCTCACCAACCCGTAGAGCTTTTCTCCATTCTACATTGCCACTCACTGCCTATCCTAATTCAGGCACTCTGATTCACACCACCCCGTGATGTTTTTCTCACTCCTACTAGTGAATGGCCTGTTTGCAACCCTTACAATGCGCACCACCCCTCGATGTTTTTCAGAAACCTATCCTACATTGCCATTGCATGTTTCCTGACCTCCCCATGTTGACCACCCCATGGCGCTTTTCTACATTCTTCATTGCCACTCAGCGCCTATACTAATTCAAGCCCTCTGATTCACACCACGCCGAAATGATTTTCTCACTCCTACTAGTGAATGGCCTGCTACAAACCCTTACAATGCGCACCACCCCTCGATGTTTTTCAGAAACCTATCCTAACTTGCCATTTCATGTTTCCTGACCTCACCATGCTCACCAACCCGTGGTGCTTTTCTCCATTCTTCATTGCCACTCAGTGCCTATTCTAATTCAGGACATCCGATTCACACCACCCCGTGATGTTTTTTTCACTCCTTCTTGTGAATGGCTTTTTAGAAAGCCTTACAATGCGCACCACCCCGCAATGTTTTTCACAAACCTATCCAACATTGCGATTGCATGTTTCCTGACCTCCCCATGTTGACCACCCCGTGGTGCTTTTCTCCATCCGACATTGCCACTCACTGTCTATCTTGATTCATGCCCTCCGATTCACACCACAACATGATGTATTTCTCACTGCTACTAGTGAATGGCCTGTTAGAAACCCTTACAATGGGCCCCACCCCCCTATGTTTTTCAGAAACCTATCCTACATTGCCACTGCATGTTTCCTGACCTCACCATCTTGACCAGGCCATGGTGCTTTTCTCCATCCTACATTGCCAATCACTGCCTATCCTGATTCAGGCCCTCTGATTCACACCACCCTGTGATGTTTTTATCACTTCTCCTAGTGAATGGCCTGTTAGAAACACTAAAAATGTGCACCACCCCGTGATATTTTTCAGAAACCTGTCCTACATTGCCACTGCAAGTTTACTGACCTCCCCATGCTGACCACCCCGTGGTGCTTTTCTCCAGCCTACATTGCCACTAACTGCCTATCATAATTCAGACCTTCCTATTCCAACAACCCCGTGATATTTTTCTCACTCCTACTAGTGAATGGACTGTTAGAAACCCTTACAATTCTCACCACCCGCAATGTTTTTCAGAAACCTATCCTACATTGACACTGCATGTTTCCTGACCTCCTCATGCTGACCACACCGTGGTGCTTTTCTCAATTTTACATTGCCACTCACTGCCTATCATGATTCAGGCCCTCCGATACACACCACGCTGTGATGTTTTACTCACTACTACTACTGAATGGCCTGTTAGAAACCGTTACAATGCGCACCACCCCGCCATGTTTTTCAGAAACCTATCCTACATTGCCACTGCATGTTTCCTCACCTCCCCATACTGAGCACACCGAGGTGCTTTTCTCCATTTTATGTTACTACTCACTGCCTATTAAATTCAAGCCCTCCGATTCACACCACCCCGTGATGTTTTTCTCACTCCTACTAGTGAATGGCCTGTTAGAAAACCTTACAATGCGCACCACCCGGCGATGTTTTTCAGAAACCTATTCTACATTGCCAATGCATGTTTCCAGACCTCCCCATGCTGACCACACCGTGGTGCTTTTCTCCATCCTACATTGCCACTCACTGCCTATCCTAATTCAGAACATCTGATTCACACCACACCATGATGTATTTCTCACTCCTACTAGTTAAAGGCCTTTTAGAAACCCTTGCAATAAGAACCACCCCACGATGTTTTTCAGAAACCTATCCTACATTGCTACTGCATGTTTCCTGACCTCCCCTTGCTGACCACCCCATGGTGCTTTTCTCCTTCCTACATTGCCACACACTGCCTATCATAATTCAGGCCCTTCGATTCACACCACCCCGTGATCTTTTTCTCTCTCCTTCCAGTGAATGCCCTGTTAGAAACCCTTACAATTCTCACCACCCGCAATGTTTTTCAGAAACCTATCCTACATTGACACTGCATGTTTCCTGACCTCCTCATGCTGACCACACCGTGGTGCTTTTCTCCATCCTACATTGCCACTCACTGCCTATCCTGATTCAGGCCCTCTGATTCAAACCACGCTGTGATGTTTTACTCACTACTACTACTGAATGGCCTGTTAGAAACCGTTACAATGCACAACACCCCGCAATGTTTTTCAGAAACCTATCCTACATTGACACTGCATGTTTCCTGACCTCCCCATGCTCACCAACCCGTGGTGCTTTTCTCCATCCTACATTGCCAATCACTGTCTAAATTGATTCAGGCCCTCCGATTCACACCACCCCGTGATGTATTTCTCACTCCTACTAATGAATGGCCTGTTAGAAACCCTTACAATGAGCACCACCCTGCAATGCTTTTCAGAAACCTATCTCACATTGCCACTGCAAGTTTCCTGACCTCCCCATCCTGACCACCCCGTGGTGCTTTTCTCCAAGCTACAATGCCACTCACTGCCTATCCTGAATCAGGCCCTCAGATTCACACCACTCCGTTATATTTTTCTCTCTCCTACTAGTGAATGGCCTGTTAGAAACCCTTATAATGCGCACCACCCCGCCATGTTTTCCAGAAACCTATCCTACATTGCCACTGCATGTTTCCTCACCTCCCCATACTGACCACACAGAGGTGCTTTTTTCCATTTTACGTTACCACTCACTGCCTATCCAACTTCAGGCCCTCCGATTCACATCACCCCCTGATGTTGTTCTCACTCGTACTAGATAATGGCCTGTTAGAAATCCTTACAATGCGCACCACCCCGCGATGTTTTTCAGAAACCTATCCTACATTGCCACTGCAAGTTTTCTAACCTCCCAATGTCGAGCACCCCGTGGTGCTTTTCTCCATTCTTCATTGCCACTCACTGCCTATCCTAATTCAGGCCGTCCGATTCACACCCCCCCCCCCGTGATGTTTTTTTCACTCCTACTTGTGAAAGGCTTGTTAGAAAACCTTACAATGCACACCACCCCGCAATGTTTTTCAGAAACCTATCCAACATTGCCATTGCATGTTTCCTGACCTCCCCATGTTGACCACCCCTTGGTGCTTTTCTGCATTCTGCATTGCCACTCACTGCCTATTCTAATTCAGGCCCTCCAATTTACACCACCCCGTGATGTTTTTCTCACTCCTACTAGTGAATGCCCTGTTACAAAGCGTTACAATGCGCCCCACCTGGCGATGTTTTTCAGAAACCTATCCTACATTGTCAATGCATGTTTCCAGACCTCCCAATGCTGACCGTGCCGTGGTGCTTTTCTCCATCCTACATTGCCACTCACTGCCTATCCTGAATCAGGCCCTCCGTTTCACACCACTCCGTTATATTTTTCTCACTCCTACTAGTGAATGGCCTGTTAGAAACCCTTATAATGCGCACCACCCCGCGATGTTTTCCAGAAACCTATCCTACATTGCCACTGCATGTTTCCTCACCTCCCCATACTGACCACACCGAGGTGCTTTTCTCCATTTTACGTTACCACTCACAGCCTATCCAAATTCAAGCCCTCCAATTCACACCACCCGTGATGCTTTTCTCACTCCTACTCGTGAATGGCCAGTTAGAAACCCTTACATTGCGCACCACCCCGCGATGTTTTTCAGAAACCTATCCTACATTGCCACCGCATGTTTCCTGACCTCCCCATGCTGACCACTCCGTGGTGTTTTTTCCATTTTACATTGCCACTCACTGCCTATCCTAATTCAGAGCATCTGATTCAAACCACCTCGTGATGATTTTCTCACTCCTACTAGTGAATGGCCTGTTAGAAACCCAAACAATGTGCCCCACCCCATGATGTTTTTCTGAAAACTCTTCTACATTGCCACAGTATGTTTCCTGAGCTCCTCATGCTGACCACCCTGTGGTGCTTTTCTCCATCCTACATTGCTACTCACTGCCTATCCTAATTCAGAACATCTGATTCACACGACCCCGTGATGTTTTTCTCACTCCTACTAGTGAATGGCCTTTTAGAAACCCTTACAATGCTCAACACCTGCGATGTTTTTCAGAAACCTATCCTACATTGCCATCGCATTTTTCCTGACCTCCCCAAGTTGACCACCCCGTGGCGCTTTTCTGCATTCTTCATTGCCACTCAGTGCCTATACTAATTCAGGCCCTCTGAATCACACCACGCCGAGATGATTTTCTCACTCCTACTAGTGAATGGCCTGCTAAAAACCCTTACAATGTGCACAACCCTGCGATGTTTTTCAGAAACCTATCCTACCTTGCCATTTCATGTTTCCTGACCTCACCATGCTCACCAACCCGTGGTGCTTTTCTCCATTCTTCTTTGCCACTCAGTGCCTATACTAATTCAAGACATCCGATTCACACCACCCCATGATGTTTTTTTCACTCCTACTTGTGAATGGCTTTTTAGAAAGCCTTACAATGCGCACCGCCACGCAATGTTTTTCACAAACCTATCCAACATTGCCATTGCATGTTTCCTGACCTCCCCATGTTGACCACCCCGTGGTGCTTTTCTCCATCCTACATTGACACTCAATGCTTATTCTAATTCAGGCCCTCCGATTCACACCACACCAAGATGTATTTCTCACTCCTACTAGTTAAAGGCCTTTTAGAATCCCTTGCAATAAGAACCACCCCACGATGTTTTTTAGAAACCTATCCCACATTGCTACTGCATGTTTCCTGACCTCCCCTTGCTGACCACCCCATGGTGCTTTTCTCCTTCCTACATTGCCACACACTGCCTATCATAATTCAGGCCCTTCGATTTACACCACCCCGTGATCTTTTTCTCTCTCCTTCCAGTGAATGCCTTGTTAGAAACCCTTACAATTCTCACCAATCGCAATGTTTTTCAGAAACCTATCCTACATTGACACTGCATGTTTCCTGACCTCCTCATGCTGACCACACCGTGGTGCTTTTCTCCATCCTACATTGCCACTCACTGCCTATCCTGATTCAGGCCCTCTGATTCAAACCACGCTGTGATGTTTTACTCACTACTACTACTGAATGGCCTATTAGGAACCGTTGCAATGCGCACCACCTGGCAATGTTTTTCAGAAACCTATCCTACATTGACACTGCATGTTTCCTGACCTCCCCATGCTCACCAACCCGTGGTGCTTTTCTCCATCCTACATTGCCAATCACTGTCTAAATTGATTCAGGTCCTCCGATTCACACCACCCCGTGATGTATTTCTCATTCCTACTAATGAATGGCCTGTTAGAAACCCTTACAATGAGCACCACCCTGCAATGCTTTTCAGAAACCTATCCCACATTGCCACTGCAAGTTTCCTGACCTTCCCATCCTGACCACCCCGTGGTGCTTTTCTCCAACCTACAATGCCACTCACTGCCTATCCTGAATCAGGCCCTCCGATGCACACCACTCCGTTATATTTTTCTCTCTCCTACTAGTGAATGGCCTGTTAGAAACCCTTATAATGCGCACCACCCCGCCATGTTTTCCAGAAACCTATCCTACATTGCCACTGCATGTTTCCTCACCTCCCCATACTGACCACACAGAGGTGCTTTTTTCCATTTTACGTTACGACTCACTGCCTATCCAACTTCAGGCCCTCCGATTCACACCACCCCCTGATGTTGTTCTCACTCGTACTAGATAATGGCCTGTTAGAAATCCTTACAATGCGCACCACCCCGCGATGTTTTTCAGCAACCTATCCTACGTTGCCACTGCAAGTTTCCTAACCTCACAATGTCGAGCACCCCGTGGGGCTTTTCTCCATTCTTCATTGCCACTCACTGCCTATCCTAATTCAGGCCCTCCGATTCACACCCCCCCGTGATTTTTTTTAACTCCTACTTGTGAATGGCTTGTTAGAAAACCTTACAATGCACACCACCCCGCAATGTTTTTCAGAACCTATCCAACATTGCCATTGCATGTTTCCTGACCTCCCCATGTTGACCACCCCTTGGTGCTTTTCTGCATTCTGCATTGCCACTCACTGCCTATTCTATTTCAGGCCCTCCAATTTACACCACCCCGTGATGTTTTTCTCACTCCTACTAGTGAATGCCCTGTTAGAAAGCGTTACAATGCGCCCCACCTGGCGATGTTTTTCTGAAACCTATCCTACATTGTCAATGCATGTTTCCAGACCTCCCCATGCTGACCGTGCCGTGGTGCTTTTCTCCATCCTACATTGCCACTCACTGCCTATCCTGATTCAAGCCTTCCGATTCACACCACCCCGTGATGCATTTCGAACTCCTACTAGTGAATGGCTTGTTAGAAACCCTTACACTGCGTACCACCCCGTGATGTTTTTCAGAAACCTATCCTACATTGCCACTGCATGTTTCCTTACCTCTCCATGCTCACCAACCCGTGGTGCTTTTCTCAATCCTATATTGCCAATAACTGTCTAACTTGATTCAGGCCCTCCGATTCACACCACACCATGATGTATTTCTCACTCCTACTAGTGAATGGCCTGTTAGATACCCTTACAATGTGCCCAACCCCGCGATGTTTTTCAGAAACCGATCCTGAATTGTCACTGCATGTTTCCTGACCTCCCCATCCTGACCAACCCATGGTGCTTTTCTCCATCCTACATTGCCACTCACTGCCTATCCTGAATCAGGCCCTGCGTTTCACACCACTCCGTTATATTTTTCTCACTCCTACTAGTGAATGGCCTGTTAGAAACCCTTATAATGCGCACCACCCCGCGATGTTTTCCAGAAACCTATCCTACATTGCCACTGCATTTTTCCTCACCTCCCCATACTGTGCACACCGAGGTGCCTTTCTCCATTTTACGTTACTACTCACTGCCTATTAAATTCAAGCCCTCCGATTCACACCACCCCGTGATGTTTTTCTCACTCCTACTAGTGAATGGCCTGTTAGAAACCCTTACAATTCGCACCACCCGGCGATGTTTTTCAGAAACCTATCCTACATTGCCAATTCATGTTTCCAGACCTCCCCATGCTGACCACCCCGTGGTGCTTTTCTCCATCCTACATTGCCACTCACTGCCTATCCTAATTCAGAACATCTGATTCACACCACCCGTGATGTTTTTCTCACTCCTACTAGTGAATGGCCTGTTAGAAACCCTTACAATGAGCACCACCCGGCGATGTTTTTCAGAAACCTATCCTACATTGCCAATGCATGTTTCCTGACCTCCTCATTCTGACCACACTGTGGTGCTTTTCTCCATCCTACATTGCCACTCACTGCCTATCCTAATTCCGAACATCTGATTCACACGACCCCTGATGTTTTTCTCACTCCTACTTGTGAATGGCCTGTTAGAAACCCTTACAATGCTCAACACCTGCGATGTTTTTCAGAAACCTATCCTACATTGCCATCGCATGTTTCCTGACCTCACCATGCTCACCAACCCGTAGAGCTTTTCTCCATTCTACATTGCCACTCACTGCCTATCCTAATTCAGGCACTCCGATTCACACCACCCCGTGATGTTTTTCTCACTCCTACTAGTGAATGGCCTGTTTGCAACCCTTACAATGCGCACCACCCCTCAATGTTTTTCAGAAACCTATCCTACATTGCCATTGCATGTTTCCTGACCTCCCCATGTTGACCACCCCATGGCGCTTTTCTACATTCTTCATTGCCACTCAGCGCCTATACTAATTCAAGCCCTCTGATTCACACCACGCCGAAATGATTTTCTCACTCCTACTAGTGAATGGCCTGCTACAAACCCTTACAACGTGCACAACCCTGCGATGTTTTTCAGAAACCTATCCTACATTGCCAATGCATGTTTCCAGACCTCCCCATGCTGACCACACCGTGGTGCTTTTCTCCATCCTACATTGCCACTCACTGCCTATCCTAATTCAGAACATCTGATTCACACCACACCATGATGTATTTCTCACTCCTACTAGTTAAAGGCCTTTTAGAAACCCTTGCAATAAGAACCACCCCACGATGTTTTTTAGAAACCTATCCCACATTGCTACTGCATGTTTCCTGACCTCCCCTTGCTGACCACCCCATGGTGCTTTTCTCCTTCCTACATTGCCACACACTGCCTATCATAATTCAGGCTCTTCGATTCACACCACCCCGTGATCTTTTTCTGTCTCCTTCCAGTGAATGCCTTGTTAGAAACCCTTACAATTCTCACCACACACAATGTTTTTCAGAAACCTATCCTACATTGACACTGCATGTTTCCTGACCTCCTCATGCTGACCACACCGTGGTGCTTTTCTCCATCCTACATTGCCACTCACTGCCTATACTGATTCAGGCCCTCTGACTCAAACCACGCTGTGATGTTTTACTCACTACTACTACTGAATGGCCTATTAGGAACCGTTGCAATGCGCACCACCTGGCAATGTTTTTCAGAAACCTATCCTACATTGACACTGCATGTTTCCTGACCTCCCCATGCTGACCACCCCGTGGTGCTTTTCTCCATCCTACATTGCCACTCACTGCCTATCCTAATTCAGAACATCTGATTCACACCACCCGTGATGTTTTTCTCACTCCTACTAGTGAATGGCCTGTTAGAAACCCTTACAATGAGCACCACACGGCGATGTTTTTCCGAAACCTATCCTTCATTGCCAATGCATGTTTCCTGACCTCCTCATGCTGACCACCCTGTGGTAATTTTCTCCATCCTACATTGCCACTCACTGCCTATCCTAATTCCGAACATCTGATTCACACGACCCCTGATGATTTTCTCACTCCTACTAGTGAATGGCCTGTTAGAAACCCTTGCAATGCTCAACACCTGCGATGTTTTTCACACACCTATCCTACATTCCCATCGCATCTTTCCTGACCTCACCATGCTCACCAACCCGTGGTGCTTTTCTCCATTCTACATTGCCACTCACTGCCTATCCTAATTCAGGCACTCCGATTCACACCACCCCGTGATGTTTTTCTCACTCCTACTAGTGAATGGCCTGTTTGCAACCCTTACAATGCGCACCACCCCTCGATGTTTTTCAGAAACCTATCCTACATTGCCATTGCATGTTTCCTGACCTCCCCATGTTGACCACCCCGTGGCGCTTTTCTCCATTCTTCATTTCCACTCAGTTCCTATACTAATTCAGGCCCTCTGATTCACACCACGCCTATATGATTTTCTCACTCCTACTAGTGAATGGCCTGCTACAAACCCTTACAATGTGCACAACCCTGCGATGTTTTTCAGAAACCTATCCTACCTTGCCATTTCAGGTTTCCTGACCTCACCATGCTCACCAACCCGTGGTGCTTTTCTCCCTTCTTCATTGCCACTCAGTGCCTATCCTAATTCAGGACATCCGATTCACACCACCCCGTGATGTTTTTTTCACTCCTACTTGTGAATGGATTTTAGAAAGCCTTACAATGCGCACCACCCCGCAATCTTTTTCAAAGACCTATCCAACATTGCCACTGCATGTTTCCTCACCTCCCCATACTGACCACACCGAGGTGCTTTTCTCCATTTTACGTTACCACTCACAGCCTATCCAAATTCAAGCCCTCCGATTCACACCACCTGTGATGTTTTCTCACTCCTACTAGTGAATGCCCTGTTAGAAAGCCTTACAATGCGCACCACCCGGTGATGTTTTTCAGAAACCTATCCTACATTGCCATTGCATGTTTCCTGACCTCCCCATGTTGACCACCCCGTGGTGCTTTTCTCCATCCGACATTGCCACTCACTGTCTATCTTGATTCATGCCCTCCGATTCACACCACAACATGCTGTATTTCTCACTGCTACTAGTGAATGGCCTGTTAGAAACCCTTACAATGGGCCCCACCCCCCTATGTTTTTCAGAAACCTATCCAACATTGCCATTGCATGATTCCTGACCTCCCCATGTTGACCACCCCTTGGTGCTTTTCTGCATTCTGCATTGCCACTCACTGCCTATTCTAATTCAGGCCCTCCAATTTACACCACCCCGTGATGTTTTTCTCACTCCTACTAGTGAATGCCCTGTTACAAAGCGTTACAATGCGCCCCACCTGGCGATGTTTTTCAGAAACCTATCCTACATTGTCAATGCATGTTTCCAGACCTCCCAATGCTGACCGTGCCGTGGTGCTTTTCTCCATCCTACATTGCCACTCACTGCCTATCCTGAATCAGGCCCTCCGTTTCACACCACTCCGTTATATTTTTCTCACTCCTACTAGTGAATGGCCTGTTAGAAATCCTTATAATGCGCACCACCCCGCGATGTTTTCCACAAACCTATCCTACATTGCCACTGCATGTTTCCTCACCTCCCCATACTGACCACACCGAGGTGCTTTTCTCCATTTTACGTTACCACTCACAGCCTATCCAAATTCAAGCCCTCCAATTCACACCACCCGTGATGCTTTTCTCACTCCTACTAGTGAATGGCCAGTTAGAAACCCTTACATTGCGCACCACCCCGCGATGTTTTTCAGAAACCTATCCTACATTGCCACCGCATGTTTACTGACCTCCCCATGCTGACCACTCCGTGGTGTTTTTTCCATTTTACATTGCCACTCACTGCCTATCCTAATTCAGAGCATCTGATTCAAACCACCTCGTGATGATTTTCTCACTCCTACTAGTGAATGGCCTGTTAGAAACCCAAACAATGTGCACCACCCCATGATGTTTTTCTGAAAACTCTTCTACATTGCCACAGTATGTTTCCTGACCTCCTCATGCTGACCACCCTGTGGTGCTTTTCTCCATCCTACATTGCCACTCACTGCCTATCCTAATTCAGAACATCTGATTCACACGACCCCGTGATGTTTTTCTCACTCCTACTAGTGAATGGCCTTTTAGAAACCCTTACAATGCTCAACACCTGCGATGTTTTTCAGAAACCTATCCTACATTGCCATTGCATTTTTCCTGACCTCCCCAAGTTGACCACCCCGTGGCGCTTTTCTGCATTCTTCATTGCCACTCAGTGCCTATACTAATTCAGGCCCTCTGAATCACACCACGCCGAGATGATTTTCTCACTCCTACTAGTGAATGGCCTGCTACAAACCCTTACAATGTGCACAACCCTGCGATGTTTTTCAGAAACCTATCCTACCTTGCCATTTCATGTTTCCTGACCTCACCATGCTCACCAACCCGTGGTGCTTTTCTCCATTCTTCATTGCCACTCAGTGCCTATACTAATTCAGGACATCCGATTCACACCACCCCATGATGTTTTTCAGAAAACTATCCTACATTGCCACTGCATGTTTCCTGACCTCTCCATGCTCACCAACCCGAGGTGCTTTTCTCCATCCTACATTGCCAATCACTGTCTAACTTGATTCAGGCCCTCCGATTCACACCACACCATGATGTATTTCTCACTCCTACTAGTGAATGGCCTGTTAGATACCCTTACAATGCGCCCAACCCCGGAATGTTTTTCAGAAACCGATCCTGCATTGCCACTGCATGTTTCCTGACCTCCCCATCCTGACCAACCCATGGTGCTTTTCTCCATCCTACATTGCCACTCACTGCCTATACTGATTCTGGCCCTCTGATTCAAACCACGCTGTGATGTTTTACTCACTACTACTACTGAATGGCCTATTAGGAACCGTTACAATGCGCACCACCTGGCAATGTTTTTCAGAAACCTATCCTACATTGACACTGCATGTTTCCTGACCTCCCCATGCTGACCACCCCGTGGTGCTTTTCTCCATCCTACATTGCCACTCACTGCCTATCCTAATTCAGAACATCTGATTCACACCACCCGTGATGTTTTTCTCACTCCTACTAGTGAATGGCCTGTTAGAAACCCTTACAATGAGCACCACACGGCGATGTTTTTCCGAAACCTATCCTTCATTGCCAATGCATGTTTCCTGACCTCCTCATGCTGACCACCCTGTGGTAATTTTCTCCATCCTACATTGCCACTCACTGCCTATCCTAATTCCGAACATCTGATTCACACGACCCCTGATGTTTTTCTCACTCCTACTAGTGAATGGCCTGTTAGAAACCCTTACAATGCTCAACACCTGCGATGTTTTTCACACACCTATCCTACATTCCCATCGCATCTTTCCTGACCTCACCATGCTCACCAACCCGTGGTGCTTTTCTCCATTCTACATTGCCACTCACTGCCTATCCTAATTCAGGCACTCCGATTCACACCACCCCGTGATGTTTTTCTCCCTCCTACTAGTGAATGGCCTGTTTGCAACCCTTACAATGCGCACCACCCCTCGATGTTTTTCAGAAACCTATCCTACATTGCCATTGCATGTTTCCTGACCTCCCCATGTTGACCACCCCGTGGCGCTTTTCTCCATTCTTCATTTCCACTCAGTTCCTATACTAATTCAGGCCCTCTGATTCACACCACGCCTATATGATTTTCTCACTCCTACTAGTGAATGGCCTGCTACAAACCCTTACAATGTGCACAACCCTGCGATGTTTTTCAGAAACCTATCCTACCTTGCCATTTCATGTTTCCTGACCTCACCATGCTCACCAACCCGTGGTGCTTTTCTCCCTTCTTCATTGCCACTCAGTGCCTATCCTAATTCAGGACATTCGATTCACACCACCCCGTGATGTTTTTTTCACTCCTACTTGTGAATGGATTTTAGAAAGCCTTACAATGCGCACCACCCCGCAATCTTTTTCAAAGACCTATCCAACATTGCCACTGCATGTTTCCTCACCTCCCCATACTGACCACACCGAGGTGCTTTTCTCCATTTTACGTTACCACTCACAGCCTATCCAAATTCAAGCCCTCCGATTCACACCACCTGTGATGTTTTCTCACTCCTACTAGTGAATGCCCTGTTAGAAAGCCTTACAATGCGCACCACCCGGTGATGTTTTTCAGAAACCTATCCTACATTGCCATTGCATGTTTCCTGACCTCCCCATGTTGACCACCCCGTGGTGCTTTTCTCCATCCGACATTGCCACTCACTGTCTATCTTGATTCATGCCCTCCGATTCACACCACAACATGCTGTATTTCTCACTGCTACTAGTGAATGGCCTGTTAGAAACCCTTACAATGGGCCCCACCCCCCTATGTTTTTCAGAAACCTATCCAACATTGCCATTGCATGATTCCTGACCTCCCCATGTTGACCACCCCTTGGTGCTTTTCTGCATTCTGCATTGCCACTCACTGCCTATCCTAATTCAGAACATCTGATTCACACCACCCGTGATGTTTTTCTCACTCCTACTAGTGAATGGCCTGTTTGCAACCCTTACAATGCGCACCACCCCTCGATGTTTTTCAGAAACCTATCCTACATTGCCATTGCATGTTTCCTGACCTCCCCATGTTGACCACCCCGTGGTGCTTTTCTCCATCCGACATTGCCACTCACTGTCTATCTTGATTCATGCCCTCCGATTCACACCACAACATGCTGTATTTCTCACTGCTACTAGTGAATGGCCTGTTAGAAACCCTTACAATGGGCCCCACCCCCCTATGTTTTTCAGAAACCTATCCAACATTGCCATTGCATGATTCCTGACCTCCCCATGTTGACCACCCCTTGGTGCTTTTCTGCATTCTGCATTGCCACTCACTGCCTATTCTAATTCAGGCCCTCCAACTTACACCACCCCGTGATGTTTTTCTCACTCCTACTAGTGAATGCCCTGTTACAAAGCGTTACAATGCGCCCCACCTGGCGATGTTTTTCAGAAACCTATCCTACATTGTCAATGCATGTTTCCAGACCTCCCAATGCTGACCGTGCCGTGGTGCTTTTCTCCATCCTACATTGCCACTCACTGCCTATCCTGAATCAGGCCCTCCGTTTCACACCACTCCGTTATATTTTTCTCACTCCTACTAGTGAATGGCCTGTTAGAAATCCTTATAATGCGCACCACCCCGCGATGTTTTCCACAAACCTATCCTACATTGCCACTGCATGTTTCCTCACCTCCCCATACTGACCACACCGAGGTGCTTTTCTCCATTTTACGTTACCACTCACAGCCTATCCAAATTCAAGCCCTCCAATTCACACCACCCGTGATGCTTTTCTCACTCCTACTAGTGAATGGCCAGTTAGAAACCCTTACATTGCGCACCACCCCGCGATGTTTTTCAGAAACCTATCCTACATTGCCACCGCATGTTTACTGACCTCCCCATGCTGACCACTCCGTGGTGTTTTTTCCATTTTACATTGCCACTCACTGCCTATCCTAATTCAGAGCATCTGATTCAAACCACCTCGTGATGATTTTCTCACTCCTACTAGTGAATGGCCTGTTAGAAACCCAAACAATGTGCACCACCCCATGATGTTTTTCTGAAAACTCTTCTACATTGCCACAGTATGTTTCCTGACCTCCTCATGCTGACCACCCTGTGGTGCTTTTCTCCATCCTACATTGCCACTCACTGCCTATCCTAATTCAGAACATCTGATTCACACGACCCCTGATGATTTTCTCACTCCTACTAGTGAATGGCCTGTTAGAAACCCTTGCAATGCTCAACACCTGCGATGTTTTTCACACACCTATCCTACATTCCCATCGCATCTTTCCTGACCTCACCATGCTCACCAACCCGTGGTGCTTTTCTCCATTCTACATTGCCACTCACTGCCTATCCTAATTCAGGCACTCCGATTCACACCACCCCGTGATGTTTTTCTCACTCCTACTAGTGAATGGCCTGTTTGCAACCCTTACAATGCGCACCACCCCTCGATGTTTTTCAGAAACCTATCCTACATTGCCATTGCATGTTTCCTGACCTCCCCATGTTGACCACCCCGTGGCGCTTTTCTCCATTCTTCATTTCCACTCAGTTCCTATACTAATTCAGGCCCTCTGATTCACACCACGCCTATATGATTTTCTCACTCCTACTAGTGAATGGCCTGCTACAAACCCTTACAATGTGCACAACCCTGCGATGTTTTTCAGAAACCTATCCTACCTTGCCATTTCAGGTTTCCTGACCTCACCATGCTCACCAACCCGTGGTGCTTTTCTCCCTTCTTCATTGCCACTCAGTGCCTATCCTAATTCAGGACATCCGATTCACACCACCCCGTGATGTTTTTTTCACTCCTACTTGTGAATGGATTTTAGAAAGCCTTACAATGCGCACCACCCCGCAATCTTTTTCAAAGACCTATCCAACATTGCCACTGCATGTTTCCTCACCTCCCCATACTGACCACACCGAGGTGCTTTTCTCCATTTTACGTTACCACTCACAGCCTATCCAAATTCAAGCCCTCCGATTCACACCACCTGTGATGTTTTCTCACTCCTACTAGTGAATGCCCTGTTAGAAAGCCTTACAATGCGCACCACCCGGTGATGTTTTTCAGAAACCTATCCTACATTGCCATTGCATGTTTCCTGACCTCCCCATGTTGACCACCCCGTGGTGCTTTTCTCCATCCGACATTGCCACTCACTGTCTATCTTGATTCATGCCCTCCGATTCACACCACAACATGCTGTATTTCTCACTGCTACTAGTGAATGGCCTGTTAGAAACCCTTACAATGGGCCCCACCCCCCTATGTTTTTCAGAAACCTATCCAACATTGCCATTGCATGATTCCTGACCTCCCCATGTTGACCACCCCTTGGTGCTTTTCTGCATTCTGCATTGCCACTCACTGCCTATTCTAATTCAGGCCCTCCAATTTACACCACCCCGTGATGTTTTTCTCACTCCTACTAGTGAATGCCCTGTTACAAAGCGTTACAATGCGCCCCACCTGGCGATGTTTTTCAGAAACCTATCCTACATTGTCAATGCATGTTTCCAGACCTCCCAATGCTGACCGTGCCGTGGTGCTTTTCTCCATCCTACATTGCCACTCACTGCCTATCCTGAATCAGGCCCTCCGTTTCACACCACTCCGTTATATTTTTCTCACTCCTACTAGTGAATGGCCTGTTAGAAATCCTTATAATGCGCACCACCCCGCGATGTTTTCCACAAACCTATCCTACATTGCCACTGCATGTTTCCTCACCTCCCCATACTGACCACACCGAGGTGCTTTTCTCCATTTTACGTTACCACTCACAGCCTATCCAAATTCAAGCCCTCCAATTCACACCACCCGTGATGCTTTTCTCACTCCTACTAGTGAATGGCCAGTTAGAAACCCTTACATTGCGCACCACCCCGCGATGTTTTTCAGAAACCTATCCTACATTGCCACCGCATGTTTACTGACCTCCCCATGCTGACCACTCCGTGGTGTTTTTTCCATTTTACATTGCCACTCACTGCCTATCCTAATTCAGAGCATCTGATTCAAACCACCTCGTGATGATTTTCTCACTCCTACTAGTGAATGGCCTGTTAGAAACCCAAACAATGTGCACCACCCCATGATGTTTTTCTGAAAACTCTTCTAAATTGCCACAGTATGTTTCCTGACCTCCTCATGCTGACCACCCTGTGGTGCTTTTCTCCATCCTACATTGCCACTCACTGCCTATCCTAATTCAGAACATCTGATTCACACGACCCCGTGATGTTTTTCTCACTCCTACTAGTGAATGGCCTTTTAGAAACCCTTACAATGCTCAACACCTGCGATGTTTTTCAGAAACCTATCCTACATTGCCATTGCATTTTTCCTGACCTCCCCAAGTTGACCACCCCGTGGCGCTTTTCTGCATTCTTCATTGCCACTCAGTGCCTATACTAATTCAGGCCCTCTGAATCACACCACGCCGAGATGATTTTCTCACTCCTACTAGTGAATGGCCTGCTACAAACCCTTACAATGTGCACAACCCTGCGATGTTTTTCAGAAACCTATCCTACCTTGCCATTTCATGTTTCCTGACCTCACCATGCTCACCAACCCGTGGTGCTTTTCTCCATTCTTCATTGCCACTCAGTGCCTATACTAATTCAGGACATCCGATTCACACCACCCCATGATGTTTTTCAGAAAACTATCCTACATTGCCACTGCATGTTTCCTGACCTCTCCATGCTCACCAACCCGAGGTGCTTTTCTCCATCCTACATTGCCAATCACTGTCTAACTTGATTCAGGCCCTCCGATTCACACCACACCATGATGTATTTCTCACTCCTACTAGTGAATGGCCTGTTAGATACCCTTACAATGCGCCCAACCCCGCAATGTTTTTCAGAAACCGATCCTGCATTGCCACTGCATGTTTCCTGACCTCCCCATCCTGACCAACCCATGGTGCTTTTCTCCATCCTACATTGCCACTCACTGCCTATACTGATTCTGGCCCTCTGATTCAAACCACGCTGTGATGTTTTACTCACTACTACTACTGAATGGCCTATTAGGAACCGTTACAATGCGCACCACCTGGCAATGTTTTTCAGAAACCTATCCTACATTGACACTGCATGTTTCCTGACCTCCCCATGCTGACCACCCCGTGGTGCTTTTCTCCATCCTACATTGCCACTCACTGCCTATCCTAATTCAGAACATCTGATTCACACCACCCGTGATGTTTTTCTCACTCCTACTAGTGAATGGCCTGTTAGAAACCCTTACAATGAGCACCACACGGCGATGTTTTTCCGAAACCTATCCTTCATTGCCAATGCATGTTTCCTGACCTCCTCATGCTGACCACCCTGTGGTAATTTTCTCCATCCTACATTGCCACTCACTGCCTATCCTAATTCCGAACATCTGATTCACACGACCCCTGATGTTTTTCTCACTCCTACTAGTGAATGGCCTGTTAGAAACCCTTACAATGCTCAACACCTGCGATGTTTTTCACACACCTATCCTACATTCCCATCGCATCTTTCCTGACCTCACCATGCTCACCAACCCGTGGTGCTTTTCTCCATTCTACATTGCCACTCACTGCCTATCCTAATTCAGGCACTCCGATTCACACCACCCCGTGATGTTTTTCTCCCTCCTACTAGTGAATGGCCTGTTTGCAACCCTTACAATGCGCACCACCCCTCGATGTTTTTCAGAAACCTATCCTACATTGCCATTGCATGTTTCCTGACCTCCCCATGTTGACCACCCCGTGGCGCTTTTCTCCATTCTTCATTTCCACTCAGTTCCTATACTAATTCAGGCCCTCTGATTCACACCACGCCTATATGATTTTCTCACTCCTACTAGTGAATGGCCTGCTACAAACCCTTACAATGTGCACAACCCTGCGATGTTTTTCAGAAACCTATCCTACCTTGCCATTTCATGTTTCCTGACCTCACCATGCTCACCAACCCGTGGTGCTTTTCTCCCTTCTTCATTGCCACTCAGTGCCTATCCTAATTCAGGACATTCGATTCACACCACCCCGTGATGTTTTTTTCACTCCTACTTGTGAATGGATTTTAGAAAGCCTTACAATGCGCACCACCCCGCAATCTTTTTCAAAGACCTATCCAACATTGCCACTGCATGTTTCCTCACCTCCCCATACTGACCACACCGAGGTGCTTTTCTCCATTTTACATTACCACTCACAGCCTATCCAAATTCAAGCCCTCCGATTCACACCACCTGTGATGTTTTCTCACTCCTACTAGTGAATGCCCTGTTAGAAAGCCTTACAATGCGCACCACCCGGTGATGTTTTTCAGAAACCTATCCTACATTGCCATTGCATGTTTCCTGACCTCCCCATGTTGACCACCCCGTGGTGCTTTTCTCCATCCGACATTGCCACTCACTGTCTATCTTGATTCATGCCCTCCGATTCACACCACAACATGCTGTATTTCTCACTGCTACTAGTGAATGGCCTGTTAGAAACCCTTACAATGGGCCCCACCCCCCTATGTTTTTCAGAAACCTATCCAACATTGCCATTGCATGATTCCTGACCTCCCCATGTTGACCACCCCTTGGTGCTTTTCTGCATTCTGCATTGCCACTCACTGCCTATCCTAATTCAGAACATCTGATTCACACCACCCGTGATGTTTTTCTCACTCCTACTAGTGAATGGCCTATTAGAAACCCTTACAATGAGCACCACATGGCGATGTTTTTCCGAAACCTATCCTTCATTGCCAATGCATGTTTCCTGACCTCCTCATGCTGACCACCCTGTGGTAATTTTCTCCATCCTACTTTGCCACTCACTGCCTATCCTAATTCCGAACATCTGATTCACACGACCCCTGATGTTTTTCTCACTCCTACTAGTGAATGGCCTGTTAGAAACCCTTACAATGCTCAACACCTGCGATGTTTTTCACAAACCTATCCTACATTCCCATCGCATCTTTCCTGACCTCACCATGCTCACCAACCCGTGGTGCTTTTCTCCATTCTACATTGCCACTCACTGCCTATCCTAATTCAGGCACTCCGATTCACACCACCCCGTGATGTTTTTCTCACTCCTACTAGTGAATGGCCTGTTTGCAACCCTTACAATGCGCACCACCCCTCGATGTTTTTCAGAAACCTATCCTACATTGCCATTGCATGTTTCCTGACCTCCCCATGTTGACCACCCCGTGGTGCTTTTCTCCATCCGACATTGCCACTCACTGTCTATCTTGATTCATGCCCTCCGATTCACACCACAACATGCTGTATTTCTCACTGCTACTAGTGAATGGCCTGTTAGAAACCCTTACAATGGGCCCCACCCCCCTATGTTTTTCAGAAACCTATCCAACATTGCCATTGCATGATTCCTGACCTCCCCATGTTGACCACCCCTTGGTGCTTTTCTGCATTCTGCATTGCCACTCACTGCCTATTCTAATTCAGGCCCTCCAATTTACACCACCCCGTGATGTTTTTCTCACTCCTACTAGTGAATGCCCTGTTACAAAGCGTTACAATGCGCCCCACCTGGCGATGTTTTTCAGAAACCTATCCTACATTGTCAATGCATGTTTCCAGACCTCCCAATGCTGACCGTGCCGTGGTGCTTTTCTCCATCCTACATTGCCACTCACTGCCTATCCTGAATCAGGCCCTCCGTTTCACACCACTCCGTTATATTTTTCTCACTCCTACTAGTGAATGGCCTGTTAGAAATCCTTATAATGCGCACCACCCCGCGATGTTTTCCACAAACCTATCCTACATTGCCACTGCATGTTTCCTCACCTCCCCATACTGACCACACCGAGGTGCTTTTCTCCATTTTACGTTACCACTCACAGCCTATCCAAATTCAAGCCCTCCAATTCACACCACCCGTGATGCTTTTCTCACTCCTACTAGTGAATGGCCAGTTAGAAACCCTTACATTGCGCACCACCCCGCGATGTTTTTCAGAAACCTATCCTACATTGCCACCGCATGTTTACTGACCTCCCCATGCTGACCACTCCGTGGTGTTTTTTCCATTTTACATTGCCACTCACTGCCTATCCTAATTCAGAGCATCTGATTCAAACCACCTCGTGATGATTTTCTCACTCCTACTAGTGAATGGCCTGTTAGAAACCCAAACAATGTGCACCACCCCATGATGTTTTTCTGAAAACTCTTCTACATTGCCACAGTATGTTTCCTGACCTCATCATGCTGACCACCCTGTGGTGCTTTTCTCCATCCTACATTGCCACTCACTGCCTATCCTAATTCAGAACATCTGATTCACACGACCCCGTGATGTTTTTCTCACTCCTACTAGTGAATGGCCTTTTAGAAACCCTTACAATGCTCAACACCTGCGATGTTTTTCAGAAACCTATCCTACTTTGCCATTGCATTTTTCCTGACCTCCCCAAGTTGACCACCCCGTGGCGCTTTTCTGCATTCTTCATTGCCACTCAGTGCCTATACTAATTCAGGCCCTCTGAATCACACCACGCCGAGATGATTTTCTCACTCCTACTAGTGAATGGCCTGCTACAAACCCTTACAATGTGCACAACCCTGCGATGTTTTTCAGAAACCTATCCTACCTTGCCATTTCATGTTTCCTGACCTCACCATGCTCACCAACCCGTGGTGCTTTTCTCCATTCTTCATTGCCACTCAGTGCCTATACTAATTCAGGACATCCGATTCACACCACCCCATGATGTTTTTCAGAAAACTATCCTACATTGCCACTGCATGTTTCCTGACCTCTCCATGCTCACCAACCCGAGGTGCTTTTCTCCATCCTACATTGCCAATCACTGTCTAACTTGATTCAGGCCCTCCGATTCACACCACACCATGATGTATTTCTCACTCCTACTAGTGAATGGCCTGTTAGATACCCTTACAATGCGCCCAACCCCGCAATGTTTTTGAGAAACCGATCCTGCATTGCCACTGCATGTTTCCTGACCTCCCCATCCTGACCAACCCATGGTGCTTTTCTCCATCCTACATTGCCACTCACTGCCTATACTGATTCTGGCCCTCTGATTCAAACCACGCTGTGATGTTTTACTCACTACTACTACTGAATGGCCTATTAGGAACCGTTACAATGCGCACCACCTGGCAATGTTTTTCAGAAACCTATCCTACATTGACACTGCATGTTTCCTGACCTCCCCATGCTGACCACCCCGTGGTGCTTTTCTCCATCCTACATTGCCACTCACTGCCTATCCTAATTCAGAACATCTGATTCACACCACCCGTGATGTTTTTCTCACTCCTACTAGTGAATGGCCTGTTAGAAACCCTTACAATGAGCACCACACGGCGATGTTTTTCCGAAACCTATCCTTCATTGCCAATGCATGTTTCCTGACCTCCTCATGCTGACCACCCTGTGGTAATTTTCTCCATCCTACATTGCCACTCACTGCCTATCCTAATTCCGAACATCTGATTCACACGACCCCTGATGTTTTTCTCACTCCTACTAGTGAATGGCCTGTTAGAAACCCTTACAATGCTCAACACCTGCGATGTTTTTCACACACCTATCCTACATTCCCATCGCATCTTTCCTGACCTCACCATGCTCACCAACCCGTGGTGCTTTTCTCCATTCTACATTGCCACTCACTGCCTATCCTAATTCAGGCACTCCGATTCACACCACCCCGTGATGTTTTTCTCCCTCCTACTAGTGAATGGCCTGTTTGCAACCCTTACAATGCGCACCACCCCTCGATGTTTTTCAGAAACCTATCCTACATTGCCATTGCATGTTTCCTGACCTCCCCATGTTGACCACCCCGTGGCGCTTTTCTCCATTCTTCATTTCCACTCAGTTCCTATACTAATTCAGGCCCTCTGATTCACACCACGCCTATATGATTTTCTCACTCCTACTAGTGAATGGCCTGCTACAAACCCTTACAATGTGCACAACCCTGCGATGTTTTTCAGAAACCTATCCTACCTTGCCATTTCATGTTTCCTGACCTCACCATGCTCACCAACCCGTGGTGCTTTTCTCCCTTCTTCATTGCCACTCAGTGCCTATCCTAATTCAGGACATCCGATTCACACCACCCCGTGATGTTTTTTTCACTCCTACTTGTGAATGGATTTTAGAAAGCCTTACAATGCGCACCACCCCGCAATCTTTTTCAAAGACCTATCCAACATTGCCACTGCATGTTTCCTCACCTCCCCATACTGACCACACCGAGGTGCTTTTCTCCATTTTACATTACCACTCACAGCCTATCCAAATTCAAGCCCTCCGATTCACACCACCTGTGATGTTTTCTCACTCCTACTAGTGAATGCCCTGTTAGAAAGCCTTACAATGCGCACCACCCGGTGATGTTTTTCAGAAACCTATCCTACATTGCCATTGCATGTTTCCTGACCTCCCCATGTTGACCACCCCGTGGTGCTTTTCTCCATCCGACATTGCCACTCACTGTCTATCTTGATTCATGCCCTCCGATTCACACCACAACATGCTGTATTTCTCACTGCTACTAGTGAATGGCCTGTTAGAAACCCTTACAATGGGCCCCACCCCCCTATGTTTTTCAGAAACCTATCCAACATTGCCATTGCATGATTCCTGACCTCCCCATGTTGACCACCCCTTGGTGCTTTTCTGCATTCTGCATTGCCACTCACTGCCTATCCTAATTCAGAACATCTGATTCACACCACCCGTGATGTTTTTCTCACTCCTACTAGTGAATGGCCTATTAGAAACCCTTACAATGAGCACCACATGGCGATGTTTTTCCGAAACCTATCCTTCATTGCCAATGCATGTTTCCTGACCTCCTCATGCTGACCACCCTGTGGTAATTTTCTCCATCCTACTTTGCCACTCACTGCCTATCCTAATTCCGAACATCTGATTCACACGACCCCTGATGTTTTT
This sequence comes from Cavia porcellus, assembly GCF_034190915.1. Taxonomy (NCBI): domain Eukaryota; kingdom Metazoa; phylum Chordata; class Mammalia; order Rodentia; family Caviidae; genus Cavia; species Cavia porcellus. The sequence goes on along the minus strand of NW_026947539.1, from coordinate 335,701 downwards.
CTCACTCCTACTAGTGAATGGCCTGTTAGAAACCCTTACAATGCTCAACACCTGCGATGTTTTTCACAAACCTATCCTACATTCCCATCGCATCTTTCCTGACCTCACCATGCTCACCAACCCGTGGTGCTTTTCTCCATTCTACATTGCCACTCACTGCCTATCCTAATTCAGGCACTCCGATTCACACCACCCCGTGATGTTTTTCTCACTCCTACTAGTGAATGGCCTGTTTGCAACCCTTACAATGCGCACCACCCCTCGATGTTTTTCAGAAACCTATCCTACATTGCCATTGCATGTTTCCTGACCTCCCCATGTTGACCACCCCGTGGTGCTTTTCTCCATCCGACATTGCCACTCACTGTCTATCTTGATTCATGCCCTCCGATTCACACCACAACATGCTGTATTTCTCACTGCTACTAGTGAATGGCCTGTTAGAAACCCTTACAATGGGCCCCACCCCCCTATGTTTTTCAGAAACCTATCCAACATTGCCATTGCATGATTCCTGACCTCCCCATGTTGACCACCCCTTGGTGCTTTTCTGCATTCTGCATTGCCACTCACTGCCTATTCTAATTCAGGCCCTCCAATTTACACCACCCCGTGATGTTTTTCTCACTCCTACTAGTGAATGCCCTGTTACAAAGCGTTACAATGCGCCCCACCTGGCGATGTTTTTCAGAAACCTATCCTACATTGTCAATGCATGTTTCCAGACCTCCCAATGCTGACCGTGCCGTGGTGCTTTTCTCCATCCTACATTGCCACTCACTGCCTATCCTGAATCAGGCCCTCCGTTTCACACCACTCCGTTATATTTTTCTCACTCCTACTAGTGAATGGCCTGTTAGAAATCCTTATAATGCGCACCACCCCGCGATGTTTTCCACAAACCTATCCTACATTGCCACTGCATGTTTCCTCACCTCCCCATACTGACCACACCGAGGTGCTTTTCTCCATTTTACGTTACCACTCACAGCCTATCCAAATTCAAGCCCTCCAATTCACACCACCCGTGATGCTTTTCTCACTCCTACTAGTGAATGGCCAGTTAGAAACCCTTACATTGCGCACGACCCCGCGATGTTTTTCAGAAACCTATCCTACATTGCCACCGCATGTTTACTGACCTCCCCATGCTGACCACTCCGTGGTGTTTTTTCCATTTTACATTGCCACTCACTGCCTATCCTAATTCAGAGCATCTGATTCAAACCACCTCGTGATGATTTTCTCACTCCTACTAGTGAATGGCCTGTTAGAAACCCAAACAATGTGCACCACCCCATGATGTTTTTCTGAAAACTCTTCTACATTGCCACAGTATGTTTCCTGACCTCCTCATGCTGACCACCCTGTGGTGCTTTTCTCCATCCTACATTGCCACTCACTGCCTATCCTAATTCAGAACATCTGATTCACACGACCCCGTGATGTTTTTCTCACTCCTACTAGTGAATGGCCTTTTAGAAACCCTTACAATGCTCAACACCTGCGATGTTTTTCAGAAACCTATCCTACTTTGCCATTGCATTTTTCCTGACCTCCCCAAGTTGACCACCCCGTGGCGCTTTTCTGCATTCTTCATTGCCACTCAGTGCCTATACTAATTCAGGCCCTCTGAATCACACCACGCCGAGATGATTTTCTCACTCCTACTAGTGAATGGCCTGCTACAAACCCTTACAATGTGCACAACCCTGCGATGTTTTTCAGAAACCTATCCTACCTTGCCATTTCATGTTTCCTGACCTCACCATGCTCACCAACCCGTGGTGCTTTTCTCCATTCTTCATTGCCACTCAGTGCCTATACTAATTCAGGACATCCGATTCACACCACCCCATGATGTTTTTTTCACTCCTACTTGTGAATGGCTTTTTAGAAAGCCTTACCCTGCGCACCGCCCCGCAATGTTTTTCACAAACCTATCCAACATTGCCATTGCATGTTTCCTGACCTCCCCATGTTGACCACCCCGTGGTGCTTTTCTCCATCCTACATTGACACTCAATGCTTATTCTAATTCAGACCCTCCGATTCACACCACACCATGATGTATTTCTCACTCCTACTAGTTAAAGGCCTTTTAGAAACCCTTGCAATAAGAACCACCCCACGATGTTTTTTAGAAACCTATCCCACATTGCTACTGCATGTTTCCTGACCTCCCCTTGCTGACCACCCCATGGTGCTTTTCTCCTTCCTACATTGCCACACACTGCCTATCATAATTCAGGCCCTTCGATTCACACCACCCCGTGATCTTTTTCTGTCTCCTTCCAGTGAATGCCTTGTTAGAAACCCTTTCAATTCTCACCACCCGCAATGTTTTTCAGAAACCTATCCTACATTGACACTGCATGTTTCCTGACCTCCTCATGCTGACCACACCGTGGTGCTTTTCTCCATCCTACATTGCCACTCACTGCCTATCCTGATTCAGGCCCTCTGATTCAAACCACGCTGTGATGTTTTACTCACTACTACTACTGAATGGCCTATTAGGAACCGTTACAATGCGCACCACCTGGCAATGTTTTTCAGAAACCTATCCTACATTGACACTGCATGTTTCCTGACCTCCCCATGCTCACCAACCCGTGGTGCTTTTCTCCATCCTACATTGCCAATCACTGTCTAAATTGATTCAGGCCCTCCGATTCACACCACCCCGTGATGTATTTCTCACTCCTACTAATGAATGGCCTGTTAGAAACCCTTACAATGAGCACCACCCTGCAATGCTTTTCAGAAACCTATCCCACATTGCCACTGCAAGTTTCCTGACCTCCCCATCCTGACCACCCCGTGGTGCTTTTCTCCAACCTACAATGCCACTCACTGCCTATCCTGAATCAGGCCCTCCGATGCACACCACTCCGTTATATTTTTCTCTCTCCTACTAGTGAATGGCCTGTTAGAAACCCTTATAATGCGCACCACCCCGCCCTGTTTTCCAGAAACCTATCCTACATTGCCACTGCATGTTTCCTCACCTCCCCATACTGACCAAACAGAGGTGCTTTTTTCCATTTTACGTTACGACTCACTGCCTATCCAACTTCAGGCCCTCCGATTCACACCACCCCCTGATGTTGTTCTCACTCGTACTAGATAATGGCCTGTTAGAAATCCTTACAATGCGCACCACCCCGCGATGTTTTTCAGCAACCTATCCTACGTTGCCACTGCAAGTTTCCTAACCTCCCAATGTCGAGCACCCCGTGGGGCTTTTCTCCATTCTTCATTGCCACTCACTGCCTATCCTAGTTCAGGCCCTCCGATTCACACCCCCCCGTGATGTTTTTTTAACTCCTACTTGTGAATGGCTTGTTAGAAAACCTTACAATGCACACCACCCCGCAATGTTTTTCAGAACATATCCAACATTGCCATTGCATGTTTCCTGACCTCCCCATGTTGACCACCCCTTGGTGCTTTTCTGCATTCTGCATTGCCACTCACTGCCTATTCTAATTCAGGCCCTCCAATTTACACCACCCCGTGATGTTTTTCTCACTCCTACTAGTGAATGCCCTGTTAGAAAGCGTTACAATGCGCCCCACCTGGCGATGTTTTTCTGAAACCTATCCTACATTGTCAATGCATGTTTCCAGACCTCCCCATGCTGACCGTGCCGTGGTGCTTTTCTCCATCCTACATTGCCACTCACTGCCTATCCTGATTCAAGCCTTCCAATTCACACCACCCCGTGATGTATTTCGCACTCCTACTAGTGAATGGCTTGTTAGAAACCCTTACAATGCGTACCACCCCATGATGTTTTTCAGAAAACTATCCTACATTGCCACTGCATGTTTCCTGACCTCTCCATGCTCACCAACCCGTGGTGCTTTTCTCCATCCTACATTGCCAATCACTGTCTAACTTGATTCAGGCCCTCCGATTCACACCACACCATGATGTATTTCTCACTCCTACTAGTGAATGGCCTGTTAGATACCCTTACAATGCGCCCAACCCCGCGATGTTTTTCAGAAACCGATCCTGCATTGCCACTGCATGTTTCCTGACCTCCCCATCCTGACCAACCCATGGTGCTTTTCTCCATCCTACATTGCCACTCACTGCCTATCCTGAATCAGGCCCTCCGTTTCACACCACTCCGTTATATTTTTCTGACTCCTACTAGTGAATGGCCTGTTAGAAACCTTTATAATGCGCACCACCCCGCGATGTTTTCCAGAAACCTATCCTACATTGCCACTGCATATTTCCTCACCTCCCCATTCTGACCACACCGAGGTGCTTTTCTCCATTTTACGTTACTACTCACTGCCTATTAAATTCAAGCCCTCCGATTCAACCACCCCGTGATGTTTTTCTCACTCCTACTAGTGAATGGCCTGTTAGAAACCCTTACAATGCGCACCACCCGGCGATGTTTTTCAGAAATCTATCCTACATTGCCAATGCATGTTTCCAGACCTCCCCATGCTGACCACCCCGTGGTGCTTTTCTCCATCCTACATTGCCACTCACTGCCTATCCTAATTCAGAACATCTGATTCACACCACCCGTGATGTTTTTCTCACTCCTACTAGTGAATGGCCTATTAGAAACCCTTACAATGAGCACCACATGGCGATGTTTTTCCGAAACCTATCCTTCATTGCCAATGCATGTTTCCTGACCTCCTCATGCTGACCACCCTGTGGTAATTTTCTCCATCCTACTTTGCCACTCACTGCCTATCCTAATTCCGAACATCTGATTCACACGACCCCTGATGTTTTTCTCACTCCTACTAGTGAATGGCCTGTTAGAAACCCTTACAATGCTCAACACCTGCGATGTTTTTCACAAACCTATCCTACATTCCCATCGCATCTTTCCTGACCTCACCATGCTCACCAACCCGTGGTGCTTTTCTCCATTCTACATTGCCACTCACTGCCTATCCTAATTCAGGCACTCCGATTCACACCACCCCGTGATGTTTTTCTCACTCCTACTAGTGAATGGCCTGTTTGCAACCCTTACAATGCGCACCACCCCTCGATGTTTTTCAGAAACCTATCCTACATTGCCACTCACTGCCTATCCTAATTCCGAACATCTGATTCACACGACCCCTGATGTTTTTCTCACTCCTACTAGTGAATGGCCTGTTAGAAACCCTTACAATGTGCACCATCCCATGATGTTTTTCTGAAAACACTTCTACATTGCCACAGTATGTTTCCAGATCTCCTCACGCTGACCACCCTGTGGTGCTTTTTTCCATCCTACATTGCCACTCACTGCCTATCCTAATTCAGAACATCTGATTCACACGACCCCGTGATGTTTTTCTCACTCCTACTAGTGAATGGCCTTTTAGAAACCCTTACAATGCTCAAAACCTGCGATGTTTTTCAGAAACCTATCCTACATTGCCATTGCATTTTTCCTGACCTCCCCAAGTTGACCACCCCGTGGCGCTTTTCTGCATTCTTCATTGCCACTCAGTGCCTATACTAATTCAGGCCCTCTGATTCACACCACGCCGAGATGATTTTCTCACTCCTACTAGTGAATGGCCTGCTACAAACCCTTACAATGTGCACAACCCTGCGATGTTTTTCAGAAACCTATCCTACCTTGCCATTTCATGTTTCCTGACCTCACCATGCTCACCAACCCGTGGTGCTTTTCTCCATTCTTCATTGCCACTCAGTGCCTATACTAATTCAGGACATCCGATTCACACCACCCCATGATGTTTTTTTCACTCCTACTTGTGAATGGCTTTTTAGAAAGCCTTACCCTGCGCACCGCCCCGCAATGTTTTTCACAAACCTATCCAACATTGCCATTGCATGTTTCCTGACCTCCCCATGTTGACCACCCCGTGGTGCTTTTCTCCATCCTACATTGACACTCAATGCTTATTCTAATTCAGGCCCTCCGATTCACACCACACCATGATGTATTTCTCACTCCTACTAGTTAAAGGCCTTTTAGAAACCCTTGCAATAAGAACCACCCCACGATGTTTTTTAGAAACCTATCCCACATTGCTACTGCATGTTTCCTGACCTCCCCTTGCTGACCACCCCATGGTGCTTTTCTCCTTCCTACATTGCCACACACTGCCTATCATAATTCAGGCCCTTCGATTCACACCACCCCGTGATCTTTTTCTGTCTCCTTCCAGTGAATGCCTTGTTAGAAACCCTTACAATTCTCACCACCCGCAATGTTTTTCAGAAACCTATCCTACATTGACACTGCATGTTTCCTGACCTCCTCATGCTGACCACACCGTGGTGCTTTTCTCCATCCTACATTGCCACTCACTGCCTATCCTGATTCAGGCCCTCTGATTCAAACCACGCTGTGATGTTTTACTCACTACTACTACTGAATGGCCTATTAGGAACCGTTACAATGCGCACCACCTGGCAATGTTTTTCAGAAACCTATCCTACATTGACACTGCATGTTTCCTGACCTCCCCATGCTCACCAACCCGTGGTGCTTTTCTCCATCCTACATTGCCAATCACTGTCTAAATTGATTCAGGCCCTCCGATTCACACCACCCCGTGATGTATTTCTCACTCCTACTAATGAATGGCCTGTTAGAAACCCTTACAATGAGCACCACCCTGCAATGCTTTTCAGAAACCTATCCCACATTGCCACTGCAAGTTTCCTGACCTCCCCATCCTGACCACCCCGTGGTGCTTTTCTCCAACCTACAATGCCACTCACTGTCTATCCTGAATCAGGCCCTCCGATGCACACCACTCCGTTATATTTTTCTCTCTCCTACTAGTGAATGGCCTGTTAGAAACCCTTATAATGCGCACCACCCCGCCATGTTTTCCAGAAACCTATCCTACATTGCCACTGCATGTTTCCTCACCTCCCCATACTGACCAAACAGAGGTGCTTTTTTCCATTTTACGTTACGACTCACTGCCTATCCAACTTCAGGCCCTCCGATTCACACCACCCCCTGATGTTGTTCTCACTCGTACTAGATAATGGCCTGTTAGAAATCCTTACAATGCGCACCACCCCGCGATGTTTTTCAGCAACCTATCCTACGTTGCCACTGCAAGTTTCCTAACCTCCCAATGTCGAGCACCCCGTGGGGCTTTTCTCCATTCTTCATTGCCACTCACTGCCTATCCTAGTTCAGGCCCTCCGATTCACACCCCCCCGTGATGTTTTTTTAACTCCTACTTGTGAATGGCTTGTTAGAAAACCTTACAATGCACACCACCCCGCAATGTTTTTCAGAACATATCCAACATTGCCATTGCATGTTTCCTGACCTCCCCATGTTGACCACCCCTTGGTGCTTTTCTGCATTCTGCATTGCCACTCACTGCCTATTCTAATTCAGGCCCTCCAATTTACACCACCCCGTGATGTTTTTCTCACTCCTACTAGTGAATGCCCTGTTAGAAAGCGTTACAATGCGCCCCACCTGGCGATGTTTTTCTGAAACCTATCCTACATTGTCAATGCATGTTTCCAGACCTCCCCATGCTGACCGTGCCGTGGTGCTTTTCTCCATCCTACATTGCCACTCACTGCCTATCCTGATTCAAGCCTTCCAATTCACACCACCCCGTGATGTATTTCGCACTCCTACTAGTGAATGGCTTGTTAGAAACCCTTACAATGCGTACCACCCCATGATGTTTTTCAGAAAACTATCCTACATTGCCACTGCATGTTTCCTGACCTCTCCATGCTCACCAACCTGTGGTGCTTTTCTCCATCCTACATTGCCAATCACTGTGTAACTTGATTCAGGCCCTCCGATTCACACCACACCATGATGTATTTCTCACTCCTACTAGTGAATGGCCTGTTAGATACCCTTACAATGCGCCCAACCCCGCGATGTTTTTCAGAAACCGATCCTGCATTGCCACTGCATGTTTCCTGACCTCCCCATCCTGACCAACCCATGGTGCTTTTCTCCATCCTACATTGCCACTCACTGCCTATCCTGAATCAGGCCCTCCGTTTCACACCACTCCGTTATATTTTTCTGACTCCTACTAGTGAATGGCCTGTTAGAAACCCTTATAATGCGCACCACCCCGCGATGTTTTCCAGAAACCTATCCTACATTGCCACTGCATATTTCCTCATCTCCCCATTCTGACCACACCGAGGTGCTTTTCTCCATTTTACGTTACTACTCACTGCCTATTAAATTCAAGCCCTCCGATTCAACCACCCCGTGATGTTTTTCTCACTCCTACTAGTGAATGGCCTGTTAGAAACCCTTACAATGCGCACCACCCGGCGATGTTTTTCAGAAATCTATCCTACATTGCCAATGCATGTTTCCAGACCTCCCCATGCTGATCACCCCGTGGTGCTTTTCTCCATCCTACATTGCCACTCACTGCCTATCCTAATTCAGAACATCTGATTCACACCACCCGTGATGTTTTTCTCACTCCTACTAGTGAATGGCCTATTAGAAACCCTTACAATGAGCACCACATGGCGATGTTTTTCCGAAACCTATCCTTCATTGCCAATGCATGTTTCCTGACCTCCTCATGCTGACCACCCTGTGGTAATTTTCTCCATCCTACTTTGCCACTCACTGCCTATCCTAATTCCGAACATCTGATTCACACGACCCCTGATGTTTTTCTCACTCCTACTAGTGAATGGCCTGTTAGAAACCCTTACAATGCTCAACACCTGCGATGTTTTTCACAAACCTATCCTACATTCCCATCGCATCTTTCCTGACCTCACCATGCTCACCAACCCGTGGTGCTTTTCTCCATTCTACATTGCCACTCACTGCCTATCCTAATTCAGGCACTCCGATTCACACCACCCCGTGATGTTTTTCTCACTCCTACTAGTGAATGGCCTGTTTGCAACCCTTACAATGCGCACCACCCCTCGATGTTTTTCAGAAACCTATCCTACATTGCCACTCACTGCCTATCCTAATTCCGAACATCTGATTCACACGACCCCTGATGTTTTTCTCACTCCTACTAGTGAATGGCCTGTTAGAAACCCTTACAATGTGCACCATCCCATGATGTTTTTCTGAAAACACTTCTACATTGCCACAGTATGTTTCCAGATCTCCTCATGCTGACCACCCTGTGGTGCTTTTTTCCATCCTACATTGCCACTCACTGCCTATCCTAATTCAGAACATCTGATTCACACGACCCCGTGATGTTTTTCTCACTCCTACTAGTGAATGGCCTTTTAGAAACCCTTACAATGCTCAAAACCTGCGATGTTTTTCAGAAACCTATCCTACATTGCCATTGCATTTTTCCTGACCTCCCCAAGTTGACCACCCCGTGGCGCTTTTCTGCATTCTTCATTGCCACTCAGTGCCTATACTAATTCAGGCCCTCTGATTCACACCACGCCGAGATGATTTTCTCACTCCTACTAGTGAATGGCCTGCTACAAACCCTTACAATGTGCACAACCCTGCGATGTTTTTCAGAAACCTATCCTACCTTGCCATTTCATGTTTCCTGACCTCACCATGCTCACCAACCCGTGGTGCTTTTCTCCATTCTTCATTGCCACTCAGTGCCTATACTAATTCAGGACATCCGATTCACACCACCCCATGATGTTTTTTTCACTCCTACTTGTGAATGGCTTTTTAGAAAGCCTTACCCTGCGCACCGCCCCGCAATGTTTTTCACAAACCTATCCAACATTGCCATTGCATGTTTCCTGACCTCCCCATGTTGACCACCCCGTGGTGCTTTTCTCCATCCTACATTGACACTCAATGCTTATTCTAATTCAGGCCCTCCGATTCACACCACACCATGATGTATTTCTCACTCCTACTAGTTAAAGGCCTTTTAGAAACCCTTGCAATAAGAACCACCCCACGATGTTTTTTAGAAACCTATCCCACATTGCTACTGCATGTTTCCTGACCTCCCCTTGCTGACCACCCCATGGTGCTTTTCTCCTTCCTACATTGCCACACACTGCCTATCATAATTCAGGCCCTTCGATTCACACCACCCCGTGATCTTTTTCTGTCTCCTTCCAGTGAATGCCTTGTTAGAAACCCTTACAATTCTCACCACACACAATGTTTTTCAGAAACCTATCCTACATTGACACTGCATGTTTCCTGACCTCCTCATGCTGACCACACCGTGGTGCTTTTCTCCATCCTACATTGCCACTCACTGCCTATACTGATTCAGGCCCTCTGATTCAAACCACGCTGTGATGTTTTACTCACTACTACTACTGAATGGCCTATTAGGAACTGTTGCAATGGGCACCACCTGGCAATGTTTTTCAGAAACCTATCCTACATTGACACTGCATGTTTGCTGACCTCCCCATGCTGACCACCCCGTGGTGCTTTTCTCCATCCTACATTGCCACTCACTGCCTATCCTAATTCAGAACATCTGATTCACACCACCCGTGATGTTTTTCTCACTCCTACTAGTGAATGGCCTGTTAGAAACCCTTACAATGAGCACCACACGGCGATGTTTTTCCGAAACCTATCCTTCATTGCCAATGCAAGTTTCCTGACCTCCTCATGCTGACCACCCTGTGGTAATTTTCTCCATCCTACATTGCCACTCACTGCCTATCCTAATTCCGAACATCTGATTCACACGACCCCTGATGTTTTTCTCACTCCTACTAGTGAATGGCCTGTTAGAAACCCTTACAATGCTCAACACCTGCGATGTTTTTCACACACCTATCCTACATTCCCATCGCATCTTTCCTGACCTCACCATGCTCACCAACCCGTGGTGCTTTTCTCCATTCTACATTGCCACTCACTGCCTATCCTAATTCAGGCACTCCGATTCACACCACCCCGTGATGTTTTTCTCACTCCTACTAGTGAATGGCCTGTTTGCAACCCTTACAATGCGCACCACCCCTCGATGTTTTTCAGAAACCTATCCTACATTGCCATTGCATGTTTCCTGACCTCCCCATGTTGACCACCCCGTGGCGCTTTTCTCCATTCTTCATTTCCACTCAGTTCCTATACTAATTCAGGCCCTCTGATTCACACCACGCCTATATGATTTTCTCACTCCTACTAGTGAATGGCCTGCTACAAACCCTTACAATGTGCACAACCCTGCGATGTTTTTCAGAAACCTATCCTACCATGCCATTTCATGTTTCCTGACCTCACCATGCTCACCAACCCGTGGTGCTTTTCTCCCTTCTTCATTGCCACTCAGTGCCTATCCTAATTCAGGACATCCGATTCACACCACCCCGTGATGTTTTTTTCACTCCTACTTGTGAATGGATTTTAGAAAGCCTTACAATGCGCACCATCCCGCAATCTTTTTCAAAGACCTATCCAACATTGCCACTGCATGTTTCCTCACCTCCCCATACTGACCACACCGAGGTGCTTTTCTCCATTTTACGTTACCACTCACAGCCTATCCAAATTCAAGCCCTCCGATTCACACCCCCTCTGATGTTTTCTCACTCCTACTAGTGAATGCCCTGTTAGAAAGCCTTACAATGCGCACCACCCGGTGATGTTTTTCAGAAACCTATCCTACATTGCCAATGCATGTTTCCAGACCTCCCCATGCTGACCACCCCGTGGTGCTTTTCTCCATCCTACATTGCCACTCACTGCCTAATCTAATTCAGAACATCTGATTCACACCACCTGTGATGTTTTTCTCACTCCTACTAGTGAATGGCCAGTTAGAAACCCTTACATTGCGCACCACCCAGCGATGTTTTTCAGAAACCTATCCTACATTGCCACCGCATGTTTCCTGACCTCCTCATGCTGACCACTCCGTGGTGTTTTTTCCATTTTACATTGCCACTCACTGCCTATCCTAATTCAGAGCATCTGATTCAAACCACCTCGTGATGATTTTCTCACTCCTACTAGTGAATGGCCTGCTACAAACCCTTACAATGTGCATAACCCTGCGATGTTTTTCAGAAACCTATCCTACCTTGCCATTTCATGTTTCCTGACCTCACCATGCTCACCAACCCGTGGTGCTTTTCTCCCTTCTTCATTGCCACTCAGTGCCTATCCTAATTCAGGACATCCGATTCACACCACCCCGTGATGTTTTTTTCACTCCTACTAGTGAATGGCCTGTTAGAAACCCTTACAATGTGCACCACCCCATGATGGTTTTCTGAAAACACTTCTACATTGCCACAGTATGTTTCCAGATCTCCTCATGCTGACCACCCCGTGGTGCTTTTCTCCATCCGACATTGCCACTCACTGTCTATCTTCATTCAGGCCCTCCGATTCACACCACAACATGATGTATTTCTCACTGCTACTAGTGAATTGCCTGTTAGAAACCCTTACAATTAGCCCCACCCCCCGATGTTTTTCAGAAACCTATCATACATTGCCACTGCATGTTTCCTGACCTCACCATCTTGACCACGCCATGGTTATTTTCTCCATCCTACATTGCCACTCACTGCCTATCCTGATTCAGGCTTTTCGATTCACACCACCCCGTGATCTTTTTCTCACTCCTTCCAGTGAATGGCCTGTTAGAAACCCTTATAATGCGCACCACCTCCCGATGTTTTTTTGAAACCTGTCCTACATTGCCACTACATGTTTCCTGACCTCCCCATACTGACCACCCCATGGTGCTTTTCTCCTTCCTACATTGCCCCCACTGCCTATCATTATTCAGGCCTTCGATTCACACCACCCCGTGATCTTTTTCTCACTCCTTCCAGTGAATGCCCTGTTAGAAACCCTTACAATTCTCACCACCCGCGATGTTTTTCAGAAACCTATCCTACATTGACACTGCATGTTTCCTGACGTCCCCATTCTGACCACACGGTGGTGCTTTTCTCCATTCTACATTGCCACTCACTGCCTATCCTGATTCAGGCCCGCTTATTCAAACCACGCTGTGATGTTTTACTCACTCCTACCAGTGAATGGCCTGTAAGAGACTGTTACAATGCGCACCACCCCGCAATGTTTTTCAGAAACCTATCCTACATTGACACTGCATGTTTCCAGACATCTCCATGCTGACCACACCGTGGTGCTTTTCTCCATCCTACATTGCCACTCACTGCCTATCCTGATTCAAGCCTTCCGATTCACACCACCCCGTGATGTATTTCTCACTGCTACTAGTGAATGCCCTGTTAGAAAGTCTTACAATGCGCACCACACGGCGATGTTTTTCAGAAACCTATCCTACATTGCCACTGCATGTTTCCTCACCTCCCCATACTGACCACACCGAGGTGCTTTTCTCCATTTTACGTTACCACTCACTGCCTATCCAAATTCAAGCCCTCCGATTCACACCACCCATGATGTTTTTCTCACTCCTACTAGTGAATGCCCTGTTAGAAAGTCTTACAATGCGCACCACCCGGCGATGTTTTTCAGAAACCTATCCTACATTGCAAATGCATGTTTCCAGACCTCCCCATGCTGACCCCCCCGTGGTGCTTTTCTCCATCCTACATTGCCACTCACTGCCTAATCTAATTCAGAACATCTGATTCACACCACCCGTGTTGTTTTTCTCACTCCTACTAGTGAATGGCCAGTTAGAAACCCTTACATTGCGCACCACCCCGCGATGTTTTTCAGAAACCTATCCTACATTGCCACCGCATGTTTCCTGACCTCCCCATGCTGACCACTCCGTGGTGTTTTTTCCATTTTACATTGCCACTCACTGCCTATCCTAATTCAGAGCATCTGATTCAAACCACCTCTTGATGTTTTTCTCACTCCTACTAGTGAAAGGCCTATTAGAAACCCTTACAATGTGCACCACCCCATGATGTTTTTCTGAAAAATCTTCTACATTGCCACAGTATGTTTCCTGACCTCCTCATGCTGACCACCCTGTGGTGCTTTTCTCCATCCTACATTGCCACTCACTGCCTATCCTAATTCAGAACATCTGATTCACACGACCCCGTGATGTTTTTCTCACTCCTACTAGTGAATGGCCTTTTAGAATCCCTTACAATGCTCAACACCTGCGATGTTTTTCAGAAACCTATCCTACATTGCCATCGCATGTTTCCTGACCTCACCATGTTCACCAACCCGTGGTGCTTTTCTCCATTCTACATTGCCACTCACTGCCTATCCTAATTCAGGCACTCCGATTCACAACACCCCGTGATGTTTTTCTCACTCCTACTAGTGAATGGCCTGTTAGAAATCCTTACAATGAGCACCACCCTGCAATGCTTTTCAGAAACCTATCCCACATTGCCACTGCAAGTTTCCTGACCTCCCCATCCTGACCACACCGTGGTGCTTTTCTCCAACCTACAATGCCACTCACTGCCTATCCTGAATCAGGCCCTCCGATTCACACCACTCCATTATATTTTTCTCTCTCCTACTAGTGAATGGCCTGTTAGAAACCCTTATAATGCGCACCACCCCTCCATGTTTTCCAGAAACCTATCCTACATTGCCACTGCATGTTTCCTCACCTCCCCATACTGACCACACAGAGGTGCTTTTTTCCATTTTACGTTACCACTCACAGCCTATCCAACTTCAGGCCCTCCGATTCACATCACCCCCTGATATGGTTCTCACTCGTACTAGATAATGGTCTGTTAGAAATCCTTACAATGCGCACCACCCCGCGATGTTTTTCAGAAACCTATCCTACATTGCCACTGCAAGTTTCCTAACCTCCCAATGTCGAGCACCCCGTGGTGCTTTTCTCCATTCTTCATTGCCACTCACTGCCTATCCTAATTCAGGCCCTCCGATTCAAACCCCCCCGTGATGTTTTTTCACTCCTACTTGTGAATGGCTTGTTAGAAAACCTTACAATGCACACCACCCCGCAATGTTTTTCAGAAACCTATCCAACATTGCCATTGCATGTTTCCTGACCTCCCCATGTTGACCACCCCTTGGTGCTTTTCTGCATTCTGCATTGCCACTCACTGCCTATTCTAATTCAGACCTTCCAATTTACACCACCCCGTGATGTTTTTCTCACTCCTACTAGTGAATGCCCTGTTAGAAAGCGTTACAATGCGCCCCACCTGGCGATGTTTTTCAGAAACCTATCCTACATTGTCAATGCATGTTTCCAGACCTCCCCATGTTGACCGTGCCGTGATGCTTTTCTCCATCCTACATTGCCACTCACTGCCTATCCTGATTCAAGCCTTCCGATTCACACCACCCCGTGATGTATTTCGCACTCCTACTAGTGAATGGCTTGTTAGAAACCCTTACAATGCGTACCACCCCGTGATGTTTTTCAGAAACCTATCCTACATTGCCACTGCATGTTTCCTTACCTCTCCATGCTCACCAACCCGTGGTGCTTTTCTCAATCCTACATTGCCAATCACTGTCTAACTTGATTCAGGCCCTCCGATTCACACCACACCATGATGTATTTCTCACTCCTACTAGTGAATGGCCTGTTAGATACCCTTACAATGCGCCCAACCCCGCGATGTTTTTCAGAAACCGATCCTGAATTGTCACTGCATGTTTCCTGACCTCCCCATCCTGACCAACCCATGGTGCTTTTCTCCATCCTACATTGCCACTCACTGCCTATCCTGATTCAGGCACTCCGATTCACACCACCCCGTGATGTTTTTCTCACTCCTACTAGTGAATGGCCTGTTTGCAACCCTTACAATGCGCACCACCCCTCGATGTTTTTCAGAAACCTATCCTACATTGCCATTGCATGTTTCCTGACCTCCCCATGTTGACCACCCCATGGCGCTTTTCTACATTCTTCATTGCCACTCAGCGCCTATACTAATTCAAGCCCTCTGATTCACACCACGCCGAAATGATTTTCTCACTCCTACTAGTGAATGGCCTGCTA
Organism: Cavia porcellus; assembly: GCF_034190915.1. Taxonomy (NCBI): domain Eukaryota; kingdom Metazoa; phylum Chordata; class Mammalia; order Rodentia; family Caviidae; genus Cavia; species Cavia porcellus. Next base: position 319,826 of record NW_026947539.1, on the reverse strand, counting down.
CAAACCTTTACAACGTGCACAACCCTGCGATGTTTTTCAGAAACCTATCCTACCTTGCCATTTCATGTTTCCTGACCTCACCATGCTCACCAACCCGTGGTGCTTTTCTCCATTCTTCATTGCCACTCAGTGCCTATTCTAATTCAGGACATCCGATTCACACCACCCTGTGATGTTTTTTTCACTCCTTCTTGTGAATGGCTTTTTAGAAAGCCTTACAATGCGCACCACCCCGCAATGTTTTTCACAAACCTATCCAACATTGCGATTGCATGTTTCCTGACCTCCCCATGTTGACCACCCCGTGGTGCTTTTCTCCATCCGACATTGCCACTCACTGTCTATCTTGATTCATGCCCTCCGATTCACACCACAACATGCTGTATTTCTCACTGCTACTAGTGAATGGCCTGTTAGAAACCCTTACAATGGGCCCCACCCCCCTATGTTTTTCAGAAACCTATCCAACATTGCCATTGCATGATTCCTGACCTCCCCATGTTGACCACCCCTTGGTGCTTTTCTGCATTCTGCATTGCCACTCACTGCCTATTCTAATTCAGGCCCTCCAATTTACACCACCCCGTGATGTTTTTCTCACTCCTACTAGTGAATGCCCTGTTACAAAGCGTTACAATCCGCCCCACCTGGCGATGTTTTTCAGAAACCTATCCTACATTGTCAATGCATGTTTCCAGACCTCCCAATGCTGACCGTGCCGTGGTGCTTTTCTCCATCCTACATTGCCACTCACTGCCTATCCTGAATCAGGCCCTCCGTTTCACACCACTCCGTTATATTTTTCTCACTCCTACTAGTGAATGGCCTGTTAGAAACCCTTATAATGCGCACCACCCCGCGATGTTTTCCACAAACCTATCCTACATTGCCACTGCATGTTTCCTCACCTCCCCATACTGACCACACCGAGGTGCTTTTCTCCATTTTACGTTACCACTCACAGCCTATCCAAATTCAAGCCCTCCAATTCACACCACCCGTGATGCTTTTCTCACTCCTAATAGTGAATGGCCAGTTAGAAACCCTTACATTGCGCACCACCCCGCGATGTTTTTCAGAAACCTATCCTACATTGCCACCGCATGTTTCCTGACCTCCCCATGCTGACCACTCCGTGGTGTTTTTTCCATTTTACATTGCCACTCACTGCCTATCCTAATTCAGAGCATCTGATTCAAACCACCTCGTGATGATTTTCTCACTCCTACTAGTGAATGGCCTGTTAGAAACCCAAACAATGTGCACCACCCCATGATGTTTTTCTGAAAACTCTTCTACATTGCCACAGTATGTTTCCTGACCTCCTCATGCTGACCACCCTGTGGTGCTTTTCTCCATCCTACATTGCCACTCACTGCCTATCCTAATTCAGAACATCTGATTCACACGACCCCGTGATGTTTTTCTCACTCCTACTAGTGAATGGTCTTTTAGAAACCCTTACAATGCTCAACACCTGCGATGTTTTTCAGAAACCTATCCTACATTGCCATTGCATTTTTCCTGACCTCCCCAAGTTGACCACCCCGTGGCGCTTTTCTGCATTCTTCATTGCCACTCAGTGCCTATACTAATTCAGGCCCTCTGAATCACACCACGCCGAGATGATTTTCTCACTCCTACTAGTGAATGGCCTGCTACAAACCCTTACAATGTGCACAACCCTGCGATGTTTTTCAGAAACCTATCCTACCTTGCCATTTCATGTTTCCTGACCTCACCATGCTCACCAACCCGTGGTGCTTTTCTCCATTCTTCATTGCCACTCAGTGCCTATACTAATTCAGGCCCTCCGATTCACACCACACCATGATGTATTTCTCACTCCTACTAGTTAAAGGCCTTTTAGAAAGCCTTGCAATAAGAACCACCCCACGATGTTTTTTAGAAACCTATCCCACATTGCTACTGCATGTTTCCTGCCCTCACCTTGCTGACCACCCCATGGTGCTTTTCTCCTTCCTACATTGCCACACACTGCCTATCATAATTCAGGCCCTTCGATTCACACCACCCCGTGATCTTTTTCTCTCTCCTTACAGTGAATGCCTTGTTAGAAACCCTTACAATTCTCACCACCCGCAATGTTTTTCAGAAACCTATCCTACATTGACACTGCATGTTTCCTGACCTCCTCATGCTGACCACACCGTGGTGCTTTTCTCCATCGTACATTGCCACTCACTGCCTATCCTGATTCAGGCCCTCTGATTCAAACCACGCTGTGATGTTTTACTCACTACTACTACTGAATGGCCTATTAGGAACCGTTACAATGCGCACCACCTGGCAATGTTTTTCAGAAACCTATCCTACATTGACACTGCATGTTTCCTGACCTCCCCATGCTCACCAACCCGTGGTGCTTTTCTCCATCCTACATTGCCAATCACTGTCTAAATTGATTCAGGCCCTCCGATTCACACCACCCCGTGATGTATTTCTCACTCCTACTAATGAATGGCCTGTTAGAAACCCTTACAATGAGCACCACCCTGCAATGCTTTTCAGAAACCTATCCCACATTGCCACTGCAAGTTTCCTGACCTCCCCATCCTGACCACCCCGTGGTGCTTTTCTCCAACCTACAATGCCACTCACTGCCTATCCTGAATCAGGCCCTCCGATTCACACCACTCCGTTATATTTTTCTCTCTCCTACTAGTGAATGGCTTGTTAGAAACCCTTATAATGCGCACCACACCGCCATGTTTTCCAGAAACCTATCCTACATTGCCACTGCATGTTTCCTCACCTCCCCTTAATGACCAAACAGAGGTGCTTTTTTCCATTTTACGTTACGACTCACTGCCTATCCAACTTCAGGCCCTCCAATTCACACCACCCCCTGATGTTGTTCTCACTCGTACAACATAATGGCCTGTTAGAAATCCTTACAATGCGCAACACCCCGCGATGTTTTTCAGCAACCTATCCTACGTTGCCAATGCAAGTTTCCTAACCTCCCAATGTCGAGCACCCCGTGGTGCTTTTCTCCATTCTTCATTGCCACTCACTGCCTATCCTAATTCAGGCACTCCGATTCACACCACCCCGTGATGTTTTTCTCACTCCTACTAGTGAATGGCCTGTTTGCAACCCTTACAATGCGCACCACCCCTCGATGTTTTTCAGAAACCTATCCTACATTGCCATTGCATGTTTCCTGACCTCCCCATGTTGACCACCCCGTGGCGCTTTTCTCCATTCTTCATTTCCACTCAGTTCCTATACTAATTCAGGCCCTCTGATTCACACCACGCCTATATGATTTTCTCACTCCTACTAGTGAATGGCCTGCTACAAACCCTTACAATGTGCACAACCCTGCGATGTTTTTCAGAAACCTATCCTACCTTGCCATTTCATGTTTCCTGACCTCACCATGCTCACCAACCCGTGGTGCTTTTCTCCCTTCTTCATTGCCACTCAGTGCCTATCCTAATTCAGGACATCCGATTCACACCACCCTGTGATGTTTTTTTCACTCCTACTTGTGAATGGCTTTTTAGAAAGCCTTACAATGCGCACCACCCCGCAATGTTTTTCAAAGACCTATCCAACATTGCCACTGCATGTTTCCTCACTTCCCCATACTGACCACACCGAGGTGCTTTTCTCCATTTTACGATACCACTCACAGCCTATCCAAATTCAAGCCCTCCGATTCACACCACCCGTGATGTTTTCTCACTCCTACTAGTGAATGCCCTGTTAGAAAGCCTTACAATGCGCACCACCCAGCGATGTTTTTCAGAAACCTATCCTACATTGCCAATGCATGTTTCCAGACCTCCCTATGCTGACCACCCCGTGGTGCTTTTCTCCATCCTACATTGCCACTCACTGCCTAATCTAATTCAGAACATCTGATTCACACCACCTGTGATGTTTTTCTCACTCCTACTAGTGAATGGCCAGTTAGAAACCCTTACATTGCGCACCACCCCGCGATGTTTTTCAGAAACCTATCCTACATTGCCACCTCATGTTTCCTGACCTCCTCATGCTGACCACTCCGTGGTGTTTTTTCCATTTTACATTGCCACTCACTGCCTATCCTAATTCAGAGCATCTGATTCAAACCACCTCGTGATGTTTTTCTCACTCCTACTAGTGAATGGCCTGTTAGAAACCCTTACAATGTGCACCATCCCATGATGTTTTTCTGAAAACACTTCTACAGTGCCACAGTATGTTTCCAGATCTCCTCATGCTGACCACCCTGTGGTGCTTTTCTCCATCCTACATTGCCACTCACTGCCTATCCTAATTCAGAACATCTGATTCACACGACCCCGTGATGTTTTTCTCACTCCTACTAGTGAATGGCCTTTTAGAAACCCTTACAATGCTCAACACCTGCGATGTTTTTCACAAACCTATCCTACATTGCCATCGCATGTTTCCTGACCTCACCATGCTCACCAACCCGTAGAGCTTTTCTCCATTCTACATTGCCACTCACTGCCTATCCTAATTCAGGCACTCCGATTCACACCACCCCGTGATGTTTTTCTCACTCCTACTAGTGAATGGCCTGTTTGCAACCCTTACAATGCGCACCACCCCTCGATGTTTTTCAGAAACCTATCCTACATTGCCATTGCATGTTTCCTGACCTCCCCATGTTGACCAGCCCATGGCGCTTTTCTACATTCTTCATTGCCACTCAGCGCCTATACTAATTCAAGCCCTCTGATTCACACCACGCCGACATGATTTTCTCACTCCTACTAGTGAATGGCCTGCTACAAACCCTTACAACGTGCACAACCCTGTGATGTTTTTCAGAAACCTATCCTACCTTGCCATTTCATGTTTCCTGACCTCACCATGCTCACCAACCCGTGGTGCTTTTCTCCATTGTTCATTGCCACTCAGTGCCTATTCTAATTCAGGACATCCGATTCACACCACCCCGTGATGTTTTTTTCACTCCTTCTTGTGAATGGCTTTTTAGAAAGCCTTACAATGCGCACCACCCCGCAATGTTTTTCACAAACCTATCCAACATTGCGATTGCATGTTTCCTGACCTCCCCATGTTGACCACCCCGTGGTGCTTTTCTCCATCCGACATTGCCACTCACTGTCTATCTTGATTCATGCCCTCCAATTCACACCACAACATGATGTATTTCTCACTGCTACTAGTGAATGGCATGTTAGAAACTCTTACAATGGGCCCCACCCCCCTATGTTTTTCAGAAACCTATCCTACATTGCCACTGCATGTTTCCTGACCTCACCATCTTGACCAGGCCATGGTGATTTTCTCCATCCTACATCGCCAATCACTGCCTATCCTGATTCAGGCCCTCCGATTCACACCACCCTGTGATGTTTTTATCACTTCTCCTAGTGAATGGCCTGTTACAAACACTAAAAATGTGCACCACCCCGCGATGTTTTTCAGAAACCTGTCCTACATTGCCACTGCATGTTTACTGACCTCCCCATGCTGACCACCCCGTGGTGCTTTTCTCCAGCCTACATTGCCACTCACTGCCTATCATAATTCAGCCCTTCCTATTCCAACCACCCCGTGATATTTTTCTCACTCCTACTAGTGAATGGCCTGTTAGAAACCCTTACAATTCTCACCACCAGCAATGTTTTTCAGAAACCTATCCTACATTGACACTGCATGTTTCCTGACCTCCTCATGCTGACCACACCGTGGTGCTTTTCTGCATCCTACATTGCCACTCACTGCCTATACTGATTCAGGCCCTATGATTCATACCACGCTGTGATGTTTTACTCACTACTACTACTGAATGGCCTGTTAGAAACCGTTACAATGCGCACCACCCCACAATGTTTTTCTGAAACCTATCCTACATTGACACTGCATGTTTCCTGACCTCCACATGCTCACCAACCCGTGGTGCTTTTCTCCATCCTACATTGCCAATCACTGTCTAAATTGATTCAGGCCTCCGATTAACACCACCCCGCGATGTATTTCTCACTCCTACTAATGAATGGCCTGTTAGAAACCCTTACAATGAGGACCACCCTGCAATGCTTTTCAGAAACCTATCCCACATTGCCACTGCAAGTTTCCTGCCCTCCCCATCCTGACCACCCCGTGGTGCTTTTCTCCAACGTACAATGCCACTCCCTGCCTATCCTGAATCATGCCCTCAGATTCACACCACTCCGTTATATTTTTCTCTCTCCTACTAGTGAATGGCCTGTTAGAAACCCTTATAATGCACACCACCCCGCCATGTTTTCCAGAAACCTATCCTACATTGCCACTGCATGTTTCCTCACCTCCCCATACTGACCACACAGAGGTGCTTTTTTCCATTTTACGTTACCACTCACTGCCTATCCAACTTCAGGCCCTCCGATTCACACCACCCCTGATGTTGTTCTCACGTACTAGATAATGGCCTGTTAGAAATCCTTACAATGCGCACCACCCCGCGATGTTTTTCAGAAACCTATCCTACATTGACACTGAATGTTTCCTAACCTCCCCATGTTGAGCACCCCGTGGTGTTTTTCTCCATTCTTCATTGCCACTCACTGCCTATTCTAATTCAGGCCCTCCGATTCACACCACCCCGTGATGTTTTTCTCACTCCTACTAGTGAATGCCCTGTTAGAAAGCCTTACAATGCGCCCCACCTGGCGATGTTTTTCAGAAACCTATCCTACATTGTCAATGCATGTTTCCAGACCTCCCCATGCTGACCGTGCCGTGGTGCTTTTCTCCATCCTACATTGCCACTCACTGCCTATCCTGATTCAAGCCTTCCGATTCACACCACCCCGTGATTTATTTCGCACTCCTACTAGAGAATGTCCTGTTAGAAGCCCTTACAATGCGTACCACCCCGTGATGTTTTTCAGAAAACTATCCTACATTGCCACTGCATGTTTCCTGACCTCTCCATGCTCACCAACCCGTGGTGCTTTTCTCCATCCTAAATTGCCAATCACTGTCTAACTTGATTCAGGGCCTCCGATTCACACCACACCATGATGTATTTCTCACTCCTACTAGTGAATGGCCTGTTAGATACCCTTACAATGCGCCCAACCCCGCGATGTTTTTCAGAAACTGATCCTGAATTGCCACTGCATGTTTCCTGACCTCCCCATCCTGACCAACCCATGGTGCTTTTCTCCATCCTACATTGCCACTCACTGCCTATCCTGAATCAGGCCCTCCGTTTCACACCACTCCGTTATATTTTTCTCACTCCTATAAGTGAATGGCCTGTTAGAAACCCTTATAATGCGCACCACCCCGCGATGTTTTCCAGAAACCTATCCTACATTGCCACCGCATGTTTCCTCACCTCCCCATACTGAGCACACCGAGGTGCTTTTCTCCATTTTACGTTACTACTCACTGCCTATTAAATTCAAGCCCTCCGATTCACACCACCCCGTGATGTTTTTCTCATTCCTACTAGTGAATGGCCTGTTAGAAACCCTTACAATGTGCACCACCCGGCGATGTTTTTCAGAAACCTACCCTACATTGCCAATGCATGTTTCCAGACCTCCCCATGCTGACCACACCGTGGTGCTTTTCTCCATCCTACATTGCCACTCACTGCCTATCCTAATTCAGAACATCTGATTCACACCACACCATGATGTATTTCTCACTCCTACTTGTTAAAGGCCTTTTAGAAACCCTTGCAATAAGAACCACCCCACGATGTTTTTCAGAAACCTATCCTACATTGCTACTGCATGTTTCCTGACCTCCCCTTGCTGACCACCCCATGGTGCATTTCTCCTTCCTATATTGCCACACACTGCCTATCATAATTCAGGCCCTTCGATTCACACCACCCCATGATCTTTTTCTCTCTCCTTCCAGTGAATGCCCTGTTAGAAACCCTTACAATTCTCACCACCCGCAATGTTTTTCAGAAACCTATCCTACATTGACACTGCATGTTTCCTGACCTCTTCATGCTCACCACACCGTGGTGCTTTTCTCCATCCTACATTGCCACTCACTGCCTATCCTGATTCAGGCCCTCTGATTCAAACCACGCTGTGATGTTTTACTCACTACTACTACTGAATGGCCTGTTAGAAACCGTTAAAATGCGCACCACCCCGCAATGTTTTTCAGAAACCTATCCTACATTGACACTGCATGTTTCCTGACCTCCCCATGCCCACCAACCCGTGGTGCTTTTCTCCATCCTACATTGCCAATCACTGTCTAAATTGATTCAGGCCCTCCGATTCACACCACCCCGTGATGTATTTCTCACTCCTACTAAGGAATGGCCTGTTAGAAACCCTTACAATGAGCACCACCCTGCAATGCTTTTCAGAAACCTATCTCACATTGCCACTGCAAGTTTCCTGACCTCCCCATCCTGACCACCCCGTGGTGCTTTTCTCCAAGCTACAAAGCCACTCACTGCCTATCCTGAATCAGGCCCTCCGATTCACACCACTCCGTTATATTTTTCTCTCTCCTACTAGTGAATGGCCTGTTAGAAATCCTTATAATGCGCACCACCCCACCATGTTTTCCAGAAACCTATCCTACATTGCCACTGCATGTTTCCTCACCTCCCCATACTGACCACACAGAGGTGCTTTTTTCCATTTTACGTTACCACTCACTGCCTATCCAACTTCAGGCCCTCCGATTCACATCACCCCCTGATGTTGTTCTCACTCGTACTAGATAATGGCCTGTTAGAAATCCTTACAATGCGCACCACCCCGCAATGTTTTTCAGAAACCTATCCTACATTGCCACTGCAAGTTTCCTAACCTCCCAATGTCGAGCACCCCGTGGTGCTTTTCTCCATTCTACATTGCCACTCACTGCCTAACCTAATTCAGGCCCTCCGATTCACACCCCCCCGTGATGTTTTTTTCACTCCTACTTGTGAATGGCTTGTTAGAAAACCTTACAATGCACACCACCCCGCAATGTTTTTCAGAAACCTATCCAACATTGCCATTGCATGTCTCCTGACCTCCCCATGTTGACCACCACTTGGTGCTTTTCTGCATTCTGCATTGCCACTCACTGCCTATTCTAATTCAGGCCCTCCAATTTACACCACCCCGTGATGTTTTTCTCACTCCTACTAGTGAATGCCCTGTTACAAAGCGTTACAATGCGCCCCACCTGGCGATGTTTTTCAGAAACCTATCCTACATTGTCAATGCATGTTTCCAGACCTCCCCATGCTGACCGTGCCGTGGTGCTTTTCTCCATCCTACATTGCCACTCACTGCCTATCCAGAATCAGGCCCTCCGTTTCACACCACTCCATTATATTTTTCTCACTCCTACTAGTGAATGGCCTGTTAGAAACCCTTATAATGCGCACCACCCCGCGATGTTTTCCAGAAACCTATCCAACATTGCCACTGCATGATTCCTCACCTCCCCATACTGACCACACCGAGGTGCTTTTCTCCATTTTACGTTACCACTCACATCCTATCCAAATTCAAGCCCTCCGATTCACACCACCCGTGATGTTTTTCTCACTCCTACTAGTGAATGCCCTGTTAGAAAGCCTTACAATGCGCACCACCCGGCGATGTTTTTCAGAAACCTATCCTGCATTGCCAATCCATGTTTCCAGACCTCCCCATGCTGACCACCCCGTGGTGCTTTTCTCCATCCTACATTGCCACTCACTGCCTAATCCAATTCAGAACATCTGATTCACACCACCCGTGATGTTTTTCTCACTCCTACTAGTGAAAGGCCAGTTAGAAACCCTTACTTGCACCCCACCCCGCGATGTTTTTCAGAAACCTATCCTACATTGCCACCGCATGTTTCCTGACCTCCCCATGCTGACCACTCCGTGGTGCTTTTTCCATTTTACATTGCCACTCACTGCCTATCCTAATTCAGAGCATCTGATTCAAACCACCTCGTGATGTTTTTCTCACTCCTACTAGTGAATGGCCTGTTAGAAACCCTTACAATGTGCACCACCCCATGATGTTTTTCTGAAAACTCTTCTACATTGCCACAGTATGTTTCCTGACCTCCTCATGCTGACCACCCTGTGGTGCTTTTCTCCATCCTACATTGCCACTCACTGCCTATCCTAATTCAGAACATCTGATTCACACGACCCCGTGATGTTTTTCTCACTCCTACTAGTGAATGGCCTTTTAGAAACCCTTACAATGCTCAACACCTGCGATGTTTTTCAGAAACCTATCCTACATTGCCATTGCATTTTTCCTGACCTCCCCAAGTTGACCACCCCGTGGCGCTTTTCTGCATTCTTCATTGCCACTCAGTGCCTATACTAATTCAGGCCCTCTGAATCACACCACGCCGAGATGATTTTCTCACTCCTACTAGTGAATGGCCTGCTACAAACCCTTACAATGTGCACAACCCTGCGATGTTTTTCAGAAACCTATCCTACCTTGCCATTTCATGTTTCCTGACCTCACCATGCTCACCAACCCGTGGTGCTTTTCTCCATTCTTCATTGCCACTCAGTGCCTATACTAATTCAGGCCCTCCGATTCACACCACACCATGATGTATTTCTCACTCCTACTAGTTAAAGGCCTTTTAGAAACCCTTGCAATAAGAACCACCCCACGATGTTTTTTAGAAACCTATCCCACATTGCTACTGCATGTTTCCTGACCTCCCCTTGCTGACCACCCCATGGTGCTTTTCTCCTTCCTACATTGCCACACACTGCCTATCATAATTCAGGCCCTTCGATTCACACCACCCCGTGATCTTTTTCTCTCTCCTTCCAGTGAATGCCTTGTTAGAAACCCTTACAATTCTCACCACCCGCAATGTTTTTCAGAAACCTATCCTACATTGACACTGCATGTTTCCTGACCTCCTCATGCTGACCACACCGTGGTGCTTTTCTCCATCCTACATTGCCACTCACTGCCTATCCTGATTCAGGCCCTCTGATTCAAACCACGCTGTGATGTTTTACTCACTACTACTACTGAATGGCCTATTAGGAACCGTTACAATGCGCACCACCTGGCAATGTTTTTCAGAAACCTATCCTACATTGACACTGCATGTTTCCTGACCTCCCCATGCTCACCAACCCGTGGTGCTTTTCTCCATCCTACATTGCCAATCACTGTCTAAATTGATTCAGGCCCTCCGATTCACACCACCCCGTGATGTATTTCTCACTCCTACTAATGAATGGCCTGTTAGAAACCCTTACAATGAGCACCACCCTGCAATGCTTTTCAGAAACCTATCCCACATTGCCACTGCAAGTTTCCTGACCTCCCCATCCTGACCACCCCGTGGTGCTTTTCTCCAACCTACAATGCCACTCTCTGCCTATCCTGAATCAGGCCCTCCGATTCACACCACTCCGTTATATTTTTCTCTCTCCTACTAGTGAATGGCTTGTTAGAAACCCTTATAATGCGCACCACACCGCCATGTTTTCCAGAAACCTATCCTACATTGCCACTGCATGTTTCCTCACCTCCCCATAATGACCAAACAGAGGTGCTTTTTTCCATTTTACGTTACGACTCACTGCCTATCCAACTTCAGGCCCTCCAATTCACACCACCCCCTGATGTTGTTCTCACTCGTACAACATAATGGCCTGTTAGAAATCCTTACAATGCGCAACACCCCGCGATGTTTTTCAGCAACCTATCCTACGTTGCCAATGCAAGTTTCCTAACCTCCCAATGTCGAGCACCCCGTGGTGCTTTTCTCCATTCTTCATTGCCACTCACTGCCTATCCTAATTCAGGCACTCCGATTCACACCACCCCGTGATGTTTTTCTCACTCCTACTAGTGAATGGCCTGTTTGCAACCCTTACAATGCGCACCACCCCTCGATGTTTTTCAGAAACCTATCCTACATTGCCATTGCATGTTTCCTGACCTCCCCATGTTGACCACCCCGTGGCGCTTTTCTCCATTCTTCATTTCCACTCAGTTCCTATACTAATTCAGGCCCTCTGATTCACACCACGCCTATATGATTTTCTCACTCCTACTAGTGAATGGCCTGCTACAAACCCTTACAATGTGCACAACCCTGCGATGTTTTTCAGAAACCTATCCTACCTTGCCATTTCATGTTTCCTGACCTCACCATGCTCACCAACCCGTGGTGCTTTTCTCCCTTCTTCATTGCCACTCAGTGCCTATCCTAATTCAGGACATCCGATTCACACCACCCTGTGATGTTTTTTTCACTCCTACTTGTGAATGGCTTTTTAGAAAGCCTTACAATGCGCACCACCCCGCAATGTTTTTCAAAGACCTATCCAACATTGCCACTGCATGTTTCCTCACTTCCCCATACTGACCACACCGAGGTGCTTTTCTCCATTTTACGATACCACTCACAGCCTATCCAAATTCAAGCCCTCCGATTCACACCACCCGTGATGTTTTCTCACTCCTACTAGTGAATGCCCTGTTAGAAAGCCTTACAATGCGCACCACCCGGCGATGTTTTTCAGAAACCTATCCTACATTGCCAATGCAGGTTTCCAGACCTCCCTATGCTGACCACCCCGTGGTGCTTTTCTCCATCCTACATTGCCACTCACTGCCTAATCTAATTCAGAACATCTGATTCACACCACCTGTGATGTTTTTCTCACTCCTACTAGTGAATGGCCAGTTAGAAACCCTTACATTGCGCACCACCCCGCGATGTTTTTCAGAAACCTATCCTACATTGCCACCTCATGTTTCCTGACCTCCTCATGCTGACCACTCCGTGGTGTTTTTTCCATTTTACATTGCCACTCACTGCCTATCCTAATTCAGAGCATCTGATTCAAACCACCTCGTGATGTTTTTCTCACTCCTACTAGTGAATGGCCTGTTAGAAACCCTTACAATGTGCACCATCCCATGATGTTTTTCTGAAAACACTTCTACAGTGCCACAGTATGTTTCCAGATCTCCTCATGCTGACCACCCTGTGGTGCTTTTCTCCATCCTACATTGCCACTCACTGCCTATCCTAATTCAGAACATCTGATTCACACGACCCCGTGATGTTTTTCTCACTCCTACTAGTGAATGGCCTTTTAGAAACCCTTACAATGCTCAACACCTGCGATGTTTTTCACAAACCTATCCTACATTGCCATCGCATGTTTCCTGACCTCACCATGCTCACCAACCCGTAGAGCTTTTCTCCATTCTACATTGCCACTCACTGCCTATCCTAATTCAGGCACTCCGATTCACACCACCCCGTGATGTTTTTCTCACTCCTACTAGTGAATGGCCTGTTTGCAACCCTTACAATGCGCACCACCCCTCGATGTTTTTCAGAAACCTATCCTACATTGCCATTGCATGTTTCCTGACCTCCCCATGTTGACCACCCCATGGCGCTTTTCTACATTCTTCATTGCCACTCAGCGCCTATACTAATTCAAGCCCTCTGATTCACACCACGCCGACATGATTTTCTCACTCCTACTAGTGAATGGCCTGCTACAAACCCTTACAACGTGCACAACCCTGTGATGTTTTTCAGAAACCTATCCTACCTTGCCATTTCATGTTTCCTGACCTCACCATGCTCACCAACCCGTGGTGCTTTTCTCCATTGTTCATTGCCACTCAGTGCCTATTCTAATTCAGGACATCCGATTCACACCACCCCGTGATGTTTTTTTCACTCCTTCTTGTGAATGGCTTTTTAGAAAGCCTTACAATGCGCACCACCCCGCAATGTTTTTCACAAACCTATCCAACATTGCGATTGCATGTTTCCTGACCTCCCCATGTTGACCACCCCGTGGTGCTTTTCTCCATCCGACATTGCCACTCACTGTCTATCTTGATTCATGCCCTCCAATTCACACCACAACATGATGTATTTCTCACTGCTACTAGTGAATGGCATGTTAGAAACTCTTACAATGGGCCCCACCCCCCTATGTTTTTCAGAAACCTATCCTACATTGCCACTGCATGTTTCCTGACCTCACCATCTTGACCAGGCCGTGGTGATTTTCTCCATCCTACATCGCCAATCACTGCCTATCCTGATTCAGGCCCTCCGATTCACACCACCCTGTGATGTTTTTATCACTTCTCCTAGTGAATGGCCTGTTACAAACACTAAAAATGTGCACCACCCCGCGATGTTTTTCAGAAACCTGTCCTACATTGCCACTGCATGTTTACTGACCTCCCCATGCTGACCACCCCGTGGTGCTTTTCTCCAGCCTACATTGCCACTCACTGCCTATCATAATTCAGCCCTTCCTATTCCAACCACCCCGTGATATTTTTCTCACTCCTACTAGTGAATGGCCTGTTAGAAACCCTTACAATTCTCACCACCAGCAATGTTTTTCAGAAACCTATCCTACATTGACACTGCATGTTTCCTGACCTCCTCATGCTGACCACACCGTGGTGCTTTTCTGCATCCTACATTGCCACTCACTGCCTATACTGATTCAGGCCCTATGATTCATACCACGCTGTGATGTTTTACTCACTACTACTACTGAATGGCCTGTTAGAAACCGTTACAATGCGCACCACCCCGCAATGTTTTTCTGAAACCTATCCTACATTGACACTGCATGTTTCCTGACCTCCACATGCTCACCAACCCGTGGTGCTTTTCTCCATCCTACATTGCCAATCACTGTCTAAATTGATTCAGGCCTCCGATTAACACCACCCCGCGATGTATTTCTCACTCCTACTAATGAATGGCCTGTTAGAAACCCTTACAATGAGGACCACCCTGCAATGCTTTTCAGAAACCTATCCCACATTGCCACTGCAAGTTTCCTGCCCTCCCCATCCTGACCACCCCGTGGTGCTTTTCTCCAACGTACAATGCCACTCCCTGCCTATCCTGAATCATGCCCTCAGATTCACACCACTCCGTTATATTTTTCTCTCTCCTACTAGTGAATGGCCTGTTAGAAACCCTTATAATGCACACCACCCCGCCATGTTTTCCAGAAACCTATCCTACATTGCCACTGCATGTTTCCTCACCTCCCCATACTGACCACACAGAGGTGCTTTTTTCCATTTTACGTTACCACTCACTGCCTATCCAACTTCAGGCCCTCCGATTCACACCACCCCTGATGTTGTTCTCACTCGTACTAGATAATGGCCTGTTAGAAATCCTTACAATGCGCACCACCCCGCGATGTTTTTCAGAAACCTATCCTACATTGACACTGAATGTTTCCTAACCTCCCCATGTTGAGCACCCCGTGGTGTTTTTCTCCATTCTTCATTGCCACTCACTGCCTATTCTAATTCAGGCCCTCCGATTCACACCACCCCGTGATGTTTTTCTCACTCCTACTAGTGAATGCCCTGTTAGAAAGCCTTACAATGCGCCCCACCTGGCGATGTTTTTCAGAAACCTATCCTACATTGTCAATGCATGTTTCCAGACCTCCCCATGCTGACCGTGCCGTGGTGCTTTTCTCCATCCTACATTGCCACTCACTGCCTATCCTGATTCAAGCCTTCCGATTCACACCACCCCGTGATTTATTTCGCACTCCTACTAGTGAATGTCCTGTTAGAAGCCCTTACAATGCGTACCACCCCGTGATGTTTTTCAGAAAACTATCCTACATTGCCACTGCATGTTTCCTGACCTCTCCATGCTCACCAACCCGTGGTGCTTTTCTCCATCCTAAATTGCCAATCACTGTCTAACTTGATTCAGGGCCTCCGATTCACACCACACCATGATGTATTTCTCACTCCTACTAGTGAATGGCCTGTTAGATACCCTTACAATGCGCCCAACCCCGCGATGTTTTTCAGAAACTGATCCTGAATTGCCACTGCATGTTTCCTGACCTCCCCATCCTGACCAACCCATGGTGCTTTTCTCCATCCTACATTGCCACTCACTGCCTATCCTGAATCAGGCCCTCCGTTTCACACCACTCCGTTATATTTTTCTCACTCCTATAAGTGAATGGCCTGTTAGAAACCCTTATAATGCGCACCACCCCGCGATGTTTTCCAGAAACCTATCCTACATTGCCACCGCATGTTTCCTCACCTCCCCATACTGAGCACACCGAGGTGCTTTTCTCCATTTTACGTTACTACTCACTGCCTATTAAATTCAAGCCCTCCGATTCACACCACCCCGTGATGTTTTTCTCATTCCTACTAGTGAATGGCCTGTTAGAAACCCTTACAATGTGCACCACCCGGCGATGTTTTTCAGAAACCTACCCTACATTGCCAATGCATGTTTCCAGACCTCCCCATGCTGACCACACCGTGGTGCTTTTCTCCATCCTACATTGCCACTCACTGCCTATCCTAATTCAGAACATCTGATTCACACCACACCATGATGTATTTCTCACTCCTACTTGTTAAAGGCCTTTTAGAAACCCTTGCAATAAGAACCACCCCACGATGTTTTTCAGAAACCTATCCTACATTGCTACTGCATGTTTCCTGACCTCCCCTTGCTGACCACCCCATGGTGCTTTTCTCCTTCCTATATTGCCACACACTGCCTATCATAATTCAGGCCCTTCGATTCACACCACCCCATGATCTTTTTCTCTCTCCTTCCAGTGAATGCCCTGTTAGAAACCCTTACAATTCTCACCACCCGCAATGTTTTTCAGAAACCTATCCTACATTGACACTGCATGTTTCCTGACCTCTTCATGCTGACCACACCGTGGTGCTTTTCTCCATCCTACATTGCCACTCACTGCCTATCCTGATTCAGGCCCTCTGATTCAAACCACGCTGTGATGTTTTACTCACTACTACTACTGAATGGCCTGTTAGAAACCGTTAAAATGCGCACCACCCCGCAATGTTTTTCAGAAACCTATCCTACATTGACACTGCATGTTTCCTGACCTCCCCATGCCCACCAACCCGTGGTGCTTTTCTCCATCCTACATTGCCAATCACTGTCTAAATTGATTCAGGCCCTCCGATTCACACCACCCCGTGATGTATTTCTCACTCCTACTAAGGAATGGCCTGTTAGAAACCCTTACAATGAGCACCACCCTGCAATGCTTTTCAGAAACCTATCTCACATTGCCACTGCAAGTTTCCTGACCTCCCCATCCTGACCACCCCGTGGTGCTTTTCTCCAAGCTACAAAGCCACTCACTGCCTATCCTGAATCAGGCCCTCCGATTCACACCACTCCGTTATATTTTTCTCTCTCCTACTAGTGAATGGCCTGTTAGAAACCCTTATAATGCGCACCACCCCACCATGTTTTCCAGAAACCTATCCTACATTGCCACTGCATGTTTCCTCACCTCCCCATACTGACCACACAGAGGTGCTTTTTTCCATTTTACGTTACCACTCACTGCCTATCCAACTTCAGGCCCTCCGATTCACATCACCCCCCGATGTTGTTCTCACTCGTACTAGATAATGGCCTGTTAGAAATCCTTACAATGCGCACCACCCCGCAATGTTTTTCAGAAACCTATCCTACATTGCCACTGCAAGTTTCCTAACCTCCCAATGTCGAGCACCCCGTGGTGCTTTTCTCCATTCTACATTGCCACTCACTGCCTAACCTAATTCAGGCCCTCCGATTCACACCCCCCCCCGTGATGTTTTTTTTCACTCCTACTGGTGAATGGCTTGTTAGAAAACCTTACAATGCACACCACCCCGCAATGTTTTTCAGAAACCTATCCAACATTGCCATTGCATGTTTCCTGACCTCCCCATGTTGACCACCACTTGGTGCTTTTCTGCATTCTGCATTGCCACTCACTGCCTATTCTAATTCAGGCCCTCCAATTTACACCACCCCGTGATGTTTTTCTCACTCCTACTAGTGAATGCCCTGTTACAAAGCGTTACAATGCGCCCCACCTGGCGATGTTTTTCAGAAACCTATCCTACATTGTCAATGCATGTTTCCAGACCTCCCCATGCTGACCGTGCCGTGGTGCTTTTCTCCATCCTACATTGCCACTCACTGCCTATCCTGAATCAGGCCCTCCGTTTCACACCACTCCATTATATTTTTCTCACTCCTACTAGTGAATGGCCTGTTAGAAACCCTTATAATGCGCACCACCCCGCGATGTTTTCCAGAAACCTATCCTACATTGCCACTGCATGTTTCCTCACCTCCCCATACTGACCACACCGAGGTGCTTTTCTCCATTTTACGTTACCACTCACATCCTATCCAAATTCAAGCCCTCCGATTCACACCACCCGTGATGTTTTTCTCACTCCTACTAGTGAATGCCCTGTTATAAAGCCTTACAATGCGCACCACCCGGCGATGTTTTTCAGAAACCTATCCTGCATTGCCAATGCATGTTTCCAGACCTCCCCATGCTGACCACCCCGTGGTGCTTTTCTCCATCCTACATTGCCACTCACTGCCTAATCCAATTCAGAACATCTGATTCACACCACCCGTGATGTTTTTCTCACTCCTACTAGTGAAAGGCCAGTTAGAAACCCTTACTTGCGCCCCACCCCGCGATGTTTTTCAGAAACCTATCCTACATTGCCACCGCATGTTTCCTGACCTCCCCATGCTGACCACTCCGTGGTGCTTTTTCCATTTTACATTGCCACTCACTGCCTATCCTAATTCAGAGCATCTGATTCAAACCACCTCGTGATGTTTTTCTCACTCCTACTAGTGAATGGCCTGTTAGAAACCCTTACAATGTGCACCACCCCATGATGTTTTTCTGAAAACTCTTCTACGTTGCCACAGTATGTTTCCTGACCTCCTCATGCTGACCACCCTGTGGTGCTTTTCTCCATCCTACATTGCCACTCACTGCCTATCCTAATTCAGAACATCTGATTCACACGACCCCGTGATGTTTTTCTCACTCCTACTAGTGAATGGCCTTTTAGAAACCCTTACAATGCTCTACACCTGCGATGTTTTTTAGAAACCTACCCTACATTGCCATCGCATGTTTCCTGACGTAACCATGCTCACCAACCCGTAGAGCTTTTCTCCATTCTACATTGCCACTCACTGCCTATCCTAATTCAGGCACTCCGATTCACACCACCCCGTGATCTTTTTCTCACTCCTTCCATTGAATGCCCTGTTAGAAACCTTTACATTTCTCACCACCCGCGATGTTTTTCAGAAACTTATCCTACATTGACACTGCATGTTTCCTGACCTCCCCATGCTGACCACACCGTAGTGCTTTTCTCCATCATACATTTCGACTCACTGCCTATCCTGATTCAACCCTCTGATTCAAACCACGCTGTGATGTTTTACTCACTCCTACTAGAGAATGGCCTGTAAGAGAGCGTTACAATGCGCACCACCCTGCGATGTTTTTCAGAAACCTATCCTACATTGACACTGCATTTTTCCAGACCTCCCCATGCTGACCACCCCGTGGTGCTTTTCTCTATCCTGCATTGCCACTCACTGCCTATCCTAATTCAGACCCTCCGATTCACACCACCCCGTGATGTTTTTCTCACTCCTACTAGTGAATGGCCTGTTAGAAACCCTTACAATGCGCACCAACCCGTGATGTTTTTCAGAAAACTATCCTAAATTGCCATTGCATGTTTCCTGACCTCCCCATGCTCACCAACCCTTGGTCCTTTTCTCCATCCTACATTGCCAATCACTGTCTAACTTGATTCAGGCCCTTCGATTCACACCACACCATGATGTATTTCTCTCCTACAAGTGAATGGCCTGTTAGATACCCTTACAATGCGCCCAACCCCGCGATGTTTGTCAGAAACCGATCCTGCATTGAAACTGCATGTTTCCTGCCCTCCCCATCCTGACCACACCGTGGTGCTTTACTCCATCCTACATTGCAACTCACTGCCTATCCTGAATCAGGCCCTCCGATTCACACCAATTCCGTTATATTTTTCTCACTCCTACTAATGAATGGCCTGTTAGAAACCCTTATAATGCTCACCACCACGCGATGTTTTCCAGAAACCTATCCTACATTGCCACTGCATGTTTCCTCACCTCCCCATACTGACCACACCGAGGTGCTTTTCTCGATTTTACGTTACCACTCACTGCCTATCCAAATTCAGGCCCTCCGTTACACACCACCCCGTTATGTTTTTCTCACTCCTACTAGTGAATGCCCTGTTAGAAAGCCTTACAATGCGCACCACCCGGTGATGTTTTTCAGAAACCTATCCTATATTGCCAATGCATGTTTCCAGACCTCCCAATGCTGACCACCCCGTGGTGCTTTTCTCCATCCTACATTGCCACTCACTGCCTATCCTAATTCAGAACATCTGATTCACACCACCCGTGATGTTTTTCTCACTCCTACTAGTGAATGGCCAGGTAGAAACCCTTACAATGCGCACCACTCCGTGATGTTTTTCACAAAATTATCCTACATTGCCACTGTATGTTTCCTGACCTCCCCATGATGACCACCCCATGGTGCTTTTCTCTATCCTACATTGCCACTCACTGCCTATCCTAATTTAGGACCTCCGATTCACACCACCCGTGATGTTTTTCTCACTTCTTCTAGTGAATTGACTGTTAGAAAGCTTTACAATGCGCACTACCCCACTTTTTTTCCCGAAACCTATCCTACATTGCCACTGCATGTTTCCTCACCTCCCCATGCTGACCACCCTGTGGTGCTTTTCTCCATCCTTCATTGCCACTCAATGCCTATCCTAATTCAGGCCCTCCGATTCACACCACCCCATGATGTTTTTCTCACTCCTACTAGTGAATGGCCTGTTAGAAACCCTTACAATGCGCACCACCCACTGATGTTTATCAGAAACCTATTCTACATTGCCACTGCATGTTTCCTTGCCTCCCAATGCTGACAAACCCGTGGTGCTTTCTCCATCTTACATTGCCCCTCACAGCCTATCCTAATTCAGGCCCTCTGATTCACACCATCCCGTGATGTTTTTTTCACTCCTACTTGTGAATGGCATGTTAGAAATCCTTAGTATGCGCACCACCCTGCTATGTTTTTCAGAAAACTATCCTACATTGCCATTGCATGTTTCCTGACCTCCCCATGCTCACCAACGCCTGGTGCTTTCTCCATCCTACATTGCCACTCACTGTCTATCTTGATTCAGGCCCTCCGATTCAAACCACTCCATGATGTATTTCTCACTCCTCCTAGTAGTAAATGGCCTGTTAGAAAGCCTTACAATCCACACTACCGAGCGATGTTTTTCAGAAAGCTATCCTACATTGCCACTGCATGTTTCCTGACCTCCCGATCCTGACCACCCCGTTGTGCTTTTCTCCACTCTTCATTGCCATTCACTCCCTATCCTGATTCAGGCCCTCCGATTCACACCATCCCGTGACGTTTTTCCCACTCCTACTAGTGAAAAATCCTTTGGAAACCCTTACAATGAGCACGACACCGCGATGTTTTTCAGAACCCTATCCTATATAGCCACTGCATGTTTCCTGACATCCACATGCTAACCACCCCGTGGTGCTTTTCTCCAGCTGACATTGCCACTCACTGTCTATCTTGATTCAGGCCCTCCGATTCAAACAACCCTGTGATGTTTTTCTCACTTCATCTAGTGAATGGCCTGTTAGAAACCCTTACAATGCGCAGCACGCCGCGATATGTTTCAGAAACCTATCCTACATTCCCACTGCATGTTTCCTGACCTCCCCATGCTGACCACCCCATGGCGCTATTCTCTATGCTACATTGTTACTCACTGCCTATCCTAATTCAGGCCCTCCAATTCACACCACCCGGTGATGTTTTTTTCACTGTTTCCAGTGAATGGCCTGTTATAAAGCCTTAAAATGCGCACCACCCGGCGATGTTTTTCAGAAACCTATCCTACATTGCCATTGCATGTTTCCTGACCTCCCCATGTTGACCACCCCGTGGTGCTTTTCTCCATCCTACATTGACACTCAATGCTTATTCTAATTCAGGCCCTCCGATTCACACCACACCATGATGTATTTCTCAATCCTACTAGTTAAAGGACTTTTAGAAACCCTTGCAATGAGCACCACACCGTGATGTTTTTTAGAAAACTATCGTACATTGCTACTGCATGTTTCCTGACCTCCCCATGCTGACCACCCCGTGGTGCTTTTCTCCATCCTACATTGCCACTCACTGTCTATCTTGATTCATGCCCTCCGATTCACACCGCAACATGATGTATTTCTCACTGCTACTAGTGAATGGCCTGTTAGAAACCCATACAATGGGCCCCACATCCCGATGTTTTTCAGAAACCTATCCTACATTGCCACTGCATGTTTCCTGACCTCACCATCTTGAACCACGCCATGGTGCTTTTCTCCATCCTACATTGCCAATCACTGCCTATCCTGATTCAGGCCCTCCGATTCACAGCACCCTGTGATGTTTTATCACTTCTCCTAGTGAATGGCCTCTTAGAAACACTAAAAATGCGCACCACCCCGCGATGTTTTTCAGAAACCTGTCCTACATTGCCACTGCATGTTTCCTGACCTCCCCATGCTGACCACCCCATGGTGCTTTTCTCCTTCCTACATTGCCACACATTGCCTATCATAATTCAGGCCCTTCGATTCACACCACCCCGTGATCTTTTTCTCACTCCTTTCCATGAATGCCCTGTTAGAAACCCTTACAATTCTTACCACCCGCAATGTTTTTCAGAAACCTATCCTACATTGACACTGCATGTTTCTTGACCTCCGCATGCTGACCACCCCGTGGTGCTTTTCTCCATCCTACATTGCCACTCACTGCCGATCCTGATTCAGGCCCTCTCATTCAAACCACGCTGTGATGTTTTACTCACTCCTACTAGTTAAAGGCCTATTAGACACCCTTGCAATGAGCACCACCCCGCAATGTTTTTCAGAAACCTATCCTACATTGACACTGCATGTTTCCTGACCTCCCCATGCTCACCAAACCGTGGTGCTTTTCTCCATCCTACATTGCCAATCACTGTCAAATTGATTCAGGCCCTCCGATTCACACCACCCCGTGATGTATTTCTCACTCCTACTAAGGAATGGCCATTTAGAAACCCTTACAATGAGCACCACCCTGCAATGCTTTTCAGAAACCTATCGCACATTGCCACTGCAAGTTTCCTGACCTCCCCATCCTAAGCACCCCGTGGTGCTTTTCTCCATCCTACATTGCCACACACTGCCTATCCTGAATCAGGCCCTCCGATTCACACCACTCCGTTATATTTTTCTCTCTCCTACTAGTGAATGTCCTGTTAGAAACCCTTATAATGCGCACCACCCGGCAATGTTTTACAGAAACCTATCCTACATTGCCACTGCATGTTTCCTCACCTCCCCATACTGACCACACCGAGGTGCTTTTTTCCATTTTACGTTACCACTCACTGCCTATCCAACTTCATGCCCTCCGATTCACACCACCCCCTGATGTTGTTCTCACTCGTACTAGATAATGGCCTGTTAGAAATCCTTAAAATGCACACCACCCCACGATGTTTTTCAGAAACCTATCCTACATTGCCACTGCATGTTTCCTAACCTCCCCATGTCGAGCACCCTGTGGTGCTTTTCTCCATTCTTCATTGCCACTCAATGCCTATCCTAATTCAGGCCTTCCGCTTTACACCACCCCGTGATGCTTTTTTCACTCCTACTTGTGAATGGCTTGTTAGAAAGCCTTACAATGGGCACCACCCCGGAATGTTTTTCAGAAACCTATCCAACATTGCCATTGCATGTTTCCTGACCTACCCATGTTGACCACCCCTTGGGGCTTTTCTGCATTCTTCATTGCCACTCACTGCCTATTCTAATTCAGGGCCTCCAGTTTACACCACCCCGTGATGATTTTCTCACTCATACTAGTGAATGGCCTGTTAGAAAGCCTTACAATGCGCAACACCCCGCGATTTTTTTTCAAAAACCTATAATACATTGCCAATGCATATTTCCTGACCTCCCCATGGTGACAACCCCATGGTGCTTTTCTCGATCCTACATTGCACTCACTGCCTATCCTAATTCAGAACATCTGATTCACACGACCCCGTGATGTTTTTCTCTCTCCTACTAGTGAATGGCCTGTTAGAAACCCTTACAATGCGCACCACCCCACATTGTTCTTTCAGAAACCTATCCTACATTGCCACTGCATGTTTCCTCACCTCCCCATGCAGACCACCCTGTCGTGCTTTTCTCCATCCTACATTGACACTCAATGCTTATTCTATTTCAGGCCCTCCGATTCACACCACACCATGATGTATTTCTCACTCCTACAAGATAAAGGCCTATTAGACACCCTTGCAATGAGCACCACCCCGCGATGTTTTTCAGAAACCTATCCTACCTTGCTAATGCATGTTTCCTGACCTCCCCATGCTGACCACCCTGTGGTGCTTTGCTCCATCCGACATTGCCACTCACTGTCTATCTTCATTCAGGCCCTCCGATTCACACCACAACGTGATGTATTTCTCACTGCTACTAGTGAATTGCCTGTTAGAAACCCTTACAATTAGCCCCACCCCCCGATGTTTTTCAGAAACCTATCATACATTGCCACTGCATGTTTCCTGACCTCACCATCTTGACCACGCCATGGTGATTTTCTCCATCCTACATTGCCACTCACTGCCTATCCTGATTCAGGCCTTTCGATTCACACCACCCCGTGATCTTTTTCTCACTCCTTCCAGTGAATGGCCTGTTAGAAACCCTTATAATGCGCACCACCTCCCGATGTTTTTTTGAAACCTGTCCTACATTGCCACTACATGTTTCCTGACCTCCCCATACTGACCACCCCATGGTGCTTTTCTCCTTCCTACATTGCCCCCACTGCCTATCATTATTCAGGCCTTCGATTCACACCACCCCGTGATCTTTTTCTCACTCCTTCCAGTGAATGCCCTGTTAGAAACCCTCACAATTCTCACCACCCGCGAAGTTTTTCAGAAACCTATCCTACATTGACACTGCATGTTTCCTGACGTCCCCATTCTGACCACACGGTGGTGCTTTTCTCCATTCTACATTGCCACTCACTGCCTATCCTGATTCAGGCCCGCTTATTCAAACCACGCTGTGATGTTTTACTCACTCCTACCAGTGAATGGCCTGTAAGAGACCGTTACAATGCGCACCACCCCGCGATGTTTTTCAGAAACCTATCCTACATTGACACTGCATGTTTCCTGACGTCCCCATTCTGACCACACGGTGGTGCTTTTCTCCATTCTACATTGCCACTCACTGCCTATCCTGATTCAGGCCCGCTTATTCAAACCACGCTGTGATGTTTTACTCACTCCTACCAGTGAATGGCCTGTAAGAGACCATTACAATGCGCACCACCCCGCGATGTTTTTCAGAAACCTATCCTACATTGACACTGCATGTTTCCAGACATCTCCATGCTGACCACACCGTGGTGCTTTTCTCCATCCTACATTGCCACTCACTGCCTATCCTGATTCAAGCCTTCCGATTCACACCACCCCGTGATGTATTTCTCACTGCTACTAGTGAATGCCCTGTTAGAAAGTCTTACAATGCGCACCACACAGCGATGTTTTTCAGAAACCTATCCTACATTGCCACTGCATGTTTCCTCACCTCCCCATACTGACCACACCGAGGTGCTTTTCTCCATTTTACGTTACCACTCACTGCCTATCCAAATTCAAGCCCTCCGATTCACACCACCCGTGATGATTTTCTCACTCCTACTAGTGAATGCCCTGTTAGAAAGTCTTACAATGCGCACCACCCGGCGATGTTTTTCAGAAACCTATCCTACATTGCAAATGCATGTTTCCAGACCTCCCCATGCTGACCCCCCCGTGGTGCTTTTCTCCATCCTACATTGCCACTCACTGCCTAATCTAATTCAGAACATCTGATTCACACCACCCGTGATGTTTTTCTCACTCCTACTAGTGAATGGCCAGTTAGAAACCCTTACATTGCGCACCACCCCGCGATGTTTTTCAGAAACCTATCCTACATTGCCACCGCATGTTTCCTGACCTCCCCATGCTGACCACTCCGTGGTGTTTTATCCATTTTACATTGCCACTCACTGCCTATCCTAATTAAGAGCATCTGATTCAAACCACCTCTTGATGTTTTTCTCACTCCTACTAGTGAAAGGCCTATTAAAAACCCTTACAATGTGCACCACCCCATGACGTTTTTCTGAACACTCTTCTACATTGCCACAGTATGTTTCCTGACCTCCTCATGCTGACCACCCTGTGGTGCTTTTCTCCATCCTACATTGCCACTCACTGCCTATCCTAATTCAGAACATCTGATTCACACGACCCCGTGATGTTTTTCTCACTCCTACTAGTGAATGGCCTTTTAGAATCCCTTACAATGCTCAACACCTGCGATGTTTTTCAGAAACCTATCCTACATTGCCATCGCATGTTTCCTGACCTCACCATGCTCACCAACCCGTGGTGCTTTTCTCCATTCTACATTGCCACTCACTGCCTATCCTAATTCAGGCACTCCGATTCACACCACCCCGTGATGTTTTTCTCACTCCTACTAGTGAATGGCCTGTTAGAAACCCTTACAATGAGCACCACCCTGCAATGCTTTTCAGAAACCTATCCCACATTGCCACTGCAAGTTTCCTGACCTCCCCATCCTGACCACCCCGTGGTGCTTTTCTCCAGCCTACAATGCCACTCACTGCCTATCCTGAATCAGGCCCTCCGATTCACACTTCTCCGTTATATTTTTCTCTCTCCTACTAGTGAAGGGCCTGTTAGAAACCCTTATAATGCGCACCACCCCGCCATGTTTTCCAGAAACCTATCCTACATTGCCACTTCATGTTTCCTCACCTCCCCATACTGACCACACAGAGGTGCTTTTTTCCATTTTACGTTACCACTCACTGCCTATCCAACTTCAGGCCCTCCGATTCACATCACCCCCTGATATCGTTCTCACTCGTACAAGATAATGGCCTGTTAGAAATCCTTGCAATGCGCACCACCCCGTGATGTTTTTCAGAAACCTATCCTACATTGCCACTGCAAGTTTCCTAACCTCCCAATGTCGAGCACCCCGTGGTGCTTTTCTCCATTCTTCATTGCCACTCACTGCCTATCCTAATTCAGGCCCTCCGATTCACACCCCCCCGTGATGTTTTTTTCACTCCTACTTGTGAATGGCTTGTTAGAAAACCTTACAATGCACACCACCCAGCAATGTTTTTCAGAAACCTATCCAACATTGCCATTGCATGTTTCCTGACCTCCCCATGTTGACCACCCCTTGGTGCTTTTCTGCATTCTGCATTGCCACTCACTGCCTATTCTAATTCAGGCCTTCCACTTTACAAAACCCCGTGATGTTTTTCTCACTCCTACTAGTGAATGCCCTGTTAGAAAGCGTTACAATGCGCCCCACCTGGCGATGTTTTTCAGAAACCTATCCTACATTGTCAATGCATGTTTCCAGACCTCCCCATGCTGACCGTGCCGTGGTGCTTTTCTCCATCCTACATTGCCACTCACTGCCTATCCTGAATCAGGCCCTGCGTTTCACACCACTCCGTTATATTTTTCTCACTCCTACTAGTGAATGGCCTGTTAGAAACCCTTATAATGCGCACCACCCCGCGATGTTTTCCAGAAACCTATCCTACATTGCCACTGCATTTTTCCTCACCTCCCCATACTGTGCACACCGAGGTGCCTTTCTCCATTTTACGTTAGTACTCACTGCCTATTAAATTCAAGCCCTCCGATTCACACCACCCCGTGATGTTTTTCTCACTCCTACTAGTGAATGGCCTGTTAGAAACCCTTACAATGAGCACCACCCGGCGATGTTTTTCAGAAACCTATCCTACATTGCCAATGCATGTTTCCAGACCTCCCCATGCTGACCACCCCGTGGTGCTTTTCTCCATCCTACATTGCCACTCACTGCCTATCCTAATTCAGAACATCTGATTCACACCACCCGTGAAGTTTTTCTCACTCCTACTAGTGAATGGCCTGTTAGAAACCCTTACAATGAGCACCACCCGGCGATGTTTTTCAGAAACCTATCCTACATTGCCAATGCATGTTTCCTGACCTCCTCATTCTGACCACCCTGTGGTGCTTTTCTCCATCCTACATTGCCACTCACTGCCTATCCTAATTCCGAACATCTGATTCACACGACCCCTGATGTTTTTCTCACTCCTACTAGTGAATGGCCTGTTAGAAACCCTTACAATGCTCAACACCTGCGATGTTTTTCACAAACCTATCCTACATTCCCATCGCATCTTTCCTGACCTCACCATGCTCACCAACCCGTGGTGCTTTTCTCCATTCTACATTGTCACTCACTGCCTATCCTAATTCAGGCACTCCGATTCACACCACCCCGTGATGTTTTTTTCACTCCTACTAGTGAATGGCCTGTTTGCAACCCTTACAATGCGCACCACCCCTCGATGTTTTTCCGAAACCTATCCTACATTGCCATTGCATGTTTCCTGACCTCCCCATGTTGACCACCCCGTGGCGCTTTTCTCCATTCTTCATTGCCACTCAGTGCCTATACTAATTCAGGCCCTCTGATTCACACCACGCCGAGATGATTTTCTCACTCCTACTAGTGAATGGCCTGCTACAAACCCTTACAATGTGCACAACCCTTCGATGTTTTTCAGAAACCAATCTTACCTTGCCATTTCATGTTTCCTGACCTCACCATGCTCACCAACCCGTGGTGCTTTTCTCCATTCTTCATTGCCACTCAGTGCCTATCTTAATTCAGGACATCCGATTCACACCACCCCGTGATGTTTTTTTCACTCTTACTTGTGAATGGCTTTTTAGAAAGCCTTACAATGCGAACCACCCCACAATGTTTTTCACAAACCTATCCAAAATTGCAATTGCATGTTTCCTGACCTCCCCATGTTGACTACTCCGTGATGCTTTTCTCCATCCTACATTGATACTCAATGCTTATTCTAATTCAGGCCCTCCGATTCACAACACACCATGATGTATTTCTCACTCCTACTAGTTAAAGGCCTTCTAGAAACCCTTGCAATGAGCACCACCCAGCGATGTTTTTCAGAAACCTATCCTACATTGCTACTGCATGTTTCCTGACCTCCCCATGCTGACGACCCCGTGGTGCTTTTCTCCATCCGACATTGCCACTCACTGTCTATCTTGATTCATGCCCTCCGATTCACACCACAACATGATGTATTTCTCACTGCTACTAGTGAATGGCCTTTTAGAAACCCTTACAATGGGCCGCACCCCCCGATGTTTTTCAGAAACCTATCCTACATTGCCACTGCATGTTTCCTGACCTCACCATCTTGACCACGCCATGGTGCTTTTCTCCATCCTACATTGCCAATCACTGCCTATCCTGATTCAGGCCCTCCGATTCACACCACCCAGTGATGTTTTTATCACTTCTCCTAGTGAATGGACTGTTAGAAACACTAAAAATGTGCACCACCCCGCGATGTTTTTCAGAAACATGTCCTACATTGCCACTGCATGTTTACTGACCTCCCCATGCTGACCACCCCATGGTGCTTTTCTCCTTCCTACATTGCCACACACTGCCTATCATAATTCAGGCCCTTCGATTCACACCACCCCGTGATCTTTTTCTCACTCCTTCCAGTGAATGCCCTGTTAGAAACCCTTACAATTCTCACCACCCGCAATGTTTTTCAGAAACCTATCCTACATTGACACTGCATGTTTCCTGACCTCCTCATGCTGACCAAACCGTGGTGCTTTTCTCCATCCTACATTGCCACTCACTGCCTATCCTAATTCAGAACAGCTGATTCACACCACCCGTGATGTTTTTCTCGCTCCTACTAGTGAATGGCCTGTTAGAATCCCTTACAATGAGCACCACCTGCGATGATTTTCAGAAACCTATCCTACATTCCCATCGCATCTTTCCGGACCTCACCATGCTCCCCAACCCGTGGTGCTTTTCTCCATTCTACATTGCCACTCACTGCCTATCCTAATTCAGGCACTCCGATTCACACCACCCCGTGATGTTTTTGTCACTCCTACTAGTGAATGGCTTGTTAGATACCCTTACAATGCGCCCAATCCCGCGATGTTTTTCAGAAACCGATCCTGCCTTGCCACTGCCTGATTCCTGAAATCCCAACCTGACCACCCCGTGGTGCTTTTCTCCATCCTACATTGCCACTCACTGCCTATCCTGAATCAGGCCCTCCGTTTCACACCACTCTGTTATATTTTTCTCACTCCTACTAGTGAATGGCCTGTTAGAAACCCTTATAATGCGCACCACCCCGCGACGTTTTCCAGAAACCTATCCTACATTGCCAATGCATGTTTCCAGTCCTCCCCATGCTGACCACCCCGTGGTGCTTTTCTCCATCCTACATTGCCACTCACTGTCTATCCCAATTCAGAACATCTGATTCACACCACCCGTGATGTTTTCTCACTCCTACTAGTGAAAGGCCAGTTAGAAACCTTTACATTGCGCACCACCCCACGATGTTTTTCAGAAACCTATCCTACATTGCCACCGCATGTTTCCTGACCTCCCCATGCTGACCACTCCGTGGTGTTTTTTCCATTTTACATTGCCACTCACTGCCTATCATAATTCAGAGCATCTGATTCAAACCACCCCGTGATGTTTTTCTCACTCCTACTAGTTAAAGGCCTGTTAGAAACCCTTACAATGTGCACCACCCCATGATGTTTTTCTGAAAACTCTTCTACATTGCCACAGTATGTTTCCTGAAATCCTCATGCTGACCACCCTGTGGTGCTTTTCTCCATTTTACATTGCCACTCACTGCCTATCCTAATTCAGAACATCTGATTCACACTACCCCGTGATGTTTTTCTCACTCCTACTAGTGAATGGCCTGTTAGAAACCCTTACAATGCTCAACACTTGCGATGTTTTTCAGAAACCTATCCTACATTGCCATCGCATGTTTCCTGACCTCACCATTCTCACCAACCCGTGGTGCTTTTCTCCATTCTACATTGCCACTCACTGCCTATCCTAATTCAGGCACTCCGATTCACACCACCCCGTGATGTTTTTCTCACTCCTACTAGTGAATGGCCTGTTTGCAACCCTTACAATGCGCACCACCCCTCGATGTTTTTCAGAAACCTATCTTACATTGCCATTGCATGTTTCATGACCTCCCCATGTTGACCACCCCATGGTGCTTTTCTCCATTCTTCATTGCCACTCAGTGCCTATACTAATTCAGGCCCTCTGATTCACACGACCCCGAGATGTTTTTCTCACTCCTACTAGTGAATGGCCTGCTACAAACCCTTACAATGTGCACAACCCTGCGATGTTTTTCAGAAACCTATCCTACCTTGCAATTTCATGTTTCCTGACCTCACCATGCTCACCAACCCGTGGTGCTTTTCTCCATTCTTCATTGCCACTCAGTGCCTATCCTCATTCAGGACCTCCGATTCACACCCCCCCATGAAGTTTTTTTCATTCCTACTTGTGAATGGCTTTTTAGAAAGCCTTACAATGCGCACCACCCCGCAATGTTTTTCACAAACCTATCCAACATTGCCATTGCATGTTTCCTGACCTCCCCATGTTGAGCACCCCGTTGTGCTTTTCTCCATCCTACATTGACACTCAATGCTTATTCTAATTCAGGCCCTGAGATTCACACCACACCATGATGTATTTCTCACTCCTACTAGTTAAAGGCCTTTTAGAAACCTTTGCAATGTGCACCACCCCGCGATGTTTTTCAGAAACCTATCCTACATTGCTACTGCATGTTTCCTGACCTCCCCATGCTGACCACCCCGTGGTGCTTTTCTCCACCGACATTGCCACTCACTGTCTATCTTGATTCATGCCCTCTGATTCACACCACAACATGATTTATTTCTCACTGCTACTAGTGAATGGCCTGTTAGAAACACTTACAATGGGCCCCACCCCCTGATGTTTTTCAGAAACCTATCCTACATTGCCACTGCATGTTTCCTGACCTCGCCATCTTGACCACGCCATGGTGCTTTTCTCCATCCTACATTGCCAATCACTGCCGATCCTGATTCAGGCCCTCCGATTCACACCACCCTGTGATGTTTTTATCACTTCTCCTAGTGAATGGCCTGTTAGAAACACTAAAAATGCGCACCACCCCGCGATGTTTTTCAGAAACCTGTCTTACATTGCCACTGCATGTTTCCTGACTGCCCCATGCTGACCACCCCATGGTGCTTTTCTCCTTCCTACATTGCCACACACTGCCTTTCATAATTCACGCCCTTCGATTCACACCACCCTGTGATCTTTTTCTCACTCCTTCCAGTGAATGCCGTGTTAGAAACCCTTACAATTCTCACCACCCGCAATGTTTTTCAGAAACCTATCCTACATTGACACTGTATGTTTCCTGACCTCCTTATGCTGACCACACCGTGGTGCTTTTCTCCATCCTACATTGCCACTCACTGCCTAACCTGATTCAGGCCCTCTGATTCAAATCACGCTGTGATATTTTACTCACTCCTACTACTGAATGGCCTGTTAGAAACCATTACAATGCGCACCACCCCGCAATGTTTTTCAGAAACCTATCCTACATTGACACTGCATGTTTCCTGACCTCCCCATGCTCACCAACCCGTGGTGCTTTTCTCCGTCCTACATTGCTAATCACTGTCTAAATTGATTCAGGCCCTCCGATTCACACCACCCCGTGATGTATTTCTCACTCCTACTAATGAATGGCCTGTTAGAAACCCTTACAACGAGCACCACCCTGCAATGCTTTTCTGAAACCTATCCCACATTGCCACTGCAAGTTTCCTGACCTCCCCATCCTGACCACCCCGTGGTGCTTTTCTCCATCCTACATTGACACTCACTGCGTATCCTGAATTAGGCCCTCCGATTCACACCACTCCGTTATATTTTTTCTCTCCTACTAGTGAATGGCCTGTTAGAAACCCTTATAATGCACACCACCCCGCCATATTTTCCAGCAACCTCTCCTACATTGCCACTGCATGTTTCCTCACCTCCCCATACTGACCACACAGAGGTGCTTTTTTCCATTTTACGTTACCACTCATTGCCTATCCAACTTCAGGCCCTCCGATTCACACCACCCCCTGATGTTGTTCTCACTCGTAATAGATAATGGCCTGTTAGAAATCCTTACAATGCGCACCACCCCGCGATGTTTTTCAGAAACCTATCCTACATTGCCACTGCATGTTTCCTAACCTCCCCATGTCGAGTACCCCGTGGTGCTTTTCTCCATTCTTCATTGCCACTCACTGCCTATCCTAATTCAGGCCCTCCGATTCACACCACCCCGTGATGTTTTTTCACTCCTACTTGTTAATGGCTTGTTAGAAAGCCTTACAATGCGCACCACACCGCAATGTTTTTCAGAAACCTATCCAACATTGCCATTGCATGTTTCCTGACCTCCCCATGTTGACCACCCCGTGGTGCTTTTCTGCATTCTTCATTGCCACTCACTGCCTATTCTAATTCAGGCTCTCCAATTTACACCACCCCGTGATGTTTTTCTCACTCCTACTAGTGAATGGCCTGTTAGAAAGCCTTACAATGCGCAACACCCGGCGATGTTTTTCGGAAACCTATAGTACTTTTCCAATGCATGTTTCCTGACCTCCCCATGCTGACCACCCCGTGGTGCTTTTCTCCATCCTACATTGCACTCACTGCCTATCCTAATTAAGAACATCTGATTCACACGACCCCGTGATGTTTTTCTCACTCCTACTAGTGAATGGCCAGTTAGAAACCCTTACAATCCGCACCACCGCGTAATGTTTTTCAGAAAATTATCCTACATTGCCACTGTATGTTTCCTGACATCCCCATGATATCCACCCCGTGGTGCTTTTCTCCATCCTTCATTGCCACTCACTGCCTATACTAATTCAGGCCCTCCGATTCACACCACCCCATGATGTTTTTCTCACTCCAACTATTGAATGGCCTGTTAGAAACCCTTACAATGCGCACCACCCCACATTTTTTTTCAGAAACCTATCCTACATTTCCAATGCATGTTTCCTCACCTCCTCATGCAGACCACCCTGTGGTGATTTTCTCCATCCTACATTGACACTCAATGCTTATTCTAATTCAGGCCTTCCGATTCACACCGCCCCATGATGTTTTTCTCACTCCTACTAGTGAATTGCCTGTTAGAAAGCGTTACAATGTGCACCGCCTGGCGATGTTTTTCAGAAACCTATCCTACGCTGTCAATGCATGTTTCCAGACCTCCCCATGCTGACCGTGCCGTGGTGCTTTTCTCGATCCTACATTGCCACTCACTGCCTATCCTGATTCAAGCCTTCCGATTCACACCACCCCGTGATGTATTTCTCACTCCTACTAGTGAATGCCCTGTTAGAAACACTTACAATGCGCACCACCCCGTGATGTTTTTCAGAAAACTATCCTACATTGCCACTGCATGTTTCCTGACCTCTCCATGCTCACCAACCTGTCGTGCTTTTCTCCATCCTACATTGCCAATCACTGTGTAACTTGATTCAGGCCCTCCGATTCACACTACACCATGATGTATTTCTCACTCCTACTAGTGAATGGCCTGTTAGATACCCTTACAATGCGCCCAACCCCGCGATGTTTTTCAGAAACCGATCCTGCATTGCCACTGCATGTTTGCTGCCCTCCCCATCCTGACCACCACGTGGTGCTTTTCTCTATCCTACATTGCAACTCACTGCCTATCCTGAATCAGGCCCTCTGATTCACACCACTCCGTTATATTTTTCTCACTCCTACTAGTGAATGGCCTGTTAGAAACCCTTATAATGCGCACTACCCCGCGATGTTTTCCAGAAACCTATCCTACATTGCCACTGCATGTTTCCCCACCTCCCCATACTGACCACACTGAGGTGCTTTTCTCCATTTTACGTTACCACTCACTGCCTATCCAAATTCAGGCCCTCCGATTCACACCACCCCGTGATGTTTTTCTCACTCCTACTACTGAAGGCCCTGTTAGAAAGCCTTACAATGCGCACCACCCCGCGATGTTTTTCAGAAACCTATCCTACATTGCCACTGCATGTTTCCTAACCTCCCCATGTCGAGTACCCCGTGGTGCTTTTCTCCATTCTTCATTGCCACTCACTGCCTATCCTAATTCAGGCCCTCCGATTCACACCACCCCGTGATGTTTTTTCACTCCTACTTGTTAATGGCTTGTTAGAAAGCCTTACAATGCGCACCACACCGCAATGTTTTTCAGAAACCTATCCAACATTGCCATTGCATGTTTCCTGACCTCCCCATGTTGACCACCCCGTGGTGCTTTTCTGCATTCTTCATATCCACTCACTGCCTATTCTAATTCAGGCTCTCCAATTTACACCACCCCGTGATGTTTTTCTCACTCCTACTAGTGAATGGCCTGTTAGAAAGCCTTACAATGCGCAACACCCGGCGATGTTTTTCGGAAACCTATAGTACTTTTCCAATGCATGTTTCCTGACCTCCCCATGCTGACCACCCCGTGGTGCTTTTCTCCATCCTACATTGCACTCACTGCCTATCCTAATTAAGAACATCTGATTCACACGACCCCGTGATGTTTTTCTCACTCCTACTAGTGAATGGCCAGTTAGAAACCCTTACAATCCGCACCACCGCGTAATGTTTTTCAGAAAATTATCCTACATTGCCACTGTATGTTTCCTGACATCCCCATGATATCCACCCCGTGGTGCTTTTCTCCATCCTTCATTGCCACTCACTGCCTATACTAATTCAGGCCCTCCGATTCACACCACCCCATGATGTTTTTCTCACTCCAACTATTGAATGGCCTGTTAGAAACCCTTACAATGCGCACCACCCCACATTTTTTTTCAGAAACCTATCCTACATTTCCAATGCATGTTTCCTCACCTCCTCATGCAGACCACCCTGTGGTGATTTTCTCCATCCTACATTGACACTCAATGCTTATTCTAATTCAGGCCTTCCGATTCACACCGCCCCATGATGTTTTTCTCACTCCTACTAGTGAATTGCCTGTTAGAAAGCGTTACAATGTGCACCGCCTGGCGATGTTTTTCAGAAACCTATCCTACGCTGTCAATGCATGTTTCCAGACCTCCCCATGCTGACCGTGCCGTGGTGCTTTTCTCGATCCTACATTGCCACTCACTGCCTATCCTGATTCAAGCCTTCCGATTCACACCACCCCGTGATGTATTTCTCACTCCTACTAGTGAATGCCCTGTTAGAAACACTTACAATGCGCACCACCCCGTGATGTTTTTCAGAAAACTATCCTACATTGCCACTGCATGTTTCCTGACCTCTCCATGCTCACCAACCTGTCGTGCTTTTCTCCATCCTACATTGCCAATCACTGTGTAACTTGATTCAGGCCCTCCGATTCACACTACACCATGATGTATTTCTCACTCCTACTAGTGAATGGCCTGTTAGATACCCTTACAATGCGCCCAACCCTGCGATGTTTTTCAGAAACCGATCCTGCATTGCCACTGCATGTTTGCTGCCCTCCCCATCCTGACCACCACGTGGTGCTTTTCTCTATCCTACATTGCAACTCACTGCCTATCCTGAATCAGGCCCTCTGATTCACACCACTCCGTTATATTTTTCTCACTCCTACTAGTGAATGGCCTGTTAGAAACCCTTATAATGCGCACTACCCCGCGATGTTTTCCAGAAACCTATCCTACATTGCCACTGCATGTTTCCCCACCTCCCCATACTGACCACACTGAGGTGGTTTTCTCCATTTTACGTTACCACTCACTGCCTATCCAAATTCAGGCCCTCCGATTCACACCACCCCGTGATGTTTTTCTCACTCCTACTACTGAAGGCCCTGTTAGAAAGCCTTACAATGCGCACCACCCGTCGATGTTTTTTAGAAACCTATCCTACATTGCCAATGCATGTTTCCAGACCTCCCCATGCTGACCACCCCGTGGTGCCTTTCTCCATCCTACATTGCCACTCACTTCCTATCCTAATTCAGAACATCTGATTCACACCACCAGTGATGTTTTTCTCACTCCTACTAGTGAATGGAAAGTTAGAAACCTTTACAATGCACAACACTCCGTGATGTTTTTCCAAAAATTATCCTACATTGCCACTGCATGTTTCCTGACCTCCCCATGATGACCACCCCATGGTGCTTTTCTCCATTTTACGTTACCACTCACTGCCTATCCTAATTTAGGCCCTCCGATTCACACCACCCGTGATGTTTTTCCCACTTCTTCTAGTGAATTCACTGTTAGAAAGCCTTACAATACGCACTACCCCACTTTTTTTTCCCAAAACCTATCCTACATTGCCACTGCATGTTTCCTCACCTCCCCATGCTGATCACCCTGTGGTGCTTTTCTCCATCCTTCATTGCCACTCAATGCCTATCCTAATTCAGGCCCTCCGATTCACACCACCCCGTGATGTTGTTCTCACTCCTACTAGTGAATGGCCTGTTAGAAACCCTACAATGCGCACCACCCTGCGATGTTTTTCAGAAACCTATCCTACATTGCCACTGCATGTTTCCTTGCCTCCCCATGCTGACAAACCCCTGGTGCTTTTCTCCATCTTACATTGCCACTCACAGCCTATCCTAATTCAGGCCCTCTGATTCACACCATCCCGTGATGTTTTTTTCACTCCTACTTGTGAATGGCATGTAAGAAATCCTTAGTATGCGCACCACCCTGCGATGTTTTTCAGAAACCTATCCTACATTGCCATTGCATGTTTCCTCACCTCCCCATGCTCACCAACCCCTGGTGCTTTTCTCCATTCTACATTGCCACTCACTGTCAATCTTGATTCAGGCCCTCAGATTCACACCACACCATGATGTATTTCTCACTCCTACTAGTGAATGGCCTGTTAGAAAGCCTTACAATCCGCACTACCGAGCGATGTTTTTCAGAAAACTGTCCTACATTGCCACTGCATGTTTCCTGACCTCCCCATCCTGACCACCCCGTTGTGCTTTTCTCCATTCTTCATTGCCACTCACGGCCTATCCTGATTCAGGCCCTCCGATTCACACCACCCCGTGATGTTTTTCCCACTCCTACTAATGAAAGATCATTTGGAAACCCTTACAATGAGCACCACACCGCGATGTTTTTCAGAACCCTATCCTATATTGCCACTGCATGTTTCCTGACATCCACATGCTAACCACCCCGTGGTGCTTTTCTCCAGCTGACATTGCCACTGACTGTCTATCTTGATTCAGACCCTCCGATTCAAACCACCCTGTGATGTATTTCTCACTTCATCTATGAATGGCCGGTTAGAAACCATTACAATGCGCAGCACCCCGCGATATGTTTCAGAAACCTATCCTACATTCCCACTGCATGTTTCCTGAACTCCCGATACTGACCACCCCGTGGCGCTTTTCTCTATGCTACATTGTTACTCACAGCCTATCCTAATTCAGGCCCTCCGATTCACACCACCCTGTGATGTTTTTCTCACTGCTTCTAGTGAATGGCCTGTTATAAAGCCTTAAAATGCGCACCACCCGGCGATGTTTTTCAGAAACCTGTCCTACATTTCCAATGCATGTTTCCTGACCTCCTCATGCTGACCACCCTGTGGTGCTTTTCTCCATCCTACATTGCCACTCACTGCCTATCCTAATTCAGAACATCTGATTCACACCACCCCAGGATGTTTTTCTCACTCCTACTAGTGAATGGCCTGTTAGAAACCCTTACAATGCTCAACACCAGCGAAGTTTTTCAGAAACCTATCCTACATTGCCATCGCATGTTTCCTGACCTCCCCATCCTGACCAAACCGTGGTGCTTTTCTCCATTCTACATTGCCACTCACTGCCTATCCTAATTCAGGCCCTCCGATTCACACCACCCCGTGATGTTTTTTCACTCCTACTTGTTAATGGCTTGTTAGAAAGCCTTACAATGCGCACCACACCGCAATGTTTTTCAGAAACCTATCCAACATTGCCATTGCATGTTTCCTGACCTCCCCATGTTGACCACCCCGTGGTGCTTTTCTGCATTCTTCATTGCCACTCACTGCCTATTCTAATTCAGGCTCTCCAATTTACACCACCCCGTGATGTTTTTCTCACTCCTACTAGTGAATGGCCTGTTAGAAAGCCTTACAATGCGCAACACCCGGCGATGTTTTTCGGAAACCTATAGTACTTTTCCAATGCATGTTTCCTGACCTCCCCATGCTGACCACCCCGTGGTGCTTTTCTCCATCCTACATTGCACTCACTGCCTATCCTAATTAAGAACATCTGATTCACACGACCCCGTGATGTTTTTCTCACTCCTACTAGTGAATGGCCAGTTAGAAACCCTTACAATCCGCACCACCGCGTAATGTTTTTCAGAAAATTATCCTACATTGCCACTGTATGTTTCCTGACATCCCCATGATATCCACCCCGTGGTGCTTTTCTCCATCCTTCATTGCCACTCACTGCCTATACTAATTCAGGCCCTCCGATTCACACCACCCCATGATGTTTTTCTCACTCCAACTATTGAATGGCCTGTTAGAAACCCTTACAATGCGCACCACCCCACATTTTTTTTCAGAAACCTATCCTACATTTCCAATGCATGTTTCCTCACCTCCTCATGCAGACCACCCTGTGGTGATTTTCTCCATCCTACATTGACACTCAATGCTTATTCTAATTCAGGCCTTCCGATTCACACCGCCCCATGATGTTTTTCTCACTCCTACTAGTGAATTGCCTGTTAGAAAGCGTTACAATGTGCACCGCCTGGCGATGTTTTTCAGAAACCTATCCTACGCTGTCAATGCATGTTTCCAGACCTCCCCATGCTGACCGTGCCGTGGTGCTTTTCTCGATCCTACATTGCCACTCACTGCCTATCCTGATTCAAGCCTTCCGATTCACACCACCCCGTGATGTATTTCTCACTCCTACTAGTGAATGCCCTGTTAGAAACACTTACAATGCGCACCACCCCGTGATGTTTTTCAGAAAACTATCCTACATTGCCACTGCATGTTTCCTGACCTCTCCATGCTCACCAACCTGTCGTGCTTTTCTCCATCCTACATTGCCAATCACTGTGTAACTTGATTCAGGCCCTCCGATTCACACTACACCATGATGTATTTCTCACTCCTACTAGTGAATGGCCTGTTAGATACCCTTACAATGCGCCCAACCCCGCGATGTTTTTCAGAAACCGATCCTGCATTGCCACTGCATGTTTGCTGCCCTCCCCATCCTGACCACCACGTGGTGCTTTTCTCTATCCTACATTGCAACTCACTGCCTATCCTGAATCAGGCCCTCTGATTCACACCACTCCGTTATATTTTTCTCACTCCTACTAGTGAATGGCCTGTTAGAAACCCTTATAATGCGCACTACCCCGCGATGTTTTCCAGAAACCTATCCTACATTGCCACTGCATGTTTCCCCACCTCCCCATACTGACCACACTGAGGTGCTTTTCTCCATTTTACGTTACCACTCACTGCCTATCCAAATTCAGGCCCTCCGATTCACACCACCCCGTGATGTTTTTCTCACTCCTACTACTGAAGGCCCTGTTAGAAAGCCTTACAATGCGCACCACCCCGCGATGTTTTTCAGAAACCTATCCTACATTGCCACTGCATGTTTCCTAACCTCCCCATGTCGAGTACCCCGTGGTGCTTTTCTCCATTCTTCATTGCCACTCACTGCCTATCCTAATTCAGGCCCTCCGATTCACACCACCCCGTGATGTTTTTTCACTCCTACTTGTTAATGGCTTGTTAGAAAGCCTTACAATGCGCACCACACCGCAATGTTTTTCAGAAACCTATCCAACATTGCCATTGCATGTTTCCTGACCTCCCCATGTTGACCACCCCGTGGTGCTTTTCTGCATTCTTCATTGCCACTCACTGCCTATTCTAATTCAGGCTCTCCAATTTACACCACCCCGTGATGTTTTTCTCACTCCTACTAGTGAATGGCCTGTTAGAAAGCCTTACAATGCGCAACACCCGGCGATGTTTTTCGGAAACCTATAGTACTTTTCCAATGCATGTTTCCTGACCTCCCCATGCTGACCACCCCGTGGTGCTTTTCTCCATCCTACATTGCACTCACTGCCTATCCTAATTAAGAACATCTGATTCACACGACCCCGTGATGTTTTTCTCACTCCTACTAGTGAATGGCCAGTTAGAAACCCTTACAATCCGCACCACCGCGTAATGTTTTTCAGAAAATTATCCTACATTGCCACTGTATGTTTCCTGACATCCCCATGATATCCACCCCGTGGTGCTTTTCTCCATCCTTCATTGCCACTCACTGCCTATACTAATTCAGGCCCTCCGATTCACACCACCCCATGATGTTTTTCTCACTCCAACTATTGAATGGCCTGTTAGAAACCCTTACAATGCGCACCACCCCACATTTTTTTTCAGAAACCTATCCTACATTTCCAATGCATGTTTCCTCACCTCCTCATGCAGACCACCCTGTGGTGATTTTCTCCATCCTACATTGACACTCAATGCTTATTCTAATTCAGGCCTTCCGATTCACACCGCCCCATGATGTTTTTCTCACTCCTACTAGTGAATTGCCTGTTAGAAAGCGTTACAATGTGCACCGCCTGGCGATGTTTTTCAGAAACCTATCCTACGCTGTCAATGCATGTTTCCAGACCTCCCCATGCTGACCGTGCCGTGGTGCTTTTCTCGATCCTACATTGCCACTCACTGCCTATCCTGATTCAAGCCTTCCGATTCACACCACCCCGTGATGTATTTCTCACTCCTACTAGTGAATGCCCTGTTAGAAACACTTACAATGCGCACCACCCCGTGATGTTTTTCAGAAAACTATCCTACATTGCCACTGCATGTTTCCTGACCTCTCCATGCTCACCAACCTGTCGTGCTTTTCTCCATCCTACATTGCCAATCACTGTGTAACTTGATTCAGGCCCTCCGATTCACACTACACCATGATGTATTTCTCACTCCTACTAGTGAATGGCCTGTTAGATACCCTTACAATGCGCCCAACCCCGCGATGTTTTTCAGAAACCGATCCTGCATTGCCACTGCATGTTTGCTGCCCTCCCCATCCTGACCACCACGTGGTGCTTTTCTCTATCCTACATTGCAACTCACTGCCTATCCTGAATCAGGCCCTCTGATTCACACCACTCCGTTATATTTTTCTCACTCCTACTAGTGAATGGCCTGTTAGAAACCCTTATAATGCGCACTACCCCGCGATGTTTTCCAGAAACCTATCCTACATTGCCACTGCATGTTTCCCCACCTCCCCATACTGACCACACTGAGGTGCTTTTCTCCATTTTACGTTACCACTCACTGCCTATCCAAATTCAGGCCCTCCGATTCACACCACCCCGTGATGTTTTTCTCACTCCTACTACTGAAGGCCCTGTTAGAAAGCCTTACAATGCGCACCACCCGTCGATGTTTTTTAGAAACCTATCCTACATTGCCAATGCATGTTTCCAGACCTCCCCATGCTGACCACCCCGTGGTGCCTTTCTCCATCCTACATTGCCACTCACTTCCTATCCTAATTCAGAACATCTGATTCACACCACCAGTGATGTTTTTCTCACTCCTACTAGTGAATGGAAAGTTAGAAACCTTTACAATGCACAACACTCCGTGATGTTTTTCCAAAAATTATCCTACATTGCCACTGCATGTTTCCTGACCTCCCCATGATGACCACCCCATGGTGCTTTTCTCCATTTTACGTTACCACTCACTGCCTATCCTAATTTAGGCCCTCCGATTCACACCACCCGTGATGTTTTTCCCACTTCTTCTAGTGAATTCACTGTTAGAAAGCCTTACAATACGCACTACCCCACTTTTTTTTCCCAAAACCTATCCTACATTGCCACTGCATGTTTCCTCACCTCCCCATGCTGATCACCCTGTGGTGCTTTTCTCCATCCTTCATTGCCACTCAATGCCTATCCTAATTCAGGCCCTCCGATTCACACCACCCCGTGATGTTGTTCTCACTCCTACTAGTGAATGGCCTGTTAGAAACCCTACAATGCGCACCACCCTGCGATGTTTTTCAGAAACCTATCCTACATTGCCACTGCATGTTTCCTTGCCTCCCCATGCTGACAAACCCCTGGTGCTTTTCTCCATCTTACATTGCCACTCACAGC
This sequence comes from Cavia porcellus, assembly GCF_034190915.1. Lineage (NCBI taxonomy): Eukaryota > Metazoa > Chordata > Mammalia > Rodentia > Caviidae > Cavia > Cavia porcellus. Next base: position 276,507 of record NW_026947539.1, on the reverse strand, counting down.
CTATCCTAATTCAGGCCCTCTGATTCACACCATCCCGTGATGTTTTTTTCACTCCTACTTGTGAATGGCATGTAAGAAATCCTTAGTATGCGCACCACCCTGCGATGTTTTTCAGAAACCTATCCTACATTGCCATTGCATGTTTCCTCACCTCCCCATGCTCACCAACCCCTGGTGCTTTTCTCCATTCTACATTGCCACTCACTGTCAATCTTGATTCAGGCCCTCAGATTCACACCACACCATGATGTATTTCTCACTCCTACTAGTGAATGGCCTGTTAGAAAGCCTTACAATCCACACTACCGAGCGATGTTTTTCAGAAAACTGTCCTACATTGCCACTGCATGTTTCCTGACCTCCCCATCCTGACCACCCCGTTGTGCTTTTCTCCATTCTTCATTGCCACTCACGGCCTATCCTGATTCAGGCCCTCCGATTCACACCACCCCGTGATGTTTTTCCCACTCCTACTAATGAAAGATCATTTGGAAACCCTTACAATGAGCACCACACCGCGATGTTTTTCAGAACCCTATCCTATATTGCCACTGCATGTTTCCTGACATCCACATGCTAACCACCCCGTGGTGCTTTTCTCCAGCTGACATTGCCACTGACTGTCTATCTTGATTCAGACCCTCCGATTCAAACCACCCTGTGATGTATTTCTCACTTCATCTATGAATGGCCGGTTAGAAACCATTACAATGCGCAGCACCCCGCGATATGTTTCAGAAACCTATCCTACATTCCCACTGCATGTTTCCTGAACTCCCGATACTGACCACCCCGTGGCGCTTTTCTCTATGCTACATTGTTACTCACAGCCTATCCTAATTCAGGCCCTCCGATTCACACCACCCTGTGATGTTTTTCTCACTGCTTCTAGTGAATGGCCTGTTATAAAGCCTTAAAATGCGCACCACCCGGCGATGTTTTTCAGAAACCTGTCCTACATTTCCAATGCATGTTTCCTGACCTCCTCATGCTGACCACCCTGTGGTGCTTTTCTCCATCCTACATTGCCACTCACTGCCTATCCTAATTCAGAACATCTGATTCACACCACCCCAGGATGTTTTTCTCACTCCTACTAGTGAATGGCCTGTTAGAAACCCTTACAATGCTCAACACCAGCGAAGTTTTTCAGAAACCTATCCTACATTGCCATCGCATGTTTCCTGACCTCCCCATCCTGACCAAACCGTGGTGCTTTTCTCCATTCTACATTGCCACTCACTGCCTATCCTAATTCAGGCCCTCCGATTCACACCACCCCGTGATGTTTTTTCACTCCTACTTGTTAATGGCTTGTTAGAAAGCCTTACAATGCGCACCACACCGCAATGTTTTTCAGAAACCTATCCAACATTGCCATTGCATGTTTCCTGACCTCCCCATGTTGACCACCCCGTGGTGCTTTTCTGCATTCTTCATTGCCACTCACTGCCTATTCTAATTCAGGCTCTCCAATTTACACCACCCCGTGATGTTTTTCTCACTCCTACTAGTGAATGGCCTGTTAGAAAGCCTTACAATGCGCAACACCCGGCGATGTTTTTCGGAAACCTATAGTACTTTTCCAATGCATGTTTCCTGACCTCCCCATGCTGACCACCCCGTGGTGCTTTTCTCCATCCTACATTGCACTCACTGCCTATCCTAATTAAGAACATCTGATTCACACGACCCCGTGATGTTTTTCTCACTCCTACTAGTGAATGGCCAGTTAGAAACCCTTACAATCCGCACCACCGCGTAATGTTTTTCAGAAAATTATCCTACATTGCCACTGTATGTTTCCTGACATCCCCATGATATCCACCCCGTGGTGCTTTTCTCCATCCTTCATTGCCACTCACTGCCTATACTAATTCAGGCCCTCCGATTCACACCACCCCATGATGTTTTTCTCACTCCAACTATTGAATGGCCTGTTAGAAACCCTTACAATGCGCACCACCCCACATTTTTTTTCAGAAACCTATCCTACATTTCCAATGCATGTTTCCTCACCTCCTCATGCAGACCACCCTGTGGTGATTTTCTCCATCCTACATTGACACTCAATGCTTATTCTAATTCAGGCCTTCCGATTCACACCGCCCCATGATGTTTTTCTCACTCCTACTAGTGAATTGCCTGTTAGAAAGCGTTACAATGTGCACCGCCTGGCGATGTTTTTCAGAAACCTATCCTACGCTGTCAATGCATGTTTCCAGACCTCCCCATGCTGACCGTGCCGTGGTGCTTTTCTCGATCCTACATTGCCACTCACTGCCTATCCTGATTCAAGCCTTCCGATTCACACCACCCCGTGATGTATTTCTCACTCCTACTAGTGAATGCCCTGTTAGAAACACTTACAATGCGCACCACCCCGTGATGTTTTTCAGAAAACTATCCTACATTGCCACTGCATGTTTCCTGACCTCTCCATGCTCACCAACCTGTCGTGCTTTTCTCCATCCTACATTGCCAATCACTGTGTAACTTGATTCAGGCCCTCCGATTCACACTACACCATGATGTATTTCTCACTCCTACTAGTGAATGGCCTGTTAGATACCCTTACAATGCGCCCAACCCCGCGATGTTTTTCAGAAACCGATCCTGCATTGCCACTGCATGTTTGCTGCCCTCCCCATCCTGACCACCACGTGGTGCTTTTCTCTATCCTACATTGCAACTCACTGCCTATCCTGAATCAGGCCCTCTGATTCACACCACTCCGTTATATTTTTCTCACTCCTACTAGTGAATGGCCTGTTAGAAACCCTTATAATGCGCACTACCCCGCGATGTTTTCCAGAAACCTATCCTACATTGCCACTGCATGTTTCCCCACCTCCCCATACTGACCACACTGAGGTGCTTTTCTCCATTTTACGTTACCACTCACTGCCTATCCAAATTCAGGCCCTCCGATTCACACCACCCCGTGATGTTTTTCTCACTCCTACTACTGAAGGCCCTGTTAGAAAGCCTTACAATGCGCACCACCCCGCGATGTTTTTCAGAAACCTATCCTACATTGCCACTGCATGTTTCCTAACCTCCCCATGTCGAGTACCCCGTGGTGCTTTTCTCCATTCTTCATTGCCACTCACTGCCTATCCTAATTCAGGCCCTCCGATTCACACCACCCCGTGATGTTTTTTCACTCCTACTTGTTAATGGCTTGTTAGAAAGCCTTACAATGCGCACCACACCGCAATGTTTTTCAGAAACCTATCCAACATTGCCATTGCATGTTTCCTGACCTCCCCATGTTGACCACCCCGTGGTGCTTTTCTGCATTCTTCATTGCCACTCACTGCCTATTCTAATTCAGGCTCTCCAATTTACACCACCCCGTGATGTTTTTCTCACTCCTACTAGTGAATGGCCTGTTAGAAAGCCTTACAATGCGCAACACCCGGCGATGTTTTTCGGAAACCTATAGTACTTTTCCAATGCATGTTTCCTGACCTCCCCATGCTGACCACCCCGTGGTGCTTTTCTCCATCCTACATTGCACTCACTGCCTATCCTAATTAAGAACATCTGATTCACACGACCCCGTGATGTTTTTCTCACTCCTACTAGTGAATGGCCAGTTAGAAACCCTTACAATCCGCACCACCGCGTAATGTTTTTCAGAAAATTATCCTACATTGCCACTGTATGTTTCCTGACATCCCCATGATATCCACCCCGTGGTGCTTTTCTCCATCCTTCATTGCCACTCACTGCCTATACTAATTCAGGCCCTCCGATTCACACCACCCCATGATGTTTTTCTCACTCCAACTATTGAATGGCCTGTTAGAAACCCTTACAATGCGCACCACCCCACATTTTTTTTCAGAAACCTATCCTACATTTCCAATGCATGTTTCCTCACCTCCTCATGCAGACCACCCTGTGGTGATTTTCTCCATCCTACATTGACACTCAATGCTTATTCTAATTCAGGCCTTCCGATTCACACCGCCCCATGATGTTTTTCTCACTCCTACTAGTGAATTGCCTGTTAGAAAGCGTTACAATGTGCACCGCCTGGCGATGTTTTTCAGAAACCTATCCTACGCTGTCAATGCATGTTTCCAGACCTCCCCATGCTGACCGTGCCGTGGTGCTTTTCTCGATCCTACATTGCCACTCACTGCCTATCCTGATTCAAGCCTTCCGATTCACACCACCCCGTGATGTATTTCTCACTCCTACTAGTGAATGCCCTGTTAGAAACACTTACAATGCGCACCACCCCGTGATGTTTTTCAGAAAACTATCCTACATTGCCACTGCATGTTTCCTGACCTCTCCATGCTCACCAACCTGTCGTGCTTTTCTCCATCCTACATTGCCAATCACTGTGTAACTTGATTCAGGCCCTCCGATTCACACTACACCATGATGTATTTCTCACTCCTACTAGTGAATGGCCTGTTAGATACCCTTACAATGCGCCCAACCCCGCGATGTTTTTCAGAAACCGATCCTGCATTGCCACTGCATGTTTGCTGCCCTCCCCATCCTGACCACCACGTGGTGCTTTTCTCTATCCTACATTGCAACTCACTGCCTATCCTGAATCAGGCCCTCTGATTCACACCACTCCGTTATATTTTTCTCACTCCTACTAGTGAATGGCCTGTTAGAAACCCTTATAATGCGCACTACCCCGCGATGTTTTCCAGAAACCTATCCTACATTGCCACTGCATGTTTCCCCACCTCCCCATACTGACCACACTGAGGTGCTTTTCTCCATTTTACGTTACCACTCACTGCCTATCCAAATTCAGGCCCTCCGATTCACACCACCCCGTGATGTTTTTCTCACTCCTACTACTGAAGGCCCTGTTAGAAAGCCTTACAATGCGCACCACCCGTCGATGTTTTTTAGAAACCTATCCTACATTGCCAATGCATGTTTCCAGACCTCCCCATGCTGACCACCCCGTGGTGCCTTTCTCCATCCTACATTGCCACTCACTTCCTATCCTAATTCAGAACATCTGATTCACACCACCAGTGATGTTTTTCTCACTCCTACTAGTGAATGGAAAGTTAGAAACCTTTACAATGCACAACACTCCGTGATGTTTTTCCAAAAATTATCCTACATTGCCACTGCATGTTTCCTGACCTCCCCATGATGACCACCCCATGGTGCTTTTCTCCATTTTACGTTACCACTCACTGCCTATCCTAATTTAGGCCCTCCGATTCACACCACCCGTGATGTTTTTCCCACTTCTTCTAGTGAATTCACTGTTAGAAAGCCTTACAATACGCACTACCCCACTTTTTTTTCCCAAAACCTATCCTACATTGCCACTGCATGTTTCCTCACCTCCCCATGCTGATCACCCTGTGGTGCTTTTCTCCATCCTTCATTGCCACTCAATGCCTATCCTAATTCAGGCCCTCCGATTCACACCACCCCGTGATGTTGTTCTCACTCCTACTAGTGAATGGCCTGTTAGAAACCCTACAATGCGCACCACCCTGCGATGTTTTTCAGAAACCTATCCTACATTGCCACTGCATGTTTCCTTGCCTCCCCATGCTGACAAACCCCTGGTGCTTTTCTCCATCTTACATTGCCACTCACAGCCTATCCTAATTCAGGCCCTCTGATTCACACCATCCCGTGATGTTTTTTTCACTCCTACTTGTGAATGGCATGTAAGAAATCCTTAGTATGCGCACCACCCTGCGATGTTTTTCAGAAACCTATCCTACATTGCCATTGCATGTTTCCTCACCTCCCCATGCTCACCAACCCCTGGTGCTTTTCTCCATTCTACATTGCCACTCACTGTCAATCTTGATTCAGGCCCTCAGATTCACACCACACCATGATGTATTTCTCACTCCTACTAGTGAATGGCCTGTTAGAAAGCCTTACAATCCACACTACCGAGCGATGTTTTTCAGAAAACTGTCCTACATTGCCACTGCATGTTTCCTGACCTCCCCATCCTGACCACCCCGTTGTGCTTTTCTCCATTCTTCATTGCCACTCACGGCCTATCCTGATTCAGGCCCTCCGATTCACACCACCCCGTGATGTTTTTCCCACTCCTACTAATGAAAGATCATTTGGAAACCCTTACAATGAGCACCACACCGCGATGTTTTTCAGAACCCTATCCTATATTGCCACTGCATGTTTCCTGACATCCACATGCTAACCACCCCGTGGTGCTTTTCTCCAGCTGACATTGCCACTGACTGTCTATCTTGATTCAGACCCTCCGATTCAAACCACCCTGTGATGTATTTCTCACTTCATCTATGAATGGCCGGTTAGAAACCATTACAATGCGCAGCACCCCGCGATATGTTTCAGAAACCTATCCTACATTCCCACTGCATGTTTCCTGAACTCCCGATACTGACCACCCCGTGGCGCTTTTCTCTATGCTACATTGTTACTCACAGCCTATCCTAATTCAGGCCCTCCGATTCACACCACCCTGTGATGTTTTTCTCACTGCTTCTAGTGAATGGCCTGTTATAAAGCCTTAAAATGCGCACCACCCGGCGATGTTTTTCAGAAACCTGTCCTACATTTCCAATGCATGTTTCCTGACCTCCTCATGCTGACCACCCTGTGGTGCTTTTCTCCATCCTACATTGCCACTCACTGCCTATCCTAATTCAGAACATCTGATTCACACCACCCCAGGATGTTTTTCTCACTCCTACTAGTGAATGGCCTGTTAGAAACCCTTACAATGCTCAACACCAGCGAAGTTTTTCAGAAACCTATCCTACATTGCCATCGCATGTTTCCTGACCTCCCCATCCTGACCAAACCGTGGTGCTTTTCTCCATTCTACATTGCCACTCACTGCCTATCCTAATTCAGGCCCTCCGATTCACACCACCCCGTGATGTTTTTTCACTCCTACTTGTTAATGGCTTGTTAGAAAGCCTTACAATGCGCACCACACCGCAATGTTTTTCAGAAACCTATCCAACATTGCCATTGCATGTTTCCTGACCTCCCCATGTTGACCACCCCGTGGTGCTTTTCTGCATTCTTCATTGCCACTCACTGCCTATTCTAATTCAGGCTCTCCAATTTACACCACCCCGTGATGTTTTTCTCACTCCTACTAGTGAATGGCCTGTTAGAAAGCCTTACAATGCGCAACACCCGGCGATGTTTTTCGGAAACCTATAGTACTTTTCCAATGCATGTTTCCTGACCTCCCCATGCTGACCACCCCGTGGTGCTTTTCTCCATCCTACATTGCACTCACTGCCTATCCTAATTAAGAACATCTGATTCACACGACCCCGTGATGTTTTTCTCACTCCTACTAGTGAATGGCCAGTTAGAAACCCTTACAATCCGCACCACCGCGTAATGTTTTTCAGAAAATTATCCTACATTGCCACTGTATGTTTCCTGACATCCCCATGATATCCACCCCATGGTGCTTTTCTCCATCCTTCATTGCCACTCACTGCCTATACTAATTCAGGCCCTCCGATTCACACCACCCCATGATGTTTTTCTCACTCCAACTATTGAATGGCCTGTTAGAAACCCTTACAATGCGCACCACCCCACATTTTTTTTCAGAAACCTATCCTACATTTCCAATGCATGTTTCCTCACCTCCTCATGCAGACCACCCTGTGGTGATTTTCTCCATCCTACATTGACACTCAATGCTTATTCTAATTCAGGCCTTCCGATTCACACCGCCCCATGATGTTTTTCTCACTCCTACTAGTGAATTGCCTGTTAGAAAGCGTTACAATGTGCACCGCCTGGCGATGTTTTTCAGAAACCTATCCTACGCTGTCAATGCATGTTTCCAGACCTCCCCATGCTGACCGTGCCGTGGTGCTTTTCTCGATCCTACATTGCCACTCACTGCCTATCCTGATTCAAGCCTTCCGATTCACACCACCCCGTGATGTATTTCTCACTCCTACTAGTGAATGCCCTGTTAGAAACACTTACAATGCGCACCACCCCGTGATGTTTTTCAGAAAACTATCCTACATTGCCACTGCATGTTTCCTGACCTCTCCATGCTCACCAACCTGTCGTGCTTTTCTCCATCCTACATTGCCAATCACTGTGTAACTTGATTCAGGCCCTCCGATTCACACTACACCATGATGTATTTCTCACTCCTACTAGTGAATGGCCTGTTAGATACCCTTACAATGCGCCCAACCCCGCGATGTTTTTCAGAAACCGATCCTGCATTGCCACTGCATGTTTGCTGCCCTCCCCATCCTGACCACCACGTGGTGCTTTTCTCTATCCTACATTGCAACTCACTGCCTATCCTGAATCAGGCCCTCTGATTCACACCACTCCGTTATATTTTTCTCACTCCTACTAGTGAATGGCCTGTTAGAAACCCTTATAATGCGCACTACCCCGCGATGTTTTCCAGAAACCTATCCTACATTGCCACTGCATGTTTCCCCACCTCCCCATACTGACCACACTGAGGTGCTTTTCTCCATTTTACGTTACCACTCACTGCCTATCCAAATTCAGGCCCTCCGATTCACACCACCCCGTGATGTTTTTCTCACTCCTACTACTGAAGGCCCTGTTAGAAAGCCTTACAATGCGCACCACCCGTCGATGTTTTTTAGAAACCTATCCTACATTGCCAATGCATGTTTCCAGACCTCCCCATGCTGACCACCCCGTGGTGCCTTTCTCCATCCTACATTGCCACTCACTTCCTATCCTAATTCAGAACATCTGATTCACACCACCAGTGATGTTTTTCTCACTCCTACTAGTGAATGGAAAGTTAGAAACCTTTACAATGCACAACACTCCGTGATGTTTTTCCAAAAATTATCCTACATTGCCACTGCATGTTTCCTGACCTCCCCATGATGACCACCCCATGGTGCTTTTCTCCATTTTACGTTACCACTCACTCCCTATCCTAATTTAGGCCCTCCGATTCACACCACCCGTGATGTTTTTCCCACTTCTTCTAGTGAATTCACTGTTAGAAAGCCTTACAATACGCACTACCCCACTTTTTTTCCCAAAACCTATCCTACATTGCCACTGCATGTTTCCTCACCTCCCCATGCTGATCACCCTGTGGTGCTTTTCTCCATCCTTCATTGCCACTCAATGCCTATCCTAATTCAGGCCCTCCGATTCACACCACCCCGTGATGTTGTTCTCACTCCTACTAGTGAATGGCCTGTTAGAAACCCTACAATGCGCACCACCCTGCGATGTTTTTCAGAAACCTATCCTACATTGCCACTGCATGTTTCCTTGCCTCCCCATGCTGACAAACCCCTGGTGCTTTTCTCCATCTTACATTGCCACTCACAGCCTATCCTAATTCAGGCCCTCTGATTCACACCATCCCGTGATGTTTTTTTCACTCCTACTTGTGAATGGCATGTAAGAAATCCTTAGTATGCGCACCACCCTGCGATGTTTTTCAGAAACCTATCCTACATTGCCATTGCATGTTTCCTCACCTCCCCATGCTCACCAACCCCTGGTGCTTTTCTCCATTCTACATTGCCACTCACTGTCAATCTTGATTCAGGCCCTCAGATTCACACCACACCATGATGTATTTCTCACTCCTACTAGTGAATGGCCTGTTAGAAAGCCTTACAATCCGCACTACCGAGCGATGTTTTTCAGAAAACTGTCCTACATTGCCACTGCATGTTTCCTGACCTCCCCATCCTGACCACCCCGTTGTGCTTTTCTCCATTCTTCATTGCCACTCACGGCCTATCCTGTTTCAGGCCCTCCGATTCACACCACCCCGTGATGTTTTTCCCACTCCTACTAATGAAAGATCATTTGGAAACCCTTACAATGAGCACCACACCGCGATGTTTTTCAGAACCCTATCCTATATTGCCACTGCATGTTTCCTGACATCCACATGCTAACCACCCCGTGGTGCTTTTCTCCAGCTGACATTGCCACTGACTGTCTATCTTGATTCAGACCCTCCGATTCAAACCACCCTGTGATGTATTTCTCACTTCATCTATGAATGGCCGGTTAGAAACCATTACAATGCGCAGCACCCCGCGATATGTTTCAGAAACCTATCCTACATTCCCACTGCATGTTTCCTGAACTCCCGATACTGACCACCCCGTGGCGCTTTTCTCTATGCTACATTGTTACTCACAGCCTATCCTAATTCAGGCCCTCCGATTCACACCACCCTGTGATGTTTTTCTCACTGCTTCTAGTGAATGGCCTGTTATAAAGCCTTAAAATGCGCACCACCCGGCGATGTTTTTCAGAAACCTGTCCTACATTTCCAATGCATGTTTCCTGACCTCCTCATGCTGACCACCCTGTGGTGCTTTTCTCCATCCTACATTGCCACTCACTGCCTATCCTAATTCAGAACATCTGATTCACACCACCCCAGGATGTTTTTCTCACTCCTACTAGTGAATGGCCTGTTAGAAACCCTTACAATGCTCAACACCAGCGAAGTTTTTCAGAAACCTATCCTACATTGCCATCGCATGTTTCCTGACCTCCCCATCCTGACCAAACCGTGGTGCTTTTCTCCATTCTACATTGCCACTCACTGCCTATCCTAATTCAGGCCCTCCGATTCACACCACCCCGTGATGTTTTTTCACTCCTACTTGTTAATGGCTTGTTAGAAAGCCTTACAATGCGCACCACACCGCAATGTTTTTCAGAAACCTATCCAACATTGCCATTGCATGTTTCCTGACCTCCCCATGTTGACCACCCCGTGGTGCTTTTCTGCATTCTTCATTGCCACTCAGTGCCTATCCTAACTCAGGGCCTCCGATTCACAGCACCCCGAGATGATTTTCTCACTCCTACTAGTGAATGGCCTGCTACAAACCCTTACAATGTGCACAACCCTGCAATGTTTTTAAGAAACCTATCCTACATAGCCACTGCGTGTTTCCTGACCTACCCATGCTGACCACACCATGGTGCTTTTCTCTATCCTGCATTGCCACTCACTGCCTATCCTAATTCAAGCCTTCCGATTCACACCACCCCGTGATGTATTTCTCACTCCTACTAGTGAATGCCCTGTTAGAAACCCTTATAATGCACACCACCCCGCCATATTTTCCAGCAACCTCTCCTACATTGCCACTGCATGTTTCCTCACCTCCCCATACTGACCACACAGAGGTGCTTTTTTCCATTTTACGTTACCACTCACTGCCTATCCAACTTCAGGCCCTCCGATTCACACCACCCCCTGATGTTGTTCTCACTCGTAATAGATAATGGCCTGTTAGAAATCCTTACAATGCGCACCACCCCGCGATGTTTTTCAGAAACCTATCCTACATTGCCACTGCATGTTTCCTAACCACCCCATGTCGAGCACCCCGTGGTGCTTTTCTCCATTCTTCATTGCCACTCACTGCCTGTCCTAATTAAGGCCCTCCGATTCACACCACCCCGTGATGTTTTTTCACTCCTACTTGTTAATGGCTTGTTAGAAAGCCTTACAATGCACACCACCCCGCGATGTTTTTCAGAAACCTATCCTACATTGCCACTGCATGTTTCCTAACCACCCCATGTCGAGCACCCTGTGGTGCTTTTCTCCATTCTTCATTGCCACTCACTGCCTATCCTAATTCAGGCCCTCCGATTCACACCACCCCGTGATGTTTTTTCACTCCTACTTGTTAATGGCTTGTTAGAAAGCCTTACAATGCGCACCACCCCGCAATGTTTTTCAGAAACCTATCCAACATTGCCATTGCATGTTTCCTGACCTCCCCATGTTGACCACCCCGTGGTGCTTTTCTGCATTCTTCATTGCCACTCACTGCCTATTCTAATTCAGGCCCTCCAATTTACACCACCCCGTGATGTTTTTCTCACTCCTACTAGTGAATGGCCTGTTAGAAAGCCTTACAATGCGGAACACCCGGCGATGTTTTTCGGAAACCTATAATACTTTTCCAATGCATGTTTCCTGACCTCCCCATGCTGACCACCCCGTGGTGCTTTTCTCCATCCTACATTGCACTCACTGCCTATCCTAATTAAGAACATCTGATTCACACGACCCCGTGATGTTTTTCTCACTCCTACTAGTGAATGGCCAGTTAGAAACCCTTACAATCCGCACCACCCCGTGATGTTTTTCAGAAAATTATCCTACATTGCCACTGCATGTTTCCTGACATCCCCATGATATCCACCCCGTGGTGCTTTTCTCCATCCTTCATTTCCACTCACTGCCTATACTAATTCAGGCCCTCCGATTCACACCACCCCGTGATGTTTTTCTCACTCCAACTATTGAATGGCCTGTTAGAAACCCTTACAATGCGCACCACCCAACATTTTTTTTCAGAAACCTATCCTACATTGCCAATGCATGTTTCCTCACCTCCCCATGCTGACCACACCGAGGTGCTTTTCTCCATCAGACATTGCCACTCACTGTCTATCTTGATTCAGGCCCTCCGATTCACACCACAACATGATGTATTTCTCGCTGCTACCAGTGAATGTCCTGTTAGAAACCCTTACAATGAGCCCCACCCCCCGATGTTTTTCAGAAACCTATCCTACATTGCCACTGCATGTTTCCGGACCTCACCATCTTGACCACGCCATGGTGCTTTTCTCCATCCTACATTGCCACTCACTGCCTATCCTGATTCAGGCCCTCCGATTCACACCACCCTGTGATGTTTTTATCACTTCTTCTAGTGAATGGCCTGTTAGAAACACTAACAATACGCACCACACCCCGATGTTTTTCTGAAACCTGTCCTACATTTCCACTGCATGTTTCCTGACCTCCCCATGCTGACCACTCCATGGTGCTTTTTCCTTCCTACATTGCCCCACACTGCCTATCATCATTCAGGCCCTTCGATTCACACCACCCCGTGATCTTTTTCTCACTCCTTCCAGTGAATGCCCTGTTAGAAACCCTTACAATTCTCACCACCCGCGATGTTTTTCAGAAACCTATCCTACATTGACACTGCATGTTTCCTGACCTCCCCATGCTGACCACACCGTGGTGCTTTTCTCCATCCTACATTGCCACTCACTGCCTATCCTGATTCAGGCCCTCTGATTCAAACCACGTTGTGATGTTTTACTCACTCCTACTAGTGAATGGCATGTTAGAGACCGTTACAATGCAAACCACCCCGCGATGTTTTTCAGAAACCTATTCTACATTGACACTGCATGTTTTCTGACCTCCCCATGCTGACCACACCATGGTGCTTTTCTCTATCCTGCATTGCCACTCACTGCCTATCCTAATTCAGGCCCTCCGATTCACACCACCCCGTGATGTTTTTCTCACTCCTACTAGTGAATGGCCTGTTACAATGCGTTACAATGTGCACCACCTGGCGATGTTTTTCAGAAACCTATCCTACATTGTCAATGCATGTTTCCAGACCTCACCATCTTGACCACGCCATGGTGCTTTTCTCCATCCTACATTGCCACTCACTGCCTATCCTAATACAGAACATCTGATTCACACCACCCATGACTTTTTTCTCACTCCTACTAGGGAATGGCCAGTTAGAAACCCTTACAATGCGCACCACTCCGTGATGTTTTTCAAAAAATTATCCTCCATTGCCACTGCATGTTTCCTGACCTCCCCATGATTACCACCCCATGGTGCTTTTCTCTATCCTACATTGCCACTCACTGCCTATCCTAATTTAGGCCCTCCGATTCACACCACCAGTGATGTTTTTCTCACTTCTTGTAGTGAATTGACTGTTAGAAAGACTTACAATTCGCACTACCCCACTTTTTTTCCCGAAACCTATCCTACATTGCCACTGCATGTTTCCTCACCTCCCCATACTGACCACCCTGTGGTGCTTTTCTCCATCCTACATTGCCACTCAATGCCAATCCTAATTCAGGCCCTCCGATTCACACCACCCCGTGGTTTTTTTCTCACTCCTACTTGTGAATGGCATGTTAGAAATCCTTAGTTGGCGCACCACCCTGTGATGTTTTTCAGAAACCTATCCTACATTGCCATTGCATGTTTCCTGACCTCCCCATGCTCACGAACCCGTGGTTCTTTTCTCCATCCTACATTGCCACCCACGGTCTATCTTGATTAATGCCATCCGATTCACACCACCCCAAGATGATTTTCTCACTCCTAATAGTGAATGGCATGCTACAAACCCTTACAATGTGCACAACCCTGCGATATTTTTAAGAAACCTATCCTACACTGCCATTTCATGTTTCCTGACCTCACCATGCTCACCAACCCGTGGTACTTTTCTCCATTCTTCATTGCCACTCAGTGCCTATCCTAATTTAGGCCCTCCGATTCACACCACCCCGTGATGTTTTTTCACTCCTACTTGTGAATGGCTTGTTAGAAAGCCTTACAATGCGCACCACCCCGCAATGTTTTTCAGAAACCTATCCAACATTGCCATTGCATGTTTCCTGACCTCGCCTTGTTGACCACCCCGTGGTGCTTTTCTGCATTCTTCATTGCCCCTCACTGCTTATCATAATTCAGGCCCTCCAATTTACACAACCCCGTGATGTTTTTCTCACTCCTACTAGTGAATGGCCTGTTAGAAACCCTTACATTGCGCACCACCCCGCGATGTTTTTCAGAATCCTATCCTACATTGCCACCGCATGTTTCCTGACCTCCCCATGCTGACCACTCCCTGGTGTTTTTTCCATTTTACATTGCCACTCACTGCCTATCATAATTCAGGCCATCCAATTTACACCACCCCGTGATGTTTTTCTCACTCCTACTAGTGAATGGCCTGTTAGATATCCTAACAATGCGAAACCCCCCTGCGATGTTTTTCAGAAAACTATCCTACATTGCCATTGCATGTTTCCTGGCCTCACCATGCTCACCAACCCATGGTGCTTTTCTCCATTCTACATTACCACTCACTGCCTATCCTAATACAGGCACTCCGATTCAAACCACCCCGTGATGTTTCTCTTACTCCTACTAGTGAATGGCCTGTTTGCAACCCTTACAATGTGCACCACCCCTCGATGTTTTTCAGAAACCTAACCTACATGGCCCTTGCATGTTTCCTGACCTCCCCATGTTGACCACCCCGTGGTGCTTTTCTCCATTCTTCATTGCCATTTAGTGCCTATCCTAATTCAGGCCCTCCGATTCACACCACCCCAAGATGATTTTCTCACTTCTAATCGTGAATGGCCTGCTACAAACCCTTACAATGTGCACAACCCTGCGATGTTTTTCACAAACCTATCCTACACTGCCATTTCATGTTCCCTGACCTCACCATGTTCACCAACCCGAGGTGCTTTTCTCCATTCTTCATTGCCACTCAGTGCCTATCCTGATTCAGGCCCTCTGATTCAAACCACGCTGTGATGTTTTACTCATTCCTACTACTGAATGGCCTGTTAGAAACCGTTACAATGCGCACCGCCCCGCAATGTTTTTCAGAAACCTATCCTACATTGACACTGCATGTTTCCTGACCTCCCCATGCTCACCAACCCGTGGTGTTTTCCTTCATCCTACATGGCCACTCACTGCCTATCCTGATTCAGGCCCTCCGATTCACACCATCCCGTGATGTTTTTTTCACTTCTACTAGTGAGTGGCCTGTTAGAAACCCTTACAATGAGCACCACCCTGCAATGCTTTTCAGAAACCTATCCCACATTGCCACTGCAAGTTTCCTGACCTCCCCATCCTGACCACCCCGTGGTGCTTTTCTCCATCCTACATTGCCACTCACTGCCTATCCTGAATCAGGCCTTCCGATTCACACCACTCCGTTATATTTTTCTCTCTCCTACTAGTGAATGGCCTGTTAGAAACCCTTATAATGCGCACCACCCCACCATGTTTTCCAGAAATCTATCCTACATTGCCACTGCATGTTTCCTCACCTCCCCATACTGACAACACAGAGGTGCTTTTTTCCATTTTACGTTACCACTCACTGCCTATCCAACTTCAGTCCCTCCGATTCACACCACCCCCTGATATCGTTCTCACTCGTACTAGATAATGGCCTGTTAGAAATCCTTACAATGCGCACCACCCCGCGATGTTTTTCAGAAACCTATCCTACATTGCCCCTGCATGTTTCCTAACCTCCCCATGTCGAGCACCCCGTGGTGCTTTACTCCATTTTTCATTGCCACTCACTGCCTATCCTAATTAAGGCCCTCCGATTCACACAACCCCGTGATGTTTTTTTCACTCCTACTTGTGAATGGCTTGTTAGAAAGCCTTACAATGCGCACCACCCCGCAATGTTTTTCAGAAACCTATCCAACATTACCATTGCATGTTTCCTGACCTCCCCATGTTGACCACCCCTTGGTGATTTTCTGCATTCTGCATTGCCACTCACTGCCTATTCTAATTCAGGCCCTCCAATTTACACCACCCCGTGATGTTTTTCTCACTCCTACTAGTGAATTCCCTGTTAGAAAGCGTTACAATGCGCCCGACCTGGCGATGCTTTTCAGAAACCTACCCTACATTGTCAATGCATGTTTCCAGACCTCCCCATGCTGCCCGTGCCGTGCTGCTTTTCTCCATCCTACATTGCCACTCACTGCCTATCCTGATTCAAGCCTTCCGATTCACACCCCCCCGTGATGTATTTCTCACTCCTACTAGTGAATGGCCTGTTAGAAACCCTTACAATGCGCACCACCCCGTGATGTTTTTCATAAAACTATCCTACATTGCCACTGCATGTTTCCTGACCACCCCATGCTCACCAACCCATGGTGCTTTTCTCCATCCTACATTGCCACTCACTGCCTATCGAAATTCAGAACATCTGATTCACACCACTCGTGATGTTTTTCTCACTCCTACTAGGGAATGGCCAGTTAGAAACCCTTACAATGCGCACCACTCTGTGATGTTTTTCAAAAAATTATTCTACATTGCCCCTGCATGTTTCCTGACCTCCCCATGATGACCACCCCATGGTGCTTTTCTCTATCCTACATTGCCACTCACTGCCTATCCTAATTTAGGCCCTCCGATTCACACCACACGTGATGTTTTTCTCACTTCTTCTAGTGAATTGACTGTTAGAAAGCCTTACAATATGCACTACCCCACTTTTTTTCCCGAAACCTATCCTACATTGCCACTGCATGTATCCTCACCTAACCATGCTGACCACCCTGTGTTGCTTTTCTCCATCCTACATTGCCACACAATGCCTATCCTAATTCAGGCCCTCCGATTCACACCACCCCGTGATGTTGTTCTCACTCCTACTAGTGAATGGCCTGTTAGAAACCCTTACAATGCGCACCACTCAGCGATGTTTATCAGAAACCTATTCTACATTGCCACTGCATGTTTCCTTGCCTCCCCATGCTGACAAACCCCAGGTGATTTTCTCCATCTTACATTGCCACTCACAGCCTATCCTAATTAAGGCCCTCTGATTCACACCATCCCGTGATGTTTTTTTCACTCCTACTTGTGAATGGAATGTAAGAAATCCTTAGTATGCGCACCACCCTGCGATGATTTTCAGAAACCTATCCTACATTGCCATTGCATGTTTCCTGACCTCCCCATGCTCACCAACCCGTGGTGCTTTTCTCCTTCCTACATTGCCACTCATTGTCTATCTTGATTCAGGCCCTCTGATTCACACCACACCATGATGTATTTCTCACTCCTACTAGTGAATGGCCTGTTAGAAAGCCTTACAATCCGCACTACCGAGCGATGTTTTTCAGAAAGCTATCCTACATTGCCACTGCATGTTTCCTGACCTCCCCATCCTGACCACCCCGTTGTGCTTTTCTCCAATCTTCATTACCACTCACGGCCTATCCTGATTCAGGCCCTCCGAATCACACCACCCCGTGATGTTTTTCCCACTCCTAGTAGTGAAAGATCCTTTGGAAACCCTTACAATGAGCACCACACCGCGATGTTTTTCAGAACCCTATCCTATATTGCCACTGCATGTTTCCTGACATCCACATGCTAACCACCCCGTGGTGCTTTTCTCCAGCTGACATTGCCACTCACAGCCTATCCAAATTAAGGCCCTCCGATTCAAACCACCCTGTGATGTTTTTCTCACTTCATCTAGTGAATGGCCTGTTAGAAACACTTACAATGCGCAGCACCCCGCGATATGTTTCAGAAACCTATCCTACATTCCCTCTGCATGTTTCCTGACCTCCCCATGCTGACCAACCCATGGCGCTTTTCTCTATGCTATATTGCCACTCAATGCCTATCCTAATTCAGGCCCTCCGATTCACACCACCTGGTGATGTTTTTCTCACTGCTTCTAGTGAATGGCCTGTTATAAAGCCTTACAATGCGCACCACCCTGCGATGATTTTCAGAAACCTATCCTACATTGCCAATGCATGTTTCCTGACCTCCCCATGCTGACCACCCTGTGGTGCTTTTCTCCATCCTACATTGCCACTCACTGCCTATCCTAATTCAGAGCATCTCATTCACACCACCCCGTGATGTTTTTCTCACTCCTACTAGTGAATGGCCTGTTAGAAAACCTTACATTGCGCACCACCCTGCGATGTTTTTCAGAAACCTATCCTACATTACCACCGCATGTTTCCTGACCTCCCCATGCTGACCACTCCGTGGTGTTTTATCCATTTTACATTGCCACTCACTGCCTATGCTAATTCAGAGCATCTGATTCAAACCACCCCGTGATGTTTTTCTCACTCCTACTAGTGAATGGCCTGTTAGAAACCCTTACAATGCTCAACACCTGCGATGTTTTTCAGAAACCTATCCTACATTGCCATCGCATGTTTCCTGACCTCAACATGCTCAACAACCCGTGGTGCTTTTCTCCATTCTACATTACCACTCACTGCCTATCCTTATTCAGGCACTCCGATTCACACCACCCCGTGATGTTTTTCTCACTCCTACTAGTGAATGGCCTGTTTGCAACCCTTACAATGTGCAGCACACCTCGATGTTTTTCAGAAACCTAACCTACATTGCCATTGCGTGTTTCCTGACCTGCCCATGTTGACCACCCAGTGGTGCTTTTCTCCATTCTTCATTGCCACTCAGTGCCTATCCTAATTCAGGCCCTCCGATTCACACCACCCCGAGATGATTTTCTCACTCTTAATAGTGAATGGCCTGCTACAAACCCTTACAATGTGCACAACCCTGCGATGATTTTCAGAAACCTATCCTACACTGCCATTTCATGTTTCCTGACCTCACCTTGCTCACCAACCCGTGGTGCTTTTCACCATTCTTCATTGCCACTCAGTGCCTATCCTAATTCAGGCCCTCCGATTCACACCACCCCGTGATGTTTTTTCACTCCTACTTGTGAATGGCTTGTTAGAAAGCCTTACAATGCGCACCACACCGCAATGTTTTTCAGAAACCTATCCAACATTGCCATTGCATGTTTCCTGACCTCCCCATGTTGACCACCCCGTGGTGCTTCTCTGCATTCTTCATTGCCACTCCCTGCCTATCCTAATTCAGGCCCTACAATTTATACCACCACATGATGTTTTTCTCACTGCTTCTAGTGAATGGCCTGTTACAAAGCCTTACAAGGCGCACCACCCGGCGATGTTTTTCAGAAACCTATCCTACATTGCCATTGCATGTTTCCTGACCTCCCCATGCTGACCACCCCGTGGTGCTTTTCTCCATCCTACATTGCACTCACTGCCTATCCTAATTCAGAACATCTGATTCACAGGACCCCGTGATGTTTTTCTCACTCCTACTAGTGAATGGCCAGTTAGAAACCCTTACAATCCGCACCACCCCGTGATGTTTTTCAGAAAATTATCCTACGTTGCCACTGCATGTTTCCTGATATCCCCATGATAACCACCCCTTGGTGCTTTTCTCCATCCTACATTGCCACTCACTGCCTATCCTAATACAGGCCCTCCGATTAACACCACCCCGTGATGTTTTTCTCACTCCTACCAGTGATTGGCCTATTAGAAACCCTTACAATGCGCACCACCCCACATTTTTTTTTCAGAAACCTATCCTACATTGCCATTGCATGTTTCCTCAGCTCCCCATGCTGACCACCCTGTGGTGCTTTTCTCCATCCTACATTGACACTCAATGCTTATTCTAATTCAGGCCCTCCGATTCACACCACACCATGATGTATTTCTCACTCCTACTAGTTAAAGGCCTTTTAGAAACCCTTGCAATGAGCACCACCCCGCGATGTTTTTCAGAAACCTATCCTACATTGCTACTGCATGTTTCCTGACCTCCCCATGCTGACCACCCCGTGGTGCTTTTCTCCATCCGACATTGCTACTCACTGTCTATCTTGATTCAGGCCCTCCGATTCACACCACAACATGATGTATTTCTCACTGCTACTAGTGAATGGCCTGTTAGAAACCCTTACAATGGGCCCCACCCCCCGATGTTTTTCAGAAACCTATCCTACATTGCCACTGCATGTTTCCTGACCTCACCATCTTGACCACGCCATGGTGCTTTTCTCCATCCTACATTGCCACTCACTGCCTATCCTGATTCAAGCCTTCCAATTCACACCACCCCGTGATGTATTTCTCACTTCTACTAGTGAATGTCTTGTTAGAAACCCTTACAATGCGCACCACCTGGTGATGTTTTTCAGAAAACTATCCTACATTGCCACTGCATGTTTCCTGACCTCCCCATGGTCACCCACCCGTGGTGCTTTTCTCCATCCTACATTGCCAATCACTGTCTAACTTGATTCAGGCCCTCCGATTCACACCACACCATGATGTATTTCTCACTCCTACTAGTGAAAGGCCTGTTTGATACCCTTACAATGCGCCCAACCCCGCGATGTTTTTAAAAAACCGATCCTGCATTGCCACTGCATGTTTCCTTACCTCCGCATCCTGACAACTCCGGGGTGCTTTTCTCCATCCTACATTGCCACTCACTGCCTATCCTGAATCAGGCCCTCCGTTTCACACCACTCTGTTATATTTTTCTCACTCCTACTAGTGAAGGGCTTGTTAGAAACCCTTATAATGCGCACCACCACGCGATGTTTTCCAGAAACCTATCCTACATTGCCACTGCATGTTTCCTCACCTCCCCATACTGACCACACCGAGGTGCTTTTCTCCATTTTACGTTCCCACTCACTGCCTATCCAAATTCAGGCCCTCCGATTCACACCACCCCGTTATGTTTTGCTCACTCCTACTAGTGAATGCCCTGTTAGAAACCCTTACAATGCGCACCACCGCATGATGATTTTCAGAAAACTATCCTATATTGCCACTGGGTGTTTCCTGACCTCCCCAGGATGACCACGCATGGTGCTTTTCTCCATCCTACATTGCCACTCACTGCCTATCCTGATTCAGGCCCTCCGATTCACACCACCCTGTGATGTTTTTATCACTTCTCCTAGTGAATGGCCTGTTAGAAACACTAACATTGCGCACCACCCCCCGATGTTTTTCAGAAACCTGTCCTACATTGCCACTGCATGTTTCCTGACCTCCACATGCTGACCACCCCATGGTTCTTTTCTCCTTCCTACATTGCCACACACTGCCTATCATAATTCAGGCCCTTCGATTCACACCACCCCGTGATCTTTTTCTCACTCCTTCCAGTGAATGCCCTGTTAGAAACCCTTACAATTCTCACCACCAGCGATGTTTTTCAGAACCCTATCCTACATTGACACTGCATGTTTCCTGACCTCCCCATGCTGACCACACCGTGGTGCTTTTCTCCATCCTACATTGCCACTCACTGCCTATCCTGATTCAGGCCCTCTGATTCAAACCACGCTGTGATGTTTTACTCACTCCTACTAGTGAATGGCCTGTTAGAAACCGTTACAATTCGCACCACCCCGCGATGTTTTTCAGAAACCTATCCTACATTGACACTGCATGTTTCCTGACCTCCCCATGCTGACCACACCGTGGTGCTTTTCTCCATCCTACATTGCCACTCACTGCCTATCCTGATTCAGGCCCTCTGATTCAAACCACGCTGTGATGTTTTACTCACTCCTACTAGTGAATGGCCTGTTAGAAACCGTTACAATTCGCACAAGCCGCGATGTTTTTCAGAAACCTATCCTACATTGACACTGCATGTTTCCTGACCTCCCCATGCTGACCACACCGTGGTGTTTTTCTCCATCCTACATTGCCAATCACTGTCTAACTTGATTCAGGGACTCCGATTCACACCACACCATGATGTATTTCTCACTCCTACTAGTGAAAGGCCTGTTTGATACTCTTACAATGCGCCCAACCCCGCGATGTTTTTAAGAAACCGATCCTGCATTGCCACTGCATGTTTCCTGACCTCCCCATCCTGACAACCCCGGGGTGCTTTTCTCCATCCTACATTGCCACTCACTGCCTATCCTGAATCAGGCCCTCCATTTCACACCACTCTATTATATTTTTCTCTCTCGTACTAGTGAAGGGCTTGTTAGAAACCCTTATAATGCGCACCACCACGCGATGTTTTCCAGAAACCTATCCTACAATGCCACTGCATGTTTCCTCACCTCCCCATACTGACCACACCGAGGTGCTTTTCTCCATTTTACGTTCCCACTCACTGCCTATCCAAATTCAGGCCCTCCGATTCACACCACCCCGTTATGTTTTGCTCACTCCTACTAGTGAATGCCCTGTTAGAAACCCTTACAATGCGCACCACCGCATGATGATTTTCAGAAAACTATCCTATATTGCCACTGGGTGTTTCCTGACCTCCCCATGATGACCATGCATGGTGCTTTTCTCCATACTACATTGCCACTCACTGCCTATCCTGATTCAGGCCCTCTGATTCACACCACCCTTGATGTTTTTATCACTTCTCCTAGTGAATGGCCTGTTAGAAACACTGACAATGCGCACCACCCCCCGATGTTTTTCAGAAACCTTTCCTACATTGCCACTGCATGTTTCCTGACCTCCACATGCTGACCACCCCATGGTGCTTTTCTCCTTGCTACATTGCCACACACTGCCTATCATAATTCAGGCCCTTCGATTCACACCACCCCGTGATCTTTTTCTCACTCCTTCCAGTGAATGCCCTGTTAGAAACCCTTACAATTCTCACCACCCGCGATGTTTTTCAGAAACCTATCCTACATTGACACTGCATGTTTCCTGACCTCCCCATGCTGACCACACCGTGGTGCTTTTCTCCATCCTACATTGCCAATCACTGTCTAACTTGATTCAGGCCCTCCGATTCACACCACCCCATGATGTTTTTCTCACTCCTACTAGTGAATGGCCTGTTTGAAACACTTACATTGCGCACCATTCCGATTTTTTTTTCAGAAATCTATCCTACGTTGCCACTGCATGTTTCCTGACCTCCGCATGCTGACAAAACCGTGGCACTTTTCTCCATTCTACATTGCCTCTCACTGCCTATCCTAATTCAGGCCCTCCGATTCACGCCATCCGTGATGTTTTTCTCACTCCTACTAGTGAATGGCCTGTTAGAAACCCTTACAATGCGCACAACCCCGCTTTTTTTATTCAGAAACCTATCCTACATTGCCAATGCATGTTTCCTGACCTCACCATGCTCACCAACCCGTGGTACTTTTCTCCATCCTACATTGCCCCTCACTGTCTATCTTGATTCATGCCCCCCGATTCACACCACACCGTGATGTATTTCTCACTCCTAATAGTGAATGGCCTGTTAGAAAGCCTTACAATGCGCACTACCCCTCTATTTTTTTCAGAAACCTATCCTACATTGCCACTGCATGTTTCCTGACCTCTCCATCCTGACCAGCCCGTGGAGCTTTTCTCCATCCTACATTGCCACTCACGGCCTATCCTGATTCAGGCCCTCCGATTCACACCACCCCGTGATGTTTTTCTCACTCCTACTAGTGAATGGTCTGTTAGAAACCCTTACAATGCCCTCTACCACGCGATGTTTTTCACAAACCTATCCTTCATTGCCACTGCATGTTGCCTGACCTCCCCATGCTGACCGCCCCGTGGTGCTTTTATCCATCCGACTTGCCACTCACTGTCTATCTTGATTCAGGCCCTCCGATTCACACCACTCCATGATGTATTTCTCACTCCTATTAGTGAATGACCTGTTAGTAACCCTTACAATGCGCACCAACCCGCGATGTGTTTTAGAAACCTATCCTACATTGCCACTGCATGTTTCCTGACCTCCCCATCCAAGACCACCCCATGGTGCTTTCCTCCATCCTACATTGCCACTCACTGCCTATCCTGATTCAGGTCCTCCGATTCACACCACCCTGCGATGTTTTACTACTTCTACTAGTGAATGGCCTTTTAGAAACCATTACAATGCACACAACCCCGCGATGTTTTTCAGAAACCTATCCTACATAGCCACTGCATGTGTCCTGACATCCCCATGCTGACCACACCGTGGTGCTTCTCTCCATCCTACATTGCCACTCACTGCCTATCCTGATTCAGCCCCTCTTATTCAAATCACACCATGATGTTTTTCTCACTCCTACTAGTGAATGGCCTGTTAGAAACCCTTAAAATGCACACCAACCCGTGATGTTTTTCAGAAAACTATCCAACAATGCCACTGCATGTGTCCTGACCTCCCCATCCAGACCACCCCGTGGTGTTTTCCTCCATCCTACATTGGCACTCACTTCCTATCCTAAATCAGGCCCTTCGATTAACACCACCCTGTGATTTTTTTTTCACTCCTACTAGTGAATGGCCAGTTAGAAAGCCTTACAATGCGAACCACACCGCTCTTTTTTTTCAGAAACCTATCCTACATTGCCACTGCATGTTTCCTGACCTCCCACTGCTGACCACGCCGTGGTGCTTTTCTCTATCATACTTTGCCACTCACTGCCTATCCTAAATCAGGCCCTTCGATTCACACCACCCCGTGATATTCTTCTCACTCGTACTATTGAATGGCCTGTTAGAAACCCTTACAATGCGCACCACCCAGAGATGTTTATCCGAAACATATTCTACATTGCCACTGCATGTTTCCTTGCCTCCTCATGATTACAAACCCAAGGTGCTTTTCTCCATCCGACATTGCCACTCACTTTCTATCTTGATTCAGGCCCTCCGATTCACACCACAACATGATGTATTTCTCACTGCTACTAGTGAATGGCCAGTTAGAAATACTTACAATGGGCCCCCACCCCGATGTTTTTGAGAAACCTATCCTACATTGACATGGCATGTTTCCTGACCTCCCCATGCTAACCACCCAGTGATGCTTTTCTCCATCCTACATTGCCAATCACTATCCAACTTGATTCAGACCCTCCGATTCACACCACCCCGTGATGTTTTTCTCACTCCTACTAGTGAAAGGCCTTTTAGAAACCCTTACAATGAGCACCACAATGCAACGTTTTTCAGGAACCTATCCTACATTGCCACTGCACGTTTCCTGACCTCCCAATCCTGACAACCCCGTGGTGCTTTTCTCCATCCTACATTGCCACTCACTGCCTATCCTGAATCAGGCCCTCCGTTTCACACCACTCTGTTATATTTTTCTCACTCCTACTAGTGAAGGGCTTGTTAGAAACCCTTATAATGCGCACCACCACGCGATGTTTTCCAGAAACCTATCCTACATTGCCACTGCATGTTTCCTCACCTCCCCATACTGACAACACCGAGGTGCTTTTCTCCATTTTATGTTCCCACTCACTGCCTATCCAAATTCAGACCCTCCGATTCACACCACCCCGTTATGTTTTGCTCACTCCTACTAGTGAATGCCCTGTTAGAAACCCTTACAATGCGCAACACCGCATGATGATTTTCAGAAAACTATCCTATATTGCCACTGGGTGTTTCCTGACCTCCCCATGATGACCACGCATGGTGCTTTTCTCCATCCTACATTGCCACTCACTGCCTATCCTGATTCAGGCCCTCCGATTCACACCACCCTGTGATGTTTTTATCACTTCTCCTAGTGAATGGCCTGTTAGAAACACTAACAATGCGCACCACCCCCCGATGTTTTTCAGAAACCTGTCCTACATTGCCACTGCATGTTTCCTGACCTCAACATGCTGACCATCCCATGGTGCTTTTCTCCTTCCTACATTGCCACACACTGCCTATCATAATTCAGGCCCTTCGATTCACATCACCCCGTGATCTTTTTCTCACTCCTTCCAGTGAATGCCCTGTTAGAAACCCTTACAATTCTCACCACCAGCGATGTTTTTCAGAACCCTATCCTACATTGACATTGCATGTTTCCTGACCTCCCCATGCTGACCACACCGTGGTGCTTTTCTCCATCCTACATTGCCACTCACTGCCTATCCTGATTCAGGCCCTCTGATTCAAACCACGCTGTGATGTTTTACTCACTCCTACTAGTGAATGGCCTGTTAGAAACCGTTACAATTCGCACCACCCCGCGATGTTTTTCAGAAACCTATCCTACATTGACACTGCATGTTTCCTGACCTGCCATGCTGACCACACCGTGGTGCTTTTCTCCATCCTACATTGCCAATCACTTTCTATCTTGATTCAGGGCCTCCGATTAACACCACACCATGATGTATTTCTCACTCCTACTAGTGAATGGCCTGTTTGAAACACTTACATTGCGCACCATTCCGATTTTTTTTCAGAAATCTAACCTACGTTGCCACTGCATGTTTCCTGACCTCCGCATGCTGACAACACCGTGGCACTTTTCTCCATTCTACATTGCCTCTCACTGCCTATCCTAATTCAGGCCCTTCGATTCACGCCATCCGTGATGTTTTTTTCACTCCTACTAGTGAATGGCCTGTTAGAATCCCTTACAATGCGCACAACCCCGCTTTTTTTTTTCAGAAACCTATCCTACATTGCCAATGCATGTTTCCTGACATCACCATGCTCACCAACCCGTGGTGCTTTTCTCCATCCTACATTGCCCCTCACTGTCTATCTTGATTCATGCCCTCCGATTCACACCACACCATGATGTATTTCTCACTCCTAATAGTGAATGGCCTGTTAGAAACCCTTACAATGCCCACTACCACGCGATGTTTTTCACAAACCTATCCTTCATTGCCACTGCATGTTGCCTGACCTCCCCATGCTGACCGCCCCGTGGTGCTTTTATCCATCCCACTTGCCACTCACTGTCTATCTTGATTCAGGCCCTCCGATTCACACCACTCCATGATGTATTTCTCACTCCTATTAGTGAATGACCTGTTAGTAACCCTTACAATGCGCACCAACCCGCGATGTGTTTTAGAAACCTATCCTACATTGCCACTGCATGTTTCCTGACCTCCCCATCCAAGACCACCCCATGGTGCTTTCCTCCATCCTACATTGCCACTCACTGCCTATCCTGATTCTGGTCCTCCGATTCACACCACCCTGCGATGTTTTACTACTTCTACTAGTGAATGGCCTGTTAGAAACCATTACAATGCACACAACCCCGCGATGTTTTTCAGAAACCTATCCTACATAGCCACTGCATGTGTCCTGACATCCCCATGCTGACCACACCGTGGTGCTTCTCTCCATCCTACATTGCCACTCACTGCCTATCCTGATTCAGCCCCTCTTATTCAAATCACGCCATGATGTTTTTCTCACTCCTACTAGTGAATGGCCTGTTAGAAACCCTTAAAATGCGCACCAACCCGTGATGTTTTTCAGAAAACTATCCAACATTGCCAATGCATGTTTCCTGACCTCCCCATGCTGACCACCCCGTGGGGTTTTCCTCCATCCTACATTGCCACTCACTTCCTATCCTAAATCAGGCCCTTCGATTAACACCACCCCGTGATTTTTTTTTCACTCCTACTAGTGAATGGCCAGTTAGAAAGCCTTACAATGTGAACCACACCGCTCTTTTTTTTCAGAAACCTATCCTACATTGCCACTGCATGTTTCCTGACCTCCCCCTGCTGACCACCCCGTGGTGCTTTTCTCTATTCTACTTTGCCACTCACTGCCTATCCTAAATCAGGCCTTTCGATTCACACCACCCTGTGATATTCTTCTCACTCGTACTATTGAATGGCCTGTTAGAAACCCTTACAATGCGCACCACCCAGAGATGTTTATCCGAAACATATTCTACATTGCCACTGCATGTTTCCTTGCCTCCTCATGATTACAAACCCAAGGTGCTTTTCTCCATCCGACATTGCCACTCACTTTCTATCTTGATTCAGGCCCTCCGATTCACACCACAACATGATGTATTTCTCACTGCTACTAGTGAATGGCCAGTTAGAAACACTTACAATGGGCCCCCACCCCAATGTTTTTGAGAAACCTATCCTACATTGCCATGGCATGTTTAGTGACCTCCCCATGCTGACCACCCAGTGGTGCTTTTCTCCATCCTACATTGCCAATCACTATCCAACTTGATTCAGACCCTCCGATTCACACCACCCCGTGATGTTTTTCTCACTCCTACTAGTGAAAGGCCTTTTAGAAACCCTTACAACGAGCACCACAATGCAACGTTTTTCAGGAACCTATCCTACATTGCCACTGCACGTTTCCTGACGTCCCAATCCTGACAACCCCGTGGTGCTTTTCTCCATCCTACATTGCCACTCAATGCCTATCCTAATTCAGGCCCTCTGATTCACACCACCCCGTGATGTTGTTCTCACTCCTACTAGTGAATGGCCTGTTAGAAACCCTTACAATGCGCACCACCCAGCGATGTTCATCAGAATCCTATTCTACATTGCCACTGCATGTTTCCTTGCCTCCCCATGCTGACAAACCCGTGGTGCTTTTCTCCATTCTACATTGCCACTCACTGCC
This sequence comes from Cavia porcellus, assembly GCF_034190915.1. NCBI lineage: Eukaryota > Metazoa > Chordata > Mammalia > Rodentia > Caviidae > Cavia > Cavia porcellus. The sequence goes on along the minus strand of NW_026947539.1, from coordinate 247,641 downwards.
TATCCTAATTCAAGTCCTTCGATTCACACCACTCCGTGATGTTTTTCTCAATACTACTAGTGAAAGGCCTTTTAGAAACCCTTACAATGCGAACCACACCGCGATGTTTTTCAGAAACCTATCCTACATTGCCACTGCATGTTTCCTGACCTCCCCATGCTGACCACACCGTGGAGCTTTACTCCATTTTACATTGCCACTGACTGCCTCTCCTAATTCAGGCCCACGGATTAACACCACCCCGTGACATTTTTCTCTATACTACTAGTGAATTGCCTGTTAGAAACACTTACAATGCGCACTACCCCGCTTTTTTTTCCGAAACCTATCCTACATTGCCACTGCATGTTTCCTCACCTCCCCATGCTGACCACCCTGTGGTGCTTTTCTCCATCCTACATTGCCAATCACTGTCCAACTTGATTCAGACCCTCCGATTCACACCACCCCGTGATGTTATTGTCACTCCTACTAGTGAAAGGCCTTTTAGAAACCCTTACAATGAGCACCACCCTGCAACGTTTTACAGAAACCTATCCTACATTGCCAATGAACGTCTCCTGACCTCCCAATCCTGACCACCGCGTGGTGGTTTTCTCCATCCTACATTGCCACTCACTGCCTATCCTAATTCAGAACATCTGATTCACACCAGCCGTGATGTTTTTCTCCCTCCTACTGGTGAATGGCCAGTTAGAAACCCTCACAATGCGCACCCCTCCAGGATGTTTTTCAAAAACTATCCTACATTGCCACTGCAGGTTTCCTGACCTACCCATGATGACCACCCCGTGGTGCTTTTCTCTATCCTACATTGCCACTCACTGCCTATCCTAATTCAGGCCTTCTGATTCACACCACCCGTGAGGTTTTTCTCACTCCTACTAGTGCATTGCCTGTTAGAAACCCTTACAGTGCGCACTACCCCGCTTTTTTTTCCGAAACCTATCCTACATTGCCACTGCATGTTTCCTCACCTCCCCATGCTGACCACCCTGTGGTGCTTTCCTCCATCCTACATTGCCACTCAATGGCTATCCTAATTCAGGCCCTCGGATTCACACCACCCCGTAATGTTGTTCTCACTGCTACTAGTGAATGGCCTGTTAGAAACCCTTACAATGCGCACCACCCAGCGATGTTTATCAGAAACCTATTCTACATTGCAACTGCATGTTTCCTTACCTCCCCATGCTGACAAACCCGTGGTGCTTTTCTCCATCCTACATTGCAACTCACAGCCCATCCTAATTCAGGCCCTCAGATTCACACCACCCCGTTATGTTTTTCTCACTCCTACTAGTGAATGCCCTGTTAGAAAGCCTTACAATGCGCACCACCCGGCGATGTTTTTCAGAAACCTATCCTACATTGCCACTGCATGTTTCCTGATCTCCCCATCCTGACCACCCCGTGGTGCTTTTCTCCATCCTACATTGACACTCACTGCCTATCCTGATTCAGGCCCTGCGATTCACACCAGCCCGAGATGTTTTTCTCACTCCTACTACTTAAAGGCCTTTTAGAAACCCTTACAATGCGAACCACCCCGCGCTGTTTTTCAGAAACCTATCCTACATTGCAACTGCATGTTTCCTGACCTACCCATGCTGACCACACCATGGTCCTTTTCTCCATCCTACATTGCCACTCACTGCCTATCCTAATTCAGAACACCTGATTCACTCCACCCGTGATGTTTTTCTCCCTCCTACTAGCGAATGACCAGTTAGAAACCCTTACAATGCGCACCACTCCGTGATGTTTTTCAGAAAACTATCCTACATTGCCACTGCATGTTTCCTGATCTCCCGATAATGACCACCCCATGGTGCTTTTCTCTATCCTACATTGCCACTCACTGTCTATCCTAATTCAGGCCCTCCGATTCACACCACCAGTGATGTCTTTCTCACTTCTTCTAGTGAATTGACTATTAGAAAGCCTTACAATGTGCACTACCCCACTTTTTTTCCCAAAACCAATCCTACATTGCCACTGCATGTTTCCTCACCTCCGCATGCTGACAACCCTGTGGTGCTTTTCTCCATCCTACATTGCCACTCAATGCCTTTCCTAATTCAGGCCCTACGATTCACACCACCCTGTGATTTTGTTCTCACTCCTAGTAGTGAATGGCCTGTTAGAAACCGTTACAATGCGCACCACCCAGCGATGTTTATCAGAAACCTATTCTACATTACCACTGCATGTTTCCTTGTCTCCCCATGCTGACAAACCCGTGGTACTTTTCTCCATCCTACATTGCCACTCACTGTCTATCTTGATGCAGGCCCTCCGAATCACACCACACCATGATGTATTTCTCACTCCTACTAGTGAATGGCCTGTTAGAAAGCCTTACAATGCGCACTTCCGAGTGATGTTTTTCAGAAAGCTCTCCTACATTGCCACTGCATGTTTCCTGACCTCCCCATCCTGACCACCCCGTGATGCTTTTCTCCATTCTTCATTGCCTCTCACGGCCTATCCTCAATCAGGCCCTCCAATTCACACCACCACGTGATGATTTTCCAACTCCTACTAGTGAAAAATCCTTTAGAAACCCTTACAATGAGCACCACACCGCGATGTTTTTCAGAAACCTATCCTACATTGCCACTGCATGTTTCCGGGCATCCACATGCTAACCACCCCATGGTGCTTTTCTCCATCCTACATTGCCACTCACTGCCTATCCGGATTCAGGCCCTCCGATTCAAACCACCCTGTGATGTTTTTCTCACTTCATCTAGTGAATAGCCTGTTACAAACCCTTACAATGCGCAGCACCTCGCGATATGTTTCAGAAACCTATCCTACATTCCCACTGCATATTTCCTGACCTCCCCATGCTGCCCACCCCGTTGCGCTTTTCTCTATGCTACATTGCCACTCACTGCCATTCCTAATTCAGGCCCTCCGATTCACACCACCCGGTGATGTTTTTCTCACTGCTACTAGTGAATGGCATGTTATAAAGCCTTACAATGCGCACCACACGGCGATGTTTTACAGAAACCTATCCCACATTGCCAATGAATGTTTCCTGACCTCCCCATGCTGACCACCCTCTGGTGCTTTTCTCCATCCTACATTGCCACTCACTGCCTATCCTAATTCAGAATATCTGATTCACACCACCCCGTGATGTTTTTCTCACTCCTACTAGTGAATGGCCTGTTAGAAACCGTTACAATGCGCACCACACCGTGATGTTTTTCAGAAAACTATCCTACTTTACCACTGCATGTTTCCTGACCTCCCCATGCTGACCACCCTGTGGTTCTTTTCTACATTCTTCATTGCCACTCACTGCCTATCCTGATTCAGGCCTTCAGATTCACACCACCAAATGATGTATTTCTCACTCCTACTAGTGAATGGCCTGTTAGAAACCCTTACATTGCGCACCACCCCGCGATGTTTTTCAGAAACCTATCCTACATTGCCACCGCATGTTTCCTGACCTCCCCATGCTGACCACTCCGTGGTGTTTTTTCCATTTTACATTGCCACTCACTGCCTATCCTAATTGAGAGCATCTGATTCAAACCACCCCGTGATGTTTTTCTCACTCCTACTAGTGAATGGCCTGTTAGAAACCCTTACAATGTGCACCAGCCCATGATGTTTTTCTGAAAACTCTTCTAAATTGCCACAGCATGTTTCCTGACCTCCTCATGCTGACCACCCTGTGGTGGTTTCTCCAACCTACATTGCCACTCACTGCCTATCCTAATTCAGAACATCTGATTCACATGACCCCGTGATGTTTTTCTCACTCCTTCTAGTGAATGTCCTGTTAGAAACCCTTACAATGCTCAACACCTGCGATGTTTTTCAGAAACCTATCCTACATTACCATCGCATGTTTCCTGACCTCACCATGCTCACCAACCCGTGGTGCTTTTCTCCATTCTACATTGCCACTCACTGCCTATCCTAATTCAGGCACTCCGATTCACACCACCCCATGATGTTTTTTTCACTCCTACTAGTGAATGGCCTGTTTGGAACCATTACAATGCGCCCCACCCCTCGATGTTTTTCAGAAACCTATCCTACATTGCCATTGCATGTTTCCTGACCTCCCCATGTTGACCACCCCGTGGTGCTTTTCTCTATTCTTCATTAGCACTCAGTGCCTATCCTAAATCAGGCCCTCCGATTCACACCACCCCGAGATGATTTTCTCACTCCTACTAGTGAATGGCCTGCTACAAACCCTTACAAGGTGCAAAACCCTGCGATGTTTTTCAGAAACCTATCCTACATTGCCATTTCATGTTTCATGACCTCACCATGCTCACCAACCCGTGGTGCTTTTCTCCATTCTTCATTGCCACTCAGTGCCTATCCTAATTCAGGCCCTCCGATTCACACCACCCCATGATGTTTTTTTTCACTCCTACTTGTGAATGGCTTGTTAGAAAGCCTTACAATGCGCACCACCCCGCGATGTTTTTCAGAAAACTATCCAACATTGCCATTGCATGTTTCCTGACCTCCCCATGTTGACCACCCCGTGGTGCTTTCCTGCATTCTTCATTGCCACTCACTGCCTATGCTAATTCAGGCCCTCCAATTTACACCACCCCGTGATGTTTTTCTCACTCTTACTAGTGAATGGCCTGTTAGAAACCCTTACAATGTGCACCAGCCCATGATGTTTTTCTGAAAACTCTTCTACATTGCTACAGCATGTTTCCTGACCTCCTCATGCTGACCACCCTGTGGTGGTTTCTCCATCCTACATTGCCACTCACTACCTATCCTAATTTAGAACATCTGATTCACACGACCCCGTGATGATTTTCTCACTCCTTCTAGTGAATGGCCTGTTAGAAACCGTTACAATGCTCAACACCTGCGATGTTTTTCAGAAACCTATCCTACATTGCCATCGCATGTTTCCTGACCTCACCATGCTCACCAACCCGTGGTGCTCTTCTCCATTCTACATTGCCAATCACTGCATATCCTAATCCAGGCACTCCGATTCACACCACCCCGTGATGTTTTTTTCACTCCTATTAGTGAATGGCCTGTTTGCAACCATTACAATGCGCACCACCCCGCGATGTTTTTCAGAAACCTATCCTACATTGCCATTTCATGTTTCATGACCTCACCATGCTCACCAACCCTTGGTGCTTTTCTCCATCCTACATTGCCACTCACTGCCTATCCTAATTCAGGCCCTTCGATTCACACCACCCCATGATGTTTTTTTCACTCCTTCTTGTGAATGGCTAGTTAGAAATCCTTACAAAGGGCATCACCCCAGGATGTTTTTCAGAAACCTATCCTACATTGTCACTGCATGTTTCCTGACCTCCCCATGTTGACCACCCCGTGGTGCTTTTCTCAATTCTTCATTGCAACTCACAGCCGATCCTGATTCAGGCCCTCCGATTCACACCACCCCGATATGTTTTTCACATTCCTACTAGTGAATGGCCTGCTACAAACACTTACAATGCGAAAAACCCCGCGACGTTTTTCAGAAACCTATCCTACATTGCCACTGCATGTTTCCTGACCTCCCCATGGTCCCCAAACCATCGTGCTTTTCTCCATACTACATTGCCAATCACTGTCTAACTTGATTCAGGCCCTCCGATTCACACCACACCATGATGTATTTCTCACTCCTACTAGTGAATGGCCTGTTAGACACCCTTACAATGCGCACAAACTGGCGATGTTTTTCAGAAACCAATCCTACATTGCCAATGCTTGTTTCCTGACCTCCCCATGTTGACCACCCCGTGGTGCTTTTCTCCATCCTACATTGCCACTCACGGCCTATATGATACAGGCCCTGTGATTCACACCACCCCGTGAACTTTTTCTCACTCCTACTAATGAAAGGCCTTTTAGAAACCCTTACAATGCGCCCCACCCCCGATGTTTTTCAGAAAACTAACCTACATTGCCACTGAATGATTCCTGAAATCCCCATGCTGACCAAACCGAGGTGATTTTCTCCATTTTACGTTGCCACTCACTGCCTATCCTAATTCAGGCCCTCCGATTAACACCACCCCGTGATGTTTTTCTAACTCCTACCAGTGAATGCCCTGTTAGAAAACCTTACAATTCTCACCACCCGCGATGTTTTTCCGAAACCTATCCTACATTGCCAGTGTATGTGTCCTGACCTCCCCATGCTGACCACACCGCGGTGCTTTTCTCCATCCTACATTGCCACTCACAGCCTATCCTGATTCAGGCCCTCTGATTCAAACCACGCTGTGATGTTTTTCTCACTCCTACTAGTGAATGGCCTGTTAGAAACACTTACAATGCGCACCACCCCGCAATGTTTTTCAGAAACCTATCCTAAACTGACACAGGATGTTTCCTGACACCCCATGCTGACCACACCGTGGTGCTTTTCTCTAACCTAATTCAGGCCCTCCGATTCACACCACCCCGTGATGTTTTTCTCACTCCTACTAGTGAATGTCCTGTTAGAAAGCGTTACAATGCGCACCACCAACGCTGTTTTTCAGAAATCTATCCTACATTGCCACTGCATGTGTCCTGACCTCCCCATGATGAGCATCCCATGGTGCTTTTCTCCATCCTACATTGCCACTCACTGCCTATCATAATTCTGGCCCTCTGATTCATACCACCCCATGATGTTTTTCTCACTCCTACTAGTGAATGGCCTGTTGGAAACCCTTACAAGGCGCACCATTCCGCTTTTTTTTACAGAAACCTATCCTACATTGCCACTGCATGTTTCCTCACCTCCCCATGCTGACCACCATGTGGTACTTTTCTCCATCGTACATTGCCACTCAATGCCTATCCTAATTGAGGCCCTCCGATTCACACCACCCCGTGATGTTGTTCTCACTCCTACTAGTGAATGGCCTGTTGGAAACCCTTACAATGCGCATCATTCCGCATTTTTTTTCAGAAACCTATCCTACATTGCCACTGCATGTTTCCTCACCTCCCCATGCTGACCACCCTGTGGTGCTTTTCTCCGTCCTACATTGCCACTCAATGCCTATCCTAATTGAGGCCCTCCGATTCACACCACCCCGTGATGTTGTTCTCACTCCTACTAGTGAATGGCCTGTTAAAAACCCTTACAATGCGTACCACCGAGCGATGTTTATCAGAAACATATTCGACACTGCCACTGCATGTTTCCTTGCCTCCCCATGCTGACAAACCCGTGGTGTTTTCTCCATCCTACATTGCCACTCACAGACTATCCTAATTCAGTCCCTCCAATTCACACGACCCCGTGATGTTTTTTTCACTCCTACTTGTGAATGGCTTGATAGAATTCCTTACAATGCGCACCACCCCGCGATGTTTTTCAGAAACCTATCCTACATTGCCAATGCATGTTTCCTGACCTCCCCATGTTGACAACCCCGCGGTGTTTTCTCCATTCTTCATTGCCACTCACTGCCTATACTAATTCAGGCCCTCCAATTCACACAACCCCGTGATGTTTTTCTCACTCCTGCTATTGAATGGCCTGCTACAAACCCTTACAATGCGCACCACCCCGCGATGTTTTTTCAGAAACCTATCCTACATTGCCTTTGCATGTTTCCTGACCTCCAAATGCACCCCAACCCATGGTGCTTTTATTAATTCTACATTGCCACTCACTGTCTATCTTAATTCATGCCCTCCGATTCACACCACACCATGATGTATTTCTCACTCCTACTAGTGAATGGGCTGTTAGAAACCCTTACAATTCGCACTACCCCACTATTTTTTTCAGAAAACTATCCTACATTGCCACTGCATGTTTCCTGACCTCTCCATCCAGACCACCCAATGGTGCTTTTCTCCATTCTACATTGCCACTCACTGCCTAAGCTGATTCAGGACCTCTGATTCAAACCACGCTGTGATGTTTTTCTCAATCCTACTAGTGAATGGCCTGTTAGAAACCCTTACAATGCACACTACCCCGCAATGTTTTTCAGAAACCTATCCTGCATTGCCACTGCATGTCTCCTGACTTCCCCATCCTGACCACCCCATAGTGCTTTTCTCCATCCTACATTGCCAGTCACGGCCTATCCTGATTCAGGCCCTCCGATTCACACCACCCCGTGATGTTTTTCTCACTCCTACTTGTGAATGGCTTGTTAGAAAGCCTTACAATGCGCACCACCCCGCGATGTTTTTCAGAAAACTATCCAACATTGCCATTGCATGTTTCCTGACCTCCCCATGTTGACCACCCCGTGGTGCTTTCCTGCATTCTTCATTGCCACTCACTGCCTATGCTAATTCATGCCCTCCAGTTTACACCACCCCGTGATATTTTTCTCACTCTTACTAGTGAATGGCCTGTTAGAAAGCCTTACAATGCGCAACACCGGCGATGTTTTTCAGAATCCTATCCTACATTGCCAATTTATGTTTCCTGACCTCCCCATGCTGACCACCCCGTGGTGCTTTTCTCCATCCTACATTGCACTCACTGCCTATCCTAATTCAGAACATCTGATTCACACGACCTTGTGATGTTTTTCTCACTCCTACTAGTGAATGGCCAGTTAGAAACCCTTACAATCCGCACCACCCCATGATGTTTTTCAGAATATTATCCTACTTTGCCACTGCATGTTTCCTGACATCCCCATGATAACCAGCCCATGGTGCTTTTCTCCATCCTACATTGCCACTCACTGCCTATCCTAATTCAGGCCCTCCGATTCACACCACCCCGTGATGTTTTTCTCACTCCTACTTGTGAATGGCCTGTTAGAAACCCTTACAATGCGCACCACCCAACTTTTTTTTTCAGAAACCTATCCTACATTTCCACTGCATGTTTCCTCACCTCCCCATGCTGACCAACCTATGGTGATTTTCTCTATCCTACATTGCCACTCACTGCCTATCCTAAATCAGGCCCTCCAATTTACACCACCCAGAGATATTTTTCTCACTCCTACTAGTCAATGACCTGTTAGAAACCCTTACAATGCGCACCAACCTGTAATGTTTTTCAGAAAGTTATCCCACATTGCCATCGCATGTTTAATGACCTCCGCATACTGACCATCCGGTGGTGCTTTTCTACATCCTACATTGCCACTCACTGCCTATCCTGATTCAGACCTTCCGATTGACACCACAGCATGATGTATTTCTCACTCCTACTAGTGAATGGCCTGTTAGAAACCCTTACAATGCTCAACACCTGCGATGTTTTTCAGAAACCTATCCTACATTACCATCGCATGTTTCCTGACCTCCCCATGCTAACCACCCCATGGTGCTTTTCTCCATCCGACATTGCCACTCACTTTCTATCTTGATTCAGGCCCTCCGATTCACACCACAACATGATGTATTTCTCACTGCTACTAGTGAATGGCCAGTTAGAAACACTTACAAAGGGCCCCCACCCCGATGTTTTTCAGAAACCTATCCTACATTGCAACTGCATGTTTCCTGACCTCACCATTCTGACCACCCCGTGGTGCTTTTCTCCATCCTACATTGCCACTCACTGCCTATCCTGATTCAGGCCCTCCGATTCACACCACCCTGTGATGTTTTTCTCACTTCTACTAGTGAATGGCCTGTTAGAAACACTTACAATGCGCACCAACCCGCGATGTTTTTCAGAAACCTGTCCAATATTACCACTGCATGTTTCCTGACCTCCCCATGCTGACCACCCCATGTTGCTTTTCCCCATCGTACATTGCCAATCACTGTCCAACTTGATTCAGACCCTCCGATTCACACCACCCCGTGATGTTATTGTCACTCCTACTAGTGAAAGGCCTTTTAGAAACCCTTACAATGAGCACCACCCTGCAACGTTTTACAGAAACCTATCCTACATTGCCAATGAACGTCTCCTGACCTCCCAATCCTGACCACCGCGTGGTGGTTTTCTCCATCCTACATTGCCACTCACTGCCTATCCTAATTCAGAACATCTGATTCACACCAGCCGTGATGTTTTTCTCCCTCCTACTGGTGAATGGCCAGTTAGAAACCCTCACAATGCGCACCCCTCCAGGATGTTTTTCAAAAACTATCCTACATTGCCACTGCAGGTTTCCTGACCTACCCATGATGACCACCCCGTGGTGCTTTTCTCTATCCTACATTGCCACTCACTGCCTATCCTAATTCAGGCCTTCTGATTCACACCACCCGTGAGGTTTTTCTCACTCCTACTAGTGCATTGCCTGTTAGAAACCCTTACAGTGCGCACTACCCCGCTTTTTTTTCCGAAACCTATCCTACATTGCCACTGCATGTTTCCTCTCCTCCCCATGCTGACCACCCTGTGGTGCTTTCCTCCATCCTACATTGCCACTCAATGGCTATCCTAATTCAGGCCCTCGGATTCACACCACCCCGTAATGTTGTTCTCACTGCTACTAGTGAATGGCCTGTTAGAAACCCTTACAATGCGCACCACCCAGCGATGTTTATCAGAAACCTATTCTACATTGCAACTGCATGTTTCCTTACCTCCCCATGCTGACAAACCCGTGGTGCTTTTCTCCATCCTACATTGCAACTCACAGCCCATCCTAATTCAGGCCCTCAGATTCACACCACCCCGTTATGTTTTTCTCACTCCTACTAGTGAATGCCCTGTTAGAAAGCCTTACAATGCGCACCACCCGGCGATGTTTTTCAGAAACCTATCCTACATTGCCACTGCATGTTTCCTGATCTCCCCATCCTGACCACCCCGTGGTGCTTTTCTCCATCCTACATTGACACTCACTGCCTATCCTGATTCAGGCCCTGCGATTCACACCAGCCCGAGATGTTTTTCTCACTCCTACTACTTAAAGGCCTTTTAGAAACCCTTACAATGCGAACCACCCCGCGCTGTTTTTCAGAAACCTATCCTACATTGCAACTGCATGTTTCCTGACCTACCCATGCTGACCACACCATGGTCCTTTTCTCCATCCTACATTGCCACTCACTGCCTATCCTAATTCAGAACACCTGATTCACTCCACCCGTGATGTTTTTCTCCCTCCTACTAGCGAATGACCAGTTAGAAACCCTTACAATGCGCACCACTCCGTGATGTTTTTCAGAAAACTATCCTACATTGCCACTGCATGTTTCCTGATCTCTCGATAATGACCACCCCATGGTGCTTTTCTCTATCCTACATTGCCACTCACTGTCTATCCTAATTCAGGCCCTCCGATTCACACCACCCGTGATGTTTTTCTCACTTCTTCTAGTGAATTGACTATTAGAAAGCCTTACAATGTGCACTACCCCACTTTTTTTCCCAAAACCAATCCTACATTGCCACTGCATGTTTCCTCACCTCCGCATGCTGACAACCCTGTGGTGCTTTTCTCCATCCTACATTGCCACTCAATGCCTTTCCTAATTCAGGCCCTACGATTCACACCACCCTGTGATTTTGTTCTCACTCCTAGTAGTGAATGGCCTGTTAGAAACCGTTACAATGCGCACCACCCAGCGATGTTTATCAGAAACCTATTCTACATTACCACTGCATGTTTCCTTGTCTCCCCATGCTGACAAACCCGTGGTACTTTTCTCCATCCTACATTGCCACTCACTGTCTATCTTGATGCAGGCCCTCCGAATCACACCACACCATGATGTATTTCTCACTCCTACTAGTGAATGGCCTGTTAGAAAGCCTTACAATGCGCACTTCCGAGTGATGTTTTTCAGAAAGCTATCCTACATTGCCACTGCATGTTTCCTGACCTCCCCATCCTGACCACCCCGTGATGCTTTTCTCCATTCTTCATTGCCTCTCACGGCCTATCCTCAATCAGGCCCTCCAATTCACACCACCACGTGATGATTTTCCAACTCCTACTAGTGAAAAATCCTTTAGAAACCCTTACAATGAGCACCACACCGCGATGTTTTTCAGAAACCTATCCTACATTGCCACTGCATGTTTCCGGGCATCCACATGCTAACCACACCATGGTGCTTTTCTCCATCCTACATTGCCACTCACTGCCTATCCGGATTCAGGCCCTCCGATTCAAACCACCCTGTGATGTTTTTCTCACTTCATCTAGTGAATAGCCTGTTACAAACCCTTACAATGCGCAGCACCTCGCGATATGTTTCAGAAACCTATCCTACATTCCCACTGCATATTTCCTGACCTCCCCATGCTGCCCACCCCGTTGCGCTTTTCTCTATGCTACATTGCCACTCACTGCCATTCCTAATTCAGGCCCTCCGATTCACACCACCCGGTGATGTTTTTCTCACTGCTACTAGTGAATGGCATGTTATAAAGCCTTACAATGCGCACCACACGGCGATGTTTTTCAGAAACCTATCCCACATTGCCAATGAATGTTTCCTGACCTCCCCATGCTGACCACCCTCTGGTGCTTTTCTCCATCCTACATAGCCACTCACTGCCTATCCTAATTCAGAATATCTGATTCACACCACCCCGTGATGTTTTTCTCACTCCTACTAGTGAATGGCCTGTTAGAAACCGTTACAATGCGCACCACACCGTGATGTTTTTCAGAAAACTATCCTACTTTACCACTGCATGTTTCCTGACCTCCCCATGCTGACCACCCTGTGGTTCTTTTCTACATTCTTCATTGCCACTCACTGCGTATCCTAATTCAGGCCCTCCAATTCACACCACCCCATGATGTTTTTCTCACTCCTACTAGTGAATGGCCTGTTAGAAACCCTTACCATGCGCACGAACCTGCTTTTTTTTTTCATAAACCAATCCTACATTGCCACTGCATGTTTCCTGAACTCACCATGCTTACCACCCTTTGGGGCTTTTCTGCATCCTACATTGCCACTTAGTGCCGATCCTAATTCAGGCCCTCCGATTCACACCACCCCATGTTGTTGTTCTCACTCCTAGTAGTGAATGGCCTGTTAGAAACCCATACAATGCGCACCACAAAGCGATGTTTATTAGAAACCTATTCTATATTGCCACTGCATGTTTCCTTGCCTCCCCATGCTGACAAACCCGTGGTGCTTTTCTCCATCCTACATTGCCATTCACAGCCTATCCTAATTGAAGCCCTTTGATTCACACCACCCTGTGATGTGTTTTTCACTCCTACTTGTGAATGGCTTGTTAGAAAGCCTTACAATTCTCACCAGCCCGTGATGTTTTTCAGAAACCTATCCTACATTGCCATTGCATGTTACCTGACCTCCCCATGTTGACCACCCCTTGGTGCTTTTCTCCATTCTTCATTGCCACTCACTGCCTATCCTAATTCAGGCCCTACAATTCACACCAAGGCTTGATGTTTTTCTCACTCCTACTAGTGAATGGCCTGCTACAAACCATTACAATGCACACCACCCGGCGATGATTTTCAGAAACCTATCCTACATTGCCACTGCATTTGTCCTGACCTCCCCATGATGACCATCCCATGGTGCTTTTCTCCATCCTACATTGCCACTCACTGCCTATCATATTTCTGGCCCTCCGATTCACACCACCCCATGATGTTTTTCTCACTCCTACTTGTGAATGGCCTTTTTGAAACCCTTACATTGCGTACCATTCCGCTTTTTTTTTCAGAAACCTATCCTACATTGCCCCTGCATGTTTCCTCACCTCCCCATGGTGACCACACTGTGGTGCTTTTCTCCATTCTACATTGCCACTCAATGCCTATCCTAATTGAGGCCCTCCGATTCACACCACCCCGTGATGTTGTTCTCACTCCTACTAGTGAACGGCCTGTTAGAAACCCATACATTGCGCACCACCCAGCGATGTTTATCAGAAACCTATTCGACATTGCCACTGCATGTTTTCTTGCCTCCCCATGCTGACAAACCCGTGGTGTTTTCTCCATCCTACATTGCCACTCACAGACTATCCTAATTCAGTCCCTAAGATTCACACCACCCCGTGATGGTTTCCTCACTCCTACTTGTGAATGGCTTGTTAGAAATCCTTACAATGCGCACCACTCCGCGATGATTTTCAGAAACCTATCCTACATTGCCACTGCATGTGTCCTTACCTCCGCATGCTGACCACACCGCGGTGCTTTTCTCCAACCTACATTGACACTCAGTGCCTATCCTAAATCAGGCCCTCCGATTCACACCACCCGTGATGTTTTTCTCACTCCTGCTAGTGAATGGCCTGTTAGAAAAACTTACAATGCGCACCACCCCGCTTTTTTTTTTTCAGAAACCTATCCTACATTGCCAATGTATGCTTCCTGACCTCACCATGCTCACCGACCCATGGTGCTTTTCTCCATCGTACATTGCCCCTCACTGTCTATCTTGATTCATGCCCTCCTATTCACACCACACCATGACGTACGTCTCACTCCTACTAGTGAATGGCCTGTTAGAAACCCTTACAATGCGCACTACCCCACTATTTTTTTCAGAAACCTATCCTACATTGCCACTGCATGTTTTCTGACCTCTCCATACTGACCACCCCGTGGAGCTTTTCTCCATCCTACATTGCCACTCACGGCCTATCCTGATTCAGGCCCTCCGATTCATACCACCCCGTGATGTTTTTCTCACTCCTACTAGTGAATGCCCTATTAGAAAGCCTTACAATGCGCACCACCCGACGATGTTTTTCAGAAACCTATCCTACGTTGCCACGGCATGTGTCCTGATCTCTCCATCCTGACCAACCCGTGGAGCTTTTCTCCATCCTACATTGCCACTCACGGCCTATCCTGATTCAGGCCCTCCGATTCACACCAACCTGTGATGTTTTTTTCACTCCTACTAGTGAATGGCCTGTTAGAAACCCTTAGAATGCGCACTACCCAGCCATGTTTTTCAGAAACCTATACTTCATTGCCATTGCATGTTTCCTGACATCCCCATGCTGACCACCCCGTGGTGCCTTTCTCCATCCGACGTTGCCACTCACTGTCTATCTTGATTCAGGCCCTCTGATTCACACCACACCATGTTGTATTTCTCACTTCTATTAGTGAATGGCCTGTTAGGAAACCTTACAATGCGCACCAACCCGCAATGTTTTTTAGAAACCAATCCACCATTGCCACTGCATGTTTCCTGACCTCCCCATCCAGACCACCCTGTGGTGCTTTTCTCCATCCTACATTGCCACTCACTGCCTATCCTGATTCAGTCCCTCTTATTCAAATCACGCCGTGATGTTTTTCTCACTGCTACTAGTGAATGGCCTGTTAGAAACCTTTAAAATGCGCACCAACCCGTGATGTTTTTCGGAAAACTATCCTACATAGCCCCTGCATGTGTCCTGACCTCCCCATCCTGACCAACCCGTGGTGTTTTCCTCCATTTTACATTGCCACTCACTTCCTATCCTAAATCAGGCCCTTCGATTAACACCACCCCGTGATGTTTTTTCACTCCTACTAGTGAATGGCCTGTTAGAAAGCCTTACAATGCGAACCACCACGCTTTTTTTTTCAGAAACCTATACTACATTGCCAATGCATGTTTCCTAACCTCCCCATGCTGACCACCACGTGGTGCTTTTCTCCATCCTACTTTGCCACTCACTGCCTATCCTAAATCAGGCCCTTCGATTCACAACACCCCGTGATGTTGTTCTCACTCCTACTATTGAATGGCCTGTTAGAAAGCCTTACAATGCGCACCACCCAGAGATGTTTATCCGAAACCTATTCTACTTTGCCACTGCATGTTTCCTAGCCTCCCCATGATGACAAACCCGCGGTGCTTTTCTCCATCCTACATTGCCACTCACAGCCTATCCTGATTCAGGCCCTCTGATTCAAACCACGCTGTGATGTTTTTCTCACTCCTACTAGTGAATGGCCTGTTAGAAACACTTACAATGCGCACCACCCCGCAATGTTTTTCAGAAACCTATCCTACACTGACACAGGATGTTTCCTGACACCCCATGCTGACCACACCGTGGTGCTTTTCTCTAACCTAATACAGGCCCTCCGATTCACACCACCCCGTGATGTTTTTCTCACTCCTACTAGTGAATGTCCTGTTAGAAAGCGTTACAATGTGCACCACCAACGCTGTTTTTCAGAAATCTATCCTACATTGCCACTGCATGTGTCCTGACCTCCCCATGATGAGCATCCCATGGTGCTTTTCTCCATCCTACATTGCCACTCACTGCCTATCATAATTCTGGCCCTCTGATTCATACCACCCCATGATGTTTTTCTCACTCCTACTAGTGAATGGCCTGTTGGAAACCCTTACAAGGCGCACCATTCCGCTTTTTTTTTCAGAAACCTATCCTACATTGCCACTGCATGTTTCCTCACCTCCCCATGCTGACCACCATGTGGTACTTTTCTCCATCCTACATTGCCACTCAATGCCTATCCTAATTGAGGCCCTCCGATTCACACCACCCCGTGATGTTGTTCTCACTCCTACTAGTGAATGGCCTGTTGGAAACCCTTACAATGCGCACCATTCCGCATTTTTTTTCAGAAACCTATCCTACATTGCCACTGCATGTTTCCTCACCTCCCCATGCTGACCACCCTGTGGTGCTTTTCTCCGTCCTACATTGCCACTCAATGCCTATCCTAATTGAGGCCTTCCGATTCACACCACCCCGTGATGTTGTTCTCACTCCTACTAGTGAATGGCCTGTTAAAAACCCTTACAATGCGTACCACCGAGCGATGTTTATCAGAAACATATTCGACACTGCCACTGCATGTTTCCTTGCCTCCCCATGCTGACAAACCCGTGGTGTTTTCTCCATCCTACATTGCCACTCACAGACTATCCTAATTCAGTCCCTCCAATTCACATGACCCCGTGATGTTTTTTTCACTCCTACTTGTGAATGGCTTGATAGAATTCCTTACAATGCGCACCACCCAGCGATGTTTTTCAGAAACCTATCCTACATTGCCAATGCATGTTTCCTGACCTCCCCATGTTGACAACCCCGCGGTGTTTTCTCCATTCTTCATTGCCACTCAGTGCCTATACTAATTCAGGCCCTCCACTTCACACAACCCCGTGATGTTTTTCTCACTCCTGCTATTGAATGGCCTGCTACAAACCCTTACAATGCGCACCACCCCGCGATGTTTTTTCAGAAACCTATCCTACATTGCCTTTGCATGTTTCCTGACCTCCAAATGCACCCCAACCCATGGTGCTTTTATTAATTCTACATTGCCACTCACTGTCTATCTTAATTCATGCCCTGCGATTCACACCACACCATGATGTATTTCTCACTCCTACTAGTGAATGGCCTGTTAGAAACCCTTACAATTCGCACTACCCCACTATTTTTTTCAGAAAACTATCCTACATTGCCACTGCATGTTTCCTGACCTCTCCATCCAGACCACCCAATGGTGCTTTTCTCCATTCTACATTGCCACTCACTGCCTAAGCTGATTCAGGACCTCTGATTCAAACCACGCTGTGATGTTTTTCTCAATCCTACTAGTGAATGGCCTATTAGAAACCCTTACAATGCGCACTACCCCGCAATGTTTTTCAGAAACCTATCCTGCATTGCCACTGCATGTTTCCTGACTTCCCCATCCTGACCACCCCATAGTGCTTTTCTCCATCCTACATTGCCAGTCACGGCCTATCCTGATTCAGGCCCTCTGATTCACACCACCCCGTGATGTTTTTCTCACTCCTACTAGTGAATGGCCTGTTAGAAACCCTTACAATGCGCACTACCCTGCAATGTTTTTCAGAAACATATCCTACATTGCCACCGCATGTTTCCTGACCTCCCCGTGCTGACCACCCTGTGGTGCTTTTCTCCATCCTACATTGCCACTCACTGCCTATCCTAAATCAGGCCCTCCGATTCACACCACCCGGTGATATTTTTCTCACTCCTACTAGTCAATGGCCTGTTGGAAACCCTTACAATGCGCACCAACCCGTAATGTTTTTCAGAAAGCTATCCCACATTGATACTGCATGTTTCCTGACCTCCCCATGCTGACCAACCTGTGGTGCTTTTCTACATCCTACATTGCCACTCACTGCCTTTCCTTAATCAGGCCCTCTGATTCACACAACCCCGTTATGTTTTTCTCAATTCTACTAGTGAATAGCCTGTTAGAAACCCTTACAATGTGCGCAACCCTGCGATGTTTTTCAGAAAACTATACTTCATTGCCACTGAATGTGTCCTGACCTCCCCATGCGGACCATGTCATGGTGCTTTTCTTCATCCTACATTGCCACTCACTGCCTATCCTGATTCAGGCCTTCAGATTCACACCACCAAATGATGTATTTCTCACTCCTACTAGTGAATGGCCTGTTAGAAACCCTTACATTGCGCACCACCCCGCGATGTTTTTCAGAAACCTATCCTACATTGCCACCGCATGTTTCCTGACCTCCCCATGCTGACCACTCCGTGGTGTTTTTTCCATTTTACATTGCCACTCACTGCCTATCCTAATTGAGAGCATCTGATTCAAACCACCCCGTGATGTTTTTCTCACTCCTACTAGTGAATGGCCTGTTAGAAACCCTTACAATGTGCACCAGCCCATGATGTTTTTCTGAAAACTCTTCTAAATTGCCACAGCATGTTTCCTGACCTCCTCATGCTGACCACCCTGTGGTGGTTTCTCCAACCTACATTGCCACTCACTGCCTATCCTAATTCAGAACATCTGATTCACATGACCCCGTGATGTTTTTCTCACTCCTTCTAGTGAATGTCCTGTTAGAAACCCTTACAATGCTCAACACCTGCGATGTTTTTCAGAAACCTATCCTACATTACCATCGCATGTTTCCTGACCTCACCATGCTCACCAACCCGTGGTGCTTTTCTCCATTCTACATTGCCACTCACTGCCTATCCTAATTCAGGCACTCCGATTCACACCACCCCATGATGTTTTTTTCACTCCTACTAGTGAATGGCCTGTTTGGAACCATTACAATGCGCCCCACCCCTCGATGTTTTTCAGAAACCTATCCTACATTGCCATTGCATGTTTCCTGACCTCCCCATGTTGACCACCCCGTGGTGCTTTTCTCTATTCTTCATTAGCACTCAGTGCCTATCCTAAATCAGGCCCTCCGATTCACACCACCCCGAGATGATTTTCTCACTCCTACTAGTGAATGGCCTGCTACAAACCCTTACAAGGTGCAAAACCCTGCGATGTTTTTCAGAAACCTATCCTACATTGCCATTTCATGTTTCATGACCTCACCATGCTCACCAACCCGTGGTGCTTTTCTCCATTCTTCATTGCCACTCAGTGCCTATCCTAATTCAGGCCCTCCGATTCACACCACCCCATGATGTTTTTTTTCACTCCTACTTGTGAATGGCTTGTTAGAAAGCCTTACAATGCGCACCACCCCGCGATGTTTTTCAGAAAACTATCCAACATTGCCATTGCATGTTTCCTGACCTCCCCATGTTGACCACCCCGTGGTGCTTTCCTGCATTCTTCATTGCCACTCACTGCCTATGCTAATTCAGGCCCTCCAATTTACACCACCCCGTGATGTTTTTCTCACTCTTACTAGTGAATGGCCTGTTAGAAACCCTTACAATGTGCACCAGCCCATGATGTTTTTCTGAAAACTCTTCTACATTGCTACAGCATGTTTCCTGACCTCCTCATGCTGACCACCCTGTGGTGGTTTCTCCATCCTACATTGCCACTCACTACCTATCCTAATTTAGAACATCTGATTCACACGACCCCGTGATGATTTTCTCACTCCTTCTAGTGAATGGCCTGTTAGAAACCGTTACAATGCTCAACACCTGCGATGTTTTTCAGAAACCTATCCTACATTGCCATCGCATGTTTCCTGACCTCACCATGCTCACCAACCCGTGGTGCTCTTCTCCATTCTACATTGCCAATCACTGCATATCCTAATCCAGGCACTCCGATTCACACCACCCCGTGATGTTTTTTTCACTCCTATTAGTGAATGGCCTGTTTGCAACCATTACAATGCGCACCACCCCGCGATGTTTTTCAGAAACCTATCCTACATTGCCATTTCATGTTTCATGACCTCACCATGCTCACCAACCCTTGGTGCTTTTCTCCATCCTACATTGCCACTCACTGCCTATCCTAATTCAGGCCCTTCGATTCACACCACCCCATGATGTTTTTTTCACTCCTTCTTGTGAATGGCTAGTTAGAAATCCTTACAAAGGGCATCACCCCAGGATGTTTTTCAGAAACCTATCCTACATTGTCACTGCATGTTTCCTGACCTCCCCATGTTGACCACCCCGTGGTGCTTTTCTCAATTCTTCATTGCCACTCACAGCCGATCCTGATTCAGGCCCTCCGATTCACACCACCCCGATATGTTTTTCACATTCCTACTAGTGAATGGCCTGCTACAAACACTTACAATGCGAAAAACCCCGCGACGTTTTTCAGAAACCTATCCTACATTGCCACTGCATGTTTCCTGACCTCCCCATGGTCCCCAAACCATCGTGCTTTTCTCCATACTACATTGCCAATCACTGTCTAACTTGATTCAGGCCCTCCGATTCACACCACACCATGATGTATTTCTCACTCCTACTAGTGAATGGCCTGTTAGACACCCTTACAATGCGCACAAACTGGCGATGTTTTTCAGAAACCAATCCTACATTGCCAATGCTTGTTTCCTGACCTCCCCATGTTGACCACCCCGTGGTGCTTTTCTCCATCCTACATTGCCACTCACGGCCTATATGATACAGGCCCTGTGATTCACACCACCCCGTGAACTTTTTCTCACTCCTACTAATGAAAGGCCTTTTAGAAACCCTTACAATGCGCCCCACCCCCGATGTTTTTCAGAAAACTAACCTACATTGCCACTGAATGATTCCTGAAATCCCCATGCTGACCAAACCGAGGTGATTTTCTCCATTTTACGTTGCCACTCACTGCCTATCCTAATTCAGGCCCTCCGATTAACACCACCCCGTGATGTTTTTCTAACTCCTACCAGTGAATGCCCTGTTAGAAAACCTTACAATTCTCACCACCCGCGATGTTTTTCCGAAACCTATCCTACATTGCCAGTGTATGTGTCCTGACCTCCCCATGCTGACCACACCGCGGTGCTTTTCTCCATCCTACATTGCCACTCACAGCCTATCCTGATTCAGGCCCTCTGATTCAAACCACGCTGTGATGTTTTTCTCACTCCTACTAGTGAATGGCCTGTTAGAAACACTTACAATGCGCACCACCCCGCAATGTTTTTCAGAAACCTATCCTAAACTGACACAGGATGTTTCCTGACACCCCATGCTGACCACACCGTGGTGCTTTTCTCTAACCTAATTCAGGCCCTCCGATTCACACCACCCCGTGATGTTTTTCTCACTCCTACTAGTGAATGTCCTGTTAGAAAGCGTTACAATGCGCACCACCAACGCTGTTTTTCAGAAATCTATCCTACATTGCCACTGCATGTGTCCTGACCTCCCCATGATGAGCATCCCATGGTGCTTTTCTCCATCCTACATTGCCACTCACTGCCTATCATAATTCTGGCCCTCTGATTCATACCACCCCATGATGTTTTTCTCACTCCTACTAGTGAATGGCCTGTTGGAAACCCTTACAAGGCGCACCATTCCGCTTTTTTTTACAGAAACCTATCCTACATTGCCACTGCATGTTTCCTCACCTCCCCATGCTGACCACCATGTGGTACTTTTCTCCATCGTACATTGCCACTCAATGCCTATCCTAATTGAGGCCCTCCGATTCACACCACCCCGTGATGTTGTTCTCACTCCTACTAGTGAATGGCCTGTTGGAAACCCTTACAATGCGCATCATTCCGCATTTTTTTTCAGAAACCTATCCTACATTGCCACTGCATGTTTCCTCACCTCCCCATGCTGACCACCCTGTGGTGCTTTTCTCCGTCCTACATTGCCACTCAATGCCTATCCTAATTGAGGCCCTCCGATTCACACCACCCCGTGATGTTGTTCTCACTCCTACTAGTGAATGGCCTGTTAAAAACCCTTACAATGCGTACCACCGAGCGATGTTTATCAGAAACATATTCGACACTGCCACTGCATGTTTCCTTGCCTCCCCATGCTGACAAACCCGTGGTGTTTTCTCCATCCTACATTGCCACTCACAGACTATCCTAATTCAGTCCCTCCAATTCACACGACCCCGTGATGTTTTTTTCACTCCTACTTGTGAATGGCTTGATAGAATTCCTTACAATGCGCACCACCCCGCGATGTTTTTCAGAAACCTATCCTACATTGCCAATGCATGTTTCCTGACCTCCCCATGTTGACAACCCCGCGGTGTTTTCTCCATTCTTCATTGCCACTCACTGCCTATACTAATTCAGGCCCTCCAATTCACACAACCCCGTGATGTTTTTCTCACTCCTGCTATTGAATGGCCTGCTACAAACCCTTACAATGCGCACCACCCCGCGATGTTTTTTCAGAAACCTATCCTACATTGCCTTTGCATGTTTCCTGACCTCCAAATGCACCCCAACCCATGGTGCTTTTATTAATTCTACATTGCCACTCACTGTCTATCTTAATTCATGCCCTCCGATTCACACCACACCATGATGTATTTCTCACTCCTACTAGTGAATGGGCTGTTAGAAACCCTTACAATTCGCACTACCCCACTATTTTTTTCAGAAAACTATCCTACATTGCCACTGCATGTTTCCTGACCTCTCCATCCAGACCACCCAATGGTGCTTTTCTCCATTCTACATTGCCACTCACTGCCTAAGCTGATTCAGGACCTCTGATTCAAACCACGCTGTGATGTTTTTCTCAATCCTACTAGTGAATGGCCTGTTAGAAACCCTTACAATGCACACTACCCCGCAATGTTTTTCAGAAACCTATCCTGCATTGCCACTGCATGTCTCCTGACTTCCCCATCCTGACCACCCCATAGTGCTTTTCTCCATCCTACATTGCCAGTCACGGCCTATTCTGATTCAGGCCCTCCGATTCACACCACCCCGTGATGTTTTTCTCACTCCTACTTGTGAATGGCTTGTTAGAAAGCCTTACAATGCGCACCACCCCGCGATGTTTTTCAGAAAACTATCCAACATTGCCATTGCATGTTTCCTGACCTCCCCATGTTGACCACCCCGTGGTGCTTTCCTGCATTCTTCATTGCCACTCACTGCCTATGCTAATTCATGCCCTCCAGTTTACACCACCCCGTGATATTTTTCTCACTCTTACTAGTGAATGGCCTGTTAGAAAGCCTTACAATGCGCAACACCGGCGATGTTTTTCAGAATCCTATCCTACATTGCCAATTTATGTTTCCTGACCTCCCCATGCTGACCACCCCGTGGTGCTTTTCTCCATCCTACATTGCACTCACTGCCTATCCTAATTCAGAACATCTGATTCACACGACCTTGTGATGTTTTTCTCACTCCTACTGGTGAATGGCCAGTTAGAAACCCTTACAATCCGCACCACCCCATGATGTTTTTCAGAATATTATCCTACTTTGCCACTGCATGTTTCCTGACATCCCCATGATAACCAGCCCATGGTGCTTTTCTCCATCCTACATTGCCACTCACTGCCTATCCTAATTCAGGCCCTCCGATTCACACCACCCCGTGATGTTTTTCTCACTCCTACTTGTGAATGGCCTGTTAGAAACCCTTACAATGCGCACCACCCAACTTTTTTTTTTCAGAAACCTATCCTACATTTCCACTGCATGTTTCCTCACCTCCCCATGCTGACCAACCTATGGTGATTTTCTCTATCCTACATTGCCACTCACTGCCTATCCTAAATCAGGCCCTCCAATTTACACCACCCAGAGATATTTTTCTCACTCCTACTAGTCAATGACCTGTTAGAAACCCTTACAATGCGCACCAACCTGTAATGTTTTTCAGAAAGTTATCCCACATTGCCATCGCATGTTTAATGACCTCCGCATACTGACCATCCGGTGGTGCTTTTCTACATCCTACATTGCCACTCACTGCCTATCCTGATTCAGACCTTCCGATTGACACCACAGCATGATGTATTTCTCACTCCTACTAGTGAATGGCCTGTTAGAAACCCTTACAATGCTCAACACCTGCGATGTTTTTCAGAAACCTATCCTACATTACCATCGCATGTTTCCTGACCTCCCCATGCTAACCACCCCATGGTGCTTTTCTCCATCCGACATTGCCACTCACTTTCTATCTTGATTCAGGCCCTCCGATTCACACCACAACATGATGTATTTCTCACTGCTACTAGTGAATGGCCAGTTAGAAACACTTACAAAGGGCCCCCACCCCGATGTTTTTCAGAAACCTATCCTACATTGCAACTGCATGTTTCCTGACCTCACCATTCTGACCACCCCGTGGTGCTTTTCTCCATCCTACATTGCCACTCACTGCCTATCCTGATTCAGGCCCTCCGATTCACACCACCCTGTGATGTTTTTCTCACTTCTACTAGTGAATGGCCTGTTAGAAACACTTACAATGCGCACCAACCCGCGATGTTTTTCAGAAACCTGTCCAATATTACCACTGCATGTTTCCTGACCTCCCCATGCTGACCACCCCATGTTGCTTTTCCCCATCGTACATTGCCAATCACTGTCCAACTTGATTCAGACCCTCCGATTCACACCACCCCGTGATGTTATTGTCACTCCTACTAGTGAAAGGCCTTTTAGAAACCCTTACAATGAGCACCACCCTGCAACGTTTTACAGAAACCTATCCTACATTGCCAATGAACGTCTCCTGACCTCCCAATCCTGACCACCGCGTGGTGGTTTTCTCCATCCTACATTGCCACTCACTGCCTATCCTAATTCAGAACATCTGATTCACACCAGCCGTGATGTTTTTCTCCCTCCTACTGGTGAATGGCCAGTTAGAAACCCTCACAATGCGCACCCCTCCAGGATGTTTTTCAAAAACTATCCTACATTGCCACTGCAGGTTTCCTGACCTACCCATGATGACCACCCCGTGGTGCTTTTCTCTATCCTACATTGCCACTCACTGCCTATCCTAATTCAGGCCTTCTGATTCACACCACCCGTGAGGTTTTTCTCACTCCTACTAGTGCATTGCCTGTTAGAAACCCTTACAGTGCGCACTACCCCGCTTTTTTTTCCGAAACCTATCCTACATTGCCACTGCATGTTTCCTCTCCTCCCCATGCTGACCACCCTGTGGTGCTTTCCTCCATCCTACATTGCCACTCAATGGCTATCCTAATTCAGGCCCTCGGATTCACACCACCCCGTAATGTTGTTCTCACTGCTACTAGTGAATGGCCTGTTAGAAACCCTTACAATGCGCACCACCCAGCGATGTTTATCAGAAACCTATTCTACATTGCAACTGCATGTTTCCTTACCTCCCCATGCTGACAAACCCGTGGTGCTTTTCTCCATCCTACATTGCAACTCACAGCCCATCCTAATTCAGGCCCTCAGATTCACACCACCCCGTTATGTTTTTCTCACTCCTACTAGTGAATGCCCTGTTAGAAAGCCTTACAATGCACACCACCCGGCGATGTTTTTCAGAAACCTATCCTACATTGCCACTGCATGTTTCCTGATCTCCCCATCCTGACCACCCCGTGGTGCTTTTCTCCATCCTACATTGACACTCACTGCCTATCCTGATTCAGGCCCTGTGATTCACACCAGCCCGAGATGTTTTTCTCACTCCTACTACTTAAAGGCCTTTTAGAAACCCTTACAATGCGAACCACCCCGCGCTGTTTTTCAGAAACCTATCCTACATTGCAACTGCATGTTTCCTGACCTACCCATGCTGACCACACCATGGTCCTTTTCTCCATCCTACATTGCCACTCACTGCCTATCCTAATTAAGAACACCTGATTCACTCCACCCGTGATGTTTTTCTCCCTCCTACTAGCGAATGACCAGTTAGAAACCCTTACAATGCGCACCACTCCGTGATGTTTTTCAGAAAACTATCCTACATTGCCACTGCATGTTTCCTGATCTCTCGATAATGACCACCCCATGGTGCTTTTCTCTATCCTACATTGCCACTCACTGTCTATCCTAATTCAGGCCCTCCGATTCACACCACCCGTGATGTTTTTCTCACTTCTTCTAGTGAATTGACTATTAGAAAGCCTTACAATGTGCACTACCCCACTTTTTTTCCCAAAACCAATCCTACATTGCCACTGCATGTTTCCTCACCTCCGCATGCTGACAACCCTGTGGTGCTTTTCTCCATCCTACATTGCCACTCAATGCCTTTCCTAATTCAGGCCCTACGATTCACACCACCCTGTGATTTTGTTCTCACTCCTAGTAGTGAATGGCCTGTTAGAAACCGTTACAATGCGCACCACCCAGCGATGTTTATCAGAAACCTATTCTACATTACCACTGCATGTTTCCTTGTCTCCCCATGCTGACAAACCCGTGGTACTTTTCTCCATCCTACATTGCCACTCACTGTCTATCTTGATGCAGGCCCTCCGAATCACACCACACCATGATGTATTTCTCACTCCTACTAGTGAATGGCCTGTTAGAAAGCCTTACAATGCGCACTTCCGAGTGATGTTTTTCAGAAAGCTATCCTACATTGCCACTGCATGTTTCCTGACCTCCCCATCCTGACCACCCCGTGATGCTTTTCTCCATTCTTCATTGCCTCTCACGGCCTATCCTCAATCAGGCCCTCCAATTCACACCACCACGTGATGATTTTCCAACTCCTACTAGTGAAAAATCCTTTAGAAACCCTTACAATGAGCACCACACCGCGATGTTTTTCAGAAACCTATCCTACATTGCCACTGCATGTTTCCGGGCATCCACATGCTAACCACACCATGGTGCTTTTCTCCATCCTACATTGCCACTCACTGCCTATCCGGATTCAGGCCCTCCGATTCAAACCACCCTGTGATGTTTTTCTCACTTCATCTAGTGAATAGCCTGTTACAAACCCTTACAATGCGCAGCACCTCGCGATATGTTTCAGAAACCTATCCTACATTCCCACTGCATATTTCCTGACCTCCCCATGCTGCCCACCCCGTTGCGCTTTTCTCTATGCTACATTGCCACTCACTGCCATTCCTAATTCAGGCCCTCCGATTCACACCACCCGGTGATGTTTTTCTCACTGCTACTAGTGAATGGCATGTTATAAAGCCTTACAATGCGCACCACACGGCGATGTTTTTCAGAAACCTATCCCACATTGCCAATGAATGTTTCCTGACCTCCCCATGCTGACCACCCTCTGGTGCTTTTCTCCATCCTACATTGCCACTCACTGCCTATCCTAATTCAGAATATCTGATTCACACCACCCCGTGATGTTTTTCTCACTCCTACTAGTGAATGGCCTGTTAGAAACCGTTACAATGCGCACCACACCGTGATGTTTTTCAGAAAACTATCCTACTTTACCACTGCATGTTTCCTGACCTCCCCATGCTGACCACCCTGTGGTTCTTTTCTACATTCTTCATTGCCACTCACTGCGTATCCTAATTCAGGCCCTCCAATTCACACCACCCCATGATGTTTTTCTCACTCCTACTAGTGAATGGCCTGTTAGAAACCCTTACCATGCGCACGAACCTGCTTTTTTTTTTCATAAACCAATCCTACATTGCCACTGCATGTTTCCTGAACTCACCATGCTTACCACCCTTTGGGGCTTTTCTGCATCCTACATTGCCACTTAGTGCCGATCCTAATTCAGGCCCTCCGATTCACACCACCCCATGTTGTTGTTCTCACTCCTAGTAGTGAATGGCCTGTTAGAAACCCATACAATGCGCACCACAAAGCGATGTTTATTAGAAACCTATTCTATATTGCCACTGCATGTTTCCTTGCCTCCCCATGCTGACAAACCCGTGGTGCTTTTCTCCATCCTACATTGCCATTCACAGCCTATCCTAATTGAAGCCCTTTGATTCACACCACCCTGTGATGTGTTTTTCACTCCTACTTGTGAATGGCTTGTTAGAAAGCCTTACAATTCTCACCAGCCCGTGATGTTTTTCAGAAACCTATCCTACATTGCCATTGCATGTTACCTGACCTCCCCATGTTGACCACCCCTTGGTGCTTTTCTCCATTCTTCATTGCCACTCACTGCCTATCCTAATTCAGGCCCTACAATTCACACCAAGGCTTGATGTTTTTCTCACTCCTACTAGTGAATGGCCTGCTACAAACCATTACAATGCACACCACCCGGCGATGATTTTCAGAAACCTATCCTACATTGCCACTGCATTTGTCCTGACCTCCCCATGATGACCATCCCATGGTGCTTTTCTCCATCCTACATTGCCACTCACTGCCTATCATATTTCTGGCCCTCCGATTCACACCACCCCATGATGTTTTTCTCACTCCTACTTGTGAATGGCCTTTTTGAAACCCTTACATTGCGTACCATTCCGCTTTTTTTTTCAGAAACCTATCCTACATTGCCCCTGCATGTTTCCTCACCTCCCCATGGTGACCACACTGTGGTGCTTTTCTCCATTCTACATTGCCACTCAATGCCTATCCTAATTGAGGCCCTCCGATTCACACCACCCCGTGATGTTGTTCTCACTCCTACTAGTGAACGGCCTGTTAGAAACCCATACATTGCGCACCACCCAGCGATGTTTATCAGAAACCTATTCGACATTGCCACTGCATGTTTTCTTGCCTCCCCATGCTGACAAACCCGTGGTGTTTTCTCCATCCTACATTGCCACTCACAGACTATCCTAATTCAGTCCCTAAGATTCACACCACCCCGTGATGTTTTCCTCACTCCTACTTGTGAATGGCTTGTTAGAAATCCTTACAATGCGCACCACTCCGCGATGATTTTCAGAAACCTATCCTACATTGCCACTGCATGTGTCCTTACCTCCGCATGCTGACCACACCGCGGTGCTTTTCTCCAACCTACATTGACACTCAGTGCCTATCCTAAATCAGGCCCTCCGATTCACACCACCCGTGATGTTTTTCTCACTCCTGCTAGTGAATGGCCTGTTAGAAAAACTTACAATGCGCACCACCCCGCTTTTTTTTTTTCAGAAACCTATCCTACATTGCCAATGTATGCTTCCTGACCTCACCATGCTCACCGACCCATGGTGCTTTTCTCCATCGTACATTGCCCCTCACTGTCTATCTTGATTCATGCCCTCCTATTCACACCACACCATGACGTACGTCTCACTCCTACTAGTGAATGGCCTGTTAGAAACCCTTACAATGCGCACTACCCCACTATTTTTTTCAGAAACCTATCCTACATTGCCACTGCATGTTTTCTGACCTCTCCATACTGACCACCCCGTGGAGCTTTTCTCCATCCTACATTGCCACTCACGGCCTATCCTGATTCAGGCCCTCCGATTCACACCACCCCGTGATGTTTTTCTCACTCCTACTAGTGAATGCCCTATTAGAAAGCCTTACAATGCGCACCACCCGACGATGTTTTTCAGAAACCTATCCTACGTTGCCACGGCATGTGTCCTGATCTCTCCATCCTGACCAACCCGTGGAGCTTTTCTCCATCCTACATTGCCACTCACGGCCTATCCTGATTCAGGCCCTCCGATTCACACCAACCTGTGATGTTTTTTTTCACTCCTACTAGTGAATGGCCTGTTAGAAACCCTTAGAATGCGCACTACCCAGCCATGTTTTTCAGAAACCTATACTTCATTGCCATTGCATGTTTCCTGACATCCCCATGCTGACCACCCCGTGGTGCCTTTCTCCATCCGACGTTGCCACTCACTGTCTATCTTGATTCAGGCCCTCTGATTCACACCACACCATGTTGTATTTCTCACTTCTATTAGTGAATGGCCTGTTAGGAAACCTTACAATGCGCACCAACCCGCAATGTTTTTTAGAAACCAATCCACCATTGCCACTGCATGTTTCCTGACCTCCCCATCCAGACCACCCTGTGGTGCTTTTCTCCATCCTACATTGCCACTCACTGCCTATCCTGATTCAGTCCCTCTTATTCAAATCACGCCGTGATGTTTTTCTCACTGCTACTAGTGAATGGCCTGTTAGAAACCTTTAAAATGCGCACCAACCCGTGATGTTTTTCGGAAAACTATCCTACATAGCCCCTGCATGTGTCCTGACCTCCCCATCCTGACCAACCCGTGGTGTTTTCCTCCATTTTACATTGCCACTCACTTCCTATCCTAAATCAGGCCCTTCGATTAACACCACCCCGTGATGTTTTTTCACTCCTACTAGTGAATGGCCTGTTAGAAAGCCTTACAATGCGAACCACCACGCTTTTTTTTTCAGAAACCTATACTACATTGCCAATGCATGTTTCCTAACCTCCCCATGCTGACCACCACGTGGTGCTTTTCTCCATCCTACTTTGCCACTCACTGCCTATCCTAAATCAGGCCCTTCGATTCACAACACCCCGTGATGTTGTTCTCACTCCTACTATTGAATGGCCTGTTAGAAAGCCTTACAATGCGCACCACCCAGAGATGTTTATCCGAAACCTATTCTACTTTGCCACTGCATGTTTCCTAGCCTCCCCATGATGACAAACCCGTGGTGCTTTTCTCCATCCTACATTGCCACTCACTGCCTATCCTAATTCAAGTCCTTCGATTCACACCACCCCGTGATGTTTTTCTCACTCCTACTAGTCAAAGGCCTTTTAGAAACCCTTACAATGCGCACCACCCCGCAATGTTTTTCAGAAACCTATCCTACATTGCCACTGCATGTTTCCTGACCTCACCATGCTCACCAACCCTTGGTGCTTTTCTCCATCCTACATTGCCACTCACTGCCTATCCTAATTCAGGCCCTTCGATTCACACCACCCCATGATGTCTTTTTCACTCCTTCTTGTGAATGGCTAGTTAGAAATCCTTACAAAGGGCATCACCCCAGGATGTTTTTCAGAAACCTATCCTACATTGTCACTGCATGTTTCCTGACCTCCCCATGTTGACCACCCCGTGGTGCTTTTCTCAATTCTTCATTGCCACTCACAGCCGATCCTGATTCAGACCCTCCGATTCACACCACCCCGATATGTTTTTCACATTCCTACTAGTGAATGGCCTGCTACAAACACTTACAATGCGAAAAACCCCGTGACGTTTTTCAGAAACCTATCCTACATTGCCACTGCATGTTTCCTGACCTCCCCATGGTCCTCAAACCGTCGTGCTTTTCTCCATACTACATTGCCACTCACTGTCTAACTTGATTCAGGCCCTCCGATTCACACCACACCATGATGTATTTCTCACTCCTACTAGTGAATGGCCTGTTAGACACCCTTACAATGCGCACAAACTGGCGATGTTTTTCAGAAACCAATCCTACATTGCCAATGCTTGTTTCCTGACCTCCCCATGTTGACCACCCCGTGGTGCTTTTCTCCATCCTACATTGCCACTCACGGCCTATATGATACAGGCCCTGTGATTCACACCACCCCGTGAACTTTTTCTCACTCCTACTAATGAAAGGCCTTTTAGAAACCCTTACAATGCGCCCCACCCGCGATGTTTTTCAGAAACCTAACCTACATTGCCACTGAATGATTCCTGAAATCCCCATGCTGACCAAACCGAGGTGATTTTCTCCATTTTACGTTGCCACTCACTGCCTATCCTAATTCAGGCCCTCCGATTAACACCACCCCGTGATGTTTTTCTAACTCCTACCAGTGAATGCCCTGTTAGAAAACCTTACAATTCTCACCACCCGCGATGTTTTTCCGAAACGTATCCTACATTGCCAGTGTATGTGTCCTGACCTCCCCATGCTGACCCACACCGCGGTGCTTTTCTCCATCCTACATTGCCACTCACAGCCTATCCTGATTCAGGCCCTCTGATTCAAACCACGCTGTGATGTTTTTCTCACTCCTACTAGTGAATGGCCTGTTAGAAACACTTACAATGCGCACCACCCCGCAATGTTTTTCAGAAACCTATCCTACACTGACACAGGATGTTTCCTGACACCCCATGCTGACCACACCGTGGTGCTTTTCTCTAACCTAATACAGGCCCTCCGATTCACACCACCCCGTGATGTTTTTCTCACTCCTACTAGTGAATGTCCTGTTAGAAAGCGTTACAATGTGCACCACCAACGCTGTTTTTCAGAAATCTATCCTACATTGCCACTGCATGTGTCCTGACCTCCCCATGATGAGCATCCCATGGTGCTTTTCTCCATCCTACATTGCCACTCACTGCCTATCATAATTCTGGCCCTCTGATTCATACCACCCCATGATGTTTTTCTCACTCCTACTAGTGAATGGCCTGTTGGAAACCATTACAAGGCGCACCATTCCGCTTTTTTTTTCAGAAACCTATCCTACATTGCCACTGCATGTTTCCTCACCTCCCCATGCTGACCACCATGTGGTACTTTTCTCCATCCTACATTGCCACTCAATGCCTATCCTAATTGAGGCCCTCCGATTCACACCACCCCGTGATGTTGTTCTCACTCCTACTAGTGAATGGCCTGTTGGAAACCCTTACAATGCGCACCATTCCGCATTTTTTTTCAGAAACCTATCCTACATTGCCACTGCATGTTTCCTCACCTCCCCATGCTGACCACCCTGTGGTGCTTTTCTCCGTCCTACATTGCCACTCAATGCCTATCCTAATTGAGGCCTTCCGATTCACACCACCCCGTGATGTTGTTCTCACTCCTACTAGTGAATGGCCTGTTAAAAACCCTTACAATGCGTACCACCGAGCGATGTTTATCAGAAACATATTCGACACTGCCACTGCATGTTTCCTTGCCTCCCCATGCTGACAAACCCGTGGTGTTTTCTCCATCCTACATTGCCACTCACAGACTATCCTAATTCAGTCCCTCCAATTCACACGACCCCGTGATGTTTTTTTCACTCCTACTTGTGAATGGCTTGATAGAATTCCTTACAATGCGCACCACCCAGCGATGTTTTTCAGAAACCTATCCTACATTGCCAATGCATGTTTCCTGACCTCCCCATGTTGACAACCCCGCGGTGTTTTCTCCATTCTTCATTGCCACTCAGTGCCTATACTAATTCAGGCCCTCCACTTCACACAACCCCGTGATGTTTTTCTCACTCCTGCTATTGAATGGCCTGCTACAAACCCTTACAATGCGCACCACCCCGCGATGTTTTTTCAGAAACCTATCCTACATTGCCTTTGCATGTTTCCTGACCTCCAAATGCACCCCAACCCATGGTGCTTTTATTAATTCTACATTGCCACTCACTGTCTATCTTAATTCATGCCCTGCGATTCACACCACACCATGATGTATTTCTCACTCCTACTAGTGAATGGCCTGTTAGAAACCCTTACAATTCGCACTACCCCACTATTTTTTTCAGAAAACTATCCTACATTGCCACTGCATGTTTCCTGACCTCTCCATCCAGACCACCCAATGGTGCTTTTCTCCATTCTACATTGCCACTCACTGCCTAAGCTGATTCAGGACCTCTGATTCAAACCACGCTGTGATGTTTTTCTCAATCCTACTAGTGAATGGCCTATTAGAAACCCTTACAATGCGCACTACCCCGCAATGTTTTTCAGAAACCTATCCTGCATTGCCACTGCATGTTTCCTGACTTCCCCATCCTGACCACCCCATAGTGCTTTTCTCCATCCTACATTGCCAGTCACGGCCTATCCTGATTCAGGCCCTCTGATTCACACCACCCCGTGATGTTTTTCTCACTCCTACTAGTGAATGGCCTGTTAGAAACCCTTACAATGCGCACTACCCCGCAATGTTTTTCAGAAACATATCCTACATTGCCACCGCATGTTTCCTGACCTCCCCGTGCTGACCACCCTGTGGTGCTTTTCTCCATCCTACATTGCCACTCACTGCCTATCCTAAATCAGGCCCTCCGATTCACACCACCCGGTGATATTTTTCTCACTCCTACTAGTCAATGGCCTGTTGGAAACCCTTACAATGCGCACCAACCCGTAATGTTTTTCAGAAAGCTATCCCACATTGATACTGCATGTTTCCTGACCTCCCCATGCTGACCAACCTGTGGTGCTTTTCTACATCCTACATTGCCACTCACTGCCTTTCCTTAATCAGGCCCTCTGATTCACACAACCCCGTTATGTTTTTCTCAATTCTACTAGTGAATAGCCTGTTAGAAACCCTTACAATGTGCACAACCCTGCGATGTTTTTCAGAAAACTATACTTCATTGCCACTGAATGTGTCCTGACCTCCCCATGCGGACCATGTCATGGTGCTTTTCTTCATCCTACATTGCCACTCACTGCCTATCCTGATTCAGGCCTTCAGATTCACACCACCAAATGATGTATTTCTCACTCCTACTAGTGAATGGCCTGTTAGAAACCCTTACATTGCGCACCACCCCGCGATGTTTTTCAGAAACCTATCCTACATTGCCACCGCATGTTTCCTGACCTCCCCATGCTGACCACTCCGTGGTGTTTTTTCCATTTTACATTGCCACTCACTGCCTATCCTAATTGAGAGCATCTGATTCAAACCACCCCGTGATGTTTTTCTCACTCCTACTAGTGAATGGCCTGTTAGAAACCCTTACAATGTGCACCAGCCCATGATGTTTTTCTGAAAACTCTTCTAAATTGCCACAGCATGTTTCCTGACCTCCTCATGCTGACCACCCTGTGGTGGTTTCTCCAACCTACATTGCCACTCACTGCCTATCCTAATTCAGAACATCTGATTCACACGACCCCGTGATGTTTTTCTCACTCCTTCTAGTGAATGTCCTGTTAGAAACCCTTACAATGCTCAACACCTGCGATGTTTTTCAGAAACCTATCCTACATTACCATCGCATGTTTCCTGACCTCACCATGCTCACCAACCCGTGGTGCTTTTCTCCATTCTACATTGCCACTCACTGCCTATCCTAATTCAGGCACTCCGATTCACACCACCCCATGATGTTTTTTTCACTCCTACTAGTGAATGGCCTGTTTGGAACCATTACAATGCGCCCCACCCCTCGATGTTTTTCAGAAACCTATCCTACATTGCCATTGCATGTTTCCTGACCTCCCCATGTTGACCACCCCGTGGTGCTTTTCTCTATTCTTCATTAGCACTCAGTGCCTATCCTAAATCAGGCCCTCCGATTCACACCACCCCGAGATGATTTTCTCACTCCTACTAGTGAATGGCCTGCTACAAACCCTTACAAGGTGCAAAACCCTGCGATGTTTTTCAGAAACCTATCCTACATTGCCATTTCATGTTTCATGACCTCACCATGCTCACCAACCCGTGGTGCTTTTCTCCATTCTTCATTGCCACTCAGTGCCTATCCTAATTCAGGCCCTCCGATTCACACCACCCCGTGATGTTTTTTTTCACTCCTACTTGTGAATGGCTTGTTAGAAAGCCTTACAATGCGCACCACCCCGCGATGTTTTTCAGAAAACTATCCAACATTGCCATTGCATGTTTCCTGACCTCCCCATGTTGACCACCCCGTGGTGCTTTCCTGCATTCTTCATTGCCACTCACTGCCTATGCTAATTCAGGCCCTCCAATTTACACCACCCCGTGATGTTTTTCTCACTCTTACTAGTGAATGGCCTGTTAGAAACCCTTACAATGTGCACCAGCCCATGATGTTTTTCTGAAAACTCTTCTACATTGCTACAGCATGTTTCCTGACCTCCTCATGCTGACCACCCTGTGGTGGTTTCTCCATCCTACATTGCCACTCACTACCTATCCTAATTTAGAACATCTGATTCACACGACCCCGTGATGATTTTCTCACTCCTTCTAGTGAATGGCCTGTTAGAAACCGTTACAATGCTCAACACCTGCGATGTTTTTCAGAAACCTATCCTACATTGCCATCGCATGTTTCCTGACCTCACCATGCTCACCAACCCGTGGTGCTCTTCTCCATTCTACATTGCCAATCACTGCATATCCTAATCCAGGCACTCCGATTCACACCACCCCGTGATGTTTTTTTCACTCCTATTAGTGAATGGCCTGTTTGCAACCATTACAATGCGCACCACCCCGCGATGTTTTTCAGAAACCTATCCTACATTGCCATTTCATGTTTCATGACCTCACCATGCTCACCAACCCTTGGTGCTTTTCTCCATCCTACATTGCCACTCACTGCCTATCCTAATTCAGGCCCTTCGATTCACACCACCCCATGATGTTTTTTTCACTCCTTGTTGTGAATGGCTAGTTAGAAATCCTTACAAAGGGCATCACCCCAGGATGTTTTTCAGAAACCTATCCTACATTGTCACTGCATGTTTCCTGACCTCCCCATGTTGACCACCCCGTGGTGCTTTTCTCAATTCTTCATTGCCACTCACAGCCGATCCTGATTCAGGCCCTCCGATTCACACCACCCCGATATGTTTTTCACATTCCTACTAGTGAATGGCCTGCTACAAACACTTACAATGCGAAAAACCCCGCGACGTTTTTCAGAAACCTATCCTACATTGCCACTGCATGTTTCCTGACCTCCCCATGGTCCCCAAACCATCGTGCTTTTCTCCATACTACATTGCCAATCACTGTCTAACTTGATTCAGGCCCTCCGATTCACACCACACCATGATGTATTTCTCACTCCTACTAGTGAATGGCCTGTTAGACACCCTTACAATGCGCACAAACTGGCGATGTTTTTCAGAAACCAATCCTACATTGCCAATGCTTGTTTCCTGACCTCCCCATGTTGACCACCCCGTGGTGCTTTTCTCCATCCTACATTGCCACTCACGGCCTATATGATACAGGCCCTGTGATTCACACCACCCCGTGAACTTTTTCTCACTCCTACTAATGAAAGGCCTTTTAGAAACCCTTACAATGCGCCCCACCCCCGATGTTTTTCAGAAAACTAACCTACATTGCCACTGAATGATTCCTGAAATCCCCATGCTGACCAAACCGAGGTGATTTTCTCCATTTTACGTTGCCACTCACTGCCTATCCTAATTCAGGCCCTCCGATTAACACCACCCCGTGATGTTTTTCTAACTCCTACCAGTGAATGCCCTGTTAGAAAACCTTACAATTCTCACCACCCGCGATGTTTTTCCGAAACCTATCCTACATTGCCAGTGTATGTGTCCTGACCTCCCCATGCTGACCACACCGCGGTGCTTTTCTCCATCCTACATTGCCACTCACAGCCTATCCTGATTCAGGCCCTCTGATTCAAACCACGCTGTGATGTTTTTCTCACTCCTACTAGTGAATGGCCTGTTAGAAACACTTACAATGCGCACCACCCCGCAATGTTTTTCAGAAACCTATCCTAAACTGACACAGGATGTTTCCTGACACCCCATGCTGACCACACCGTGGTGCTTTTCTCTAACCTAATTCAGGCCCTCCGATTCACACCACCCCGTGATGTTTTTCACTCCTACTAGTGAATGTCCTGTTAGAAAGCGTTACAATGCGCACCACCAACGCTGTTTTTCAGAAATCTATCCTACATTGCCACTGCATGTGTCCTGACCTCCCCATGATGAGCATCCCATGGTGCTTTTCTCCATCCTACATTGCCACTCACTGCCTATCATAATTCTGGCCCTCTGATTCATACCACCCCATGATGTTTTTCTCACTCCTACTAGTGAATGGCCTGTTGGAAACCCTTACAAGGCGCACCATTCCGCTTTTTTTTACAGAAACCTATCCTACATTGCCACTGCATGTTTCCTCACCTCCCCATGCTGACCACCATGTGGTACTTTTCTCCATCGTACATTGCCACTCAATGCCTATCCTAATTGAGGCCCTCCGATTCACACCACCCCGTGATGTTGTTCTCACTCCTACTAGTGAATGGCCTGTTGGAAACCCTTACAATGCGCATCATTCCGCATTTTTTTTCAGAAACCTATCCTACATTGCCACTGCATGTTTCCTCACCTCCCCATGCTGACCACCCTGTGGTGCTTTTCTCCGTCCTACATTGCCACTCAATGCCTATCCTAATTGAGGCCCTCCGATTCACACCACCCCGTGATGTTGTTCTCACTCCTACTAGTGAATGGCCTGTTAAAAACCCTTACAATGCGTACCACCGAGCGATGTTTATCAGAAACATATTCGACACTGCCACTGCATGTTTCCTTGCCTCCCCATGCTGACAAACCCGTGGTGTTTTCTCCATCCTACATTGCCACTCACAGACTATCCTAATTCAGTCCCTCCAATTCACACGACCCCGTGATGTTTTTTTCACTCCTACTTGTGAATGGCTTGATAGAATTCCTTACAATGCGCACCACCCCGCGATGTTTTTCAGAAACCTATCCTAC
The DNA here is from genome assembly GCF_034190915.1 of Cavia porcellus. Classification (NCBI taxonomy): domain Eukaryota; kingdom Metazoa; phylum Chordata; class Mammalia; order Rodentia; family Caviidae; genus Cavia; species Cavia porcellus. The sequence continues at coordinate 209,222 of NW_026947539.1, read as the reverse complement.
ATTGCCAATGCATGTTTCCTGACCTCCCCATGTTGACAACCCCGCGGTGTTTTCTCCATTCTTCATTGCCACTCACTGCCTATACTAATTCAGGCCCTCCAATTCACACAACCCCGTGATGTTTTTCTCACTCCTGCTATTGAATGGCCTGCTACAAACCCTTACAATGCGCACCACCCCGCGATGTTTTTTCAGAAACCTATCCTACATTGCCTTTGCATGTTTCCTGACCTCCAAATGCACCCCAACCCATGGTGCTTTTATTAATTCTACATTGCCACTCACTGTCTATCTTAATTCATGTCCTCCGATTCACACCACACCATGATGTATTTCTCACTCCTACTAGTGAATGGGCTGTTAGAAACCCTTACAATTCGCACTACCCCACTATTTTTTTCAGAAAACTATCCTACATTGCCACTGCATGTTTCCTGACCTCTCCATCCAGACCACCCAATGGTGCTTTTCTCCATTCTACATTGCCACTCACTGCCTAAGCTGATTCAGGACCTCTGATTCAAACCACGCTGTGATGTTTTTCTCAATCCTACTAGTGAATGGCCTGTTAGAAACCCTTACAATGCACACTACCCCGCAATGTTTTTCAGAAACCTATCCTGCATTGCCACTGCATGTCTCCTGACTTCCCCATCCTGACCACCCCATAGTGCTTTTCTCCATCCTACATTGCCAGTCACGGCCTATCCTGATTCAGGCCCTCCGATTCACACCACCCCGTGATGTTTTTCTCACTCCTACTTGTGAATGGCTTGTTAGAAAGCCTTACAATGCGCACCACCCCGCGATGTTTTTCAGAAAACTATCCAACATTGCCATTGCATGTTTCCTGACCTCCCCATGTTGACCACCCCGTGGTGCTTTCCTGCATTCTTCATTGCCACTCACTGCCTATGCTAATTCATGCCCTCCAGTTTACACCACCCCGTGATATTTTTCTCACTCTTACTAGTGAATGGCCTGTTAGAAAGCCTTACAATGCGCAACACCGGCGATGTTTTTCAGAATCCTATCCTACATTGCCAATTTATGTTTCCTGACCTCCCCATGCTGACCACCCCGTGGTGCTTTTCTCCATCCTACATTGCACTCACTGCCTATCCTAATTCAGAACATCTGATTCACACGACCTTGTGATGTTTTTCTCACTCCTACTGGTGAATGGCCAGTTAGAAACCCTTACAATCCGCACCACCCCATGATGTTTTTCAGAATATTATCCTACTTTGCCACTGCATGTTTCCTGACATCCCCATGATAACCAGCCCATGGTGCTTTTCTCCATCCTACATTGCCACTCACTGCCTATCCTAATTCAGGCCCTCCGATTCACACCACCCCGTGATGTTTTTCTCACTCCTACTTGTGAATGGCCTGTTAGAAACCCTTACAATGCGCACCACCCAACTTTTTTTTTTCAGAAACCTATCCTACATTTCCACTGCATGTTTCCTCACCTCCCCATGCTGACCAACCTATGGTGATTTTCTCTATCCTACATTGCCACTCACTGCCTATCCTAAATCAGGCCCTCCAATTTACACCACCCAGAGATATTTTTCTCACTCCTACTAGTCAATGACCTGTTAGAAACCCTTACAATGCGCACCAACCTGTAATGTTTTTCAGAAAGTTATCCCACATTGCCATCGCATGTTTAATGACCTCCGCATACTGACCATCCGGTGGTGCTTTTCTACATCCTACATTGCCACTCACTGCCTATCCTGATTCAGACCTTCCGATTGACACCACAGCATGATGTATTTCTCACTCCTACTAGTGAATGGCCTGTTAGAAACCCTTACATTGCGCACCACCCCGTGATGTTTTTCTCACTCCTACTAGTGAATGTAATGTAACACACACCCATACAATGCACACCACCCCGCGATGTTTTTCAGAAACCTATCCTACATTGCCATCGCATGTTTCCTGACCACCCCATGCTGACCACTCCGTGGTGTTTTTTCCATTTTCCATTGCCACTCACTGCCTCTTCTAATTCAGATATTCTGATTCAAACCACCCCGTGATGTTTTTCTCACTCCTACTCGTGAATGGCCTGTTAGAAACCCTTACAATGTGCACCACCCCATGATGTTTTTCTGAAAACTCTTCTTCATTGCCACAGCCTGTTTCCTGACCTCCTCATACTGACCACCCTGTGGTGCTTTTCTCCATCCTACATTGCCACTCCCTGCCTATCCTAATTCAGAACATCTGATTCACACGACCCCGTGATGTTTTTCTCACTCCTACTAGTGAATGGCCTGTGAGAAACCCTTCCAATGCTCAACACCTGCAATGTTTTTCAGAAACCTATCCTACATTGCCATCGCATGTTTCCTGACCTCACCATGCTCACCAACCTGTGGTGCTTTTCTCCATTCTACATTTCCACTCACTGCCTATCCTAATTCAGGCACTCCGATTTACACCACCCCGTGATGTTTTTCTCACTCCTACTCGTGAATGGCCTGTTAGAAACCCTTACAATGCGCACAACCCCACTTTTTTTTTCAGAAACCTATCCTACATTGCCACTGCATGTTTCCTCACCTCACCATGCTCACCAACCCGTGGTGGTTTTCTCCGTTCTTCATTGCTACTCAGTACCTATCCTAATTCAGGCCCTCCGATTCACACCACCCCGTGATGTTTTTCTCACTCCTACTAGTGAATGGCCTGTTAGAAACCCTTACAATGTGCACCACCCCATGATGTTTTTCCGAAAACTCTTCTACATTGCCACAGCATGTTTCCTGACCTCCTCCTGCTGACCACCCTGTGGTGCTTTTCTCCATCCGACATTGCCACTGACTGTCTATCTTGATTCAGGCCCTCTGATTCACAGCACAACATGATGTATTTCTCACTCCTACTAAAGAATGCCCTGTTAGAAACCCTTACAATGAGCACCACCCTGCAATGTTTTTCAGAAACCTATCCTACATTGCCAATGCAAGTTTCCTGACCTCCCCATCCTGACCACCCCGTGGTGCTTTTCTCCATCCTACATTGCCACTCACTGCCTATCCTGAATCAGGCACTCCGATTCACACCACTCCGTTATATTTTTCTCACTCCTACTAGTGAATGGCCTGTTAGAAACCCTTATAATGCGCACCACCCCGCAATGTTTTTCAGAAACCTATCCTACATTGCCATTGCATGTTTCCTGACCTCTCCGTGCTGACCATCCCTTGGTGCTTTTCTCCATCCTACATTGCACTCACTGCCTATCATAATTCAGAACATCTGATTCACACCACCCGTGATGTTTTTCTCACTCCTACTAGTGAATGGCCTGTTAGAAACCCTTATAATGCGCACAACCCCGCAATGTTTTTCAGAAAACTATCCTATATCGCCACTGCGTGTTTCCTGACCTCCCCATGATGACCACCCCATGGTGCTTTTTTCCATCCTACATTGACACTCACTGCCTATCCTGCTCAGGCCCTGCGATTCACACCAGCCCGTGATGTTTTTCTCACTCCTACTAGTGAAAGGCCATTTAGAAACCCTTACAATGCCCACCACCCGGCGATGATTTTCAGAAACCTATCCTACATTGCCACTGCATGTTTCCTGACCTCCCTATCCACACCAACTCGTGGTGCTGTTCTCCATCCTACATGGCCACTCACTGCCTATCATAATTCAGGCCGTCTGATTCACACCAGCCCGTGATGTTTTTCTCACTCCTACCAGTAAATGCCCTGTTAGAAAACCTTAAATTCTTACCACCCGCGATGTTTTTCAGAAACCTATCCTACATTGCCACTGCATGTGTCTTGACCTCCCCATGATGACAATCCCATGGTGCTTTTCTCCATCCTACATTGCCACTCACTGCCTATCATAATTCTGGCTCTCCGATTCACACAACCCCATGATGTTTTTCTCACTCCTACTAGTGAATGGCCTGTTTGAAACCCTTACATTTCGCACCATTCCGCTTTTTGTCAGAAACCTATCCTTCATTGCCACTGCATGTTTCCTCACCTCCCCATGCTGACCACACTGTGGTGTTTTTCTCCATCCTACATTGCCACTCAATGCCTATCCTAATTGAGCACCTCCATTTCACACCACCCCGTGATGTTGTTCTCACTCCTACTAGTGAACGGCCTGTTAGAAACCCTTACAATGCGTACCACGCAGCGATGTTTATCAGAAACCTATTCGACATTGCCACTGCATGTTTCCTTGCCTCCCCATGCTGACAAACGCGTGGTGTTTTCTCCATCCTACATTGCGACTCACAGACTATCCTAATTCAGTCCCTCCGATTCACACCACCCCATGATGTTTTTCTCACTCCTACTTGTGAATGGTTGTTAGAAATCCTTACAATGCTCACCACCCCGCTATGTTTTTCAGAAACTTATCCTACATTGCCACTGCATGTTTCTTGACCTCCGCATGCTGACCACACCGTGATGCTTTTCTCTATCCTACATTGCCACTCACTGCCTATCCTAATTCAATCCCTCCAATTCACACCACCCGTGATGTTTTTCTCACTCCTACTTGTGAATGGCCTGTTAGAAACCCTTACAATGCGCACAACCCCGCTTTTTTTTTTCAGAAACCTATGCTACGTTGCCAATGCATGTTTCCTGACCTCACCATGCTCACCAACCCGTGGTGCTTTTCTCCATCCTACATTGCCCCTCACTGTCTATCTTGATTCATGCCCTCCGATTCACACCACACCATGATGTATTTCTCACTCCTACTAGTGAATGCCCTGTTAGAAACCCTTACAATGCGCACTACCCCACTATTTTTTTCATAAACCTATCCTACATTGCCACTGCATGTTTCCTGACCTCTCCATACTGACCACCCGTGGAGCTTTTCTCCATCCTACATTGCCACTCACGGCCTATACTGATTCAGGCCTTCCGATTCACACCACCCCGTGATGTTTGTCTCACTCCTACTAGTGAATTGCCTGTTAGAAACCCTTACAATGCGCACTACCCCGCGATGTTTTTCAGAAACCTATCCTTCATTGCCACTGCATGTTTCCTGACCTCCCCATGCTGACCACCCCGTGGTGCTTTTCTCCATCCGACGTTGCCCCTCACTGTCTATCTTGATTCAGGCCCTCCGATTCACACCACACCCTGATGTATTTCTCACTCCTATTAGTGAATGGCCTGTTAGAAAGCCTTACAATGCGCAACACCCGGCAATGTTTTTAGGAAACCTATCCTACATTGCCAATGTATGTTTCCTGACCTCCCCATGCTGACCACTCCGTGGTGCTTTTCTCCATCCTACATTGCACTCACTGCCTATCCTAATTCAGATCATGTGATTCACACGACCCCGTGAGGTTTTTCTCACTTGTACTAGTCAATGGCCAGTTAGATACCCTTACAATCCGCACCACACCGTGATGTTTTTCAGAAAAATATCCTACATTGCCACTGCATGTTTCCTGACATCCCCATGCTGACCACCCTGCGGTGCTTTTCTCCATCCTATATTGACACTCAACGCTTATTCTAATTCAGGCCCTCCGAATCACACCACACCATGATGTATTTCTCACTACTACTATTTAAAGGTCTTTTAGAAACCCTTGCAATGAGCACCATGCCGCGATGTTTTTCAGAAACCTATCCTACATTGCTACTGCATGTTTCCTGACCTCCCCATGCAAACCACCCCATGGTGCTTTTCTCCATCCAACATTGCCACTCACTTTCTATCTTGATTCAGGCCCTCCGATTCACACAACAACATGATGTATTTCTCACTGCTACTAGTGAATGGCCAGTTAGAAACACTTACAATGGGCCCCCACCCGGATGTTTTTCAGAAACCTATCCTACATTGCCACTGCATGTTTCCTGACCTCACCATCCTGACCACCCCGTGGTGCTTTTCTCCATCCTACATTGCCACTCACTGCCTATCCTTATTCAGGGCCTCCGATTCGCACCACCCTGTGATGTTTTTCTCACTTCTACTAGTGAATGGCCTCTTAGAAACACTTACAATGCGCACCACTCCGCGATGTTTTTCAGAAACCTGTCCAACATTGCCACTGCATGTTTCCTGACATCGCCATGCTGACCACCCCGTGGTGCTTTTCTCCATCCTACATTGCCAATCACTGTCCAACTTGATTCAGACACTCCGATTCACACCACCCCGTGATGTTTTTCTCACTCCTACAAGTGAATGGCCTTTTAGAATCCCTTAAAATGAGCACCACCCTGCAACGTTTTTCAGAAACCTATCCTACATTGAAACTGCACGTTTCCTGACCTCCCTATCCTGACAACCGCGTGGTGCTTTTCTCCATCCTACATTGCCACTCACTGCCTATCCTGAATCAGGCCTTCTAATTCAAACCACTCCGTTATATTTTTCTCACTCCTACTAGTGAATGGCCTGTTAGAAACCCTTATAATGCGCACCACCCCGCCATGTTTTCCAGAAACCTATCCTACATTGCCACTGCATGTTTCCTCACCTCCCCATGCTGACCAAACCGAGTTGCTTTTCTCCATTTTACGTTACCACTCACAGCCTATCCAGTTTCAGGCCCTCCGATACACACCACCCCGTTATGTTTTTCTCACTCCTACTACAGAATGCCCTGTTAGAAAGCCTTTCAATGTGCACCACTTGGCAATGTTTTTCAGAACCCTATCCTACATTGCCAATGCATATTTCCTGACCTCCCCGTGCTGACCATCCCGTGGTGCTTTTCTCCATCCTACATTGCACTCACTGCCTATCATAATTCAGAACATCTGATTCACACCACCCCGTGATGTTTTTCTCACTCCTACTAGTGAATGGCCTTGTTAGAAACCCTTATAATGCGCACCACCCCGCAATGTTTTTCAGAAAACTATCCTATATTACCACTGCGTGTTTCCTGAACTCCCCATGATGACCACCCCATGGTGCATTTCTGCATCCTACATTGCCACTCACTGCCTATCCTAATTATGGCCCTCCGATTCACACCACCTCATGATGTTTTTCTCTCTCCTACTAGTGAATGGCCTGTTGGAAACCCTTACAATGCGCACCACCCCACTTTTTTTTTCAGAAACCTATCCTACATTGCCACTGCATGTTTCCTCACCTCCCCATGCTGACCACCCTCTGGTGTTTTTCTCCATTCTACATTGCCACTCAATGCCTATCCTAATTCAGGACGTCCGATTCACACCACCCCCTGATGTTGTTCTCACTCGTACTAGATAATGGCCTAATAGAAATCCTTACAATGCGCTCCACCCCACGATGTTTTTCAGAAACCTATCCTACATTGCCACTCCATGTTTCCTGACCTCCGCATGTCGACCACCCCGTTGTGCTTTTCTCCATTCTTCATTGAAACTCACTGCCTAACCTAATTCAGGTCCTCCGATTCACACCACCGCTTGATGTTTTTCTCACTCCTACTAGTGAATGGCCTGCTACAAACCCTTACAATGCGCACCACCCGGCGATGTCTTTCAGAAACCTATCCTACATTGCCACTGCATTTCTACTGATCTACCCATCCTTACCACCCCGTGGTGCTTTTCTCCATCCTACATTGACACTCACTGCCTAACCTGATCAGGCCCTGCGATTCACACCAACCCGTGATGTTTTTCTCACTCCTACTAGTGAAAGGCCATTTACAAACCGTTACAATGCCCACCACCCGGCGATGATTTACAGAAACCTATCCTACATTGCCATTCCATGTTTCCTGACCTCCCTATCGACACCAACTCGTGGTGCTGTTCTCCATCCTACATGGCCACTCACTGCCTATCATAATTCAGGCCGTCTGATTCACACCAGCCCGTGATGTTTTTCTCACTCCTACCAGTAAATGCCCTGTTAGAAAACCTTACAATTCACACCACCCGCGATGTTTTACAGAAACCTATCCTACATTGCCCCTGCATGTGTCCTTACCTCCCAATGCTGACCACACCGTGGTGCTTTTCTCCATCCTACATTGCCACTCACTGCCTATCCTGATTCAGGCCCTCTGATTCAAACCACGCTGTGATGTTTTTCTCACTCCTACTAGTGAATGGCCTGTTAGAAACCCTTACAATGTGCACCACCCCGGGATGTTTTTCAGAAACCTATCCTAAATTGACACTGCATGTTTCCTGACATCCCCATGCTGACCACACCGTGGTGCTTTTCTCTAACCTAATTCAGGCCATCCGATTCATACCACCCCGTGATGTTTTTCACACTCCTACTAGTGAATGGCCTGTTAGAAAGCGTTATAATGCGCACCACCCACGATGTTTTTCAGAAACCTATCCTACATTGCCACTGCATGTGTCTTGACCTCCCCATGATGACAATCCCATGGTGCTTTTCTCCATCCTACATTGCACTCACTGCCTATCATAATTCAGAACATCTGATTCACACCACCCGTGATGTTTTTCTCACTCCTACTAGTGAATGGCCTGTTAGAAACCCTTATAATGCGCACAACCCCGCAATGTTTTTCAGAAAACTATCCTATATCGCCACTGCGTGTTTCCTGACCTCCCCATGATGACCAACCCATGGTGCTTTTCTCCATCCTACATTGACACTCACTGCCTATCCTGCTCAGGCCCTGCGATTCACACCAGCCCGTGATGTTTTTCTCACTCCTACTAGTGAAAGGCCATTTAGAAACCCTTACAATGCCCACCACCCGGCGATGATTTTCAGAAACCTATCCTACATTGCCACTGCATGTTTCCTGACCTCCCTATCCACACCAACTCGTGGCGCTGTTCTCCATCCTACATGGCCACTCACTGCCTATCATAATTCAGGCCGTCTGATTCACACCAGCCCGTGATGTTTTTCTCACTCCTACCAGTAAATGCCCTGTTAGAAAACCTTAAATTCTCACCACCCGCGATGTTTTTCAGAAACCTATCCTACATTGCCACTGCATGTGTCTTGACCGCCCCATGATGACAATCCCATGGTGCTTTTCTCCATCCTACATTGCCACTCACTGCCTATCATAATTCTGGCCCTCCGATTCACACCACCCCATGATGTTTTTCTCACTCCTACTAGTGAATGGCCTGTTTGAAACCCTTACATTTCGCACCATTCCGCTTTTTTTTTCAGAAACCTATCCTTCATTGCCACTGCATGTTTCCTCACCTCCCCATGCTGACAACCCTGTGGTGTTTTTCTCCATCCTACATTGCCACTCAATGCCTATCCTAATTGAGCACCTCCGTTTCACACCACCCCGTGATGTTGTTCTCACTCCTACTAGTGAACGGCCTGTTAGAAACCCTTACAATGCGTACCACCCAGCGATGTTTATCAGAAACCTATTCGACATTGCCACTGCATGTTTCCTTGCCTCCCCATGCTGACAAACCCGTGGTGTTTTCTCCATCCTACATTGCCACTCACAGACTATCCTAATTCAGTCCCTCCGATTCACACCACCCCGTGATGTTTTTCTCACTCCTACTTGTGAATGGTTGTTAGAAATCCTTACAATGCTCACCACCCCGCTATGTTTTTCAGAAACTTATCCTACATTGCCACTGCATGTTTCTTGACCTCCGCATGCTGACCACACTGTGATGCTTTTCTCTATCCTACATTGCCACTCACTGCCTATCCTAATTCAGTCCCTCCGATTCACACCACCCGTGATGTTTTTCTCACTCCTACTTGTGAATGGCCTGTTAGAAACCCTTACAATGCGCACAACCCCGCTTTTTTTTTTCAGAAACCTATCCTACGTTGCCAATGCATGTTTCCTGACCTCACCATGCTCACCAACCCGTGGTGCTTTTCTCCATCCTACATTGCCCCTCACTGTCTATCTTGATTCATGCCCTCCGATTCACACCACACCATGATGTATTTCTCACTCCTACTAGTGAATGCCCTGTTAGAAACCCTTACAATGCGCACTACCCCACTATTTTTTTCATAAACCTATCCTACATTGCCACTGCATGTTTCCTGACCTCTCCATACTGACCACCCGTGGAGCTTTTCTCCATCCTACATTGCCAGTCACGGCCTATACTGATTCAGGCCCTCCGATTCACACCACCCCGTGATGTTTGTCTCACTCCTCCTAGTGAATGGCCTGTTAGAAACCCTTACAATGCGCACTACCCCGCAATGTTTTTCAGAAACATATCCTACATTGCCACCGCATGTTTCCTGACCTCCCCGTGCTGACCACCCTGTGGTGCTTTTCTCCATCCTACATTGCCACTCACTGCCTATCCTAAATCCGGCCCTCCGATTCACACCACCCGGTGATTTTTTTCTCACTCCTACTAGTCAATGGCCTGTTGGAAACCCTTACAATGCGCACCAACCCGTAATGTTTTTCAGAAAGCTATCCCACATTGATACTGCATGTTTCCTGACCTCCCCATGCTGACCACCCTGTGGTGCTTTTCTACATCCTACATTGCCACTCACTGCCTTTCCTTAATCAGGCCCTCTGATTCACACAACCCCGTTATGTTTTTCTCAATTCTACTAGTGAATAGCCTGTTAGAAACCCTTACAATGTGCACAACCCTGCGATGTTTTTCAGAAAACTATACTTCATTGCCACTGAATGTGTCCTGACCTCCCCATGCGGACCATGTCATGGTGCTTTTCTTCATCCTACATTGCCACTCACTGCCTATCCTGATTCAGGCCTTCAGATTCACACCACCAAATGATGTATTTCTCACTCCTACTAGTGAATGGCCTGTTAGAAACCCTTACATTGCGCACCACCCCGCGATGTTTTTCAGAAACCTATCCTACATTGCCACCGCATGTTTCCTGACCTCCCCATGCTGACCACTCCGTGGTGTTTTTTCCATTTTACATTGCCACTCACTGCCTATCCTAATTGAGAGCATCTGATTCAAACCACCCCGTGATGTTTTTCTCACTCCTACTAGTGAATGGCCTGTTAGAAACCCTTACAATGTGCACCAGCCCATGATGTTTTTCTGAAAACTCTTCTAAATTGCCACAGCATGTTTCCTGACCTCCTCATGCTGACCACCCTGTGGTTGTTTCTCCATCCTACATTGCCACTCACTGCCTATCCTAATTCAGAACATCTGATTCACACGACCCCGTGATGTTTTTCTCACTCCTTCTAGTGAATGTCCTGTTAGAAACCCTTACAATGCTCAACACCTGCGATGTTTTTCAGAAACCTATCCTACATTACCATCGCACGTTTCCTGACCTCACCATGCTCACCAACCCGTGGTGCTTTTCTCCATTCTACATTGCCACTCACTGCCTATCCTAATTCAGGCACTCCGATTCACACCAACCCATGATGTTTTTTTCACTCCTACTAGTGAATGGCCTGTTTGGAACCATTACAATGCGCACCACCCCTCGATGTTTTTCAGAAACCTATCCTACATTGCCATTGCATGTTTCCTGACCTCCACATGTTGACCACCCCGTGGTGCTTTTCTCTATTCTTCATTAGCACTCAGTGCGTATCCTAATTCAGGCCCTCCGATTCACACCACCCCGAGATGATTTTCTCACTCCTACTAGTGAATAGCCTGCTACAAACCCTTACAAGGTGCAAAACCCTGCGATGTTTTTCAGAAACCTATCCTACATTGCCATTTCATGTTTCATGACCTCACCATGCTCACCAACCCGTGGTGCTTTTCTCCATTCTTCATTGCCACTCAGTGCCTATCCTAATTCAGGCCCTCCGATTCACACCACCCCGTGATGTTTTTTTCACTCCTACTTGTGAATGGCTTGTTAGAAAGCCTTACAAAGCGCACCACTCCGCGATGTTTTTCAGAAAACTATCCAACATTGCCATTGCATGTTTCCTGACCTCCCCATGTTGACCACCCCGTGGTGCTTTCCTGCATTCTTCATTGCCACTCACTGCCTATGCTAATTCAGGCCCTCCAATTTACACCACCCCGTGATGTTTTTCTCACTCTTACTAGTGAATGGCCTGTTAGAAAGCCTTACAATGCGCAACACCGGCGATGTTTTTCAGAATCCTATCCTACATTGCCAATTTATGTTTCCTGACCTCCCCATGCTGACCACCCCGTGGTGCTTTTCTCCATCCTACATTGCACTCACTGCCTATCCTAATTCAGAACATCTGATTCACACGACCTTGTGATGTTTTTCTCACTCCTACTGGTGAATGGCCAGTTAGAAACCCTTACAATCCGCACCACCCCATGATGTTTTTCAGAATATTATCCTACTTTGCCACTGCATGTTTCCTGACATCCCCATGATAACCAGCCCATGGTGCTTTTCTCCATCCTACATTGCCACTCACTGCCTATCCTAATTCAGGCCCTCCGATTCACACCACCCCGTGATGTTTTTCTCACTCCTACTTGTGAATGGCCTGTTAGAAACCCTTACAATGCGCACCACCCAACTTTTTTTTTTCAGAAACCTATCCTACATTTCCACTGCATGTTTCCTCACCTCCCCATGCTGACCAACCTATGGTGATTTTCTCTATCCTACATTGCCACTCACTGCCTATCCTAAATCAGGCCCTCCAATTTACACCACCCAGAGATATTTTTCTCACTCCTACTAGTCAATGACCTGTTAGAAACCCTTACAATGCGCACCAACCTGTAATGTTTTTCAGAAAGCTATCCCACATTGCCATCGCATGTTTAATGACCTCCGCATGCTGACCATCCGGTGGTGCTTTTCTACATCCTACATTGCCACTCACTGCCTATCCTGATTCAGACCTTCCGATTGACACCACAGCATGATGTATTTCTCACTCCTACTAGTGAATGGCCTGTTAGAAACCCTTACATTGCGCACCACCCCGCGATGTTTTTCAGAAACCTATCCAACATTGCCACCGCATGTTTCCTGACCACCGCATGCTGACCACTCCGTGGTGTTTATTCCATTTTCCATTGCCACTCACTGCCTCTTCTAATTCAGATATTCTGATTCAAACCACCCCGTGATGTTTTTCTCACTCCTACTCGTGAATGGCCTGTTAGAAACCCTTACAATGTGCACCACCCCATGATGTTTTTCTGAAAACTCTTCTTCATTGCCACAGCCTGTTTCCTGACCTCCTCATACTGACCACCCTGTGGTGCTTTTCTCCATCCTACATTGCCACTCCCTGCTTATCCTAATTCAGAACATCTGATTCACACGACCCCGTGATGTTTTTCTCACTACTACTAGTGAATGGCCTGTTAGAAACCCTTCCAATGCTCAACACCTGCAATGTTTTTCAGAAACCTATCCTACATTGCCATCGCATGTTTCCTGACCTCACCATGCTCACCAACCGATGGTGCTTTTCTCCATTCTACATTTCCACTCACTGCCTATCCTAATTCAGGCACTCCGATTTACACCACCCCGTGATGTTTTTCTCACTCCTACTAGTGAATGGCCTGTTAGAAACCCTTACAATGTGCACCACCCCATGATGTTTTTCCGAAAACTCTTCTACATTGCCACAGCATGTTTCCTGACCTCCTCCTGCTGACCACCCTGTGGTGCTTTTCTCCATCCGACATTGCCACTGACTGTCTATCTTGATTCAGGCCCTCTGATTCACAGCACAACATGATGTATTTCTCACTCCTACTAAAGAATGCCCTGTTAGAAACCCTTACAATGAGCACCACCCTGCAATGTTTTTCAGAAACCTATCCTACATTGCCAATGCAAGTTTCCTGACCTCCCCATCCTGACCACCCCGTGGTGCTTTTCTCCATCCTACATTGCCACTCACTGCCTATCCTGAATCAGGCACTCCGATTCACACCACTCCGTTATATTTTTCTCACTCCTACTAGTGAATGGCCTGTTAGAAACCCTTATAATGCGCACCACCCCGCAATGTTTTTCAGAAACCTATCCTACATTGCCATTGCATGTTTCCTGACCTCTCCGTGCTGACCATCCCTTGGTGCTTTTCTCCATCCTACATTGCACTCACTGCCTATCATAATTCAGAACATCTGATTCACACCACCCGTGATGTTTTTCTCACTCCTACTAGTGAATGGCCTGTTAGAAACCCTTATAATGCGCACAACCCCGCAATGTTTTTCAGAAAACTATCCTATATCGCCACTGCATGTTTCCTGACCTCCCCATGATGACCACCCCATGGTGCTTTTTTCCATCCTACATTGACACTCACTGCCTATCCTGCTCAGGCCCTGCGATTCACACCAGCCCGTGATGTTTTTCTCACTCCTTCTAGTGAAAGGCCATTTAGAAACCCTTACAATGCCCACCACCCGGCGATGATTTTCAGAAACCTATCCTACATTGCCACTGCATGTTTCCTGACCTCCCTATCCACACCAACTCGTGGTGCTGTTCTCCATCCTACATGGCCACTCACTGCCTATCATAATTCAGGCCGTCTGATTCACACCAGCCCGTGATGTTTTTCTCACTCCTACCAGTAAATGCCCTGTTAGAAAACCTTAAATTCTTACCACCCGCGATGTTTTTCAGAAACCTATCCTACATTGCCACTGCATGTGTCTTGACCTCCCCATGATGACAATCCCATGGTGCTTTTCTCCATCCTACATTGCCACTCACTGCCTATCATAATTCTGGCTCTCCGATTCACACAACCCCATGATGTTTTTCTCACTCCTACTAGTGAATGGCCTGTTTGAAACCCTTACATTTCGCACCATTCCGCTTTTTGTCAGAAACCTATCCTTCATTGCCACTGCATGTTTCCTCACCTCCCCATGCTGACCACACTGTGATGCTTTTCTCCATCCTACATTGCCACTCAATGCCTATCCTAATTGAGGACCTCCGTTTCACACCACCCCGTGATGTTGTTCTCACTCCCACTAGTGAACCGCCTGTTAGAAACCCTTACAATGCGTACCACCCAGCGATGTTTATCAGAAACCTATTCGACATTGCCACTGCATGTTTCCTTGCCTCCCCATGCTGACAAACCCGTGGTGTTTTCTCCATCCTACATTGCGACTCACAGACTATCCTAATTCAGTCCCTCCGATTCACACCACCCCGTGATGTTTTTCTCACTCCTACTTGTGAATGGTTGTTAGAAATCCTTACAATGCTCACCACCCCGCTATGTTTTTCAGAAACTTATCCTACATTGCCACTGCATGTTTCTTGACCTCCGCATGCTGACCACACCGTGATGCTTTTCTCTATCCTACATTGCCACTCACTGCCTATCCTAATTCAGTCCCTCCAATTCACACCACCCGTGATGTTTTTCTCACTCCTACTTGTGAATGGCCTGTTAGAAACCCTTACAATGCGCACAACCCCGCTTTTTTTTTTCAGAAACCTATCCTACGTTGCCAATGCATGTTTCCTGACCTCACCATGCTCACCAACCCGTGGTGCTTTTCTCCATCCTACATTGCCCCTCACTGTCTATCTTGATTCATGCCCTCCGATTCACACCACACCATGATGTATTTCTCACTCCTACTAGTGAATGCCCTGTTAGAAACCCTTACAATGCGCACTACCCCACTATTTTTTTCATAAACCTATCCTACATTGCCACTGCATGTTTCCTGACCTCTCCATACTGACCACCCGTGGAGCTTTTCTCCATCCTACATTGCCACTCACGGCCTATACTGATTCAGGCCTTCCGATTCACACCACCCCGTGATGTTTGTCTCACTCCTACTAGTGAATTGCCTGTTAGAAACCCTTACAATGCGCACTACCCCGCGATGTTTTTCAGAAACCTATCCTTCATTGCCACTGCATGTTTCCTGACCTCCCCATGCTGACCACCCCGTGGTGCTTTTCTCCATCCGACGTTGCCCCTCACTGTCTATCTTGATTCAGGCCCTCCGATTCACACCACACCCTGATGTATTTCTCACTCCTATTAGTGAATGGCCTGTTAGAAAGCCTTACAATGCGCAACACCCGGCAATGTTTTTAGGAAACCTATCCTACATTGCCAATGTATGTTTCCTGACCTCCCCATGCTGACCACTCCGTGGTGCTTTTCTCCATCCTACATTGCACTCACTGCCTATCCTAATTCAGATCATGTGATTCACACGACCCCGTGAGGTTTTTCTCACTTGTACTAGTCAATGGCCAGTTAGATACCCTTACAATCCGCACCACACCGTGATGTTTTTCAGAAAAATATCCTACATTGCCACTGCATGTTTCCTGACATCCCCATGCTGACCACCCTGCGGTGCTTTTCTCCATCCTATATTGACACTCAACGCTTATTCTAATTCAGGCCCTCCGAATCACACCACACCATGATGTATTTCTCACTACTACTATTTAAAGGTCTTTTAGAAACCCTTGCAATGAGCACCATGCCGCGATGTTTTTCAGAAACCTATCCTACATTGCTACTGCATGTTTCCTGACCTCCCCATGCAAACCACCCCATGGTGCTTTTCTCCATCCAACATTGCCACTCACTTTCTATCTTGATTCAGGCCCTCCGATTCACACAACAACATGATGTATTTCTCACTGCTACTAGTGAATGGCCAGTTAGAAACACTTACAATGGGCCCCCACCCGGATGTTTTTCAGAAACCTATCCTACATTGCCACTGCATGTTTCCTGACCTCACCATCCTGACCACCCCGTGGTGCTTTTCTCCATCCTACATTGCCACTCACTGCCTATCCTTATTCAGGGCCTCCGATTCGCACCACCCTGTGATGTTTTTCTCACTTCTACTAGTGAATGGCCTCTTAGAAACACTTACAATGCGCACCACTCCGCGATGTTTTTCAGAAACCTGTCCAACATTGCCACTGCATGTTTCCTGACATCGCCATGCTGACCACCCCGTGGTGCTTTTCTCCATCCTACATTGCCAATCACTGTCCAACTTGATTCAGACACTCCGATTCACACCACCCCGTGATGTTTTTCTCACTCCTACTAGTGAATGGCCTTTTAGAATCCCTTAAAATGAGCACCACCCTGCAACGTTTTTCAGAAACCTATCCTACATTGAAACTGCACGTTTCCTGACCTCCCTATCCTGACAACCGCGTGGTGCTTTTCTCCATCCTACATTGCCACTCACTGCCTATCCTGAATCAGGCCTTCTAATTCAAACCACTCCGTTATATTTTTCTCACTCCTACT
This sequence comes from Cavia porcellus, assembly GCF_034190915.1. Lineage (NCBI taxonomy): Eukaryota > Metazoa > Chordata > Mammalia > Rodentia > Caviidae > Cavia > Cavia porcellus. The sequence continues at coordinate 192,028 of NW_026947539.1, read as the reverse complement.
AGTGAATGGCCTGTTAGAAACCCTTATAATGCGCACCACCCCGCCATGTTTTCCAGAAACCTATCCTACATTGCCACTGCATGTTTCCTCACCTCCCCATGCTGACCAAACCGAGTTGCTTTTCTCCATTTTACGTTACCACTCACAGCCTATCCAGTTTCAGGCCCTCCGATACACACCACCCCGTTATGTTTTTCTCACTCCTACTACAGAATGCCCTGTTAGAAAGCCTTTCAATGTGCACCACTTGGCAATGTTTTTCAGAACCCTATCCTACATTGCCAATGCATATTTCCTGACCTCCCCGTGCTGACCATCCCGTGGTGCTTTTCTCCATCCTACATTGCACTCACTGCCTATCATAATTCAGAACATCTGATTCACACCACCCCGTGATGTTTTTCTCACTCCTACTAGTGAATGGCCTTGTTAGAAACCCTTATAATGCGCACCACCCCGCAATGTTTTTCAGAAAACTATCCTATATTACCACTGCGTGTTTCCTGAACTCCCCATGATGACCACCCCATGGTGCATTTCTGCATCCTACATTGCCACTCACTGCCTATCCTAATTATGGCCCTCCGATTCACACCACCTCATGATGTTTTTCTCTCTCCTACTAGTGAATGGCCTGTTGGAAACCCTTACAATGCGCACCACCCCACTTTTTTTTTCAGAAACCTATCCTACATTGCCACTGCATGTTTCCTCACCTCCCCATGCTGACCACCCTCTGGTGTTTTTCTCCATTCTACATTGCCACTCAATGCCTATCCTAATTCAGGACCTCCGATTCACACCACCCCCTGATGTTGTTCTCACTCGTACTAGATAATGGCCTAATAGAAATCCTTACAATGCGCTCCACCCCGCGATGTTTTTCAGAAACCTATCCTACATTGCCACTCCATGTTTCCTGACCTCCGCATGTCGACCACCCCGTTGTGCTTTTCTCCATTCTTCATTGAAACTCACTGCCTAACCTAATTCAGGCCCTCCGATTCACACCACCGCTTGATGTTTTTCTCACTCCTACTAGTGAATGGCCTGCTACAAACCCTTACAATGCGCACCACCCGGCGATGTCTTTCAGAAACCTATCCTACATTGCCACTGCATTTCTACTGATCTACCCATCCTTACCACCCCGTGGTGCTTTTCTCCATCCTACATTGACACTCACTGCCTAACCTGATCAGGCCCTGCGATTCACACCAACCCGTGATGTTTTTCTCACTCCTACTAGTGAAAGGCCATTTACAAACCGTTACAATGCCCACCACCCGGCGATGATTTACAGAAACCTATCCTACATTGCCATTCCATGTTTCCTGACCTCCCTATCGACACCAACTCGTGGTGCTGTTCTCCATCCTACATGGCCACTCACTGCCTATCATAATTCAGGCCGTCTGATTCACACCAGCCCGTGATGTTTTTCTCACTCCTACCAGTAAATGCCCTGTTAGAAAACCTTACAATTCACACCACCCGCGATGTTTTACAGAAACCTATCCTACATTGCCACTGCATGTGTCCTTACCTCCCAATGCTGACCACACCGTGGTGCTTTTCTCCATCCTACATTGCCACTCACTGCCTATCCTGATTCAGGCCCTCTGATTCAAACCACGCTGTGATGTTTTTCTCACTCCTACTAGTGAATGGCCTGTTAGAAACCCTTACAATGTGCACCACCCCGGGATGTTTTTCAGAAACCTATCCTTCATTGACACTGCATGTTTCCTGACATCCCCATGCTGACCACACCGTGGTGCTTTTCTCTAACCTAATTCAGGCCATCCGATTCATACCACCCCGTGATGTTTTTCACACTCCTACTAGTGAATGGCCTGTTAGAAAGCGTTATAATGCGCACCACCCACGATGTTTTTCAGAAACCTATCCTACATTGCCACTGCATGTGTCTTGACCTCCCCATGATGACAATCCCATGGTGCTTTTCTCCATCCTCCATTGCCACTCACTGCCTATCATAATTCTGGCCCTCCGATTCATACCACCCCATGATGTTTTTCTCACTCCTACTAGTGAATGGCCTGTTTGAAACCCTTACATTTCGCACCATTCCGCTTTTTTTTTTCAGAAACCTATCCTTCATTGCCACTGCATGTTTCCTCACCTCCCCATGCTGAGCACCCTGTGGTGCTTTTCTCCATCCTACATTGCCACTCAATGCCTATCCTAATTGAGGACCTCCGTTTCACACCACCCCGTGATGTTGTTCTCACTCCTACTAGTGAACGGCCTGTTAGAAACCCTTACAATGCGTACCACCCAGCGATGTTTATCAGAAAACTATTCGACATTGCCACTGCATGTTTCCTTGCCTCCCCATGCTGACAAACCCGTGGTGTTTTCTCCATCCTACATTGCCCCTCAGTGTCTATCTTGATTCATGCCCTCTGATTCACACCACACCATGATGTATTTCTCACTCCTACTAGTGAATGGCCTGTTAGAAACCCTTACAATGCGCACTACCCCACTATTTTTTTCATAAACCTATCCTACATTGCCACTGCATGTTTCCTGACCTCTCCATCCTGACCAGCCCGTGGAGCTTTTCTCCATCCTACATTGCCACTCACGGCCTATACAGATTCAGGCCCTCCGATTCACACCACCCCGTGATGTTTGTCTCATTCCTACTAGTGAATGGCCTGTTAGAAACCCTTACAATGCGCACTACCCCGCGATGTTTTTCAGAAACCTATCCTTCATTGCCACTGCATGTTTCCTGACCTCCCCATGATGACCACCCCGTGGTGCTTTTCTCCATCCGATGTTGCCACTCACTGTCTATCTTGATTCAGTCCCTCCGATTCACACCACACCCTGATGTATTTCTCACTCCTATTAGTGAATGGCCTGTTAGAAAGCCTTACAATGCGCAACACCCGGCAATGTTTTTCAGAAACCTATCCTGCATTGACAATGTATGTTTCCTGACCTCCCCATGCTGACCACTCCATGGTGCTTTTCTCCATCCTTCATTGCACTCACTGCCTATCCTAATTCAGATCATGTGATTCACATGACCCCGTGAGTTTTTTCTCACTGCTACTAGTCAATGGCCAGTTAGAAACCCTTACAATCCGCACCACACCGTGATGTTTTTCAGAAAACTATCCTACATTGCCACTGCATATTTCCTGACATCCGCATGATAACCACCCCGTGGTGCTTTTCTCCATCCTACATTGCCACTCACTGCCTATCCTAATTCAGGCCCTCCGATTCACACCACCCCGTGATGTTGTTCTCACTCCTACTAGTGAATGGCCTGTTAGAAACCCTTACAATGCGCACCACCCCACTCTTTTTTTTTAGAAACCTATCCTACATTGCCACTGCATGTTTCCTCACCTCCCCATGCTGACGACCCTGCGGTGCTTTTCTCCATCCTACATTGACAGTCAATGCTTATTCTAATTCAGGCCCTCCGATTCACACCACACCATGATGTATTTCTCACTACTACTATTTAAAGGCCTTTTAGAAACCCTTGCAATGAGCACCATCCCGCGATGTTTTTCAGAAACCTATCCTACATTGCTACTGCTTGTTTCCTGACCTCCCCATGCAGACCACCCCGTGGTGCTTTTCTCCATCCGACATTGCCACTCACTTTCTATCTTGATTCAGGCCCTCTGATTCACACCACAACATGTTGTATTTCGCACTGCTACTAGTGAATGGCCAGTTAGAAACACTTACAATGGGCCCCCACCCCGATGTTTTTCAGAAACCTATCTTACATTGCCACTGCATGTTTCCTGACCTCACCATCCTGACCACCCCGTGGTGCTTTTCTCCATCCTACATTGCCACTCACTGCCTATCCTGATTCAGGCCTCCGAATCACACCACCCTGTGATGTTTTTCTCACTTCTACTAGTGAATGGCCTGTTAGAAACACTTACAATGCGCACCACCCCGCGATGTTTTTCAGAAACCTGTACAACATTGCCACTGCATGTTTCCTGACCTCCCCATGCTGACCACCCCGTGGTGCTTTTCTCCATCCTAGATTGCCAATCACTGTCCAACTTGATTCAGACCCTCCGATTCACACCACCCCGTGATGTTTTTCTCACTCCTACTAGTGAAAGGCCTTTTAGAAACCCTTGCAATGGGCACCACCCTGCAACTTTTTTCAGAAACCTATCTTACATTGCCACTGCACGTTTACTGACCTCCCAATCCTGACAACCCCGTGGTGCTTTTCTCCATCCTACATTGCCACTCACTGCCTATCCTGAATCAGGCCCTCTAATTCAAACCACTCCGTTATATTTTTCTCACTCCTACTAGTGAATGGCCTGTTAGAAACACTTATAATGCGCACTACCCCGCGATGTTTTCCAGAAACCTATCCTACATTGCCACTGCATCTTTCCTCACCTCCCCATGCTGACCAAACCGAGTTGCTTTTCTCCATTTTGCGTTACCACTCACAGCCTGTCCGAATTCAGGCCCTTCGATTCACACCACCCCGTTATGTTTTTCTCACTCCTACTACAGAATGCCCTGTTAGAAAGCCTTACAATGTGCACCACCTGGCAATGTTTTTCAGAAACGTATCCTACATTGCCAATGCATGTTTCCTGACCTCCCCGTGCTGACCATCCCGTGGTGCTTTTCTCCATCCTACATTGCACTCACTGCCTATCATAATTCAGAACATCTGATTCACACCACCCCGTGATGTTTTTCTCACTCCTACTAGTGAATGGCCTGTTAGAAACCCTTATAATGCGCACCACCCCGCAATGTTTTTCAGAAAACTATCCTATATTACCACTGCGTGTTTCCTGACCTCCCCATGATGACCACCCCATGGTGCTTTTCTGCATCCTACATTGCCACTCACTGCCTAACCTAATTATGGCCCTCCAATTCACACCACCTCATGATGTTTTTCTCTCTTCTACTAGTGAATGGCCTGTTGGAAACCCTTACAATGCGCACAACCCCACTTTTTTTTTCAGAAACCTATCCTACATTGCCACTGCATGTTTCCTCACCACCCTATGCTGACCACCCTCTGGTGCTTTTCTCCATCCTACATTGCCACTCAATGCCTATCCTAATTCAGGACCTCCGAATCACACCACCCCCTGATGTTGTTCTCACTCGTACTAGATAATGGCCTGATAGAAATCCTTACAATGCGCTCCATCCCGCGATGTTTTTCAGAAACCTATCCTACATTGCCACTCCATGTTTCCTGACCTCCGCATGTCGACCACCCCATGGTGCTTTTCTCCATTCTTCATTGCCACTCACTGCCTAACCTAATTCAGGCCCTATGATTCACACCAGCCCGTAATGTTTTTCTCATTCCTACTAGTGAAAGGCCATTTAGAAACCCTTACAATGCCCACCACCCGGCGATGATTTTCAGAAACTTATCCTACATTGCCATTGCATGTTTCCTGACCTCCCAATGCATACCAACTCGTGGTGCTGTTCTCCATCCTACATGGCCACTCACTGCCTATCATAATTCAGGCCGTCCGATTCACACCAGACCGTGATGTTTTTCTCACTCCTACCAGTAAATGCCCTGTTAGAAAACCTTACAATTCTCACCACCCGCGATGTTTTTCAGAAACCTATCCTACATTGCCACTGCATGTGTCCTGACCTCCCCATGCTGACCACACGGTGGTGCTTTTCTCCATCCTACATTGCCACTCACTGCCTATCCTGATTCAGGCCCTCTGATTCAAACCACGCTGTGATTTTTTCTCACTCCTACTAGTGAATGGCCTGTTAGAAACCCTTACAATGCGCACCACCCCGTGATGTTTTTTAAGAAACCTATCCTAAATTGACACTGCATGTTTCCTGACATCCCCATGCTGACCACACCGTGCTGCTTTTCTCTAACCTAATTCAGGCCATCCGATTCACACCAACCCGTGATGTTTTTCTCACTCCTACTAGTGAATGGCCTGTTAGAAAGCGTTACAATGCGCACCACCCGCGATGGTTTTCAGAAACCTATCCTACATTGCCACTGCATGTGTCTTGACCTCCCCATGATGACAATCCCATGGTGCTTTTCTCCATCCTACATTGCCACTCACTGCCTATCATAATTCTGGCCCTCCGAATCACACCACCCCATGATGTTTTTCTCACTCCTACTAGTGAATGGCCTGTCTGAAACCCTTATATTTTGCACCATTCCGTTTTTTTTCAGAAAACTATCCTACATTGCCACTGCATGTTTCCTCACCTCCCCATGCTGACCACCCTGTGATGCTTTTCTCCATCCTACATTGCCACTCAATGCCTATCCTAATTGAGGACCTCCGTTTCACACCACCCCGTGATGTTGTTCTCACTCCCACTAGTGAACCGCCTGTTAGAAACCCTTACAATGCGTACCACCCAGCGATGTTTATCAGAAACCTATTCGACATTGCCACTGCATGTTTCCTTGCCTCCCCATGCTGACAAAGCTGTGGTGTTTTCTCCATCCTACATTGCCACTCACAGACTATCCTAATTCAGTTCCTCTGATTCACACCACCCCGTGATGTTTTTCTCACTCCTACTTGTGAATGGCTTGTTAGAAATCCTTACAATGCTCACCACCCCGCTATGTTTTTCAGAAACCTATCCTACATTGCCACTGCATGTTTCCTGACCTCCGCATGCTGACCACACCGTGGTGCTTTTCTCCATCCTACATTGGCACTCACTGCCTATCCTAATTCAGGCCCTCCGATTCACACCACACCATGATGTATTTCTCACTACTACTATTTAAAGGCTTTTTAGAAACCCTTGCAATGAGCACCATCCCACGATGTTTTTCAGAAACCTATCCTACATTGCTACTGCATGTTTCCTGACCTCCCCATGCAGACCACCCCATGGTGCTTTTCTCCATCCGACATTGCCACTCACTTTCTATCTTGATTCAGGCCCTCCGATTCACACCACAACATGATGTATTTCTCACTGCTACTAGTGAATGGCCAGTTAGAAACACCTACAATGGGCCCCCACCCCGATGTTTTTCAGAAACCTATCCTACATTGCCATTGCATGTTTCCTGACCTCACCATCCTGACCACCCCGTGCTGCTTTTCTCCATCCTACATTGGCACTCACTGCCTATCCTGATTCAGGCCCTCCGATTCACCCCACCCTGTGATGTTTTTCTCACTTCTACTAGTGAACGGCCTGTTAGAAACACTTACAATACGCACCACCCCGCGATGTTTTTCAGAAACCTGTCCAACATTGCCACTGCATGTTTCCTGACTTCCCCATGCTGACCACCCCGTGGTGCTTTTCTCCATCCTACATTGCCAATCAATGTCCAACTTGATTCAGACCCTCTGATTCACACCACCCCGTGATGTTTTTCTCACTCCTACTAGTGAAAGGCCTTTTAGAAACCCTTACAATGAGCACAACCCTGCAACGTTTTTCAGAAACCTATCCTACATTTCCACTGCACGTTTCCTGACCTCCCAATCCTGACAACCCCGTGGCGCTTTTCTCCATCCTACATTGCCACTCACAGCCTATCCTGAATCAGGACCTCTAATTCAAACCACTCCGTTATATTTTTCTCACTCCCACTAGTGAATGGCCTGTTAGAAACCCTTATAATGCGCACCAACACGCGATGTTTTCCAGAAACCTATCCTACATTGCCACTGCATGTTTCCTCACCTCCCCATGCTGACAAAACCGAGTTGCTTTTCTCCATTTTACGTTACCACTCACAGCCTATCCAGATTCAGGCCCTCCGATTCACACCACCCCATTATGTTTTTCTCACTTCTACTACAGAATGCCCTGTTAGAAAGCCTTACAATGCGCACCACCTGGCAATGTTTTTCAGAAACCTATCCGACATTGCCAATGCATGTTTCCTGACCTCCCCATGCTGACCACTCCGTGGTGCTTTTCTCCATCCTACATTGCACTCACTGCCTATCCTAATTCAGAACATCTGATTCACACTACCCCGTTATGTTTTTCTCACTCCAACTAGTGAATGGCCTGTTAGAAACCCTTACCATGCGCACCACGCCTTGATGTTTTTCAGAAAACTATCCTATATTGCCACTGCTTGTTTCCTGACCTCCCCGTGATGACCACCCAATGGTACTTTTCTCAATCCTACATTGCCACTCACTGCCTATCCTAATTATGGCCCTCCGATTCACACCACACCGTGATGTTTTTCCCACTCCTACTAGTGAATGGCCTGTTAGAAACCCTTACAATGCGCACCACCCCACTTTTTTTTCAGAAACCTATCCTACATTGCCACTGCATGTTTCCTCACCTCCACATGCTGACCGCCCTGTGGTGCTTTTCTCCATCCTACATTGACACTCAATGCTTATTCTAATTCAGGCCCTCTGATTCACACCACACCATGATGTATTTCTCACTCCTAATAGTTAAAGGCCTTTTAGAAACCCTTGCAATGAGCACCACCCGGCGATGTTTTTCAGAAACCTATCCTACATTCCTACTGCATGTTTCCTGACCACCCCATGCTGACCATCCCGTGATGGTTTTCTCCATCGGGCATTGCCACTCACTGCCTATCCTGATTCAGTCCCTCCGATTCACCCCACCCTGTGATATTTTTATCACTTCTCCTAGTGAATGGCCTGTTAGAAACACTAACAATGCGCACCACCCCGCGATGGTTTTCAGAAACCTGTCCTACATTGCCACTGCATGTTTCCTGACCTCACCATGCTGACCACCCCATGGTGCTTTTCTTCATCCTTCATTGCCACTCTCTGCCTATCATAATTCAGGCCCTTCGATTCACACCACCCCGTGATCTTTTTCTCACTCCTTCCAGTGAATGCCCTGTTAGAAACCCTTAAAATTCTCACCAGCCACGATGTTTTTCAGAAACCTATCCTACATTGACACTGCATGTTTCCTGACCTCCCCATGCTGATCACACCGTGGTGCTTTTCTCCATCCTACATTGCCACTCACTGCCTATCGTGATTCAAGCCTTTCGATTCACACCACTCCATGATGTTTTTCTCTCTCCTACTAGTGAATGGCCTGTTGGAAACCCTTACACTGCGCACCACCCGGCTTTTTTTTTCAGAAACCTATCCTACATTGCCACTGCATGTTTCCTCCCCTCCCCATGCTGACCACCGGCTGGTGCTTTTCTCTATCCTACATTGTCACTCAATGCCTATCCTAATTCAGGCCTTCCGATTCACCCAACCCCTTGATGTTGTTCTCACTTGTATTAGATAATGGCCTGTTAGAAATCCTTACAATGCCCACCACCCCGCGATATTTTTCAGAAACCTATCCTACATTGCCACTGCATGTTTCCTGACCTCCTCATGTCAACCACAACGTGGTGCTTTTCTCCATTCTTCATTTCCACTCACTGCCTATCCTAATTCAAGCCCTCCGATTCACACCACCCCTTGATGTTTTTCTCACTCCTACTAGTGAATGGCCTGCTACAAACCCTTACAATGCGCACCACCCGGCAATGTTTTTCAGAAACCTATCCTATATTTCCATTGCATGTTTCCTGACCTCCCTATGCACACCAACTCGTGGTGCTTTTCTCCATCCTACATTGCCACTCACTGTCTATCCTGGTTCAGACCCTGCGATTCACACCACCCCGTGATGTTGTTCTCACTCCTACTAGTGAATGGACTTTTAGAAAACCTTACAATGCGCACCATCCAGCGATGTTTTTCAGAAACCTATCCTACATTGGCAAAGCATGTTTCCAGACCCCCTATGCTGACCACCCCGTGGTGCTTTTCTCCATCCTACATTGCCACTCACTGCCTATCCTAATTCAGAACAACTGATTCACACCACCCGTGATGTTTTTCTCACTCCTACTAGTGAATGGCCTGTTAGAAACCCTTACAATGTGCACCACCCCGGGATGTTTTTCAGAAACCTATCCTAAATTGACACTGCATGTTTCCTGACATCCCCATGCTGACCACACCGTGGTGCTTTTCTCTAACCTAATTCAGGCCATCCGATTCATACCACCCCGTGATGTTTTTCACACTCCTACTAGTGAATGGCCTGTTAGAAAGCGTTATAATGTGCACCACCCACGATGTTTTTCAGAAACCTATCCTACATGGCCACTGCATGTGTCTTGACCTCCCCATGATGACAATCCCATGGTGCTTTTCTCCATCCTCCATTGCCACTCACTGCCTATCATAATTCTGGCCCTCCGATTCATACCACCCCATGATGTTTTTCTCACTCCTACTAGTGAATGGCCTGTTTGAAACCCTTACATTTCGCACCATTCCGCTTTTTTTTTCAGAAACCTATCCTTCATTGCCACTGCATGTTTCCTCACCTCCCCATGCTGAGCTCCCTGTGGTGCTTTTCTCCATCCTACATTGCCACTCAATGCCTATCCTAATTGAGGACCTCCGTTTCACACCACCCCGTGATGTTGTTCTCACTCCTACTAGTGAACGGACTGTTAGAAACCCTTACAATGCGTACCACCCAGCGATGTTTATCAGAAAACTATTCGACATTGCCACTGCATGTTTCCTTGCCTCCCCATGCTGACAAACCCGTGGTGTTTTCTCCATCCTACATTGCCCCTCAGTGTCTATCTTGATTCATGCCCTCTGATTCACACCACACCATGATGTATTTCTCACTCCTACTAGTGAATGGCCTGTTAGAAACCCTTACAATGCGCACTACCCCACTATTTTTTTCATAAACCTATCCTACATTGCCACTGCATGTTTCCTGACCTCTCCATCCTGACCAGCCCGTGGAGCTTTTCTCCATCCTACATTGCCACTCACGGCCTATACAGATTCAGGCCCTCCGATTCACACCACCCCGTGATGTTTGTCTCATTCCTACTAGTGAATGGCCTGTTAGAAACCCTTACAATGCGCACTACCCCGCGATGTTTTTCAGAAACCTATCCTTCATTGCCACTGCATGTTTCCTGACCTCCCCATGATGACCACCCCGTGGTGCTTTTCTCCATCCGATGTTGCCACTCACTGTCTATCTTGATTCAGTCCCTCCGATTCACACCACACCCTGATGTATTTCTCACTCCTATTAGTGAATGGCCTGTTAGAAAGCCTTACAATGCGCAACACCCGGCAATGTTTTTCAGAAACCTATCCTGCATTGACAATGTATGTTTCCTGACCTCCCCATGCTGACCACTCCATGGTGCTTTTCTCCATCCTTCATTGCACTCACTGCCTATCCTAATTCAGATCATGTGATTCACATGACCCCGTGAGTTTTTTCTCACTGCTACTAGTCAATGGCCAGTTAGAAACCCTTACAATCCGCACCACACCGTGATGTTTTTCAGAAAACTATCCTACATTGCCACTGCATATTTCCTGACATCCGCATGATAACCACCCCGTGGTGCTTTTCTCCATCCTACATTGCCACTCACTGCCTATCCTAATTCAGGCCCTCCGATTCACACCACCCCGTGATGTTGTTCTCACTCCTACTAGTGAATGGCCTGTTAGAAACCCTTACAATGCGCACCACCCCACTCTTTTTTTTTAGAAACCTATCCTACATTGCCACTGCATGTTTCCTCACCTCCCCATGCTGACGACCCTGCGGTGCTTTTCTCCATCCTACATTGACAGTCAATGCTTATTCTAATTCAGGCCCTCCGATTCACACCACACCATGATGTATTTCTCACTACTACTATTTAAAGGCCTTTTAGAAACCCTTGCAATGAGCACCATCCCGCGATGTTTTTCAGAAACCTATCCTACATTGCTACTGCTTGTTTCCTGACCTCCCCATGCAGACCACCCCGTGGTGCTTTTCTCCATCCGACATTGCCACTCACTTTCTATCTTGATTCAGGCCCTCTGATTCACACCACAACATGTTGTATTTCGCACTGCTACTAGTGAATGGCCAGTTAGAAACACTTACAATGGGCCCCCACCCCGATGTTTTTCAGAAACCTATCTTACATTGCCACTGCATGTTTCCTGACCTCACCATCCTGACCACCCCGTGGTGCTTTTCTCCATCCTACATTGCCACTCACTGCCTATCCTGATTCAGGCCTCCGAATCACACCACCCTGTGATGTTTTTCTCACTTCTACTAGTGAATGGCCTGTTAGAAACACTTACAATGCGCACCACCCCGCGATGTTTTTCAGAAACCTGTACAACATTGCCACTGCATGTTTCCTGACCTCCCCATGCTGACCACCCCGTGGTGCTTTTCTCCATCCTAGATTGCCAATCACTGTCCAACTTGATTCAGACCCTCCGATTCACACCACCCCGTGATGTTTTTCTCACTCCTACTAGTGAAAGGCCTTTTAGAAACCCTTGCAATGGGCACCACCCTGCAACTTTTTTCAGAAACCTATCTTACATTGCCACTGCACGTTTACTGACCTCCCAATCCTGACAACCCCGTGGTGCTTTTCTCCATCCTACATTGCCACTCACTGCCTATCCTGAATCAGGCCCTCTAATTCAAACCACTCCGTTATATTTTTCTCACTCCTACTAGTGAATGGCCTGTTAGAAACACTTATAATGCGCACTACCCCGCGATGTTTTCCAGAAACCTATCCTACATTGCCACTGCATCTTTCCTCACCTCCCCATGCTGACCAAACCGAGTTGCTTTTCTCCATTTTGCGTTACCACTCACAGCCTGTCCGAATTCAGGCCCTTCGATTCACACCACCCCGTTATGTTTTTCTCACTCCTACTACAGAATGCCCTGTTAGAAAGCCTTACAATGTGCACCACCTGGCAATGTTTTTCAGAAACGTATCCTACATTGCCAATGCATGTTTCCTGACCTCCCCGTGCTGACCATCCCGTGGTGCTTTTCTCCATCCTACATTGCACTCACTGCCTATCATAATTCAGAACATCTGATTCACACCACCCCGTGATGTTTTTCTCACTCCTACTAGTGAATGGCCTGTTAGAAACCCTTATAATGCGCACCACCCCGCAATGTTTTTCAGAAAACTATCCTATATTACCACTGCGTGTTTCCTGACCTCCCCATGATGACCACCCCATGGTGCTTTTCTGCATCCTACATTGCCACTCACTGCCTAACCTAATTATGGCCCTCCAATTCACACCACCTCATGATGTTTTTCTCTCTTCTACTAGTGAATGGCCTGTTGGAAACCCTTACAATGCGCACAACCCCACTTTTTTTTTCAGAAACCTATCCTACATTGCCACTGCATGTTTCCTCACCACCCTATGCTGACCACCCTCTGGTGCTTTTCTCCATCCTACATTGCCACTCAATGCCTATCCTAATTCAGGACCTCCGAATCACACCACCCCCTGATGTTGTTCTCACTCGTACTAGATAATGGCCTGATAGAAATCCTTACAATGCGCTCCATCCCGCGATGTTTTTCAGAAACCTATCCTACATTGCCACTCCATGTTTCCTGACCTCCGCATGTCGACCACCCCATGGTGCTTTTCTCCATTCTTCATTGCCACTCACTGCCTAACCTAATTCAGGCCCTATGATTCACACCAGCCCGTAATGTTTTTCTCATTCCTACTAGTGAAAGGCCATTTAGAAACCCTTACAATGCCCACCACCCGGCGATGATTTTCAGAAACTTATCCTACATTGCCATTGCATGTTTCCTGACCTCCCAATGCATACCAACTCGTGGTGCTGTTCTCCATCCTACATGGCCACTCACTGCCTATCATAATTCAGGCCGTCCGATTCACACCAGACCGTGATGTTTTTCTCACTCCTACCAGTAAATGCCCTGTTAGAAAACCTTACAATTCTCACCACCCGCGATGTTTTTCAGAAACCTATCCTACATTGCCACTGCATGTGTCCTGACCTCCCCATGCTGACCACACGGTGGTGCTTTTCTCCATCCTACATTGCCACTCACTGCCTATCCTGATTCAGGCCCTCTGATTCAAACCACGCTGTGATTTTTTCTCACTCCTACTAGTGAATGGCCTGTTAGAAACCCTTACAATGCGCACCACCCCGTGATGTTTTTTAAGAAACCTATCCTAAATTGACACTGCATGTTTCCTGACATCCCCATGCTGACCACACCGTGCTGCTTTTCTCTAACCTAATTCAGGCCATCCGATTCACACCAACCCATGATGTTTTTCTCACTCCTACTAGTGAATGGCCTGTTAGAAAGCGTTACAATGCGCACCACCCGCGATGGTTTTCAGAAACCTATCCTACATTGCCACTGCATGTGTCTTGACCTCCCCATGATGACAATCCCATGGTGCTTTTCTCCATCCTACATTGCCACTCACTGCCTATCATAATTCTGGCCCTCCGAATCACACCACCCCATGATGTTTTTCTCACTCCTACTAGTGAATGGCCTGTCTGAAACCCTTATATTTTGCACCATTCCGTTTTTTTTCAGAAAACTATCCTACATTGCCACTGCATGTTTCCTCACCTCCCCATGCTGACCACCCTGTGATGCTTTTCTCCATCCTACATTGCCACTCAATGCCTATCCTAATTGAGGACCTCCGTTTCACACCACCCCGTGATGTTGTTCTCACTCCCACTAGTGAACCGCCTGTTAGAAACCCTTACAATGCGTACCACCCAGCGATGTTTATCAGAAACCTATTCGACATTGCCACTGCATGTTTCCTTGCCTCCCCATGCTGACAAAGCTGTGGTGTTTTCTCCATCCTACATTGCCACTCACAGACTATCCTAATTCAGTTCCTCTGATTCACACCACCCCGTGATGTTTTTCTCACTCCTACTTGTGAATGGCTTGTTAGAAATCCTTACAATGCTCACCACCCCGCTATGTTTTTCAGAAACCTATCCTACATTGCCACTGCATGTTTCCTGACCTCCGCATGCTGACCACACCGTGGTGCTTTTCTCCATCCTACATTGGCACTCACTGCCTATCCTAATTCAGGCCCTCCGATTCACACCACACCATGATGTATTTCTCACTACTACTATTTAAAGGCTTTTTAGAAACCCTTGCAATGAGCACCATCCCACGATGTTTTTCAGAAACCTATCCTACATTGCTACTGCATGTTTCCTGACCTCCCCATGCAGACCACCCCATGGTGCTTTTCTCCATCCGACATTGCCACTCACTTTCTATCTTGATTCAGGCCCTCCGATTCACACCACAACATGATGTATTTCTCACTGCTACTAGTGAATGGCCAGTTAGAAACACCTACAATGGGCCCCCACCCCGATGTTTTTCAGAAACCTATCCTACATTGCCATTGCATGTTTCCTGACCTCACCATCCTGACCACCCCGTGCTGCTTTTCTCCATCCTACATTGGCACTCACTGCCTATCCTGATTCAGGCCCTCCGATTCACCCCACCCTGTGATGTTTTTCTCACTTCTACTAGTGAACGGCCTGTTAGAAACACTTACAATACGCACCACCCCGCGATGTTTTTCAGAAACCTGTCCAACATTGCCACTGCATGTTTCCTGACTTCCCCATGCTGACCACCCCGTGGTGCTTTTCTCCATCCTACATTGCCAATCAATGTCCAACTTGATTCAGACCCTCTGATTCACACCACCCCGTGATGTTTTTCTCACTCCTACTAGTGAAAGGCCTTTTAGAAACCCTTACAATGAGCACAACCCTGCAACGTTTTTCAGAAACCTATCCTACATTTCCACTGCACGTTTCCTGACCTCCCAATCCTGACAACCCCGTGGCGCTTTTCTCCATCCTACATTGCCACTCACAGCCTATCCTGAATCAGGACCTCTAATTCAAACCACTCCGTTATATTTTTCTCACTCCCACTAGTGAATGGCCTGTTAGAAACCCTTATAATGCGCACCAACACGCGATGTTTTCCAGAAACCTATCCTACATTGCCACTGCATGTTTCCTCACCTCCCCATGCTGACAAAACCGAGTTGCTTTTCTCCATTTTACGTTACCACTCACAGCCTATCCAGATTCAGGCCCTCCGATTCACACCACCCCATTATGTTTTTCTCACTTCTACTACAGAATGCCCTGTTAGAAAGCCTTACAATGCGCACCACCTGGCAATGTTTTTCAGAAACCTATCCGACATTGCCAATGCATGTTTCCTGACCTCCCCATGCTGACCACTCCGTGGTGCTTTTCTCCATCCTACATTGCACTCACTGCCTATCCTAATTCAGAACATCTGATTCACACTACCCCGTTATGTTTTTCTCACTCCAACTAGTGAATGGCCTGTTAGAAACCCTTACCATGCGCACCACGCCTTGATGTTTTTCAGAAAACTATCCTATATTGCCACTGCTTGTTTCCTGACCTCCCCGTGATGACCACCCAATGGTACTTTTCTCAATCCTACATTGCCACTCACTGCCTATCCTAATTATGGCCCTCCGATTCACACCACACCGTGATGTTTTTCCCACTCCTACTAGTGAATGGCCTGTTAGAAACCCTTACAATGCGCACCACCCCACTTTTTTTTCAGAAACCTATCCTACATTGCCACTGCATGTTTCCTCACCTCCACATGCTGACCGCCCTGTGGTGCTTTTCTCCATCCTACATTGACACTCAATGCTTATTCTAATTCAGGCCCTCTGATTCACACCACACCATGATGTATTTCTCACTCCTAATAGTTAAAGGCCTTTTAGAAACCCTTGCAATGAGCACCACCCGGCGATGTTTTTCAGAAACCTATCCTACATTCCTACTGCATGTTTCCTGACCACCCCATGCTGACCATCCCGTGATGGTTTTCTCCATCGGGCATTGCCACTCACTGCCTATCCTGATTCAGTCCCTCCGATTCACCCCACCCTGTGATATTTTTATCACTTCTCCTAGTGAATGGCCTGTTAGAAACACTAACAATGCGCACCACCCCGCGATGGTTTTCAGAAACCTGTCCTACATTGCCACTGCATGTTTCCTGACCTCACCATGCTGACCACCCCATGGTGCTTTTCTTCATCCTTCATTGCCACTCTCTGCCTATCATAATTCAGGCCCTTCGATTCACACCACCCCGTGATCTTTTTCTCACTCCTTCCAGTGAATGCCCTGTTAGAAACCCTTAAAATTCTCACCAGCCACGATGTTTTTCAGAAACCTATCCTACATTGACACTGCATGTTTCCTGACCTCCCCATGCTGATCACACCGTGGTGCTTTTCTCCATCCTACATTGCCACTCACTGCCTATCGTGATTCAAGCCTTTCGATTCACACCACTCCATGATGTTTTTCTCTCTCCTACTAGTGAATGGCCTGTTGGAAACCCTTACACTGCGCACCACCCGGCTTTTTTTTTCAGAAACCTATCCTACATTGCCACTGCATGTTTCCTCCCCTCCCCATGCTGACCACCGGCTGGTGCTTTTCTCTATCCTACATTGTCACTCAATGCCTATCCTAATTCAGGCCTTCCGATTCACCCAACCCCTTGATGTTGTTCTCACTTGTATTAGATAATGGCCTGTTAGAAATCCTTACAATGCCCACCACCCCGCGATATTTTTCAGAAACCTATCCTACATTGCCACTGCATGTTTCCTGACCTCCTCATGTCAACCACAACGTGGTGCTTTTCTCCATTCTTCATTTCCACTCACTGCCTATCCTAATTCAAGCCCTCCGATTCACACCACCCCTTGATGTTTTTCTCACTCCTACTAGTGAATGGCCTGCTACAAACCCTTACAATGCGCACCACCCGGCAATGTTTTTCAGAAACCTATCCTATATTTCCATTGCATGTTTCCTGACCTCCCTATGCACACCAACTCGTGGTGCTTTTCTCCATCCTACATTGCCACTCACTGTCTATCCTGGTTCAGACCCTGCGATTCACACCACCCCGTGATGTTGTTCTCACTCCTACTAGTGAATGGACTTTTAGAAAACCTTACAATGCGCACCATCCAGCGATGTTTTTCAGAAACCTATCCTACATTGGCAAAGCATGTTTCCAGACCCCCTATGCTGACCACCCCGTGGTGCTTTTCTCCATCCTACATTGCCACTCACTGCCTATCCTAATTCAGAACAACTGATTCACACCACCCGTGATGTTTTTCTCACTCCTACTAGTGAATGGCCAGTTAGAAACCCTTACAATGCACACCACTCTCTGATGTTTTTCAAAAAACTATCCTACATTGCCACTGCATGTTTCATGAGCTCCCCATGATGACCACCCCATGGTGCTTTTCTCTATCCTACATTGCCACTCACTGCCTATCCTAATTCAGGCCCTCCGATTCACACCACCCATGATGTTTTTCTCACTTCTTCTAGTGAATTGACTGATAGAAAGACTTACAATGCGCACTAACCCACGTTTTTTCCCGAAACCTATCCTACATTCCCACTGCATGTTTCCTCACCTCCCCATGCTGACAACCCTGTGGTGCTTTTCTCCATCCTACATTGCCACTCAATGCCTATCCTAATTCAGGCCCTCCGATTCACACCACCCCGTGATGTTGTTCTCACTCCTACTAGTGAATGGCCTGTTAGAAACCCTTACAATGCGCACCACCCAGCGATGTTTCAGAATCCTATTCTACATTGCCACTGCACGTTTCCTTGCCTCCCCATGCTGACAAACCCGTGGTGCTTTTCTCCAGCCTACATTGCCACTCACTGCCTATCCTAATTCAAGTCCTTCGATTCACACTACCCCATGATGGTTTTCTCACTACTACTAGTGAAAGGCCTTTTAGAAACCCTTACAATGCGAACCACCCCGCGATGTTTTTCAGAAACCTATCCTACATTGCCACCGCATGTTTCCTGAACTCCCAATGCTGACCGCACCGTGGAGCTTTTCTGCATTTTACATTGCCACTCACTGCCTCTCCTAATTCAGGCCCTCTGATTCACACCACCCCGTGACATTTTTCTCTAACTACTAGTGAATTGCCTGTTAGAAACCCTTACAATGCGCACTACCCCGCTTTTTTTTCCGAAACCTATCCTACATTTCCACTGCATGTTTCCTCACCTCCCAATGCTGACCACCCTGTGGTGCTTTTCTCCATCCTACATTGCCACTCAATGCCTATCCTAATTCAGGCCCTCCGTTTCACACCACCCCGTCATGTTGTTCTCACTCCTACTAGTGAATGGCCTGTTAGAAACCCTTACAGTGCGCACCACCCAGCGATGTTTATCAGAAACCAATTCTACATTGCAACTGCATGTTTCCTTGCCTCCCCATGCTGACAAACCCGTGGTGCTTTTCTCCATCCTACATTGCCACTCACAGCCTACCCTAATTCAGGCCCTCAGATTCACACCACCCCGTGATGTTTTTCTCACTCCTACTTGTGAATGGCATGTTAGAAATCCTTACAATGCGCACCACCCCGCGATGTTTTTCAGAAACCTATCCTACAATGCCACTGCATGTTTCCTGACCTCCCCATGTTGACCACCCCATGGTGCTTTTCTCCATTCTTCTTTGCCACTCACTGCCTATCCTAATTCAGGCCCTCCGATTCACAACACCATGTGATGTTTTTATCACTCCTACTAGTGAATGGCCTGCAAAAAAACCCTTAGAACGCGCATCCACCGTGATGTTTTTCAGAAACCTATCCTACATTGCCATTGTATGTTTCCTGACCTCCCCATGCTCAGCTACCCGTGGTGCTTTTCTCCATCCCACATTGCCACTCACAGTCTATCTTGATTCACACCGTCCGTTTCACACCACCCCGTGATGTGTTTTTCACTCCTACTTGTGAATGGCTTGTTAGAAAGCCTTAAAATGCGCACCACCCCGCGATGTTTTCCAGTAACCTATCCTACATTGCCATTGCATGTTTCCTGACCTCCCCATGTTGACCATCCCGTGGTGCTTTTCTCCATTCTACATTGCCATTCACTGCCTATCCTGATTCAGGCCCTCCAATTCACACCAGCACATTATATTTTTCTCAATCCTACTAGGGAATGCCCTGTTAGAAAACCTTAAAATGCGCACCACCCCGTGATGTTTTTCAGAAACCTATCCTACATTGCAACTGCATGTTTCCTGACGTCCCCATGCTGACCTCACCGTGGTGCTTTTCTCCATTTTACGTTGTCACTCACTGCCTATTCTATTCAGGCCCTCCGATTCACACCACTCCGTGATGTTTTTCTCACTCCTACTAGTTAATGGCCTGTTAGAAAGCCTTACAATGCGCAACACCCGGCGATGTTTTTCAGAAACATATCCTACATTGCCAATGTATGTTTCCTGACCTCCCCATGCTGACCACCCCGTGGTGCTTTTCTCCAACCTTCATTGCACTCACTGCCTATCCTAATTCAGATCATGTGATTCACACGACCCCGTGAGGTTTTTCTCACTCCTACTAGTCAATGGCCAGTTAGAAACCCTTAGAATTCGCACCACACCGTGATTTTTTTCAGAAAACTATCCTACATTGCCACTGGATGTTTCCTGACATCCTCATGATAACCACCCCGTGGTGATATTCTCCATCCTACATTGCCACTCACTGCCTATCCTAATTATGGCCCTCCGATTCACACCACACCGTGATGTTTTTCCCACTCCTACTAGTGAATGGCCTGTTATAAACCCTTACAATCCGCACCACCCCACTTTTTTCTTCAGAAACCTATCCTACATTGCCACTGCATGTTTCCTCACCTCCACATGCTGACCGCCCTGTGGTGCTTTTCTCCATCCTACATTGACACTCAATGCTTATTCTAATTCAGGCCCTCCGATTCACACCACACCATGATGTATTTCTCACTCCTAATAGTTAAAGGCCTTTTAGAAACCCTTGCAATGAGCACCACCCCGCGATGTTTTTCAGAAACCTATCCTACATTCCTACTGCATGTTTCCTGACCACCCCATGCTGACCATCCCGTGATGGTTTTCTCCATCGGGCATTGCCACTCACTGCCTATCCTGATTCAGTCCCTCCGATTCACCCCACCCTGTGATATTTTTATCACTTCTCCTAGTGAATGGCCTGTTAGAAACACTAACAATGCGCACCACCCCGCGATGGTTTTCAGAAACCTGTCCTACATTGCCACTGCATGTTTCCTGACCTCACCATGCTGACCACCCCATGGTGCTTTTCTTCATCCTTCATTGCCACTCTCTGCCTATCATAATTCAGGCCCTTCGATTCACACCACCCCATGATCTTTTTCTCACTCCTTCCAGTGAATGCCCTGTTAGAAACCCTTAAAATTCTCACCAGCCACGATGTTTTTCAGAAACCTATCCTACATTGACACTGCATGTTTCCTGACCACCCCATCCTGACCACACCGTGGTGCTTTTCTCCATCCTACATTGCCACTCACGGCCTATCCTGATTCAAGCCTTTCGATTCACACCACCCCATGATGTTTTTCTCTCTCCTACTAGTGAATGGCCTGTTGGAAACCCTTACACTGCGCACCACCCGGCTTTTTTTTTCAGAAACCTATCCTACATTGCCACTGCATGTTTCCTCCCCTCCCCATGCTGACCACCCTCTGGTGCTTTTCTCCATCCTACATTGTCACTCAATGCCTATCCTAATTCAGGCCTTCCGATTCACCCAACCCCTTGATGTTGTTCTCACTTGTATTAGATAATGGCCTGTTAGAAATCCTTACAATGCCCACCACCCCGCGATATTTTTCAGAAACCTATCCTACATTGCCACTGCATGTTTCCTGACCTCCTCATGTCAACCACAACGTGGTGCTTTTCTCCATTCTTCATTTCCACTCACTGCCTATCCTAATTCAAGCCCTCCGATTCACACCACCCCTTGATGTTTTTCTCACTCCTATTAGTGAATGGCCTGCTACAAACCCTTACAATGCGCACCACCCGGCAATGTTTTTCAGAAACCTATCCTATATTTCCATTGCATGTTTCCTGACCTCCCTATGCACACCAACTCGTGGTGCTTTTCTCCATCCTACATTGCCACTCACTGTCTATCCTGGTTCAGACCCTGCGATTCACACCACCCCGTGATGTTGTTCTCACTCCTACTAGTGAATGGACTTTTAGAAAACCTTACAATGCGCACCATCCAGCGATGTTTTTCAGAAACCTATCCTACATTGGCAAAGCATGTTTCCAGACCCCCTATGCTGACCACCCCGTGGTGCTTTTCTCCATCCTACATTGCCACTCACTGCCTATCCTAATTCAGAACAACTGATTCACACCACCCGTGATGTTTTTCTCACTCCTACTAGTGAATGGCCAGTTAGAAACCCTTACAATGCACACCACTCTCTGATGTTTTTCAAAAAACTATCCTACATTGCCACTGCATGTTTCATGAGCTCCCCATGATGACCACCCCATGGTGCTTTTCTCTATCCTACATTGCCACTCACTGCCTATCCTAATTCAGGCCCTCCGATTCACACCACCCATGATGTTTTTCTCACTTCTTCTAGTGAATTGACTGATAGAAAGACTTACAATGCGCACTAACCCACTATTTTTCCCGAAACCTATCCTACATTCCCACTGCATGTTTCCTCACCTCCCCATGCTGACAACCCTGTGGTGCTTTTCTCCATCCTACATTGCCACTCAATGCCTATCCTAATTCAGGCCCTCCGATTCACACCACCCCGTGATGTTGTTCTCACTCCTACTAGTGAATGGCCTGTTAGAAACCCTTACAATGAGCACCACCCAGCGATGTTTCAGAATCCTATTCTACATTGCCACTGCACGTTTCCTGGCCTCCCCATGCTGACAAACCCGTGGTGCTTTTCTCCAGCCTACATTGTCACTCACTGCCTATCCTAATTCAAGTCCTTCGATTCACACCACCCCGTGATGGTTTTCTCACTACTACAAGTGAAAGGCCTTTTAGAAACCCTTACAATGCGAACCACCCCGCGATGTTTTTCAGAAACCTATGCTACATTGCCACTGCATGTTTCCTGACCTCCCAATGCTGACCGCACCGTGGAGCTTTTCTCCATTTTACATTGCCACTCACTGCCTCTCCTAATTCAGGCCCTCTGATTCACACCACCCCGTGACATTTTTCTCTATACTACTAGTGAATTGCCTGTTAGCAACCCTTACAATGCGCACTACCCCGCTTTTTTTTCCGAAACCTATCCTACATTTCCACTGCATGTTTCCTCACCTCCCAATGCTGACCACCCTGTGGTGCTTTTCTCCATCCTACATTGCCACTCAATGCCTGTCCTAATTCAGGCCCTCCGTTTCACACCACCCCGTCATGTTGTTCTCACTCCTACTAGTGAATGGCCTGTTAGAAACCCTTACAGTGCGCACCACCCAGCGATGTTTATCAGAAACCAATTCTACATTGCAACTGCATGTTTCCTTGCCTCCCCATGCTGACAAACCCGTGGTGCTTTTCTCCATCCTACATTGCCACTCACAGCCTACCCTAATTCAGGCCCTCAGATTCACACCACCCCGTGATGTTTTTCTCACTCCTACTTGTGAATGGCATGTTAGAAATCCTTACAATGCGCACCACCCCGCGATGTTTTTCAGAAACCTATCCTACAATGCCACTGCATGTTTCCTGACCTCCCCATGTTGACCACCCCATTGTGCTTTTCTCCATTCTTCATTGCCACTCACTGCCTATCCTAATTCAGGCCCTCCGATTCATACCACCATGTGATGTTTTTATCACTCCTACTAGTGAATGGCCTGCAAAAAAACCCTTAGAACGCGCATCCACCGTGATGTTTTTCAGAAACCTATCCTTCATTGCCATTGTATGTTTCCTGACCTCCCCATGCTCAGCAACCCGTGGTGCTTTTCTCCATCCCACATTGCCACTCACAGTCTATCTTGATTCACACCGTTCGTTTCACACCACCCCTTGACGTGTTTTTCACTCCTACTTGTGAATGGCTTGTTAGAAAGCCTTAAAATGCGCACCACCCCGCGATGTTTTCCAGTAACCTATCCTACATTGCCATTGCATGTTTCCTGACCTCCCCATGTTGACCATCCCGTGGTGCTTTTCTCCATTCTACATTGCCACTCACTGCCTATCCTGATTCAGGCCCTCCAATCCACACCAGCACATTATATTTTTCTCAATCCTACTAGGGAATGCCCTGTTAGAAAACCTTAAAATGCGCACCACCCCGTGATGTTTTTCAGAAACCTATCCTACATTGCAACTGCATGTTTCCTGACGTCCCCATGCTGACCTCACCGTGGTGCTTTTCTCCATTTTACGTTGTCACTCACTGCCTATTCTATTCAGGCCCTCCGATTCACACCACTCCGTGATGTTTTTCTCACTCCTACTAGTTAATGGCCTGTTAGAAAGCCTTACAATGCGCAACACCGGCGATGTTTTTCAGAAACCTATCCTACATTGCCAATGTATGTTTCCTGACCTACCCATGCTGACCACCCCGTGGTGCTTTTCTCCAACCTTCATTGCACTCACTGCCTATCCTAATTCAGATCATGTGATTCACACGACCCCGTGAGGTTTTTCTCACTCCTACTAGTCAATCGCCAGTTAGAAACCCTTAGAATCCGCACCACACTGTGATTTTTTTCAGAAAACTATCCTACATTGCCACTGGATGTTTCCTGACATCCTCATGATAACCACCCCGTGGTGATATTCTCCATCCTACATTGCACTCACTGCCTATCCTAATCCAGGCCCTCCGATTCACACCACCCCGTGATGTTTTTTCACACTCCTACTAGTGAATGGCCTGTTAGAAACCCTTACAATGCGCACCAACCCACTCTTTTTTTCAGAAACCTATCCAACATTGCCACTGCATGTTTCCTCACCTCCCCATGCTGACCACCCTGTGGTGCTTTTCTCCATCCTACATTGACACTCAATGCTTATTCTAATTCAGGCCCTAAGATTCACACCACACCATGATGTATTTCTCACTCCTACTATTTAAAGGCCTTTTAGAAACCCTTGCAATGAGCACCATACCGCGATGTTTTTCAGAAACCTATCCTACATTCCTACTGCATGTTTCCTGACTTCCCCATGCTGACCACCCCGTGGTGCTTTTCTCCATCCGACCTTGCCACTCACTTTCTATCTTGATTCAGGCACTCCGATTCACACCACAAAATGATGTATTTCTCACTGCTACTAGTGAATGGCCAGTTAGAAACACTTACAAAGGGCCCCCACCCCATGTTTTTCAGAAACCTATCCTACATTGCCAATGCATGTTTCCTGACTTCCCCATGCTGACAACCCCGTGGTGCTTTTCTCCATCCTACATTGCACTCACTGCCTATCCTAATTCAGAACATCTGATTCACACCACCCCGTGATGTTTTTCTCACACCAACTAGTGAATGGCCTGTTAGAAACCCTTACAATGCGCACCACCCCTTGATGTTTTTCAGAAAACTATCCTATATTGCCACTGCTTGTTTCCTGACCTCCCCATGATGACCCCCCAATGGTGCTTTTCTCCATCCTACATTGCCACTCACTGCCTATCCTAATTATGGCCCTCCAATTCACACCACCCCGTGATGTTTTTCTCACTCCTACTAGTGAATGGCCTGATAGAAACCCTTACAATGCGCACCACCCCAATATTTTTTTTCAGAAACATATCCTACATTGCCACTGCATGTTTCCTCACCTCCCCATGCTGACCACCCTGTGGTGCTTTTCTCCATCCTACATTGACACTCAACGCTTATTCTAATTCAGGCCCTCCGATTCACTCCACACCATAATGTATTTCTCACTCCTACTAGTTAAAGGCCTTTTAGAAACCCTTGCAATGAGCACCACCCCGCGATGTTTTTCAGAAACCTATCCTACATTGCTACTGCATGTTTCCTGACCTCCCCATGCTGACCACCCCGTGGTGCTTTTCTCCATCGGGCATTGCCACTCACTGCGTATCCTGATTCAGGCCCTCCGATTCACCCCACCCTGTGATATTTTTATCACTTCTCCTAGTGAATGGCCTGTTGGAAACACTAACAATGCGCACCACCTCGCGATGTTTTTCAGAAACCTGTCCTACATTGCCACTGCATGTTCCTTACCTCCCCATGCTGACCACCCCATGGTGCTTTTCTTCAACCTTCGTTGCCACTCACTGCCTATACTGATTCGAGCCTTCCAATTCACACCACCCCTTGATGTTTTTCTCTCTCCTACTAGTGAATGGCCTGTTCCAAACCCTTACAATGCGCACCACCCCACTTTTTTTTCAGAAACCTATCCTACTTTGCCACTACATGTTTCCTCCCCTCCCCATGCTGACCACTCTCTGGTGCATTTCTCCATCCTACATTGCCACTCAATGCCTATACTAATTCAGGCACTCCGATTCACACCACCCCCTGATGTTGTTCTCACTCGTATTAGATAATGGCCTGTTAGAAATCCTTACAATGCGCACCACCCCGCGATATTTTTCAGAAACCTATCCTACATTGCCACTGCATGTTTCCTCCCCTCCCCATGCTGACCACTCTCTGGTGCATTTCTCCATCCTACATTGCCACTCACTGCCTATCCTAATTATGGCCCTCCAATTCACACCACCCCGTGATGTTTTTCTCACTCCTACTAGTGAATGGCCTGATAGAAACCCTTACAATGCGCACCACCCCAATATTTTTTTTCAGAAACATATCCTACATTGCCACTGCATGTTTCCTCACCTCCCCATGCTGACCACCCTGTGGTGCTTTTCTCCATCCTACATTGACACTCAACGCTTATTCTAATTCAGGCCCTCCGATTCACTCCACACCATAATGTATTTCTCACTCCTACTAGTTAAAGGCCTTTTAGAAACCCTTGCAATGAGCACCACCCCGCGATGTTTTTCAGAAACCTATCCTACATTGCTACTGCATGTTTCCTGACCTCCCCATGCTGACCACCCCGTGGTGCTTTTCTCCATCGGGCATTGCCACTCACTGCGTATCCTGATTCAGGCCCTCCGATTCACCCCACCCTGTGATATTTTTATCACTTCTCCTAGTGAATGGCCTGTTAGAAACACTAACAATGCGCACCACCTCGCGATGTTTTTCAGAAACCTGTCCTACATTGCCACTGCATGTTCCTTACCTCCCCATGCTGACCACCCCATGGTGCTTTTCTTCAACCTTCATTGCCACTCACTGCCTATACTGATTCGAGCCTTCCAATTCACACCACCCCTTGATGTTTTTCTCTCTCCTACTAGTGAATGGCCTGTTCCAAACCCTTACAATGCGCACCACCCCACTTTTTTTTCAGAAACCTATCCTACTTTGCCACTACATGTTTCCTCCCCTCCCCATGCTGACCACTCTCTGGTGCATTTCTCCATCCTACATTGCCACTCAATGCCTATACTAATTCAGGCACTCCGATTCACACCACCCCCTGATGTTGTTCTCACTCGTATTAGATAATGGCCTGTTAGAAATCCTTACAATGCGCACCACCCCGCGATATTTTTCAGAAACCTATCCTACATTGCCACTGCATGTTTCCTCCCCTCCCCATGCTGACCACTCTCTGGTGCATTTCTCCATCCTACATTGCCACTCACTGCCTATCCTAATTATGGCCCTCCAATTCACACCACCCCGTGATGTTTTTCTCACTCCTACTAGTGAATGGCCTGATAGAAACCCTTACAATGCGCACCACCCCAATATTTTTTTTCAGAAACATATCCTACATTGCCACTGCATGTTTCCTCACCTCCCCATGCTGACCACCCTGTGGTGCTTTTCTCCATCCTACATTGACACTCAACGCTTATTCTTATTCAGGCCCTCCGATTCACTCCACACCATAATGTATTTCTCACTCCTACTAGTTAAAGGCCTTTTAGAAACCCTTGCAATGAGCACCACCCCGCGATGTTTTTCAGAAACCTATCCTACATTGCTACTGCATGTTTCCTGACCTCCCCATGCTGACCACCCCGTGGTGCTTTTCTCCATCGGGCATTGCCACTCACTGCGTATCCTGATTCAGGCCCTCCGATTCACCCCACCCTGTTATATTTTTATCACTTCTCCTAGTGAATGGCCTGTTAGAAACACTAACAATGCGCACCACCTCGCGATGTTTTTCAGAAACCTGTCCTACATTGCCACTGCATGTTCCTTACCTCCCCATGCTGACCACCCCATGGTGCTTTTCTTCAACCTTCATTGCCACTCACTGCCTATACTGATTCGAGCCTTCCAATTCACACCACCCCTTGATGTTTTTCTCTCTCCTACTAGTGAATGGCCTGTTCCAAACCCTTACAATGCGCACCACCCCACTTTTTTTTCAGAAACCTATCCTACTTTGCCACTACATGTTTCCTCCCCTCCCCATGCTGACCACTCTCTGGTGCATTTCTCCATCCTACATTGCCACTCAATGCCTATACTAATTCAGGCACTCCGATTCACACCACCCCCTGATGTTGTTCTCACTCGTATTAGATAATGGCCTGTTAGAAATCCTTACAATGCGCACCACCCCGCGATATTTTTCAGAAACCTATCCTACATTGCCACAGCATGTTTCCTCCCCTCCCCATGCTGACCACTCTCTGGTGCATTTCTCCATCCTACATTGCCACTCAATGCCTATACTAATTCAGGCACTCCGATTCACACCACCCCCTGATGTTATTCTCACTCGTATTAGATAATGGCCTGTTAGAAATCCTTACAATGCGCAACACCCCGCGATATTTTTCAGAAACCTATCCTACATTGCCACTGCATGTTTCCTGACCTCCCCATGTCGACCACCCCGTGGTGCTTTTTTCCATTCTTCATTACCACTCACTGCCTATCCTAATTCAAGCCCTCCGATTCACACCAACCCTTGATGTTTTTCTCACTCCTATTAGTGAATGGCCTGTTAGAAACCCTTACAATGCGCACCAACCCACTCTTTGTTTCAAAAACCTATCCAACATTGCCACTGCATGTTTCCTCACCTCCCCATGCTGACCAACCTGTGGTGCTTTTCTCCATCCTACATTGACACTCAATGCTTATTCTAATTCAGGCCATAAGATTCACACCACACCATGATGTATTTCTCACTCCTACTATTTAAATGCCTTTTAGAAACCCTTGCAATGAGCACCATCCCACGATGTTTTTCAGAAACCTATCCTACATTCCTACTGTATGTTTCCTGACCTCCCCATGCTGACCACCCCGTGGTGCTTTTCTCCTTTCGACCTTGCCACTCACTTTCTATCTTGATTTAAGCACTCCGATGCACACCACAACATGATGTATTTCTCACTGCTACTAGTGAATGGCCAGTTAGAAACACTTACAAAGGGCCCCCACCCCATGTTTTTCAGAAACCTATCCTACATTGAAACTGCATGTTTCCTGACCTCACCATCCTGACAAACCCGTGGTGCTTTTCTCCATCCTACATTGCACTCACTGCCTATCCTAATTCAGAACATCTGATTCACACCACCCTGTGATGTTTTTCTCACACCAACTAGTGAATGGCCTGTTAGAAACCCTTACAATGCGCACCACCCCTTGATGTTTTTCAGAAAACTATCCTATATTGCCACTGCTTGTTTCCTGACCTCCCCATGATGACCCCCCAATGGTGCTTTTCTCCATCCTACATTGCCACTCACTGCCTATCCTAATTCAGGCCCTCCGATTCACACCACCCCGTGATTTTTTTTCTCACTCCTACTAGTGAATGGCCTGATAGAAACCCTTACAATGCGCACCACCCCAATTTTTTTTTTCAGAAACATATCCTACATTGCCACTGCATGTTTCCTCAGCTCCCCATGCTGACCACCCTGTGGTGCTTTTCTCCATCCTACATTGACACTCAATGCTTATTCTAATTCAGACCCTCCGATTCACACCACACCATGATGTATTTCTCACTCCTACTAGTTAAAGGCCTTTTAGAAACCCTTGCAATGAAAACCACCCCGGGATGTTTTTCAGAAACCTATCCTACATTGCTACTGCATGTTTCCTGACCTCCCCATGCTGACCACCCCGTGGTGCTTTTCTCCATCGGGCATTGCCACTCACTGCCTATCCTGATTCAGGCCCTCCGATTCACCCCACCCTTTGATATTTTTATCACTTCTCCTAGTGAATGGCCTGTTAGAAACACTAACAATGCGCACCACCACGCGATGTTTTTCAGAAACCTGTCCTACATTGCCACTGCATGTTTCCTGACCTCCCCATGCTGACCACCCCATGGTGCTTTTCTTCATCCTTCATTCCCATTCACTGCCTATCCTGATTCAAGCCTTCCAATTCACACCACCCCTTGATGTTTTTCTCTCTCCTACTAGTGAATGGCCTGTTGGAAACCCTTGCAATGTGCACCACCCCACTTTTTTTTTCAGAAACCTATCCTACTTTGCCACTGCATGTTTCCTCCCCTCCCCATGCTGACCACCCTCTGGTGCATTTCTCCATCCTACATTGCCACTCAATGCCTATACTAATTCAGGCACTCCGATTCACACCACCCCCTGATGTTGTTCTCACTCGTATTAGATAATGGCCTGTTAGAAATCCTTACAATGCGCACCACCCCGCGATATTTTTCAGAAACCTATCCTACATTGCCGCTGCATGTTTCCTGACCTCCCCATGTCGACCACCCCGTGGTGCTTTTCTCCATTCTTCATTACTACTCACTGCCTATCCTAATTCAAGCCCTCCGATTCACACCACCCCTTGATGTTTTTCTCACTCCTATTAGTGAATGGCCTGCTACAAACCCTTACAATGCGCACCACCCGGCGATGTTTTTCAGAAACCTATCCTACATTTCCATTGCATGTTTCCTGACCTCCCTATGCACACCCACCCGTGGTGCTTTTCTCCATCCTACATTGTCACTCACTGTCTATCCTGATTCAGGCCCTGCGATTCACACCACACCATGATGTATTTCGCACTCCTACTAGTGAATGACTTGTTAGAAACCCTTACAGTTCTCACCACGCCGCAATGTTTTTCAGAAACCTATCCTACATTGCCACTGCATGTTTCATAATCTCCCCATGCTGACCAACCTGTGGTGCTTTTCTCCATCCTACATTGCCACTCACTGCCTATCCTGATTCAGGCCCTCCGATAAACACCAACCCATGATGTTTTTCTCACTCCTACTAGTAAATGGCCTGTTAGAAACCATTTCAATGCACACCACCACACGATTTTTTTTCAGAAACCTATCTGACATTGCCACGGCATGTTTCCTGACCTCCACAAGCTGACCACCCTGTGGTGCTTTTCTCCATCTGACATTGCCACTCACTTTCTATCTTGATTCAGGCCCTCCAATTCACACTACACCATGATGTATTTTGCACTCCTACTAGTGAATGGCCTGTTAGAAACCCTTACAATTCTCACCACCTGCGATGATTTTCAGAAACCTATCCTACATTGCCACTGCATGTGTCCTGACCTCCCCATGCTGACCATCCCGTGGTGCTTTTGTCCATCCTATATTGCCACTCACTGGCTATCCTGATTCAGGCCCTCTGATTCAAACCACACCGTGATGTATTTCTCATTCCTACTAGGGAATGGCCTGTCAGAAACCCTTACAATGCGCACCACCCCGCATTGTTTTGCAGAAACCTCTCGTACATTGCCACTGCATGTTTCCTGACCTCCGCATGCTGACCACCCTGTGGTGCTTTTCTCCATTTTGCATTGCCACTCACTGCCTATCCTAATTCAGGCCCTCTGATTCACACCACCCCA
Source organism: Cavia porcellus (assembly GCF_034190915.1). NCBI lineage: Eukaryota > Metazoa > Chordata > Mammalia > Rodentia > Caviidae > Cavia > Cavia porcellus. The sequence goes on along the minus strand of NW_026947539.1, from coordinate 160,173 downwards.
TGATGTTTTTCTCACTCCTACTAGTGAATAGACTGTTAGAAAGCCTTACAATGCGCACTTACAGGTAATGTTTTTCGAGAAACCTATCCTACAATGCCAATGCCTGTTTCCTGAACTCCCCATGCTGACCACCCCTTGGTGCTTTTCTCCATCCTACATTGACACTCACTGCCTATCCTAATTCAGGCCTTCCGATTCACACCAACCCGTGATGTTTTTCTAACTCGTACTATTGAATGGCCTGTAAGAAACACTTACAATGCGCACCACCCCATGATGTTTTTCAGAAAAATATCCTACATTGCCACAGCATGTTTCCTGATCTCCCTATGCTGACCTCACCGTGGTTCTTTTCTTCATCCTACATTGATATTCACTGCGTATCCTAAATTAGGCCCTCTGATTCACACCACACCGTGCTGTTTTTCTCACTCCTACTAGTGAATGGCCTGTTAAAAACCCGTACAATGCGCACCACCCGCGATGTTTATCAGAAACCTATTCTACATTGCCACTTCATGTTTCCTTGCCTCCCCATGCTGACCACCCCGTGGAGCTTTTCTCCATCCTACATTGCCACTCACAGCCTATCCTAATTCAGGCCCTCCGATTCACACGACCCAGTGATGTATTTTTCACTCCTCCTTGTCAATGGCTTGTTAGAAATCCTTACAATGCGCACCACCCCAAGGTGTTTTTCAGAAACTTTTCCTACATTGCCACTGCATGTTTCCTGACATCCACATGTTGAGAACCTCGTCGTGCTTTTCTCCATTCTTCATTGCCACTCACTGCCTATCCTATTTCAGGCCCTCCGATTCACACCACCCCATGATGTTTTTCTCACTCCTGCTAGTGAATGGCCTGTTAGAAACCATTACAATGCGCCCCATGCCGCGATGTTTTTCAGAAACCTATCCTACTTTGCCACTGCATGTTTCCTGACTTCCCCTTCCTGACCACCCCGTGTTGCTTTTCTCCATCCTACATTGCCACTCGCTGCTTAACCTGATTCGGGCCCTCCGATTCACACCACCCCGTGATGTTTTTCTCACTTCTACTAGTGAATGTACTGTTAGAAAACCTTACAGTGCACACCACCCGGGGATGTTTTTCAGAAACCTATCCTACATTGCCAATGCATGTTTCCTGACCTCCCAATGCTGACCACCCCGTGGTGCTTTTCTCCATTCTACATTGCCACTCACTGTGTATCCTAATTCAGAACATCTGAATCACACCACGCCATGATGTTTTTCTGACTCCTACTAGTGAATGGCCTGTTAGAAACCCTTACAATGTGCACCAACCAGTGATGTTATTCGGAAATCTATCCTACGTTGCCACTGCTTGTTTCCTGACCTCGCCTTGCTGACCACTCCATGGTGCTTTTCGCCATCCTACATTGCCACTCACTGCCTATCCTAATTCAGGCACTCCGAATCACACCACCCCGTGATGTTTTTCTCACTCCTACTAGTGAATGGCCTGTTAGAAACCCTTACAATGCCGACCACCCCGTGATGTTTTTCAGAAAAATATCCTACATTGCCACTGCATGGTTACTGCCCTCCCCATGCTGACCACCACTGGTGATTTTCTCCATCCTACATTGCCACTTGCTACCTATCCTGATTCAGCCCCTCTGATTCACACCACACCGTGATGTTATTCTCGCTCTTACTAGTCAATAGCCTGTTAGAAAACCTTACAATTCGCACCACCCCGTGATGTTTTTCAGAAACCTATCCTACATTGCCACTGCATGTTTCATTATCTCCCCATGCTGACCAACCTGTGGTGCTTTCTCTAATTTACATTACCACTCACTGCCTATCCTGATTCAGGCCCTCTGATTCACACCACACCATGATGTATTTCTCACTCCTACTAGCTAATGGCCTGGTAGAAACCCTTACAATGCGCACCACCCCACTATGTTTTTCAGAAACCTATCCTACATTGCCACTGCATGTTTCCTGACCACCCCATCCTGACCACTCCGTGGTGCTTTTCTCCAACCTACATTGCCACTCACTGCCTATCCTGATTCAGGCCCTCCGATTCACACAACCCCGTGATGTTTTTCTCAGTCCTACTAGTAAATTTCCTGTTATAAACCTTACAATGCGCACCACCCTGCGATGTTTATCAGAAACCTATCCTACATTGCCACTGCATGTTTCCTGACCTCCCCATGCTGACCACCCCGTGGTGCTTTTCTCCATCCTACATTGCCACTCACTGCCTATCCTGATGCAGACCCTCCGATACACACCAACCCATGATGTTTTTCTCACTCCTACTAGTGAATGGCCTGTTAGAAACCATTTCAGTGCACACCACCACACGATTTTTTTTTTCAGAAACCTATCTTACTTTGCCACTGCATGTTTCCTGACCTCACCATGCTGACCACCCCTGGTGCTTTTCTCCATGCTACATTACCACTCACTGTCTATCCTGATTCAGGCCCTCTGATTCACACCACACCATGATGTTTTTCTCACACCTTCTAGTGAATGGTCTGTTTGAAACCCTTACAATGCGCAGCACCCCGCGATGTTTTTCAGAAACCTATCCTACGTTGCCAGTGCATGTTTCCTGACCTCCCCATGATGACCACGCCTTGGTGCTTTTCTCCATCCTGCATTGCCACTCACTGCCTATCCTGATTCACGACATCTGATTCACACCACCCAGTGATGTTTTTCTCACTACTACTAGTTAATGGCCTGTTAGAAAACCTTACACTGCGCACCACACTGCGATGTTTATCAGAAACCTATCTTATATTGTCACTGCATGTTTCCTGACCTCCCCATGCTGACCACCCCGTGGTGTTTTTCTCCATTTTACATTTCCACTCACAGCCTTTCCTAATTTAATCCCTCCGATTCACACCACCCCCTGAATTTTTTCTCACTCCTACTAGTGAATGGCCTGTTAGAAACCCTTACAATGCGCACCACCCCGCGATGTTTTTCAGAAACCTATCCTACATTGCCACTGCATGTTTCCTGACCTCCCCATGCTGACCACCCCGTGGTGCTTTTCTCCATCCTACATTGCCACTCACTGCCTATCCTGATTCAGGCCCTCCGATTAACACCACCCCGTGATGTTTTTCTCAGTCCTACTAGTAAATTTCCTGTTAGAATCCTTACAATGCGCACCACCCTGCGATGTTTATCATAAACCTATCCTACATTGCCACTGCATGTTTCCTGACATCCCCATGCTGATCACCCTGTGGGGCTTTTCTCAATTTTACATTGCCACTCACTGCGTATCCTGAGTCAGGCCCTCCGATACACACCAACCTGTGATGTTTTTCTCACTACTATTAGTGAATGGCCTGTTAGAAACCATTTAAATGCGCACCACCACACGATTTTTTTCAGAAACCTATCTTACACTGCCACTGCATGTTTCCTGCCCTCCCTATGCTGACCACCCGTGGTGCTTTTCTCCATGCTACATTACCACTCACTGTCTATCCTGTTTCAGGCCTTTTGATTCACACCACACCATGATGTATTTCTCATTCCTACTAGTGAAAGGCCTGTTGGAAACCCTTACAATGGGCACCACCCCGCAATGTTTTTCAGAAACCTATCCTACATTGCTACTGCATGTTTCCTGACTTCCCCATGCTGATCACCCTGTGGTGCTTTTCTCAATTTTACATTGCCACTCATTGCCTATCCTGATTCAGGCCCTCCGATACATACCAAGCCGTGATGTTTTTCTCACTCCTACTAGTGAATGGCCTGTTAGGAACCATTTCAATGCGCACCAAAACACGATTTTTTTAGAAACTTATCTTACATTGCCACTGCATGTTTCCTGACCTCCCCATGTTGACGACCACTGGTGCCTTCCTTCATGCTACATTACCACTCACTGTCTATCCTGATTCAGGCCCTCTGATTCACACCACACCATAATGTATTTCTCACTGCTACTAGTGAATGGCCTGATAGAATCCCTTACAATGCGTACCACCCCACGATGTTTTTCAGAAACCTATCCTCATAGCCACTGCATGTTTCCTGACCTCCCCATGATGACCATCCCGTGGTGCTTTTCTCCATCCTTCATTGCCACTCACTGCCTATCCTGATTCAGGCCGTCCGATTCACACAGCCCGTGATGTTTTTCTCACTCCTACTAGTGAATGGCCTGGTAGAAACACTTACAATGCACACCACCCCGCGATGTTTTTCAGAAACCTATCCTACAGTGCCACTGCATTGTTCCTGACCTCCCCATCCATACCACCTTCTGGTGTTTTTCTCCATGCTGCATTAACAATCACTGCCTATCCTAATTCAGAACATCGGATTCACACCATCCCGTGATGTTTTTCTCACTCCTACTAGTGAATGGCCTGTTAGAAACCGTTACAATGCGCACCACCCCCTGATGTTTTTCAGAAAAATATCCTACATGGCCACTGCATGTTTCCTGCCCTCCCCATGCTGACCAACCCTGGTGCTTTTCTCCATCCTGCATTGCCACATACTGCCTATCCTGATTCAGCCCCTCTGATTCACAACACACTGTGATGTTTTTCTCGCTTCTACTAGCCAATGGCCTGTTTGAAATCCTTACAATTCGCACCACCCCGCGATGTTTTTCAGAAACCAATCCTACATTGCCAATTCATGTTTCCTGACCTCCCCATGATGACCAGCCCGTGGTGCTTTTCTCCATCCTTCATTGCCACTCACTGCCTATCCTGATTCATGCCCTCCGATTCACACCACCCCTTGATGTTTTTCTCACTCCTACTAGTCAATGGCCTGTTAGAAACCCTTACAATGCGCACCACCCCACGATGTTTTTCAGAAACCTATCCTACATTGCCACTGCATGTTTCCTGACCACCCCATGCTGATCTCCCTGTGGTGCTTTTCTCAATTTTACATTGCCACTCACTGCGTATCCTGAGTCAGGCCCTCTGATACACACCAACCTGTGATGTTTTTCTCACTCCTATTAGTGAATGGCCTGTTAGAAATCATTTAAATGCGCACCACCACACGATTTTTTTCAGAAACCTATCTTACATTGCCACTGCATGTTTCCTGCCCTCCCCATGCTGACCACCCGTGGTGCTTTTCTCCATGCTACATTACCACTCACTGTCTATCCTGTTTCAGGCCCTTTGATTCACACCGCCCCGTGATGTTTTTCTCACTCCTACTAGTGAATGGCCTGTTAGAAACCGTTACAATGCGCACCACCCGCGTTGTTTTTCAGAAACCTATCCTACATTGCAACTGCCTGTTTCCTGAACTCCCCATGCTGACTACACCATGGTGCTTTACCCCATCCTTCGTTGCCACTCACTGCCTATCCTAACTCAGGCCCTCTGATTCACACCACCCCGTGATGTTTTTCTCACTCCTAATAGTGAATGGTATGTTAGAAACCCTTAAAATTCTCACCACCCCGTGATGTTTTTCGGAAATGTATCCTACATTGCCATTGCATGTTTCCTGACCTCCCCATGCTGACCAACCCGTGGTACTTTTCTCCATTTTACATTACCACTCACTGCCTATCCTGATTCAGGCCCTCCGATTCACACCACACCATGATGTATTTCTCACTCGTACTAGTTAATGGCCTGTTAGAAACCCTTACAATGCGCAACACCCCACGATGTTTTTCAGATACCTATCCTCATAGCCACTGCATGTTTCCTGACCTCCCCATCCTGATCACCCCGTGGTGCTTTTCTCCATCCTACATTGCCACTCACTGCCTATCCTGATTCAGGCCCTCCGATTCACACCACCCCGTGATGTTTTTCTCAGTCATACTAGTAAATTTCCTGTTAGAATCCTTACAATGCGCACCACCCTGCGATGTTTATCATAAACCTATCCTACATTGCCACTGCATGTTTCCTGACTTCCCCATGCTGATCACCCTGTGATGCATTTCTCAATATTACATTGCCTCTCACTGCCTACCCTGATTCAGGCCCTCCGATACACACCAAGCCGTGATGTTTTTGTCACTCCTACTAGTGAATGGCCTGTTAGAAAACATTTCAATGCGCACCAAAACAAGATTTTTTTCTGAAACTTATCTTACATTGCCACTGCATGTTTCCTGACCTCCCCATGCTGACGCCCCCTGGTGCCTTCCTCTATGCTACATTACCACTCACTGTCTATCCTGATTCAGGCCCTCTGATTCACACCACACCATAATGTATTTCTCACTGCTACTAGTGAATGGCCTGTTAGAATCCCTTACAATGCGTACCACCCCACGATGTTTTTCAGAAACCTATCCTCATAGCCACTGCATGTTTCCTGACCTCCCCATGATGACCATCCCGTGGTGCTTTTCTCCATCCTTCATTGCCACTCACTGCCTATCCTGATTCAGGCCGTCCGATTCACAGAGCCCGTGATGTTTTTCTCACTCCTACTAGTGAATGGCCTGGTAGAAACACTTACAATGCACACCACCCCGCGATGTTTTTCAGAAACCTATCCTACAGTGCCACTGCATTGTTCCTGACCTCCCCATCCATACCACCTTCTGGTGTTTTTCTCCATGCTGCATTAACAATCACTGCCTATCCTAATTCAGAACATCGGATTCACACCATCCCGTGATGTTTTTCTCACTCCTACTAGTGAATGGCCTGTTAGAAACCGTTACAATGCGCACCACCCCATGATGTTTTTCAGAAAAATAGCCTACATGGCCACTGCATGTTTCCTGCCCTCCCCATGCTGACCAACCCTGGTGCTTTTCTCCATCCTGCATTGCCACATACTGCCTATCCTGATTCAGCCCCTCTGATTCACAACACACTGTGATGTTTTTCTCGCTTCTACTAGCCAATCGCCTGTTTGAAATCCTTACAATTCGCACCACCCCGCGATGTTTTTCAGAAACCAATCCTACATTGCCAATTCATGTTTCCTGACCTCCCCATGATGACCAGCCCGTGGTGCTTTTCTCCATCCTTCATTGCCACTCACTGCCTATCCTGATTCATGCCCTCCGATTCACACCACCCCTTGATGTTTTTCTCACTCCTACTAGTCAATGGCCTGTTAGAAACCCTTACAATGCGCACCACCCCACGATGTTTTTCAGAAACCTATCCTACATTGCCACTGCATGTTTCCTGACCACCCCATGCTGATCTCCCTGTGGTGCTTTTCTCAATTTTAAATTGCCACTCACTGCGTATCCTGAGTCAGGCCCTCTGATACACACCAACCTGTGATGTTTTTCTCACTCCTATTAGTGAATGGCCTGTTAGAAACCATTTAAATGCGCACCACCACACGATTTTTTTCAGAAACCTATCTTACATTGCCACTGCATGTTTCCTGCCCTCCCCATGCTGACCACCCGTGGTGCTTTTCTCCATGCTACATTACCACTCACTGTCTATCCTGTTTCAGGCCCTTTGATTCACACCGCCCCGTGATGTTTTTCTCACTCCTACTAGTGAATGGCCTGTTAGAAACCGTTACAATGCGCACCACCCGCGTTGTTTTTCAGAAACCTATCCTACATTGCAACTGCCTGTTTCCTGAACTCCCCATGCTGACTACCCCATGGTGCTTTACCCCATCCTTCGTTGCCACTCACTGCCTATCCTAACTCAGGCCCTCTGATTCACACCACCCCGTGATGTTTTTCTCACTCCTAATAGTGAATGGTATGTTAGAAACCCTTAAAATTCTCACCACCCCGCGATGTTTTTCGGAAATGTATCCTACATTGCCATTGCATGTTTCCTGACCTCCCCATGCGGACCAACCCGTGGTACTTTTCTCCATTTTACATTACCACTCACTGCCTATCCTGATTCAGGCCCTCCGATTCACACCACATCATGATGTATTTCTCACTCGTACTAGTTAATGGCCTGTTAGAAACCCTTACAGTGCGCAACACCCCACGATGTTTATCAGATACCTATCCTCATAGCCACTGCATGTTTCCTGACCTCCCCATCCTGATCACCCCGTGGTGCTTTTCTCCATCCTACATTGCCACTCACTGCCTATCCTGATTCAGGCCCTCCGATTCACACCACCCCGTGATGTTTTTCTCAGTCCTACTAGTAAATTTCCTGTTAGAATCCTTACAATGCGCACCACCCTGCGATGTTTATCATAAACCTATCCTACATTGCCACTGCATGTTTCCTGACTTCCCCATGCTGATCACCTTGTGATGCATTTCTCAATATTACATTGCCTCTCACTGCCTACCCTGATTCAGGCCCTCCGATACACACCAAGCCGTGATGTTTTTGTCACTCCTACTAGTGAATGGCCTGTTAGAAAACATTTCAATGCGCACCAAAACAAGATTTTTTTCTGAAACTTATCTTACATTGCCACTGCATGTTTCCTGACCTCCCCATGCTGACGCCCCCTGGTGCCTTCCTCTATGCTACATTACCACTCACTGTCTATCCTGATTCAGGCCCTCTGATTCACACCACACCATAATGTATTTCTCACTCCTACTAGTGAATGGCCTGTTAGAAACCCTTACAATGTGCACCAACCCGCGATGTTTTTCAGAAACCTATCCTACATTGCCACTGCATGTATCCTGACCTCCCCATGCTGACCACCCCGTGGAGCTTTTCTTCATCCTACATTACCAATCACTGCTTATCCTAATTCAGGAGCTGCAATTCACACCAGCCCGTGATGTTTTTCTCACTCCTACTAGTGAATGGCCTGTGAGAAACAATTGCAATGCGCGCCACCCCGCGATGTTTTTCAGAAACCTGTCCTACATGGCAACTGCATGTTTCCTGACCACCCCATCCTGAACACCTCATGGTGCTTTTCTAAATGCTACATTGCCAATCGCTGCCTATCCTAATTCAGAACATCTGATTCACACCACCCCGTGATCTTTTTCTCACTCCTATTAGTGAATGGCCTGTTAGAAACCCTTACAATGTGCAAAACCACGTGATGTTTTTCAGAAAAATATCCTACATTGCCACTGCATGTTTTCTGACCTCCCCATGCTGACCACCCCGGGTGCTTTGCTCCATGCTACCTTTCCACTCACTGTCTATCCTGATTCAGGCCCTCTGATTCACACCACACCATGATGTATTTCTCACTCCTACTAGTGAAAGGCCTGTTAGAAACCCTTACAAAGTGCACCACCCCGCGAAGTTTTTCAGAAACCTCTCCTACATTGCCACTGCATGTTTCATGACCTCCTTATCCTTACCACCCCGTGGTGCTTTTCTCCATCCTACATTGCCACTCACTGCCTATCCTGATTCAGGCCCTCCGATTCACACCACCCCGTGATGTTTTTCTCACTCGTACTAGTGAATGGCCTGTTAGAAACCCTTACAAGGCGCACCACCCGCGTAGTTTTTCAGAAACCTATCCTACATTGCCACTTCATGTTTCCTGACCTCACCATGCTGACCACTCCGTGGTGCTTTTCTCCATCCTACATTGCCACTCACTGCCTATCATAATTCAGGCCCTCCGATTCAAACCACCCCGTGATGTTTTTCTCACTCCTACTATTGAAATGCCTGTGAGAAACACTTACAATGCGCACCGCCCTGTGATGATTTTCAAAACCTATCCTACATTGCCACTGCATGTATCCTGACCTCCCCATGCTGACCACCCCGTGGAGCTTTTCTTCATCCTACATTACCAATCACTGCTTATCCTAATTCAGGACCTGCAATTCACACCAGCCCGTGATGTTTTTCTCACTCCTACTAGTGAATGGCCTGTGAGAAACAATTGCAATGCGCGCCACCCCGCGATGTTTTTCAGAAACCTGTCCTACATGGCAACTGCATGTTTCCTGACCACCCCATCCTGAACACCTCATGGTGCTTTTCTAAATGCTACATTGCCAATCGCTGCCTATCCTAATTCAGAACATCTGATTCACACCACCCCGTGATCTTTTTCTCACTCCTATTAGTGAATGGCCTGTTAGAAACCCTTACAATGTGCAAAACCACGTGATGTTTTTCAGAAAAATATCCTACATTGCCACTGCATGTTTTCTGACCTCCCCATGCTGACCACCCCGGGTGCTTTGCTCCATGCTACCTTTCCACTCACTGTCTATCCTGATTCAGGCCCTCTGATTCACACCACACCATGATGTATTTCTCACTCCTACTAGTGAAAGGCCTGTTAGAAACCCTTACAAAGTGCACCACCCCGCGAAGTTTTTCAGAAACCTCTCCTACATTGCCACTGCATGTTTCATGACCTCCTTATCCTTACCACCCCGTGGTGCTTTTCTCCATCCTACATTGCCACTCACTGCCTATCCTGATTCAGGCCCTCCGATTCACACCACCCCGTGATGTTTTTCTCACTCGTACTAGTGAATGGCCTGTTAGAAACCCTTACAAGGCGCACCACCCGCGTAGTTTTTCAGAAACCTATCCTACATTGCCACTTCATGTTTCCTGACCTCACCATGCTGACCACTCCGTGGTGCTTTTCTCCATCCTACATTGCCACTCACTGCCTATCATAATTCAGGCCCTCCGATTCAAACCACCCCGTGATGTTTTTCTCACTCCTACTATTGAAATGCCTGTGAGAAACACTTACAATGCGCACCGCCCTGTGATGATTTTCAAAACCTATCCTACATTGCCACTGCATGTTTTATGACGTCCCGATGCAGACCACCCCGTGGTGCTTTTCTTCATCCTACATTTCCACTCACTGCCTATGCTAATTCAGGTCCTCCGATTCACACCAGCCCAGGATTTTTTCTGACTCCTAATAGTGAATGGCCTGTTATAAACACTTACAATGCGCACCACCCCGCGAAGTTTTTCAGAAACATATCCTACATTGCCACTGCATGTTTCCTGACCTCCACATCCTGACCAACTTGTGGTTCTTTTCTCCATGCTACATTGCCAATCACTGTCTATTCTTATTCAGAACATCTGATTCACACCATCCCGTGATGTTTTTCTCACTCCTACTCGTGAATGGCCTGTTAGAAACCCTTACAATGCACACCACCCCGTGATGTTTTTCAGAAAAATATCCTACATTGCCACTGCATGTTTCCTGCCCTCCCCATGCTGACTACCCCTGGTGCTTTTCTACATCCTACATTGCCACTTACTGCCTATCCTGATTGAGCACCTCTGATTCACACCACACCGTGATGTTTTTCTCGCTCCTACTAGTCATTGGCCTGTTAGAAACCCTTACATTTCTCACCACCCCGCGATGTTTTTCAGAAACGTATCCTACATTGCCATTTCATGTTTCCTGACCTCCCCATACTGACCAACCCGTGGTGCTTTTCTTCATTTTACATTACCACTCACTGCCTATCCTGATTCAGGCCCTCCGATTCACATCACAGCATGATGTATTTTTCACTCCTACTAGTTAATGGCCTGTTAGAAACCCTTACAATGCGCACCACCCCACGATGTTTTTCAGATACCTATCCTCATAGCCACTGCATTTTTCCTGACCTCCGAATCCTGACCACCCCGTGGTGCATTTCTCCATCCTACATTGCCACTCACTGCCTATCCTGATTCAGGCCCTCCCATTCACACCACCCCGTGATGTTTTTCTCAGTCCTACTAGTAAATATCCTGTTAGAAACCTTACAATGTGCACCACCCTGCGAACTTTATCAGAAACCTATCCTACATTGCCACTGCATGTTTCCTGACCTCCCCATGCTGAACCCCCCCTGGTGCTTTTCTTAATTTTACATTTCCACTCACTGCCTATCCTGATTCAGGCCCTCCAATACACACCAACCCGTGATGTTTTTCTCACTCTTAGTAGTGAATGGCCTGATAGAAACCATTTCAATGCGCACCACCACACGATTTTTTTCAGAAACTTATCTTACATCGCCACTGCATGTTTCCTGACCTCCCCATGCTGACGACCCCTGGTTCTTCTCCATGCTACATTACCACTCACTGTCTACCCTGATTCTGGCCCTCTGATTCACACCACCCCATAATGTATTTCTCACTCCTACTAGTGAATGGCCTGTTAGAAATCCTTACAATGCGCACAACCCCGCGATATTTTTCAGAAACCTATCCTACATTGCCACTGCAAAGTTTCCTGACCTCCCCATGCTGACCACCCCGTGGTGCTTTTCTCCATCCTACATTGCCACTCACTGCCTACACTGATTCAGGCCCTGCGATTCACACCAACTCGTGATGATTTTCTCACTCCTACTAGTGAAAGGCCTTTTAGAAACCCTTACAATGAGCAGCACCCTGCGATGTTTTTCATAAACCTATCCTACATTGCCACTGCCTGTTTCCTGACCTCCCCATCCTGACCACCCCGTGGTGCTTTTCTGCATCCTACATTGCCACTCAGTGCCTATCCTGATTCAGGCCCTCCGATTCACACCAGCACATTATATTTTTCTCACTCCTACTAGGGAAAGGCCTTTTAGAAAATCTTACAATGCGCACCACCCCAGGATGTTTTTCAGAAGCCTATCCTACATTGCCACTGCATGTTTCCTGACCTCCCCATGCTGACCACACCGTGGTGCTTTACTCCATTTTACGTTGCCACTCACTGCCTATCCTAATTCATGCCCGCCTATTCACACAACCCCATGATGTTTTTCTCACTCCTACTAGTGAATGGCCTGTTACAAAGCCTTACAATGCGCAATACCCGGCAATGTTTTTCAGAAACCTATCCTACTTTGCCAATGCATGTTTCCTGACCTCCCCATGCTGACCACCCCGTGGTGCTTTTCTCCATCCTACATTGCACTCACTGCCTATCATAATTCAGAACATCCGATTCACACGACCCCGTGATGTTTTTCTCACTCCTACTAGTGAATGGCGTGTTAGAAACCCTTAAAATCCGCACCACCCATTGATGTTTTTCAAAAAATATCCTACATTGCCACTGCATGTTTCCTGACCTCCCCATGATAACCACCTCGTGGTGCTTTTCCCCATCGTACATTGCCACTCAATGCTTATCCTAATTCAGGCAGTCCTATTCACACCACCCCGTGATGTTTTTCTCCCTCCTACTAGTGAATGGCCTGTTAGAAACCCTTTCAATGCGCTCTACCGGGCGAAGTTTTTCAGAAACCTATCCTACATTGCCACTGCATGTTTCCTGTCCTCCCCATGCTGACAACCCCTTGGTGATTTTCTCCATCCTGCATTGCCACTCACTGCCTATCCTGATTCATGCCATCTGATTCACACCATCCAGTGATGTTTTTCGCACTCCTACTTGTTAATGTCCTGTTAGAAAACCTTATACTGTGCACCAGCCTGCGATGTTTATCAGTAACCTATCTTATATTGTCACTGCATGTTTCCTGACCTCCCCATGCTGACCACCCCGTGATGTTTTTGTCACTCCTACTAGTGAATGGCCTGTTAGAAACACATACAATGCGCACCACCCGCGTTGTTTTTCAGAAACCTGTCCTACAGTGCCAATGCATGTTTCCTGACCTCCGCATGATGACCAAACCGTGGTGCTTTTCTCCATTCTTCATTGCCACTCACTACCTATCCTGATTCATGCCATCTGATTCACACCACCCCGTGATTTTTTTCTCACTCCTAGTAGTGAATGGCCTGTTAGAAACCCTTATAATGCCCACCACCCACGTTCTTTTTGAGAAACCTATCCTACATTGCCACTCACAGCCTATCCTAATTCAGGACCTCCGATTCACACCACCCCGTGATGTTTTCCTCACACCTACTAGTGAATGGGCTGTTAGAAAAACATACAATGAGCACCACCAGCGTTGTTTTTCAGAAACCTGTCCTACAGTGCCAATGCATGTTTCCTGACCTCCCCATGATGACCAAAACGTGGTGCTTTTCTCCATCCTTCATTGGCACTCACCGCCTATCGTAATTCAGGCCCTCGGATTCACACCGCCCCGTGATGTTTTTCTCACTCCTACTAGTGAATGGCCTGTTAGAAACCATTACAATTCTCACCACCCCCAAAAGTTTTTCAGAAACCTATCATACATTGCCACTGCATGTTTCCTGACCTCCCCATGATGACCAACCTGTGGTGCTTTTGTCCATTTTACATTACCACTCACTGCCTATCCTGATTCAGGCCCTCCGATTCACACCACCCCATGATGTAGTTCTCACTCCTACAAGTTAATGGCCTGTTAGAAAATATTACAATGCGCACCACCCCATTATGTATTTCAGATACCTATCCTACATAGCCACTGCATGTTTCCTGTCTTCCCCGTCCTGACCACCCCGTGGTGCTTTTCTCAATCCTACATTGCCATTCACTGCCTATCCTTATTCAGGCCCTTCGATTCACACCACCCCATGATGTTTTTCTCAGTCCTACTTATAAATTTCCTGTTAGAAATCTTACAATGAGCACCACCAAGCGATGTTTTTCAGAATCCTATCCTACATTGCCACTGCATGTTTCCTGACCACCCCATGCTGATCACCCTGTGGTGCTTTTCTCAATTTTACATTTCCACTCACTGCGTATCCTGAGTCAGGCCCTCCGATACACACCAACCTGTGATGTTTTTCTCACTCCTATTAGTGAATGGCCTGTTAGAAACCATTTAAATGCGCACCACCACACGATTTTTTTCAGAAACCTATCTTACACTGCCACTGCATGTTTCCTGCCCTCCCCATGCTGACCACCCGTGGTGCTTTTCTGCATGCTACATTACCACTCACTGTCCATCCTGTTTCAGGCCCTTTGATTCACACCACACCATGATGTATTTCTCATTCCTACTAGTGAAAGGCCTGTTGGAAACCCATACAATGTGCACCACCCCGCAATGTTTTTCAGAAACATATCCTACATTGCCACTGCCTGTTTCCGGACCTCCCCATGCTGACCACCCCATGGTGCTTTACTCCATCCTTCATTGCCACTCACTGCCTATCCTAACTCAGGCCCTCTGATTCACAGCACCCCGTGATGTTTTTCTCACTCCTAATAGTGAATGGTATGTTAGAAACCCTAAAAATTCTCACCACCCCACGATGTTTTTCGGAAATGTATCCTACATTGCCATTGCATGTTTCCTGACCTCCCCATGCTGACCAACCCGTGGTGCTTTTCTCCATTTTACATTACCACTCACTGCCTATCCTGATTCAGGCCCTCCGATTCACACCACACCATGATGTATTTCTCACTCCTACTAGTTAATGGCCTGTTAGAAACCCTTACAATACGCACCACCCCACGATGTTTTTCAGATACCTATCCTCATAGCCACTGCATGTTTCCTGACCTCCCCATCCTGATCACCCTGTGGTGCTTTTCTCCATCCTACATTGCCACTCACTGCCTATCCTGATTCAGGCCCTCCGATTCACACCACCCCGTGATGTTTTTCTCAGTCCTACTAGTAAATTTCCTGTTAGAATCCTTACAATGCGCACCACCCCGCGATGTTTATCATAAACCTATCCTACATTGCCACTGCATGTTTTCTGACTTCTCCATGCTGATCACCCTATGGTGCTTTTCTCAATTTTACATTGCCACTCACTGCCTATCCTGATTCAGTCCCTCCGATACACACCAAGCCGTGATGTTTTTCTCACTCCTACTAGTGAATGGCCTGTTAGAAACCATTTCAATGCGCACCAAAACAAGATTTTTTTCAGAAACCTATCTTACATTGCCACTGCATGTTTCCTGACCTCCCCATGCTGACGCCCCCTGGTGGCTTCCTCCATGCTACCTTACCACTCACTTTCTATCCTGATTCAGGCCCTCTGATTCACACCACACCATAATGTATTTCTCACTCCTACTAGTGAATGGCCTGTTAGAAACCCTTACAATGCGCACCACCCCGCGATGTTTTTCAGAAACCTATCCTACATTGCCACTGCATGTATCCTGACCTCCCCATGCTGACCACCCCGTGGTGCTTTTCTCCATCCTACATTGCCACTCACTGCCTATCATAATTCAGCCCTTCCTATTCAAACCACCCCGTGATATTTTTCTCACTCCTACTATTGAATGGCCTGTTAGAATCCCTTACAATTCTCACCACCCCGCAATGTTTTTCAGAAACCTATCTTACATCGCCACTGCATGTTTCATGAGCTCCCCATTCTGACCACCCCTTGATGCTTTTCTTCATCCTACATTGCCACTCAATGCATATCCCAATTCAGGACCTCTGATTCACACCAGCCCGTGATGTTTTTCTCACTCCTACTAGTGAATGGCCTGGTAGAAACACTTACAATGCACACCACCCCGCAATGTTTTCAGAAACCTATCCTACAGTGCCACTGCATGTTTCCTGACCACCCCATGCTGATCACCCTGTGGTGCTTTTCTCAATTTTACATTGCCACTCACTGCGTATCCTGAGTCAGGCCCTCCGATACACACCAACCTGTGATGTTTTTCTCACTCCTATTAGTGAATGGCCTGTTAGAAACCATTTAAATGCGCACCACGACACGATTTTTTTCAGAAACCTATCTTACATTGCCACTGCATGTTTCCTGCCCTCCCCATGCTGACCACCCGTGGTGCTTTTCTCCATGCTACATTACCACTCACTGTCTATAATGTTTGAGGCCCTTTGATTCACACCACCCCGTGATGTTTTTCTCACTCCTACTAGTGAATGGCCTGTTAGAAACCGTTACAATGCACACCACCCGCGTTGTTTTTCAGAAACCTATCCTACATTGCCACTGCCTGTTTCCTGACCTCCCCATGCTGACCACCCCATGGTGCTTTACTCCATCCTTCATTGCCACTCAATGCCTATCCTAACTCTGGCCCTCTGATTCACACCACCCCGTGATGTTTTTCTCATTCCTAATAGTGAATGGTATGTTAGAAACCCTTAAAATTCCACCACCCCGCGATGTTTTTCGGAAATGTATCCTACATTGCCATTGCATGTTTCCTGACCTCCCCATGCTGACCAACCCGTGGTGCTTTTCTCCATTTTACATTACCACTCACTGCCTATCCTGATTCAGGCCCTCCGATTCACACCACACCATGATGTATTTCTCACTCCTATTAGTTAATGGCCTGTTAGAAATACTTACAATACGCACCACCCCACGATGTTTTTCAGATACCTATCCTCATAGCCACTGCATGTTTCCTTACCTCCCCATCCTGATCACACCGTGGTGCTTTTCTCCATCCTACATTGCCACTCACTGCCTATCCTGATTCAGGCCCTCCGATTCACACCACCCGGTGATGTTTTTTTCAGTCCAACTAGTAAATTTCCTGTTAGAATCCTTACAATGCGCACCACCCTGCGATGTTTATCATAAACCTATCCTACATTGCCACTGCATGTTTCCTGACTTCCCCATGCTGATCACCCTGTGGTGCTTTTCTCAATTTTACATTGCCACTCACTGCCTATCCTGATTCAGTCCCTCCGATACACACCAAGCCGTGATGTTTTTGTCACTCCTACTAGTGAATGGCCTGTTAGAAACCATTTAAATGCGCACGAAAACAAGATTTTATTCAGAAACTTATCTTACATTGCCACTGCATGTTTCCTGACCTCCCCATGCTGACGCCCCCTGGTGCCTTCCTCTATGCTACATTACCACTCACTGTCTATCCTGATTCAGGCCCTCTGATTCACACCACACCATAATGTATTTCTCACTCCTACTAGTGAATGGCCTGTTAGAAACCCTTACAATGCGCACCACCCCGCGATGTTTTTCAGAAACCTATCCTACTTTGCCACTGCATGTATCCTGACCTCCCCATGCTGACCACCCAGTGGTGCTTTTCTCCATCCTACATTGCCACTCATTTTCTATCATAATTCAGCCTTTCCTATTCAAACCACCCCGTGATATTTTTCTCACTCCTACTAGTGAATGGCCTGTTAGAATCCCTTACAATTCTCACCACCCCGCAATGTTTTTCAGAAACCTATCTTACATTGCCACTGCATGTTTCCTGAGCTCCCCATGCTGACCACCCCGTGATGCTTTTCTTCATCCTACATTGCCACTCAATGCATATCCCAATTCAGGACCTCCGATTCACACCAGCCCGTGATGTTTTTCTCACTCCTACTAGTGAATGGCCTGGTAGAAACACTTACAATGCACACCACCCCGCGATGTTTTTCAGAAACCTATCCTACAGTGCCACTGCATGTTTCCTGACCACCCCATGCTGATCACCCTGTGGTGCTTTTCTCAATTTTACATTGCCACTCACTGCGTATCCTGAGTCAGGCCCTCCGATACACACCAACCTGTGATGTTTTTCTCACTCCTATTAGTGAATGGCCTGTTAGAAACCATTTAAATGCGCACCAAAACAAGATTTTTTACAGAAACCTATCTTACATTGCCACTGCATGTTTCCTGCCCTCCCCATGCTGACCACCCGTGGTGCTTTTCTCCATGCTACATTACCACTCACTGTCTATCCTGATTCAGGCCCTCTGATTCACACCACACCATAATGTATTTCTCACTCCTACTAGTGAATGGCCTGTTAGAAACCCTTACAATGCGCACCACCCCGCGATGTTTTTCAGAAACCTATCCTACATTGCCACTGCATGTATCCTGACCTCCCCATGCTGACCACCCAGTGGTGCTTTTCTCCATCCTACATTGCCACTCATTGCCTATCATAATTCAGCCTTTCCTATTCAAACCACCTCGTGATATTTTTCTCACTCCTACTAGTGAATGGCCTGTTAGAATCCCTTACAATTCTCACCACCCCGCAATGTTTTTCAGAAACCTATCTTACATTGCCACTGCATGTTTCCTGAGCTCCCCATGCAGACCACCCCGTGATGCTTTTCTTCATCCTACATTGCCACTCAATGCATATCCCAATTCAGGACCTCCGATTCACACCAGCCCGTGATGTTTTTCTCACTCCTACTAGTGAATGGCCTGGTAGAAACACTTACAATGCACACCACCCCGCAATGTTTTTCAGAAACCTATCCTACAGTGCCACTGCATGTTTCCTGACCACCCCATGCTGATCACCCTGTGGTGCTTTTCTCAATTTTACATTGCCACTCACTGCGTATCCTGAGTCAGGCCCTCCGATACACACCAACCTGTGATGTTTTTCTCACTCCTATTAGTGAATGGCCTGTTAGAAACCATTTAAATGCGCACCACCACACGATTTTTTACAGAAACCTATCTTACATTGCCACTGCATGTTTCCTGCCCTCCCCATGCTGACCACCCGTGGTGCTTTTCTCCATGCTACATTACCACTCACTGTCCATCCTGTTTCAGGCCCTTTGATTCACACCACCCCGTGATGTTTTTCTCACTCCTACTAGTGAATGGCCTGTTAGAAACCGTTACAATGCGCACCACCCGCGTTGTTTTTCAGAAAACTATCTGACATTGCCACTACCTGTTTCCTGACCTCCCCATGCTGACCACCCCATGGTGCTTTACTCCATCCTTCGTTGCCACTCACTGCCTATCCTAACTCAGGCCCTCTAATTCACAGCACCCCGTGATGTTTTTCTCACTCCTAATAGTGAATGGTATGTTAGAAACGCTTAAAATTCTCACCACCCCACGATGTTTTTCGGAAATGTATCCTACCTTGCCATTGCATGTTTCCTGACCTCCCCATGCTGACCAACCCGTGGTGCTTTTCTCCATTTTACATTACCACTCACGGCCTATCCTGATTCAGGCCCTCCGATTCACACCACACCATGATGTATTTCTCACTCCTACATGTTAATGGCCTGTTAGAAACCCTTACAATGCGCACCACCCCACGATGTTTTTCAGATAACTATCCTCATAGCCACTGCATGTTTCCTGACCTCCCCATCCTGATCACCCCGTGGTGCTTTTCTCCATCCTACATTGCCATTCACTGCCTATCCTGATTCAGGCCCTCTGATTCACACCACCCCATGATGTTTTTCTCAGTCCTACTAGTAAATTTCCTGTTAGAATCCTTACAATGCGCACCACCCTGCGATGTTTATCATAAACCAATCCTACATTGCCACTGCATGTTTCCTGACTTCCCCATGCTGATCACCCTGTGGTGCTTTTCTCAATTTTACATTGCCACTCACTGCCTATCCTGATCCAGGCCCTCCGATATACACCAAGCCGTGATGTTTTTCTCACTCCTACTAGTGAATGGCCTGTTAGAAACCATTTCAATGCGCACCAAAACACGATTTTTTTCAGAAACTTATCTTACATTGCCATTGCATGTTTCCTGACCTCCCCATGCTGACGACCCCTGGTGCCTTCCTGCATGCTACATTACCACTCACTGTCTATCCTGATTCAGGCCCTCTGATTCACAACACACTGTGATGTTTTTCTCGCTTCTACTAGCCAATGGCCTGTTTGAAATCCTTACAATTCGCACCACCCCGCGATGTTTTTCAGAAACCAATCCTACATTGCCAATTCATGTTTCCTGACCTCCCCATGATGACCAACCCATGGTGCTTTTTTCCATCCTTCATTGCCACTCACTGCCTATCCTGATTCAGGCCCTCCGATTCACATCACCCCTTGATGTTTTTCTCACTCCTACTAGTCAATGGCCTGTTAGAAACCCTTACAATGCGCACCACCCCACGATGTTTTTCAGAAACCTATCCTACATTGCCACTGCATGTTTCCGGAGCTCCCCATCCTGACCACCGCGTGGAGCTTTTCTTCATCCTACATTACCAATCACTGCTTACCCTAATTCAGGACCTCCGATTCACACCAGCCAGTGATGTTTTTCTCACTCCTACTAGTGAATGGCCTGTAAGAAACACTTGCAATGCGCGCCACCCCGCGATGTTTTTCAGAAACCTGTCCTACATGGCAACTGCATGTTTCCTGACCTCCCCATGATGACCACCCCGTGGTGCTTTTCTCCATCCTACATTGCCACTCACTGCCTATCCTAATTAGAACATCTGATTCAAACCACCCCATGATGTTTTTCTCACTCCTACTTATGAATGGCCTGTTAGAAACCCTTACAATGTGCACCACCCCGATGTTTTTTTCAAAAACCTATCCTACATTGCCACTACATGTTTCCTGACCTCCCTATGCTCACCAACCCGTGGTGCTTTTCTCCATCCTACATTATCACTCAATGACTCTCCTGATTCAGGCCTTCCGATTCACACCACCCCATGATGTTTTTCTCACTCCTACTAGTGAATGGCCTGTTAGAAAGCCTTACAATTCTCACCACCCCGCCATGTTTTTCAGAAACCTATCCTACATTGCCCCTGCATGTGTCCTGACCTCCCCATGAAGACCATGCCGTGGTGCTTTTCTCCATCCTACATTGCCACTCACTGCATATCCTGATTCAGGCCTTCCGATTCACACCGTCCCATGATGTATTTCTCACTCCTACCAGGGAATGGCCGGTTAGATACCCTTACAAGGCGCACAACCCCGTGATATTTTTCAGAAAACTTTCCTACATTGCCACTGCATGTTTCCTGACCTCCCCATGCTGACCACACCGTGGTGCTTTTCTCCATTTTATATAGCCACTCAATGCCTATCCTAATTCAGGCCCTCCGATTCACACCACGCTGTGATGTTTTTCTCAATCCTACTAGTGAATGGCCTGTTAGAAAGCCTTACAATGGGCACCACCAGCGATGTTTTTCAGAAACCTATCCTACATTGCCATTGCATGTTTCCTGACCTCCCCATGCTGAACACCCAGTGGTGCTTTTCTCCATCCTACATTGCCACTCCCTGCCTATCCTAATTAGAACATCTGATTCAAAACACCCCGTGATGTTTTTCTCGCTCCTACTAGTGAATGGCCTGTTAGAAACCCTTAAAATCTGCACCACCCCGTGATGTTTTCAGAAAACTATCCTACATTGCCATTGCATGTTTCCTGACCTCCCCATGCTGACCAGCCTGTGGGCCTTTTCTCCATCCTACATTGCCAATCATTGCCTATCCTTATTCAGGCCCTCCGATTCACACCACCCCGTTATGTTTTTCTAACTCCTTCTAGTGAATGTCCTGTTAGAAATCTTTACAATGCGCACCACCCAGGTTTTTTTATCAGAAAACTATCGTACATTACCATTGCATGTTTCCTGACCTCCCCATGCTGAACACCCCGTAGTGCTTTTCTCCATCCTACATTGCCACTCACTGCCTATCCTAAATCAGGCCCTCCGATTCAGACCTCACCGTGATGTTTTTTGCACTCCTACTTGTGAATGGCTTGTTAGAAACCCTTACAATGAGCACCACACCACGATGTTTTTCAGAAACCTATCCTACATTGCCATTGCATGTTTACTGACCTCCCCATGTTGACCACCCCGTGGTGCTTTTCTACATTCTTCATTGCCACTCACTTCCTATTCTAACTCAGGCCCTCCGATTCTCACCACCCCGTGATGATTTTGTCACTCCTACTAGTGAATGGCCTGCTACAAACCCTTATAATGCGCACAACCCCGCGATGTTTTTCAAAAACCTATCCTCCATTGCCATTGCATGTTTGCTGACTTCCGCATGCTCACCAACCCGTGATGCTTTTCTCCATCCTACATTGCCACTCACTGTCTAACTTGATTCAGGCCCTCCGATTCACACCACACCATGATGTATTTCTCACTCCTACTAGTAAATGGCCTGTTAGATACCTTTACAATGCGCCCAACCACGCGATGTTTTTCAGAAACCGATCCTATATTGCCACTGCATGTTTCCTGACCTCCCCATACTGACCACCCCGTGGTGCTTTACTCCATCCTACATTGCCACTCACTGCTTTTCATAATTCAGGCCCTCTGAATCACACCACCCCGTGATGTTTTTCTCACTCCTACTAGTGAATGGCCTGTTAGAAAGCCTTACAATTCTCACCACCCCGCACTGTTTTTCAGAAACCTATCCTACATTGCCCCTGCATGTGTCCTGACCTCCACATGAAGAGCATGCCGTTGCACTTTTCTCCATCCTACATTGCCACTCACTGCCTATCCTGATTCAGGCCTTCCGATTCACACCCTCCCGTGATGTATTTCTCACTCCTACCAGGGAATGGCCGGATAGATACCCTTACAAGCCGAACCACCCCGTGATGTTTTTCAGAAACCTTTCCTACATTGCCACTGCATGTTTCCTGACCTCCCCATGCTGACCACACCGTGGTGCTTTTCTCCATTTTATATTGCCACTCACTGCCTATCCTATTTCAGGCCCTCCGATTCTCACCACCCTGTGATGATTTTCTCATTCCTACTAGTGAATGGCCTGTTAGAAAGCCTTACAATGCACACCACCACGCTTTTTTTTTCAGAAACCTATCCTACATTGCCACTGCATGTGTCCTGACGTCCCCATGATGACCACCCTGTGGTGCTTTTCTCCATCCTACATTGCCACTCACTGCCTATCCTAATTAGAACATCTGATTCAAACCACCCCATGATGTTTTTCTCACTCCTACTAGCGAAAAGCCTGTTAGAAACCCTTACAATGTGCACCACCCCATACTGTTTTTCAGAAACCTATCCTACATTGCCACTGCATGTTTCCTGACCTCCCTATGCTCACCAACCCGTGGTGCTTTTCTCCATCCTACATTAACACTCAATGACTCTCCTGATTCAGGCCTTCCGATTCACACCACCCCGTGATGTTTTTCTCACTCCTACTAGTGAATAGCCTGTTAGAAACCCTTACAATGCGCACCACCCCGATGTTTTTTTCAGAAACCTATCCTACATTGCCACTGCATGTTTCCTGACCTCCCCATGCTGACCAACCCGTGGTGATTTTCTCCATCCTACATTGCCACTCACTGCTTTTAATAATTCAGGCCCTCTGATTCACACCACCCCGTGATGTTTTTCTCACTCCTACTAGTGAATGGCCTGTTAGAAAGCCTTACAATTCTCACCACCCCGCGATGTTTTTCAGAAACCTATCCTACATTGCCCCTGCATGTGTCCTGACCTCCCCATGAAGACCATGCCGTGGTGCTTTTCTCCATCCTACATTGCCACTCACTGCATATCCTGATTCAAGCCTTCCGATTCACAACCTCCCATGATGTATTTCTCACTCCTACCAGGAAATGGCCGGTTAGATACCCTTACAAGGCGCACAACCCCGTGATATTTTTCAGAAAACTTTCCTACATTGCCACTGCATGTTTCCTGACCTCCCCATGCTGACCACACCGTGGTGCTTTTCTCCATTTTATATAGCCACGAAATGCCTATCCTAATTCAGGCCCTCCGATTCACACCACCCTGTGATGTTTTTCTCAATCCTACTAGTGAATGGCCTGATAGAAAGCCTTACAATGGGCACCACCAGCGATGTTTTGCAGAAACCTATCCTACATTGCCATTGCATGTTTCCTGACCTCCCCATGCTGACAACCCCGTGGTGCTTTTCTCCATCTTACATTGCCACTCACGGCCTATCCTAATTCAGAATATCTGATTCAAACCACCCCATGATGTTTTTCTCACTCCTACTTATGAATGGCCTGTTAGAAACCCTTACAATGTGCACCACCCCGCTGTTTTTTTTCAAAAACCTATCCTACATTGCCACTGCATGTTTCCTGACCTCCCCATGCTGAACACCCCGTGGTGCTTTTCTCCATCCTACATTGCCACTCACTGCCTATGCTAATTCAGTACATCTGATTCACACCACCCCGTGATGTTTTTCTCACTCCTACTAGTGAAATGCCTGTTAGAAACCCTTACAATGCGAACCACCCCGCGATGTTTTTCAGAAACCTATCCTACATTGCCACTGCATGTGTCCTGACCTCGCCATGATGACCACCCCATGGTGCTTTTCTCCATCCTACATTGCCACTCCCTGCCTATCCTATTTAGAACATCTGATTCAAAACACCCCGTGATGTTTTTCTCACTCCTACTAGTGAATGGCCTGTTAGAAACCCTTAAAATCTGCACCACCCCGTGATGTTTTCAGAAAACTATCCTACTTTGCCATTGCATGTTTCCTGACCTCCGCATGCTGACCAGCCTGTGGGGCTTTTCTCCATCCTACATTGCCAATCATTGCCTATCCTAATTCAGGCCCTCCGATTCACACCACCCCGTTATGTTTTTCTAACTCCTTCTAGTGAATGTCCTGTTAGAAATCTTTACAATGCGCACCACCCAGCTTTTTATATCAGAAAACTATCGTACATTACCATTGCATGTTTCCTGACCTCCCCATGCTGAACACCCCGTGGTGCTTTTCTCCATCCTACATTGCCACTCACTGCCTATCCTAAATCAGGCCCTCCGATTCAGACCTCACCGTGATGTTTTTTGCGCTCCTACTTGTGAATGGCTTGTTAGAAACCCTTACAATGCGCACCACACCGCGATGTTTTTCAGAAACGTATCCTACATTGCCATTGCATGTTTACTGACCTCCCCATGTTGACCACCCCGTGGTGCTTTTCTACATTCTTCATTGCCACTCACTTCCTATCCTAATTCAGGCCCTCCGATTCTCACCACCCCGTGATGATTTTGTCACTCCTACTAGTGAATGGCCTGCTACAAACCCTTATAATGCGCACAACCCCGCGATGTTTTTCAGAAACCTATCCTACATTGCCATTGCATTTTTGCTGACCTCCGCATGCTCACCAACCCGTGATGCTTTTCTCCATCCTACATTGCCACTCACTGTCTAACTTGATTCAGGCCCTCCGATTCACACCACACCATGATGTATTTCTCACTCCTACTAGTAAATGGCCTGATAGATACCTTTACAATGCGCCCAAACACGCGATGTTTTTCAGAAACCGATCCTGCATTGCCACTGCATGTTTCCTGACCTCCCCATACTGACCACCCCATGGTGCTTTACTCCATGCTACATTGCCACTCACTGCTTTTCATAATTCAGGCCCTCTGATTCACACCACTCCGTGATGTTTTTCTCACTCCTACTAGTGAATGGCCTGTTAGAAAGCCTTACAATTCTCACCACCCCACCATGTTTTTCAGAAACCTATCCTACATTGCCCCTGCATGTGTCCTGACCTCCACATGAAGACCATGCTGTTGCGCTTTTCTCCATCCTACATTGCCACTCACTGCCTATCCTGATTCAGGCCTTCCGATTCACACCCTCCCGTGATGTATTTCTCACTCCTACCAGGGAATGGCCGGTTAGATACCCTTACAAGCCGAACCACCCCGTGATGTTTTTCAGAAACCTTTCCTACATTGCCACTGCATGTTTCCTGACCTCCCCATGCTGACCACAACGTGGTGCTTTTCTCCATTTTATATTGCCACTCACTGCCTATCCTATTTCAGGCCCTCCGATTCTCACCACCCTGTGATGATTTTCTCATTCCTACTAGTGAATGGCCTGTTAGAAAGCCTTACAATGCACACCACCACGCTTTTTTTTTCAGAAACCTATCCTACATTACCACTGCATGTTTCCTGACCTCCCCATGCTGAACACCATGTGTTGTTTTCTCCATCCTACATTGCCTCTCACTCCCTATCCTAATTCAGTGCCTCCATTTCAGACCACCGCGTGATGTTGTTCTCATTCCTACTAGTGAATGGCCTGTTAGAAACCCTTAAAATCCGCACCACCCCGTGATTTTTTCAGAACACTATCCTACATTGCCATTGCATGTTTCCTGACCTCCCCATGCTGACCACCCTGTTGTGCTTTTCTCCATCCTACATTGCCACTCAATGCCTATCCTAATTCAGGCCCTCCGATTCACACCACCCCGTGATGTTTTTCTCAATCCTACTAGTGAATGGCCTCTTAGAAAGACTTACAATGGGCACCACCCCTTGATGTTTTTCAGAAAACTATCCTACATTGCCATTGCATGTTTCCTGACCTCCCCATGATGACCACCCCGTGGTGCTTTTCTCCATCCTACATTGCCACTCACTGCCTATCCTAATTAGAACATCTGATTCAAACCACCCCATGATGTTTTTCTCACTCCTTCTAGTGAAAAGCCTGTTAGAAAACCTTACAATGTGCACCACCCCATACTGTTTTTCAGAAACCTATCCTACATTGCCACTGCATGTTTCCTGACCTCCCTATGCTCACCAAACTGTGGTGCTTTTCTCCATCCTACATTATCACTCAATGACTCTCCTGATTCAGGCCTTCCGATTCACACCACCCCGTGATGTTTTTCTCACTCCTACTAGTGAATAGCCTGTTAGAAACATTTACAATGCGCACCACCCCGATGTTTTTTTCAGAAACCTATCCTACATTGCCACTGCATGTTTCCTGACCTCCCCATGCTGACCAACCCGTGGTGATTTTCTCCATCCTACATTGCCACTCACTGCTTTTCATAATACAGGCCCTCTGATTCACACCACCCCGTGATGTTTTTCTCACTCCTACTAGTGAATGGCCTGTTAGAAAGCCTTACAATTCTCACCACCCCGCGATGTTTTTCAGAAACCTATCCTACATTGCCCCTGCATGTGTCCTGACCTCCCCATGAAGACCATGCCGTGGTGCTTTTCTCCATCCTACATTGCCACTCACTGCATATCCTGATTCAGGCCTTCCGATTCACACCCTCCCATGATGTATTTCTCACTCCTAACAGGGAATGGCCGGTTAGATACCCTTACAAGGCGCACAACCCCGTGATATTTTTCAGAAAACTTTCCTACATTGCCACTGCATGTTTCCTGGCCTCCCCATGCTGACCACACTGTGGTGCTTTTCTCCATTTCATATAGCCTCTCAATGCCTATCCTAATTCAGGCCCTCCGATTCACACCACCCTGTGATGTTTTTCTCAATCCTACTAGTGAATGGCCTGATAGAAAGCCTTACAATGGGCACCACCAGCGATGTTTTGCAGAAACCTATCCTACATTGCCATTGCTTGTTTCCTGACCTCCCCATGCTGACAACCCCGTGGTGCTTTTCTCCATCTTACATTGCCACTCACGGCCTATCGTAATTCAGAATATCTGATTCAAACCACCCCGTGATGTTTTTCTCACTCCTACTTATGAATGGCCTGTTAGAAACCCTTACATTGTGCACCACCCCGCTGTTTTTTTCAAAAACCTATCCTACATTGCCACTGCATGTTTCCTGACCTCCCCATGCTGAACACCCCGTGGTGCTTTTCTCCATCCTACATTGCCACTCACTGCCTATGCTAATTCAGAACATCTGATTCACACAACCCCGTGATGTTTTTCTCACTCCTACTAGTGAAATGCCTGTTAGAAACCCTTACAATGCGAACCACCCCACGATGTTTTTCAGAAACCTATCCTACATTGCCACTGCATGTGTCCTGACCTCGCCATGATGACCACCCCGTGGTGCTTTTCTCCATCCTACGTTGCCACTCCCTGCCTATCCTATTTAGAACATCTGATTCAAAACACCCCGTCATGTTTTTCTCACTCCTACTAGAGAATGGCCTGTTAGAAACCCTTAAAATCTGCACCACCCCGTGATGTTTTCAGAAAACTATCCTAAATTGCCATTGCATGTTTCCTGACCTCCCCATGCTGACCAGCCTGTGGGGCTTTTCTCCATCCTACATTGCCAAACATTGCCTATCCTAATTCAGGCCCTCCGATTCACACCACCCCGTTATGTTTTTCTAACTCCTTCTAGTGAATGTCCTGTTAGAAATCTTTACAATGCGCACCACCCAGCTTTTTTTTATCAGAAAACTATCGTACATTACCAATGCATGTTTCCTGACCTCCCCATGCTGAACACCCCGTGGTGCTTTTCTCCATCCTACATTGCCACTCACTGCCTATCCTAAATCAGGCCCTCCGATTCAGACCTCACCGTGATGTTTTTTGCGCTCCTACTTGTGAATGGCTTGTTAGATACCCTTACAATGCGCGCCACACCGCGATGTTTTTCAGAAACCTATCCTACATTGCCATTGCATGCTTACTGACCTCCCCATCTTGACCACCCCGTGGTGCTTTTCTACATTCTTCATTGCCACTCACTTCCTATCCTAATTCAGGCCCTCCGATTCTCACCACCCCGTGATGATTTTGTCACTCCTAATAGTGAATGGCCTGCTACAAACTCTTATAATGCGCACAACCCCGCGATGTTTTTCAGAAACCTATCCTACATTGCCATTGCATGTTTGCTGACCTCCGCATGCTCACCAACCCGTGATGCTTTTCTCCATCCTACATTGCCACTCACTGTCTAACTTGATTCAGGCCCTCCGATTCACACCACACCATGATGTATTTCTCACTCCTACTAGTAAATGGCCTGTTAGATACCTTTACAATGCGCCCAACCAGGCGATGTTTTTCAGAAACCGAACCTGCATTGCCACTGCTTGTTTCCTGACCTCCCCATACTGACCACCCCGTGGTGCTTTACTCCATCCTACATTGCCACTCACTGCTTTTCATAATTCAGGCCCTCTGATTCACACCACCCCGTGATGTTTTTCTCACTCCTACTAGTGAATGGCCTGTTAGAAAGCCTTACAATTCTCACCACCCCGCGATGTTTTTCAGAAACCTATCCTACATTGCCCCTGCATGTGTCCTGACCTCCACATGAAGACCATGCCTTTGCGCTTTTCTCCATCCTACATTGCCACTCACTGCCTATCCTGATTCAGGCCTTCCGATTCACACCCTCCCGTGATGTATTTCTCACGCCTACCAGGGAATGGCCGGTTAGATACCCTTATAAGGCGCACAACCCCGTGATGTTTTTCAGAAACCTTTCCTACATTGCCACTGCATGTTTCCTGACCTCCCCATGCTGACCACACCGTGGTGCTTTTCTCCATTTTATATTGCCACTCACTGCCTATCCTATTTCAGGCCCTCCGATTCACACCACCCTGTGATGATTTTCTCATTCCTACTAGTGAATGGCCTGTTAGAAAGCCTTACAATGCGCACCACCACGCTTTTTTTTTTTCAGAAACCTATCCTACATTACCACTGCATGTTTCCTGACCTCCCCATGCTGAACACCCTGTGGTGTTTTCTCCATCCTACATTGCCACTCACTGCCTATCCTAATTAGAACATCTGATTCAAACCACCCCATGATGTTTTTCTCACTCCTACTAGTTAAAAGCCTGTTAGAAACCCTTACAATGTGCACCACCCCGCGAGGTTTTTCAGAAACCTATCCTACATTGCCACTGCATGTGTCCTGACCTCCACATGATGACCACCCCGTGGTGCTTTTCTCCATCCTACATTGCCACTCACTGCCTATCCTAATTCAGAACATCTGATTCACACAACCCGTGATGTTTTTCTCACTCCTACTAGTGAAATGCCTGTTAGAAACCCTTACAATGCGAACCACCCCGTGATGTTTTTCAGAAACCTATCCTACATTGCCACTGCATGTGTCCTGACCTCGCCATGATGACCACCCCGTGGTGCTTTTCTCCATCCTACATTGCCACTCCCTGCCTATCCTATTTAGAACATCTGATTCAAAACACCCCGTGATGTTTTTCTCACTCCTACTAGAGAATGGCCTGTTAGAAACCCTTAAAATCTGCACCACCCCGTGATGTTTTCAGAAAACTATCCTAAATTGCCATTGCATGTTTCCTGACCTCCCCATGCTGACCAGCCTGTGGGGCTTTTCTCCATCCTACATTGCCAATCATTGCCTATCCTAATTCAGGCCCTCCGATTCACACCACCCCGTTATGTTTTTCTAACTCCTTCTAGTGAATGTCCTGTTAGAAATCTTTACAATGCACACCACCCAGCTTTTTTTTATCAGAAAACTATCGTACATTACCAATGCATGTTTCCTGACCTCCCCATGCTGAACACCCCGTGGTGCTTTTCTCCATCCTACATTGCCACTCACTGCCTATCCTAAATCAGGCCCTCCGATTCAGACCTCACCGTGATGTTTTTTACGCTCCTACTTGTGAATGGCTTGTTAGATACCCTTACAATGCGCACCACACCGCGATGTTTTTCAGAAACCTATCCTACATTGCCATTGCATGTTTACTGACCTCCCCATGTTGACCACCCCGTGGTGCTTTTCTACATTCTTCATTGCCACTCACTTCCTATCCTAATTCAGGCCCTCCGATTCTCACCACCCCGTGATGATTTTGTCACTCCTAATAGTGAATGGCCTGCTACAAACTCTTATAATGCGCACAACCCCGCGATGTTTTTCAGAAACCTATCCTACATTGCCATTGCATGTTTGCTGACCTCCGCATGCTCACCAACCCGTGATGCTTTTCTCCATCCTACATTGCCACTCACTGTCTAACTTGATTCTGGCCCTCCGATTCACACCACACCATGATGTATTTCTCACTCCTACTAGTAAATGGCCTGTTAGATACCTTTACAATGCGCCCAACCACGCGATGTTTTTCAGAAACCGAACCTGCACTGCCACTGCATGTTTCCTGACCTCCCCATACTGACCACCCCGTGGTGCTTTACTCCATCCTACATTGCCACTCACTGCTTTTCATAATTCAGGCCCTCTGATTCACACCACCCCGTGATGTTTTTCTCACTCCTACTAGTGAATGGCCTGTTAGAAAGCCTTACAATTCTCACCACCCCGCGATGTTTTTCAGAAACCTATCCTACATTGCCCCTGCATGTGTCCTGACCTCCACATGAAGACCATGCCTTTGCGCTTTTCTCCATCCTACATTGCCACTCACTGCCTATCCTGATTCAGGCCTTCCGATTCACACCCTCCCGTGATGTATTTCTCACGCCTACCAGGGAATGGCCGGTTAGATACCCTTACAAGGCGCACAACCCCGTGATGTTTTTCAGAAACCTTTCCTACATTGCCACTGCATGTTTCCTGACCTCCCCATGCTGACCACACTGTGGTGCTTTTCTCCATTTTATATTGTCACTCACTGCCTATCCTATTTCAGGCCCTCCGATTCACACCACCCTGTGATGATTTTCTCATTCCTACTAGTGAATGGCCTGTTAGAAAGCCTTACAATGCGCACCACCACGCTTTTTTTTTTTCAGAAACCTATCCTACATTACCACTGCATGTTTCCTGACCTCCCCATGCTGAACACCCTGTGGTGTTTTCTCCATCCTACATTGCCACTCACTGCCTATCCTAATTAGAACATCTGATTCAAACCACCCCATGATGTTTTTCTCACTCCTACTAGTGAAAAGCCTGTTAGAAACCCTTACAATGTGCACCACCCCGCGAGGTTTTTCAGAAACCTATCCTACATTGCCACTGCATGTGTCCTGACCTCCAAATGATGACCACCCCGTGGTGCTTTTCTCCATCCTACATTGCCACTCACTGTCTATCCTAATTAGAACATCTGATTCAAACCACCCCATGATGTTTTTCTCACTCCTACTAGCGAAAAGCCTGTTAGAAACCCTTACAATGTGCACCACCCCATGATGTTTTTCAGAAACCTATCCTACATTGCCACTGCATGTTTCCTGACCTCCCTATGCTCACCAACCCGTGGTGCTTTTCTCCATCCTACATTACCACTCCCTGCCTATCCTAATTCAGAACATCTGATTCACACCACCCCGTGATGTTTTTCTCACTCCTACTAGTGAATGGCCTGTTAGAAATCTTTACAATGCGCACCACCCAGCTTTTTTTTTTCAGAAAACTATCGTACATTACCATTGCATGTTTCCTGACCTCTCCATGCTGAACACCCCGTGGTGCTTTTCTCCATCCTACATTGCCACTCACTGCCTATCCTAAATCAGGCCCTCCGATTCAGACCTCACCGTGATGTTTTTTGCGTTCCTACTTGTGAATGGCTTGTTAGAAACCCTTACAATGCGCACCACACCGCGATGTTTTTCAGAAACCTCTCCTACATTGCCATTGCATGTTTCCTGACCTCTCCATATTGACCACCCCGTGGTGCTTTTCTACATTCTTCATTGCCACTCACTGCCTATCCTAATTCAGGCCCTCTGATTCTTACCACCCCGTGATGATTTTGTCACTGCTACTAGTGAATGGCCTGCTACAAAACCTTATAATGCGCACAACCCCGCGATGTTTTTCAGAAACCGATCCTGCATTGCCACTGCATGTTTCCTGACCTCCCCATACTGACCACCCCGTGGTGCTTTACTCCATCCTACATTGCCACTCACTGCCTGTCCTAATACAGTGCTTCCGATTCACACCACCGCGTGATGGTTTTCTCACTCCTACTAGTGAGTGGCCTGTTAAAAAGCCTTACAATGGGCACCACCACGTGATGTTTTTCAGAAAACTATCCTACTTTGCCACTGCATGTTTCCTGACGTCCTCATGCTGACCACCCTGTGGTGGTTTTCTCCATCCTACGTTGCCACTCACTGCCTATCCTAAATCAGGCCCTCCAATTCACACCACCCCGTGATGTTTTTCTCACTCTTACTAGTGAATGGCCTGTTAGAAACCCTTACAATGCGCACCACCACGATGTTTTTTTCAGAAACCTATCCTACATTGCCACTGCATGTTTCCTGACCTCCCCATGCTGACCAACCCGTGGTGATTTTCTCCATCCTATATTGCCACTCACTGCTTTTCATAATTCAGGCCCTCTGATTCACACCACCCCGTGATGTTTTTCTCACTCCTACTAGTGAATGGCCTGTTAGAAAGCCTTTCAATTCTCACCACCCCGCGATGTTTTTCAGAAACCTATCCTACATTGCCCCTGCATGTGTCCTGACCTACCCTGAAGACCATGCCGTGGTGCTTTTCTCCATCCTACATTGCCACTCAGTGCCTATCCTGATTCAGGCCTTCCAATTCACACCCTCCCATGATGTATTTCTCACTCCTACCAGGGAATGGCCGGTTAGATATCCTTACAAGGCGCACAACCCCGTGATATTTTTCAGAAACCTTTCCTACATTGCCACTGCATGTTTCCTGACCTCCCCATGCTGACCACACCGTGGTGCTTTTCTCCATTTTATATAGCCACTCAATGCCTATCCTAATTCAGGCCCTCCGATTCACACCACCCTATGATGTTTTTCTCAATCCTACTAGTGAATGGCCTGTTAGAAAGCCTTACAATGCGCACCACCTGCGATGTTTTTCAGAAACCTATCCTACATTGCCATTGCATGTTTCCTGACCTCCACATGCTGACAACCCTGTGGTGCTTTTCTCCATCTTACATTGCCACTCACTGCCTATCCTAATTCAGAACATCTGATTCAAACCACCCCGTGATGTTTTTCTCACTCCTACTTGTGAATGGCCTGTTAGAAACCCTTACAATGTGCACCACCCCTCTGTTTTTTTCAAAAACCTATCCTACATTGCCACTGCATGTTTCCTGACCTCCCCATGCTGACCACCCCGTGGTCCTTTTCTCCATCCTACATTGCCACTCACTGCCAATGCTAATTAAGTACATCTGATTCACACCACACCGTGATGTTTTTCTCACTCCTACTAGTGAAATGCCTGTTAGAAAACCTTACAGTGCACACCACCTCGCGATGTTTTTCAGAAACCTATCCTACATTGCCATTACATGTTTCCTGACCTCCCCATGTTGACCACCCCGTGGTGCTCTTCTACATTCTTCATTGCCATTCACTGCCTATCCTATTTCAGGCCCTCCGATTCTCACCACCCTGTGATGATTTTCTCATTCCTACTAGTGAATGGCCTGTTAGAAAGCCTTACAATGCACACCACCACGCTTTTTTTTTCAGAAACCTATCCTACATTACCACTGCATGTTTCCTGACCTCCCAATGCTGAACACCCTGTGGTGTTTTCTCCATCCTACATTGCCTCTCACTCCCTATCCTAATTCAGTGCCTCCATTTCACACCACCGCGTGATGTTGTTCTCACTCCTACTAGTGAATGGCCTGTTAGAAACCCTTAAAATCCGCACCACCCCGTGATTTTTTCAGAACACTATCCTACATTGCCATTGCATGTTTCCTGACCTCCCCATGCTGACCACCCTGTGGTGCTTTTCTCCATCCTACATTGCCACTCACTGCCTATCCTAATTCAGGCCCTCCGATTCACACCACCCCGTGATGTTTTTCTCAATCCTACTAGTGAATGGCCTCTTAGAAAGACTTACAATGGGCACCACCCCTTGATGTTTTTCAGAAAACTATCCTACATTGCCACTGCATGTTTCCTGACCTCCCCATGATGACCACCCCGTGGTGCTTTTCTCCATCCTACATTGCCACTCACTGCCTATCCTAATTAGAACATCTGATTCAAACCACCCCATGATGTTTTTCTCACTCCTTCTAGTGAAAAGCCTGTTAGAAACCCTTACAATGTGCACCACCCCGCGATGTTTTTCAGAACCCTATCCTACATTGCCACTGCATGTGTCCTGACCTCCCCATGATGACCACCCCGTGGTGCTTTTCTCCATCCTACATTGCCACTCACTGCCTATCCTAATTAGAACATCTGATTCAAACCACCCCATGATGTTTTTCTCACTCCTACCAGCGAAAAGCCTGTTAGAAACCCTTACAATGTGCACCACCCCATGATGTTTTTCAGAAACCTATCCTACATTGCCACTGCATATTTCCTGACCTCCCTATGCTCACCAACCCGTGGTGCTTTTTTCCATCCTACATTATCACTCAATGACTCTCCTGATTCAGGCCTTCCGATTCACACCACCCCGTGATGTTTTTCTCACTCCTACTAGTGAATAGCCTGTTAGAAACACTTACAATGCGCAGCACCCCGATGTTTTTTTCAGAAACCTATCCTACATTGCCACTGCATGTTTCCTGACCTCCCCATGCTGACCAACCCGTGGTGATTTTCTCCATCCTACATTGCCACTCACTGCTTTTCATAATTCAGGCCCTCTGATTCACACCACCCCGTGATGTTTTTCTCACTCCTACTAGTGAATGGCCTGTTAGAAAGCCTTACAATTCTCACCACCCCGCGATGTTTTTCAGAAACCTATCCTACATTGCCCCTGCATGTGTCCTGACCTACCCATGAAGACCATGCCGTGGTGCTTTTCTCCATCCTACATTGCCACGCACTGCATATCCTGATTCAGGCCTTCCAATTCACACCCTCCCATGATGTATTTCTCACTCCTACCAGGGAATGGCCGGTTAGATACCTTACAAGGCACACAACCCCGTGATATTTTTCAGAAAACATTCCTACATTGCCACTGCATGTTTCCTGACCTCCCCATGCTGACCACACCGTGGTGCTTTTCTCCATTTCATATAGCCTCTCAATGCCTATCCTAATTCAGGCCCTCCGATTCACACCACCCTGTGATGTTTTTCTCAATCCTACTAGTGAATGGCCTGATAGAAAGCCTTACAATGGGCACCACCAGCGATGTTTTGCAGAAACCTATCCTACATTGCCATTGCTTGTTTCCTGACCTCCCCATGCTGACAACCCCGTGGTGCTTTTCTCCATCTTACATTGCCACTCACGGCCTATCCTAATTCAGAATATCTTATTCAAACCACCCCGTGATGTTTTTCTCACTCCTACTTATGAATGGCCTGTTAGAAACCCTTACATTGTGCACCACCCCACTGTTTTTTTCAAAAACCTATCCTACATTGCCACTGCATGTTTCCTGACCTCCCCATGCTGAACACCCCGTGGTGCTTTTCTCCATCCTACATTGCCACTCACTGCCTATGCTAATTCAGAACATCTGGTTCACACCACCCCGTGATGTTTTTCTCACTCCTACTAGTGAAATGCCTGTTAAAAACCCTTACAATGCGAACCACCCCGCGATGTTTTTCAGAAACCTATCCTACATTGCCACTGCATGTGTCCTGATCTCGCCATGATGACCACCCCGTGGTGCTTTTCTCCATCCTACATTGCCACTCCCTGCCTATCCTATTTAGAATATCTGATGCAAAACACCCCGTGATGTTTTTCTCACTCCTACTAGAGAATGGCCTGTTAGAAACCCTTAAAATCTGCACCACCCCGTGATGTTTTCATAAAACTATCCTACATTGCCATTGCATGTTTCCTGACCTCCCCATGCTGACCAGCCTGTGGGGCTTTTCTCCATCCTACATTGCCAATCATTGCCTATCCTAATTCAGGCCCTCCGATTCACACCACCCCGTTATGTTTTTCTAACTCCTTCTAGTGAATGTCCTTTTAGAAATCTTTACAATGCGCACCACCCAGCTTTTTTTATCAGAAAACTATCGTACATTACCAATGCATGTTTCCTGACCTCCCCATGCTGAACACCCCGTGGTGCTTTTCTCCATCCTACATTGCCACTCACTGCCTATCCTAAATCAGGCCCTCCGATTCAGACCTCAACGTGATGTTTTTTGCGCTCCTACTTGTGAATGGCTTGTTAGATAGCCTTACAATGCGCACCACACCGCGATGTTTTTCAGAAACCTATCCTACATTGCCATTGCATGTTTACTGACCTCCCCATGTTGACCACCCCGTGGTGCTTTTCTACATTCTTCATTGCCACTCACTTCCTATCCTAATTCAGGCCCTCCGATTCTCACCACCCCGTGATGATTTTGTCACTCCTAATAGTGAATGGCCTGCTACAATCTCTTATAATGCGCATAACCCCGCGATGTTTTTCAGAAACCTATCCTACATTGCCATTGCATGTTTGCTGACCTCCGCATGCTCACCAACCCGTGATGCTTTTCTCCATCCTACATTGCCACTCACTGTCTAACTTGATTCAGGCCCTCCGATTCACACCACACCATGATGTATTTCTCACTCCTACTAGTAAATGGCCTTTTAGATACCTTTACAATGCGCCCAACCACGCGATGTTTTTCAGAAACCGTACCTGCATTGCCACTGCATGTTTCCTGACCTCCCCATACTGACCACCCCGTGGTGCTTTACTCCATCCTACATTGCCACTCACTGCTTTTCATAATTCAGGCCCTCTGATTCACACCACCCCGTGATGTTTTTCTCACTCCTACTAGTGAATGGCCTGTTAGAAAGCCTTACAATTCTCACCACCCCGCGATGTTTTTCAGAAACCTATCCTACATTGCCCCTGCATGTGTCCTGACCTCCACATGAAGACCATGCCTTTGCGCTTTTCTCCATCCTACATTGCCACTCACTGCCTATCCTGATTCAGGCCTTCCGATTCACACCCTCCCGTGATGTATTTCTCACGCCTACCAGGGAATGGCCGGTTAGATACCCTTACAAGGCGCACAACCCCGTGATGTTTTTCAGAAACCTTTCCTACATTGCCACTGCATGTTTCCTGACCTCCCCATGCTGACCACACTGTGGTGCTTTTCTCCATTTTATATTGCCACTCACTGCCTATCCTATTTCAGGCCCTCCGATTCACACCACCCTGTGATGATTTTCTCATTCCTACTAGTGAATGGCCTGTTAGAAAGCCTTACAATGCGCACCACCACGCTTTTTTTTTTCAGAAACCTATCCTACATTACCACTGCATGTTTCCTGACCTCCCCATGCTGAACACCCTGTGGTGTTTTCTCCATCCTACATTGCCACTCACTGCCTATCCTAATTAGAACATCTGATTCAAACCACCCCATGATGTTTTTCTCACTCCTACTAGTGAAAAGCCTGTTAGAAACCCTTACAATGTGCACCACCCCGCGAGGTTTTTCAGAAACCTATCCTACATTGCCACTGCATGTGTCCTGACCTCCAAATGATGACCACCCCGTGGTGCTTTTCTCCATCCTACATTGCCACTCACTGTCTATCCTAATTAGAACATCTGATTCAAACCACCCCATGATGTTTTTCTCACTCCTACTAGCGAAAAGCCTGTTAGAAACCCTTACAATGTGCACCACCCCATGATGTTTTTCAGAAACCTATCCTACATTGCCACTGCATGTTTCCTGACCTCCCTATGCTCACCAACCCGTGGTGCTTTTCTCCATCCTACATTACCACTCCCTGCCTATCCTAATTCAGAACATCTGATTCACACCACCCCGTGATGTTTTTCTCACTCCTACTAGTGAATGGCCTGTTAGAAATCTTTACAATGCGCACCACCCAGCTTTTTTTTTTCAGAAAACTATCGTACATTACCATTGCATGTTTCCTGACCTCTCCATGCTGAACACCCCGTGGTGCTTTTCTCCATCCTACATTGCCACTCACTGCCTATCCTAAATCAGGCCCTCCGATTCAGACCTCACCGTGATGTTTTTTGCGTTCCTACTTGTGAATGGCTTGTTAGAAACCCTTACAATGCGCACCACACCGCGATGTTTTTCAGAAACCTCTCCTACATTGCCATTGCATGTTTCCTGACCTCTCCATATTGACCACCCCGTGGTGCTTTTCTACATTCTTCATTGCCACTCACTGCCTATCCTAATTCAGGCCCTCTGATTCTTACCACCCCGTGATGATTTTGTCACTGCTACTAGTGAATGGCCTGCTACAAAACCTTATAATGCGCACAACCCCGCGATGTTTTTCAGAAACCGATCCTGCATTGCCACTGCATGTTTCCTGACCTCCCCATACTGACCACCCCGTGGTGCTTTACTCCATCCTACATTGCCACTCACTGCCTGTCCTAATACAGTGCTTCCGATTCACACCACCGCATGATGCTTTGCTCACTCCTACTAGTGAGTGGCCTGATAGAAAGCCTTACAATGGGCACCACCACGTGATGTTTTTCAGAAAACTATCCTACTTTGCCACTGCATGTTTCCTGACGTCCTCATGCTGACCACCCTGTGGTGGTTTTCTCCATCCTACATTGCCACTCACTGCCTATCCTAAATCAGGCCCTCCAATTCACACCACCCCGTGATGTTTTTCTCACTCT
This sequence comes from Cavia porcellus, assembly GCF_034190915.1. NCBI lineage: Eukaryota > Metazoa > Chordata > Mammalia > Rodentia > Caviidae > Cavia > Cavia porcellus. The sequence goes on along the minus strand of NW_026947539.1, from coordinate 120,230 downwards.
TACTAGTGAATGGCCTGTTAGAAACCCTTACAATGCGCACCACCACGTTTTTTTCAGAAACCTATCCCACATTGCCACTGCATGTTTCCTGACCTCCCCATGCTGACCAACCCGTGGTGATTTTCTCCATCCTATATTGCCACTCACTGCTTTGCATAATTCAGGCCCTCTGATTCACACCACCCCGTGATGTTTTTCTCACTCCTACTAGTGAATGGCCTGTTAGAAAGCCTTTCAATTCTCACCACCCCGCGATGTTTTTCAGAAACCTATCCTACATTGCCCCTGCATGTGTCCTGACCTCCACTGAAGACCATGCCGTGGTGCTTTTCTCCATCCTACATTGCCACTCAGTGCCTATCCTGATTCAGGCCTTCCAATTCACACCCTCCCATGATGTATTTCTCACTCCTACCAGGGAATGGCCGGTTAGATACCCTTACAAGGCGCACAACCCCGTGATATTTTTCAGAAACCTTTCCTGCATTGCCACTGCATGTTTCCTGACCTCGCCATGCTGACCAAACCGTGGTGCTTTTCTCCATTTTATATAGCCACTCAATGCCTATCCTAATTCAGGCCCTCCGATTCACACCACCCTGTGATGTTTTTCTCAATCCTACTAGTGAATGGCCTCTTAGAAAGACTTACAATGCGCACCACCTGCGATGTTTTTCAGAAACCTATCCTACATTGCCATTGCATGTTTCCTGACCTCCCCATGCTGACAACCCTGTGGTGCTTTTCTCCATCTTACATTGCCACTCACTGCCTATCCTAATTCAGAACATCTGATTCAAACCACCCCGTGATGTTTTTCTCACTCCTACTTGTGAATGGCCTGTTAGAAACCCTTACAATGTGCACCACCCCGCTGTTTTTTTCAAAAACCTATCCTACATTGCCACTGCATGTTTCCTGACCTCCCCATGCTGACCACCCCGTGGTGCTTTTCTCCATCCTACATTGCCACTCACTGCCTATGCTAATTCAGAACATCTGATTCACACCACACCGTGATGTTTTTCTCACTCCTACTAGTGAAATGCCTGTTAGAAACCCTTACAGTGCGCACCACCGCGCGATGTTTTTCAGAAACCTATCCTACATTGCCATTGCATGTTTCCTGACCTCCCCATGTTGACCACCCCGTGGTGCTTTTCTACATTCTTCATTGCCATTCACTGCCTATCCTATTTCAGGCCCTCCGATTCTCACCACCCTGTGATGATTTTCTCATTCCTACTAGTGAATGGCCTGTTAGAAAGCCTTACAATGCACACCACCACGCTTTTTTTTTCAGAAACCTATCCTACATTACCACTGCATGTTTCCTGACCTCCCCATGCTGAACACCCTGTGGTGTTTTCTCCATCCTACATTGCCTCTCACTCCCTATCCTAATTCAGTGCCTCCATTTCACACCACCGCATGATGTTGTTCTCACTCCTACTAGTGAATGGCCTGTTAGAAATCCTTAAAATCCGCACCACCCCGTGATTTTTTCAGAACACTATCCTACATTGCCATTGCATGTTTCCTGACCTCCCCATGCTGACCAACCTGTTGTGCTTTTCTCCATCCTACATTGCCACTCACTGCCTATCCTAATTCAGGCCCTCCGATTCACACCACCCCGTGATGTTTTTTTCAATCCTACTAGTGAATGGCCTCTTAGAAAGACTTACAATGGGCACCACCCCTTGATGTTTTTCAGAAAACTATCCTACATTGCCATTGCATGTTTCCTGACCTCCCCATGATGACCACCCCGTGGTGCTTTTCTCCATCCTACATTGCCACTCACTGCCTATCCTAATTAGAACATCTGATTCAAACCACCCCATGATGTTTTTCTCACTCCTTCTATTGAAAAGCCTGTTAGAAACCCTTACAATGTGCACCACCCCGCGATGTTTTTCAGAAACCTATCCTACATTGCCACTGCATGTGTCCTGACCTCCCCATGATGACCACCCCATGGTGCTTTTCTCCATCCTACATTGCCACTCACTGCCTATCCTAATTAGAACATCTGATTCAAACTACCCCATGATGTTTTTCTCACTCCTACCAGCGAAAAGCCTGTTAGAAACCCTTACAATGTGCACCACCCCATACTGTTTTTCAGAAACCTATCCTACATTGCCACTGCATGTTTCCTGACCTCCCTATGCTCACCAACCCGTGGTGCTTTTCTCCATCCTACATTATCACTCAATGACTCTCCTAATTCAGGCCTTCCGATTCACCCCACCCCGTGATGTTTTTCTCACTCCTACTAGTGAATAGCCTGTTAGAAACACTTACAATGCGCACCACCCCGATGTTTTTTTCAGAAACCTATCCTACATTGCCACTGCATGTTTCCTGACCTCCCCATGCTGACCAACCCGTGGTGATTTTCTCCATCCTACATTGCCACTCACTGCTTTTCATAATTCAGGCCCTCTGATTCACACCACCCCGTGATGTTTTTCTCACTCCTACTAGTGAATGGCCTGTTAGAAAGCCTTACAATTCTCACCACCCCGCGATGTTTTTCAGAAACCTATCCTACATTGCCCCTGCATGTGTCCTGACCTCCCCATGAAGACCATGCCGTGGTGCTTTTCTCCATCCTACATTGCCACTCACTGCATATCCTGATTCAGGCCTTCCGATTCACACCCTCCCATGATGTATTTCTCACTCCTACCAGGGAATGGCCGGTTAGATACCCTTACAATTCGCACAACCCCGTGATATTTTTCAGAAAACTTTCCTACATTGCCACTACATGTTTCCTGACCTCCCCATGCTGACCACACCGTGGTGCTTTTCTCCATTTTATATAGCCTCTCAATGCCTATCCTAATTCAGGCCCTCCGATTCACACCACCCTGTGATGTTTTTCTCAATCCTACTAGTGAATGGCCTGATAGAAAGCCTTACAATGCGCACCACCAGCGATGTTTTGCAGAAACCTATCCTACATTGCCATTGCTTGTTTCCTGACCTCCCCATGCTGACAACCCCGTGGTGCTTTTCTCCATCTTACATTGCCACTCACGGCCTATCGTAATTCAGAATATCTGATTCAAACCACCCCGTGATGTTTTTCTCGCTCCTACTTGTGAATGGCCTGTTAGAAACCCTTACAATGTGCACCACCCCGCTGTTTTTTTCAAAAACCTATCCTACATTGCCACTGCATGTTTCCTGACCTCCCCATGCTGACCACACCGTGGTGCTTTTCTCCATCCTACATTGCCACTCACTGCCTATGCTAATTCAGAACATCTGATTCACACCACACCGTGATGTTTTTCTCACTCCTACTAGTGAAATGCCTGTTAGAAACCCTTACAGTGCGCAGCACCTCGCGATGTTTTTCAGAAACCTATCCTACATTGCCATTGCATGTTTCCTGACCTCCCCATGTTGACCACCCCGTGGTGCTTTTCTACATTCTTCATTGCCATTCACTACCTATCCTATTTCAGGCCCTCCGATTCTCACCACCCTGTGATGATTTTCTCATTCCTACTAGTGAATGGCCTGTTAGAAAGCCTTACAATGCACACCACCACGCTTTTTTTTTCAGAAACCTATCCTATATTACCACTGCATGTTTCCTGACCTCCCCATGCTGAACACCCTGTGGTGTTTTCTCCATCCTACATTGCCTCTCACTCCCTATCCTAATTCAGTGCCTCCATTTCACACCACCGCATGATGTTGTTCTCACTCCTACTAGTGAATGGCCTGTTAGAAACCCTTAAAATCCGCACCACCCCGTGATTTTTTCAGAACACTATCCTACATTGCCATTGCATGTTTCCTGACCTCCCCATGCTGACCACCCTGTTGTGCTTTTCTCCATCCTACATTGCCACTCACTGCCTATCCTAATTCAGGCCCTCCGATTCACACCACCCCGTGATGTTTTTTTCAATCCTACTAGTGAATGGCCTCTTAGAAAGACTTACAATGGGCACCACCCCTTGATGTTTTTCAGAAAACTATCCTACATTGCCATTGCATGTTTCCTGACCTCCCCATGATGACCACCCCGTGGTGCTTTTCTCCATCCTACATTGCCACTCACTGCCTATCCTAATTAGAACATCTGATTCAAACCACCCCATGATGTTTTTCTCACTCCTTCTAGTGAAAAGCCTGTTAGAAACCCTTACAATGTGCACCACCCCGCGATGTTTTTCAGAAACCTATCCTACATTGCCACTGCATGTGTCCTGACCACCCCATGATGACCACCCCGTGGTGCTTTTCTCCATCCTACATTGCCACTCACTGCCTATCCTAATTAGAACATCTGATTCAAACTACCCCATGATGTTTTTCTCACTCCTACCAGCGAAAAGCCTGTTAGAAACCCTTACAATGTGCACCACCCCATACTGTTTTTCAGAAACCTATCCTACATTGCCACTGCATGTTTCCTGACCTCCCTATGCTCACCAAACCGTGGTGCTTTTCTCCATCCTACATTATCACTCAATGACTCTCCTGATTCAGGCCTTCCGATTCACCCCACCCCGTGATGTTTTTAGCACTCCTACTAGTGAATAGCCTGTTAGAAACACTTACAATGCGCACCACCCCGATGTTTTTTTCAGAAACCTATCCTACATTGCCACTGCATGTTTCCTGACCTCCCCATGCTGACCAACCCGTGGTGATTTTCTCCATCCTACATTGCCACTCACTGCTTTTCATAATTCAGGCCCTCTGATTCACACCACCCCGTGATGTTTTTCTCACTCCTACTAGTGAATGGCCTGTTAGAAAGCCTTACAATTCTCACCACCCCGCGATGTTTTTCAGAAACCTATCCTACATTGCCCCTGCATGTGTCCTGACCTCCCCATGAAGACCATGCCGTGGTGCTTTTCTCCATCCTACATTGCCACTCACTGCATATCCTGATTCAGGCCTTCCGATTCACACCCTCCCATGATGTATTTCTCACTCCTACCAGGGAATGGCCGGTTAGATACCCTTACAATTCGCACAACCGCGTGATATTTTTCAGAAAACTTTCCTACATTGCCACTGCATGTTTCCTGACCTCCCCATGCTGACCACACCGTGGTGCTTTTCTCCATTTTATATAGCCTCTCAATGCCTATCCTAATTCAGGCCCTCCGATTCACACCACCCTGTGATGTTTTTCTCAATCCTACTAGTGAATGGCCTGATAGAAAGCCTTACAATGGGCACCACCAGCGATGTTTTGCAGAAACCTATCCTACATTGCCATTGCTTGTTTCCTGACCTCCCCATGCTGACAACCCCGTGGTGCTTTTCTCCATCTTACATTGCCACTCACGGCCTATCCTAATTCAGAATATCTGATTCAAACCACCCCGTGATGTTTTTCTCACTCCTACTTATGAATGGCCTGTTAGAAACCCTTACAATGTGCACCACCCCGCTGTTTTTTTCAAAAACCTATCCTACATTGCCACTGCATGTTTCCTGACCTCCCCATGCTGAACACCCCGTGGTGCTTTTCTCCATCCTACGTTGCCACTCACTGCCTATGCTAATTCAGAACATCTGATTCACACCACCCCGTGATGTTTTTCTCACTCCTACTGGTGAAATGCCTGTTAGAAACCCTTACAATGCGAACCACCCCGCGATGTTTTTCAGAAACCTATCCTACATTGCCACTGCATGTGTCCTGACCTCGCCATGATGACCACCCCGTGGTGCTTTTCTCCATCCTACATTGCCACTCCCTGCCTATCCTATTTAGAACATCTGATTCAAAACACCCCGTGATGTTTTTCTCACTCCTACTAGAGAATGGCCTGTAAGAAACCCTTAAAATCTGCACCACCCCGTGATGTTTTTCAGAAAATTATCCTAAATTGCCATTGCATGTTTCCTGACCTCCCCATGCTGACCAGCCTGTGGGGCTTTTCTCCATCCTACATTGCCAATCATTGCCTAACCTAATTCAGGCCCTCCGATTCACACCACCCCGTTATGTTTTTCTAACTCCTTCTAGTGAATGTCCTGTTAGAAATCTTTACAATGCGCACCAACCAGCATTTTTTTATCAGAAAACTATCGTACATTACCAATGCACGTTTCCTGCCCTCCCCATGCTGAACACCCCGTGGTGCTTTTCTCCATCCTACATTGCCACTCACTGCCTATCCTAAATCAGGCCCTCCGATTCAGACCTCACCGTGATGTTTTTTGCGCTCCTACTTGTGAATGGCTTGTTAGATACCCTTACAATGCGCACCACACCGCGATGTTTTTCAGAAACCTATCCTACATTGCCATTGCATGTTTACTGACCTCCCCATGTTGACCACCCCGTGGTGCTTTTCTACATTCTTCATTGCCACTCACTTCCTATCCTAATTCAGGCCCTCCGATTCTCACCACCCCGTGATGATTTTGTCACTGCTACTAGTGAATGGCCTGCTACAAAACCTTATAATGCGCACAACCCCGCGATGTTTTTCAGAAACCGATCCTGCATTGCCACTGCATGTTTCCTGACCTCCCCATACTGACCACCCGTGGTGCTTTACTCCATCCTACATTGCCACTCACTGCCTGTCCTAATACAGGGCTTCCGATTCACACCACCGCGTGATGCTTTTCTCACTCCTACTAGTGAGTGGCCTGTTTGAAAGCCTTACAATGGGCACCACCACGTGATGTTTTTCAGAAAACTATCCTACTTTGCCACTGCATGTTTCCTGACGTCTTCATGCTGACCACCCTGTGGTGGTTTTCTCCATCCTACGTTGCCACTCACTGCCTATCCTAAATCAGGCCCTCCAATTCACACCACCCCTGATGTTTTTCTCACTCTTACTAGTGAATGGCCTGTTAGAAACCCTTACAATGCGCACCACCACGATGTTTTTTTCAGAAACCTATCCTACATTGCCACTGCATGTTTCCTGACCTCCCCATGCTGACCAACCCGTGGTGATTTTCTCCATCCTATATTGCCACTCACTGCTTTTCATAATTCAGGCCATCTGATTCACACCACCCCGTGATGTTTTTCTCACTCCTAGTAGTGAATGGCCTGTTAGAAAGCCTTTCAATTCTCACCATCCCGCGATGTTTTTCAGAAACCTATCCTACATTGCCCCTGCATGTGTCCTGACCTCCCCTGAAGACCATGCCGTGGTGCTTTTCTCCATCCTACATTGCCACTCAGTGCCAATCCTGATTCAGGCCTTCCAATTCACACCCTCCCATGATGTATTTCTCACTCCTACCAGGGAATGGCCGGTTAGATATCCTTACAAGGCGCACAACCCCGTGATATTTTTCAGAAACCTTTCCTACATTGCCACTGCATGTTTCCTGACCTCCCCATGCTGACCACACCGTGGTGCTTTTCTCCATTTTATATAGCCACTCAATGCCTATCCTAATTCAGGCCCTCCGATTCACACCACCCTGTGATGTTTTTCTCAATCCTACTAGTGAATGGCCTGTTAGAAAGCCTTACAATGCGCACCACCTGCGATGTTTTTCAGAAACCTATCCTACATTGCCATTGCATGTTTCCTGACCTCCCCATGCTGACAACCCTGTGGTGCTTTTCTCCATCTTACATTGCCACTCACTGCCTATCCTAATTCAGAACATCTGATTCAAACCACCCCGTGATGTTTTTCTCACTCCTACTTGTGAATAGCCTGTTAGAAACCCTTACAATGTGCACCACCCCGTTTTTTTCAAAAACCTATCCTACATTGCCACTGCATGTGTCCTGACCTCCCCATGCTGACCACCCCGTGGTGCTTTTCTCCATCCTACATTGCCACTCACTGCCTATGCTAATTCAGAACATCTGATTCACACCACACCGTGATGTTTTTCTCACTCCTACTAGTGAAATGCCTGTTAGAAAACCTTACAGTGCGCACCACCTCGCGATGTTTTTCAGAAACCTATCCTACATTGCCATTGCATGTTTCCTGACCTCCCCATGTTGACCACCCCGTGGTGCTTTTCTACATTCTTCATTGCCATTCACTGCCTATCCTATTTCATGCCCTCCGATTCTCACCACCCTGTGATGATTTTCTCATTCCTACTAGTGAATGGCCTGTTAGAAAGCCTTACAATGCACACCACCACGCTTTTTTTTTCAGAAACCTATCCTACATTACCACTGCATGTTTCCTGACCTCCCCAGGCTGAACACCCTGTGGTGTTTTCTCCATCCTACATTGCCTCTCACTCCCTATCCTAATTCAGTGCCTCCATTTCACACCACCGCATGATGTTGTTCTCACTCCTACTAGTGAATGGCCTGTTAGAAACCCTTAAATTCCGCACCACCCCGTGATTTTTTCAGAACACTATCCTACATTGCCATTGCATGTTTCCTGACCTCCCCATGCTGACCACCCTGTTGTGCTTTTCTCCATCCTACATTGCCACTCACTGCCTATCCTAATTCAGGCCCTCCGATTCACACCACCCCGTGATGTTTTTCTCAATCCTACTAGTGAATGGCCTCTTAGAAAGACTTACAATGGGCACCACCCCTTGATGTTTTTCAGAAAACTACCCTACATTGCCATTGCATGTTTCCTGACCTCCCCATGATGACCACCCCGTGGTGCTTTTCTCCATCCTACATTGCCACTCACTGCCTATCCTAATTAGAACATCTGATTCAAACCACCCCATGATGTTTTTCTCACTCCTTCTAGTGAAAAGACTGTTAGAAACCCTTACAATGTGCACCACCCCGCGATGTTTTTCAGAAACCTATCCTACATTGCCACTGCATGTGTCCTGACCTCCCCATGATGACCACCCCGTGGTGCTTTTCTCCATCCTACATTGCCACTCACTGCCTATCCTAATTAGAACATCTGATTCAAACTACCCCATGATGTTTTTCTCACTCCTACCAGCGAAAAGCCTGTTAGAAACCCTTACAATGTGCACCACCCCATGATGTTTTTCAGAAACCTATCCTACATTGCCACTGCATGTTTCCTGACCTCCCTATGCTCACCAACCCGTGGTGCTTTTCTCCATCCTACATTGCCACTCCCTGCCTATCCTATTTAGAACATCTGATTCAAAACACCCCGTGATGTTTTTCTCACTCCTACTAGAGAATGGCCTGTTAGAAACCCTTAAAATCTGCACCACCTCGTGATGTTTTCAGAAAACTATCCTAAATTGCCATTGCATGTTTCCTGACCTCCCCATGCTGACCAGCCTGTGGGGCTATTCTCCATCCTACATTGCCAATCATTGCCTATCCTAATTCAGGCCCTCCGATTCACACCACCCCGTTGTGTTTTTCTAACTCCTTCTAGTGAATGTCCTGTTAGAAATCTTTACAATGCGCACCACCCAGCTTTTTTTTATCAGAAAACTATCGTACATTACCAATGCATGTTTCCTGACCTCCCCATGCTGAACACCCCGTGGTGCTTTTCTCCATCCTACATTGCCACTCACTGCCTATCCTAAATCAGGCCCTCGAATTCAGACCACACCGTGATGTTTTTTGCGCTCCTACTTGTGAATGGCTTGTTAGATAGCCTTACAATGCGCACCACACCGCGATATTTTTCAGAAACCTATCCTACATTGCCATTGCATGTTTACTGACCTCCCAATTTTGACCACCCCGTGGTGCTTTTCTACATTCTTCATTGCCACTCACCTCCTATCCTAATTCAGGCCCTCCGATTCTCACCACCCCGTGATGATTTTGTCACTCCTAATAGTGAATGGCCTGCTACAAACTCTTATAATGCGCACAACCCCGCGATGTTTTTCAGAAACCTATCCTACATTGCCATTGCATGTTTGCTGACCTCCGCATGCTCACCAACCCGTGATGCTTTTCTCCATCCTACATTGCCACTCACTGTCTAACTTGATTCTGGCCCTCCGATTCACACCACACCATGATGTATTTCTCACTCCTACTAGTAAATGGCCTGTTAGATACCTTTACAATGCGCCCAACCACGCGATGTTTTTCAGAAACCGAACCTGCATTGCCACTGCATGTTTCCTGACCTCCCCATACTGACCACCCCGTGGTGCTTTACTCCATCCTACATTGCCACTCACTGCTTTTCATAATTCAGGCCCTCTGATTCACACCACCCCGTGATGTTTTCCTCACTCCTGCTAGTGAATGGCCTGTTAGAAAGCCTTACAATTCTCACCACCCCGCGATGTTTTTCAGAAACCTATCCTACATTGCCCCTGCATGTGTCCTGACCTCCACATGAAGACCATGCCTTTGCGCTTTTCTCCATCCTACATTGCCACTCACTGCCTATCCTGATTCAGGCCTTCCGATTCACACCCTCCCGTGATGTATTTCTCACTCCTACCAGGGAATGGCCAGTTAGATACCCTTACAAGGCGAACCACCCCGTGATGTTTTTCAGAAACCTTTCCTACATTGCCACTGCATGTTTCCTGACCTCCCCATGCTGACCACACCGTGGTGCTTTTCTCCATTTTATATTGCCACTCACTGCCTATCCTATTTCAGGCCCTCCGATTCACACCACCCTGTGATGATTTTCTCATTCCTACTAGTGAATGGCCTGTTAGAAAGCCTTACAATACGCACCACCACGCTTTTTTTTTTCAGCAACCTATCCTACATTACCACTGCATGTTTCCTGACCTCCCCATGCTGAACACCCTGTGGTGTTTTCTCCATCCTACATTGCCTCTCACTCCCTATCCTAATTCAGTGCCTCCATTTCACACCACCGCGTGATGTTGTTCTCACTCCTACTCGTGAATGGCCTGTTAGAAACCCTTAAAATCCGCACCACCCCGTGATTTTTTCAGAACACTATGCTACATTGCCATTGCATGTTTCCTGACCTCCCCATGCTGACCACCCTGTGGTGCTTTTCTCCATCCAAAATTGCCACTCACTGCCTATCCTAATTCAGGCCCTCCGATTCACACCACCCCGTGATGTTTTTCTCAATGCTACTAGTGAATGGCGACTTAGAAAGACTTACAATGGGCACCACCCCTTGATGTTTTTCAGAAAACTATCCTACATTGCCATTGCATGTTTCCTGACCTCCCCATGATGACCACCCCGTGGTGCTTTTCTCCATCCTACATTGCCACTCACTGCCTATCCTAATTAGAACATCTGATTCAAACCACCCCATGATGTTTTTCTCACTCCTTCTAGTGAAAAGACTGTTAGAAACCCTTACAATGTGCACCACCCCATGATGTTTTTCAGAAACCTATCCTACATTGCCACTGCATGTTTCCTGACCTCCCTATGCTCACCAACCCGTGGTGCTTTTCTCCATCCTACATTATCACTCAATGACTCTCCTGATTCAGGCCTTCCGATTCACCCCACCCCGTGAGGTTTTTCTCACTCCTACTAGTGAATAGCCGGTTAGAAACACTTACAATGCGCACCACCCCGATGTTTTTTTCAGAAACCTATCCTACATTGCCACTGCATGTTTCCTGACCTCCCCATGCTGACCAACCCGTGGTGATTTTCTCCATCCTACATTGCCACTCACTGCTTTTCATAATTCAGGCCCTCTGATTCACACCACCCCGTGATGTTTTTCTCACTCCTACTAGTGAATGGCCTGTTAGAAAGCCTTACAATTCTCACCACCCCGCGATGTTTTTCAGAAACCTATCCTACATTGCCCCTGCATGTGTCCTGACCTCCCCATGAAGACCACGCCGTTTTGCTTTTCTCCATCCTACATTGCCCCTCACTGCATATCCTGATTCAGGCCTTCCGATTCACACCCTCCCATGATGTATTTCTCACTCCTACCAAGGAATGGCCGGTTAGATACCCTTACAAGGCGCACAACCCCGTGATATTTTTCAGAAAACTTTCCTACATTGCCACTGCATGTTTCCTGACCTCCACATGCTGACCACCCCGGGGTGCTTTTCTCCATTTTATATAGCCTCTCAATGCCTATCCTAATTCAGGCCCTCCGATTCACACCACCCTGTGATGTTTTTCTCAATCCTACTAGTGAATGGCCTGATAGAAAGCCTTACAATGGGCACCACCAGCGATGTTTTGCAGAAACCTATCCTACATTGCCATTGCTTGTTTCCTGACCTCCCCATGCTGACAACCCCGTGGTGCTTTTCTCCATCTTACATTGCCACTCACGGCCTATCCTAATTCAGAATATCTGATTCAAACCACCCCGTGATGTTTTTCTCACTCCTACTTATGAATGGCCTGTTAGAAACCCTTACAATGTGCACCACCCCGCTGTTTTTTTCAAAAACCTATCCTACATTGCCACTGCATGTTTCCTGACCTCCCCATGCTGAACACCCCGTGGTGCTTTTCTCCATCCTACATTGCCACTCACTGCCTATGCTAATTCAGAACATCTGATTCACACCACCCCGTGATGTTTTTCTCACTCCTACTAGTGAAATGCCTGTTAGAAACCCTTACAATGCGAACCACCCCGCGATGTTTTTCAGAAACCTATCCTACATTGCCACTGCATGTGTCCTGACCTCGCCATGATGACCACCCCGTGGTGCTTTTCTCCATCCTACATTGCCACTCCCTGCCTATCCTATTTAGAACATCTGATTCAAAACACCCCGGGATGTTTTTCTCACTCGTACTAGAGAATGGCCTGTTAGAAACCCTTAAAATCTGCACCACCTCGTGATGTTTTCAGAAAACTATCCTAAATTGCCATTGCATGATTCCTGACCTCCCCATGCTGACCAGCCTGTGGGGCTTTTCTCCATCCTACATTGCCAATCATTGCCTATCCTAATTCAGGCCCTCTGATTCACACCACCCCGTTATGTTTTTCTAAGTCGTTCTAGTGAATGTCCTGTTAGAAATCTTTACAATGCGCACCACCCAGCTTTTTTTTATCAGAAAACTATCGTACATTACCAATGCATGTTTCCTGACCTCCCCATGCTGAACACCCCGTGGTGCTTTTCTCCATCCTACATTGCCACTCACTGCCTATCCTAAATCAGGCCCTCGAATTCAGACCTCACCGTGATGTTTTTTGCGCTCCTACTTGTGAATGGCTTGTTAGATAGCCTTACAATGCGCACCACACCGCGATGTTTTTCAGAAACCTATCCTACATTGCCATTGCATGTTTACTGACCTCCCAATGTTGACCACCCCGTGGTGCTTTTCTACATTCTTCATTGCCACTCACCTCCTATCCTAATTCAGGCCCTCCGATTCTCACCACCCCGTGATGATTTTGTAACTCCTAATTGTGAATGGCCTGCTACAAACTCTTGTAATGCGCACAACCCCGCGATGTTTTTCAGAAACCTATCCTACATTGCCATTGCATGTTTGCTGACCTCCGCATGCTCACCAACCCGTGATGCTTTTCTCCATCCTACATTGCCACTCACTGTCTAACTTGATTCAGGCCCTCCGATTCACACCACACCATGATGTATTTCTCACTCCTACTAGTAAATGGCCTGTTAGATACCTTTACAATGCGCCCAACCACGCGATGTTTTTCAGAAACCGAACCTGCATTGCCACTGCATGTTTCCTGACCTCCCCATACTGACCACCCCGTGGTGCTTTACTCCATCCTACATTGCCACTCACTGCTTTTCATAATTCAGGCCCTCTGATTCACACCACCCCGTGATGTTTTTCTCACTCCTGCTAGTGAATGGCCTGTTAGAAAGCCTTACAATTCTCACCACCCCGCGATGTTTTTCAGAAACCTATCCTACATTGCCCCTGCATGTGTCCTGACCTCCACATGAAGACCATGCCTTTGCGCTTTTCTCCATCCTACATTGCCACTCACTGCCTATCCTGATTCAGGCCTTCCGATTCACACCCTCCCGTGATGTATTTCTCACTCCTACCAGGGAATGGCCGGTTAGATACCCTTACAAGGCGAACCACCCCGTGATGTTTTTCAGAAACCTTTCCTACATTGCCACTGCATGTTTCCTGACCTCCCCATGCTGACCACACCGTGGTGCTTTTCTCCATTTTATATTGCCACTCACTGCCTATCCTATTTCAGGCCCTCCGATTCACACCACCCTGTGATGATTTTCTCATTCCTACTAGTGAATGGCCTGTTAGAAAGCCTTACAATGCGCACCACCACGCTTTTTTTTTTTCAGAAACGTATCCTACATTACCACTGCATGTTTCCTGACCTCCCCATGCTGAACACCCTGTGGTGTTTTCTCCATCCTACATTGCCTCTCACTCCCTATCCTAATTCAGTGCCTCCATTTCACACCACCGCGTGATGTTGTTCTCACTCCTACTAGTGAATGGCCTGTTAGAAACCCTTAAAATCCGCACCACCCCGTGATTTTTTCAGAACACTATGCTACATTGCCATTGCATGTTTCCTGACCTCCCCATGCTGACCACCCTGTGGTGCTTTTCTCCATCCAAAATTGCCACTCACTGCCTATCCTAATTCAGGCCCTCCGATTCACACCACCCCGTGATGTTTTTCTCAATGCTACTAGTGACTGGCGACTTAGAAAGACTTACAATGGGCACCACCCCTTGATGTTTTTCAGAAAACTATCCTACATTGCCATTGCATGTTTCCTGACCTCCCCATGATGACCACCCCGTGGTGCTTTTCTCCATCCTACATTGCCACTCACTGCCTATCCTAATTAGAACATCTGATTCAAACCACCCCATGATGTTTTTCTCACTCCTACTAGTGAAAAGCCTGTTAGAAACCCTTACAATGTGCACCACCCCGCGATGTTTTTCAGAAACCTATCCTACATTGCCACTGCATGTGTCCTGACCTCCCCATGATGACCACCCCGTGGTGCTTTTCTCCATCCTACATTGCCACTCACTGCCTATCCTAATTAGAACATCTGATTCAAACCACCCCATGATGTTTTTCTCACTCCTACCAGCGAAAAGCCTGTTAGAAACCCTTACAATGTGCATCACCCCATGATGTTTTTCAGAAACCTATCCTACATTGCCACTGCATGTTTCCTGACCTCCCTATGCTCACCAACCCGTGGTGCTTTTCTCCATCCTACATTACCACTCACTGCCTATCCTAATTCAGAACATCTGATTCACACCACCCCGTGATGTTTTTCTCACTCGTACTAGTGAATGGCCTGTTAGAAAGCCTTACAATGCGCACCACCCTGCGATGTTTTTCAGAAACCTATCCTGCATTGCCATTGCATGTTTCCTTACCTCCCCATGCTGACCAGCCTGTGGTGCTTTTCTCTATCCTACATTGCCACTCACTGCCTATCCTAATTCAGGCCCTCCGATTCACACCACCCCGTGATGTTTTTCTCACTCCTACTAGTGAATGGCCTGTTAGAAATCTTTACAATGCGCACCACCCAGCTTTTTTTTTTCAGAAAACTATCGTACATTACCATTGCATGTTTCCTGACCTCTCCATGCTGAACACCCCGTGGTGCTTTTCTCCATCCTACATTGCCACTCACTGCCTATCCTAAATCAGGCCCTCCGATTCAGACCTCACCGTGATGTTTTTTGCGCTCCTACTTGTGAATGGCTTGTTAGAAACCCTTACAATGCGCACCACACCGCGATGTTTTTCAGAAACCTCTCCTACATTGCCATTGCATGTTTCCTGACCTCCCCATATTGACCACCCCGTGGTGCTTTTCTACATTCTTCATTGCCACTCACTGCCTATCCTAATTCAGGCCCTCCGATTCTTACCACCCCGTGATGATTTTGTCACTGCTACTAGTGAATGGCCTGCTACAAAACCTTATAATGCGCACAACCCCACGATGTTTTTCAGAAACCGATCCTGCATTGCCACTGCATGTTTCCTGACCTCCCCATACTGACCACCCCGTGGTGCTTTACTCCATCCTACATTGCCACTCACTGCCTGTCCTAATACATTGCTTCCGATTCACACCACCGCGTGATGCTTTTCTCACTCCTACTAGTGAGTGGCCTGTTAGAAAGCCTTACAATGGGCACCACCACGTGATGTTTTTCAGAAAACTGTCCTACTTTGCCACTGCATGTTTCCTGACGTCCTCATGCTGACCATCCTGTGGTGGTTTTCTACATCCTACGTTGCCACTCACTGCCTATCCTAAATCAGGCCCTCCAATTCACACCACCCCGTGATGTTTTTCTCACTCTTACTAGTTAATAGCCTGTTAGAGACCCTTACAATGCGCACCACCCCGATGTTTTTTTCAGAAACCTATCCTACATTGCCACTGCATGTTTCCTGACCTCCCCATGCTGACCAACCCGTGGTGATTTTCTCCATCCTATATTGCCACTCACTGCTTTTCATAATTCAGGCCCTCTGATTCACACCACCCCGTGATGTTTTTCTCACTCCTACTAGTGAATGGCCTGTTAGAAAGCCTTTCAATTCTCACCACCCCGCGATGTTTTTCAGAAACCTATCCTATATTGCCCCTGCATGTGTCCTGACCTCCACTGAAGACCATGCCGTGGTGCTTTTCTCCATCCTACATTGCCACTCAGTGCCTATCCTGATTCAGGCCTTCCAATTCACACCCTCCCATGATGTATTTCTCACTCCTACCAGGGAATGGACGGTTAGATATCCTTACAAGGCGCACAACGCCGTGATATTTTTCAGAAACCTTTCCTACATTGCCACTGCATGTTTCCTGACCTCCCCATGCTGACCACACCGTGGTGCTTTTCTCCATTTTATATAGCCACTCAATGCCTATCCGAATTCAGGCCCTCCGATTCACACCACCCTGTGATGTTTTTCTCAATCCTACTAGTGAATGGCCTGTTAGAAAGCCTTACAATGTGCACCACCCCGCTGTTTTTTTCAAAAACCTATCCTACATTGCCACTGCCGGTTTCCTGACCTCCCCATGCTGACCACCCTGTGGTGCTTTTCTCCATCCTACATTGCCACTCACTGCCTATGCTAATTCAGAACATCTGATTCACACCACACCGTGATTTTTTTCTCACTCCTACTAGTGAAATGCCTGTTAGAAACCCTTACAGTGCGCACCACCTCGCGATGTTTTTCAGAAACCTATCCTACATTGCCATTGCATGTTTCCTGACCTCCCCATGTTGACCACCCCGTGGTGCTTTTCTACATTCTTCATTGCCATTCACTGCCTATCCTAATTCAGGCCCACCGATTCTCACCACCCCGTGATGATTTTGTCACTCCTACTAGTGAATGGCCTGCTACAAACCCTTATAATGCGCACAACCCCACGATGTTTTTCAGAAACATAACCCACATTCCCATTGCATGTTTGCTGACCTCCGCATGCTCACCAACCCGTGATGCTTTTCTCCATCCTACATTGCCACTCACTGTCTAACTTGATTCAGGCCCTCCGATTCACACCACACCATGATGTATTTCTCATTCCTACTAGTAAATGGCCTGTTAGATACCTTTACAATGCGCCCAACCACGCGATGTTTTTCAGAAACCGATCCTGCATTGCCACTGCATGTTTCCTGACCTCCCCATACTGACCACCCCGTGGTGCTTTACTCCATCCTACATTGCGACTCACTGCCTGTCCTAATACAGGGCCTCCGATTCACACCACCGCATGATGCTTTGCTCACTCCTACTAGTGAGTGGCCTGTTAGAAAGCCTTACAATGGGCACCACCACGTGATGTTTTTCAGAAAACTATCCTACTTTGCCACTGCATGTTTCCTGACGTCCTCATGCCGACCACCCTGTGGTGGTTTTCTCCATCCTACGTTGCCACTCACTGCCTATCCTAAATCAGGCCCTCCGATTCACACCACCCCGTGATGTTTTTCTCACTCTTACTAGTGAATGGCCTGTTAGAAACCCTTACAATGCGCACCACCCCTATATTTTTTTCAGAAACCTATCCTACATTGCCACTGCATGTTTCCTGACCTCCCCATGCTGACCAACACGTGGTGATTTTCTCCATCCTACATTGCCACTCACTGCTTTTCATAATTCAGGCCCTCTGATTCACACCAACCCGTGATGTTTTTCTCACTCTTACTAGTGAATGGCCTGTTAGAAAGCCTTACAATTCTCACCAACCCGCGATGATTTTCAGAAACCTATCCTACATTGCCCCTGCATGTGTCCTGACCTCCACATGAAGACCATGCCGTTGCGCTTTTCTCCATCCTACATTGCCACTCACTGCCTATCCTGATTCAGGCCTTCCGATTCACACCCTCCCGTTATGTATTTCTCACTCCTACCAGGGAATGGCCGGTTAGATACCCTTACAAGGTGAACCCACCTGTGATGTTTTTCAGAAACCTTTCCTACATTGCCACTGCATGTTTCCTGACCTCCCCATGCTGACCACACCGTGTTGCTTTTCTCCATTTTATATTGCCACTCACTGCCTATCCTATTTCAGGCCCTCCGATTCACACCACCCTGTGATGATTTTCTCATTCCTACTAGTGAATGGCCTGTTAGAAAGCCTTACAATGCGCACCACCACGCTTTTTTTTTTCAGAAACATATCCTACATTACCACTGCATGTTTCCTGACCTCCCCATGCTGAACACCCTGTGGTGTTTTCTCCATCCTACATTGCCTCTCACTCCCTATCCTAATTCAGTGCCTCATTTCACACCACCGCGTGATGTATTTCTCACTCCTACTAGTGAATGGCCTGTTAGAAACCCTTAAAATCCGAACCACCCCGTGATTTTTTCAGAACACTATCCTACATTGCCATTGCATGTTTCCTGACCTCCCCATGCTGACCACCCTGTGGTGCTTTTCTCCATCCTACGTTGCCACTCACTGCCTATCCTAATTCAGGCCCTCCGATTCACACCGCCCCGTGATGTTTTTCTCAATCCTACTAGGGAATGGCCTCTTAGAAAGACTTACAATGGGCACCACCCCTTGATGTTTTTCAGAAAACTATCCTACTTTGCCACTGCATGTGTCCTGACCTCCCCATGATGACCACCCCGTGGGGCTTTTCTCCATCCTACATTGCCACTCACTGCCTATCCTAATTAGAACATCTGATTCAAACCACCCCCTGATGTTTTTCTCACTCCTACTAGTGAATGGACTGTTAGAAACCCATAAAATCCGCACCACCCCGTGATTTTTTCAGAAAACTATCCTACATTGCCATTGCATGTTTCCTGACCTCCCCATGCTGACCAACCTGTGGGGCTTTTCTCCATCCTACATTGCCACTCACTGCCTATCCTAATTCAGGCCCTCCGATTCACACCACCCCGTGATGTTTTTCTCACTCCTACTAGTGAATGGCCTGTTAGAAATCTTTACAATGCGCACCACCCAGCTTTTTTTTTTCAGAAAACTATCCTACATTACCATTGCATGTTTCCTGACCTCCCCATGCTGACCATCCCGTGGTGCTTTTCTCCATCCTACATTGCCACTCACTGCCTATCCTAAATCAGGCCCTCCGATTCACACCACCCCATGATGTTTTTTGCGCTCCTACTTGTGAATGGCTTGTTAGATACCCTTACAATGCGCACCACACAGCGATGTTTTTCAGAAACCTATCCTACATTGGCATTGCATGTTTCCTGACCTCCCCATGTTGACCACCCCGTGGTGCTTTTCTACATACTTCATTGCCACTCACTGCGTATTGTAATTCATGCCCTCCGATTCACACCACCCCGTGATGATTTTTTCACTCCTACTAGTGAATGGCCTGGTACAAACCCTTGTAATGCGCAAAACCCCACATTGTTTTTCAGAAACCTATCCTACATTGACATTGCATGTTTCCTGACCTCCACATGCTCACCAACCCGTGGTGCTTTTCTCCATCCTACATTGCCACTCACTGTCTAACTTGATTCAGGCCCTCCGATTCACACCACACCATGTTGTATTTCTCACTCCTACTAGTAATTGGCCTGTTAGATACCTTTACAATGCGCCCAACCCCGCGATGTTTTTCAGAAACGGATCCTGCATTGCCACTGCATGTTTCCTGACCTCCCCAACCTGACCACCCCGTGGTGCTTTTCTCCATCCTACATTGCCACTCACTGCCTATCCTAATTCAGGGCCTCCGTTTCACAACACCGCGTGATGTTTTTCTCACTCGTACTAGTGAATGGCCTGTTAGAAACTCTTACAATGTGCACCACCAAGATTTTTTTTTTGAAACCTATCCTACTTTGCCACTGCATGTTTCCTGACCTCACCATGCTGACCACCCCGTGGTGCTTTTCTCCATTCTTCATTGCCAGTCACGGCCTAACCTGATTCAGGCCCTCCAATTCAAACCACCCCGTGATGTTTTTCCCACTCCTACTAGTGAAAGATCCTTTGGAAACCCTTACAATGAGCACCACACCGCGATGTTTTTCAGAAACCAATCCTATATTGCCACTGCATGTTTCCTGACATCCCCATGCTAACCACCCCGTGGTGATTTTCTCCAGGTGACATTGCCACTCACTGTCTCTCTTGATTCAGGCCCTCTGATTCACACCACACCATGATGTATTTCTCACTCCTACTAGTGAATGGCCTGTTAGAAACACTTATAATGTGCACCATCCCGCTATGCTTTTCAGAAACCTATCCTACATTGCCACTGCAAGTTTCCTGACCTCCCCATCTTGACCACCCCGTGGTGCTTTTCTCCATTCTACATTGCCACTCACTGCTATCCTAATTGAGGCCCTCCGATTCACTCCACCCCGTGATGTTTTTCTCACTCTTACTGGTGAATGGCCTGCTACAAACCCTTACAATGCGCACAACCCCGTGATGTTTTTCAGAAACCTATCTTATATGGCCATTGCATGTTTCCTGACCTCCCAATGCTCAACAACTCATGGTGCTTTTCTCCATCCTACATTGCCACTCACTGTCTAACTTGATACAGTCCCTTCGATTCACACCACACCATAATGTATTTCTCACTCCTACTAGTGAATGGCCTGTTAGAGACCGGTACAATCCGCACTACACCGCGATTTTTTCAGAGAACTATCCTACATTGCCACTGCATGTTTCCTGACCTCCCCATCCTGACCACCCCGTGGTGCTTTTCTCTATTCTACATTGCCACTCACGGCCAATCCTAATTTAGGCCCTGCACTTCATACCACCCCGTGATGTTTTTCTCACTCCTACTAGTGAAAGGCCTTTTAGAAACCCTTACAATGAGCACCACCCCGCAATGTTTTTCAGAAACCTATCCTACATTGCCACTGCATGTTTCTTGACCTCCCCATTCTGACTAGCCCGTGGTGCTTTTCTCCATTTTACATTGCCACTCACTGCCTATCCTAATCCAGGCCCTCCGATTCACACCACCCATGATGTTTTTCTCACTTCTACTAATGAATGGCCTGTTAGAAAGCCTTACAATGCGCACCACACGGCGATGTTTTCCAGAAACCTATCCTACAATGCCACTGCATGTTTCCTGACCTCACCATGCTCACCAACCTGTGGTGCTTTTCTCCATCCTACATTGCCACTCACGGCCTATCCTGATTCAGGCCCTCAGATTCACACCACCCCGTGATGTTTTTCCCACTCTTGCTAGTGAAAGGCCTTTTAGAAACCCTTACAATGAGCACCACCCCGCGATGTTTTTCAGAAACCTATCCTTCATTGCCACTGCATGTTTACTGACCTCCCCATTCTGACCACCCCGTGGTGCTTTTCTCCATCCGACGTTGCCACTCACTGTCTATCTTGATTCAGGCCCTCTGATTCACACCACACCAAGATGTATTTCTCACTCCTAGTTGTGAATGGCCTGTTAGAAACCCTTACAATGTGCACCACCGCGCGATGTTTTGTAGAAACCTATCCTACATTGCCACTGCATGTTTCCTGGCCTCTGATCCTGACCACCCCGTGGTGCTTTCCTCCATCCTACATTGCCACTCACTGCCTATCCTGATTCAGTCCCTCTTATTCAAATCACGCCGTGATGATTTTCTCACTCCTACTAGTGAATGGCCTGTTAGAATCCCTTACAATGCGCACCAAACAGCGATGTTTATCAGAAACATATTCTACCTTGCCACTGCATGTTTCCTTGCCTCCCCATGCTGACAAACCCATGGTGCTTTTCTCCATCCTACATTGCCACTCACAGCCTATCCAAATTCAGGCCCTCTGATTCAGACCACCCCGTGATGTTTTTTTCACTCTTACTTGTGAATGGCATGTTAGAAATCCTTACAATGCGCACCACCCCGCGATGTTTTTCAGAAACCTATCCTACAATGCCACTGCATGTGTCCTGACCTCCCCATGCTGACCACACCGTGGTGCTTTTCTCCATTTTACATTGACACTCACTGCCTATCCTAATTCAGACCCTCCGATTCACACCACCCCGTGATTTTTTCTCACTTCTACTAGTGAATGGCCTGTTAGAAAGCCTTACAATGCGCACCACCTGGCGATGTTTTTCAGAAACCTATCCTATATTGTCAATGCATGTTTCCTGACCTCCCCATGCTGACGACCCGGTGGGGCTTTTCTCCATCCGACGTTGCCACTCACTGTCTATCTTGATTCAGGCCCACCGATTCACACCAAACCATGATGTATTTCTCACTCCTACTAGTGAATGGCCTGTTAGAAACACTTATAATGTGCACCATCCCGCTATGCTTTTCAGAAACCTATCCTACATTGCCACTGCAAGTTTCCTGACCTCCCCATCTTGACCACCCCGTGGTGCTTTTCTCCATCCTACATTGCCACTCACTGCTATCCTAATTGAGGCCCTCTGATTCACTCCACCCCGTGATGTTTTTCTCACTCTTACTGGTGAATGGCCTGCTACAAACCCTTACAATGCGCACAACCCCGTGATGTTTTTCAGAAACCTATCTTATATGGCCATTGCATGTTTCCTGACCTCCCAATGCTCAACAACTCATGGTGCTTTTCTCCATCCTACATTGCCACTCACTGTCTAACTTGATACAGTCCCTTCGATTCACACCACACCATAATGTATTTCTCACTCCTACTAGTGAATGGCCTGTTAGAGACCGGTACAATCCGCACTACACCGCGATTTTTTCAGAGAACTATCCTACATTGCCACTGCATGTTTCCTGACCTCCCCATCCTGACCACCCCGTGGTGCTTTTCTCTATTCTACATTGCCACTCACGGCCAATCCTGATTTAGGCCCTGCACTTCATACCACCCCGTGATGTTTTTCTCACTCCTACTAGTGAAAGGCCTTTTAGAAACCCTTACAATGAGCACCACCCCGCAATGTTTTTCAGAAACCTATCCTACATTGCCACTGCATGTTTCTTGACCTCCCCATTCTGACTAGCCCGTGGTGCTTTTCTCCATTTTACATTGCCACTCACTGCCTATCCTAATCCAGGCACTCCGATTCACACCACCCATGATGTTTTTCTCACTTCTACTAATGAATGGCCTGTTAGAAAGCCTTACAATGCGCACCACACGGCGATGTTTTCCAGAAACCTATCCTACAATGCCACTGCATGTTTCCTGACCTCACCATGCTCACCAACCTGTGGTGCTTTTCTCCATCCTACATTGCCACTCACGGCCTATCCTGATTCAGGCCCTCAGATTCACACCACCCCGTGATGTTTTTCCCACTCTTGCTAGTGAAAGGCCTTTTAGAAACCCTTACAATGAGCACCACCCCGCGATGTTTTTCAGAAACCTATCCTTCATTGCCACTGCATGTTTACTGACCTCCCCATTCTGACCACCCCGTGGTGCTTTTCTCCATCCGACGTTGCCACTCACTGTCTATCTTGATTCAGGCCCTCTGATTCACACCACACCAAGATGTATTTCTCACTCCTAGTTGTGAATGGCCTGTTAGAAACCCTTACAATGTGCACCACCGCGAGATGTTTTGTAGAAACCTATCCTACATTGCCACTGCATGTTTCCTGGCCTCTGATCCTGACCACCCCGTGGTGCTTTCCTCCATCCTACATTGCCACTCACTGCCTATCCTGATTCAGTCCCTCTTATTCAAATCACGCCGTGATGATTTTCTCACTCCTACTAGTGAATGGCCTGTTAGAATCCCTTACAATGCGCACCAAACAGCGATGTTTATCAGAAACATATTCTACCTTGCCACTGCATGTTTCCTTGCCTCCCCATGCTGACAAACCCATGGTGCTTTTCTCCATCCTACAATGCCACTCACAGCCTATCCAAATTCAGGCCCTCTGATTCAGACCACCCCGTGATGTTTTTTTCACTCTTACTTGTGAATGGCATGTTAGAAATCCTTACAATGCGCACCACCCCGCGATGTTTTTCAGAAACCTATCCTACAATGCCACTGCATGTGTCCTGACCTCCCCATGCTGACCACACCGTGGTGCTTTTCTCCATTTTACATTGACACTCACTGCCTATCCTAATTCAGACCCTCCGATTCACACCACCCCGTGATTTTTTCTCACTTCTACTAGTGAATGGCCTGTTAGAAAGCCTTACAATGCGCACCACCTGGCGATGTTTTTCAGAAACCTATCCTATATTGTCAATGCATGTTTCCTGACCTCCCCATGCTGACGACCCGGTGGGGCTTTTCTCCATCCGACGTTGCCACTCACTGTCTATCTTGATTCAGGCCCACCGATTCACACCAAACCATGATGTATTTCTCACTCCTACTAGTGAATGGCCTTTTAGAAACCCTTACAATGCGCACCACCCCGCGATGTTTTTCAGAACCATATCCTACATTGCCACTGCATGTGTCCTGACCTCACCATGCTGACCACACCGTGGTGCGTTTCTCCATCCTACATTGCCACTCACTGCCTATCCTGATTCAGGCCCTCTGATTGAAACCACGCCGTGATGTTATTCTCACTCCTACTAGTGAATGGCCTGTTAGAAACCCTTACAATGCGCACCACCTCGCGATGTTTTTCAGATACCTATACTACATTGACACAGCATGTTTCCTGACCTCCTCATGCTGACCACACCGTGGTGCTTTTCTCCATTTTACATTGCCACTCACTGCCTATCCTAATTCAGACACTCCAAATCACACCACCCCGTGATGTTTTTCTCACTCCTACTAGTGAATGGCCTGTTAGAAACCTTTACAATGCGCACTACCCCGCGAAGTTTTTAAGAAACCTATCCTACAGTGCCACTGCATGTTTCCTGACATGCCCATCCTGACCAGCCCGTGGTGCTATTCTCTGTCCTACATTGCCACTCACGGCCTATCCTGATTCAGGCCCTCCGATTCACACCACCCGGTGTTGTTTTCCGACTCCTACTAGTGAAAGGCCCTTTGGAAACCCTTATAATGATCACCACACCGAGATGTTTTTCAGAATCCTATCCAATATTGCCACTTCATGTTTCCTGACAACCCCATGCTAACCACCCCGTGGTGCTTTTCTCCATCTGAAATTGCCACTCACTGTCTATCTTGATTCAGGCCCTCCGATTCACACCACACCATGATGTATTTCTCACTCCTACTAGTGAATGGCCTGTTAGAAACCCTTACAATGCGCACCATCCCGCGATGTTTTCAGAAACCTATTCTACATTGCCACTGCATGTTTCCTGACATCCCCATCCTGACCACCCCATGGTGCTTTTCTACATCCTACATTGCCACTCACTGCCTATCCAGATTCAGGCCCTCCGATTCAAACCACCCTGTGATGTTTTTCTCACTTCATCTAGTGAATGGCCTGTTAGAAACCATTACAATGCGCACCACCCGGCGATGTTTTTCAGAAACCTATCCGACATTGCCAATGCATGATTCCTGACCTCCCCATGCTGACCACCCCATGGTGCTTTACTCCGTCCTACATTGCCACTCACTGCCTATCCTAATTCAGAACATCTGATTCACACCACCGCGTGATGTTTTTCTCACCCCGACTAGTGAATGGCGTTTTAGAAACCCTTACAATGCGCACCACCCCGTGATGTGTTTCAGAAAACTATCCTACATTGCCAATGCATGTTTCCTGACTTCCCCATGCTGACCACCCTGTGGTGTTTTTCTACATACTTCGTGGCCACGCACTGTGTATCCTAATTCAGGCCCTCCGATTCACACCTCCCAGTGATGTTTTTCTCACTCCTACGAGTGAATGGCCTGTTAGAAACCCATACAAAGCGCACCACCCAGCGATGTTTATTTGAAACCTATTCTACATTGCCACTGCATGTTTCCTTGCCACCCCATACTGACAAACCCGTGGTGCTTTTCTCCATCCTACATTGCCACACACTGCCTATCCTAATTCAGGCCCTCCGATTCACACCACCGGGTGATGTTTTTTTTTACTCCTACTTGTGAATGGCTTGTTAGAAAGCCTTACAATGCGCACCACCCCGCGATGTTTTTCTGAAACCTATCCTACATTGCCATTGCATGTTTCCTGACTTCCCAATGTTTACCGCCCCGTGGTGCCTTTCTCCATCCTTCATTGCCACTCACAGCCTATCCTCATTCAGGCCCTCCGATTCACACCAACCCGTGATGTTTTTCGCACTTCTCCTGGTGAGTATCCTGCTACAAAATATTACAATGCCCAAAAACCCGCGATGTTTTTCAGAAACCTATCCTACATTGCCATTGCATGTTTCCTGACCTCCCAATGCTCACAAACCGGGGTCCTTTTCACAATCCTACATTGCCACTCACTGTCTATCTTGATTCAGGCTCTCCGATTCACAACACACCATGATGTATTTCTCACTCTTACTAGTGAATGACCTATTAGAAACCCTTACAATGCGCACCATACCTCAAAGTTTTTGAGAAACCTATCGTACATTGCCAGTGCATGTTTCATGACATCCCCATCCTGACCACCCCGTGGTGCTTTTCTCCATCCGACGTTGCCACTCACTGTCTATTTGATTCAGCCCTTCCGATTCACACCACACCAGGATGTATTTCTCACTCCTACTGGTGAATGGCCTGTTAGAAACCCTTACAATGCGCACCACCCCGCGATGTTTTTCAGAAACCTATGCTACATTGCCACTGCATGTGTCCTGACCTCCCCATGCTGTCCACACCGTGGTGCTTTCCTCCATCCTACATTGTCACTCACTGCCTATCCTAATTCAGACCCTCCGATTCACACCACCCCGTGACGTTTTTCTACTCCTACTAGTGAATGCCCTGTTAGAAAGCCTTACAATGCGCACCAACTGGCGATGTTTTTCAAAACCTATCCTACATTGCCAATGCATGTTTCCGGACCTCCCCATGCTGACCACCCCGTGGTGCTTTTCTCCATTCTACATTGCTACTCATTTCTTATCCTAAATCAGGCCCTCCGATTAACACCACCCCGTGATGTTTTTCTCACTCCTACTAGTGAATGGCCTGTTAGAAAGCCTTACAATGCACTCCTCCCCGCTTTTTTTTTTCAGAAACCTATCCTACATTGCCACTGCATGTTTTCTGACCTCCCCATGCTGACCACCCCGTGGTGCTTTTCTCCATCCTACATTGCCACTCACTGCCTATCCTACATCAGGCCTTTCGATTCACACCACCCCGTGATGTTGTTCTCACTCCTACTAGAGAATGGCCTGTTAGAAACCATTACAATGCGCACCACCCAGTGATGTTTATCCGAAACCTATTCTACATTGCCACTGCATGTTTCCTTGCCTCCCCATGCTGACAAACCCGTGGTGCTTTTCTCCATCCTACATTGCACTCACAGCCTTTCCTAATTCAAGACCTCCGATTCGCACCACTCCGTGATGTTTTTTTCTCTCCTACTTGTCAATGGCTTGTTAGAAATCCTTACAATGCGTACCACCCCGCGATGTTTTTCAGAAACCTATCCTATGTTGCCACTGCATGTTTCCTGACCTCCACATGTTGACCACCCCGTGGTGCTTTGCTCCATCCTATATTGCCACTCACTGCCTAACCTGATTCAGGCCCTCTGATTTAAACCACGGCGTTATGTTTTTCTCACTCCTACTAGTGAATGGCCTGTTAGAAACCCTTACAATGCGCACCTCCCCGCGATGTTTTTCAGAAACCTATCCTACATTGCCACTGCATGTGTCCTGACCTCCCCATGCTATCCACACCGTGGTGCTATTCTCCATCCTACATTGTCACTCACTGCCTATCCTGATTCAGGCCCTCTGATTCAAACCACGCCGTCATGTTTTTCTCACTCCTACTAGTGAATGGCCTGTTAGAAACCCTTACAATGCGCACCACCCCGCGATGTTTTTTAGAAACCATTCCTACATTGACACAGCATGTTTCCTGACCACCCCATGCTGACCAAACCGTGGTGCTTTTCTCCATTTTACGTTGACACTCACTGCCTATACTAATTCATACCCTCCGATTCACACCACCCCGTGATGTTTTTCTCACTTCTACTAGTGAATGGCCTGTTAGAAACCCTTACAATGCGCACTACCCCGCGAAATTTTTCAGAAACCTATCCTACACTGCCACTGCATGTTTCCTGACCTGCCCATCCTGACCACCCCGTGGTGCTTTTCTCCATCCTACATTGCCACTCACGGCCTATCCTGATTCAGGCCCTCCGATTCACACCACCCCGTATTGTTTTTCCCACACCTACTAGTGAAAGGCCCTTTGGAAACCCTTATAATGATTACCACACCGCGATGTTTTTCAGAATCCTATCAAATATTGCCACTGCATGTTTCCTGACAACCCCATGCTAACCACCCCGTGGTGCTTTTCTCCATCTGACATTGCCACTCACTGTCTATCTTGATTCAGGCCCTCCGATTCACAGCACACCATGATGTATATCTCACTCCTACTAGTGAATGGCCTGTTAGAAAACCTTACAATGCGCACCATTCCGCGATGTTTTTCAGAAACCTATTCTACATTGCCACTGCATGTTTCCTGACCTCCCCATCCTGACCACACCGTCGTGCTTTTCTCCATTTTACATTGCCACTAACTGGCTATCTTAATTCAGGCCCTCTGATTCACACCACCCCGTGATGATTTTCTCACTCCTACTAGGGAATGGCCTGTTAGAAAACCTTACACTGCGCACCACCAGGCGATGTTTTTCAGAAACCTATCCGACATTGCCAATGCATGTTTCCTAACCTCCTCATGCTGACCACCCAGTGGTGTTTTACTCCGTCCTACATTGCCACTCACTGCCTATCCTAATTCAGAACATCTGATTCACACCACCGCGTGATGTTTTTCTCACTCCTACTAGTGAATGGCGTGTTAGAAACCCTTACACTCCGCACCACCCCGTGATGTGTTTCAGAAAACTATCCTACATTGCCACTGCATGTTTCCTGACTTCCCCATGCTGACCACCCTGTGGTGCTTTTCTACATACTTTATTGCCACTCACTGTGTATTCTAATTCAGGCCCTCTGATTCACACCTCCCAGTGATGTTTTTCTCACTCCTATGAGTGAATGGCCTGTTAGAAACCCATACAAAGCGCACCACCCAGCGATGTTTATTAGAAACTTATTCTACATTGCCACCGCATGTTTCCTTGCCACCCCATGCTGACAAACCCGTGGTGCTTTTCTCCATCCTACATTGCCACTCACAGCCTATCCTAATTCAGGCCCTCTGATTCACACCAACGGGTGATGTTTTTTTTACTCCTACTTATGAATGGCTCGTTAGAAAGCCTTACAATGCGGACCACTCCGCGATGTTTTTCTGAAACCTATCCTACATTGCCACTGCATTTTCCCTGACCTCCCCATGCTGACCACCCGCTGTGCTTTTCTCCATCCTACATTGCCACTCATTGCCTATCCTAATTCAGACCCTCCGATTCACACCACCCCGTGATGTTTTTCTCACTCCTACTAGTGAATGTAATGTAACACACACCCATACAATGCGCACCACCCTGCAATGTTTTTCAGAAACCTACCCTACATTGCCACTGCATATTCCCTGACATCCCCATGCTGACCACACCGCGGTGCTTTTCTCCATCCTAAATTTCCACTCACTGCCTATCCTAATTCAGACCCTCCGATTCACACCACCCCTGATGTTTTTCTCACTCCTAATAGTGAATGGCTTGTTAGGAACCCTTACAATGCGCACCACCCTGCGATGTTTTTTAGAAACGTATCCTACATTGCCCATGCATGTTTCTTGGCCTCTCCATGCTGACCACCCCATGGTGCTTTTCTACATCCTACATTGCCACTCACAGCCTGTGCTAATTCAGAACATCTGAATCACATCACCCCGTGATGTTTCTCACTCCTACTAGTGAATGGCCTGTTAGAAACCCTTACAATGCTCACTACCCCATGATGTTTTTCAGAAAACTATCCTACATTGCCACTGCATGTTTCCTGACCTCCCCATTCTGACCCCCCCCGTGGTGCTTTTCTCCATGTTACATTGCCACTCACTGCCTATCCTAATTCAGGCCCTCCGATTAACACCACCCCATGATGTTTTTCTCACTCCTACCAATGAATGGCCTGTTAGAATCCCTTACAATGCACACCACCTAGCGATGTTTATCACAAACCTATTCTACATTGCCACTGCATGTTTCCTTTCCTCCCCATGCTGGTACACCCGTGGTGCTTTTCTCCATCATACATTGCCACTCTTAGCCTATCCTAATTCAGGACCACCGATTCACACCACCACGTGATGTTTTTTTCATTCCTACTTGGGAATGGCTTGTTAGAAAGCCGTACAATTCGTACAACCTCGCGATGTTATTCAGAAACCTATCCTACATTGCCATTGCATGTGTCCTAACCTCCCCATGCTCACGACCCCGGGTTGCTTTCCTTCATCCTACATGGCCATTCACTGCCTATCCTGATTCAGGCCCTCCGATTCACACCATCCCGTGAAGTTTTTTTCACTTCTACTAGTGAGTGGCCTGTTAGAAACCCTTACAATGCGCACCACCCCGTGATGTTTTTCAGAAACCTATCCTACATTGCCACTGCGTGTTTCCAGAACTACACATGCTGACAACCCCGTGGTGCTTTTCTCAATCCTACATTGCCACTCACTGCCTATCATAATTCAGGCCCTCCGATTCACACCACCCCGTGATGTTTTTCTCACTCCTAGTAGTGAATGGCATGTTAGAAACCCATACAATGCGCACCACCCAGTGATGTTTATCCGAAACCTATTCTACATTGCCACTGCATGTTTCCTTGCCTCCCCATGCTGACAAACCCGTGGTGCTTTTCTCCATCCTACATTGCCACTCACAGGCTTTCCTAATTCAGGCCCTCCGATTCATATACCCCTGTGATGTTTTTATCTCTCCTACTTGTCAATGGCTTGTTAGAAAGCCTTACAATCCGCACAAACCCATGATGTTTTTCAGAAACCTATCCTACATTGCCAATGCATGTTTCCTTACCTCTCCAGGCTGACCACGCCGTGGTGCATTTCTCCATTATACATTGCCACTCACTGCCTATCATGATTCAGGCCCTCTGATTAATACCACCCTGTAATGTTTTTCTCACTCCTACTAGTGAATGGTCTGTTATAAACCCTTACAATTCTCACCCCCAACGATGTTTTACAGAAACCTATACTACATTGCCACTGCATGTGTCCTGACCTCCGTAAGCCGACCAAACCGTGGTGCTTTTCTCCGTCCTACATTACCACTCACTGCCTATCCTAATTCAGGTCCTCCGATTCACACCACCCCGTGATGTTTTTCTCTGTCCTACCAATGAATGGCCTGCTACAAACCCTTACAATGCACACCACCCCGCGATGTTTTTCTCACTCTTACTAGTGAATGGCCTGTTAGAGAGACTTACCATGCGCACCACCCGGCGATGTTTTTCAGAAACATACCCTACATTGCCAATGCATGTTTCCTGACCTCCCCATGCTGACCACCCCATGTTGCTTTTCTCCATCCTACATTGCCACTCACTGATTACCTAATTCAGAACATCTTATTCACACCAAACCGTGATGTTTTTCAAACTTCTACTAGTGAATGGCCTGTTAGAAACCCTTACAATGCGCACCACCTCGCGATGTTTTTCAGAAAATTATCTTACATTGCCACTGCATGTTTCCTGACCTCCCCATGCTGACCGCCCTGTTGTGCCTTTCTCCATCCTACATTGCCACTCACTGCCTATCCTAATTCAGACCCTCCGATTCACACCAACCTGTGATGTTTTTCTCACCCATACAAGTGAATGTCCTGCTACAAACCCTTACAATGCACACCATCCAGCGATGTTTTTCAGAAACCTATCCTACATTGCCATTGCATGTTTCCTGACTTCCCAATGTTTACCGCCCCGTGGTGCCTTTCTCCATCCTTCATTGCCACTCACAGCCTATCCTCATTCAGGCCCTCCGATTCACACCAACCCGTGATGTTTTTCGCACTTCTCCTGGTGAGTATCCTGCTACAAAATATTACAATGCCCAAAAACCCGCGATGTTTTTCAGAAACCTATCCTACATTGCCATTGCATGTTTCCTGACCTCCCAATGCTCACAAACCGGGGTCCTTTTCACAATCCTACATTGCCACTCACTGTCTATCTTGATTCAGGCTCTCCGATTCACAACACACCATGATGTATTTCTCACTCTTACTAGTGAATGACCTATTAGAAACCCTTACAATGCGCACCATACCTCAAAGTTTTTGAGAAACCTATCGTACATTGCCAGTGCATGTTTCATGACATCCCCATCCTGACCACCCCGTGGTGCTTTTCTCCATCCGACGTTGCCACTCACTGTCTATTTGATTCAGCCCTTCCGATTCACACCACACCAGGATGTATTTCTCACTCCTACTGGTGAATGGCCTGTTAGAAACCCTTACAATGCGCACCACCCCGCGATGTTTTTCAGAAACCTATGCTACATTGCCACTGCATGTGTCCTGACCTCCCCATGCTGTCCACACCGTGGTGCTTTCCTCCATCCTACATTGTCACTCACTGCCTATCCTAATTCAGACCCTCCGATTCACACCACCCCGTGACGTTTTTCTACTCCTACTAGTGAATGCCCTGTTAGAAAGCCTTACAATGCGCACCAACTGGCGATGTTTTTCAAAACCTATCCTACATTGCCAATGCATGTTTCCGGACCTCCCCATGCTGACCACCCCGTGGTGCTTTTCTCCATTCTACATTGCTACTCATTTCTTATCCTAAATCAGGCCCTCCGATTAACACCACCCCGTGATGTTTTTCTCACTCCTACTAGTGAATGGCCTGTTAGAAAGCCTTACAATGCACTCCTCCCCGCTTTTTTTTTTCAGAAACCTATCCTACATTGCCACTGCATGTTTTCTGACCTCCCCATGCTGACCACCCCGTGGTGCTTTTCTCCATCCTACATTGCCACTCACTGCCTATCCTACATCAGGCCTTTCGATTCACACCACCCCGTGATGTTGTTCTCACTCCTACTAGAGAATGGCCTGTTAGAAACCATTACAATGCGCACCACCCAGTGATGTTTATCCGAAACCTATTCTACATTGCCACTGCATGTTTCCTTGCCTCCCCATGCTGACAAACCCGTGGTGCTTTTCTCCATCCTACATTGCACTCACAGCCTTTCCTAATTCAAGACCTCCGATTCGCACCACTCCGTGATGTTTTTTTCTCTCCTACTTGTCAATGGCTTGTTAGAAATCCTTACAATGCGTACCACCCCGCGATGTTTTTCAGAAACCTATCCTATGTTGCCACTGCATGTTTCCTGACCTCCACATGTTGACCACCCCGTGGTGCTTTGCTCCATCCTATATTGCCACTCACTGCCTAACCTGATTCAGGCCCTCTGATTTAAACCACGGCGTTATGTTTTTCTCACTCCTACTAGTGAATGGCCTGTTAGAAACCCTTACAATGCGCACCTCCCCGCGATGTTTTTCAGAAACCTATCCTACATTGCCACTGCATGTGTCCTGACCTCCCCATGCTATCCACACCGTGGTGCTATTCTCCATCCTACATTGTCACTCACTGCCTATCCTGATTCAGGCCCTCTGATTCAAACCACGCCGTCATGTTTTTCTCACTCCTACTAGTGAATGGCCTGTTAGAAACCCTTACAATGCGCACCACCCCGCGATGTTTTTTAGAAACCATTCCTACATTGACACAGCATGTTTCCTGACCACCCCATGCTGACCAAACCGTGGTGCTTTTCTCCATTTTACGTTGACACTCACTGCCTATACTAATTCATACCCTCCGATTCACACCACCCCGTGATGTTTTTCTCACTTCTACTAGTGAATGGCCTGTTAGAAACCCTTACAATGCGCACTACCCCGCGAAATTTTTCAGAAACCTATCCTACACTGCCACTGCATGTTTCCTGACCTGCCCATCCTGACCACCCCGTGGTGCTTTTCTCCATCCTACATTGCCACTCACGGCCTATCCTGATTCAGGCCCTCCGATTCACACCACCCCGTATTGTTTTTCCCACACCTACTAGTGAAAGGCCCTTTGGAAACCCTTATAATGATTACCACACCGCGATGTTTTTCAGAATCCTATCAAATATTGCCACTGCATGTTTCCTGACAACCCCATGCTAACCACCCCGTGGTGCTTTTCTCCATCTGACATTGCCACTCACTGTCTATCTTGATTCAGGCCCTCCGATTCACAGCACACCATGATGTATATCTCACTCCTACTAGTGAATGGCCTGTTAGAAAACCTTACAATGCGCACCATTCCGCGATGTTTTTCAGAAACCTATTCTACATTGCCACTGCATGTTTCCTGACCTCCCCATCCTGACCACACCGTCGTGCTTTTCTCCATTTTACATTGCCACTAACTGGCTATCTTAATTCAGGCCCTCTGATTCACACCACCCCGTGATGATTTTCTCACTCCTACTAGGGAATGGCCTGTTAGAAAACCTTACACTGCGCACCACCAGGCGATGTTTTTCAGAAACCTATCCGACATTGCCAATGCATGTTTCCTAACCTCCTCATGCTGACCACCCAGTGGTGTTTTACTCCGTCCTACATTGCCACTCACTGCCTATCCTAATTCAGAACATCTGATTCACACCACCGCGTGATGTTTTTCTCACTCCTACTAGTGAATGGCGTGTTAGAAACCCTTACACTCCGCACCACCCCGTGATGTGTTTCAGAAAACTATCCTACATTGCCACTGCATGTTTCCTGACTTCCCCATGCTGACCACCCTGTGGTGCTTTTCTACATACTTTATTGCCACTCACTGTGTATTCTAATTCAGGCCCTCTGATTCACACCTCCCAGTGATGTTTTTCTCACTCCTATGAGTGAATGGCCTGTTAGAAACCCATACAAAGCGCACCACCCAGCGATGTTTATTAGAAACTTATTCTACATTGCCACCGCATGTTTCCTTGCCACCCCATGCTGACAAACCCGTGGTGCTTTTCTCCATCCTACATTGCCACTCACAGCCTATCCTAATTCAGGCCCTCTGATTCACACCAACGGGTGATGTTTTTTTTACTCCTACTTATGAATGGCTCGTTAGAAAGCCTTACAATGCGGACCACTCCGCGATGTTTTTCTGAAACCTATCCTACATTGCCACTGCATTTTCCCTGACCTCCCCATGCTGACCACCCGCTGTGCTTTTCTCCATCCTACATTGCCACTCATTGCCTATCCTAATTCAGACCCTCCGATTCACACCACCCCGTGATGTTTTTCTCACTCCTACTAGTGAATGTAATGTAACACACACCCATACAATGCGCACCACCCTGCAATGTTTTTCAGAAACCTACCCTACATTGCCACTGCATATTCCCTGACATCCCCATGCTGACCACACCGCGGTGCTTTTCTCCATCCTAAATTTCCACTCACTGCCTATCCTAATTCAGACCCTCCGATTCACACCACCCCTGATGTTTTTCTCACTCCTAATAGTGAATGGCTTGTTAGGAACCCTTACAATGCGCACCACCCTGCGATGTTTTTTAGAAACGTATCCTACATTGCCCATGCATGTTTCTTGGCCTCTCCATGCTGACCACCCCATGGTGCTTTTCTACATCCTACATTGCCACTCACAGCCTGTGCTAATTCAGAACATCTGAATCACATCACCCCGTGATGTTTCTCACTCCTACTAGTGAATGGCCTGTTAGAAACCCTTACAATGCTCACTACCCCATGATGTTTTTCAGAAAACTATCCTACATTGCCACTGCATGTTTCCTGACCTCCCCATTCTGACCCCCCCCGTGGTGCTTTTCTCCATGTTACATTGCCACTCACTGCCTATCCTAATTCAGGCCCTCCGATTAACACCACCCCATGATGTTTTTCTCACTCCTACCAATGAATGGCCTGTTAGAATCCCTTACAATGCACACCACCTAGCGATGTTTATCACAAACCTATTCTACATTGCCACTGCATGTTTCCTTTCCTCCCCATGCTGGTACACCCGTGGTGCTTTTCTCCATCATACATTGCCACTCTTAGCCTATCCTAATTCAGGACCACCGATTCACACCACCACGTGATGTTTTTTTCATTCCTACTTGGGAATGGCTTGTTAGAAAGCCGTACAATTCGTACAACCTCGCGATGTTATTCAGAAACCTATCCTACATTGCCATTGCATGTGTCCTAACCTCCCCATGCTCACGACCCCGGGTTGCTTTCCTTCATCCTACATGGCCATTCACTGCCTATCCTGATTCAGGCCCTCCGATTCACACCATCCCGTGAAGTTTTTTTCACTTCTACTAGTGAGTGGCCTGTTAGAAACCCTTACAATGCGCACCACCCCGTGATGTTTTTCAGAAACCTATCCTACATTGCCACTGCGTGTTTCCAGAACTACACATGCTGACAACCCCGTGGTGCTTTTCTCAATCCTACATTGCCACTCACTGCCTATCATAATTCAGGCCCTCCGATTCACACCACCCCGTGATGTTTTTCTCACTCCTAGTAGTGAATGGCATGTTAGAAACCCATACAATGCGCACCACCCAGTGATGTTTATCCGAAACCTATTCTACATTGCCACTGCATGTTTCCTTGCCTCCCCATGCTGACAAACCCGTGGTGCTTTTCTCCATCCTACATTGCCACTCACAGGCTTTCCTAATTCAGGCCCTCCGATTCATATACCCCTGTGATGTTTTTATCTCTCCTACTTGTCAATGGCTTGTTAGAAAGCCTTACAATCCGCACAAACCCATGATGTTTTTCAGAAACCTATCCTACATTGCCAATGCATGTTTCCTTACCTCTCCAGGCTGACCACGCCGTGGTGCATTTCTCCATTATACATTGCCACTCACTGCCTATCATGATTCAGGCCCTCTGATTAATACCACCCTGTAATGTTTTTCTCACTCCTACTAGTGAATGGTCTGTTATAAACCCTTACAATTCTCACCCCCAACGATGTTTTACAGAAACCTATACTACATTGCCACTGCATGTGTCCTGACCTCCGTAAGCCGACCAAACCGTGGTGCTTTTCTCCGTCCTACATTACCACTCACTGCCTATCCTAATTCAGGTCCTCCGATTCACACCACCCCGTGATGTTTTTCTCTGTCCTACCAATGAATGGCCTGCTACAAACCCTTACAATGCACACCACCCCGCGATGTTTTTCTCACTCTTACTAGTGAATGGCCTGTTAGAGAGACTTACCATGCGCACCACCCGGCGATGTTTTTCAGAAACATACCCTACATTGCCAATGCATGTTTCCTGACCTCCCCATGCTGACCACCCCATGTTGCTTTTCTCCATCCTACATTGCCACTCACTGATTACCTAATTCAGAACATCTTATTCACACCAAACCGTGATGTTTTTCAAACTTCTACTAGTGAATGGCCTGTTAGAAACCCTTACAATGCGCACCACCTCGCGATGTTTTTCAGAAACCTATCCTACATTGCCATTGCATGTTTCCTGACCACCCCATGCTCACCAACCCTTGGTGCTTTTCTCCATCCTACATTGCCACTCACTGTCTATCTTGATTCAGGTCTTCCGATTCATACCACATCATGATGTATTTCTCACTCCTACTGGAGAATGGCCTGTTAGAAACCCTTAAAATGCGCACCACCCAGTGATGCTTATCAGAAACCTATCCTTCATTGCCACTGCATGTTTTCTGACCTCCCCCATGCTGACCACACCGTGGTGCTTTTCTCCATCCTACATTGCCACTCACTGCCTATCCTAATTCAGACCCTCCGATTCACACCACCCCGCGATGTTTTTCTCACTCCTACTACTGAATGTAATGTAACACACACCCATGCAATGCGCACCACCCCTCGATGCTTTTCAGAAACCTATCCTACATTGCCACTGCATGTTCCCTGACCTCCCCATGCTGACCACCCCGCGGTGTTTTTCTCCATCCTACATTGCCACTCACAGCCTTTCCTAATTCAGGCCTTCCGATTCACACCACTCCGTGATGTTTTTTTCTCTCCTACTTGTCAATGGCTTGTTAGAAATCCTAACAATGCGCACAACCACATGATGTTTTTCAGAATCCTATCCTACATTGCCAATGCATGTTTCCTGACCTCTCCAGGCTGACCACCCCGTGGTGCTTTTCTCTATTATGCATTGCCACTCACTGCCTATCATGATTCAGGCCCTCTGTTTAATACCACCCTGTGATGTATTTCCCACTCCTACTAGTGAATGGCCTGTTAGACACCCTTACAATGCGCACCACCGCGCGATGTTTTTCAGAAACCTATCCTACATTGCCACTGCATGTTTCCTGACCTCTCCATGCTGACCACCCCTTGTTGCATTTCTCCATTATACATTGCCACTCACTGCCTATCATGATTCAGGCCCTCTGATTAATACCACCCTGTGATGTTTTTCTCACTCCTACTAGTGAATGGTCTGTTATTATCTCTTACTATTCTCACCCCCAACGATGTTTTACAGAAACCTCTGCTACATTGCCACAGCATGTGTCCTGACCTCCCTATGCTGACCACCCCGTGGTGCTTTTCTCCATCCTACATTGCCACTCACTGCCTATCCTGATTCAGGGCTTCCGATTCACACCACCCCGTGCTGTATTTCTCACTCCTACTAGTGAATGGCCTGTTAGAAACCCTTACAATGCGCACCACCCCGTGATGTTTTTCTCACTCTTACTAGTGAATGGCTGTTAGAGAGACTTACCATGCGCACCACCCGGCGATGTTTTTCAGAAACATATTCTACATTGCCAATGCATGTTTCCTGACCTCCCATGCTGACCACCCCATGTTGCTTTTCTCCATCGTACATTGCCACTCACTGATTACCTAATTCAGAACATTTATTCATACCAGACCGTGATGTTTTTCTCACTCCTACTAGTGAATGGCCTGTTAGAAACCCGTACAATGTGCACCACCTCGTGATGTTTTTCAGAAAAGTATCTTACATTGCCACTGCATGTTTCCTGACCTCCCCATGCTTACCGCCCTGTTGTGCTTTTCTCCATCCTACATTGCCACTCACTGCATATCCTAATTCAGGCCCTCCGATTCACACCAACCTGTGATGTTTTTCTAACCCCTACAATTTAATGGCCTGCTACAAAACCTTACAATGCACACCACCCCGCGATGTTTTTTAGAAACTTATCCTACATTGCCACTGCATGTTTCCTGACCTCCCCATGTTGACCACCCCGTGGTGCTTTTCTAAATTCTTCATTGCCACTCACTGCCTATCCTAATTCAGGCCCTCCGATTCACACCACCCCGTGATGTTTTTCTCTGTCCTACCAATGAATGGCCTGCTACAAACCCTTACAATGCACACCACCTCGCGATGTTTTTCAGAAACCTATCCTACATTGCCACTGCATGTTGCCTGACCACCCCATGCCGACCAAACCGTGGTGCTTTTCTCCATTCTACATTGCCAATCACTGCCTATCCTGATTCAGGGCTTCCGATTCACACCACCCCGTGATGTAGTTCTCACTCGTACTAGTGAACGGCCTGTTAGAAACCCTTACAATGCGCACCACCCCGTGATGTTTTTCTCACTCTTACTAGTGAATGGCCTGTTAGAGAGACTTACCATGCGCACCACCTGGCGATGTTTTTCAGAAACATATTCTACATTGCCAATGCATGTTTCCTGACCTCCCCATGCTGACCACCCCATGTTGCTTTTCTCCATCCTACATTGCCACTCACTGATTAACTAATTCAGAACATCTTATTCACACCAAACCGTGATGTTTTAATCACTTCTACTAGTGAATGGCCTGTTAGAAACCCTTACAATGCGCACCATCTCTTGATTTTTTTCAGAAAAGTATCTTACATTGCCACTGCATGTTTCCTGACCTCCCCATGCTGACCGCCCTGTTGTGCCTTTCTCCATGCTACATTGCCACTCACTGCCTATCCTAATTCAGACCCTCCGATTCACACCAACCTGTGATGTTTTTCTCACCCATACAAGTGAATGTCCTGCTACAAACCCTTACAATGCACACCACCCTGCGATGTTTTTCAGAAAATTATCCTACATTGCCATTGCATGTTTCCTGATCACCCCATGCTCACCAACCCTTGGTACTTTTCTCCGTCCTACATTGCCACTCAGTGTCTATCTTGATACAGGTCTTCCGATTCACACCACATCATGATGTATTTCTCACTCCTACTGGAGAATGGCCTGTTAGAAACCCTTACAATGCGCACCACCTGGCGATGTTTATCAGAAACTTATCCTACATTGCCACTGCATGTTTCCTGACCACCCAATGTTGACCACACCGTTGTGCTTTTCTCCTTTTTACATTGCCACTCACTGGCTATCTTAATTCAGGCCCTCTGATTCACACCACCCCTTGATGTTTTTCTCACTCCTACTAGGGAATGGCCTGTTAGAAAACCTTACACTGCGCACCACCAGGCGATGTTTTTCAGAAACCCATCCGACATTGCCAATGCATGTTTCCTAACCTCCTCATGCTGACCACCCCGTGGTGTTTTACTCCGTCCTACATTGCCACTCACAGCCTATCCTAATTCAGAACATCTGATTCACACCACCGCGTGATGTTTTTCTCACTCATACTAGTGAATGGCGTGTTAGAAACCTTTACAATGCGCACCACCCCGTGATTTGTTTCAGAAAACGATCCTAAATTGCCACTGCATGTTTCCTGACTTCCCCATGCTGACCACCCTGTGGTGCTTTTCTACATATTTCATTGCCACTCACTGTATTCAGGCCCTCTGATTCACACCTCCCAGTGATGTTTTTCTCACTCCTACGAGTGAATGGCCTGTTAGAAACCCATACAAAGCGCACCACCCAGCGATGTTTATTAGAAACCTATTCTACATTGCCACCGCATGTTTCCTTGCCACCCCATGCTGATAAACCAGTGGTGCTTTTCTCCAACCTACATTGCCACTCACAGCCTATCCTAATTCAGGCCCTCTGATTCACACCACCGGGTGATGTTTTTTTTACTCCTACTTGTGAATGGCTTGTTAGAAAGCCTTACAATGCGCACCACTCCGCGGTGTTTTTCTGAAACCTATCCTACATTGCCATTGCATGTTTCCTGACCTCCCAATGTTGACCGCCCCGTGGTGCTTTTCTCCATTCTTCATTGGCACTCACAGCCTATCCTCATTCAGGCCATCCGATTCACACCAACCCGTGATGTTTTTCGCACTCCTACTGGTGAATATCCTGCTACAAAACCTTACAATGCGCACAACCCCGCGATGTTTTTCAGAAACCTATCCTAAATTGCCATTGCATGTTTCCAGACCTCCCAATGCTCACAAACCGGGGTGCTTTTCTCAATCCTGCATTGCCACTCACTGTCTATCTTGATTCAGGCTCTCCGATTCACAGCACAGCATGATGTATTTCTCACTCTTTCTAGTGAATGGCCTATTAGAAACCCTTACAATGCGCACCACACCGTGAAGTTTTTGAGAAACCTATCCTACATTGCCACTGCATGTTTCAGGACATCCCCATCCTGACCACCCCGAGGAGCATTTCTCCATCCTACATTGCCACTCATGGCCTATCCTGATACAGGCCCTCCGATTCACACCACCCCGTGATGTTTTTCTCACTCCTGCTAGTGAAAGGCCTTTTAGAAACCCTTACAATGTGCACCACCCCGTGATGTTTTTCTCACTCTTACTAGTGAATGGCCTGTTAGAGAGACTTACCATGCGCACCACCCGGCGATGTTTTTCAGAAACATATCCTACATTGCCAATGCATGTTTCCTGACCTCCCCATGCTGACCACCCCATGTTGCTTTTCTCCATCCTACATTGCCACTCACTGATTACCTAATTCAGAACATCTTATTCACACCAAACCGTGATGTTTTTCAAACTTCTACTAGTGAATGGCCTGTTAGAAACCCTTACAATGCGCACCACCTCGTGATGTTTTTCAGAAAAGTATCTTACATTGCCACTGCATGTTTCCTGACCTCCCCATGCTGACCGCCCTGTTGTGCCTTTCTCCATCCTACATTGCCACTCACTGCCTATCCTAATTCAGACCCTCCGATTCACACCAACCTGTGATGTTTTTCTCACCCATACAAGTGAATGTCCTGCTACAAACCCTTACAATGCACACCACCCTGCGATGTTTTTCAGAAAATTATCCTACATTGCCATTGCATGTTTCCTGATCACCACATGCTCACCAACCCTTGGTACTTTTCTCCATCCTACATTGCCACTCAGTGTCTATCTTGATACAGGTTATCCGATTCACACCACATCATGATGTATTTCTCACTCCTACTGGAGAATGGCCTGTTAGAAACCCTTACAATGCGCACCACCTGGCGATGTTTATCAGAAACTTATCCTACATTGCCACTGCATGTTTCCTGACCACCCAATGCTGACCACACCGTTGTGCTTTTCTCCTTTTTACATTGCCACTCACTGGCTATCTTAATTCAGGCCCTCTGATTCACACCACCCCGTGATGTTTTTCTCACTCCTACTAGGGAATGGCCTGTTAGAAACCCTTACACTGCGCACCACCAGGCGATGTTTTTCAGAAACCTATCCGACATTGCCAATGCATGTTTCCTAACCTCCTCATGCTGACCACCCCGTGGTGTTTTACTCCGTCCTACATTGCCACTCACAGCCTATCCTAATTCAGAACATCTGATTCACACCACCGCGTGATGTTTTTCTCACTCATACTAGTGAATGGCGTGTTAGAAACCTTTACAATGCGCACCACCCCGTGATGTGTTTCAGAAAACTATCCTAAATTGCCACTGCATGTTTCCTGACTTCCCCATGCTGACCACCCTGTGGTGCTTTCCTACATATTTCATTGCCACTCACTGTGTATCCTAATTCAGGCCCTCTGATTCACACCTCCCAGTGATGTTTTTCTCACTCCTACGAGGGAATGGCCTGTTAGAAACCCATACAAAGCGCACCACCCAGCGATGTTTATTAGAAACCTATTCTACATTGCCACCGCATGTTTCCTTGCCACCCCATGCTGACAAACCCGTGGTGCTTTTCTCCATCCTACATTGCCACTCACAGCCTATCCTAATTCAGGCCCTCTGATTCACACCACCGGGTGATGTTTTTTTTACTCCTACTTGTGAATGGCTTGTTAGAAAGCCTTACAATGCGCACCACTCCGCGATGTTTTTCTGAAACCTATCCTACATTGCCATTGCATGTTTTCTGACCTCCCAATGTTGACCGCCCCGTGGTGCTTTTCTCCATTCTTCATTGCCACTCACAGCCTATCCTCATTCAGGCCATCCGATTCACACCAACCCGTGATGTTTTTCGCACTCCTACTGGTGAATATCCTGCTACAAAACATTACAATGCGCACAACAACGCGATGTTTTTCAGAAACCTATCCTAAATGGCCATTGCATGTTTCCTGACCTCCCAATGCTCACAAACCGGGGTGCTTTTCTCAATCCTACATTGCCACTCACTGTCTATCTTGATTCAGGCTCTCCGATTCACAACACAGCATGATGTATTTCTCACTCTTTCTAGTGAATGACCTATTAGAAACCCTTACAATGCGCACCACACCGTGAAGTTTTTGAGAAACCTATCCTACATTGCCACTGCATGTTTCATGACATCCCCATCCTGACCACCCCGAGGAGCATTTCTCCATCCTACATTGCCACTCATGGCCTATCCTGATACAGGCCCTCCGATTCACACCACCCCGTGATGTTTTTCTCACTCCTGCTAGTGAAAGGCCTTTTAGAAACCCTTACAATGCGCACCACCCCGTGATGTTTTTCTCACTCTTACTAGTGAATGGCCTGTTAGAGAGACTTACCATGCGCACCACCCGGCGATGTTTTTCAGAAACATATCCTACATTGCCAATGCATGTTTCCTGACCTCCCCATGCTGACCACCCCATGTTGCTTTTCTCCATCCTACATTGCCACTCACTGATTACCTAATTCAGAACATCTTATTCACACCAAACCGTGATGTTTTTCAAACTTCTACTAGTGAATGGCCTGTTAGAAACCCTTACAATGCGC
This sequence comes from Cavia porcellus, assembly GCF_034190915.1. NCBI lineage: Eukaryota > Metazoa > Chordata > Mammalia > Rodentia > Caviidae > Cavia > Cavia porcellus. The sequence goes on along the minus strand of NW_026947539.1, from coordinate 75,575 downwards.
ACCACCTCGTGATGTTTTTCAGAAAAGTATCTTACATTGCCACTGCATGTTTCCTGACCTCCCCATGCTGACCGCCCTGTTGTGCCTTTCTCCATCCTACATTGCCACTCACTGCCTATCCTAATTCAGACCCTCCGATTCACACCAACCTGTGATGTTTTTCTCACCCATACAAGTGAATGTCCTGCTACAAACCCTTACAATGCACACCACCCAGCGATGTTTTTCAGAAACCTATCCTACATTGCCATTGCATGTTTCCTTACCACCGCATGCTCACCAACCCATGGTGCTTTTCGCCATCCTACATTGCCACTCACTGTCTATCTTGATTCAGGTCTTCCGATTCAAACCACATCATGATGTACTTCTCACTCCTACTGGAGAATGGCCTGTTAGAAACCCTTAAAATGCGCACCACCCAGTGATGTTTATCAGAAACTTATCCTACATTGCCACTGCATGTTTCCTGACCTCCCCATGCTGACCACACCGTGGTGCTTTTCTCCATCCTACATTGCCACTCACTGCCTATCCTAAATCTGGCCCTTCGATTCACAAGACCCCGTGATGTTGTTCTCACTCCTACTAGTGAATGGCCTGTTAGAAAGCCTTACAATGCGCACCACGCAGTGATGTTTATCCGAAACCTATTCTACATTGAAACTGCATGTTTCCTTGCCTCCCCATGCTGACAAACCCGTGGTGCTTTTCTCCATCCTACATTGCCACTCACAGCCTTTCCTAATTCAGGCCCTCCAATTCACACCACCCCGTGATGTTTTTATCTCTCCTACTTGTCAATGGCTTGTTAGAAAGCCTTACAATGCGCACAACCCCACGGTGTTTTTCAGAAACCTATCCTACATTGCCAATGCATGTTTCCTGACCTCTCCATGCTGACCACCCCTTGGTGCATTTCTGCATTGTACATTGCCACTCACTGCCTATCATGATTCAGGCCCTCTGATTAATACCATCCCATGATGTTTTTCTCACTCGTACTACTGAATGGCCTGTTTGAAACCCTTGCAATTCTCACAACCAGCAATGTTTTTCAGAAACCTATGCTACACTGCCACAGCATGTGTCCTGACCTCCCTATGCTGACCACCCCGTGGTGCTTCTCTCCATCCTACATTGCCACTCACTGCCTATCCTGATTCAGGGCTTCCGATTCACACCACCCCTTGCTGTTTTTCTCACCCCTACTTGTGAATGGCGTGTTAGAAACCCTTACAATGCGCACCACCCAGCGATGTTTTTCAGAAACCTAACCAACATTGCCACTGCATGTTTCCTGACCTCCCCATGCTGACCACCCCGTGGTGCTATTCTCCATTCGATATTGCCACTCACTGTCTATCTTGATTTAGGCCCTCTTATTCACACCACACCATGATGGATTTCTCACTCCTACTAGTGAATGGCCTGTTAGAAACTCTTACAATGCGCCCCACCCGCAATGTTTTTCAAAAAACTATCCTACATTGCCACTGCATATTTCCTGACCTCCCCATCCTGACCACCCCGTTTTTCTTTTCTCCATCCTACATTGCCACTCACTGCCTATCCTGATTCAGGCCCTCCGATTCACATCACCCCGTGATGTTTTTCTCACTCCTACTAGTGAATGGCCTGTTAGAAACATTACAATGGTCAACACAACGTGACGTTTTTCAGAAAACTATCCTACATTGCCACTGCATGTTTCCTGACCTCCCCATGCTGACCACCCCGTGGTGCTTTTCTCCATCCTACATTGCCACTCACTGCCTATGCTAAATCAGGCCCTCCGATTCACACCAACCCGTGATGTTTTTCTCACTCCTACTAGTGAATGGCCTGTTAGAAACCCTTAAATTGCGCACCACCCCACTTTTTTTTTTCAGAAACCTATCCTACATTGCCAGTGCATGATTCCTGAACTCCCCATGCTGACCACCCTTTGGTGCTTTTCTCCATCCCACATTGCCACTCAAAGCCTATCCTAATTCAGGCCCTCCGATTCACATCAGCCCGTGATGATGTTCTCACTCTTACTAGTGAATGCCCTGTTATAAACCCTTACTATGCGCATCACCCATCAATGTTTATCAGAAACCTATTCTACATTGCCACTGCATGTTTCCTTGCCTCCGAATGCTGACAAACCCGTGGTGCATTTCTACATCCTACATTGCCACTCACTGCCTATCCTGATTCAGGCCCTTCGATTCACACCACCCCGTGATGTTTTTCTCACTACTGCTAGTTAATGGCCTGTTAGAAACAATTACAATGCGCCCCACCTCGCGATTTTTTTCAGAAACCTATCCTACATTGCCACTGCATGTTTCCTGGCTTCCCCTTCCTGACCACCCCGTGGTGCTTATCTCCATCCTACATTGCCACTCGCTGCCTAAACTGATTCAGGCCCTCCGATTCACAGCACCCCCTGATGTTTTTCTCACTCCTACTAGTGAATGTACTGTTAGAAAGCCTTACAGTGAACACCACCAGGAGATATTTTTCAGAAACCTATCCTACATTGCCAATGCATGTTTCCTGACCTCCCCATGCTGACCACACCGTGGTGCTTTTCTCCATCCTACATTGCCACTCACTGTGTATCCTAATTCAGAACATCTGATTCACACCACCCCGTGATGTTTTTCTCACTCCTACTAGTGAATGGCCTGTTAGAAACCCTTACAATGTGCACCACCCCGTGATGTTATTCAGAAAACTATCCTACATTGCCACTGCTTATTTCCTGACCTCGCCTTGCTGACCACTCCATGGTGCTTTTCTCCATCCTACATTGCCACTCACTGCGTATCCTAATTCAGGCACTCCGATTGACACAAACCCATGATGTTTTTCTCACTCCTACTAGTGAATGGCCTGTTAGAAAGCCTTACAATGCGCACCACCCCGATTTTTTTTTCAGAAACCTATACTACATTGCCACTGCATGTTTGCTGACCTCCCCATGATGACAATCCTGTGGTGCTTTTCTCCATCCTACATTGCCACTCAATGCCTACCTAATTCAGGCCCTCCGATTCACACCACCCCGTGATTTGTTCTCACTCCAACTAGTGAATGGCCTTTTAGAAACCCTTACAATGCGCAATACCCCGCGATGTTTTTCAGAAACCTATAATACATTGCCACTGAATGTTTCCTGACCTCCCCATGCTGACCATGCCGTGGTGCTTTTCTCCATCCTACATTGCCAATCACTGTCTATTCTAATTCAGGCCCTCCGATTCACACCAGCCCATGATGTTTTTCTCACTCCTACTAGTGAATGGCCTGTTAGAAAGCCTTACACTGCGGACCACCCGGCGATGTTTTTCAGAAACCTATCCTACATTGCCAAGGCATGTTTCCTGACTTCCCCATGCTGACCACCCCATGGTTCTTTTCTCCATCCTACATTGCCACTCACAGCCTATGCTAATTCAGAACATCTGAATCACACCATCCAATGATGTTTTTTTTAATCCTACTAGTGAATGGCCTTTAAGAAACCCTTACAATGCTAACCACCCCGTGATGTTTTTCAGGAACCTATCCTACATTCCCACTGCATGTTTACTGACCTCCCCATGCTCACCAACCCGTGGTGCTTTTCTCCATCCTACATTGCCACTCACTGACCATCCTGATTCAGGGCTTCCGATTCACACCACCCCGTGATGTATTTCTCACTCCTACTAGTGAATGGCCTGTTAGAAATCCTTACAATCCGCCCCACCCCGCGATGTTTTTCAGAAACCTATCCTACATTGCCACTGCATTTTTCCTGACCTCCCCATCATGACCACCCCGTGGTGCTTTTCTCCATCCTATGTTGCCACTCACTGCCTATCCTGATTCAAGCCCTCCGACTCACACGAACCCCGTGATGTTTTTCTCACTCCTACTAGTGAATGGCCTTTTAGAAAACCTTACAATTATCACAACCAGTGATGTTTTTCAGAAACCTATCCCACTTTGCCACTGCATGTATCCTGACCTCCCCATGGTGACCACTCCGTGGTGCTATTCTCCATCCTACATTGCCACTTACTGCCTATCCTGATTCAGGCCCTCCGATTTGCACCACGCCGTGAAGTTTTTCTCACTCCTACTAGTGAATGGCCTGTTAGAAACCCTGACAATGCGCACCAACCCGCAATGTTTTTCAGAAAGCTATCCAACATTGCCACTGCATGTTTCCTGACCTCCACATGCTGACCACCCCGTGGTGCTTTTCTCCATCCTACATTGCAACTCACTGCCTATCCTATATCAGGCCCTCCGGTTCGCACCACACCGTGATGTTTTTCTTACTCCAACTAGTGAATGGCCTGTTAGAAACCAATACAATGCGCACCACTCTGCTTTTTTTTTTTCAGAAACCTATCCTACATTGCCACTGCATATTTCCTGACCTCCCCATGCTGACCACCCTGTGGTGCTTTTCTCCATCCTACATTGCCACTTACTGCCTATCCTGATTCAGGCCCTCCGATTTGCACCACGCCGTGAAGTTTTTCTCACTCCTACTAGTGAATGGCCTGTTAGAAACCCTGACAATGCGCACCAACCCGCAATGTTTTTCAGAAAGCTATCCAACATTGCCACTGCATGTTTCCTGACCTCCACATGCTGACCACCCCGTGGTGCTTTTCTCCATCCTACATTGCAACTCACTGCCTATCCTATATCAGGCCCTCCGGTTCGCACCACACCGTGATGTTTTTCTCACTCCAACTAGTGAATGGCCTGTTAGAAACCAATACAATGTGCACCACTCTGCTTTTTTTTTTCAGAAACCTATCCTACATTGCCACTGCATATTTCCTGACCTCCCCATGCTGACCACCCTGTGGTGCTTTTCTCCATCCTACATAGCCAATCAAGGCCTATCCTAATTCAGGCCCTCGAATCACACCACCCCGTGAAGTTGTTGTCACTCCTACTAGTGAAAGGCCCTTTAGAAACCCATACAATGCGCACCACCCCGCGATGTTTATCAGAAACCTATTCTACATTGCCAATGCATGTTTCCTTGCCTCCACATGCTGACAAACCCGTGTTGCATTTCTCCATCCTACATTGCCACTCACAGCCTATCCTAATTCAGGCCCTCCGATTCACACCACCTCGTGATGTTTTTTTCACTCCTCCTTGTCAGTGGCTTGTTAGAAAGCCTTCCAATGCGCACCACTCCACAGTGTTTTAAAGAAACCTATCCTACATTGCCATTGCATGTTTCCTAACCTCCCCATGTTGACCACCCCGTCGTGCTTTTCTCCATTCTTCATTGCCACTCACTGGCTATCCTATTTCAGGCCCTCTGATTCACACCACCCCGTGATGTTTTTCTCACTCCTACTAGTGAATGGCCTGTTAGAAAGCCTTACACTGCGGACCACCCGGCGAGGTTTTTCAGAAACCTATCCTACATTGCCACTGCATTTTTCCTGACCTTCCCATCCTTACAACCGCGTGGTGCTTTTCTTCATCCTACATTGCCACTCACTGCCTATCCTGATTCAGGCCTTCCGATTCACACCACCCCATGATGTTTTTCTTACTCCTACTAGTGAATAGACTGTTAGAAACCCTTACAATTATCACCACCCACGATGTTTTTCAGAAACCTATCCCACTTTCCCACTGCATGTATCCTGACCTTCCCATGATGACCACTCCATGGTGCTTTTCTCCATCCTACATTGCCACTCACTGCCTATCCTGATTCAGGCCCTCCGATTAGCACCACGCCGTGATGTTTTTCTTACTCCTACTAGTGAATGGCCTGTTAGAAATCCTTACAATGTGCACCAACTCGCACTGTTTTTCAGAAAGCTTTCCCACATTGCCACTACATGTTTCCTGACCTCCCGATCCTGACCACCCCGTGGTGCTTTTCTCCATCCTACATTGCCACTCACTGCCTTTACTGATTCAGGCCCTCAGGTTCAGACCACCCCGTGATGTTTTTCTCACTCCTACTAGTGAATGGCCTGTTAGAAACCTTACAATGTGCACCACCTGGCGATGTTTTTCAGAAACCTATCCTTCATTGCCAATGCATGTTTACTGACCTCCCCTTGCTGACCACCCCGTGGTGCTTTTCTCCATTTTACATTGCCACTCACTGCCTATCCTAATTCTGGCCCTCCGATTAACACCACCCCGTGTTGTTTTTCTCACTCCTACTAGTGAAAGGCCTGTTACAAAGATTTACAATGTGCACCATCTGCCGATGTTTTGCAGAAACATATCCCACATTGCCAATGCATGTTTCCTGACCTCACCATGCTGACCACCCCATGGTGCTTTTCTCCATCCTACATTGCCACTGACTGCCTATCCTAATTCAGAACATCTGATTCACACCACCCCGTGATGTTTTTCTCACTCCCACTAGTGAATGTCCTGTTAGAAAGCCTTACAATGCGCACCACCTGGCGATGTTTTTCAGAAACCTATCCTTCATTGCCAATGCATGTTTCCTGACCTCCCCTTGCTGACCACCCCGTGGTGCTTTTCTCCATTTTAAATTGCCACTCACTGCCTATCCTAATTCTGGCCCTCGGATTAACACCACCCCGTGTTGATTTTCTCTCTCCTACAAGTGAAAGGCCTGTTACAAAGATTTACAATGTGCACCATCTGGCGATGTTTTTCAGAATCATATCCCACATTGCCAATGCATGTTACCTGAACTCCCCATGCTGACCACCCCGTGGTGCTCTTCTCCATCCTACATTGCCACTGACTGCCTATCCTAATTCAGAACATCTGATTCACACCACCCCGTGATGTTTTTCTCACTCCTACTAGTGTATCGCCTGTTAGACACACTTACAATGCACACTACCGAGTGATGTTTTTCAGAAAACTATCCTACATTGCCACTGCATGTTTCCTGACCTCGCTGTGCTGACCACCCCGTGGTGCTTTTCTCCATCCTACATTGCCACTCACTGCCTATCCTAAATCAGGCCCTCCGATTCACACCACCCCGTGATGTTTTTCTCACTCCAACTAGTGAATGGCCTGATGGAAACCAATACAATGCGCACCACTCTGCTTTTTTTTTCATAAACCTATCCTACATTGCCACTGCATATTTTCTGACCTCCCCTAGCTGACCACCCTGTGATGCTTTTCTCCATCCTACATAGCCAATCAAGGCCTATCCTAATTCAGGCCCTCGAATCACACCACCCCGTGAAGTTGTTGTCACTCCTACTAGTGAATGGCCTGTTAGAAACCCATACAATGCGCACCACCCCGCGATGTTTATCAGAAACCCATTCTACATTGCCAATGCATGCTTCCTTGCCTCCACATGCTGACAAACCCGTGGTGCATTTCTCCATCCTACATTGCCACTCACAGCCTATCCTAATTCAGGCCCTCCGATTCACACCACCTCGTGATGTTTTTTTCACTCCTCCTTGTCAGCGGCTTGTTAGGAAGCCTTCCAATGCGCACCACTCCACAGTGTTTTAAAGAAACCTATCCTACATTGCCATTGCATGTTTCCTGACCTCCCCATGTTGACCACCCCGTCGTGCTTTTCTCCATTCTTCATTGCCACTCACTGGCTATCCTATTTCAGGCCCTCCGATTCACACCACCCCGTGATGTTTTTCTCACTCCTGCTAGTTAATGGCCTGTTAGAAACCATTACAATGCGCCCCACCCCGCCATTTTTTTCAGAAACCTATCCTACATTGACACTGCATGTTTCCTGACTTCCCCTTCCTGACCACCCCGAGGTGCTTTTCTCCATCCTACATTGAAACTAGCTGCCTAACCTGATTCAGGCCCTCCGATTCACACCACGCCGTGATGTTTTTCTCACTCCTACTAGTGAATGTACTGTTAGAAAGCCTTACAGTGCACACCACCAGGAGATGTTTTTCAGAAACCTATCCTACATTGCCAATGCATGTTTCCTACCCTCCCCATCCTGACCACCCCATGGTGCTTTTCTCCATCCTACATTGCCACTCACTGTGTATCCTAAATCACAACATGTGATTCACACCACCCCGTGATGTTGTTCTCACTCCTAATAGTGAATGGCCTGTTAGAAACCCTTACAATGCGCACCACCCTGTGATGTTTTTCAGAAACATATACTACATTGCCACGGAATGTTTCCTGACCTCCCCATGCTGACCATGCCGTGGTGCTTTTCTCCATCCTACATTGCGACTCACTGCCTATCCTGATTCAGGCCTTCCGATTCACAGCAACACGTGATGTATTTCTCACTCCTACTAGTGAATGGCCTGCTAGAAACCCTAACAATGCGCACCACCCCGCGAGGTTTTGCAGGAACCTATTCTACATTGCCACTGCATGTTTCCTGACCTCCGCATGCTGACCACACCGTGGTGCTTTCTCAATTTTACATTGCCACTCACTGCTTATTGTTATTCAGGCCCTCCGATTCACAAGACCCCATGATGTTTTTCTCACTCCTACTAGTGAATGGCCTGTTAGAAAGCCTTACACTGCGGACCACCCGGCGAGGTTTTTCAGAAAGCTATCCTACATTGCCACTGCATTTTTCCTGACCTCCCCATCCTTACCACCCCGTGGTGCTTTTCTTCATCCTACATTGCCACTCACTGCCTATCCTGATTCAGGCCTTCCGATTCACACCACCCCATGATGCTTTTCTCACTCCTACTAGTGAATAGCCTGTTAGAAACCCTTACAATTATCACCACCCATGATGTTTTTCAGAAACCTATCCCACTTTGCCACTGCATGTATCCTGACCTTCCCATGATGACCACTCCATGGTGCTTTTCTCCATCCTACATTGCCACTCACTGCCTATCCTGATTCAGGCCCTCCAATTCGCACCACGCCGTGATGTTTTTCCTACTCCTACTAGTGAATGGCCTGTTAGAAATCCTTACAATGCGCACCAACTCGCAATGTTTTTCAGAAAGCATTCCCACATTGCCACTACATGTTTCCTGACCTCCCGATCCTGACCACCCCGTGGTGTTTTTCTCCATCCTACATTGCCACTCACTGCCTATCCTCATTCAGGCCCTCAGCTTCAGACCACCCCGTGATGTTTTTCTCACTCCTACTAGTGAATGGCCTGTTAGAAAGCCTTACAATGTGCACCACCTGGCGATGTTTTTCAGAAACCTATCCTTCATTGCCAATGCATGTTTCCTGACCTCCCCTTGCTGACCACCCCGTGGTGCTTTTCTCCATTTTACATTGCCACTCACTGCCTATCCTAATGCTGCCCCTCCGATTAACACCACCCCGTGTTGTTTTTCTCACTCCTACTAGTGAAAGGCCTGTTACAAAGATTTGCAATGTGCACAATCTGGCGATGTTTTGCAGAAACATATCCCACATTGCCAATGCATGTTTCCTGACCTCCCCATGCTGACCACCCCGTGGTGCTTTTCTCCATCCTACATTGCCACTGACTGCCTATCCTAATTCAGAACATTTGATTCACACCACCCCGTGATGTTTTTCTCACTCCTACTAGTGAATGTCCTGTTAGAAAGCCTTACAATGCGCACCACCTGGCGATGTTTTTCAGAAACCTATCCTTCATTGCCAATGCATGTTTCCTGTCCTCCCCTTGCTGACCACCCCGTGGTGCTTTTCTCCATTTTACATTGCCACTCACTGCCTATCCTAATTCTGGCCCTCCGATTAACAAAACCCCGTGTTGATTTTCTCACTCCTACTAGTGAAAGGCCTGTTACAAAGATTTACAATGTGCACCATCTGGCGATGTTTTTCAGAATCATATCCCACATTGCCAATGCATGTTTCCTGACCTCCCCATGCTGACCACCCCGTGGTGCTTTTCTCCATCCTACATTGCCACTGACTGCCTATCCTAATTCAGAACATCTGATTCACACCACCCCGTGATGTTTTTCTCACTCCTACTAGTGTATCGCCTGTTAGACACCCTTACAATGCGCACTACCGAGTGATGTTTTTCAGAAAACTATCCTACATTGCCACTGCATGTTTCCTGACCTCGCTGTGCTGACCACCCCGTGGTGCTTTTCTCCATCCTACATTGCCACTCACTGCCTATCCTAAATCAGGCCCTCCGATTCACACCACCCCGTGATGTTTTTCTCACTCCAACTAGTGAATGGCCTGTTAGAAACCAATACAATGCGCACTACCCTGCTTTTTTTTCAGAAATATAACCTACATTGCCACTGCATGTTTCCTGACCTCCCCATGATGACCACCCTGTGGTGCTTTTCTCCATCCTACATAGCCAATCAATGCCTATCCTAATTCAGGCCCTCCGATTCACACCACCCCATGAAGTTGTTCTCACTCCTACTAGTGAATGGCCTGTTAGAAACCCATACAATGGGCACCACCCCGCGATGTTTATTAGAAACCTATTCTACATTGCCAATGCATGTTGCCTTGCCTCCCCATGCTGCCAAAAACGTGTTGCATTTCTCCATCCTACATTGCCACTCACAGCCTATCCTAATTCAGGCCCTCTGATTCACACCACCCCGTGATGTTTTTTTCACTCCTCCTTGTCAGGGGCTTGTTAGAAAGCCTTACAATGCGCACCACCCCATGATGTTTTTCAGAAACCTATCCTACATTGCCACTGCGTGTTTCCTGACTTCCCCATGCTGACCACCCAGTGGTGCTTTTCTCCATCCTACATTGCCACTCACTGCCTATCATAATTCAGTCCTCCGATTCACACCACCCCGTGATGTTTTTCTCACTCCTACTAGTGAATGGCCTGTTAGAAACCCTTACAATTCTCACCACCCACAATTATTTTCAGACACCTATACCACATTGCCACTGCATGTGTACTGACCTCCCCATGGTGACAACCCCGTGGCGCTTTTGTCCATCCTACATTGCCACTCACTGTATATCCTAATTCAGAACATTTGATTCACACCTCCCCGTTATGTTTTTCTCACTCCTACTAGTGAATGGCCTGTTAGAAACCCTTACAATGCTCACCACACCATGATGTTTTTCATAAAAGTATCCTACATTGCCACTGCATGTTTCCTGACCTCCCCATTCTGACCACCCCGTGGTGCTTTTCTCCATCGTACATTGCCACTCACTGCCTATCCTTATTCAAGCCCTCCGATTAACACCACCCCGTGATGTTGTTCTCACTCCTACCAATGAATGGCCTGTTAGAAACCCTTACAACACTCACCACGCTGTGATGTTTATCAGAAACCTATTCTACATTGCCACTGCATGTTTCCTTGCCTCCCCATGCTGGCAAACACTTGGTACTTTTCTCCATCATATATTGCCACTCACAGCCTATCCTAATTCAGGCCCTCCGATTCACACCACCACGTGATGTTTTTTTCACTCCTACTTGTGAATGGCTTGTTACAAAGCCTTGCAATGCGTACAACCTCGCGATGTTATTCAGAAACCTATCCTACATTGCCATTGCATGTGTCCTAACCTCCCGATGCTCACCACCCCGTGTTGCTTTCCTTCATCCTACATGGCCACTCACTGCCTATCCTGATTCAGGCCCTCCGATTCACACCATCCCGTGATGTTTTTTTCACTTCTACTAGTGAATTGCCTGTTAGAAACCCTTACAATGCACACCACCACGTGATGTTTTTCAGAAACCTATACTACATTGCCACTGCATGTTTCCAGAACTCCACATGCTGACAACCCCGTGGTGCTTTTCTCAATCCTACATTGCCACTCACAGCCTATCATAATTCAGGCCCTCCGATTCACACCACCCCGTGATGTTTTTCTCACTCCTACTAGTGAATGGTCTGTTAGAAACCCTAACAATGCTCACCACCTGCGATGTTTTTCAGAAACCTATCCTACATTGCCACTGCATGTGTCCTGACCTCCCCATGCTGACCACCCCATGGTGCTTTTCTCCATCCTACATGGCCACTCACTGCCTATCCTGATTCAGCCCTTCCGATTCACCCCACGACATGAGGTTTTTCTCATTCCTACTAGTGAATGGCTTGTTAGAAACCCTTGCAATGCGCACAAACCCGCGATGTTTTTCAGAAAGCTATCCCACATTGCCACTGCATGTTTGCTGACCTCCCCATGCTGACCACCCCTTGGTGCTTTCTACATCTTACATTACCACTCACTGCCTATCCTGATTCAGGCCCTCCTATTCAGACCACCCCGTGATGTATTTCTCACTCCTACTAGTGATTGGCCTGTTAGAAACCCTTACAATGCGCACCACCCCGTGATGTTTTTCAGAAAACTATCCTACATTGACACTGAATGTTTCCTGACCTCCCCATCCTGACCAACCGTCGTGCTTTTCTCCATCCTACATTGCCACTCACAGCCTATCCTGATTCAGGCCCTCCGATTCACACCACCCCGTGATGTTTTTCTTACTCCTACTAGTGAAAGGCCTTTTAGAAACCCTTACAATGAGCACCACCCCGCGATGTTTTTCAGAAACCTATCCAACATTGCCACTGCATGGTTCCTGACCTCCCCATGCTGACCACACCGTGGTGCTTTTCTCGATCTGACATTGCCAATCACTTTCTATCTTGATTCAGGCCCTCCGATTCACACCACACCATGATGTATTTCTCATTCCTACTAGTGAATGGCCTGTTAGAATCCCTTACAATTCTCACCATTGGCGATGTTTTTTAGAAACCTATCCTACATTGCCACTGCATGTTTCCTGACGCCCACATGTTGACCACCCGGTGGTGCATTATCCATAATTCATTGCCACTCACTGCCTATCCTAATTCAGGCCCTCCGATTCACACCACCCCTGATGTTTTTCTCACTCCTAATAGTGAATGGCTTGTTAGGAACCCTTACAATGCGCACCACCCTGCGATGTTTTTTAGAAACGTATCCTACATTGCCCATGCATGTTTCTTGGCCTCCTTATGCTGACCACCCCATGGTGCTTTTCTACATCCTACATTGCCACTCACAGCCTGTGCTAATTCAGAACATCTGAATCACATCACCCCGTGATGTTTCTCACTCCTACTAGTGAATGGCCTGTTAGAAACCCTTACAATGCTCACCACCCCATGATGTTTTTCAGAAAACTATCCTACATTGCCACTGCATGTTTCCTGACCTCCCCATTCTGACCCCCCCCCCGTGGTGCTTTTCTCCATGTTACATTGCCACTCACTGCCTATCCTAATTCAGGCCCTCCGATTAACACCACCCCGTGATGTTGTTCTCACTCCTACCAATGAATGGCCTGTTAGAATCCCTTACAATGCACACCACCCAGCGATGTTTATCACAAACCTATTCTACATTGCCACTGCATGTTTCCTTGCCTCCGCTTGCTGGCAAACCCGTGGTGCTTTTCTCCATCATACATTGCCACTCTTAGCCTATCCTAATTCAGGCCCTCTGATTCACACCACCACGTGATGTTTTTTTCATTCCTACTTGGGAATGGCTTGTTAGAAAGCCGTACAATGCGTACAACCTCGCGATGTTATTCAGAAACCTATCCTACATTGCCATTGCATGTGTCCTAACCTCCCCATGCTCACGACCCCGTGTTGCTTTCCTTCATCCTACATGGCCACTCACTGCCTATCCTGATTCAGGCCCTCCGATTCACACCATCCTGTGATGTTTTTTTCACTTCTACTAGTGAGTGGCCTGTTAGAAACCCTTACAATGCGCACCACCCCGTGATGTTTTTCAGAAACCTATCCTACATTGCCACTGAGTGTTTCCAGAACTACACATGCTGACAACCCCGTGGTGCTTTTCTCAATCCTACATTGCCACTCACTGCCTATCATAATTCAGGCCCTCCGATTCACACCACCCCGTGATGTTTTTCTCACTCCTAGTAGTGAATGGCATGTTAGAAACCCATACAATGCGCACTACCCAGTGATGTTTATCCGAAACCTATTCTACATTGCCACTGCATGTTTCCTTGCCTCCCCATGCTGACAAACCCGTGGTGCTTTTCTCCATCCTACATTGCCACTCACAGGCTTTCCTAATTCAGGCCCTCCGATTCATACACCCCTGTGATGTTTTTATCTCTCCTACTTGTCAATGGCTTGTTAGAAAGCCTTACAATCCGCACAACCCCATGATGTTTTTCAGAAACCTATCCTACATTGCCAATGCATGTTTCCTGACCTCTCCAGGCTGACCACGCCGTGGTGCATTTCTCCATTATACATTGCCACTCACTGCCTATCATGATTCAGGCCCTCTGATTAATACCACCCTGGAATGTTTTTCTCACTCCTACTAGTGAATGGTCTGTTATAAACCCTTACAATTCTCACCCCCAACGATGTTTTACAGAAACCTATACTACATTGCCACAGCATGTGTCCTGACCTCCGTAAGCCGACCAAACCGTGGTGCTTTTCTCCGTCCTACATTACCACTCACTGCCTATCCTAATTCAGGTCCTCCGATTCACACCACCCCGTGATGTTTTTCTCTGTCCTACCAATGAATGGCCTGCTACAAACCCTTACAATGCACACCACCCCGCGATGTTTTTCTCACTCTTACTAGTGAATGGCCTGTTAGAGAGACTTACCATGCGCACCACCCGGCGATGTTTTTCAGAAACATACCCTACATTGCCAATGCATGTTTCCTGACCTCCCCATGCTGACCACCCCATGTTGCTTTTCTCCATCCTACATTGCCACTCACTGATTACCTAATTCAGAACATCTTATTCACACCAAACCGTGATGTTTTTCAAACTTCTACTAGTGAATGGCCTGTTAGAAACCCTTACAATGCGCACCACCTCGCGATGTTTTTCAGAAACCTATCCTATATTGCCATTGCATGGTTCCTGACCACCCCATGCTCACCAACCCTTGGTGCTTTTCTCCATCCTACATTGCCACTCACTGTCTATCTTGATTCAGGTCTTCCAATTCATACCACATCATGATGTATTTCTCACTCCTACTGGAGAATGGCCTGTTAGAAACCCTTAAAATGCGCACCACCCAGTGATGCTTATCAGAAACCTATCCTTCATTGCCACTGCATGTTTTCTGACCTCCCCCATGCTGACCACACCGTGGTGCTTTTCTCCATCCTACATTGCCACTCACTGCCTATCCTAAATCTGGCCCTTCAATTCACAAGACCCCGTGATGTTGTTCTAACTCCTACTAGTGAATGGCCTGTTAGAAAGCCTTACAATGCGCACCACGCAGTGATGTTTATCCGAAACCTATTCTACATTGAAACTGCATGTTTCCTTGCCTCCCCATGCTGACTAACCCGTGGTGCTTTTCTCCATCCTACATTGCCACTCATAGCCTTTCCTAATTCAGGCCCTCCGATTCACACCACCCGTGATGTTTTTTTCTCTCCTACTTGTCAATGGCTTGTTAGAAAGCCTTACAATGCGCACAACCCCACGATGTTTTTCAGAAACCTATCCTACATTGCCAATGCATGTTTCCTGACCTCTCCATGCTGACCACCCCTTGGTTCATTTCTCCATTGTACATTGCCACTCACTGCCTATCATGATTCAGGCCCTCTGATTAATACCATCCCATGATGTTTTTCTCACTCGTACTACTGAATTGCCTGTTTGAAACCCTTGCAATTCTCACAACCAGCAATGTTTTTCAGAATCCTATGCTACACTGCCACAGCATGTGTCCTGACCTCCCTATGCTGACCACCCCGTGGTGCTTCTCTCCATCCTACATTGCCACTCACTGCCTATCCTGATTCAGGGCTTCCGATTCACACCACCCCGTGCTGTTTTTCTCACTCCTACTTGTGAATGGCGTGTTAGAAACCCTTACAATGCGCACCACCCAGCGATGTTTTTCAGAAACCTAACCTACATTGCCACTGCATGTTTCCAGACCTCCCCATGCTGACCACCCCGTGGTGCTATTCTCCATCCGATATTGCCACTCACTGTCTATCTTGATTTAGGCCCTCTTATTCACACCACACCATGATGGATTTCTCACTACTACTAGTGAATGGCCTGTTAGAAACTCTTACAATGCGCCCCAAACCGCAATGTTTTTCATAAAACTATCCTACATTGCCACTGCATATTTCCTGACCTCCCCATCCTGACCACCCCGTTTTTCTTTTCTCCATCCTACATTGCCACTCACTGCCTATCCTGATTCAGGCCCTCCGATTCACATCACCCCGTGATGTTTTTCTCACTCCTACTAGTGAATAGCCTGTTGGAAACATTACAATGGTCAACACAACGTGACGTTTTTCAGAAAACTATCCTACATTGCCACTGCATGTTTCCTGACCTCCCCATGCTGACCACCCCGTGGTGCTTTTCTCCATCCTACATTGCCACTCACTGCCTATGCTAAATCAGGCCCTCCGATTCACACCACCCCGTGATGTTTTTCTCACTCCTACTAGTGAATGGCCTGTTAGAAACCCTTAAATTGCGCACCACCACCCCTTTTTTTTTCAGAAACCTATCTTACATTGCCAGTGCATGATTCCTGAACTCCCCATGCTGACCAGCCTTTGGTGCTTTTCTCCATCCCACATTGCCACTCAAAGCCTATCCTGATTCAGGCCCTCCGATTCACATCAGCCCGTGATGATGTTCTCACTCTTACTAGTGAATGGCCTGTTATAAACCCTTACTATGCGCATCACCCATCAATGTTTATCAGAAACCTATTCTACATTGCCACTGCATGTTTCCTTGCCTCCGAATGCTGACAAACCCGTGGTGCATTTCTACATCCTACATTGCCACTCACTGCCTATCCTGATTCAGGCCCTTCGATTCACACCACCCCGTGATGTTTTTCTCACTACTGCTAGTTAATGGCCTGTTAGAAACAATTACAATGCGCCCCACCTCGCAATTTTTTTCAGAAACCTATCCTACATTGCCACTGCATGTTTCCTGGCTTCCCCTTCCTGACCACCCCGTGGTGCTTATCTCCATCCTACATTGCCACTCGCTGCCTAAACTGATTCAGGCCCTCCGATTCACAGCACCCCCTGATGTTTTTCTCACTCCTACTAGTGAATGTACTGTTAGAAAGCCTTACAGTGAACACCACCAGGAGATATTTTTCAGAAACCTATCCTACATTGCCAATGCATGTTTCCTGACCTCCCCATGCTGACCACACCGTGGTGCTTTTCTCCATCCTACATTGCCACTCACTGTGTATCCTAATTCAGAAGATCTGATTCACACCACCTCGTGATGTTTTTCTCACTCCTACTAGTGAATGGCCTGTTAGAAACCCTTACAATGTGCACCACCCCGTGATGTTATTCAGAAAACTATCCTACATTGCCACTGCTTGTTTCCTGACCTCGCCTTGCTGACCACTCCATGGTACTTTTCTCCATCCTACATTGCCACTCACTGCGTATCCTAATTCAGGCACTCCGATTGACACAAACCCATGATGTTTTTCTCACTCCTACTAGTGAATGGCCTGTTAGAAAGCCTTACAATGCGCACCACCCCGATTTTTTTTTCAGAAACCTATCCTACATTGCCACTGCATGTTTGCTGACCTCCCCATGATGACAATCCTGTGGTGCTTTTCTCCATCCTACATTGCCACTCAATGCCTACCTAATTCTGGCCCTCCGATTCACACCACCCCGTGATTTGTTCTCACTCCAACTAGTGAATGGCCTTTTAGAAACCCTTACAATGCGCAATACCCCGCGATGTTTTTCAGAAACCTATAATACATTGCCACTGAATGTTTCCTGACCTCCCCATGCTGACCATGCCGTGGTGCTTTTCTCCATCCTACATTGCCAATCACTGCCTATTCTAATTCAGGCCCTCCGATTCACACCACCCCATGATGTTTTTCTCACTCCTACTAGTGAATGGCCTGTTAGAAAGCCTTACACTGCGGACCACCCGGCAATGTTTTTCAGAAACCTATCCTACATTGCCAAGGCATGTTTCCTGACTTCCCCATGCTGACCACCCCATGGTTCTTTTCTCCATCCTACATTGCCACTCAAAGCCTATGCTAATTCAGAACATCTGAATCACACCATCCAATGATGTTTTTCTCACTCCTACAAGTGAATGGCCTGTTAGAAATCCTTACAATCCGCCCCACCCCGCGATGTTTTTCAGAAACCTATCCTACATTGCCACTGCATTTTTCCTGACCTCCCCATGCTGACCACCCCGTGGTGCTTTACTCCATCCTACATTGCAACTCACTGCCTATCCTATATCAGGCCCTCCGTTTCGCACCACCCCGTGATGTTTTTCTCACTCCAACTAGTGAATGGCCTGTTGGAAACCAATACAATGCGCACCATTCTGCTTTTTTTTTCATAAACCTATCCTACATTGCCACTGCATATTTTCTGACCTCCCCATGCTGACCACCCTGTGATGCTTTTCTCCATCCTACCTAGCCAATCAAGGCCTATCCTAATTCAGGCCCTCGAATCACACCACCCCGTGAAGTTGTTGTCACTCCTACTAGTGAATGGCCTGTTAGAAACCCTTACAATGCGCACCACCCCGCGATGTTTATCAGAAACCCATTCTACATTGCCAATGCATGCTTCCTTGCCTCCACATGCTGACAAACCCGTGGTGCATTTCTCCATCCTACATTGCCACTCACAGCCTATCCTAATTCAGGCCCTCCGATTCACACCACCTCGTGATGTTTTTTTCACTCCTCCTTGTCAGCGGCTTGTTAGGAAGCCTTCCAATGCGCACCACTCCACAGTGTTTTAAAGAAACCTATCCTACATTGCCATTGCATGTTTCCTGACCTCCCCATGTTGACCACCCCGTCGTGCTTTTCTCCATTCTTCATTGCCACTCACTGGCTATCCTATTTCAGGCCCTCCGATTCACACCACCCCGTGATGTTTTTCTCACTCCTGCTAGTTAATGGCCTGTTAGAAACCATTACAATGCGCCCCACCCCGCAATTTTTTTCAGAAACCTATCCTACATTGACACTGCATGTTTCCTGACTTCCCCTTCCTGACCACCCCGAGGTACTTTTCTCCATCCTACATTGAAACTAGCTGCCTAACCTGATTCAGGCCCTCCGATTCACACCACGCCGTGATGTTTTTCTCACTCCTACTAGTGAATGTACTGTTAGAAAGCCTTACAGTGCACACCACCAGGAGATGTTTTTCAGAAACCTATCCTACATTGCCAAAGCATGTTTCCTACCCTCCCCATCCTGACCACCCCATGGTGCTTTTCTCCATCCTACATTGCCACTCACTGTGTATCCTAAATCACAACATGTGATTCACACCACCCCGTGATGTTGTTCTCACTCCTAATAGTGAATGGCCTGTTAGAAACCCTTACAATGCGCACCACCCTGTGATGTTTTTCAGAAACATATACTACATTGCCACGGAATGTTTCCTGACCTCCCCATGCTGACCATGCCGTGGTGCTTTTCTCCATCCTACATTGCGACTCACTGCCTATCCTGATTCAGGCCTTCCGATTCACAGCAACACGTGATGTATTTCTCACTCCTACTAGTGAATGGCCTGCTAGAAACCCTAACAATGCGCACCACCCCGCGAGGTTTTGCAGGAACCTATTCTACATTGCCACTGCATGTTTCCTGACCTCCGCATGCTGACCACACCGTGGTGCTTTCTCAATTTTACATTGCCACTCACTGCTTATTGTAATTCAGGCCCTCCGATTCACAAGACCCCATGATGTTTTTCTCACTCCTACTAGTGAATGGCCTGTTAGAAAGCCTTACACTGCGGACCACCCGGCGAGGTTTTTCAGCAAGCTATCCTACATTGCCACTGCATTTTTCCTGACCTCCCCATCCTTACCACCCCGTGGTGCTTTTCTTCATCCTACATTGCCACTCACTGCCTATCCTGATTCAGGCCTTCCGATTCACACCACCCCATGATGCTTTTCTCACTCCTACTAGTGAATAGCCTGTTAGAAACCCTTACAATTATCACCACCCATGATGTTTTTCAGAAACCTATCCCACTTTGCCACTGCATGTATCCTGACCTTCCCATGATGACCACTCCATGGTGCTTTTTTCCATCCTACATTGCCACTCACTGCCTATCCTGATTCAGGCCCTCCAATTCGCACCACGCCGTGATGTTTTTCTTACTCCTACTAGTGAATGGCCTGTTAGAAATCCTTAAAATGCGCACCAACTCGCAATGTTTTTCAGAAAGCATTCCCACATTGCCACTACATGTTTCCTGACCTCCCGATCCTGACCACCCCGTGGTGTTTTTCTCCATCCTACATTGCCACTCACTGCCTATCCTCATTCAGGCCCTCAGCTTCAGACCACCCCGTGATGTTTTTCTCACTCCTACTAGTGAATGGCCTGTTAGAAAGCCTTACAATGTGCACCACCTGGCGATGTTTTTCAGAAACCTATCCTTCATTGCCAATGCATGTTTCCTGACCTCCCCTTGCTGACCACCCCGTGGTGCTTTTCTCCATTTTACATTGCCACTCACTGCCTATCCTAATTCTGGCCCTCCGATTAACACCACCCCGTGTTGTTTTTCTCACTCCTACTAGTGAAAGGCCTGTTACAAAGATTTGCAATGTGCACCATCTGGCGATGTTTTGCAGAAACATATCCCACATTGCCAATGCATTTTTCCTGACCTCCCCATGCTGACCACCCCATGGTGCTTTTCTCCATCCTACATTGCCACTGACTGCCTATCCTAATTCAGAACATTTGATTCACACCACCCCGTGATGTTTTTCTCACTCCTACTAGTGAATGTCCTGTTAGAAAGCCTTACAATGCGCACCACCTGGCGATGTTTTTCAGAAACCTATCCTTCATTGCCAATGCATGTTTCCTGACCTCCCCTTGCTGACCACCCCGTGGTGCTTTTCTCCATTTTACATTGCCACTCACTGCCTATCCTAATTCTGGCCCTCCGATTAACAAAACCCCGTGTTGATTTTCTCACTCCTACTAGTGAAAGGCCTGTTACAAAGATTTACAATGTGCACCATTTGGCGATGTTTTTCAGAATCATATCCCACATTGCCAATGCATGTTTCCTGACCTCCCCATGCTGACCACCCCGTGGTGCTTTTCTCCATCCTACATTGCCACTGACTGCCTATCCTAATTCAGAACATCTGATTCACACCACCCAATGATGTTTTTCTCACTCCTACTAGTGTATCGCCTGTTAGACACCCTTACAATGCGCACTACCGAGTGATGTTTTTCAGAAAACTATCCTACATTGCCACTGCATGTTTCCTGACCTCGCTGTGCTGACCACCCCGTGGTGCTTTTCTCCATCCTACATTGCCACTCACTGCCTATCCTAAATCAGGCCCTCCGATTCACACCACCCCGTGATGTTTTTCTCACTCCAACTAGTGAATGGCCTGTTAGAAACCAATACAAAGCGCACCACCCTGCTTTTTTTTTCAGAAACCTAACCTACATTGCCACTGCATGTTTCCTGACCTCCCCATGATGACCACCCTGTGGTGCTTTTCTCCATCCTACATATCCAATCAATGCCTATCCTAATTCAGGCCCTCCGATTCACACCACCCCATGAAGTTGTTCTCACTCCTACTAGTGAATGGCCTGTTAGAAACCCATACAATGGGCACCACCCCGCGATGTTTATCAGAAACCTATTCTACATTGCCAATGCATGTTGCCTTGCCTCCCCATGCTGCCAAACCCGTGTTGCATTTCTCCATCCTACATTGCCACTCACAGCCTATCCTAATTCAGGCCCTCTGATTCACACCACCCCGTGATGTTTTTTTCACTCCTCCTTGTCAGGGGCTTGTTAGAAAGCCTTACAATGCGCACCACCCCATGATGTTTTTCAGAAACCTATCCTACATTGCCACTGCGTGTTTCCTGACTTCCCCATGCTGACCACCCAGTGGTGCTTTTCTCCATCCTACATTGCCACTCACTGCCTATCATAATTCAGTCCTCCGATTCACACCACCCCGTGATGTTTTTCTCACTCCTACTAGTGAATGGCCTGTTAGAAACCCTTACAATTCTCACCACCCACGATTATTTTCAGACACCTATACCACATTGCCACTGCATGTGTACTGACCTCCCCATGGTCACCACCCCGTGGTGCTTTTGTCCATCCTACATTGCCACTCACTGTATATCCTAATTCAGAACATTTGATTCACACCTCCCCGTGATGTTTTTCTCACTCCTACTAGTGAATGGCCTGTTAGAGACCCTTACAATGCTCACCGCACCATGATGTTTTTCATAAAAGTATCCTACATTGCCACTGCATGTTTCCTGACCTCCCCATTCTGACCACCCAATGGTGCTTTTCTCCATCTTACATTGCCACTCACTGCCTATCCTTATTCAAGCCCTCCGATTAACACCACCCCGTGATGTTGTTCTCACTCCTACCAATGAATGGCCTGTTAAAAACCCTTACAACGCTCACCACGCTGTGATGTTTATCAGAAACCTATTCTACATTGCCACTGCATGTTTCCTTGCCTCCCCATGCTGGCAAACACTTGGTACTTTTCTCCATCATATATTGCCACTCACAGCCTATCCTAATTCAGGCCCTCCGATTCACACCACCACGTGATGTTTTTTTCACTCCTACTTGTGAATGGCTTGTTACAAAGCCTTGCAATGCGTACAACCTCGCGATGTTATTCAGAAACCTATCCTACATTGCCATTGCATGTGTCCTAACCTCCCGATGCTCACCACCCCGTGTTGCTTTCCTTCATCCTACATGGCCACTCACTGCTTATCCTGATTCAGGCCCTCCGATTCACACCATCCCGTGATGTTTTTTTCACTTCTACTAGTGAATTGCCTGTTAGAAACCCTTACAATGCACACCACCACGTGATGTTTTTCAGAAACCTATACTACATTGCCACTGCATGTTTCCAGAACTCCACATGCTGACAACCCCGTGGTGCTTTTCTCAATCCTACATTGCCACTCACAGCCTATCATAATTCAGGCCCTCCGATTCACACCACCCCGTGATGTTTTTCTCACTCCTACTAGTGAATGGTCTGTTAGAAACCCTAACAATGCTCACCACCTGCGATGTTTTTCAGAAACCTATCCTACATTGCCACTGCATGTGTCCTGACCTCCCCATGCTGACCACCCCATGGTGCTTTTCTCCATCCTACATGGCCACTCACTGCCTATCCTGATTCAGCCCTTCCGATTCACCCCACGACATGAGGTTTTTCTCATTCCTACTAGTGAATGGCTTGTTAGAAACCCTTGCAATGCGCACAAACCCGCGATGTTTTTCAGAAAGCTATCCCACATTGCCACTGCATGTTTGCTGACCTCCCCATGCTGACCACCCCTTGGTGCTTTCTACATCTTACATTACCACTCACTGCCTATCCTGATTCAGGCCCTCCTATTCAGACCACCCCGTGATGTATTTCTCACTCCTACTAGTGATTGGCCTGTTAGAAACCCTTACAATGCGCACCACCCCGTGATGTTTTTCAGAAAACTATCCTACATTGACACTGAATGTTTCCTGACCTCCCCATCCTGACCAACCGTCGTGCTTTTCTCCATCCTACATTGCCACTCACAGCCTATCCTGATTCAGGCCCTCGGATTCACACCACCCCGTGATGTTTTTCTTACTCCTACTAGTGAAAGGCCTTTTAGAAACCCTTACAATGAGCACCACCCCGCGATGTTTTTCAGAAACCTATCCAACATTGCCACTGCATGGTTCCTGACCTCCCCATGCTGACCACACCGTGGTGCTTTTCTCCATCTGACATTGCCAATCACTTTCTATCTTGATTCAGGCCCTCCGATTCACACCACACCATGATGTATTTCTCATTCCTACTAGTGAATGGCCTGTTAGAATCCCTTACAATTCTCACCATTGGCGATGTTTTTTAGAAACCTATCCTACATTGCCACTGCATGTTTCCTGATGCACACATGTTGACCACCCGGTGGTGCTTTATCCATAATTCATTGCCACTCACTGCCTATCCTAATTCAGGCCCTCCGATTCACACCACCCCTGATGTTTTTCTCACTCCTAATAGTGAATGGCTTGTTAGGAACCCTTACAATGCGCACCACCCTGCGATGTTTTTTAGAAACGTATCCTACATTGCCCATGCATGTTTCTTGGCCTCCCCATGCTGACCACCCCATGGTGCTTTTCTACATCCTACATTGCCACTCACAGCCTGTGCTAATTCAGAACATCTGAATCACATCACCCCGTGATGTTTCTCACTCCTACTAGTGAATGGCCTGTTAGAAACCCTTACAATGCTCACCACCCCATGATGTTTTTCAGAAAACTATCCTACATTGCCACTGCATGTTTCCTGACCTCCCCATTGTGACCCCCCCGTGGTGCTTTTCTCCATGTTACATTGCCACTCACTGCCTATCCTAATTCAGGCCCTCCGATTAACACCACCCCGTGATGTTGTTCTCACTCCTACCAATGAATGGCCTGTTAGAATCCCTTACAATGCACACCACCCAGCGATGTTTATCACAAACCTATTCTACATTGCCACTGCATGTTTCCTTGCCTCCCCATGCTGGCAAACACGTGGTGCTTTTCTTCATCATACATTGCCACTCTTAGCCTATCCTAATTCAGGCCCTCCGATTCACACCACCACGTGATGTTTTTTTCATTCCTACTTGGGAATGGCTTGTTAGAAAGCCGTACAATGCGTACAACCTCGCGATGCTTTTCAGAAACCTATCCTACATTGCCATTGCATGTGTCCTAACCTCCCCATGCTCACGACCCCGTGTTGCTTTCCTTCATCCTACATGGCCACTCACTGCCTATCCTGATTCAGGCCCTCCGATTCACACCATCCTGTGATGTTTTTTTCACTTCTACTAGTGAGTGGCCTGTTAGAAACCCTTACAATGCGCACCACCCCATGATGTTTTTCAGAAACCTATCCTACATTGCCACTGCGTGTTTCCAGAACTACACATGCTGACAACCCCGTGGTGCTTTTCTCAATCCTACATTGCCACTCACTGCCTATCATAATTCAGGCCCTCCGATTCACACCACCCCGTGATGTTTTTCTCACTCCTAGTAGTGAATGGCATGTTAGAAACCCATACAATGCGCACCACCCAGTGATGTTTATCCGAAACCTATTCTACATTGCCACTGCATGTTTCCTTGCCTCCCCATGCTGACAAACCCGTGGTGCTTTTCTCCATCCTACATTGCCACTCACAGGCTTTCCTAATTCAGGCCCTCCGATTCATACACCCCTGTGATGTTTTTATCTCTCCTACTTGTCAATGGCTTGTTAGAAAGCCTTACAATCCGCACAACCCCATGATGTTTTTCAGAAACCTATCCTACATTGCCAATGCATGTTTCCTGACCTCTCCAGGCTGACCACGCCGTGGTGCATTTCTCCATTATACATTGCCACTCACTGCCTATCATGATTCAGGCCCTCTGATTAATACCACCCTGTAATGTTTTTCTCACTCCTACTAGTGAATGGTCTGTTATAAACCCTTACAATTCTCACCCCCAACGATGTTTTACAGAAACCTATACTACATTGCCACAGCATGTGTCCTGACCTCCGTAAGCCGACCAAACCGTGGTGCTTTTCTCCGTCCTACATTACCACTCACTGCTTATCCTAATTCAGGTCCTCCGATTCACACCACCCCGTGATGTTTTTCTCTGTCCTACCAATGAATGGCCTGCTACAAACCCTTACAATGCACACCACCCCGCGATGTTTTTCTCACTCTTACTAGTGAATGGCCTGTTAGAGAGACTTACCATGCGCACCACCCGGGGATGTTTTTCAGAAACATACCCTACATTGCCAATGCATGTTTCCTGACATCCCCATGCTGACCACCCCATGTTGCTTTTCTCCATCCTACATTGCCACTCACTGATTACCTAATTCAGAACATCTTATTCACACCAAACCGTGATGTTTTTCAAACTTCTACTAGTGAATGGCCTGTTAGAAACCCTTACAATGCGCACCACCTCGCGATGTTTTTCAGAAAATTATCTTACATTGCCACTGCATGTTTCCTGACCTCCCCATGCTGAACGCCCTGTTGTGCCTTTCTCCATCCTACATTGCCACTCACTGCCTATCCTAATTCAGACCCTCCGATTCACACCAACCTGTGATGTTTTTCTCACCCATACAAGTGAATATCCTGCTACAAACCCTTACAATGCACACCATCCAGCGATGTTTTTCAGAAACCTATCCTACATTGCCATTGCATGTTTCCTGACCACCCCATGCTCACCAACCCTTGGTGCTTTTCTCCATCCTACATTGCCACTCACTGTCTATCTTGATTCAGGTCTTCCGATTCATACCACATCATGATGTATTTCTCACTCCTACTGGAGAATGGCCTGTTAGAAACCCTTAAAATGCGCACCACCCAGTGATGCTTATCAGAAACCTATCCTTCATTGCCACTGCATGTTTTCTGACCTCCCCCATGCTGACCACACCGTGGTGCTTTTCTCCATCCTACATTGCCACTCACTGCCTATCCTAAATCTGGCCCTTCGATTCACAAGACCCCGTGATGTTGTTCTAACTCCTACTAGTGAATGGCCTGTTAGAAAGCCTTACAATGCGCACCACGCAGTGATGTTTATCCGAAACCTATTCTACATTGAAACTGCATGTTTCCTTGCCTCCCCATGCTGACTAACCCGTGGTGCTTTTCTCCATCCTACATTGCCACTCATAGCCTTTCCTAATTCAGGCCCTCCGATTCACACCACCCGTGATGTTTTTTTCTCTCCTACTTGTCAATGGCTTGTTAGAAAGCCTTACAATGCGCACAACCCCACGATGTTTTTCAGAAACCTATCCTACATTGCCAATGCATGTTTCCTAACCTCTCCATGCTGACCACCCCTTGGTGCATTTCTCCATTGTTCATTGCCACTCACTGCCTATCATGATTCAGGCCCTCTGATTAATACCATCCCATGATGTTTTTCTCACTCGTACTTCTGAATGGCCTGTTTGAAACCCTTGCAATTCTCACAACCAGCAATGTTTTTCAGAAACCTATGCTACACTGCCACAGCATGTGTCCTGACCTCCCTATGCTGACCACCCCGTGGTGCTTCTCTCCATCCTACATTGCCACTACTGCCTATCCTGATTCAGGGCTTCCGATTCACACCACCCCGTGCTGTTTTTCTCACTCCTACTTGTGAATGGCGTGTTAGAAACCCTTACAATGCGCACCACCCAGCGATGTTTTTCAGAAACCTAACCTACATTGCCACTGCATGTTTCCTGACCTCCCCATGCTGACCACCCCGTGGTGCTATTCTCCATCCAATATTGCCACTCACTGTCTATCTTGATTTAAGCCCTCTTATTCACACCACACCATGATGGATTTCTCACTCCTACTAGTGAATGGCCTGTTAGAAACTCTTACAATGCGAACCAAACCGCAATGTTTTTCATAAAACTATACTACACTGCCACTGCATGTTTCCTGACCTCCCCATGCTGACCACCCCGTGGTGCTTTTCTCCATCCTACATTGCCACTCACTGCCTATGCTGAATCAGGCCCTCCAATTCACATCACCCCGTGATGTTTTTCTCACTCCTACTAGTGAATGGCCTGTTAGAAACCCTTAAATTGCGCACCACCACCGCTTTTTTTTTCAGAAACCTATCTTACATTGCCAGTGCATGATTCCTGAACTCCCCATGCTGACCACCCTTTGGTGCTTTTCTCCATCCCACATTGCCACTCAAAGCCTATCCTGATTCAGGCCCTCCGATTCACATCAGCCCGTGATGATGTTCTCACTCTTACTAGTGAATGGCCGGTTATAAACCCTTACTATGCGCATCACCCATCAATGTTTATCAGAAACCTATTCTACATTGCCACTGCATGTTTCCTTGCCTCCGAATGCTGACAAACCCGTGGTGCATTTCTACATCCTACATTGCCACTCACTGCCTATCCTGATTCAGGCCCTTCGATTCACACCACCCCGTGATGTTTTTCTCACTACTGCTACTTAATGGCCTGTTAGAAACGATTACAATGCGCCCCACCTCGCGATTTTTTTCAGAAACCTATCCTACATTGCCACTGCATGTTTCCTGGCTTCCCCTTCCTGACCACCCCGTGGTGCTTATCTCCATCCTACATTGCCACTCGCTGCCTAAACTGATTCAGGCCCTCCGATTCACAGCACCCCCTGATGTTTTTCTCACTCCTACTAGTGAATGTACTGTTAGAAAGCCTTACAGTGAACACCACCAGGAGATATTTTTCAGAAACCTATCCTACATTGCCAATGCATGTTTCCTGACCTCCCCATGCTGACCACACCGTGGTGCTTTTCTCCATCCTACATTGCCACTCACTGTGTATCCTAATTCAGAACATCTGATTCACACCACCCCGTGATGTTTTTCTCACTCCTACTAGTGAATGGCCTGTTAGAATCCCTTACAATGTGCACCACCCCGTGATGTTATTCAGAAAACTATCCTACATTGCCACTGCTTGTTTCCTGACCTCGCCTTGCTGACCACTCCATGGTGCTTTTCTCCATCCTACATTGCCACTCACTGCGTATCCTAATTCAGGCACTCCGATTGACACAAACCCATGATGTTTTTCTCACTCCTACTAGTGAATGGCCTGTTAGAAAGCCTTACAATGCGCACCACCCCGATTTTTTTTTCAGAAACCTATCATACATTGCCACTGCATGTTTGCTGACCTCCCCATGATGACAATCCTGTGGTGCTTTTCCCAATCCTACATTGCCACTCAATGCCTACCTAATTCAGGCCCTCCGATTCACACCACCCCGTGATTTGTTCTCACTCCAACTAGTGAATGGCCTTTTAGAAACCCTTACAATGCGCAATACCTCGCGATGTTTTTCAGAAACCTATAATACATTGCCACTGAATGTTTCCTGACCTCCCCATGCTGACCATGCCGTGGTGCTTTTCTCCATCCTACATTGCCAATCACTGCCTATTCTAATTCAGGCCCTCCGATTCACACCACCCCATGATGTTTTTCTCACTCCTACTAGTGAATGGCCTGTTAGAAATCCTTACAATCCGCCCCACCCCGCGATGTTTTTCAGAAACCTATCCTACATTGTTACTGCATTTTTCCTGACCTCCCCATGCTGACAACCCCGTGGTGCTTTTCTCCATCCTACATTGCAACTCACTGCCTATCCTATATCAGGCCCTCCGGTTCGCACCACCCCGTGATGTTTTTCTCACTCCAACTAGTGAATGGCCTGTTGGAAACCAATACAATGCGCACCACTCTGCTTTTCTTTTCATAAACCTATCCTACATTGCCACTGCATATTTTCTGACCTCCCCATGCTGACCACCCTGTGATGCTTTTCTCCATCCTACATAGCCAATCAAGGCCTATCCTAATTCAGGCCCTCGAATCACACCACCCCGTGAAGTTGTTGTCACTCCTACTAGTGAATAGCCTGTTAGAAACCCATACAATGCGCACCACCCCGCGATGTTTATCAGAAACCCATTCTACATTGCCAATGCATGCTTCCTTGCCTCCACATGCTGACAAACCCGTGGTGCATTTCTCCATCCTACATTGCCACTCACAGCCTATCCTAATTCAGGCCCTCCGATTCACACCACCTCGTGATGTTTTTTTCACTCCTCCTTGTCAGCGGCTTGTTAGGAAGCCTTCCAATGCGCACCACTCCACAGTGTTTTAAAGAAACCTATCCTACATTGCCATTGCATGTTTCCTGACCTCCCCATGTTGACCACCCCGTCGTGCTTTTCTCCATTCTTCATTGCCACTCACTGGCTATCCTATTTCAGGCCCTCCGATTCACACCACCCCGTGATGTTTTTCTCACTCCTGCTAGTTAATGGCCTGTTAGAAACCATTACAATGCGCCCCACCCCGCAATTTTTTTCAGAAACCTATCCTACATTGACACTGCATGTTTCCTGACTTCCCCTTCCTGACCACCCCGAGGTGCTTTTCTCCATCCTACATTGAAACTAGCTGCCTAACCTGATTCAGGCCCTCCGATTCACACCACGCCGTGATGTTTTTCTCACTCCTACTAGTGAATGTACTGTTAGAAAGCCTTACAGTGCACACCACCAGGAGATGTTTTTCAGAAACCTATCCTACATTGCCAATGCATGTTTCCTACCCTCCCCATCCTGACCACCCCATGGTGCTTTTCTCCATCCTACATTGCCTCTCACTGTGTATCCTAAATCACAACATGTGATTCACACCACCCCGTGATGTTGTTCTCACTCCTAATAGTGAATGGCCTGTTAGAAACCCTTACAATGCGCACCACCCTGTGATGTTTTTCAGAAACATATACTACATTGCCACGGAATGTTTCCTGACCTCCCCATGCTGACCATGCCGTGGTGCTTTTCTCCATCCTACATTGCGACTCACTGCCTATCCTGATTCAGGCCTTCCGATTCACAGCAACACGTGATGTATTTCTCACTCCTACTAGTGAATGGCCTGCTAGAAACCCTAACAATGCGCACCACCCCGCGAGGTTTTGCAGGAACCTATTCTACATTGCCACTGCATGTTTCCTGACCTCCGCATGCTGACCACACCGTGGTGCTTTCTCAATTTTACATTGCCACTCACTGCTTATTGTAATTCAGGCCCTCCGATTCACAAGACCCCATGATGTTTTTCTCACTCCTACTAGTGAATGGCCTGTTAGAAAGCCTTACACTGCGGACCACCCGGCGAGGTTTTTCAGGAAGCTATCCTACATTGCCACTGCATTTTTCCTGACCTCCCCATCCTTACCACCCCGTGGTGCTTTTCTTCATCCTACATTGCCACTCACTGCCTATCCTGATTCAGGCCTTCCGATTCACACCACCCCATGATGCTTTTCTCACTCCTACTAGTGAATAGCCTGTTAGAAACCCTTACAATTATCATCACCCATGATGTTTTTCAGAAACCTATCCCACTTTGCCACTGCATGTATCCTGACCTTCCCATGATGACCACTCCATGGTGCTTTTCTCCATCCTACATTGCCACTCGCTGCCTATCCTGATTCAGGCCCTCCAATTCGCACCACGCCGTGATGTTTTTCTTACTCCTACTAGTGAATGGCCTGTTAGAAATCCTTACAATGCGCACCAACTCGCAATGTTTTTCAGAAAGCATTCCCACATTGCCACTACATGTTTCCTGACCTCCCGATCCTGACCACCCCGTGGTGTTTTTCTCCATCCTACATTGCCACTCACTGCCTATCCTCATTCAGGCCCTCAGCTTCAGACCACCCCGTGATGTTTTTCTCACTCCTACTAGTGAATGGCCTGTTAGAAAGCCTTACAATGTGCACCACCTGGCGATGCTTTTCAGAAACCTATCCTTCATTGCCAATGCATGTTTCCTGACCTCCCCTTGCTGACCACCCCGTGGTGCTTTTCTCCATTTTACATTGCCACTCACTGCCTATCCTAATTCTGGCCCTCCGATTAACACCACCCCGTGTTGTTTTTCTCACTCCTACTAGTGAAAGGCCTGTTACAAAGATTTGCAATGTGCACCATCTGGCGATGTTTTGCAGAAACATATCCCACATTGCCAATGCATGTTTCCTGACCTCCCCATGCTGACCACCCCGTGGTGCTTTTCTCCATCCTACATTGCCACTGACTGCCTATCCTAATTCAGAACATTTGATTCACACCACCCCGTGATGTTTTTCTCACTCCTACTAGTGAATGTCCTGTTAGAAAGCCTTACAATGCGTACCACCTGGCGATGTTTTTCAGAAACCTATCCTTCATTGCCAATGCATGTTTCCTGACCTCCCCTTGCTGACCACCCCGTGGTGCTTTTCTCCATTTTACATTGCCACTCACTGCCTATCCTAATTCTGGCCCTCCGATTAACAAAACCCCGTGTTGATTTTCTCACTCCTACTAGTGAAAGGCCTGTTACAAAGATTTACAATGTGCACCATCTGGCGATGTTTTTCAGAATCATATCCCACATTGCCAATGCATTTTTCCTGACCTCCCCATGCTGACCACCCCGTGGTGCTTTTCTCCATCCTACATTGCCACTGACTGCCTATCCTAATTCAGAACATCTGATTCACACCACCCCGTGATGTTTTTCTCACTCCTACTAGTGTATCGCCTGTTAGACACCCTTACAATGCGCACTACCGAGTGATGTTTTTCAGAAAACTATCCTACATTGCCACTGCATGTTTCCTGACCTCGCTGTGCTGACCACCCCGTGGTGCTTTTCTCCATCCTACATTGCCACTCACTGCCTATCCTAAATCAGGCCCTCCAATTCACACCACCCCGTGATGTTTTTCTCACTCCAACTAGTGAATGGCCTGTTAGAAACCAATACAATGCGCACCACCCTGCTTTTTTTTCAGAAACCTAACCTACATTGCCACTGCATGTTGCCTGACCTCCCCATGATGACCACCCTGTGGTGCTTTTCTCCATCCTACATAGCCAATCAATGCCTATCCTAATTCAGGCCCTCCGATTCACACCACCCCATGAAGTTGTTCTCACTCCTACTAGTGAATGGCCTGTTAGAAACCCATACAATGGGCACCACCCCGCGATGTTTATCAGAAACCTATTCTACATTGCCAATGCATGTTGCCTTGCCTCCCCATGCTGCCAAAAACGTGTTGCATTTCTCCATCCTACATTGCCACTCACAGCCTATCCTAATTCAGGCCCTCTGATTCACACCACCCCGTGATGTTTTTTTCACTCCTCCTTGTCAGGGGCTTGTTAGAAAGCCTTACAATGCGCACCACCCCATGATGTTTTTCAGAAACCTATCCTACATTGCCACTGCGTGTTTCCTGACTTCCCCATGCTGACCACCCAGTGGTGCTTTTCTCCATCCTACATTGCCACTCACTGCCTATCATAATTCAGTCCTCCGATTCACACCACCCCGTGATGTTTTTCTCACTCCTACTAGTGAATGGCCTGTTAGAAACCCTTACAATTCTCACCACCCACGATTATTTTCAGACACCTATACCACATTGCCACTGCATGTGTACTAACCTCCCCATGGTGACCACCCCATGGCGCTTTTGTCCATCCTACATTGCCACTCACTGTATATCCTAATTCAGAACATTTGATTCACACCTCCCCGTGATGTTTTTCTCACTCCTACTAGTGTATCGCCTGTTAGACACCCTTACAATGCGCACTACCGAGTGATGTTTTTCAGAAAACTATCCTACATTGCCACTGCATGTTTCCTGACCTCGCTGTGCTGACCACCCCGTGGTGCTTTTCTCCATCCTACATTGCCACTCACTGCCTATCCTAAATCAGGCCCTCCGATTCACACCACCCCGTGATGTTTTTCTCACTCCAACTAGTGAATGGCCTGTTAGAAACAAATACAATGCGCACCACCCTGCTTTTTTTTCAGAAACCTAACCTACATTGCCACTGCATGTTTCCTGACCTCCCCATGATGACCACCCTGTGGTGCTTTTCTCCATCCTACATAGCCAATCAATGCCTATCCTAATTCAGGCCCTCCGATTCACACCACCCCATGAAGTTGTTCTCACTCCTACTAGTGAATGGCCTGTTAGAAACCCATACAATGGGCACCACCCCGCGATGTTTATCAGAAACCTATTCTACATTGCCAATGCATGTTGCCTTGCCTCCCCATGCTGCCAAACCCGTGTTGCATTTCTCCATCCTACATTGCCCCTCACAGCCTATCCTAATTCAGGCCCTCTGATTCACACCACCCCGTGATGTTTTTTTCACTCCTCCTTGTCAGGGGCTTGTTAGAAAGCCTTACAATGCGCACCACCCCATGATGTTTTTCAGAAACCTATCCTACATTGCCACTGCGTGTTTCCTGACTTCCCCATGCTGACCACCCAGTGGTGCTTTTCTCCATCCTACATTGCCACTCACTGCCTATCATAATTCAGTCCTCCGATTCACACCACCCCGTGATGTTTTTCTCACTCCTACTAGTGAATGGCCTGTTAGAAACCCTTACAATTCTCACCACCCACGATTATTTTCAGACACCTATACCACATTGCCACTGCATGTGTACTGACCTCCCCATGGTGACCACCCCGTGGCGCTTTTGTCCATCCTACATTGCCACTCACTGTATATCCTATTTCAGAACATTTGATTCACACCTCCCCGTGATGTATTTCTCACTCCTACTGGAGAATGGCCTGTTAGAAACCCTTAAAGTGCGCACCACCCAGTGATGCTTATCAGAAACCTATCCTTCATTGCCACTGCATGTTTTCTGACCTCCCCCATGCTGACCACACCGTGGTGCTTTTCTCCATCCTACATTGCCACTCACTGCCTATCCTAAATCTGGCCCTTCGATTCACAAGACCCCGTGATGTTGTTCTAACTCCTACTAGTGAATGGCCTGTTAGAAAGCCTTACAATGCGCACCACGCAGTGATGTTTATCCGAAACCTATTCTACATTGAAACTGCATGTTTCCTTGCCTCCCCATGCTGACAAACCCGTGGTGCTTTTCTCCATCCTACATTGCCACTCACAGCCTTTCCTAATTCAGGCCCTCCGATTCACACCACCCGTGATGTTTTTTTCTCTCCTACTTGTCAATGGCTTGTTAGAAAGCCTTACAATGCGCACAACCCCACGATGTTTTTCAGAAACCTATCCTACATTGCCACTGCATTTTTCCTGACCTCCCCATGCTGACCACCCCGTGGTGCTTTTCTCCATCCTACATTGCAACTCACTGCCTATCCTATATCAGGCCCTCCGGTTCGCACCACCCCGTGATGTTTTTCTCATTCCTACTAGTGAATGGCCTGTTAGAAAGCCTTACACTGCGGACCACCCGGCAATGTTTTTCAGAAACCTATCCTACATTGCCAAGGCATGTTTCCTGACTTCCCCATGCTGACCACCCCATGGTTCTTTTCTCCATCCTACATTGCCACTCAAAGCCTATGCTAATTCAGAACATCTGAATCACACCATCCAATGATGTTTTTCTCACTCCTACTAGTGAATGGCCTGTTAGAAATCCTTACAATCCGCCCCACCCCGCGATGTTTTTCAGAAACCTATCCTACATTGCCACTGCATTTTTCCTGACCTCCCCATGCTGACCACCCCGTGGTGCTTTTCTCCATCCTACATTGCAACTCACTGCCTATCCTATATCAGGCCCTCCGGTTCGCACCACCCCGTGATGTTTTTCTCACTCCAACTAGTGAATGGCCTGTTGGAAACCAATACAATGCGCACCACTCTGCTTTTTTTTTCAGAAACCTA
Organism: Cavia porcellus; assembly: GCF_034190915.1. NCBI lineage: Eukaryota > Metazoa > Chordata > Mammalia > Rodentia > Caviidae > Cavia > Cavia porcellus. The sequence goes on along the minus strand of NW_026947539.1, from coordinate 40,103 downwards.
TCCTACATTGCCACTGCATATTTTCTGACCTCCCCATGCTGACCACCCTGTGATGCTTTTCTCCATCCTACATAGCCAATCAAGGCCTATCCTAATTCAGGCCCTAGAATCACACCACCCCGTGAAGTTGTTGTCACTCCTACTAGTGAATGGCCTGTTAGAAACCCTTACAATGCGCACCACCCCGCGATGTTTATCAGAAACCCATTCTACATTGCCAATGCATGCTTCCTTGCCTCCCCATGCTGGCAAACACTTGGTACTTTTCTCCATCATATATTGCCACTCACAGCCTATCCTAATTCAGGCCCTCCGATTCACACCACCACGTGATGTTTTTTTCACTCCTACTTGTGAATGGCTTGTTACAAAGCCTTGCAATGCGTACAACCTCGCGATGTTATTCAGAAACCTATCCTACATTGCCATTGCATGTGTCCTAACCTCCCGATGCTCACCACCCCGTGTTGCTTTCCTTCATCCTACATGGCCACTCACTGCTTATCCTGATTCAGGCCCTCCGATTCACACCATCCCGTGATGTTTTTTTCACTTCTACTAGTGAATTGCCTGTTAGAAACCCTTACAATGCACACCACCACGTGATGTTTTTCAGAAACCTATACTACATTGCCACTGCATGTTTCCAGAACTCCACATGCTGACAACCCCGTGGTGCTTTTCTCAATCCTACATTGCCACTCACAGCCTATCATAATTCAGGCCCTCCGATTCACACCACCCCGTGATGTTTTTCTCACTCCTACTAGTGAATGGTCTGTTAGAAACCCTAACAATGCTCACCACCTGCGATGTTTTTCAGAAACCTATCCTACATTGCCACTGCATGTGTCCTGACCTCCCCATGCTGACCACCCCATGGTGCTTTTCTCCATCCTACATGGCCACTCACTGCCTATCCTGATTCAGCCCTTCCGATTCACCCCACGACATGAGGTTTTTCTCATTCCTACTAGTGAATGGCTTGTTAGAAACCCTTGCAATGCGCACAAACCCGCGATGTTTTTCAGAAAGCTATCCCACATTGCCACTGCATGTTTGCTGACCTCCCCATGCTGACCACCCCTTGGTGCTTTCTACATCTTACATTACCACTCACTGCCTATCCTGATTCAGGCCCTCCTATTCAGACCACCCCGTGATGTATTTCTCACTCCTACTAGTGATTGGCCTGTTAGAAACCCTTACAATGCGCACCACCCCGTGATGTTTTTCAGAAAACTATCCTACATTGACACTGAATGTTTCCTGACCTCCCCATCCTGACCAACCGTCGTGCTTTTCTCCATCCTACATTGCCACTCACAGCCTATCCTGATTCAGGCCCTCCGATTCACATCAGCCCGTGATGATGTTCTCACTCTTACTAGTGAATGGCCTGTTATAAACCCTTACTATGCGCATCACCCATCAATGTTTATCAGAAACCTATTCTACATTGCCACTGCATGTTTCCTTGCCTCCGAATGCTGACAAACCCGTGGTGCATTTCTACATCCTACATTGCCACTCACTGCCTATCCTGATTCAGGCCCTTCGATTCACACCACCCCGTGATGTTTTTCTCACTACTGCTACTTAATGGCCTGTTAGAAACGATTACAATGCGCCCCACCTCGCGATTTTTTTCAGAAACCTATCCTACATTGCCACTGCATGTTTCCTGGCTTCCCCTTCCTGACCACCCCGTGGTGCTTATCTCCATCCTACATTGCCACTCGCTGCCTAAACTGATTCAGGCCCTCCGATTCACAGCACCCCCTGATGTTTTTCTCACTCCTACTAGTGAATGTACTGTTAGAAAGCCTTACAGTGAACACCACCAGGAGATATTTTTCAGAAACCTATCCTACATTGCCAATGCATGTTTCCTGACCTCCCCATGCTGACCACACCGTGGTGCTTTTCTCCATCCTACATTGCCACTCACTGTGTATCCTAATTCAGAACATCTGATTCACACCACCCCGTGATGTTTTTCTCACTCCTACTAGTGAATGGCCTGTTAGAAACCCTTACAATGTGCACCACCCCGTGATGTTATTCAGAAAACTATCCTACATTGCCACTGCTTGTTTCCTGACCTCGCCTTGCTGACCACTCCATGGTGCTTTTCTCCATCCTACATTGCCACTCACTGCGTATCCTAATTCAGGCACTCCGATTGACACAAACCCATGATGTTTTTCTCACTCCTACTAGTGAATGGCCTGTTAGAAAGCCTTACAATGCGCACCACCCCGATTTTTTTTTCAGAAACCTATCATACATTGCCACTGCATGTTTGCTGACCTCCCCATGATGACAATCCTGTGGTGCTTTTCCCAATCCTACATTGCCACTCAATGCCTACCTAATTCAGGCCCTCCGATTCACACCACCCCGTGATTTGTTCTCACTCCAACTAGTGAATGGCCTTTTAGAAACCCTTACAATGCGCAATACCTCGCGATGTTTTTCAGAAACCTATAATACATTGCCACTGAATGTTTCCTGACCTCCCCATGCTGACCATGCCGTGGTGCTTTTCTCCATCCTACATTGCCAATCACTGCCTATTCTAATTCAGGCCCTCCGATTCACACCACCCCATGATGTTTTTCTCACTCCTACTAGTGAATGGCCTGTTAGAAATCCTTACAATCCGCCCCACCCCGCGATGTTTTTCAGAAACCTATCCTACATTGTTACTGCATTTTTCCTGACCTCCCCATGCTGACAACCCCGTGGTGCTTTTCTCCATCCTACATTGCAACTCACTGCCTATCCTATATCAGGCCCTCCGGTTCGCACCACCCCGTGATGTTTTTCTCACTCCATCTAGTGAATGGCCTGTTGGAAACCAATACAATGCGCACCACTCTGCTTTTCTTTTCATAAACCTATCCTACATTGCCACTGCATATTTTCTGACCTCCCCATGCTGACCACCCTGTGATGCTTTTCTCCATCCTACATAGCCAATCAAGGCCTATCCTAATTCAGGCCCTCGAATCACACCACCCCGTGAAGTTGTTGTCACTCCTACTAGTGAATAGCCTGTTAGAAACCCATACAATGCGCACCACCCCGCGATGTTTATCAGAAACCCATTCTACATTGCCAATGCATGCTTCCTTGCCTCCACATGCTGACAAACCCATGGTATTTCTCCATCCTACATTGCCACTCACAGCCTATCCTAATTCAGGCCCTCCGATTCACACCACCTCGTGATGTTTTTTTCACTCCTCCTTGTCAGCGGCTTGTTAGGAAGCCTTCCAATGCGCACCACTCCACAGTGTTTTAAAGAAACCTATCCTACATTGCCATTGCATGTTTCCTGACCTCCCCATGTTGACCACCCCGTCGTGCTTTTCTCCATTCTTCATTGCCACTCACTGGCTATCCTATTTCAGGCCCTCCGATTCACACCACCCCGTGATGTTTTTCTCACTCCTGCTAGTTAATGGCCTGTTAGAAACCATTACAATGCGCCCCACCCCGCCATTTTTTTCAGAAACCTATCCTACATTGACACTGCATGTTTCCTGACTTCCCCTTCCTGACCACCCCGAGGTGCTTTTCTCCATCCTACATTGAAACTAGCTGCCTAACCTGATTCAGGCCCTCCGATTCACACCACGCCGTGATGTTTTTCTCACTCCTACTAGTGAATGTACTGTTAGAAAGCCTTACAGTGCACACCACCAGGAGATGTTTTTCAGAAACCTATCCTACATTGCCAATGCATGTTTCCTACCCTCCCCATCCTGACCACCCCATGGTGCTTTTCTCCATCCTACATTGCCTCTCACTGTGTATCCTAAATCACAACATGTGATTCACACCACCCCGTGATGTTGTTCTCACTCCTAATAGTGAATGGCCTGTTAGAAACCCTTACAATGCGCACCACCCTGTGATGTTTTTCAGAAACATATACTACATTGCCACGGAATGTTTCCTGACCTCCCCATGCTGACCATGCCGTGGTGCTTTTCTCCATCCTACATTGCGACTCACTGCCTATCCTGATTCAGGCCTTCCGATTCACAGCAACACGTGATGTATTTCTCACTCCTACTAGTGAATGGCCTGCTAGAAACCCTAACAATGCGCACCACCCCACGAGGTTTTGCAGGAACCTATTCTACATTGCCACTGCATGTTTCCTGACTTCCGCATGCTGACCACACCGTGGTGCTTTCTCAATTTTACATTGCCACTCACTGCTTATTGTAATTCAGGCCCTCCGATTCACAAGACCCCATGATGTTTTTCTCACTCCTACTAGTGAATGGCCTGTTAGAAAGCCTTACACTGCGGACCACCCGGCGAGGTTTTTCAGGAAGCTATCCTACATTGCCACTGCATTTTTCCTGACCTCCCCATCCTTACCACCCCGTGGTGCTTTTCTTCATCCTACATTGCCACTCACTGCCTATCCTGATTCAGGCCTTCCGATTCACACCACCCCATGATGCTTTTCTCACTCCTACTAGTGAATAGCCTGTTAGAAACCCTTACAATTATCATCACCCATGATGTTTTTCAGAAACCTATCCCAATTTGCCACTGCATGTATCCTGACCTTCCCATGATGACCACTCCATGGTGCTTTTCTCCATCCTACATTGCCACTCGCTGCCTATCCTGATTCAGGCCCTCCAATTCGCACCACGCCGTGATGTTTTTCTTACTCCTACTAGTGAATGGCCTGTTAGAAATCCTTACAATGCGCACCAACTCGCAATGTTTTTCAGAAAGCATTCCCACATTGCCACTACATGTTTCCTGACCTCCCGATCCTGACCACCCCGTGGTGTTTTTCTCCATCCTACATTGCCACTCACTGCCTATCCTCATTCAGGCCCTCAGCTTCAGACCACCCCGTGATGTTTTTCTCACTCCTACTAGTGAATGGCCTGTTAGAAAGCCTTACAATGTGCACCACCTGGCGATGCTTTTCAGAAACCTATCCTTCATTGCCAATGCATGTTTCCTGACCTCCCCTTGCTGACCACCCCGTGGTGCTTTTCTCCATTTTACATTGCCACTCACTGCCTATCCTAATTCTGGCCCTCCGATTAACACCACCCCGTGTTGTTTTTCTCACTCCTACTAGTGAAAGGCCTGTTACAAAGATTTGCAATGTGCACCATCTGGCGATGTTTTGCAGAAACATATCCCACATTGCCAATGCATGTTTCCTGACCTCCCCATGCTGACCACCCCGTGGTGCTTTTCTCCATCCTACATTGCCACTGACTGCCTATCCTAATTCAGAACATTTGATTCACACCACCCCGTGATGTTTTTCTCACTCCTACTAGTGAATGTCCTGTTAGAAAGCCTTACAATGCGTACCACCTGGCGATGTTTTTCAGAAACCTATCCTTCATTGCCAATGCATGTTTCCTGACCTCCCCTTGCTGACAACCCCGTGGTGCTTTTCTCCATTTTACATTGCCACTCACTGCCTATCCTAATTCTGGCCCTCCGATTAACAAAACCCCGTGTTGATTTTCTCACTCCTACTAGTGAAAGGCCTGTTACAAAGATTTACAATGTGCACCATCTGGCGATGTTTTTCAGAATCATATCCCACATTGCCAATGCATTTTTCCTGACCTCCCCATGCTGACCACCCCGTGGTGCTTTTCTCCATCCTACATTGCCACTGACTGCCTATCCTAATTCAGAACATCTGATTCACACCACCCCGTGATGTTTTTCTCACTCCTACTAGTGTATCGCCTGTTAGACACCCTTACAATGCGCACTACCGAGTGATGTTTTTCAGAAAACTATCCTACATTGCCACTGCATGTTTCCTGACCTCGCTGTGCTGACCACCCCGTGGTGCTTTTCTCCATCCTACATTGCCACTCACTGCCTATCCTAAATCAGGCCCTCCAATTCACACCACCCCGTGATGTTTTTCTCACTCCAACTAGTGAATGGCCTGTTAGAAACCAATACAATGCGCACCACCCTGCTTTTTTTTCAGAAACCTAACCTACATTGCCACTGCATGTTGCCTGACCTCCCCATGATGACCACCCTGTGGTGCTTTTCTCCATCCTACATAGCCAATCAATGCCTATCCTAATTCAGGCCCTCCGATTCACACCACCCCATGAAGTTGTTCTCACTCCTACTAGTGAATGGCCTGTTAGAAACCCATACAATGGGCACCACCCCGCGATGTTTATCAGAAACCTATTCTACATTGCCAATGCATGTTGCCTTGCCTCCCCATGCTGCCAAAAACGTCTTGCATTTCTCCATCCTACATTGCCACTCACAGCCTATCCTAATTCAGGCCCTCTGATTCACACCACCCCGTGATGTTTTTTTCACTCCTCCTTGTCAGGGGCTTGTTAGAAAGCCTTACAATGCGCACCACCCCATGATGTTTTTCAGAAACCTATCCTACATTGCCACTGCGTGTTTCCTGACTTCCCCATGCTGACCACCCAGTGGTGCTTTTCTCCATCCTACATTGCCACTCACTGCCTATCATAATTCAGTCCTCCGATTCACACCACCCCGTGATGTTTTTCTCACTCCTACTAGTGAATGGCCTGTTAGAAACCCTTACAATTCTCACCACCCACGATTATTTTCAGACACCTATACCACATTGCCACTGCATGTGTACTAACCTCCCCATGGTGACCACCCCATGGCGCTTTTGTCCATCCTACATTGCCACTCACTGTATATCCTAATTCAGAACATTTGATTCACACCTCCCCGTGATGTTTTTCTCACTCCTACTAGTGTATCGCCTGTTAGACACCCTTACAATGCGCACTACCGAGTGATGTTTTTCAGAAAACTATCCTACATTGCCACTGCATGTTTCCTGACCTCGCTGTGCTGACCACCCCGTGGTGCTTTTCTCCATCCTACATTGCCACTCACTGCCTATCCTAAATCAGGCCCTCCGATTCACACCACCCCGTGATGTTTTTCTCACTCCAACTAGTGAATGGCCTGTTAGAAACAAATACAATGCGCACCACCCTGCTTTTTTTTCAGAAACCTAACCTACATTGCCACTGCATGTTTCCTGACCTCCCCATGATGACCACCCTGTGGTGCTTTTCTCCATCCTACATAGCCAATCAATGCCTATCCTAATTCAGGCCCTCCGATTCACACCACCCCATGAAGTTGTTCTCACTCCTACTAGTGAATGGCCTGTTAGAAACCCATACAATGGGCACCACCCCGCGATGTTTATCAGAAACCTATTCTACATTGCCAATGCATGTTGCCTTGCCTCCCCATGCTGCCAAACCCGTGTTGCATTTCTCCATCCTACATTGCCACTCACAGCCTATCCTAATTCAGGCCCTCTGATTCACACCACCCCGTGATGTTTTTTTCACTCCTCCTTGTCAGGGGCTTGTTAGAAAGCCTTACAATGCGCACCACCCCATGATGTTTTTCAGAAACCTATCCTACATTGCCACTGCGTGTTTCCTGACTTCCCCATGCTGACCACCCAGTGGTGCTTTTCTCCATCCTACATTGCCACTCACTGCCTATCATAATTCAGTCCTCCGATTCACACCACCCCGTGATGTTTTTCTCACTCCTACTAGTGAATGGCCTGTTAGAAACCCTTACAATTCTCACCACCCACGATTATTTTCAGACACCTATACCACATTGCCACTGCATGTGTACTGACCTCCCCATGGTGACCACCCCGTGGCGCTTTTGTCCATCCTACATTGCCACTCACTGTATATCCTAATTCAGAACATTTGATTCACACCTCCCCGTGATGTATTTCTCACTCCTACTGGAGAATGGCCTGTTAGAAACCCTTAAAATGCGCACCACCCAGTGATGCTTATCAGAAACCTATCCTTCATTGCCACTGCATGTTTTCTGACCTCCCCCATGCTGACCACACCGTGGTGCTTTTCTCCATCCTACATTGCCACTCACTGCCTATCCTAAATCTGGCCCTTCGATTCACAAGACCCCGTGATGTTGTTCTAACTCCTACTAGTGAATGGCCTGTTAGAAAGCCTTACAATGCGCACCACGCAGTGATGTTTATCCGAAACCTATTCTACATTGAAACTGCATGTTTCCTTGCCTCCCCATGCTGACAAACCCGTGGTGCTTTTCTCCATCCTACATTGCCACTCACAGCCTTTCCTAATTCAGGCCCTCCGATTCACACCACCCGTGATGTTTTTTTCTCTCCTACTTGTCAATGGCTTGTTAGAAAGCCTTACAATGCGCACAACCCCACGATGTTTTTCAGAAACCTATCCTACATTGCCACTGCATTTTTCCTGACCTCCCCATGCTGACCACCCCGTGGTGCTTTTCTCCATCCTACATTGCAACTCACTGCCTATCCTATATCAGGCCCTCCGGTTCGCACCACCCCGTGATGTTTTTCTCATTCCTACTAGTGAATGGCCTGTTAGAAAGCCTTACACTGCGGACCACCCGGCAATGTTTTTCAGAAACCTATCCTACATTGCCAAGGCATGTTTCCTGACTTCCCCATGCTGACCACCCCATGGTTCTTTTCTCCATCCTACATTGCCACTCAAAGCCTATGCTAATTCAGAACATCTGAATCACACCATCCAATGATGTTTTTCTCACTCCTACTAGTGAATGGCCTGTTAGAAATCCTTACAATCCGCCCCACCCCGCGATGTTTTTCAGAAACCTATCCTACATTGCCACTGCATTTTTCCTGACCTCCCCATGCTGACCACCCCGTGGTGCTTTTCTCCATCCTACATTGCAACTCACTGCCTATCCTATATCAGGCCCTCCGGTTCGCACCACCCCGTGATGTTTTTCTCACTCCAACTAGTGAATGGCCTGTTGGAAACCAATACAATGCGCACCACTCTGCTTTTTTTTTCAGAAACCTATCCTACATTGCCACTGCATATTTTCTGACCTCCCCATGCTGACCACCCTGTGATGCTTTTCTCCATCCTACATAGCCAATCAAGGCCTATCCTAATTCAGGCCCTCGAATCACACCACCCCGTGAAGTTGTTGTCACTCCTACTAGTGAATGGCCTGTTAGAAACCCTTACAATGCGCACCACCCCGCGATGTTTATCAGAAACCCATTCTACATTGCCAATGCATGCTTCCTTGCCTCCCCATGCTGGCAAACACTTGGTACTTTTCTCCATCATATATTGCCACTCACAGCCTATCCTAATTCAGGCCCTCCGATTCACACCACCACGTGATGTTTTTTTCACTCCTACTTGTGAATGGCTTGTTACAAAGCCTTGCAATGCGTACAACCTCGCGATGTTATTCAGAAACCTATCCTACATTGCCATTGCATGTGTCCTAACCTCCCGATGCTCACCACCCCGTGTTGCTTTCCTTCATCCTACATGGCCACTCACTGCTTATCCTGATTCAGGCCCTCCGATTCACACCATCCCGTGATGTTTTTTTCACTTCTACTAGTGAATTGCCTGTTAGAAACCCTTACAATGCACACCACCACGTGATGTTTTTCAGAAACCTATACTACATTGCCACTGCATGTTTCCAGAACTCCACATGCTGACAACCCCGTGGTGCTTTTCTCAATCCTACATTGCCACTCACAGCCTATCATAATTCAGGCCCTCCGATTCACACCACCCCGTGATGTTTTTCTCACTCCTACTAGTGAATGGTCTGTTAGAAACCCTAACAATGCTCACCACCTGCGATGTTTTTCAGAAACCTATCCTACATTGCCACTGCATGTGTCCTGACCTCCCCATGCTGACCACCCCATGGTGCTTTTCTCCATCCTACATGGCCACTCACTGCCTATCCTGATTCAGCCCTTCCGATTCACCCCACGACATGAGGTTTTTCTCATTCCTACTAGTGAATGGCTTGTTAGAAACCCTTGCAATGCGCACAAACCCGCGATGTTTTTCAGAAAGCTATCCCACATTGCCACTGCATGTTTGCTGACCTCCCCATGCTGACCACCCCTTGGTGCTTTCTACATCTTACATTACCACTCACTGCCTATCCTGATTCAGGCCCTCCTATTCAGACCACCCCGTGATGTATTTCTCACTCCTACTAGTGATTGGCCTGTTAGAAACCCTTACAATGCGCACCACCCCGTGATGTTTTTCAGAAAACTATCCTACATTGACACTGAATGTTTCCTGACCTCCCCATCCTGACCAACCGTCGTGCTTTTCTCCATCCTACATTGCCACTCACAGCCTATCCTGATTCAGGCCCTCCGATTCACACCACCCCGTGATGTTTTTCTTACTCCTACTAGTGAAAGGCCTTTTAGAAACCCTTACAATGAGCACCACCCCGCGATGTTTTTCAGAAACCTATCCAACATTGCCACTGCATGGTTCCTGACCTCCCCATGCTGACCACACCGTGGTGCTTTTCTCCATCTGACATTGCCAATCACTTTCTATCTTGATTCAGGCCCTCCGATTCACACCACACCATGATGTATTTCTCATTCCTACTAGTGAATGGCCTGTTAGAATCCCTTACAATTCTCACCATTGGCGATGTTTTTTAGAAACCTATCCTACATTGCCACTGCATGTTTCCTGATGCCCACATGTTGACCACCCGGTGGTGCTTTATCCATAATTCATTGCCACTCACTGCCTATCCTAATTCAGGCCCTCCGATTCACACCACCCCTGATGTTTTTCTCACTCCTAATAGTGAATGGCTTGTTAGGAACCCTTACAATGCGCACCACCCTGCGATGTTTTTTAGAAACGTATCCTACATTGCCCATGCATGTTTCTTGGCCTCCCCATGCTGACCACCCCATGGTGCTTTTCTACATCCTACATTGCCACTCACAGCCTGTGCTAATTCAGAACATCTGAATCACATCACCCCGTGATGTTTCTCACTCCTACTAGTGAATGGCCTGTTAGAAACCCTTACAATGCTTACCACCCCATGATGTTTTTCAGAAAACTATCCTACATTGCCACTGCATGTTTCCTGACCTCCCCATTCTGACCCCCCCCCCGTGGTGCTTTTCTCCATGTTACATTGCCACTCACTGCCTATCCTAATTCAGGCCCTCCGATTAACACCACCCCGTGATGTTGTTCTCACTCCTACCAATGAATGGCCTGTTAGAATCCCTTACAATGCACACCACCCAGCGATGTTTATCACAAACCTATTCTACATTGCCACTGCATGTTTTCTTGCCTCCCCATGCTGGCAAACACGTGGTGCTTTTCTTCATCATACATTGCCACTCTTAGCCTATCCTAATTCAGGCCCTCCGATTCACACCACCACGTGATGTTTTTTTCATTCCTACTTGGGAATGGCTTGTTAGAAAGCCGTACAATGCGTACAACCTCGCGATGTTATTCAGAAACCTATCCTACATTGCCATTGCATGTGTCCTAACCTCCCCATGCTCACGACCCCGTGTTGCTTTCCTTCATCCTACATGGCCACTCACTGCCTATCCTGATTCAGGCCCTCCGATTCACACCATCCTGTGATGTTTTTTTCACTTCTACTAGTGAGTGTCCTGTTAGAAACCCTTACAATGCGCACCACCCCATGATGTTTTTCAGAAACCTATCCTACATTGCCACTGCGTGTTTCCAGAACTACACATGCTGACAACCCCGTGGTGCTTTTCTCAATCCTACATTGCCACTCACTGCCTATCATAATTCAGGCCCTCCGATTCACACCACCCCGTGATGTTTTTCTCACTCCTAGTAGTGAATGGCATGTTAGAAACCCATACAATGCGCACCACCCAGTGATGTTTATCCGAAACCTATTCTACATTGCCACTGCATGTTTCCTTGCCTCCCCATGCTGACAAACCCGTGGTGCTTTTCTCCATCCTACATTGCCACTCACAGGCTTTCCTAATTCAGGCCCTCCGATTCATACACCCCTGTGATGTTTTTATCTCTCCTACTTGTCAATGGCTTGTTAGAAAGCCTTACAATCCGCACAACCCCATGATGTTTTTCAGAAACCTATCCTACATTGCCAATGCATGTTTCCTGACCTCTCCAGGCTGACCACGCCGTGGTGCATTTCTCCATTATACATTGCCACTCACTGCCTATCATGATTCAGGCCCTCTGATTAATACCACCCTGTAATGTTTTTCTCACTCCTACTTGTGAATGGTCTGTTATAAACCCTTACAATTCTCACCCCCAACGATGTTTTACAGAAACCTATACTACATTGCCACAGCATGTGTCCTGACCTCCGTAAGCCGACCAAACCGTGGTGCTTTTCTCCGTCCTACATTACCACTCACTGCTTATCCTAATTCAGGTCCTCCGATTCACACCACCCCGTGATGTTTTTCTCTGTCCTACCAATGAATGGCCTGCTACAAACCCTTACAATGCACACCATCCAGCGATGTTTTTCAGAAACCTATCCTACATTGCCATTGCATGTTTCCTGACCACCCCATGCTCACCAACCCTTGGTGCTTTTCTCCATCCTACATTGCCACTCACTGTCTATCTTGATTCAGGTCTTCCGATTCATACCACATCATGATGTATTTCTCACTCCTACTGGAGAATGGCCTGTTAGAAACCCTTAAAATGCGCACCACCCAGTGATGCTTATCAGAAACCTATCCTTCATTGCCACTGCATGTTTTCTGACCTCCCCCATGCTGACCACACCGTGGTGCTTTTCTCCATCCTACATTGCCACTCACTGCCTATCCTAAATCTGGCCCTTCGATTCACAAGACCCCGTGATGTTGTTCTAACTCCTACTAGTGAATGGCCTGTTAGAAAGCCTTACAATGCGCACCACGCAGTGATGTTTATCCGAAACCTATTCTACATTGAAACTGCATGTTTCCTTGCCTCCCCATGCTGACAAACCCGTGGTGCTTTTCTCCATCCTACATTGCCACTCACAGCCTTTCCTAATTCAGGCCCTCCGATTCACACCACCCGTGATGTTTTTTTCTCTCCTACTTGTCAATGGCTTGTTAGAAAGCCTTACAATGCGCACAACCGCACGATGTTTTTCAGAAACCTATCCTACATTGCCACTGCATTTTTCCTGACCTCCCCATGCTGACCACCCCGTGGTGCTTTTCTCCATCCTACATTGCAACTCACTGCCTATCCTATATCAGGCCCTCCGGTTCGCACCACCCCGTGATGTTTTTCTCATTCCTACTAGTGAATGGCCTGTTAGAAAGCCTTACACTGCGGACCACCCGGCAATGTTTTTCAGAAACCTATCCTACATTGCCAAGGCATGTTTCCTGACTTCCCCATGCTGACCACCCCATGGTTCTTTTCTCCATCCTACATTGCCACTCAAAGCCTATGCTAATTCAGAACATCTGAATCACACCATCCAATGATGTTTTTCTCACTCCTACTAGTGAATGGCCTGTTAGAAATCCTTACAATCCGCCCCACCCCGCGATGTTTTTCAGAAACCTATCCTACATTGCCACTGCATTTTTCCTGACCTCCCCATGCTGACCACCCCGTGGTGCTTTTCTCCATCCTACATTGCAACTCACTGCCTATCCTATATCAGGCCCTCCGGTTCGCACCACCCCGTGATGTTTTTCTCACTCCAACTAGTGAATGGCCTGTTGGAAACCAATACAATGCGCACCACTCTGCTTTTTTTTTCAGAAACCTATCCTACATTGCCACTGCATATTTTCTGACCTCCCCATGCTGACCACCCTGTGATGCTTTTCTCCATCCTACATAGCCAATCAAGGCCTATCCTAATTCAGGCCCTAGAATCACACCACCCCGTGAAGTTGTTGTCACTCCTACTAGTGAATGGCCTGTTAGAAACCCTTACAATGCGCACCACCCCGCGATGTTTATCAGAAACCCATTCTACATTGCCAATGCATGCTTCCTTGCCTCCCCATGCTGGCAAACACTTGGTACTTTTCTCCATCATATATTGCCACTCACAGCCTATCCTAATTCAGGCCCTCCGATTCACACCACCACGTGATGTTTTTTTCACTCCTACTTGTGAATGGCTTGTTACAAAGCCTTGCAATGCGTACAACCTCGCGATGTTATTCAGAAACCTATCCTACATTGCCATTGCATGTGTCCTAACCTCCCGATGCTCACCACCCCGTGTTGCTTTCCTTCATCCTACATGGCCACTCACTGCTTATCCTGATTCAGGCCCTCCGATTCACACCATCCCGTGATGTTTTTTTCACTTCTACTAGTGAATTGCCTGTTAGAAACCCTTACAATGCACACCACCACGTGATGTTTTTCAGAAACCTATACTACATTGCCACTGCATGTTTCCAGAACTCCACATGCTGACAACCCCGTGGTGCTTTTCTCAATCCTACATTGCCACTCACAGCCTATCATAATTCAGGCCCTCCGATTCACACCACCCCGTGATGTTTTTCTCACTCCTACTAGTGAATGGTCTGTTAGAAACCCTAACAATGCTCACCACCTGCGATGTTTTTCAGAAACCTATCCTACATTGCCACTGCATGTGTCCTGACCTCCCCATGCTGACCACCCCATGGTGCTTTTCTCCATCCTACATGGCCACTCACTGCCTATCCTGATTCAGCCCTTCCGATTCACCCCACGACATGAGGTTTTTCTCATTCCTACTAGTGAATGGCTTGTTAGAAACCCTTGCAATGCGCACAAACCCGCGATGTTTTTCAGAAAGCTATCCCACATTGCCACTGCATGTTTGCTGACCTCCCCATGCTGACCACCCCTTGGTGCTTTCTACATCTTACATTACCACTCACTGCCTATCCTGATTCAGGCCCTCCTATTCAGACCACCCCGTGATGTATTTCTCACTCCTACTAGTGATTGGCCTGTTAGAAACCCTTACAATGCGCACCACCCCGTGATGTTTTTCAGAAAACTATCCTACATTGACACTGAATGTTTCCTGACCTCCCCATCCTGACCAACCGTCGTGCTTTTCTCCATCCTACATTGCCACTCACAGCCTATCCTGATTCAGGCCCTCCGATTCACACCACCCCGTGATGTTTTTCTTACTCCTACTAGTGAAAGGCCTTTTAGAAACCCTTACAATGAGCACCACCCCGCGATGTTTTTCAGAAACCTATCCAACATTGCCACTGCATGGTTCCTGACCTCCCCATGCTGACCACACCGTGGTGCTTTTCTCCATCTGACATTGCCAATCACTTTCTATCTTGATTCAGGCCCTCCGATTCACACCACACCATGATGTATTTCTCATTCCTACTAGTGAATGGCCTGTTAGAATCCCTTACAATTCTCACCATTGGCGATGTTTTTTAGAAACCTATCCTACATTGCCACTGCATGTTTCCTGATGCCCACATGTTGACCACCCGGTGGTGCTTTATCCATAATTCATTGCCACTCACTGCCTATCCTAATTCAGGCCCTCCGATTCACACCACCCCTGATGTTTTTCTCACTCCTAATAGTGAATGGCTTGTTAGGAACCCTTACAATGCGCACCACCCTGCGATGTTTTTTAGAAACGTATCCTACATTGCCCATGCATGTTTCTTGGCCTCCCCATGCTGACCACCCCATGGTGCTTTTCTACATCCTACATTGCCACTCAGAGCCTGTGCTAATTCAGAACATCTGAATCACATCACCCCGTGATGTTTCTCACTCCTACTAGTGAATGGCCTGTTAGAAACCCTTACAATGCTTACCACCCCATGATGTTTTTCAGAAAACTATCCTACATTGCCACTGCATGTTTCCTGACCTCCCCATTCTGACCCCCCCCCGTGGTGCTTTTCTCCATGTTACATTGCCACTCACTGCCTATCCTAATTCAGGCCCTCCGATTAACACCACCCCGTGATGTTGTTCTCACTCCTACCAATGAATGGCCTGTTAGAATCCCTTACAATGCACACCACCCAGCGATGTTTATCACAAACCTATTCTACATTGCCACTGCATGTTTTCTTGCCTCCCCATGCTGGCAAACACGTGGTGCTTTTCTTCATCATACATTGCCACTCTTAGCCTATCCTAATTCAGGCCCTCCGATTCACACCACCACGTGATGTTTTTTTCATTCCTACTTGGGAATGGCTTGTTAGAAAGCCGTACAATGCGTACAACCTCGCGATGTTATTCAGAAACCTATCCTACATTGCCATTGCATGTGTCCTAACCTCCCCATGCTCACGACCCCGTGTTGCTTTCCTTCATCCTACATGGCCACTCACTGCCTATCCTGATTCAGGCCCTCCGATTCACACCATCCTGTGATGTTTTTTTCACTTCTACTAGTGAGTGGCCTGTTAGAAACCCTTACAATGCGCACCACCCCATGATGTTTTTCAGAAACCTATCCTACATTGCCACTGCGTGTTTCCAGAACTACACATGCTGACAACCCCGTGGTGCTTTTCTCAATCCTACATTGCCACTCACTGCCTATCATAATTCAGGCCCTCCGATTCACACCACCCCGTGATGTTTTTCTCACTCCTAGTAGTGAATGGCATGTTAGAAACCCATACAATGCGCACCACCCAGTGATGTTTATCCGAAACCTATTCTACATTGCCACTGCATGTTTCCTTGCCTCCCCATGCTGACAAACCCGTGGTGCTTTTCTCCATCCTACATTGCCACTCACAGGCTTTCCTAATTCAGGCCCTCCGATTCATACACCCCTGTGATGTTTTTATCTCTCCTACTTGTCAATGGCTTGTTAGAAAGCCTTACAATCCGCACAACCCCATGATGTTTTTCAGAAACCTATCCTACATTGCCAATGCATGTTTCCTGACCTCTCCAGGCTGACCACGCCGTGGTGCATTTCTCCATTATACATTGCCACTCACTGCCTATCATGATTCAGGCCCTCTGATTAATACCACCCTGTAATGTTTTTCTCACTCCTACTTGTGAATGGTCTGTTATAAACCCTTACAATTCTCACCCCCAACGATGTTTTACAGAAACCTATACTACATTGCCACAGCATGTGTCCTGACCTCCGTAAGCCGACCAAACCGTGGTGCTTTTCTCCGTCCTACATTACCACTCACTGCTTATCCTAATTCAGGTCCTCCGATTCACACCACCCCGTGATGTTTTTCTCTGTCCTACCAATGAATGGCCTGCTACAAACCCTTACAATGCACACCATCCAGCGATGTTTTTCAGAAACCTATCCTACATTGCCATTGCATGTTTCCTGACCACCCCATGCTCACCAACCCTTGGTGCTTTTCTCCATCCTACATTGCCACTCACTGTCTATCTTGATTCAGGTCTTCCGATTCATACCACATCATGATGTATTTCTCACTCCTACTGGAGAATGGCCTGTTAGAAACCCTTAAAATGCGCACCACCCAGTGATGCTTATCAGAAACCTATCCTTCATTGCCACTGCATGTTTTCTGACCTCCCCCATGCTGACCACACCGTGGTGCTTTTCTCCATCCTACATTGCCACTCACTGCCTATCCTAAATCTGGCCCTTCGATTCACAAGACCCCGTGATGTTGTTCTAACTCCTACTAGTGAATGGCCTGTTAGAAAGCCTTACAATGCGCACCACGCAGTGATGTTTATCCGAAACCTATTCTACATTGAAACTGCATGTTTCCTTGCCTCCCCATGCTGACAAACCCGTGGTGCTTTTCTCCATCCTACATTGCCACTCACAGCCTTTCCTAATTCAGGCCCTCCGATTCACACCACCCGTGATGTTTTTTTCTCTCCTACTTGTCAATGGCTTGTTAGAAAGCCTTACAATGCGCACAACCCCACGATGTTTTTCAGAAACCTATCCTACATTGCCACTGCATTTTTCCTGACCTCCCCATGCTGACCACCCCGTGGTGCTTTTCTCCATCCTACATTGCAACTCACTGCCTATCCTATATCAGGCCCTCCGGTTCGCACCACCCCGTGATGTTTTTCTCATTCCTACTAGTGAATGGCCTGTTAGAAAGCCTTACACTGCGGACCACCCGGCAATGTTTTTCAGAAACCTATCCTACATTGCCAAGGCATGTTTCCTGACTTCCCCATGCTGACCACCCCATGGTTCTTTTCTCCATCCTACATTGCCACTCAAAGCCTATGCTAATTCAGAACATCTGAATCACACCATCCAATGATGTTTTTCTCACTCCTACTAGTGAATGGCCTGTTAGAAATCCTTACAATCCGCCCCACCCCGCGATGTTTTTCAGAAACCTATCCTACATTGCCACTGCATTTTTCCTGACCTCCCCATGCTGACCACCCCGTGGTGCTTTTCTCCATCCTACATTGCAACTCACTGCCTATCCTATATCAGGCCCTCCGGTTCGCACCACCCCGTGATGTTTTTCTCACTCCAACTAGTGAATGGCCTGTTGGAAACCAATACAATGCGCACCACTCTGCTTTTTTTTTCAGAAACCTATCCTACATTGCCACTGCATATTTTCTGACCTCCCCATGCTGACCACCCTGTGATGCTTTTCTCCATCCTACATAGCCAATCAAGGCCTATCCTAATTCAGGCCCTAGAATCACACCACCCCGTGAAGTTGTTGTCACTCCTACTAGTGAATGGCCTGTTAGAAACCCTTACAATGCGCACCACCCCGCGATGTTTATCAGAAACCCATTCTACATTGCCAATGCATGCTTCCTTGCCTCCCCATGCTGGCAAACACTTGGTACTTTTCTCCATCATATATTGCCACTCACAGCCTATCCTAATTCAGGCCCTCCGATTCACACCACCACGTGATGTTTTTTTCACTCCTACTTGTGAATGGCTTGTTACAAAGCCTTGCAATGCGTACAACCTCGCGATGTTATTCAGAAACCTATCCTACATTGCCATTGCATGTGTCCTAACCTCCCGATGCTCACCACCCCGTGTTGCTTTCCTTCATCCTACATGGCCACTCACTGCTTATCCTGATTCAGGCCCTCCGATTCACACCATCCCGTGATGTTTTTTTCACTTCTACTAGTGAATTGCCTGTTAGAAACCCTTACAATGCACACCACCACGTGATGTTTTTCAGAAACCTATACTACATTGCCACTGCATGTTTCCAGAACTCCACATGCTGACAACCCCGTGGTGCTTTTCTCAATCCTACATTGCCACTCACAGCCTATCATAATTCAGGCCCTCCGATTCACACCACCCCGTGATGTTTTTCTCACTCCTACTAGTGAATGGTCTGTTAGAAACCCTAACAATGCTCACCACCTGCGATGTTTTTCAGAAACCTATCCTACATTGCCACTGCATGTGTCCTGACCTCCCCATGCTGACCACCCCATGGTGCTTTTCTCCATCCTACATGGCCACTCACTGCCTATCCTGATTCAGCCCTTCCGATTCACCCCACGACATGAGGTTTTTCTCATTCCTACTAGTGAATGGCTTGTTAGAAACCCTTGCAATGCGCACAAACCCGCGATGTTTTTCAGAAAGCTATCCCACATTGCCACTGCATGTTTGCTGACCTCCCCATGCTGACCACCCCTTGGTGCTTTCTACATCTTACATTACCACTCACTGCCTATCCTGATTCAGGCCCTCCTATTCAGACCACCCCGTGATGTATTTCTCACTCCTACTAGTGATTGGCCTGTTAGAAACCCTTACAATGCGCACCACCCCGTGATGTTTTTCAGAAAACTATCCTACATTGACACTGAATGTTTCCTGACCTCCCCATCCTGACCAACCGTCGTGCTTTTCTCCATCCTACATTGCCACTCACAGCCTATCCTGATTCAGGCCCTCCGATTCACACCACCCCGTGATGTTTTTCTTACTCCTACTAGTGAAAGGCCTTTTAGAAACCCTTACAATGAGCACCACCCCGCGATGTTTTTCAGTAACCTATCCAACATTGCCACTGCATGGTTCCTGACCTCCCCATGCTGACCACACCGTGGTGCTTTTCTCCATCTGACATTGCCAATCACTTTCTATCTTGATTCAGGCCCTCCGATTCACACCACACCATGATGTATTTCTCATTCCTACTAGTGAATGGCCTGTTAGAATCCCTTACAATTCTCACCATTGGCGATGTTTTTTAGAAACCTATCCTACATTGCCACTGCATGTTTCCTGACGCCCACATGTTGACCACCCGGTGGTGCTTTATCCATAATTCATTGCCACTCACTGCCTATCCTAATTCACGCCCTCCGATTCACACCACCCCTGATGTTTTTCTCACTCCTAATAGTGAATGGCTTGTTAGGAACCCTTACAATGCGCACCACCCTGCGATGTTTTTTAGAAACGTATCCTACATTGCCCATGCATGTTTCTTGGCCTCCCCATGCTGACCACCCCATGGTGCTTTTCTACATCCTACATTGCCACTCACAGCCTGTGCTAATTCAGAACATCTGAATCACATCACCCCGTGATGTTTCTCACTCCTACTAGTGAATGGCCTGTTAGAAACCCTTACAATGCTTACCACCCCATGATGTTTTTCAGAAAACTATCCTACATTGCCACTGCATGTTTCCTGACCTCCCCATTCTGACCCCCCCCCCGTGGTGCTTTTCTCCATGTTACATTGCCACTCACTGCCTATCCTAATTCAGGCCCTCCGATTAACACCACCCCGTGATGTTGTTCTCACTCCTACCAATGAATGGCCTGTTAGAATCCCTTACAATGCACACCACCCAGCGATGTTTATCACAAACCTATTCTACATTGCCACTGCATGTTTTCTTGCCTCCCCATGCTGGCAAACACGTGGTGCTTTTCTTCATCATACATTGCCACTCTTAGCCTATCCTAATTCAGGCCCTCCGATTCACACCACCACGTGATGTTTTTTTCATTCCTACTTGGGAATGGCTTGTTAGAAAGCCGTACAATGCGTACAACCTCGCGATGTTATTCAGAAACCTATCCTACATTGCCATTGCATGTGTCCTAACCTCCCCATGCTCACGACCCCGTGTTGCTTTCCTTCATCCTACATGGCCACTCACTGCCTATCCTGATTCAGGCCCTCCGATTCACACCATCCTGTGATGTTTTTTTCACTTCTACTAGTGAGTGGCCTGTTAGAAACCCTTACAATGCGCACCACCCCATGATGTTTTTCAGAAACCTATCCTACATTGCCACTGCGTGTTTCCAGAACTACACATGCTGACAACCCCGTGGTGCTTTTCTCAATCCTACATTGCCACTCACTGCCTATCATAATTCAGGCCCTCCGATTCACACCACCCCGTGATGTTTTTCTCACTCCTAGTAGTGAATGGCATGTTAGAAACCCATACAATGCGCACCACCCAGTGATGTTTATCCGAAACCTATTCTACATTGCCACTGCATGTTTCCTTGCCTCCCCATGCTGACAAACCCGTGGTGCTTTTCTCCATCCTACATTGCCACTCACAGGCTTTCCTAATTCAGGCCCTCCGATTCATACACCCCTGTGATGTTTTTATCTCTCCTACTTGTCAATGGCTTGTTAGAAAGCCTTACAATCCGCACAACCCCATGATGTTTTTCAGAAACCTATCCTACATTGCCAATGCATGTTTCCTGACCTCTCCAGGCTGACCACGCCGTGGTGCATTTCTCCATTATACATTGCCACTCACTGCCTATCATGATTCAGGCCCTCTGATTAATACCACCCTGTAATGTTTTTCTCACTCCTACTAGTGAATGGTCTGTTATAAACCCTTACAATTCTCACCCCCAACGATGTTTTACAGAAACCTATACTACATTGCCACAGCATGTGTCCTGACCTCCGTAAGCCGACCAAACCGTGGTGCTTTTCTCCGTCCTACATTACCACTCACTGCTTATCCTAATTCAGGTCCTCCGATTCACACCACCCCGTGATGTTTTTCTCTGTCCTACCAATGAATGGCCTGCTACAAACCCTTACAATGCACACCATCCAGCGATGTTTTTCAGAAACCTATCCTACATTGCCATTGCATGTTTCCTGACCACCCCATGCTCACCAACCCTTGGTGCTTTTCTCCATCCTACATTGCCACTCACTGTCTATCTTGATTCAGGTCTTCCGATTCATACCACATCATGATGTATTTCTCACTCCTACTGGAGAATGGCCTGTTAGAAACCCTTAAAATGCGCACCACCCAGTGATGCTTATCAGAAACCTATCCTTCATTGCCACTGCATGTTTTCTGACCTCCCCCATGCTGACCACACCGTGGTGCTTTTCTCCATCCTACATTGCCACTCACTGCCTATCCTAAATCTGGCCCTTCGATTCACAAGACCCCGTGATGTTGTTCTAACTCCTACTAGTGAATGGCCTGTTAGAAAGCCTTACAATGCGCACCACGCAGTGATGTTTATCCGAAACCTATTCTACATTGAAAATGCATGTTTCCTTGCCTCCCCATGCTGACAAACCCGTGGTGCTTTTCTCCATCCTACATTGCCACTCACAGCGTTTCCTAATTCAGGCCCTCCGATTCACACCACCCGTGATGTTTTTTTCTCTCCTACTTGTCAATGGCTTGTTAGAAAGCCTTACAATGCGCACAACCCCACGATGTTTTTCAGAAACCTATCCTACATTGCCACTGCATTTTTCCTGACCTCCCCATGCTGACCACCCCGTGGTGCTTTTCTCCATCCTACATTGCAACTCACTGCCTATCCTATATCAGGCCCTCCGGTTCGCACCACCCCGTGATGTTTTTCTCATTCCTACTAGTGAATGGCCTGTTAGAAAGCCTTACACTGCGGACCACCCGGCAATGTTTTTCAGAAACCTATCCTACATTGCCAAGGCATGTTTCCTGACTTCCCCATGCTGACCACCCCATGGTTCTTTTCTCCATCCTACATTGCCACTCAAAGCCTATGCTAATTCAGAACATCTGAATCACACCATCCAATGATGTTTTTCTCACTCCTACTAGTGAATGGCCTGTTAGAAATCCTTACAATCCGCCCCACCCCGCGATGTTTTTCAGAAACCTATCCTACATTGCCACTGCATTTTTCCTGACCTCCCCATGCTGACCACCCCGTGGTGCTTTTCTCCATCCTACATTGCAACTCACTGCCTATCCTATATCAGGCCCTCCGGTTCGCACCACCCCGTGATGTTTTTCTCACTCCAACTAGTGAATGGCCTGTTGGAAACCAATACAATGCGCACCACTCTGCTTTTTTTTTCAGAAACCTATCCTACATTGCCACTGCATTTTTCCTGACCTCCCCATGCTGACCACCCTGTGATGCTTTTCTCCATCCTACATAGCCAATCAAGGCCTATCCTAATTCAGGCCCTCGAATCACACCACCCCGTGAAGTTGTTGTCACTCCTACTAGTGAATGGCCTGTTAGAAACCCATACAATGCGCACCACCCCGCGATGTTTATCAGAAACCCATTCTACATTGCCAATGCATGCTTCCTTGCCTCCACATGCTGACAAACCCGTGGTGCATTTCTCCATCCTACATTGCCACTCACAGCCTATCCTAATTCAGGCCCTCCGATTCACACCACCTCGTGATGTTTTTTTCACTCCTCCTTGTCAGCGGCTTGTTAGGAAGCCTTCCAATGCGCACCACTCCACAGTGTTTTAAAGAAACCTATCCTACATTGCCATTGCATGTTTCCTGACCTCCCCATGTTGACCACCCCGTCGTGCTTTTCTCCATTCTTCATTGCCACTCACTGGCTATCCTATTTCAGGCCCTCCGATTCACACCACCCCGTGATGTTTTTCTCACTCCTGCTAGTTAATGGCCTGTTAGAAACCATTACAATGCGCCCCACCCCGCCATTTTTTTCAGAAACCTATCCTACATTGACACTGCATGTTTCCTGACTTCCCCTTCCTGACCACCCCGAGGTGCTTTTCTCCATCCTACATTGAAACTAGCTGCCTAACCTGATTCAGGCCCTCCGATTCACACCACGCCGTGATGTTTTTCTCACTCCTACTAGTGAATGTACTGTTAGAAAGCCTTACAGTGCACACCACCAGGAGATGTTTTTCAGAAACCTATCCTACATTGCCAATGCATGTTTCCTACCCTCCCCATCCTGACCACCCCATGGTGCTTTTCTCCATCCTACATTGCCACTCACTGTGTATCCTAAATCACAACATGTGATTCACACCACCCCGTGATGTTGTTCTCACTCCTAATAGTGAATGGCCTGTTAGAAACCCTTACAATGCGCACCACCCTGTGATGTTTTTCAGAAACATATACTACATTGCCACGGAATGTTTCCTGACCTCCCCATGCTGACCATGCCGTGGTGCTTTTCTCCATCCTACATTGCGACTCACTGCCTATCCTGATTCAGGCCTTCCGATTCACAGCAACACGTGATGTATTTCTCACTCCTACTAGTGAATGGCCTGCTAGAAACCCTAACAATGCGCACCACCCCGCGAGGTTTTGCAGGAACCTATTCTACATTGCCACTGCATGTTTCCTGACCTCCGCATGCTGACCACACCGTGGTGCTTTCTCAATTTTACATTGCCACTCACTGCTTATTGTAATTCAGGCCCTCCGATTCACAAGACCCCATGATGTTTTTCTCACTCCTACTAGTGAATGGCCTGTTAGAAAGCCTTACACTGCGGACCACCCGGCGAGGTTTTTCAGAAAGCTATCCTACATTGCCACTGCATTTTTCCTCATCTCCCCATCCTTACCACCCCGTGGTGCTTTTCTTCATCCTACATTGCCACTCACTGCCTATCCTGATTCAGGCCTTCCGATTCACACCACCCCATGATGCTTTTCTCACTCCTACTAGTGAATAGCCTGTTAGAAACCCTTACAATTATCACCACCCATGATGTTTTTCAGAAACCTATCCCACTTTGCCACTGCATGTATCCTGACCTTCCCATGATGACCACTCCATGGTGCTTTTCTCCATCCTACATTGCCACTCACTGCCTATCCTGATTCAGGCCCTCCAATTCGCACCACGCCGTGATGTTTTTCTTACTCCTACTAGTGAATGGCCTGTTAGAAATCCTTACAATGCGCACCAACTCGCAATGTTTTTCAGAAAGCATTCCCACATTGCCACTACATGTTTCCTGACCTCCCGATCCTGACCACCCCGTGGTGTTTTTCTCCATCCTACATTGCCACTCACTGCCTATCCTCATTCAGGCCCTCAGCTTCAGACCACCCCGTGATGTTTTTCTCACTCCTACTAGTGAATGGCCTGTTAGAAAGCCTTACAATGTGCACCACCTGGCGATGTTTTTCAGAAACCTATCCTTCATTGCCAATGCATGTTTCCTGACCTCCCCTTGCTGACCACCCCGTGGTGCTTTTCTCCATTTTACATTGCCACTCACTGCCTATCCTAATTCTGGCCCTCCGATTAACACCACCCCGTGTTGTTTTTCTCACTCCTACTAGTGAAAGGCCTGTTACAAAGATTTGCAATGTGCACCATCTGGCGATGTTTTGCAGAAACATATCCCACATTGCCAATGCATGTTTCCTGACCTCCCCATGCTGACCACCCCGTGGTGCTTTTCTCCATCCTACATTGCCACTGACTGCCTATCCTAATTCAGAACATTTGATTCACACCACCCCGTGATGTTTTTCTCACTCCTACTAGTGAATGTCCTGTTAGAAAGCCTTACAATGCGCACCACCTGGCGATGTTTTTCAGAAACCTATCCTTCATTGCCAATGCATGTTTCCTGACCTCCCCTTGCTGACCACCCCGTGGTGCTTTTCTCCATTTTACATTGCCACTCACTGCCTATCCTAATTCTGGCCCTCCGATTAACAAAACCCCGTGTTGATTTTCTCACTCCTACTAGTGAAAGGCCTGTTACAAAGATTTACAATGTGCACCATCTGGCGATGTTTTTCAGAATCATATCCCACATTGCCAATGCATGTTTCCTGACCTCCCCATGCTGACCACCCCGTGGTGCTTTTCTCCATCCTACATTGCCACTGACTGCCTATCCTAATTCAGAACATCTGATTCAAACCACCCCGTGATGTTTTTCTCATTCCTACTAGTGTATCGCCTGTTAGACACCCTTACAATGCGCACTACCGAGTGATGTTTTTCAGAAAACTATCCTACATTGCCACTGCATGTTTCCTGACCTCGCTGTGCTGACCACCCCGTGGTGCTTTTCTCCATCCTACATTGCCACTCACTGCCTATCCTAAATCAGGCCCTCCGATTCACACCACCCCGTGATGTTTTTCTCACTCCAACTAGTGAATGGCCTGTTAGAAACCAATACAATGCGCACCACCCTGCTTTTTTTTTCAGAAACCTAACCTACATTGACACTGCATGTTTCCTGACCTCCCCATGATGACCACCCTGTGGTGCTTTTCTCCATCCTACATAGCCAATCAATGCCTATCCTAATTCAGGCCCTCCGATTCACACCACCCCATGAAGTTGTTCTCACTCCTACTACTGAATGGCCTGTTAGAAACCCATACAATGGGCACCACCCCGCGATGTTTATCAGAAACCTATTCTACATTGCCAATGCATGTTGCCTTGCCTCCCCATGCTGCCAAACCCGTGTTGCATTTCTCCATCCTACATTGCCACTCACAGCCTATCCTAATTCAGGCCCTCTGATTCACACCACCCCGTGATGTTTTTCTCACTCCTACTAGTGAATGGCCTGTTAGAAACCCTTACAATTCTCACCACCCACGATTATTTTCAGACACCTATACCACATTGCCACTGCATGTGTACTGACCTCCCCATGGTCACCACCCCGTGGTGCTTTTGTCCATCCTACATTGCCACTCACTGTATATCCTAATTCAGAACATTTGATTCACACCTCCCCGTGATGTTTTTCTCACTCCTACTAGTGAATGGCCTGTTAGAGACCCTTACAATGCTCACCGCACCATGATGTTTTTCATAAAAGTATCCTACATTGACACTGCATGTTTCCTGACCTCCCCATTCTGACCACCCCGTGGTGCTTTTCTCCATCTTACATTGCCACTCACTGCCTATCCTTATTCAAGCCCTCCGATTAACACCACCCCGTGATGTTGTTCTCACTCCTACCAATGAATGGCCTGTTAGAAACCCTTACAACCCTCACCACGCAGTGATGTTTATCAGAAACCTATTCTACATTGCCACTGCATGTTTCCTTGCCTCCCCATGCTGGCAAACACTTGGTACTTTTCTCCATCATATGTTGCCACTCACAGCCTATCCTAATTCAGGCCCTCCGATTCACACCACCACGTGATGTTTTTTTCACTCCTACTTGTGAATGGCTTGTTACAAAGCCTTGCAATGCGTACAACCTCGCGATGTTATTCAGAAACCTATCCTACATTGCCATTGCATGTGTCCTAACCTCCCGATGCTCACCACCCGTGTAGCTTTCCTTCATCCTACATGGCCACTCACTGCTTATCCTGATTCAGGCCCTCCGATTCAAACCATCCCGTGATGTTTTTTTCACTTCTACTAGTGAATTGCCTGTTAGAAACCCTTACAATGCACACGACCACGTGA